>NC_081321.1:36654183-37904183 GCF_026419965.1 Kogia breviceps | reverse complement strand
ACTTTCATCCATGAGGGAAATCACACACTGGTAGAGAATCTCATCAACTTTGAGAAGATGGTGAGTCCGAGGAGAGTGGGTGCCTGACAGTGGAATGGGTTGCAGGCTATGACGATGGCCTTGCAAGGGATCAGGGATGGGCTGGGAGACGGTCTAAAGTTGTTCTCAACCATATAAATATGAATTCTTCCTTTAAAATAGCCATTACTCCATTGCATGCCCTCATGAGGGTCTGGTCTCCACTGGGGAGTGCTGGGGTGACAGCCTCAACTATCTCACTCTTCAACCAGAGCCCCCTCCCATCTAAGGCCTCCCTGACCTCTGTTCTTCCCAACGCCTGGTCCCTGCTGGGTCTCTGGGTGAGCTGGGGCACAGCAGACAGGACCCCGTCTGCTACAGCCACTAGTTCCTACGAGCACTTCAGCCGTCCCCCAGGCCACACCAGGGTCCCGTTCCTCACACCGGGTCCCATGTCCTTGCTTGGCCTGCAGAGAATGATGGCCAGAGCTGCGAGGATACTGCACCACTGCAGAAGCCACAGCAACGGTGAGAGGGCGGGCTCCCCGGGTAGGTGCCCCTGACCGATGTCCCCTTCCAGGCACTGGCTCGGTCCTGTCTCGCTGACTCCCCCCTCTCACCCGCCAGTGCCTCTGTCACCGCTCAGAAGCCGAGTCTCCCACCTGCACGAGGACAGCCAGGTGGCCAGGATTTCCACGTGTAAGTGCGGGCAGGGGTGGGTGTTGACAAGTTGGCCATGGCTGGCATTTACAGGCACGTGCATACATGAAGCTGATAACGCTTCACAACACCTCTGTGAGGTAGGTAGAATGTTATCCTAACTTAAAGATGTGCGAACAGGCTGGAGCCTTGAAGAAACCTGTGGAAGCCACAGAGTTAGATAGAGCGGGGACCCAGGTACTCTTACTCCAGATCTGCATTCTTTTAATTGGCCTTCAGTTGCATGAAATGGGATTAATTGTACTCCACAGTTCATGCCACACTGTCATCTTATTTTAACTGACATTGACAATAACTTCTATCTCCTGTCCTCTTGCCCCTCCCGCCCAGGGAAGCCACTGTCCTGAATCTAGAGCTCCTCATTTTCTTGTTTTTTAAAATAGCTTTATTATATATATGTATGATAAAATATATAGACACACACACTTACATATACATCTTTTAAACACCTCATATATATATGACAACAAAATATTCTTTAGTTTTAGTTGGTTTTGAGCTCAGTAAAAGGGGTATTAAACTGTGTGCAATTTGGGGGCCCTGTTTTCTCCAGTCTGTGCTCTTGACCACCATGCTCTTCTACCCCAGCAGGGGGGCGGGGTGTCTTCTAGATTGGCCGTGGGAAGTGGCAGGACTCGGTGGTGGAGGACAGGGCGGCTGACTGGCTTCTTGGAGGAGGAGGGGTGGGCTCTACAAAGTGCGTGGTGCCCCGCCCCCGACCACCCCTCCCCCCTCCCTCCCCCCACGTAGGCTCGGAGCAGTCCCTGAGCACCCGGAGTCCAGCCAGCACCTGGGCTTATGTCCAGCAGCTGAAGGTCATCGACAACCAGCGGGAACTGTCCCGCCTCTCCCGGGAGCTGGAGCCGTGAGGAGGGGCTGGGCTGGAGCAGGCACTGGCCGCCAGGAGAGCCAGGGCGAGCCGGGCCAGGAGGCCCACGGGCTGGCCGCACCGGGCAGGGGCTCTCCGCGGACTGAACTTGAGGCCCTGGAGTGGGCGGCATGGAGGCAGCCTTCCCCTTGATGACTGGTGGCCAAGGAGGACCTCGGAATGGAATGAGCCGGGGCCCAAGGCCAAGGAATGGGGGACAGAGAGGCCCTGGAGTGGGTGGGAGAGCAGAGCGCTCCCTCTGTGTGTTCAATAGAGAGCTCTCCGCACCAGGTCTTTTTCCAGATTCCATGCCTCTCGGCTTTGTTGTCGGCCATCACCAGGCCCCTGGGGTGTGTTTCCGCAGTGGACCGAGCATGTGGGTGGCAGGGGCGGGCCTGCTGCCTGGGGAGGTGGGGAGGCAGGGAAGGGTGGGGGCCCTGCTGCTTTTCTTTCCAGGGCCTGTGAGATAAACAGCTGGGTGTGGTTGGGGCTGTTTGTCCGGGAGTGGTGGTCCCTGAGGAGCCTTATTGTTACCCTAAGCAGACAGAGAGAGGCTGTGTTCTCTGGCCAGCCCCGGGGGGTGTGGCAGGGAAGGCCGAGCCCTGCCCCCTGCCCGGGATGGTCTCTGGGACCCTGCAGGGCTCCAAGACTGACTGCGCCCTTGGTCACAGGAGCGGCGGGAGCCTGGAGCCCTGCACGGGGCTGGCCCGAGTGGCCCTCAGCTGTCCACAGTGGTCTGAGAGGTCGCTCCTCCCTCCCTTCCCCTCCCCTCCCCACTCCACTTCCTGCCCTTCTGCCAGCAGCCCGCTGGGCGGTGCTCCGAGAGCTGGGCGGCGCTGGGCGGTGCTTGGGCGGCGCTGGGCGGTGCTCCGAGAGGCGGCAGTGATGGAGAGGCTGAGGCAGAGGCTTCCGAGGAGAGCCCATCCCTTGCTGAGGCCTCAGGGCATCCAGGAGTCAGATTTCCTGCCAGTGAGGAGAGTGGTCCCAGCAAGCCTTGTCAGCTTGGAGTCCCCTCTCCCCTGCCTCTGCGGCATGTCCCCTGGGGACCAGCTGCCGTGAGGACCCTCGTGCCCCGGGAACTCACGTGACGAAGCCCCAGGTGGGGCTGCCCTCCTCTCTGCTCCCTGTGGCTCTGAGCCTGGCCAGGGGAGGTGCGCTGTCTGACCCCGAGAGGGACCTCTCGGCCTTGGGGATGACCCGGAGTAGGTTCTAAGCAGCAGGGTCCTGGGGCATGTGGAGGGAGTGGGCCCATACCTGGGAGGAGGAGGCAGCCGGTACAGCTGCCGGGGCTCAGGCTGGACACACCCTCACCTCTCCTCGTCCCCGCACCGCCAGACCTCTCATCCCTGTGGTCATGGACACGCACTGCTTCCAGAAAGGGCCAGAGCCCTTGGCAGGAGGCAGCCCAGCTGGGATTATGCCTCGGGTTTCTAAGTGCATCTGAGCAAGTCAATGAACAGGTCTCCGCCTCCGTTTCTCCATCTGTAAGATGGGTGTGATACGATGATCTCAGGTCAGCTCTTAGTGGCAAACAAGTAGACTGCAGCTCTGTCTCTGCAGCTGAGGTGACAGCTGACGGCTGTCCTGTGTCCTCTGCCTGCTGGGGCAGCATCACCTCCGAGGAAGTGGGGAGCCCACTCCCTCAGGAACAGCCTGGGGTGGAGCAGACGGCAAGGTAACCAAGCCAGTGCCCTTGCCCATGGGTAGAGATGGAGGACCCTGGGGCATGGAAGCTCCCAGAGCTGAGCAGTCATGACATGAGGCGCAGGCCCGGTGAGTCAGGACTCCCAGGGCCTTTCTTCTCTCCTAAACCCATTGTCTGTCAACGTTTCAGCAAAGGCCAGACGGGCCAGCCAGCCGCGCTTCTCCATCCTTTCAGTCCCAGGGTGAGACCAGCCCTGTGAAGAAGAGTGGGGGCCAAGCGTAGTGGGGTTGGTGTCCTCCATCAGCGTTTCTCTTTTTCTGCCCTGTGGTCTCACCCGTGTCCCCAAGGAGCTTTCGCGGTGCAGGAATTTCCCTTCCACCTTGACCGCCTGGCCACCTCCAGCTGCCTTAGTCTCTGGGGCCGGACACCTTTGGAGCCTGTAGGGAGAGGCCTTGCCAGGAAAACAGCGCCCAGGGCAGGCAGGGGACACAGACCGGAAGCCGAAGGCCCCAGTGATGGGCTGGACCGCTGCGGAGGGAAAGGCTCCAGGTCACGGTGGCCTCTTGCCCTGAGGGCTGTGTCACCTTCTGTATCCCTGACTGCCCAGGCATGGGGTGGAGGGGTGGCATCCCTCGTGTGCCCTAGCAGCCCAGGCTGTGTGTAGGGGGCCCCCAGGGTGTGTCCCAGCTTTGGGAGAGCTGCAGTGGGGGGGAGGAATTCGTGGGACTGCTGAAAGAAGGAAGTCTGAGGTCAGACCTTTAAAAAATCTCTTACCTAAAAGCAGGTAAAGCAGAGAGGGAGTGTGTGTGTGTCCTATGGGGAGAAAGAACAGAGGTGGTAATTCCTAACATCCCTCTTTTTTTTTTTTTTTTTTTTTTGCGGTACGCGGGCCTCTCACTGTTGTGGCCTCTCCCGTTGCAGAGCGCAGGCTCCGGACGCGCAGGCTCAGCGGCCACGGCTCACGGGCCCAGCCGCTCTGGCGGCATGTGGGATCTTCCCAGACCGGGGCACGAACCCGTGTCCCCTGCATCGGCAGGCAGACTCTCACCACTGCGCCACCAGGGAAGCCTCTAACATCCCTCTTTTACCCTCTTATCCTTAGTTTCCCTGCAGAGCCCTGGGGCAGCGTGGGGACCGAGCCAGGACTGTAATTGTGGGGTGCACACCAGGGAGGGTTCCCCTCCAGCAGGCTGAGCAGGACCTGGTGAAAGGGTAGGGCAGCCTGGGGATCCCCAGCCCTCTGGCTGCTCCCACTTCTCTCCTGGGAGCCAGCCACCCCTCTCTCCCCAAGCCCCCTCCAAGCAGGACAGACCTGGAGCTGGTGATCTAGCTCCCTTCCCCTGCCAAGGCATCCAGCAGAGTTAGAGCTCACGGTGGGGGGCGGGGGAGGGGGGCAGAGCTGTGTTCACAGTCCCCATGGCTTCTTTGTTCCCCTGCCTGTTCTGCCTTCCAAGCAGCAAAGATTAATTTTCTTAATGTTGCTATTATTCACAGTATTTATCACGCTAATAGGTTTAGATTTGAATAGCACGTTTTCATCTTTTCCAGCACACTTTCACATCTATTCTCTTAATTTTTACCCTGATGATAAGGTAGGTATTTTTACCTCTGTTTTGTAGTCAAACTGGAGCACATAAAGATTTGCCTAAGGTCTCATAACTGGTTAATAACAGGGTGGACTGGCAAAGGAACTGGATGTGTATCAGCCATGCCCATGCGATGGGCCTCCCCATCCATGCCTTTCCTCGTGCCCCTGGCACTCCAGATGCAACCTTTCTGAACCCCGACATTTTCTTCTTTCATAGGGAGAGACACAGCATCTATATATATCTCCCTCCCTCCCTCCCTTCATTTTGGGATACTTACCATGGGCTTTGTAGGGAAGTCCTACCTATAAGACGGGCAGTCCTGGCCATCCTGGAGCAGACCACCCAGCTAGGCAGACGGGCACAGGACAAAGCCATCAGGGGGGACGAGATGCCACAGAGGGCAAGGCCAGAGAGAGGTGCGTGCCTAGGGCCACGGGGTCTCTCACTGCTCACCCCTAAGCATTCAGGGCCACAGCGGCTCCGTTGGGCTGCAGGTTCACGGTCCCAGCCATCCGGCCCCCAGAGCCCTGCATGCCTGCCTCACAGCCCCGCCTTCCAGAGTTGGGGTGCTCTGCTCACCACTGGTACAAACCACCTGAGTATCGGTGTGGTGGCTGGTGGCTGGGAAGGTCTCTGACCTGGTCCTTGTCCTTGATCTCTCCTCGTTTCCACGGAGGCCAGAGCATAAATGCATTTGCAGAATGTGTACTCAGACCCTGCCCTGTGCACAAAGTTCTGGGCTTCTCACGTGTGCCAAGGCCATGGGCTGGAAGTACATAAGTGTCCTCTCAGGCCTGTCCAGCTGCCCTAGCCAATCTGGGTGACCCTCTCTGAGATTCTGGGCTCTTCAAGACCGGAGCCTAGCCCAGCCTGACAGGGCCCTGGAAGGGGCTTGTGGTACAAGTCATGGGTGGCTACCGTCCTGCCCAGCGATGATGAAACTGATCTCTCTGAGAAGCCAAGTCCGACTCCCCTGCGCTTTGAGATCTCTTCTCTCCCACGCCTGAGGCCTTCGTGCATGGGCCGGGTGGTCTTGATGGGGCCAGAGGGGCTGCTTCTGCAGGAGCGTGGGCCTAGAGACCCCCAGAAGGAGGAGGAAGCCTGGGCTCAGAGCCCAGACCCACTTTGTGGGGGAAAGTGTGAGACGCTGATTGCTTGTGTGTGTTTAGACTCTGACTGTTGCGGACCCCGAGCCAGGGAACCAGACGTTCACGCTACCTGCCATCCTGCTGGCCCTTGAGGAGGGCTCGGGGCCTCAGTTTTCTCGCTGGAGTGTGAGTTGTGGGCAGCCAGAGCTGCTTCCCGGTTGCTGAGTGGAGGAGAGCTCAGGCTTTCCTGGCACTCAGGGGCCTCTAGCCAGCAGAGGGGTGGAGAGAGGGTGACTATGTGCTGTAGCCATGGCAGCAGGACGTTTTAAACTTACTCTGCCCCCCAGAAAAGTGCTCTGGGAGAGCTTGAGGCAGCGCAGGCCTGTGTCTGGGCGGTCCTCCCGCAGGTGGGCTGTGTGTGTGGGAGCCTCGGCCTCAGCAGCACCTGGCCTTGAACAAGTCCCTTCCTCTCCCTGGACCTCAGTTTCCTTATTTATAAACAGGGATTTGGACTAGAAGGGTTTGGGATGACTTCCTGCAATTAGTGTCTTTGACTTAGACAGCTCAAGGCGTCACACGGGGTGAGACGGTGCAGACCCCTCTTGGTCATGAGGCTGTGGGGCCTCCCCACCTTCCCGAGCACCTTCCCAGTGGTGGCCGCCAGCCAGACTGCCCGCGGGAGGGAGAGTCCGCTGTGAGCACAATTGTGTTAGAAGCATTCTCAGAGTTCTCTGCCCCTAAATATCTCCTACTGCAGCCTACCCGAATTCCAGTTGTCTGTAGGAGGCCCCTCTTATGTAGGTACGTAACTTGGGAGGATTCTAATGGTTACTTTAAGGGGGAGAACAGGAAAGGAAGAGGCCCCGGGCAGTGGCATAAGGGGAATTTTCATGACGTCAAGTGAGGGGCGAGGTACAGAGTATGACTTAGGGAACACGGCAGAGTCTTCCAGGGTGAGAGTTGGAGGGAGAAGTGAATGGCCAGGCCCACTGGTTCAGCTTCACTGGGGCAGGGCCCTGCAGGGCAGCCCGTGTGCTGGAGGGGGAGCCTGCAGAACCAGGCTGGACTCTGGTGGCCCACGGAGGAGGCCAGCCTTCTCTGTCCCTCCTGTCGTTTCCTGTCTTCTGGGCCGTGCAACTGTTGGCAATCTCATCAAACAGAGCCGAGGCCAGAGCTGTGAGTTGTTCCCACTGAAGCTCTTGGCCTCCCGCAGAGCAAAGCTCAGTTCCCCAGGCTACAGCTGCAACCCCAGAAAGTAGGTGTTACCTTCAGCAACCGAACCAGGTGAGCTGGATGTTGTGTGACTCGTTAAAGAATCATTCCCGAGACTTGAAAGTACTCAAAGTGTACATTTTGAAATGTAAATTTATTTTTGGAATTATTATTATTTTTTTAAATCACCTTATGGGGAATTCCCTGGTGGTCCAGTGGTTAGGACTCTGCGCTTCCAGTGCAGGGAGCACAGGTTCGATCCCTGGTCAGGGAACTAAGATCCCACAAGCCTCGCGGCGTGGCAAAAAAGAAAAGAAAGAAAAAGAAAGATTGCCGCTTTCTCATGTCTCTGTTTTAAAGGTCGTTTTTTCAGGGAGGCCTTCCCTAACCATCCTATGTAAATTAGATCTTATGTGGCCTTTTTTTTTTTTTTTAAACACACAACACTTATCCGGTCTTGTTATGTGCCCGATACTGTTTTAAGGCTTTGCAAGTCTTGACTCATTCAGGTCACCACAACTGCCCTGTAAGGTATTCTTATTCGCTCTATAGTTACAGGGGACACCAAGGCACAGAGAGGTCAGGGAACTTGCCTAGGGTTGAACAGCAGGTGAGCGGCAGAGCTGGGATTCAATCCCAGGCAGTCTGGCTTAGAACCAGTGGTCTCAGCATGGTGTTCTGCTGGCCCCAATCCGAGCTTTTGGTGCACTCCGTCCGTCATCCCATAAAACGCTGAGCAACTCACCCTTGCATCCACTTTGTTTTGTTTTGTTTTGTTTTTTAACATCTTAATTGCTTTACAATGGTGTGTTAGTTTCTGCTTTACAACAAAGTGAATCAGTTATACATATACATATGTTCCCATATCTCTTCCCTCTCGCGTCTCCCTCCCTCCCACCCCTCTAGGTGGTCACAACGCACCGAGCTGATCTCCCTGTGCCATGCGGCCGCTTCCCACTAGCTATCCACCCTATGTTTGGTAGTGTATATATGTCCATGCCACTCTCTCACTTCATCCACTTTGCTTTGCATAATGGAGCGCATGCTCAGATGCGTGAGGAAGGGGGAAGTTGTCCATCATCCAACTACCTCAGCCCAGTAATTACGGTAATTTTGACAGACTGTAGATCTCCAGACCGTGGGTCAGGAACTGCCCCTGCCAGTCCTGTCGTCACCTTTGTGAGGACAGAGCAGCCGGCTGTGCCTACACACCTGGGGTGAGAGGGGTGAGAGGTGCCTCACGCCTGCCTCTTTCCGGCCTCCGCCCGGCGCCCCTCCCTGATGTTGCCTTTGCTCACTCCGCCTCTGTCTCTCCGAGCCTCCTTATCCCTGTCTGCCACCTCTCCTTTTCCCATCTGTGCCTCCAGACCCTCTCCAAAGCCACTGGGGTTTGAGGACATGAAACAGAAGTTTTATTTTACAATCACTAGCAGGTGGTACAAAACAAACATTAACACAGCTGGCAAAAAGTGCGAGCAGCTGGTTATTTGGGATCCTCAAAAGCAGGGTAAAGTTGAGTGGTCTTTACATTGTGGATTCAGAAGCTGCTGGAATTCGGAGTTCTAGCCGATCCCTGCACTGGCTGCCCCTTGGCCCTTGGCGGTGGTGTTGCCAACAGGTGGTTTGGGGCTTTGGGTCCCCCCACCCCCGCCAAGTTTCCATTACTCCTGAATGAAAATAGTGTTTGCTATGAAAATACCACTACAAAATGAATCCCTGCATCTACTTCCATCCACTGCCCATAAGCCACCCCCCCGCCCCCCCGCCGCCACCACCCACCCAGTACCAACCCTGGAGCCTCTAAAGCTCCTGGAGGGAGCCATCTGTTCTCTTCGTTTTCCTAGTCATCTTCCCTTGGGCCTTTATCACAAGTGAGGCTGAAGGGCTCCGTTTGCTCATTCATTCACTCACTCACTCACTGAGTCATTGCTGGTCCCAGGCGCGAGCTGACAGTTATCTAACACACATCGCATGGGCAATACAAAGCCGCAGAGCGGACCCAGGAGGCAGGGTTCCTATCTCAAGGGATTTCAGAGGCCAGCTGAAGAAACAACCTGTATGGATGTGAAGTTAACCGGCAGTGCAGGGGTTAATGGGCACTTGATTGGCAACACTGTCTATCAGAGGCCCACGTGACAAATACCAAGAACTGAGTCCATAGGCAGGAATGGAGGAGGAAGTCAGGCTTTGTGGAAGGGTGGCTTTGCTCTGGGCCTGGAGGATGGGTAGGAGAGGGACAGCTGATGAGTACGGGGAGGGCATTTCAGGCAGAGGGCCAGCATGGGGCATGGCCTGCACAACCAGAAGTACGACCTGGGCACATCATAGTACACTGTGATGGACGGGACAGGAGGCATGTCTGACTAACATGCCTAGGGTTGGCGGTGAATGTGATGCTGAATGTCAAGCATGCCCACAAACTTAAAAAAAAAAAAAAAAATGCTTGGGAACCCGATCGTGGTACACGGCACACAAACCAGGGTGGGAGAAAACCGCACAGGGAGCCATTCTAAGACACACTCAATGAGGGGAGACTACAGATTGACGCGACTCACAAGTGATCAGATGTGGGCTGCCATCCTGGGGCACTCCCACGTCATGGTGGGATGGAGGCTGGAGATCCAGCACCTTCAGGTACCAGGGTCCCCTTGGTAAGTGACTCTCCAGGCCTCACCTGTGCTGGACCAGCTGCAGGGCCCTTCCAGTCTCTGGTCCTGTGCAGAAGTGACTTGGCCTTGGTTTCAGGGAGGACAGGGGTGGTGGTCTAGGCTGGTCTGGGCATACGTCTCCTTTAGCAGCCTCCTGGGTCAGTCTCTCCCATAGCCTGTTGGTCCTCACAGACCCCTGACCCCTTTGGAAGCCCAGAGGTGCGTGCAATCTACTTCAAACAGTGGCCTGATGCTGGGGCTTTTCTGTCCTCTATCCCGCCAGAAACCAGTGGGTTCCAAGAACAGTTTTCCAGCCCAGCCTGAGCCCTGCCAGTCCAGTATCAGCATAGCACCAGCCATAAAGTGAGCACCGGTAAATATTTGCTGCTGGACTCCCCACTCCTCACACCACCGACAGCTGGCAGCCTCCTGGAATCTTGCCCAGGCAGCTGCACCCTCTTCTCTACCCTCCAAACCTTGGCAGAGGCCATAGCGGCAGCCTCTCCTCGCTTCCTGGTGTGGAGAAACCGCCTCCGTTGATGTTCTCATCGTGGGTATACTATCCACAAGCACCTGTTGCCAATTTCTCCCCACCCAGGTCTCAGGGACCCAGCCTCCTGGGATTCCCACCTTGCTGGCTGGCCCCCAGCTCCTTGGGAAGAAGAGCTTTCCGTCAAGGGTGGAAAGCTGACAGGGGGACCTAACTGGGGGAGAAATTGGAAAGAGGGGCGACAGCATTGTTTGTCCAGGAAAAGAAAGCTGTCTGAAATACAATTCAATGTGTCTGTCTCTGTATACATACGTATGCACATCGAAGTTTATGAGGCACCTTGGCACGAATGTGTGGATGTGTGCTCTTATATGGGCCAAATGGAGTTTTTCCTACTGTCCTGTCGACTTTTGTCCATGTCAACATGTCTCGGGGTTTGGGGTTTGGGAATCTGATGTGGGAAGGGCGGGTTGAGCAGCCCCGTGATCCCTCAACACCAGAGACCCTCCCCTGGAGGCAGAGTGACGAGGTGGTGTTGTTTAGGGCATTGCAACATCCTATGAGAAGTGGAACCAGGTGACCACGGAGGAGGTCCCTTTAATTCTGATGAATCTGATTCCAGACCACTTTGCATAGCAACCCAGACATAATCAAGTGGTTGCTGATGTGTTTTGAAGGTTGTTGTTCGAGGCTCATCTCCCAAACTTTCTGTGTCTCAGTTTCCTCACCTGTCAAATGAGGGTAACGATAGTACCTGTAAAGGGTTGCAGTGAGCGTGGAGGGGATAGCACGTAGGAAGCTCTTCGTGGGTGACACGTGGTACGTGTTCAGTCAGTGCTGGCGGTCGTGGTGAAGGTCAACCTTCTGGTTCTTCTTGGAGGACCCCGTCCGGGACACTTCAGTCCTCAGATGGCCCATCTGGCTCTGTGGGGTCAGTTTCAACTGTCTCCCCGGCACCCAGCCTTGCTCCTGACCTAAAACTCCCCTGATGGAGGGAAGCGCTCCCACCCTTGAAACTCCATCCCCTAGTCGGTTCAGCTGGACATCAGGGTAACCCTGGCCAGACCCCACTCCCACCCTGAAAGGTTTGGCCTCACCCAGGGTCCCGCCCTGGAAGGGACAGCCCTTCCAATCCCAAACTCTGAGGCACCATTGCTTCCTGCCCGGCCAGGGACACTCTCCTTTATTCCCTAAACTACCTGGGGTCTAGGACATGTCCCTGTGCTCCCAGTCCAGGGAGGGGGAGGATTCTGGCTGGCAGTGGCTCCACCTCTGCTTTCCGGTTGTGCAGATGACACTTATGCAGACAAAGGGCTCCTACTCCCTTTAACTGGGCTTCCTTCCTGGAGAAAATGGCGAGGTTTACTACCCATGGTTCTGGTGGCGTGAGTTCCCTGCAAGGTAGGGACTGCCCCACCTTGCAGCTGTGCACCCTGGGGGCCCTGAAAATTAAAATCTGAGAACTTGGAAGGGATCATTAGCTCCAACCCCATCGTTTCAAAGATGGCGAAACTGAAGACGGGAGAGAGGAAGAAGCTTCCACTGTTAAAGAACACTGGTTGAGGAGGATGTGCTCTCCCCGACTCCACCCCAGGAAAAATTACTGCAGCGTGGTCTCAGTTGTTCACCAGTTTCGCCTTTTTCTATGTGACTTCTTTTTCGAGGGGCCTGAGAATCTCCATGAAGTGCTCTTTCTGGAAAGGGCATTTTACTTAGAAGATTTTACCTTTATTAGGAGGGAAAACTTGGCAGCCCTACGTTGCTGCATCTCTGCTCCCAGACCTGGGAAGGTGGGAGCCCTGAGAGCCTTGTGTTTCTCTGGGGAGGGATCCCTGGGGGAGAGGAGTGTAAGGGAGGAGAGAAATGATGGCCCTTTGGCTGCCTTTGAGAGGCCTCATAAACCTGGAGCCTGGGAGAACCTGAAAGAGGTAAAACCTGAGATGCTGACTCAGTAAGAGTTAAAGGCCCATTTGCGTGACATTTCAAGGGTGATGTGGCTATGTGTGGCTGGATGTAGTAAGAACAGCACTTGTTTCTGACCTATGCCTCCTAGATCGCTCCTTCTGGTACCCCAAAGCTTGCTTGAGCACTTCCTGTTTGTCTAACACATAATGACCATCTTACTCTGTTCCTCATGCTGACCACCTGGAGTTCAAATATGGAGCCAGTTGAGGCCCTCGGAAGGTCAAGACCCCGGCTTGCAGGTAGGCGGATGTTTGGAAGGCCTCACCCAAAGATGAGCTCATGAGTGCTCCTAACCTGGACAGAGAACCCCCCCCCCCCCACTAGACCCAAGTTGCTCTGCCTGCTTGCATGACCTATTTTCTACCTACAAACAGCTAGCATTACCTGTTCTAAACATCTGGCATTACCTGCCTGCTTAGTTCCCTTGCCTCTGGCTTCAAACAGCTGTTGGACCTACCCACTCTCCACATCCTTCCACCTGGAAGGATCTGGAGGCACCAGATCCACAAGTTCTGATGTCTTTAAAAGGATCAGCCTGGACAACAAGGCTCATTTGGGAGCTGTGACGGTCACGTTGACTCTAGTGAAAGTCCAACAGCCAATCCCCTTTTGGCCTCCAACTGGACACCATGAAGGCCTGTGTTCCCCTGACAGTGGCCGTGCTCTGCGGCCTGGCCTGGGCTGGCAAGTCACTAGTGGTGGGGATGACAGGAGTCCTGCCGAGAGTTGGGGGACTTGGGAGAGTGTGAGGGTAGTGAGAAAAGAGAGAGCCAGCTCTGTCCTAAAGCCATGGACACATTAGACCAGGCCTGGTCTGAGGCAAGGAGTCACCTCCGGAGTGGATTGGCCTGTGTGAGGGGAGCTGCAGAGCTGATGGACCGATGTCATGGAAGCCTCTTCTCGACGACTTGGAAGATGAGCCCCAACAGCCTCTCACTGTTGTGGCCTCTCCCGTTGCGGAGCACAGGCTCCGGACGCGCAGGCTCAGCAGCCATGGCTCACGGGCCCAGCCGCTCCGCGGCATGCGGGATCTTCCCGGACCGGGGCACGAACCCGTATCCCCTGCATCGGCAGGCGGGCTCCCAACCACTGCGCCACCAGGGAAGCCCCAACCTGACTTTTGATCTCACCAAGGTTTTGTTTTCTGGGGCCACTGTACAGCGTAAAGCTGGGCTGTGGCTGACTGGCTTTGAGGGGCCTGGTCGCCCTTGGTCACTTCCTCTGCTACCTGGGGGTAGGTGAGTTGTCTGGGTGGGACCTTTCCCTGGGTAAAGGCTTAGGAGGAGGGCAGGCTCCAGGGAAACTGGAAGAGCCCCTGACCAGGAGGCAGGTCATGTGGTCAGAGGAATCAGTCTTGTCCCGTGTTAGAGGACCTAAAGCAGAGAAGCGTCCTGGCCCCCAGGTACTAGCGATGCAGGGACAGGACCTGTGGCTAAGGATGGGAACATTTTCCTGCTCAGCAGCTGGCAGATGCGGACACTGATGTGTTAATTAGTGGTTACTGGGTGAGTAGGGAGAGTGCCGAGGAAGGGGGCTGGTCTGAGGGATGTGGGGGGAATCCTCTGCCCAAGGAGAAAGAATCCCACTCAGGTTTTTCCTACCTAGGACTGTCATAAGGGCGAAATAAGATAATGTACAAGAAGCACCCTACATGGAGTGAGATCTCACTAAATTGGGTCTTTGATTATGATTGTGCTTATAAAGATAAATACATATAAAATAATTTATAATTTTTTTTTTTTTTTTTTTTTTTTTTTTTTTGTGGTACACGGGCCTCTCACTGTTGTGGCCTCTCCCGTTGCGGAGCACAGGCTCCGGACGCGCAGGCTCAGCGGCCATGGCTCACGGGCCCAGCCGCTCCGCGGCATGTGGGATCTTCCCGGACCGGGGCACGAACCCGTGTCCCCTGCATCGGCAGGCGGACTCTCAACTACTGCGCCACCAGGGAAGCCCAAATTTATAATATTTATAAGTATATTTAGAACATATTAATTCTATTAATATACAAGTATTTATTTATATAAAATAATTTATATAAACATAAAATTTACTCTTGGAATCATTTCCAATTAGGTTGTGGATAAGGAGACCCCTGACAGGATTCCTAAATGGAAAACGTTTGGAGGGGAAAGCCATTCCCAGGCCTCCCACGCTGGTTGGGATCGTGTACCCCCTCTCCAGCACACATGGCGGAGAGCTGGTCCCGGGGTGGTGCAGAGCTCTTGGTAGGGAGTGAGGGAGGGTGTGAGAGCCTCCAGCTTACCGTAAAGGAGTGGTGTGGGGTTGAGGCATTCCAGTCTCAGGAGAGGAGAGCAACTGGAGACATTTGATCCTTGGGGGACATCCCTGAGTGTGGGATTGATGAGGAAGAGGGCGTCCAGTGGGTGATGCCTCCTTCTTTCCTAAAGTGGGAGGAGAGGCTCGGTTCTTGCCTGTCCTGTCCCAACATCTGAGAACTTAGATGCAAGAGTATGAATCGCGTGGGAGCCGATCTTAGGTCCCTGGTTGTTTCAAGTGAATTGAAGCAGGAATCGGGTCCTGGAAGTGAATCTTCTTGGTTGGCTAGGTGTCCAAGGAAACAGCATCTGAGGCCCCCAGAGAAGCACAGATGTAGGAGTCTCCAGCCATCAGAGGGGCTGAGGACCGGCATATAGGGACACCCAGGTTTGGGACCAAGTTTCTTGGTGGGCAGTGTAGTTAGGGACTGGGTGTTGAGGCATACTGAGGTGTTGGAGTGTATGGAGAAATTTAGCATTTCGTGTAGGGATGGGGGCTGGTGATAAGCTCTTCCCGGGGAATGGAGAGGGCACCTCTGTCCAGGAGAAGAAAGGCCAAAATGGAGTAAGGCAGAAAGAGAGAGTCAGAGAGATGGGGCAGAGGATTACTGGAGCAGTGATTCAGGCGCCTGGCTAGTGAGCGAGGAGCACACAGAGTGTTGGTATGAACGGGAGGTACCGGGTGGGCTCTCCGGAGTGAGTAGTCAGGGTGACACTCTGACACTCACCTGGGTGTCCCCAGCACAGCACGGGGAGGTACCTATGAGGAGAAGTCCCTCCCACTCCTCCCCTCCCCCCCTCAAATCCCAAGGTCCTCTTGAAGCACATGGTGAGGTGTACAAGAAAGTGGGAAGGGTCCCTGGCCTGAGATGAAAAAGTCCACTCAGGGCTTCCCTGGTGGCGCGGTGGTTGAGAGTCCGCCTGCCGATGCAGGAGACGCGGGTTCGTGCCCCGGTCCGGGAAGATCCCACGTGCCGCGGAGCGGCTGGGCCCGTGAGCCATGGCTGCTGGGCCTGCGCGTCCGGGGCCTGTGCTCCGCAACGGGAGAGGCCACAGCAGTGAGAGGCCCGCATACCGCAAAAAAAAAAAAAAAAAAAAGTCCACTCAGCCAGGGGCAGTGGGGTGGTGCCTCCTTGAGCTCTACAGAGCTGACTATTCACTTGCAGCCCTTCTCGACTGGTGCCAGCTGCTGAAATGGGGTGAATTCCTTCCTTGGACTCTGATGATCTGGCCCATTAAGAAGGTTGCCCTGATTTGTCTGAATTCTCTCCCTTTGGATTCTGGGTGTACTGCCAGGCTGACTGAGGAGGCAGCTGACACAGCCTTCCTCCTGGGCTGAAAACTTCTCCTTGAGGTCTTTGCATTTGGGTTCCAAGGGAGCATCATTTAAGATTCAGGGTGAGTTCCCCTAGGCTTGGAAGGACAAGTGGCCTTGGGCCTGGTCTCTTTTAGGGACAATGCACTGGATCTGCCTTTCTGGCCACACTGGAAGCCCTTTACACAGTGTGAAGTTGCCTCAGGACCTGGGTTAATCTTGACGCCTCTTTGATGTAAAGAACACGTAGTGAAGATGCCAGCTAGAAACTGTCAGCAACATAAATGTGCTGACACCCCAGCCCAAGCGATGGCCCAGCTGAAACCCAGGGAGGGAGTCAGCTAGACTGAGTATGTAGACAGGGAAGACTGATCCAGCCCGTCAGGACACTTGCCACCTTGAAGATGGGCCTGAAATACTGTTTATTTATCTAACATCTAAGTGGTGCTACTATGTGTCATGCAGTGTCCTAAGTGCTTTAGAAAAATGAACTCATTTGATTCTTAGGAATAGACTATGAGATGGGCTCCATTATTATCACGCTTTTACAGCGAAGGAAACTGAGGCAAAGAAGGTCAAATAACTTGCCCAAGATCACGTAGCTAGAAAGCAGAAGAACCAGAATTCTGGCCTCGAGTAGTTTGGTGCCAGAGTCCGGGTTCCTGGTCTCTCTGCTGTGCCACCCTCATCAGTACAGTATAAACCCTAATCCCAGAATCCAAACCAGTGACTAAACCCATATCTCTCTTCTCTACCTCCACCCCAATCCAGGCTAAATTTCAATGCTATACCTGTGTGGAATCACAACCAGGACCAAACCCCAAATCTAAGCTAAGGCAAAATTGGGATTATTTCTCCTCTCCTAGTCCTGACACATTCCTCAACCCTGCAGTTTTAAACCTATTCCCATTCCTTACCCAAACAGCAACACAAAATTGTTATTTTACCAATAATTAACTCAAGCCCAAATCCTAACTTTAGCCCTTAATCTAAACCTAACCCACCCCAACCCGGGCCCCCAGTTAGGTTTCAGTTTCTCCATGCATACAAATTCCGGTGTTAACTGTGACTCTGACTCTGATCTTGACATTCTCCGTAACCCGCAGCCTGACCCTCAACCCAGTACCCACTAAATCCAAACCTCAAGAACCTCAAATGGAAACAAAGTCTCTGTTATCACCCTCAGAGCCCAGAGCGAAAGGAAAGAGCGTCCAGCCAGCTGTCGCCCTGGCTCACCCCCTCCACCGTCTTTGCTGTGGCGGGCTTGCTTTTTTAGGAGTGCTGGTGGGTTTGTACCATTTCTTTCAAAATTTCTTGTCTTACGTCCCTTGTGACCAAGAGCTGGCTTCTGCAAGCCATTTGGCTGGAGTAAGGGATGTGGTCTGTGGTTACATAAGAGATCTTATTCCAAAGTCCAATTCTCACCCACACCCACCTCATTCCCCACCCTGAGCTAAACGAATCCAAACTAGAAGAGACAGAAAGACGTGACGGGGGTGGGGGGGAGGTTGCAGAGGAGACCAAACAAAGGGGAGGTAAGAACAAAGAAGAAGACATAAAAGGGACAGGATGAGAGGTGGAAATCAGAGGGGAGAGGCAGGTGGGATCACTGGAGCGAAGTTGGACTCCACCATCCTCTATGTGACAGGTGAATGGTGGCCTCTGGGCCACGCCCAGCCCACAGACCTCTTTGTTCGGTCTGCCCGAACTTTTTAAAATTGGAAAATTTCACATAAAAATGAAGGCTTCTTTTGAAACACTGGAGGCTCTGGCAACACTGAGCCTGCATCTCAACATGGCAACAATTGGCTGGAGCTGCTAGTGGCTGCCAGTTTCAGGCAGGGCATCTTTCCCAAGTCTGTCACCGTCCCCACCTCTTTGCACTGCCTTTCTGCTTCTTGACTCATTTGTGTTACAGGTCTAGCCCCGACTGGCACCTGACTTTGGGATCCGGGTCTGTATTATTAGTCAGGGGGTGGCAGGTGGTGGGTGGTGGGGACGAGGCTTATGTTGTGTATGGGAGGCTGTGCATGTACTTCTCCCTGGCAGCTAGCAATGACCTTCCCTGCCAGGTGGGGCCCCTGCCCCTATCTGTGAACCCTCCTGCAGAGGGTGCCTTGATGAGGAGAGTAGGATCCCCATAGAGCTAAGTTTGTGACCTTCCCTGCCCATAGGCCAAATGGAGTCACGTGCATCTCGCTGTAGTGAGGAATTTGACCGGGATGCTGCTTGCCAGTGTCCCCGGCACGGGGACTGCTGTGAAGACTATGAGCGCCTGTGTACAGGCGAGGTTCCTTGCGGGATGAAGGGTCTAGGAGGTACGGCAGGCCAGGCCATGACCATATCTAGCCTGCCTGAGGGGCTGCTGGCCAGGGCATCCAGCAGTCCAGAGCAGGGTTCCAGACTGATGACTGGGCTCAAAGGGCCCAAACCAGGACCCTGACGAGCAGAGCAGGGGTCAGGGCTTTGGCCACCACTTGTCCTGGGTATTCTAGGATGTCTCCAACATAAGACCCCAACTTAAAATAAAGTAGATGTCATTTACCTGGAATATCTGTCTGAACTACCAGGATTAATAATATCTGGAAAATTTAAGTAATTCCAAAAAAAGAAAAAAGCAAAAGGATGGAAATATCATTTTAGCATGTATTACATTACCAATGATCATTTGCAAAAGTAAAAAAGTGGTAGTGAACTTTCCCAACTTGCATGCCACCAGGAAGACCGCATGGCATCGGTAGCTGTCGCAATTCATACCACTCTTCCTATCGCGAGTGGACTGAGTGGTTGCACATCTCGGACCTGTCGTTCCCAGGCAGAGGTGAAATGGGACATGGATCCCGCTCAAAAGCCAGTTGTTCTTCTGCCACTGCAACTACACAGTTTTAAAGTTGAACAACTCATTTTGAATAATTCCCTTGTTTGGATGCTTCCAATATTTTAGACTCCCAGATAAATGGTCTTCTGCTTTGTGACATGAAGCCTTGTTAAGTTCACTGTCAAACCATGTGCCCCATGGTAGGTAATGGCCAGCAAGACCACTGCATATGGTTGTGCAGGTTGTGCACTGCACAAGGTCCCCTGGTTGAGAAGGTGAGCGGGACCAAAGTTGAATTTGTATCCTTCTCGCTAAGCCATGTGTCTTGGTGAAGAGCTGTGTCTGCTGAGAAAGGAGTACCTTTTCCTAATTTGCCCAAGAGTGGTTTCTGCTGGCCCAGCAATGTGCCCTCAGACCTGCTTCCACCCAAAGGAACGCTGATTCAATTTACACAGAAAACACCACCACACATACTAGCAGTTCTGCTCATCAGACCCAGGCAGGGAAACCCAGGCCCAGAGCTCTGTGCCAGAATCAGAGCCAAACCCCTTTCTTTTTTTTTTTTAATTGATTTTTATTGGAGTATAGTTGATTTACAATGTTGTGTTAGTTTCTGCTGTACACTAAAGTAAATCAGTTATACATATACATACATCCACTCTTTTTTAGATTCTATTCCCCTATAGGTCATTACAGAGTATTGAGTAGAGTTCCCTGTGCTATACGGAGGTTCTAATTATTGATAGTTATCTATTTTATATATAGTAGTTGTATATGTCAATCCCAATCTCCCAATTTATCCCTCCTCCCCTTCCCCCTTGGTAACCATAAGTTTGTTTGCTACGAGCCGACCCCTCTTCTGCTGCCCTGTGCCCCACGTAGCAGACACAGGGAGGCCTGTGCACTTTGGACAATCAGGCTGGCATTTCAAGATAGAGACGATACTCAGCCTAGCAGCCATTTCTTCACTGTCTCTGATGTGCAACTCAGAATCCTTTTCCCACAGAAAAAATATTATAAATGATGGTTGAGACTCTAGATCAGCTCACAAAGGTCTGTTTAGCATAAACGGTGGCTGAGTTAAGAACCCTGTGGATTGTCAGCACTTAAAACACAGCCTGGCAGGAAGCAAGTGATCAGGAGATGTTTGTTGACTGAATAAACAACCTGCTCCACGGTTCTGATGGTGAGAACAAGATACTACCTGGTGACCGCGCTGACAGATTCTGAAGGACTTTGTAATAGTGTTGAGTTTTGGGGGGTGGTGTAGGGGTAGAACTTATTCCACTCTGTGATGAGATAGGAGCTCGGAGTCCCCAGCAACATTCATTCCCTCCTCTTCCTCCCCAGCCCCGCTCCACCCTTCTCTGCCCAGAGCCAAGGTTGAAGTCACTCAGCTTGCAGGCAAGGGAATGGGCCAGCAATAGGAATGTGCTTTTCTGAATGCGCCTAATTCCCAAATGCAGCCTTTGTGGCCATTGCCAAGTGTGATGGTGAAGAAAGAAGGGACTTTGGTATCTCAGGAAACAGTTCTTATTCCATGAGGCCTGGGAGGAGTTCACCCTTGACTCTGGGAGTTATTACAGGTAAGGGATGTTCCTAAGCGAGGGTCCTGTCATTTGGAGAGTTCAAGCCTATCTATCTATCAATTTACATTAAATAAAAGTCACCGCAACCTCAGAGTTTCCAGCCCAGAAGAGACCACCTCCTGTCCACCACCTCCCCTTTCTACAGATGAGGACACTGGGTACCAGAAGGGTAAATGGTGAGGAGGGCTGTTGCCTGGGGATGTTCTTTCACTTCTGCGAACAGTTTTCAATCCCCCTGTCCTACATTGTCAGATTTTCTCCTCCTTCACCTGGTACTTGTTCAATGTATCCTCGCCCCTGTTTTGTATTTTCTTCCACTGCACGTGCTTTGTCGCCGAAGCTGGGAGGACTGAGAATCAGTGATAAAGAGGAAGGGCCCCTCGGGGATGTTTGGTGACTTTACTTCTCTGACTTACAGCTAATGAGGACCCCAAAGAGCCAGAGCCATTCCTGGAGGTGGAAGAAGAGATGGAGGGGGCCCCCGGCTAGTGGCCAGCCTGCCTCCCCAGAGGGGGGCCTTTGGGATAAAGATGAGGGACATGAGAGGATGACGAGGGCGGGGCAGCCATGGGAGTGGCCACAGGCTCAGGCCGAAGCCAGATGGGACCCCAAATCCAGCACCTGGAGGTGGTGAGAGCAGCTTGCTGGACTCTTGGGGTCTGGGAGGGAGGAAGCCCCAGGGCCTCAGTGACCTGGGGGGTAGGCAGGAAAGAGTCCGAGGCCTGCTGAGAGGGAGAGGGAAGGGGAAGAGATTTTATTTTTAGAGAGGGAAGATTATAAAAACAACAGGCCAGAAAGTAGAGTTCAGCTCTAGAAAGGACTTCCTGACTGTGAAGGGTGTGCACCGATTAGGCTTGTCTGTTTTCCTTCCCTGGAGCTCTTTAATAGGCAGCATCAGGAAAGCAAGGCTGGGGGGAGCGGGGGGTGGGGGTGGGGGTGGGGGTTCACGGAGTGGGCACGGCCTGGCCGCTGCGAGGAGCGACCCCTAGAGGTCAGCCCAGGACACACCTCCCCTCTGTCCTCTCAGACTTGTACTGGGCACCCAACTCCTGCCAGGGCTGCTGCCTGGAAGCCTTCGACGAGCACCACCTATGCCACTGCAACGCCCGCGGCCCAGAGTTTGGAAACTGCTGCGAGGATTTCGAGAGCCTGTGTGGCCAAGGTCAGTCTCCTGCTCCCTTTAGCGTAGCCCCAGAGGCAGAGGAACTCTCTAGAGCAATGGCTCTCCCAGTGCGGTCCCTGGGCCAGCACCATGAGTATCACCTGGGAATTTATTAGAAATGGAAACTCTAGGGCTCACCCCGGACCCACTGAATCAGAAACTCTGGGGGTGGGTGGGGCCCACCAATCTGTTCTCACAAGCCCTCCAGACAATTCTGATGCGTGCCGAAGTGTGAGAAATTTCCTAGGGGCAGGGGGCAGTGTGGATATTTCCTGGACATTCTGTGGACAAGGCCATGTGCTGAGCTTAAGGATCCTTTAGGCCCCTAGGCCCCTGCCCTGCAATCGCTAGGGCACCTGATTGCAGCCCCTGTCCCCCGCTGCCGGCTTCTGGAAGGTGCCCAGGGGGGGATGCACACAGACAGCTGCTTGCCCCCTGGCCTCCCTCGGGCTCTGAAATATCCCTCCCCCAATTCCTCCCAGAGGGCTTCTCCCACATCAGCGATGCCATAACCGAGGAGGAACTGCGGAGCATCTCTGAGAAGATCTATAGGGCACACACCCAGCCAAGCGCAGAAGGAAGGCACGGCTTTCAGTAGCCAAAACCGCATCTTGCCCTCGGGGACCGCAGACCAAGGAGACCGCTGCCCAGAGCCGTGAGTTCCCTTCAAGCCTCTTCCTGCAGTCTCTCCCCCAGCTTGGCTCCCTCTGGAGCCTCAGCTCTTTTCTCCTCAAGGCAGGCAGGACCCAAGGGAGAAGGAAAAAATAGGTCTCCAGAGACAGATAAAGGCATCTTGAGGCCCTGTGGGGATCCATTTGGGAGGGTTTCTGGGATTGGCTGGGCTGAGAATAGAACTGACCTTCCAAGAGATGAAGTGGAAGAAAAGAGGGACCTCATGCGTTGTCCCCAAGAGTACGTGAAGGCCCCACTCTGCCTTGAACCCAACCCTCTCATGCCTGCCCCTGAATCTGGAAGTTCTGGAGGGGTTTCCGCTCCGCGTGCAGGCCTCTCACTGGGCCTCGCTCTACCTCCCCCAGGCTCTTCACGGATGTCAATGAGAAGCTCTTCTCTAAGCCGACCTATGCCGCCTTCATCAACCTCCTCGACAGCTACCAGCGGGCCGCGGGGAGCGCTTCACAGCCCCGCAGCTGGCTGAGCAGGACACCTTCCTCAGAGACGTGATGAAGACGGCCGTCATGAAGGAACTCTACAGCTCCCTCCAACAGCAGAGTGAGTGAGGCCGTGAGGCCTCCCCCAGGCCCCGAGAGAGAGGGAGGCCCTGCTGAGGACCCGTGATGCCCGCAGCGGGCCAGGCACCCCTGGGGGCTCCACGGTGGGCAGGTTAAGAGAGCAGGTGGGGACTAGGTGGAGGCCAGTGTACCTCTGGGAGGGGACAGAGAGGGGCCTAGAAGAGACCACAGACCCAAGCAGGAGCTGAAAAATCCTCTGTCCGGCTTCGAAGTCAACCCATCTTTTGACCTAATCTCAGCCGCCTGGTTTACCCCCCACTGGCTGCTTCAGTCTCAGGGTTCTCTGCAGGCCGTGAGTCATCCTGTTCCCCTCAGCCCCCAGGGCACTCCTCCGCCACCTGAGTTGATCCCGGACTCAGCAACACTTTGCAGGCATCTAGGGTCCCTGCCCCTGCTCCCTCACTGGGCACTAAGTCCAGGAAGGAGGCCGGCCCATTCCACATTTTTGCTGGGGAAACAGCAACAGAAAATCAACAAAGGTTCAGAGGGGGACGTTATACTGGGAAGGGTTCTGGTTGGAGAGACTCCAGATACGGATACATGTGAATCAGACCAAAAAAGGTTTGGGCCGCAGGGCTTCTTGGCATGCGGTGTGTTTGTTAGTGTCCTCCAGATTCCTTTCTTGAACTCTGGGCAGCTGAGCCTTGCCTGGGGGTGGCTCCGTCCTGGTCATCCCTTGCTGGCCGTGGGATCGCCTCTGCTCGGAGCCGTTGCATTCCATCCTCCGGTGGCCCCGTTAAGAGTTAGTAACACTGTTTTTAGGTAGAGCCGGTGACACACAAGCAAGCCCTGTGAAGAGGGTGCGATCCTGCACCGCCCCCTGGTGTTCTCTTTGTAGTAAACACAGGAGAGGATCTTGGAGGTCGACACTGAGCCCTAGTCCAGGCTGTTCCACTACCCACCCGGTGTTCACCTCTCTCCCTGTCCAAATCCCACTTATCCTTAAAGTTCTAGCTCACACTCCACCTCATTTATGAAGCTGCACTTGCTGCAGCTCACAGCTGGCTTTCAGAGTCTCTTCAGAGGTCAAGGGTTTGGAGTGTGTCCTAAAATAGCCTTGGGCCAGAGAGACTTGGTTTCACTTGCTAATGACGCATGTGATCCTGCACCATTTGACCCTCAGACCCCATCTGAGCCTTGTCTGTGCAATGGGGTCTTGGCGGATTCATGCATATAAAGCACTCAGTGGAAAGCCTGGCACCCGGTAAGCTGTAGCCATTCAGATTGTGAAGGCGTTCTCTGTTATATTGTGTTCTTAGTCTTGTTTTCCAACTGTGTGGTTTAAAAAAAATATTTATTTATTGTATTGTATTTTTATTTTTGGCTGCACGGGGTCTTAGTTGCGGCACGCGGGCTCCTCGTTGAGGTGCGCGGGCGTCTCTCTAGTTGTGGCGTGTGGGCTCAATAGTTGCGGTGCGTGGGCTCTCTAGTTGTGGCACGCAGGCTCAGTAGTTGCCCCTCGGCATGTGGGATCTTAGTTCCATGACCGGGGATCGAACCCCCATTCCCTGCATTGGAAGGCGGATTCTTAACCACTGGACCACCAGGGAAATCCCCCAACTGTGTTTTAAGTCCTTGAAAGGAGGGAATATGCCTGGCATCTCTTTAGTGTCCTCTACACACAATTCTGGGCAGTGAACCGTTGAGAGTTGATAGCTCCCTAATTCAGATCCCCAGCCCTGACATTTCCCTGCCTGTCTAACTGGCATCTACTCAGAACTTAGTGTAAAGAGAACTCACGGTTTCCACCTCTTTCTCCAGAACTGCTCCTTCCTCATCTTCCCCATCTCACAAATGACCCCATAATTCATCCAGTTGCTCAGGCCAAAAGCCCAGGGGTTATATTTGATTCTTCTCTTTACCTCACCACTCCCCACCTCCACCTCCTCCACCAGGATCGCCTGGTAACAACCTGACGTGAAGAATCAACGTGAGGATTGAAAGCACTCAAACAGTGCCAGGCACACAGAACATACTCAGTAAATCTAAACTATTTTTGTTCTTATTAAGCTTTGACTGAGCTCCAACCTTCTTTGCATGGGCTGGCAGAGGACTGCCTCTCAGACCTCCTCTCCCACTCTCCCTCCTGCTTGCTGTGCTCCAGCTACATGGGCCCTCAGCTCTTTAAACACCAAACTCGGGCTTCCCTGGTGGCGCAGTGGTTGAGAGTCCGCCTGCCGATGCAGGGGACGCGGGTTTGTGCCCCGGTCTGGGAGGATCCCACGTGCCGCGGAGCGGCTGGGCCCGTGAGCCATGGCCACTGAGCCTGCGTGTCCAGAGCCTGTGCTCCGCGGCGGGAGAGGCCACAACAGTGAGAGGCCCGCGTACGGAAAAAAAAAAAAAAAAAAAAGAAATTCATATAAACACCAAACCGAAGGTGTCCTGGAGCCTTTGCACTTGCTGTTCCTTCTACGTGGAAGGCTCTTTCCCCCAGGTCTTTGCATGGCTGACTCCTTACCCTTCAGGTCTCTGATCAGTGCTACCTTCTCAGAGAGGCCTTTCTAGAAAAGCTCCCACCCGAACCCCACCTCCAGGCATCATGGGATAATCTGCTTTATTTTCTTCACAGCACTTACCTGAAGTCATACTGTTTATTGTTTATTTGTTTATTATCTGTCTCCTCCACTGGAATATAAACTATAAAGATAGGAATCTTGTCCTTGTGATTCCTTGATGAATCCTCAGCCTTTAGATCTGGGCCTGGCACAAAACAGGGGCCCCGTAGAATCTATGGCATAGATAATTGCTGAGCGAACAACTGACTATGTTGGCTGAACCCACCTGTCTCTTGTCACGCTGGAGCAGGTGGCCCTTCCTTGCTTTCCAGGATCTGGCCCTGCCTTCCCCTCTCCTCAGTCCTCTGTGTTCCTCTCCCCAGATCGCTACAGCACAGAACAGGAGTTTGTCAACAACTTGAAAAACATGTGGTTTGGGCTGTATTCAAGAGGCAAAGAAGAGGGGCACTTGGGTGGCTTTGAACATGTCTTCTCAGGTGGGATTACTCTGCTTGGGAAGAAAGCGTTGGAGGGATGAAGAGAGATGCTTCCCTCAGGCGCAGGGCAGCATCAGCACTGATGAATCAGCACTCAAGCCAGCTCACAGGGCGGGGCACGTGTACTCCCTGGCCAAGAGGGAGGGGACTGAGGGCCCATTTTTGAGGACCAGTTTCTTCTGGAGTATTGGAGGGAGAAAGAAGCCCAGATACCAGGGCTCCCAAGGTGCACACATAAGAAGAGAGAGATGTGTTTGAGGCCCTGGCTGTCTACCTCTCAATGGTCCTCTGCTTCCAGGGCTTGGTCAGCTGCTTCCTAAGGAGGCCATGATCTTTTTCTGCATTGCCCCACCCTGTAAAGCTCCCACCAAGTCTGGCTTACTCCTATAGAAATGGCTAGAGGAGTATCTCCGATTGGCCCAGGGTCAGCGGGGAGAAGGAACTCTCCCCAGGGCTTCAGCTGAAATAGGAGTTGTGTGTGTGTGTGTGTGTGGGGGGAGGGTGGAGCTTTCTGAGGTGAGGGTTAGGGACGTGAGGGACTCCGGGAAGTTGGGGTGGACATTCTAGGAATCTGAGACTGGAGAAGGGGTACAGCCTTGGCACGGGAGTGGGGAAAGAGGTCGGAGGGGAGGCCCAGATCACCCACCTTGATCTGTT
The DNA here is from genome assembly GCF_026419965.1 of Kogia breviceps. Classification (NCBI taxonomy): domain Eukaryota; kingdom Metazoa; phylum Chordata; class Mammalia; order Artiodactyla; family Physeteridae; genus Kogia; species Kogia breviceps. Next base: position 37,877,881 of record NC_081321.1, on the reverse strand, counting down.
TATTACAGGTGAAGTCAAAAAAGGCAAGGTCACTGGCTTCCATAACTGGATCCACTTCTACATGCAGGAGAAGGAGGGCCCGGTGGATTATTACAGTCACATCTGTGACGGGCCTGTGAGTACTGAGTGCTGACCCCGTGGGCTGGAAAAGCCTCGTCAGTACCCAGATGTCCTGTCCTCATTCTGAGTTCCAAACAGGCAGACTTGTCTCCCACCCTGACCCTCTTGGCAGCCTAACGGGGATCATGAACAGGACTTCCCTATTTGCTGGAAAGAGGGTTTAGCCAGCCAGGAGGCTTCCAAACAGTGAAGGCTCCCGAGCTGCAGGGGGTAGGGGGCATCCTCTCTGGATGGGAGAGTGTGGGCAGGGCAGAATCCTTAGAGGGGAAAACCAAAGACCTGAATTTCCTTAGAATGTGGTGTCAGCTGAAGTTTCAGTCTGGCTAGTCTGAGTTAAACTTCTTATATTTTTATAAAAAAAAAAAGAAACCTTTGCTGCCCTGAGCCTGGAAATAATTTGGGGGCAATAAGCTGTCCTTCTCTTCCGCATGTGAGGGCCACAGGGAACGGTTATGTCCCTGCTCCCCTGGCATCGGGCACATGGATGCTGACTGTCTGTGGCCTTCCTGGGAGATGCGAGCTGGCGGCTCCAGAGAGAGGGTGTGAGCAGGGCAGACTGCATCCTCTGTCGATTTAAAAGAATCCAGTCTCCCCAGAAAGCTCACACAGGCCCCCACGGGCCCTCGACAAATCCTAGCCAACCCTCTGTTGCGACCCTGCACTGTGGCACTCACCAGACTCCCTTCACCGCAGTGGGATTCTTACCCCGACCGACGACGACCGACGTGCTGGCCTTGCAGTTCAGCTGGGACGGCTACTACAAGGAAGTGGGTTCAACTTTCATCGGCAGCAGCACTTTACTCCCTGTGCTTCATCGCCAGGCCAGGCAGAGTGTTAAGTCCTGGTGGCTCAGGAGGGCTTGGACAAATCACTGTTCTGGGCCTCGGTTTTCTGTCTTGGAACGTGAAGCTGTTGATTAGATCAGTCGTGTGGCTGCCAACCTCCATCCCAGCAGCAGAACGACATTCCCTCCCTCCTCCAAGTGCAAAGCCTACGCGGGAGCTTAATATACAAAACAGTTAGAAATGGAGTCGCCCTGGGGCTGCAAGCCTCTCTGTTTGGCCCCTGAGGCTGTTTGGGGGAACCCTGGAGCCCCAGAGAGTACAGTTAGAAACCACTGGCCCTCATCGTCTCTAACATTTGAGGACTCTGGGTCCAACCGCTTCTGAAACCCTGAGCAGACATTTCATTTCTGGGGGTTTCAGCTCTAGCACTGGATTTGAGAATATTCCCGTAGGAAAGATAAGGAGCAGTACTCTCTAAGAAGATGGAAAATAAGACAGATTTTGAAAGGGCCCTCTGCACGTGGGGAGCCAGAGGCAGAGGCTGAAGCAAGCTGCGGCAGCTCCCTTAGAGGCTAGGACAGGGTGGAGCCCTTCTGCGTGGGCTGAACTTGATCCTTCCAGCTTGGGGACGGAGGTGGGGTGAAGCAGGTCCCTATGATTTGCTGATCTTCCCCCACAGGTGCCAGTTAAGCCTGGGTGGACATCCCTTGGCCATCCAGACCTATACCTGGGACAAGTCAACCTACGGAAATGGCAAGAAGTACATCGCCACAGCCTACGACGTGGTGTCTTCTACCCAATAGAGCTTCTAGCTAGAGAGGGGTGTGAGGGCAGTGAGAGCTCTTGTCGAACTGAGATGCTATTTGCTCTGCGCTGGAGGGGGAGGGAATGGAGGAGACGGGGAAGGACTCCCCAATCCAGAAAGGCCCATGTGAGAAAGAGAGAAAAGATACAAATTAGAGAAACAGTCAAATCTTTGTCCTCCAGCATTTTGGAAACAGAAGGTGGGGACCCTCAATAGCTCTTTGCCCTGCTGGGAGGTGGAACCGTGAATAAGTCCTTGAGGTCTCCAGGCCTCATGTTTCCTTTTAATGCAAAGGGAAGGGGTTTGCCCCATTTCCTCTTTGGGGGGTTGGTGAGAAGGCAAAGCTGATGACATGCTTACTGTGAAGGTGTTTTCAATTGTTCTTAGGAAGAATGGCTGATAGAAATTCAAGGTTACCCTAATGGCTGTTATTGTACACAGCTCTGCAAACTGTAATCACCCCCATACTGGGGTCTCAAATAAATCGGGCTATGGAGATCAAGGGTGGGTATTTGGTCTTTTCTAGGGTTAGATCCTCTCAGAACAGGGTCTGCGAGAGGGTAACGAGGTTAACGGCTGATGCAGTGAGTAGGCTGGGGCGGCAGTGGACTCCTCCAGGCCTGATTTTTTGGTAGTCAGCTCGGTAACTGCAACAAGAAGCTTCCTAATTGTGGATATTTAGTGCAGTTACAGAGCTGTATTTTGATTCCAAATAGTTTGTAAAAGAGTTCCCCTCATAGGAGGAAGATTTTGCGTCAGAAAAAGAAAGGAACCTATAGCTTGGTGTCACTAACATAATTATTTTAAGTCTAATTCAGCAGCCATAATTTGCATAAGCTCTTAGAATGGAAGACAGGGAGACTGGGGGTCCCTCTTTCAACTCAGTTATGCATTTCTCCCTTAATCACATTGGGAACCAGACGCTGTCCCACAGGGCAAGGCTTGAACTATGCTTTAGAGTCTTGAGTCTCAAGTCGTTCAAGAAAATTTGAAATGTCTCTCTTCTTTGCATATGCCCCCCCCTCAAATGTCTGTCTCCCAGCCTTTTCTGTGGAGCAGGGCTGGGAGTGATGCTTCTGGCTTTAGTGGCTCTTTGGGATGACCTGGCGGATGTGGTATCTTGGTAAAGTTCCTGACTCACCTAAGTCTCTCTAGCTAAGATGGGTGGAGAATTCACCTGGTGACTTGTAATGTGAAGGGGTGGAAGGAGAGCCCTTCCCGCTTCTGGTTCCACATATAAGGAGCCTGGAAGTCACCATTCCATCCTAACAACAAGTGAAAACTGAACAGAGTGAGAAACCAACAATTCTTCTTGGATCTGTAAGACAGGGGAGAACACAGGCAAACTGCTGCCCTCAAGACTGGAAAGACAGGTGCATGTAGGAAGACACAGAAACCAGTGCCGTGGTACAAAAACCTGAACTGGAATTGATAATTGCTGGAGGTTCAGGGCAGTTGGCTCTGAGAGTTAAGAACTCCAGGGGACCCAGTCCCAGGGCACCTGCACAATGTTGTGAAATTTACCTCCAGGAGCTCCTGTAATAAACGTGTGAGAAAAATCCCCTCAGCTTTCCTGCACAGGTGTGAGAAAAGAAACCATTTTGAAATACTCCAGAGCATTCTGTCCTTCTTAACAAAGTCTGCCCTGAGGGGAAGCTAGTTAGCCCAGAGCCTAAACTGCTGGGGTATTGTCAGAGTCTAACTGACAGGAAGGGAGAGACCCAACTCTAGCCTTCCCTGTGGAGGAAGAGAATAACCCAACTCCAGCCCCCTTTTAGCCATCGCTCCACACAACCCGGGGAGAAACACTCGTGAAATTCACAGTACAGAGGCATAGGCTGACGGAAGGACAGACCTACAGAGGACTACAGAATGCTTTCCCTCCCCTCACACCTCACCACCACATTACTAAAGGCCTATTTACAGCACTTTCTTTTTTTTTTTTTTTTTTTTTTTGCGGTACGCGGGCCTCTCACTGTTGTGGCCTCTCCCGTTGCGGAGCACAGGCTCCAGACGCGCAGGCTCAGCGGCCATGGCTCACGGGCCCAGCCGCTCCGCGGCATGTGGGATCCTCCCGGACCAGGGCACGAACCCGTGTCCCCTGCATGGGCAGGCGGACTCTCAACCGCTGCGCCACCAGGGAAGCCCCAGCACTTTCTTTTACTGGTACATTCATTGTGTTTGGCTATCAAGAAAAAACCGTTACCCCCAAATGGGGTTCCCCTTTTGGTGGGTGTCGAGCTAAAAGACAACCAAGCCAAAGATCAGGAGGAAGAAGGATTTATCACTTGCAACCAGTAAGGAGAATACTGGGGATCTTTCCCAAAGCAGTGTCACCCCAAACAGCAAAACGGGGCAAGTGTTAAGCTAAGGAAGGGTCCATGCATATTCACGGAGGGGCTTCGGCTGTCTGACAGAGTCCAAGCTTCAGTTGACTGAAGTCACGAGAGTCAGAAAAGGTCAACAACATCATCCCTCAGTTTCCAGCTGATGTGGTGGTTGAGCTCTTCAGGCTAATCTTCACCACTGAAAGTTTTTACCACTGATCTTTGCTATCTTTTTTTTTTTTTCTTCTGATCTTTGCTATTGTTACTTCTCTTGCCTGATAGCAGTCCTTTGTTTCTGCATTCTTTTGTTCCCTTAAGATCATTAAATACTCAGACCTGTTCAAAGGCAAGCACTGTGGCCAGGCTTAGGATTACAGAACGGCTTAGGCCCCAAATGGCTTCTCTTCTGTCAAGAAAGCCATGCCTGGTTCTCTTTCTCTGGGGACTCCCTACCCTATCTGCTTGCATACTGAAAGGCAAAAAACACAATTTGAACAGATAGAGCAAATAATGAGAACCAGACATGGCAGGAATGTTGTAATTATACTAGGGATTTAAAGCAACTACGATTCATATGCTAAGGGCTTTAAGGGATAAAGTACATAGCATGCAAGAACAGATGGGCAATGTAAGCAAAGAGATGGATGCTCTAAGAAACAATTATTGGGCTGCACCCGGCAGGCCTACAAGCCCTGTACTTGCCCAGCCTGAAGGCTGAGGAAAGAGCCCAGAATCAAGGACAGAGACATCAATGGCTTAGTGGATAGGGGGATCTTACTTGTCTGAAGCAACGTCCTGGAGCAACACCCCGCTCTGTGCAGCAGGTGGCAGACAGCAGTATTCACTACCATGGGGGTGGGTGGGTAGAGGAGAGGGAGGTTACCGGTGATTGAGGGAATTGACCTCAGCACACCCCTCATCGCCCCCTATGCTGGCAACACTAGTATGATGGTGAAACTATCATAGTGGAGACACTGTGATCTAAAGGTTAGAACAATCACTAGCTGGAACCTGGGGCAAGTGGCAGACATTTACTGATTAGGCTATATGATTAAGAGGGAAGGCCAGTCATGTGAGTAGGATGTAGGTAAGGCAGGGACTGGCTGAACAGGGATGTACAGAGAGCAAGAGAACAGCCATCTTGGGTGGCCTGATCATACAACAATCACAAAGAAATGCTAGAGATAAAAAACACTGTAATAGAAATGAAGAATACCTTTGACGGGCTTATTAGTAGACTGGACTGCTGAGGAAAGAATCTCTGTACTTGAGGATAGTTCGATAGAATCCTGAAAAACCAAAAGGCAAAGAGAACAAAGACTAAGAAAAACAGAACATTCCAAGTACTGTGGGACAACAACAAAAGGTATAACATATACATAATGGGAATACCAGGAGAAGGAGCAAAAGGAACAGAAGAGATACATATATTTTTAATATTATCTTTTAGTAGGACATTTATTTTATTTACTTATTTATGGCTGCATTGGGTCTTCGTTGCTGCGCGCGCGCTTTCTCTAGTTGCGTTGAGCGGGGGCTACTCTTTGTCACGGTGCACGGGCGTCTCCTTGCAGTGGCTTCTCTTGTTGAGGAGCACGGGCTCTAGGCACGCGGGCTTCAGTAGTTGTGGTGCACAGGCTTAGTTGCTCTGCGGCATATGGGATCTTCCCAGACCAGGGCTTGAACCCATGTCCCCTACATTGGCAGGTGGATTCTTTTTTAAAAAAATCAATTAATTAATTAACTAATTAATTAATTAACTTTGGCCGCGTTGGGTTTTCATTGCTGGGCGCGGGCTTTCTCTAGTTGTGGTGAGCGGGGGCCACTCTGTGGCAGTACGCAGGCTTCTCATTGCGGTGGCTTCTCTTGTTGCAGAGTGCAGGCTCTAGGTGTGTGGGCTTCAGTAGTTGTGGCACATGGGCTCAGTAGTTGTGGCATGCGGGCCCTAGAGTGCAGGCTCAGCAGTTGTGATGCATGGGCTTAGTTGCTCCATGGCATGTGGGATCTTCCTGGACCAGGGCTCGAACCTGTGTCCTTGCATTGGCAGTCGGATTCTTAACCACTGTGCCACCAGGGAAGTCCCCAGAAGAGATATTTGAAGCAATAATGACTGAGAATTTCCCCAGATTAATGTCAGATGTCAAACCACATATCCAGGAAGCTCAGAGAACACCAAGCAGAATAAATCCAACCAAAAAACTATACATTGGCTTATCACTTTCACATTACAGAATATCAAAGATGAAAATGTTAAAAGAAGTCAGAGGAAAAAACACTGTATCTATAGAGCAACAAAGATAAGAATTACATCTGACTTCTCAGAAACCATGCAAGCAAGAAGAGAGTGCTATGAAACATTTAATGTGCTGAGAGAAAAATGCCACCAGCCTAGAATTCTGTACCTTGCAAAATATCCTTCAAAAGAAGTGAAGGAGAAATAAAGACTTTCTCAAATAAATAGAAACCGAGGGAACTTGTTGTCAGTATACTTGCCTTGCAAGAAATGTTAATAGAAGTTCTTTAGAGAGAAGGAAAATAATATAGGTCAGAAACTCGGATCTATGTAAAGAAAGGAAGAGTGTCAAAGAAGGAATAAGTGAAGATAAAATAAAACTTTTATTTTTCTGATTCTAAATCTAACAGATAACAGTTTGTTCAAGATAATAATAGTAGGGCTTCCCTGGTGGCACAGTGGTTGAGAGTCCGCCTGCCGATGCAGGGGACGCAGGTTCGTGCCCCGGTCTGGGAAGATCCCACATGCCGCGGAGCGGGTGGGCCCATGAGCCATGGCCGCTGAGCCTGTGCGTCCGGAGCCTGTGCTGCGCAACGGAAGAGGCCACAACAGTGAGAGGCCCATGTACTTAAAAAAAAAAAAAAAAAAAAAAAGATAGTAATAGTGTATTTGATTAGATATAAGTGTGTGTGTGTGTGTGTGTGTGTGTGTGTGTATATACACATACACACATATCTATCTATCTATCTGAAATGAATGACAGGTACAAGGGAAAAGAGGAAAGAATTAGGATTATTTTATTATAAAGTACTCACACTGTCCATGAAGTGGCACAGTGTTATTTGAAAGTGGACATGGATTAGTTGCAAATGTATATTGCAAACTCTATGGCAATCACTAAAAAAAAAGTTAAAAAGATGTATAACTGATCGGGATTCCCTGGTGGCACAGTGGTTAAGAATACGCCTGCCAATACAGGAGACACTGGTTCAAGCCCTGGTCTGGGAAGATCCACATGCCACAGAGCAACTAAGCCAGTGCGCCACAACTACTGAGCCTGTGCTCTAGAGCTCGTGAGCCACAATTACTGAGCCCGAGTGCCACAACTACTGAAGCCCATGTGCCTAGAGCCTGTGCTCTGCAACAGGAGAAGCCACCGCAATGAGAAGCCCACGCACGGCAACAAAGAGTAGCCCCTGTTCACTGCAACTAGAGGAAGCCCACGTGCAGCAACGAAGACCAAATGCAGCCAAAAAAAAAATAAAAAGACAGAGATTGTCAGGGTGAATCAAAAAACAAGACCCAACTATACATTGTCTACAAGAAACCCACTTTAAATATAAAGACATGTACAGATTAAAAGGAAATGGATAGAGAAAAATATACCATGCTAATACTAATCAAAAGGAAGCAGGAGTAGCTATGTGAATTTCTGACACAGCCAACTTCAGAGCAAGCAAAGTTACTGCAGATAAAGAAGGGCATTGCATAACGATAAAGGAGTCAATTCTCCAAGAAGACATAACAATTCTAAACTGTATACACCTAACAACAGAGCATTAACTACATGAGGCAAAAACTGATAGAACTGAAAGGAGAAATAGATGAATCTATTATCATTGTTGGATATTTCAATATCCTTCTCTCAAAAATGGACAGATCCGGCAGTAAAAAATCAGTAAGGACATAGTTGAACTCGACAACAACATTGATCAACTGAATATAATTGACATCTATAGATTACTTCATCCAACAACACAGCATACACATTTTTCTCAAGTTCATATAGATCATCCACCAAGATGGACCACATTCTGGGCCATAAAACATGCTTTAACAAATTTAAAAGAATAGAAACCATACAATGTCTGTTTTCAGACCACAATTAGCAAATTGACTCCAAAACAATATAAAAAGAATTATACACCACCGACCAAGTGGGACTGATTCCAGGTCTGCAAGGCTGGTTAAACATTCAAAAATCAATTAACGTAATCCAGTACAACAGTCTAAAAAAGAAAAATCACATGATCACATCAGTAGAAAAAGCCTATGACAAAATTTAACACCCATTCATGATAAAAACTCTCAGTAAATTAGGAATAGATGGGAAATTTCTCAACTTGATAAAGACTATCTACAAAATAACCTAGAGCTAACATCACACTTAATAGTGAGAAACTCAAACGTTCCTGCTAAGATCAGGTACAACGCAAAGATGATCCGTTTCACAATTCTTTTTCAACATTGTACCCCAAGTCCTTGCTAATACCGTAATGCAAGAAAAGGAAATAAAAGATATACAGACTGGGAAGGAAGACATAAAACTGTCTTTATTCACAAATAACATGATCATCTATGTAGAAAATCTGAAAGAATCAATGAAAAAACTCCTGGAACTAACAAGCAATTATAGTAAGATTGCAAGATACAAGGTTAATATACTGAAGTCAATTGCTTTTCTATATACCACAATGAACAAGTGGAATTTGACATTAAAAACATAATACCATTTACATTAGCCCCTCAAAAATGAAATATGTATGTATAAATCTAAAAAAATATAGACAAGATCTATATGAGGAAAACTACAAAACCCTGATGAACAAAGTCTAAGAATAATGAAATAAATAGAAAGATATTTCATGTTCATGGATTGGAGGACTCAATACTGAAGGTGTCAGTTCTTCCCAACTTGATCTACATATTCAGTGAAATCCCAATCAAAATTCCAGCAAGTTATTTTGTGGATATCAACACGCTAATTCTAAAGTGTGTATGGCATGGCAAAAGACCTAGAAGAGCCAATAAAATATTGAAGAAGAATAAAGGAGGACTATATTACCCAACTTTAAGACTTATGCTAAAGCTATGTAATCAAGACAGTGTGGTGTTGGTGAAAGAACAGACAAGTAGATCAATGGAATAGAATAGAGAGCCCAGAAATAGACACCCCTAAATATAGTCAACAATCTTTGACAAAGGAGCCAAGGCAGTACAACGGAGCTAAGATAATCTTTTCAATTTTTCAATCTTTTCAACCTGTCAATGATGTTAGACCAACTGGACATTCACATGTAAAAAAATCTAAACACAGACCTTATATCCTTCACTAAAATTAACTTAAAATGTATCATAGACCTAAATGGAAAACACAAAGCTATAAAACTCCTAGAAGATAACATAAGAAAAAAACCTACATGACTTGGGGTCTGTAATGCCTTTTTATATATTTTTTATTTTTTAAAATATTTATTTATTTTTTGGCTGCGTTGGGTCTTTGTTGCTGCGCGTGGGCTTTCTCTAGCTGCGGCGAGCGGGGACTACTCTTTGTTGCAGTGCAAGGGCTTCTCACTGTGGTGGCTTCTCTTGTTATGGAGCACGGGCTTTAGGCACGTGGGCTTCAGCACTTGCAGCACACGGGCTCAGTAGTTGTGGCACGTGGGCCTTAGAGCACAAGGGCTTCTGCAGTTGCGGTGCATGGGCTCCGTAGTTGCGGCTCACAGGCTCTAGAGTGCAGGCTCAGCAGTTGTGGCACACAGGCTTAGTTGCTCCGCGACCTGTGGGATCTTCCCAGACCAGTGATCAAACCTGTGTCCCCTGCATTGGCAGGTGGATTCTTAACCACTGTGCCACCAGGGAAGTCCCTGGTAATGCTTTTTTAGGTATAACATCAAAGGCAAAATCCGTGAAAGAAAAAATTGATAACCTATACTTCATTAACACTAAAAACTTCTGCTAGAATAAAAACCATATGATCATCTCAGTAGATGCAGAGAAAGCTTTTGATAAAATTCAATATCCATTTATGATCAAAAATCTCCAGAAAGTGGGCATAGAGGGAATGTATCTCAACATAATAAAGGCCATCTATGACAAACCCATAGCTAACATCATACTCAGTGGTGAAAAACTAAAAGCATTCCCTCTAAGATCAGGAACAAGTCAAGAATGCCCACTCTGGTCACTTTTATTTAATATAGTAGTGGAAGTCCTAGCCACAGCAATCAGAGTAGAAAAAGAAATAAAAGGAATCCAAATTGGAAAGGAAGAAGTAAAACTGTCACTGTTTGCAGATGACATGATACTATATTTAGAAAATCCTAAAGATGTCACCAGAAAACTACTAGAGCTCATCAATGAATTCAGTAAAGTTGCAGGTTATAAAATTATAACACAGAAATCTCTTGCATTTCTATACAGTAACACAACAATCAGAAAGAGAAATTAAGGAAACAATCCCATTTACCATAACATCAAAAAGAATAAAATACCTAGGAATAAACCAACCTAAGGAGGCAAAATACTTGTATGCTGAAAACTATAGGACACTGATGAAAGAAACTGAAGATGACACAAACAGATGGAAAGATATGCCGTGTTCTTGGATTGGAAGAATCACTACTGTTAAAATGGCCATACCACCCAAGGCAATCTACAGATACAATGACATCCCTCTCAAATTACCAACGGCAATTTTCACAGAACTGGAACAAAAAATTTTAAAATTTGTATGGAAAGACAAAAGATCCCAAATAGCTAAAACAATCTGGAAAAAGATGAATTGAGCTAGAGGAAACAAGCTTCCTGACGTCATACTATACTACAAGGTATAGTAATCAAAACAGTATGGTACTCGACTTCCCTGGCAGTCCAGAGGTTAAGACTCCACGCTTCCATTGCAGGGGGCATGGGTTTGATCCCTGGTCAGGAAACTAAGATCCTGCATGCTGTGTGGTGCAGCCAAAAAGAAAAAAACACACACACAAAAACCCCCAGTATGGTACTGGTACAAAAACAGACACATAGATCAATGGTAAAGGATAGAAAGCCCAGAAATAAACGTATGCACTTATGGTCAATTAATCTATGACAAAGGAGGCAAGAATATACAATGGAGAAAGGACAGTCTCTTCGATAAGTGGTGCTGGGAAAACTGGACAGCTACATGTAAAAGAATGAAATTAGAACATTCTCTAACAGCATATACAAAAATAAACTCAAAATGGATTACAGACCTAAATGTAAGACCGGATACTATAAAACTCCTAGAGGAAAACATAGGCAGAACACTCTTTGACATAAATTGCAGGAATAGTTTTATGGATCCGACTCCTAGAGTAATGGAAACAAAAGCAAAAATAAACAAATGGGACCTAATTAAACTTAAAAGCTTTTGCATAGCAAAGGAAACCATAAACAAAACAAAAAGACAACACACAGAATGGGAGAAAATATTTGCAAATGATGCAACCAACGAGAGATTAATTTCCAAAATATACAAACAGCTTATACAGCTCAATATAAAACAAACAAACAAACAACAGAATCAGAAAATGTGTAGAAGACCTAAACAGACAGTAGGGAACACTCCTACACTGTTTGTGGGAATGCAAAGTGGTGTAGCCACTATGGAAAACAGTACAGAGTTTCCTTAAATAACTAAAAACAGAGTTACCATATGATCCAGCACTCCTACTCCTGGGCATATATCCGGAAAAGATGAAAACTCGAATTTGAAAAGATGCACCCCAATGTTCACAGCAGCACTATTTACAATAGCCAAGCCATGGAAGCAACCTAAATGTCCATCAACAGATGAATGGGTAAAGAAGATGTGATACACACACACACACACACACACACACACACACAATGGAATATCACTTAGCCATAAAAAGGAACAAAATAATGTCATTTGCAACATGGATGGACCTAGAGATTATCATACTAAGTGAAGTAAGTCAGACAGATAAAGACAAATGTCATATGATATCACTTAAATGTGAAATCTAAAAAAATGATACAAATGAACGTACTTACAAAACAGAAATAGACTCACAGACACCAAAGGGTGAAGAATGGGGAGGGATAAATTAGGAGTTTGGGTTTAACAGATACACACTACTATATATAAAACAGATAAACAAGAACGTATTGTATAGCACAGGGAACTACCGGGTTGGCCGAAGAGTTTGTTTGATTTTTTTCTGTACGATGGCTCTAGTAGTGCTTGTCTTTAACTTCATTTGAAACAATTTTTTTATATTGTATTGTGACAGCATATCAGCATGCATTAAGAAAAAACTTATCGGGCTTCCCTGGTGGCGCAGTGGTTGAGAATCCGCCTGCCGATGCAGGGGACACGGGTTCGTGCCCCGGTCTGGGAAGATCCCACATGCCGCGGAGCGGCTGGGCCCGTGAGCCATGGCCGCTGAGCCTGCGCGTCCGGAGCCTGTGCTCCGCAAGGGAGAGGCCACAACAGTGAGGCCCGCATACCACAAAAAAAAAAAAAAAAAAAAAAAAAAAAACTTATCAAAATTGGTGAATTTTTGTGTAGCCATTTTAATACTCAAGTTGGAAGAAAAATAGCAACATTTTCAGCACATTATGCTTTATTATTTCAAGAAAGGTAAAAACGCAACTGAAAGCAAAAAACATTTGTGCAGTATATGGAGAAGGTGCTGTGACTGATTGAACGTGCTGAAAGTGGCTTGCAAAGTTTCATGCTGTAGATTTCTTGCTGTATGGTGCTCCACTGTCGGCTAGACCAGTTGACGTTGATAGCGATCAAATTGAGACATTAATTGAGAACAATCAACGTGGCTATACCACATGGGAGACAGTCGACATACTCTACGCAAATCAAGCGTTGAAAATCATTTGCACCAGCTTGGTTATATTCATAGCTTTGATGTTTGGGTTCCATGTAAGTTAAGCGAAAAATACCTCCTTGACCATATTTCCGCATGCGATTCTCTACTTAAATATAACGGAAATGTTCCATTTTTAAAACAAATTGTGTGGGCGATGAAAAGTGGATACTGTATGATAATGTGTAATGGAAGAGATCGTGGGGCAAGTGAAATGAACCATCACCAACCACACCAAAGGCCAATCTTCATCCAAAGAAGGTGATGCTGTGTATATGGTGGAATTGGAAGGGAGTCCTCTATTATGAGCTCCTTCCAGAAAAAAACCAAACGATTAATTCCAACAAGTACTGCTCCCAATTATATATATAACTGAATCACTTTGCTGTACACCTGAAACATTGTAAATCAACTATACTTCAATTAAAAAAAATTCTGCTCTGGGAAAGACAATATCAAGGGAATTAGCAGACAAGCCACAAATGGGGAGAAAATATTTGCAAAAATATTTGATAAAGACTGTTATCCAAAATATAAAAAGAATGCTTGAAACTACAAAAAGTAAACAACCAATTAAAGAATGGGGCCTGAACAGACATCAACCATCAACAGACCAAAGAAGATATAGGGATGGCAACTAAGCATATGAAAAGATGCTCCACCTCATATATCATCAGGGAGATGACACCGTTACACACCTGTTAGAATGGCCAAAATCTGGAACACTGACAACACCAAATGCTGGTGAGGATATGGAGTAACAGAATCTCTCAGACATCGATGGTGGAAATGCAAACCGGTATAGCCACTCTGGAAGACAGTTTGATTTTGTAACAAAACTAAGCATCTTCTTACCATATGATCCAGCAATGGCACTCCTTCATAATTACACTCCCAAAGGAACTGAAAACTTCTGTCCACACAAAACTCTACAAATGGATGTTTTTAGCAGTTTCATTCATAATGGCTCAAACTTGGAAGCAACCAAGGTGTCCTTCGGCAGGTGCGTGGATAAACTGTGGTACAGCCAACAATGGAATATAATTCAGAGCTAAAAAGAAATGGGCTATCAAGCCATGTAAAGACATGGAGGAATCTGAAGCTCATATTACTAAGTGAAAAAAGCCAAACTGAGAAGGCTTCATACCATATAATTTCAACTATTTGACATTGTGGAAAGGGCAAATCTATGGAGACAGTAAGAATAATCACTGCTGGGGGTGAGCGTGGAGGGGGAGAGATGAATATGCAGAGCACAGAGGATTTTTAGGGCAGTGGAAATACTCTGTATGGTATTATAATGATAGGTATATAGCCATTAGTCATTTGTCCAAATCCACTGTACAACACCAAGTGTGAACCCTTAGTTAAATTATGGATTCTGGGTGACTACGATGTGTCAATGTAGGTTCATACTTGGTAAAAAATGTACCATTCTGGCAAGTGATGTTGATAAAGGGGGGAGGGCTATGTATATTTTGGGGTAGGGGGTGTATGGGAAATCTCTGTACCCTTATCTTAAGTTTATTGTAAACCCAAACTGCTCTCAGAAAATAAAGTCTTAAAAAAAAAAGAATGGAAGGAGCATTGCACATAGACTCTGAGGGGATACATGGAGACTGGTGGTCCCTAGCCTCGATAACCAGCCCCCTTGACCACATACACAGGGAACATAAGGATGCCTCTGGATGCAGCTTCTGTGGTTGCAGAGGTTGGCCAAACTGAGGGAGGAGGAGTGCCAGAGAGATACAAGGAGACTTCTCACCTGTAAACAGATTATTTAGGCCACAGATGCTAGGAAAATGCCAGCTATGGAGGAGTGCCTCAGGTAAGTTACAGAGTGCAGATTTAAGAAATAGGGCCTACTCTTACCCTTCCTCAAGGGAGGTCACAGTCAAAGGAGCAAGACAGGGGGTAGTAGAACAGGCAGTCACAGGTGCCAGCTCTGAAGGCACACTGCCCAGGTACCTCACCAGGCTCTGTCATTTGCTGGCTGTATGGGCAAATTTCTTAATTATTTAGGTCAGTGTCCTCATCAGTAAAATGGGGTTAATAATACCAGTGTTGTGAGATAAGGAATATAAAATAACATGCTTCTTTCTTATAATAATTCTTACTTGTCTTCCTTATTATACAGATTTCATTTTGCATTAGGAGAGGCAGTTTACCTTCCCTGCTATCAACCTTAACCTTTATCTCCTGGTGCCCAGTACGTGTGTTCCTTAGAGACGTCTTCAGAGGTCTTCCCGATAGTCAAGTGGGAGACAGGGAGAGATGTGGGAGAGAGTTATTAAATCCCCGGGTCTGGACCTTACCTTTATGGGAGGGAGACACAGGAAATAACATTTGTTGAGCTGCTACCATGTCCCAAGCTGTGCTAAGTAGGCCGTCTACATACATTTTCTTACTCCAGTAGGTTTTTTTTTTTTTTTTTTTTTCGGTACGCGGGCCTCTCACTGTCGTGGCCTCTCGCGTTGCGGAGCACAGGCTCCGAACGCGCAGGCTCAGCGGCCATGGCTCATGGGCCCAGCCGGTCTGCGGCATGTGGGATCTTCCCGGACCGGGGCACGAACCTGCGTCCCCTGCATCGGCAGGCGGACTCTCAACCACTGCGCCACCAGGGAAGCCCCCAGTAGGTATTTTTATCTTCTCCATTTTAATTTTAATTTACATTAAGCCTCAGTGTACAGATTACATTCAGATTACATTTTCACTAAGTGGAAGAATCAGCATTTCAGAATTCAACCTTTTTCCTCAGGTTATAGTGAGCCTGGATTTCTAGCAGTATCGACTCATTCATTCACTATTCTTTTGACAAACACTTATTAAGGCCTTTGATAGAGGTTACTGGTTGCCCCTCAGTATCTGCTCCCTTCCTCTCCTTCCTTATTTATTGAATTCTTGTTTTTAGATGAGCACATGACTGCCAATAGTAAAAAACCCTCAACCTCTCTTGAAGAGGGAAGGCTGCCATTACAGGCATAGTTTTTTGTAGAACAGTGGGAGCCTCAGGATTAGGTGATGGTGTCCATCAAGACCATCTGACTAATTCCTCTCACTTTGATTTTGTACTCACCAAGCCACAACTGATTATTATGTGAAGAGAGAGAGAAAGAGAGAGAGAGAGAGAGAGAGAGAGAGAGAGAGAGAGAGAGAGAGAGAGAGAGAAAGATGTGAGAGGGTTTATGAGGTTTTACTAGAACAGCCAGCTGGCCCCCTTCTCTCTCATCTCAGTTGACTCTGCCAGAATTAATTTTTAAAGGCAGAGTTGCTTTGGGACTTCCCTGGTGGTCCAGTGGTTAAGACTCTGCAGTCCACTGCAGGGGGCACAGGTTCCACCCCCAGTCAGGGAACTAAGATCCAGAAACATATTCTTTTTTCTTTGTGGCCAAAAAACAAAAACAAAACAAAATCCATAAAAACCCCAGCAGAGTTGCTTTTGTTAAGAACATCTATAGTGCTTCCCTGGTGGCGCAGTGGTTGACAATCCGCCTGCCGATGTAGGGGACACGGGTTCGTGCCCCGGTCTGGGAAGATCCCACATGCCGCAGAGCGGCTGGGCCCGTGAGCCATGGCTGCTGAGCCTGCGCGTCCAGAGCCTGTGTTCTGCAACGGGAGAGGCCACAACAGTGAGAGGCCTGCGTACCACAAAAAAAAAAAAAAAAAAAAAATCTATAAATCAATATCTATTTTAAAATTATTTATTATTAGATTAATTTAAAAACACACATAAAAAACCCCTTAAAAGTCAATTTTCTGTCCACCTTGGTGACAGTTAATGATTTGACTACTATGAGTTTAAAATACAAAGATACCAAATAATTATACAGTGGGAAAGATGTGCTGATGACTTCGTAAGGAAGGTCCCCAGGGTGGTTTTCCACTGATCCTTACCTGGATTAGTGGGTCCCAGCCTCAACTGCACGGCTATATCTTGTGCTTTAAAAAAAATCAGGATGCCCAGGCTGTGCTAATTCAATCACTATCTCTGGGGAGAGGTCCCAGAAATCAGTATTTTTTCCCCACACTCCCAAGGTGATTTCAAAGTTCAGCCAAGCTTGAGAGCCACTAATCTCAATTTTTGGTCTAATGTTTAAGACAATAGAGCTATTTCAAATGGAAAGGTTTGTTTGTTTCTGTTTGTTTTGTGGGCTTTTAAAATTACTTTTGTTTTACAGTTTTAGAGTTGCTATGAAAAATGGGAGAAAGTTCACTCATACAGGAAGCAGAAGCACAAAACATTAAAAGCTTCATATTCTTTTTTCTTTGTGGCCAGGGAAATCTAAAGACAGACCTTAATACCGACACACATCCAAGAAAGACTCAGAGATAGATACATTTAGAAAAGGAAAGAGTTTACTTGCAAAGGTGCAAGGTAGGCAGACTGAAAAACTGGTCTGCCGAATATAAGAACTTAAAAGAAAAAAAAACTACTACAAAAATTGCTAGAGTTACTAGTTTACATAGCCTGTTTATGGTAGACAAACAGTAACTTTCTCACATGATTATCATACAAAGGTTGTAAAATACCATTACACACAGCAAGGCAAATATTAAAACTGAGGGGAATCCAAGGAACAATTCAAGGCGTTACTATTTGGGGAATCAGAACAAGTTAGGATGGTCCTGCAGTTTTTGGATTACCTAGTGTGAAGTTTGGTCATACGGGAAGCAGGCAAAGCAGCACATTTTGCTTTAACAAACCTGTCAACGTTCTAGGATGGTTCTACCCCGAAGAGGGCACAGTGTATCTGACCTTCTGCGCACGCTCCGTCCCGGCTCCAGGGGGCGGGGCGAGGGCACGCGGGGACTTGTGGGAAAGCCCAGGAAGGCGGGGCCCGGCGTGAGTCTCCGCGGGCGGGAAGCTGCGGCAGTGAGGACGGTAACGGCGTGTTAAGGTGAGCGGGCTTTGCGGTTATCACCGGCTTCAGCAGCGAGGAGGCTTTTGGGGTCGTCCTGCGGGAGGAGGGGGTGCGGCTGTGGGTCCCGGGTGAGGCGGAGAGGGCAAGGGCGGGCGGCAGGGCGCGGCGTTGGGGCGGCGCGGTGGTGTCCAGGGTAGAGGCGCACCGGGGAGCGCGTTCCGGGAGGGGCTCGCCCCGAACAGCCCGGGCCTGGACGGACAGCCTTGCTGTCGGTTTCTCCACCCCGGCTGCCCGGATTATTAGGCGATTTGCGGTGGTCAGGACCGCCGATCCACCCTCTCCAGGAGACCTCGGTGGGGTCCGCCCCCTTTCGGCGTGGGTGTGCAATGCTCGCCCGGATATTGGGTATGAAAGTGATACCCCAGGCGCTGGAAGTTTCTGGTTGCCTGCCTGGACGCAGGTTCCGTGGAAGCAGAGGTGATAGGTGAAATGGAAAAGGTTTCTTCCCCCTCCCCCATATCTCAGTGGCTTGCTGCGCTTTTATTCACATTTTTGAGTCCTTCGGCCAAACATTGTACTAGCTTTGTTTTTTAATGAGATATACGTATGTGATCAAACATGGGCACTGCCTCAAAGAAGCTTAAGTTTAGTTTACTTTCTGACGCAAGGCCGGGGGGTCAGAAGACCTATATGCGGTTGCAAACATCTGTTCCTCCTCCTAAACGAATCCCTTTTCTAATCTCTTCTATCTCTCCCATCCTAACCAACCCCCGCCCCCCTGTCCCCCCCATACACACTTAAGCTTTGAATTCCCTCTCACCTTTTTGGGGACCTTGCCCCATCACGCATCCCCTTTCCTATTATCTTCTTTTATCTTGTTCCTCAATTCCCTCCCATACTCGTGGGCAATTTTAGGTTATGAAAGGCAAAATTATGCTAATCCCCATATAATCTCATTTACTCAGCTCATTTTATTTCTGTCCTTAAAAAAATCCCATTAAAACTAAATAATCTTTATATGACTAAATATAATGCACTTTATTTCCTCCATGTGACTTCTGTGGCCTTTGACACTGCTTACTTTCCGTCTTCTCGAACCCCTGAAAGTTCTCTTCTGTGACTCCAAAGTTTTCCTCCCAGCTCTCTAGATGCCACTGCCTGATTTTTACTGTGTTGGCATTTCTTCCCTGGTTTGTTCCCTAGATATGTGTTCTTCAGGTTTCCCCCAGTGACCCCCCCCCCATTGTCACAGTGATTAAACATATCCAAATTTCATGATTGTAGCTTCTACTTTTATGCTAGTGACACCCACATTTATATTTCTAGCCCTCTGTAACTACATACTGGCTATGTCCTGATGTCCCATAAGAACTCAAATTCACCTTATCCCAAACTGAAAAAAAACTGTCTTTACACTAGTTCTGCAATCCTGAAACCTCTTTTCCTTTAAAAATTGTGATTCCTGACTCAAAGTGGTACCATTAATCTTACCAGGCTCCCAAACCAGAAATCTAAGACTTTGAGTCCTTCTGCGCTCACCAACTCCTCAGTCTAATGAGTCGTCATGTCCCTTTTATTTTAACCACCTTAATGTTTCCCATAGCTTTCAGACTGTAGATCAGATCTCATGGCCTGGCATTTCCTGATCTGTCCCATATTTGCCTTCTCTTCCGTCATTCTCCCTCCCAGTCCCTCATTCTCCTGGCCCACTCTTCCACATTAATCACTTGGCTGGCCCCCCCTTTTTTTTTTTTTTTTTGTGGTACGCGGGCCTCTCACTGTTGTGGCCTCTCCCATTGCGGAGCGCAGGCTCCGGACGCGCAGGCTCAGCGGCCATGGCTCACGGGCCCAGCCGCTCCGCGGCATGTGGGATCCTCCCGGACCGGGGCACGAACCCGCGTCCCCTGCATCGGCAGGCGGATTCTCAACCACTGCGCCACCAGGGAAGCCCTGGCTGGCCCCTTTTGAAACAGGGCTAAATTTCAGCACCTCTGGGGACTCTTTCCTTGAACCTGCCACCCTACTGTCTGATTTATACCTGTCCTTTGTGGTCAGCCCCATAGCATCTGCATGTACCTCTAGCACAGTGGTTCTCAACCAGGGGTTATTTGAAAATGTCCAGAGTCATTTTTGGTTGTTACAGTCCAGAGGGAAAGGAGTAACACTGGCAACTAGTGAGTAGAGGCCAGGGATGCTGCTAGCCATCCTACAATGCACGGGACAGCCAGCCTACAACAAAGAGTTATCTGGCCCCAAATGTCAGTAGTCCGAAGGTTGAGAAACCCTGCCTAGCATAATATTTTGTTACTCAGTACTTCTATTATTTTGTTTTCTCCTCCACTAGAGAAGGGACCTTGTCTTGTTTTTGCATCCCTAAATCTTGATACAGGGCCTTTCACAGAGCCAAAGTTCAATAAATGTTGAAAAAAAAAAAAGAGTAAAGGAGGTAATTAGGCTAAACTTATAAACTCTAGAGATGAGCAGCCAATCTGCTACCATAGGCTGTTTGCTGATTTTCAGTGATTTCCTCCCTGTTGCCTTTCATTCACATTGCATGGATGCCCAACCTATCTGTTTATTTTGCATTTGTTTATTCAGCAAACATTGATTGACTCATTTTAAACATAATATACTGATGTTTTCTTTCTTCTGCATCACTTTAGGTTCCTTTCCTTACATGTATCTTGGCTATTTATGAAGAGGTAAAAATCATTAATTAGCTGGGTTTCAAAAAAAATAAACCAAGTAATTCTATTTAATTCTTATCAGAGGTTGGTTGATAAAAACTGTGCAGGCCACAATGACTTCAGCAAGTAAAGCAATTGAATTACAACTACAAGTGAAACAAAATGCAGAAGAGTTACAAGACTTTATGAGGGATTTAGAAAACTGGGAAAAAGATATTAAACAAAAGGATATGGAACTTAGAAGACAGAATGGTGTTCCTGAAGAGGTAAATTTCTTAATTAAATTCCTACTTTAGCATCCAGCAAAACTATTTATTTTAAAGTAAAGCACCACCTTTAAAATGTTTTGTGGAAATACTGATTGAAGTGATATGCTTTCTGCCAACATTTTGAAAAATTCTGCTTTTTAAAGTCTTTGTATTAATTGTATTAACTATATTAAGACATTTTAAGTCTTAGTGAATAGTTACTGAAAGGAAGACTATGTGATAATTCTTAAGGTAAATGAACAGAATCATAAAATATGTAGGTTTGTATATAATTATGTATATCATATATAATTATATATTTAGTGATATATTAACATACAGTATTGCTGTAAAAACTTAGGTAGTACCTAGGCTCAACCAAATGGTTTTCTTTTTTTCTTTAAATTTTATTTATTTATTTATTTTTGGCTGTGTTGGGTCTTCATTGCTGCACGTGGGCTTTCTCTGGTTGCAGTGAGCGGGGGCTACTCTTCCTTGCGGTGCGTGGGCCTCTCATTGCGGTGGCTTCTCTTGTTGCGGAGCATAGACTCTAGGCACGTGGGCTTCAGTTGTTGTGGCATGTGGGCTCAGTAGTTGTGGCTTGCGGGCTCTAGAGCCCAGGCTCAGTAGTTGTGGCACACGGGCTTAGTTGCTCCGTGGCATGTGGGATCTTCCCAGATCAGGGCTCGAACCCGTGTCCCCTACATTGGCAGGCAGATTCTTAACCAGTGTGCCACCAGGGAAGTCCTAAATGGTTTTCTTAAGACAGTGCATTCAAATACGGATAGTCTTTTCATACTGTTTGCAATGATGTGGAGGCAGTTCAGTGTGCCATAGTACTGCTGCTAAATCATTGTACCAAGGCTGAAGATCAGGCAGTTTTTGAATTTAGGATTGCAAATCCTAAAATGCAAAGTGTGTAATTAAAATTTCTAGGTAATGTCAATACTTTTCTTATGACTGAACAATGTTCAATATTTGTCAAAGGATGAATTAAACTTTTCAGGCATAAGTTATCATTATAAATGAGTGAATTGGTATTTCTAACCACTTGAAAATTAAATTAAAAATTACTTTTACTTGAAAATATACTTTAGTGAGAATTTTAAACATCGCTAGTTATACAGAAAAGTAAAAGAGCAGTCTTAAAACGTGTGTTGTTTTCCTTTCTTAGAATTTACCTCCTGTTAGAAATGGGAATCTTAGGAAAAAGAAGAAAGGCAAAGTTAAAGAGTCATCTAAAAAAACCAAAGATGAAAACACAAAAAACAGGATAAAATCTTATGATTATGAGGCATGGGCAAAACTTGATGTGGTAAGTTAATCTGGTTATATGCTTCTTAGTATTTGAGTAAAATTTTCTTGGAGTTAGTTAAGAGTAATGGATTAAATGAAAAATAATGTAGAGTTCTTAGGACCTACTTTGTTTGGAATAAAAACTTAAATACCTAGCTGTTCAATTAACTAGATTACTTTTTCTCCTACAGTCCTCTTTCAGTGAATAGTGGCTAAAACAACTGGATTCTTTTCTTTTTTCCTATTTTTTTCTTTTTTCTCCTTTTGCACAAATAGTACACAGAGATCCAGTGTACTCTTCACCCAATCTCCCCTAATGGTTACATCTTATTTAATTATAGTACAGTATCAAAACCAGGAGATTGATATTGGTGCAATGTATGTATAGTTCTTTGCCATTTTATGACCTGTAGATTTGGGTAACCACCATTGCAATTAAGATACGGAAATATTACATCACCACAAAGACCTCCCTTACGCTCTCCACCTATAGTTGCGCCCACCTCCTTCCTCTTCACCATCTCTAACCCTTAAACAGCTAGAATTCTAAGATAGTAATAATAAGAGAAAAGAAGGGCTCTACCAACATTTTTTTTTTTTTAATAGAGTGAAGGACCTGTAGAATACTGGCTAAAAGAGAATGCCTTTGGGTTTAGTCTTAGGGCTAGGGCTGCGTGACAATAGAAGTAGGGCTATCTTGATTTCAGGAAGGGTGGGCTTCACCCTTCTAGGCTGGTGTGGTGCATGTCTCCCATCTCCCACACATGAGACACAGTGTAGCTGAAGAATTAATTACTCTGCCTCATAACCCTCTACCCAGTATTCCAGGCAGCCACTGTCAGGCCAACTTGTGAATGGGAACCTGTTGGCCAGCCTTATTCTAGACTCTGACCCACCCTAAGGGTTGACTTAGTTAGGTTGATTTGAAATACACACTCGCTTTTAGTCTTTTTAAAAGTGTTCATTATGTAATATTTGATTCATACAAAATAGTTTGTAGAGATACGTCTTCTAAAGCATGGTAATAAAATGAATACATAAACCCACCACCTAACATAAAGAGAATTTTTCCAATCCCATTGAAGCTGCCAGTGTGCTCCTTCCCTGTCCCATCTTCTTTTCTCCTCTCTACCTTCAGACGTAACTACTATTCTGATTTTTATGTTTATTATTTTCTTTGCACTTTTTTGTTTAACATTTTTATTGAGGTATAACATTCATACAGTAAAGTCCTGAAATCTTAAATGTACAACTTCCTGAATTTTCACTCATGTACAAAACTGAGAAACTACCATCCAGATCAAGATATAGAACATTTCTAGTATCCCAGAAACCTCCCTTTTCAGTTGATTACCTCCCAAAGGTGGCCAGTGTTGTGATCTCTAATACTATAGATAGATTTTGCCAGTTTTGGAATTTCTTACAACTGTATCATACAGTATGCACTCTTCTCTGTTTGGCTTCTTTTGCTATTATTGTCTGAGATTGATCTGTACTGTCAGTAGCAGTAGTTTGTTCTTTTTCATTGCTGATCAGAATTCCGTTGTGTGAATATATCACAATTTGTGTATCCATTCTCCTATTGATATACACTGAGTTGTTTTCAGCTTGGGGCTGTTATGAATAAACCTTCTTGTACATGTCTTTTGATGGATATAGCACCTGGGATGGTATTTGCTTGGTCATAGTTTGTATATGCATTTAACATTAGAAGATACTGCCAAATAGTTTTTCAAATTAGTTGTATTTCTCTTTTTTTAAAACATTAATTTTAAATTAATTTTTAAATTGAAGTATAGTTGATTTACAATTTAGTTTCAGGTGTACAGCAAAGTGATTCAGTTTTATATGTATATATACACACACTTATCTGTACTTTTTCAGATTCTTTTCCATTATGTTATTACAAGATATTGACTATAGTTCCCTGTGCTATACAGTCGGTCCTTATTGTTTATGTTTTATATATAGTAGTGTATATCTATTAAACCCAAACTCCTAATTTATCCCTCCCCCACTTCCTGCTTTGGTAACCATAAACTGTTTTCTATGTCTGAGAGTCTGTTTCTGTTTTGTAAGTGAGTTCATTTGTATCACTTTTTTCTTTTTCTTTTTTAAAAAAAATTTTTATTTTATATTGGAGCATAGTCAATTAACAATGTTATGTTAGTTTCAGGTGTACAGCAAAGTGATTCAGTTATACGTATACATGGATCTATTCTTTTTCAATTCTTTTCCCATTTAGATTGTTACAGAATATTGAGCAGAGTTCTCTATACTCTACAGTAGGTCCTTGTTGGTTATCTATTTTAAATATAGTAGTGTGCACATGTCAATCCCAAACTCCCAATCTATGCCCACCCCCCGACCCTTCCGCCTGGTAACCATAAGTTTGTTCTCTAAGTCTGAATCTGTTTCTGTTTTGTAAATAAATTCGTTTGTATCTTTTTTTTATTTTTTAGATTCTGCATATAAGCAATATCATATGATGTTTGTCTTTCTCTGTCTGACTTACTTCACTTAGTATGATAATCTCCATATCCATCCATGTTGCTGCAAATGGCATTATTTTATTCTTTCTTTTTTGTGGCTGAGTAAATTAATATTCCATTGTATATATGTACCACATCTTCTTTATCCCTTCCTCTGTCGATGTACATTTAGGTTGCTTCCATGTCTTGGCTATTGTAAATAGTGTTGCTAGGAGCATTGGGCTGCGTGAATGTTTTCAAATTCGAGTTTTTGTCTTTTCCGGTTATATGCCCAGGCGTGGGATTGCTGGATCATATGGTAGCTCTACTTTTAGTTTTGTAAGGAACCTCTATACTGTTCTTCATAGTGGCTGCACCAATTTACATTCCCACCAGCAGAGTGGGAGGGTTCCTTTTTCTCCACACACTCTCCAGCATTTATTATTTGTAGACTTTTTGATGATGGCTACTCTGACTGGTGTGAAGTGATACCTCATTGTAGTTTTGATTTGCATTTCTCTTATAATTAGTGATGTTGAACATCTTTTCATGTGCCTATTGACCATCTGTATGTCTTCTTTGGAGAAATGTCTATTTAGGTCTTCTGCCCTGGTTGTATTTTTCTTAATGAAACCAAGGCTAATTGAGTCCAGAGAGAGTGCACATTATTATTTAAATAGTATGTCATCTGCTTTAGTAATGTCTTGATGTAAGAGAAGTATGATTTTGGGTCTTGAATTTATTACTGTTGGAAATGATACTTTCTGAACATATGATTTATTCTCTGCTGAGTATTATTTAGTCTGCTTTCATTTTTTGTAACTTTACCCCCCTTCTATGTAACCTTTTCCTTTTCATAAATTGGAATCTTCTTATAATGCCCTTTCCTAAAAGGCATCATGTCAGATGATTTCTTAGAGAGTTGATTTCTACAGTCATTTATTCATTCAACAGATATTGATTGAACTCCTGCTTTGTGTGGCCAGTGCAGTCATGGTTGTTCCATTCTAGTTCAGATCTGAGCAGCTGCTTTGGTGTTCTGCTGCTGTTAGTTTTCTACACATGTCTGTGTAACAGGGTTAGACAGTCTTGGCTTTAATCTTGGTAGGCTGGTGGAATTTCTAGAATCTTCATGCTAAAACACATAGCTAAATTTCAGTCCATCTCTGAATGTTCATTCAATGAAACTAAGCGTAGGTCTTATTTTGTTTTTTAATTTATCAACAATTTTTTTCCTACATAAATTATTTAAAATAGTATATTGTTAAATACAGAAAGGATTTTTTTATATAATAAGTTTTTGTTTACATGAGTTTAAAAAAATAAATTTATTTATTTTATTTTACTTATTTTTGGCTGCATGGGGTCTTCATTGTTGCGTACAGGCTTTCTCTAGTTGCGTCAAGAGGGTGTGCTACTCTTCGTTGCAGTGTGCGGGCTTCTCATTGCAGTGGCTTCTCTTGTTGCAGAGCATGGGCTCTAGAGCACAGGCTCAGTAGTTGTGGCTCACGGGCTTAGTCGCTCCGCAGCACGGTGGGATCTTTCCGGACCAGGGCTTGAACCCATGTCCTCTGCATTGGCAGGTGGGTTCTTAACCACTGCGCCACCAGGGAAGCCCTGTTTACATGAGTTTTAATGAACTCTTTAATGGTTACTGTTTTAAAATCTCTCACTAGGGAGTTCCCTGGTGGCCTAGTGACTACGATTCTGGGCTTTCACTGCTGTTGCCCGGGTTGAGTCCCTGGCTGGGGAACTGAGATCCCGTGAGCCAAGTGGTGTGGAAAAAAAAAAAAGAAAAAAGAAAAATCTCTTACAAAAATCATTCTTTTATTATATGCGCTAAAAAAATGATTAAAAAAATACTGATGGCATCCATGAAATGATTCATTACCGTGAAAGGAATGTGTGAGTCAGAAGAGATTGGGAATTGCTGGACTAGCATGTTATGTATTTTCTTTGGTAGAGTCAGCTGTATTTTGGAATACACTGAGAAACAGTATAATATAGTCATTGAGAGCCCTCTGTGGGAGGCAGACTGCCTGGGTTCAGATCCTCATTTGGCCACTTACTAGCTGAGTGTGACCCTGAGTGAGTTAACTAACTTCTATTTGTCAGTTCCTTCAAGTGAAACACATGGGTAATTATGTCTGCCTCATAGGTTGCTGTGAGAATCAGGAGTTAATTGTGCTCTATAAGCAGTTTTTGTTTTAAAAATAAGAGAAAAAAGGTTTTTAGATAAAACCTTTCTCTGCTCTTGGATGCAGTTACATAGATTTGGGGTTATTTGCAAACTTCTCTTATGTAAAGGAATAATACTTCACTGTTAATAGTTTGTGATTTAGGGGTGATTTTTAGACTCTATTGACTTAGCTTACTATATGAATTCAAAGTCAGATTCTCTAAGTGGTTTGGTTCTTGGTTTTCTAAGCAAGAATACCCTTTTCTCTATATTTAATCTTAAGAATGAGAGGTTATTTGAGTTGCTTTTGTAGGCCTTTAGGTCCTTAGATTGTAACAACTTAATGTTCTGTTGAATGTTCTTTTGGGGGAGCAGAGTTTATCTTCTTTTTTTAAAGGTCATGTAATTATGGACACTGTTTCCCTACTTTTTTTGTTTGTTTGTTTCCCTACTTTTGATTTCAGGACAGTATCCTTGATGAGCTTGACAAAGAAGAGAGTACCCATGATTCTGTGTCTCAAGAATCGGAGTCAGAAGAAGATGGGATTCATGTAGATTCACAAAAGGCTCTTGCTCTAAAAGAAAAGGTACTCTTTAGGTTAGCCGTTGGTTCCTTCAAGTAAGCAGGATATGTAGAAAATCATGTCCATCCCAAGATTTCTATAGCATAATTTAGGGGGTGTTCAAACTTTAAGCTGTTATTGGCTATATCCCTGTCAGGAGGCAGTATAGCATAGTGGTTAGGAGTATGTGCTCTGAAACCAGTTTATCTAGGTTCAAATCCTGTGACAAATTCTTTAAATTGCCTGTATGTACTCAGTTTTCTCAGCTGTAAAATAAGATTAATATTATTATTAAACCTCAATGGGTGGTTGTATTATTAAATGAATTATTATGTGTAAAGTACTTGGAGCATACAGAGAGTTATTCCAGGGCTTTAAGTAGTAGACTGAAGTACTAATCAAATCAGCATGTGATTCTTGACATGGACCTTATATCCCACTCCTCCATGTCACAGACCATCTTTGGTTGCTTTTTGGAATGTTCAACATCTCCCTGAGGAATGCCTCATTATTGTAAAACTGGCTATATTGCTTTTCAAAGAGGTGGCACTCTTTCAGATTAAAATTTATCTTTATGCCTTTCTTTTGTTACATTTCTGTGGGTTCTTATTGTCAATAAAAAGTATATAATGCTAGGTATTTTACTCATTTTTCTGCCAGGGCTCTTGGATTTTGACCAAACTATGACTGTATAGTGAATTTTAGCACTTGTAAAAAGACCATTTTGCTTAATTCCCTTGCCTTTCCTGTGAGCCTTGATCACATGGCTAATGAGATAGGAAGAGATGGATAATAATGAAAGAAAATGGCTCTGGAATTCTGTGCCAGTATATATCTGACTTGTATACTTTTTTCAGGGCAATAAACACTTCAAACAAGGAAAATATGATGAAGCGATTGAATGTTACACCAAAGGCATGGGTGCTGATCCATATAATCCTGTGTTGCCAACAAACAGAGCATCAGCATACTTTAGACTGAAAAAGTAAGGGGTTTCCGTAACGTGTGTGAATATTTTATGTGTATATGGAAACTGAAAAAAAAAATCTTCCGCGATAAAATGTGTGGGAATGCTTGAAAACGTTTTACATTTCTTTTCAACTATACATTTTTATAACTCCCTTTTATTGAGTTCTTTTACTTAAGCCATTTTAAATAGACAGGTGCTCAAAGCACGCTCCTGTAGCTCACTTTACTGAGGTGTTCCTCCTCTAAAAGTTGAGTAATGATGCTCTTTACCTAATTCACAGATGAAAAAAAGTTAGCTGGGTAAAAATTTTTTATAGATTAATTTTGCTCCATTATTTTGAAAAATTATTTATCCACTATTTAACACAGAGAACTTTTATTATGGTAAACTTAAAATATGTTTCAACATTTGTTTGTCATGCCCTTTAAATAAATACTTAATGTTGAAGAACATAAATGTGTATGGTCTTAATCCTAAGCAGGGAACTGACCTATCGTAAGACATTAAAAAAAGACAAATACCATCAAGGAGGACATTCTTACTGTTTTAATTATTTGGAAATACGAACTATATTGGTGTCTGAGTTGTTTATTTTTTAAATTTAATTTATTTATTTTTGGCTGCATTCGGTCTTCGTTGAATTGCGCAGGCTTCTCACTGCGGTGCCTTCTCTTGTTGCGGAGAACGGGCTCTAGTCACACGGGCTTCAGTAGTTGTGGTTCACGGGCTTTAGAGCACAGGCTCAGTAGTTGTGGCACACGGGCTCTAGAGCGTGGGCTCAATAGTTGTGGCGCACGGGCTTAGTTGCTCCGCGGCATGTGGGATCTTCCCAGACCAGGGCTCGAACCCATGTCCCCTACATTGGCAGGCGAATTCTTAACCACTGTGCCACCAGGGAAGCCCTGGTGTCTGAGTTTTTACTGTCTTAAATAGCATATTTTTAGATCTTTGAAACTCGTGCTATTTATATCTTGACAAATTAGGGGAATATTTACATTTTATAATATTTGATATCTACACTATGTAAGTGATGAAGAATAATTTTAAATAAACCTGCATGAGCTTGCCATCCAGCTTAAGAACCAGAATATTATTTTTGAAGCTACCTTTGATATTCTTTTCCATATCCTGACCCTTGTCCCTCCCAGTAAACCACTATCTTGAGTTGTATATCATTCTTTTGATTAAAAAAAAAAAGTTCATTATATATGTAAGTATCTTTAAATAATATATTGTATAACATTGCTTATTTTTGAGCTTTAAAGGTATTTCATACTGGATGTAGTCTTCTGTGGCTTGTCTGTTTCTTTGAATAGTATCTTTCTAAGATTTGTTTGTATTTTGCATATAGCTATAGATCTCTCATTTTCACTGTTTTATGCAGTTCCTTTTTAGTAATATACCATTATGTATCCATTCTCCGGTTGCTGGATTGTTGGTTTGTTCCTTTCTTCCTCTCTTTCCTTTTCTTCTCCCCGCTTTCTTTCCCTGCCTTCCACCCTCCTTCCCTTTCTTATTTAACAACAGTGATACTGTGAACACTCTTGTACCTGTTGCTTGGTGCTGGGTCATAGGATGTGCACAGGTTCAACTGTAAATGGTGGTAACCAGTTGCTACAAGGGTAGTTGTAACATTCCCGTTAGCAGTGTGTAAGAGTGAGTGTTCCGTATCTTTACCAACATGGGTATAATTGGGCTTCTGAATTGTTCTCAGTCTAGGGGGTGTAAAATGGTAATTCACTGTGGCCTTAACTTGCATTTCCCCAATATCTAATGAGGTTGAGCATCTTCTTATATGTTTATTCACCACTTTTTTTTTTTCTGTGAAATGTCTGTTTTATATTTTGACCATTTTTCTGTTAGGCTGTTTTGCTGTTGATTTTTAAGAGTTCTTTATTCTAGATACTAATTCTTTAGTGTTTATTTATAATAATTATCTTCTCTCAATTTTGTAGTTGGTCTTCCTTTTTTTATGGAGTCTTGGTGAGCAGAAATTTTAAATTTTATTTTATTATTTAAAAAAATATATATATATTTTTTGCGGTACACAGGCCTCACACTACTGTTGCCTCTCCCGTTGTGGAGCACAGGCTCCGGACGTGCAGGCTCAGCGGCCATGGCTCACGGGCCCAGCCGCTCTGTGGCATGTGGGATCTTCCCGGACTGGGGCACAAACCCGTGTCCCCTGCATCGGCAGGCGGACTCTCAGCCACTGCGCCACCAGGGAAGCCCCCAAAATATATATATTTTTTATTATTATTTTTTTGACCCCACCATGTGGCATGTGGGATCTTAGTTCCCCAACCAGGGATTAAACCTGTGCCCCCTGCATTGGGAGCTCAGAGTCTCAACCACGGACTGCCAGGGAAGTCCCAGAAATTTTTAATTTTAATGTGTTTCATTTATTGATTTTTGTAAAATGTTGGCACTTTGAAAAATATGATTTGTTAAAGTAGTTTCCTTCCCTGAGTTCGTAGCAGTCTCCTATATTTACTCCTAAAAGTTTTACTTTTCACACTTAAGTCTTTTTATATATGCTGAAGGTAGAATTCCAATTTCATATCTTTTCACAAGAATATCCCAGTTGTTTCAGACCTATTTGTTGAATATCCATGCTTTCCCCATGGATCTGCAATTCCACTGTTGTCATATGTCAAGTTTGCACAGATCACTTTTTCATCTCTCTATTCTTTACGTTGATCTGTTGCCCATTACTATAACCATTCCACACTGTCTTTAATTACTATAGCATTATAATTATAATAAGTCTTGGTATTTGGTATAGGGTATTCTCCTACCTTATTATTCTTTAGGAATGTTGGGTATTTTTGAACTTATCAGTATAAATTTTAGAATCATTTGTCAAATTCCTTGAAAAATTTTGATTACAATTGCATTGGATTTATAGATCAATTTGGAGAGAATTATATTGTTGTGTTTTTGTGTCTTATTATAGATGAATGTGAAATTGCTCTACTTCTTTGATGTCTTTGAAGACAGTCTTGTAATTTTCTGCATATGGATCTTGTACATCTTTTGTTAGATTTATCAGTTTTTTTGTTGCTGATCTCTAGTAGAGTAGCCACCTTGCTAAACTTTCATTATTTCTAACAATGTCTCCAGATTGTTTTGAGTTTTCTTGGTAGACCATCATATCATCTAAGAATGTCAGTTTTGTTCCTTCCTTTCCAGTTCTTTTGGCTGTTATTTCTTTCATATGGAACTACATTGGCCCGGACCTCTAGCACAGTACTGAGAAAAAGAAGTGATAGTGGGCATTTTTGTTCTTCGCTTTAAAGAGAGTACTGCTCACGTCTCACCATCAGGAATTATTGATTTTAGTGGGCTTCACTAAAAGGAGATGGGAAACATGCCTTAAACTGGGAAGTAAATTCCCTTTTCAGAGATTTCAGAAACAAATTTTTTTTTTTTTTTTTTTTTGGTGGTATGCGGGCCTCTCACTGTTGT
Source organism: Kogia breviceps (assembly GCF_026419965.1). Classification (NCBI taxonomy): domain Eukaryota; kingdom Metazoa; phylum Chordata; class Mammalia; order Artiodactyla; family Physeteridae; genus Kogia; species Kogia breviceps. The sequence continues at coordinate 37,846,214 of NC_081321.1, read as the reverse complement.
GGCCTCTCCCGTTGCGGAGCACAGGCCTCGGATGCACAGGCTCAGCGGCCATGGCCCACGGGCCCAGCCGCTCCACGGCATGTGGGATCCTCCCGGACTGGGGCACGAACCTGTGTCCCCTGCATCGGCAGGCGGACTCTCAACCACTGCGCCACCAGGGAAGCCCCAGAAACAAATATTTTGAAGTTTTGGTTTAACAGATGATTTTTTTTTTTTTTTTTTTGCGGTTCATGGGCCTCTCACTGTTGTGGCCTCTCCCGTTGCGGAGCACAGGCTCAGCAGCCATGGCTCACGGGCCTAGCCCTCTGCGGCATGTGGGATCTTCCCGGACCGGGGAACGAACCTGTGTCCCCTGCATCGGCAGGCAGACTCTCACCCACTGCGCCACCAGGGAAGCCCTAACAGATGATTTTTATTAACTTTATTTTTTTTTAATTGTAGATTTGCTGTTGCTGAGTCTGATTGTAATTTAGCAATTGCCTTGAATAGAAGTTATACAAAGGCTTATGCAAGACGAGGTGCTGCTCGATTTGCTTTGCAAAAATTAGAGGATGCCAAAAAAGGTATTAATATTTTCCAAGTCATCCTTATCTAAAAAATTATTTAAAATTTTATTTTAACTGATGCTATACAAAGAATAATAGAGAATCACAGTTACTACCTTCAGAGATCTGTCTATTATTGAATAAAACTCATTTTTGCAATTTAAAATGTGTCTTGACATTTTGGGAAAAGAGCATGTTATTTGCCATCAATTAGACTTTGGTTCAAATTCTCATTTGACCATGAGCTGTGTGACCAGAGGAAGGTTATGTATCTTCTCTGATTTTCAATTTCTCATCTGTAAAATAGGGATTAAAACATCTTGTTGGCTATTGTGAGGCTAGAGGTAATGCATGTAAAGCCTTAACAAATTTTTATTTATTTGTAAATTCTAAGCCTTCCATTATTCCATAAAATAGGTTTAAATAGTACAAATCACAAAATCTGAATGAAGCTGATATCTGAAAGATTGTGCTCCTTCTTGATTTTATGAAGTATAACTTATGATAGCAAGTATTCTTCCTGGGGCTGGAAGAAGAAGGTGATCTGTCACAAGGATTCTGTCAGGGTTTTGTCTGTCCTGGGGGAATGGAGGAAGTCCAGTGGCATAATGTTAGTGTTTCTTAGTTCCTCTTAATTTTGCTATAGGATAGTTACCTATTTGTTACATGTAAGCAAATGCTTGTTGTTCTATACAGGTTTTTAAATCTCATATATCTTTCAAATATTCTTTATCTCCTGTTTTACTCAGATTATGAAAAAGTATTAGAACTGGAACCCAATAACTTTGAAGCTACAAATGAACTCAGAAAAATTAATCAGGTAAACTGTGGTTATTTAAATTAAGTACGTTACTTATTACTTTTATTTGATAAAGGTTTTTGCATAGACTTCGTACTATGTAACATAGACATTTTTCTACTTTTAATTCTTTGTACTATAGAGTTTTCTACTAAACAAATTTGTAAGCTAGAGGTGGTATAATGGTATTTAAAGATTCTTAATTAGTTATTATCTTAAAAAGTTGTCTGAGATATTTAGAACTACTGCTGCTTCACTTTTTCCTAGATGTCAGAATCATTTTTCTTTATCTTACTGATTTTTCTTATTTGGCTTGTGCTTTGATTTTTGTACTTTTGCATATTTCTTTGATTTTGTATAGTTTTAAAGTTGCTCCATCTTTATGGTCTATATAGCAAAAATAATACTAATTTTTTAACAGTAAGAAAATAGATACTTAAATGTAAAGTTTGCTGTCAAATGATACTGAACAGTTACATATTCCTTTTACTTTGCTGTTGAATCAGTTATAATTATTTTGTCATCTGTTGAAACTTTGATAAAAAAGTGACAATGATTGGGGAAAGTCTGCCTTTAAATATTGCCATTACTTATTGCACATAAAATCTGTTGGTAAATATATCAACTTGATTATAATTGTGGACTGTATTGTATATTTTCATGTTTTGTCCTAGGTCAAATAATGACTATGAATATTAAATTTGAGAAATTTGGTGATGTGGTCTCAATTACCTTCTTTATTTTTGAAAATTGTTCCTAGAACAGTGTAGAAATTCAATAAATATTTGTTGAATAAATAAATGAACAACTATCTTTAGTGAATATTACTTATTTTAATTTGAATAAGATGCACATTAAACTTCTTTGCTTTTTATTTTAGTAAGTAGAAAGATTTTGAATTGGTGTAAATATTATTTTAATTATTTGAAATGTGGCAGGAATTCTAGTATATTTAAATAATTTATTCTTTTAAAGTCAAATATGTATGTGTCTTCCATTACTCGTTTCATTTTAGCTGACTGCTATGTCTCCTAGGCTTTAACTTCCAAAGAAAACTCATATCCAGAGGAAGCTGATACAATGATTAAGTCAGCTGAAGGAGAGAAAAAACAAATCGAAGAGCAACAGAATAAACAGCAGGCCATTTCAGAGAAAGATCGGGTAATCCAGGATTCCAACAAATATGTTTCTCTGAGCTTACTCTTAGCTTTTTGTGTATCAGTTAAGTTACTGTCTTTCCTAATATTATATTAAAATTCTTTTTCAGTAGAAACTGAAACTTAAATATACTAAAACTTCTGGGGCCTACTAATTAAAACTTTGAGTAATTGATGACTTAATACATAATTTAAAAAATGTATTTCAGTTTAGGAAACAAATTATTTTTGAGCATTTTAACATATATTTACATATTGTGGTTATAAATTTAACATACAAATAAATTACAATTCATTCTTACTTATTTTTCATTAACTCCCACTGAACTATTTCTGATCAATCTTTAGAAATCCTGAGTTGAGATTTAATTTAACATATTATAGCCTTTCATGGACCCACGAAAGATTCCTAATAAATACTTATGGAATGATTATTGATTGTGATATATCTGATTCTGAATATAAATGTTACAGTGAAATCTAGTATACACATTCCAATACAGTTTAATTTATTCTATGTTTAGGCATATTAATGTTACTGAAGAGTGAGCTGTACAGTCTGGTACTCTGTTCTTTCACAAAAATTATTTGAGTTTTGAAATTCTTCCGTACAAATTCTATTTTTTTTGGCTGTGCCTTGTGGCTTGTGGGATCTTAGTTCCCTGACCAGGTTTGAACCAGGGCCCTCAGCAGTGAGAGCATGGAGTCCTAACCACTGGACCGCCAGGGAATTCCCTGTACAGATTCTAATATAACTTAAGAGTATAATATTCAGGCCTATATTTACTTATTTATTTATAAAATTCTATTTACTCATTTATTTTTTGACTATGTTGGGTCTTCATTGCTGTGCGCGGGCTTTCTCTAGTTGTCGCAAGCGGCAGCTACTCTGCGTTGTGGTGCGCGGGCTTCTCATTGTGGTGGCTTTTGTTGCAGAGCACAGGCTCTAGGCACACGGGCTTCAGTAGTTGTGGCGCACGGGCTTCAGTAGTAGTGGCTCACGGGCTCTAGAGTACAGGTTCAGTAGTTGTGGTACCTGGGCTTAGTTGCTCCACGGCATGTGGGATCTTCCCAGACCAGGGCTTGAACCTGTGTTCCCTGCATTGGCAGGTGGATTCTTAACCACTGTGCCACCAGGAAAGCCCCTGGGCCTATATTTATTAAAATGTGTTTTTAATTTAAGCTTTGTCCAATCTTTAATTAATAAAATAATGGTTAATGCTGCAAGGTAATATAGTAGCATACTTTTTTTTTAGTACTGAAAAGAGATTAACACCATTATAAAAGCAATCCAAACTAATATTCTAAAACATGTATCATGGATTTTTAGCAATTAAAATATAGTTTAATTACTGATATAATAATGATGGGTATACTTGAAGTGTTGCTAAAGATTTGAATTCAACTAATTTTTCTTTTGCATTTTCTTTTTTTATTCTTCTCCATACTTTCCAAAATGATAGGGGAATGCATTTTTCAAAGAGGGGAAATATGAAAGAGCAATCGAATGCTATACTCGAGGGATAGCAGCAGATGGCGCTAATGCCCTTCTTCCAGCTAACAGAGCAATGGCCTATCTGAAGATTCAGAAGTAAGTATTGGTTACTTTTAATTCTTTTCAAGATGAAAAATGAAATTTACCATAAATTGGTCTTAGCTAAATAATAAATTTAAATTTAATTCATTTACTCCTAAGCATTAAAGTTAAATGAGAGAGAGAGAGAGAGAGAGAGAGAGAGAGTGTGTGTGTGTGTGTGTGTGTGTGTGTCATAGTACATATTCAGTAAAAGCTCTAAAATATTTTTCCAGTTTTAATGCTCTGGAATTACACAATTTAACACTTCTTTAATTTCTTTATGTTATTCTGAATTAGTGATTTGAAGGTTATTTTTAACCTCAGAGCCCTTTGAGCAGAATCTTATCTGGGAGTGTATACGTATATAACAAAAGGGAATTGCTGTCATTGAAACTGCTGATTGATTACGTATACAACTAAAACTTGGTACTGTGATACCAACCACATACTTCTGGATGCACTCAAGGGCTCCATGTTGGACAGTCAGCAGGATAATATCTGATGACAGAAACTATGTCTTTGAATCTGTTGTAATAATACTTTACACACTAATTACAGAATTAAAAATTCCTATAAATATTGTAAGTAAGGATCCTAAACTTTTTTGGTGCCATAGACTGCTTTTGGCTGCGTGGTGCACCTTTCTCAAGTTAATATTTTTAACTGCATAATTATACATTTAGGATTACAAAGGAAATCAACTGTGTTGAAGTAGAGCTTTAAAAATATTAAAATTTGTGATACATTGGTATACATACTTTTAAAAATTAACATAATACAAAATGAGAAACTATGTTTAAAATACAGGCAAGTTAAAAATAAATAAATAAAAATATAGGCAAGTTAAAGTTAAAAAAATTTTTAAAGACTTAGTATTGTGAAAGTTTGAATAAAGCCACTAGAATTTGGGGGTGTTGTTTGACACATCTTCCACATATTAATCAACCAGTATGTCTAAGGAATGCCAAGAAAGCAGCACAGATGATTACATTATACCAGTGTGATAACATATGGCTTCATTCTTTGGCATCTGAGTGACTGCCAGGGACAGAGTTGCCTGGTAGTTGGCCAGCTGTGTCGTAGGAGCATTTATAAACAGGGGTGCTATGATCACATGCAAAGGAACAGCAGGTTAAACTACCACTGTATTCCTGAAATAGTTGTGGTATCTCAAAGATGTCTGTAACACATGTAATGTGATATGAAAATAACTGTTCTTTATTGGTGACAAAGTCATAGGTACTGTTGTTACTACTGTGGTTATGTACAGTTGTAATTGAAAGGAAAAGCTGCATTTCATTTAAAAGTTAATGAAAATAAGGATACAGTATTTTTCCCATCCAAGTTTTCAGATCTCTCACAGGATCTCAGGATAGGAACCTATCATATAAGAAAATTTTGATTGTATATTTAACCTCATTGAAACTAATAGACACATTAGAAGTGTATTATTTTGATTAGTCAGAGTAAAGATCATTGCATATCTTACTAGCTTAGGAAAATTTTGAATTTTGCTATTGCAGAATTGCACATGATTTAAAAATTGTAAGGCCTACAGCTTTAGGTTTGACTAGTGCAAGAATAATACCTTCTAATAGGTGATTATATTTACATTTATGAGAACTCTGATTTATTGTGTTTTATTGCTTTAGTTGATAACCACATAAGTATATTATGACAAGTTAACAGTATTTTTTAATTTGAAAGAACTATTATGTGACTTTTTTAAACATCTTTACTGGAGTATAATTGCTTTACAATGGTGCATTAGTTTCTGCCTTATAACAAAGTGAATCAGCTATACACATACATATATCCCCATAACTCCTCCCTCTTGCGTCTCCCTTCCATCCTCCCTATCCCACCCCTCTAGGTGGTCACAGAGCACCGAGCTGATCTCCCTGTGCTATGCAGCTGCTTCCCACTAGCTATCTGTTTTACATTTGGTAGTGTATATATGTCCATGCCGCTCTCTCACTTCGTCCCAGCTTACCCTTCCCCCTCCCGGTGTCCTCAAGTCCATTGTCTATATCTGCGTCTTGTTCTGCCCCTACATTCTTCATAACCATTATTTAATATAGTACCTGTACATACTGAGAGTTGGAGGGGAGGTACACTGCCAGCAGTGGTGTTCTTTTGTCTGCTCTACTCATATTTTATCATCATTAATTTCATCCTTCCAGCAGACTCATTCCTGACTTTCCCTTAATCTGATACCTTCTCTCTCCTCACCAGATGATTCCGAAATTTGGTGAGAATAAAAAATTTAAAAATTAGTCTTTTCCCTCAAACACAGATTTGGGAGCTGGTAATTGAAATTATATGTATATTTTTATATTAGAAACTCAGTTTATATGAAGTTTTCTGTAACCTATGTTTTTCTACTTGGTCATTTTATCATGTTTAATAGGTATGAAGAGGCTGAAAAAGACTGCACACAAGCTATTTTATTAGATGGCTCATATTCTAAAGCTTTTGCCAGAAGGGGAACTGCAAGAACATTTTTGGGAAAGCTCAATGAGGCCAAACAAGGTAAGACTATTTTTATAACACCCGGCCCTCCCTCTTCCTGTTGACACTCCTGTTATAGAAGCAGAGATTTGCATAGCCTTCCCATGGTTCAAGGATACAGAACTTAGGGAAGTACGTTTTCTTTCACAGTTTAGATCATGAATACGTTTGTAGATTTGAAGGAATTTAGCTTCCATAGTGGACCTGGTTATCTTTTAGTAGCATACAGTACAATCTGACCAAAATTAATGAAAAATTCAAATTATAGGTGAGAAGGAAAAAAGCAAGAAAAAGGCAAGAATGAAAAGGGAGTCAGCAACCAGGAGGTAGAGGATAATATGAGACTGTAGTGCTGCCCCTGCTTTTTTTCTTGATACTAGTTATTCTTATTTTTTCATGATCTTTTAAGTATTTATTCTGTTAGTCATTTTGAAGAACCAACTTACTTCTCTTGTGTGTTTTCTGTTTTACATATTTCTGCTTTTTATTTCCTTCCTTCATCTGTCTTCTGGCTTAATTTGCTGGTTTTCTAACTTCTTGACACATCAGTACTTATATAATTGATTTGCAGCCTTTGTGTTTTGAATGTTCATTTAAATCTGGCAGTTTAAGTCTGGCTTCAGCTGTGGCCCATGCATTTTTTTATTATGGTAAAATAGACATAATATAAAATTTACTGTTTTAACCATTTTTAAGTGTACAGTTCAGTGGCATTGAGTACATTCACATTGTTGTGCAACCATCACCATTACACATCTCCAGAACTTTTTCATCATTCCATTCTGAACATTCTACCCTTTTGACAATAACTCTCCATTCCCCCTTCCTCCAGCCCCTGGTAATCAACATTCTACTGTCTGTCTCTGAATTTGACTATTCTAGTACCTCATGTGAGTAGAATCATACTGTAGTCGTCCTTTCGTGTCTGGCTTATTTCATTTAGCATGTCTCTCAGGCTCAGCCATGTTGTAGCATATATCAGACTTTGATTCCTTTTTAAGACTTAATAATATTCCATTATCTGGGATTCTCTTAGATTCTGTCTTATGTTGGGTGATTACCCTGTCATTTGTTAACAGTGTGAGTTTTGGTAAGTTAGCTGACCTCTAGATCAAGGCCTCGGTTGTTTCACTGTAAAGTGGAGTTGTAGTCATGGTTACAGGAGAATTCATATAAAGCAACTAGAATAGCAGTTGGTAAATGTTCTTATTATTGCTCACCAGTTTCCTAGCATCCTGAGTAAAACTTCTTGAGCTAAGTATGGGGTTACTAACTAAATATATCATTTCTTGAACTCCATAAAGTATTTTCACTAATTTATTATATTTCTTAAAAATTCATTTTAGATTTTGAAACTGTTTTACTTCTGGAACCTGGAAATAAGCAGGCAGTGACTGAACTTTCAAAAATTAAAAAGGTATGCATTCTTTCCACCAAAATATGGTCTTATTTTCTGAAGCATAAACACATTTATTTGTTGCGTGATTAACTTGAGAATATTTTGATAGTCATGATTACAAATTTATTTTCAAGGAATTAATTGAGAAGGGACACTGGGATGATGTCTTTCTTGATTCTACTCAAAGGCAAAATGTGATAAAACCCATTGATAATCCACCTCATCTTGGATCAACTGTAAGTAAAGCCCTTTAATTTTTTCCCTTGATATTTAAATATCAGTGTTCTATTAATAAGAGCTGAAAACAAATGTTGAATTAGTAGACTCTGAAAAGAAATGTTGAAATCTCTTCCTAGAGCCATTTTTAGAATCTTTAAAAAATACTTCTTAGGAATATTGACATAATCAAATTGGGGAAAATTGAGCTGTTTAAAGTTCTGGGGTAGCTTTTTAAAGTGACTTTTAATTTAACACTAAATATTTCTACATATTTTCTGGCTTTAAAGGAATTTGGAGCAGTTTTACATTTTGTAATTGAATATTTTAATTTCTATTACTGTTATTTGAGATTGGGTTTTTATTACAGTAGTCTTGCATCTTCTGTGGGGTTTGATCTAAAGTTAGCACTTTGGCAAAAATCTAGTACAGGCATACCCTGTTTTATTGCACTTTGCAGATACTGCGTTTTTTACAGATTGAAGGTTTGTGGCAACCCTGTGCTGAGCAAGTCTATCAGCGCCATTTTTCCAATAGCATTTCCTTACTTCATGTCTGTGTTACATTTGGTAATTTTTGCAATATTTCAAACTTTTTCATTACTATCATTTGTTATGGTGATCTGTGATCAGTCATCTTTGTTACTATTGCAAAAAGACTTGCTGAAGGCTCAGATGATGGTTAGCATTTTTTTGCAATAAAGTATTTTTTAATTAAGGTATGTATGTTTTTTTAAGACATGATGCTATTACACACTTAAAAGAGTACAGTATAGTGTAAACATAACTTTCATATGCATTGAGAAACCAAAAGATTTATGTGACTTGCGTTATTGCAATATTCACTTTATTGTGGTGGTCTGTAACTGAACCTGCAATATCTCCAAGGTATGCCTGTATAGGCAGAATTATTCTTAAGAATATACACTGCACATTGTTTTTGGTATACCATACTGTTTTTCATTAAGTCCAGCAAAGCCAGTTTTTTCCTGCAATATTGGAACAGAAAGAGTAGCTGGTAAAATTCAGTGGTTTGTTTTGTTTATGTGTGTGTGTGTGTGTGTGTGTGTGTAGTGTGTGTGTGACTCTATGGTAATTTCTAACATTTACATGGTATTATATATAGAAATTATGAAAGATAAAATGCATATAGAAAAGTACACAGAACAAATTAAGATTTAAAGAATAAAGTGAACACCTATGAAACCACCATCCAGGTCAAAAAATTGAAAGGTATCAGCCTCCAAAAATCTCCCTGTGTGCTCCTCACTCACTGATCATGAGCTCCCTGCACCCTAGAAGTAACTGTTATGCATGGATGATGCTTTGAGAGAAATAACAATTTTACAAGGAAGTCAGAGCAGATATTTTTATCCTTTTACAAAGGAAGAAGGTGAGGCAAAGAAAGTTTGTGTTTTGCCAAGTTCATAGTTCAAGTTAGTAACAGATAGAGGAATTCTTTGTTTAATATTTTTCTTGGGTTCTTATTTTGACTTTATTCTTGAATTTTCTGAGATAATGATTGTTTCATGTGCCAGGCATAAATCTTAGTTGCTTTCATACGTTTTCATACATCATGTTCATTTTCATCATATTCACTTGCTATTATTCTATTCTTAACAATAAAGGTGATTAAATGTTTAATCCAATGTGATTTAAACTTTTATCTCTTTGTAAAACTTTGTTACAGAAGTTAATTCAAAAGTTAAAAACAAAGCCTTTGTCAGACTTTTGCTGTCCATAATTATAAAGACATTACCATGTGGTAAATCACATATCTGTGTATGGAAGAATGTCCCATGGCCAGTATACCCTAAACAGCTTTTATAAATCTGTTGGGTTCTCTTCTCCCTCAGTTTAAAAATCAGTATATGTTAATAGTTATGAAAATGCAACATAAATTTGAATCTTTTGTGTCTGGATCTCAAAACAGAACACCTTCATGAATTGAGAGATCTGGGGTAAACCATTTTGTATCTGATCAACAGAAACAAAATCATTATCCTAGTGGGAAGGGGAAAAAATTGCTATTTATTTTTGTAATAGGTCTCCATTTAAAAAAGTGGGCATTATTTAAAAAATAGTAGGTGCAGTTTGGTATGATGCTTTTGAGTTGATTTGAGCCCCATTTCATAAGCTTTAAAATTTTAGGCGAGCGTGAACCCGATGTGATTCTTACTTTTTCTACTTAAGTTGAGACTAACTCATAGATTAGTTGAGATCAAAGGAAATAATGTCCAATAATGCTAAGGCAGTTTCACATAAAACTAATGTTAATTTCCTTTTCAGTCATGTATGTGTGAGGCCACCTGGACACTGAGGAAAGTGGTCAGGAAAGAAAGGAAGGCCCAGGAGGTGGAGGAAAAAAAGAGTCCTGGGGTTACTTTATTCAAGCGAGGGGCTCGGTTGGGGTGTCCTGTGCTTGAGGGCTTGCAGCGGGGGGTACTGTTAATATATCTTCTCTAGAGAGACTGTAGGAGAGCAGTAATGTTGGTCAGCTGGGCCTGGCGTTCCTAGGTAGGATGGTAGTAAATGAGTTTGTCCTGATCTCTTGGCCTCCACTAAAATATTTTATTTTTTTCATTTTCCTGTTTTCCCATATCAAAATTTCACCTTTCTGCTTGGTCCTTTGTCTCTTTCTCCTTTTCTGTTTATTCTTTTTTTAAAAAAAAAACAATAATTCATTTAATTTATTTATTTATTTATTTTTGGCTGTGTTGGGTCTTTGTTGCTGCACGCAGGATTTCTCTAGTTGCGGCAAGCGGGGGCTACTCTTCATTGCGGTGCCCGGACGCCTCATTGCTGTGGCTTCCCTTGTTGTGGAGCACCGGCTCTAGGCATGTGGGTTTCAGTAGTTCCCGCTCGTGGGCTCAGTAGTTGTGGCTCGCAGGCTCTAAAGTGCAGGCTCAGTAGTTGTGGCACACAGGCTTAGTTGCTCCCCGGCATGTGGGATCTTCCCGGACCAGGGCTCAAACCCATTTCCCCTGCATTGGCAGGCGGATTCTTAACCACTGTGCCACCAGGGAAGCCCTCTGTTTATTCTTATGTCTCTTTTCTTTTTTTTGAAATGGTATAATATAGAGTTAAATAAAATACATGCTTCTAAGTCTTAATTTAAAAAGAGATGAAATGATCCTTTCATATTTTCTTACATCTTTCAACTGTAGTGGTATCTTTTTGAATTTCACTCCTGTTACCAGCATACTGTCATCCCCACATCCCTCCCAGCCATCAGTAGCATTGAGCAGCTCTCAGTAGCCACTGGTCTACCCTGAAAGAGATCATCTGTTAGGAAATTCATTAACTAGGATCATGTTTGCACCTCTGTTGTCAGTGAAAGGATTTGGTTTTAAATGGAACTGCATTGATACAATTCAGTAGTTATAGTCTATCTTTTGTAGTCTGTTCTTTAACACTATTTTTTAACACTAACACATATCCATTCTTGGTCAGTATCTTGATAGAAAACTATTGGTGTTGATAGTTAAAAGCAAAGCAAAGGCCTTAGATTAACATGATTATCCTTAAAGATAGAACCGCTAACAGGATTCTGTTAACAGACTTTTAATAGCTTTTTTATTTATGTGCATTCATCTAGTAACACTCAGTTGTTACCATTAGGTCTTTTCTTAGTTATGCTAGTGGAATGCCTGATTTTAACACTGAGTTTAGTATATATGTCAAAAGTTTTTGTATTTACAGCTTTTTGATTTAAAATTCAACTGTACAGTTGGAATGAAAACTTAAGAGTATACTGAAGAACGTCTTTTATTAAAAAGTAAAGCATATTACATGTAAACTTATGAAGAAACTGAAAATGTTTGCCACCTGTTATGATTGAAATAAAGTGAATGCTATTTATTGTAATAAATTAAAAACCATTATTGTGGTCAAGTACTTACCAACTTTGTGTAAATTATTTGGCAAATCTTTAATTCTAGGCTGGTTTTATCCAGCAGTTAGAGGATGCAGTTAGGTTTTTGTTTTTGTTTTTTAAAAATATTTATTTATTTACTTATTTGGCTGTATCAGATCTTAGTTGCAGGATCTTCGTTGCGGCGTGCGGGATCTTTTCTTTCATACAGAATGCAGGTTATTGCCTGACCTTGTTCTACTTGCCTTCAGCCCACAATACTGTTGTCACTTGGTCATATTTTTTTCTTGGCTTTTTTGCCTCTAGAATAAACTTCAGACTCCTTGATACAGCACACAAGTCCCTTTATAAGCTGCCTTTAAGCAGCCTTTCAGGCTTTGTCTCCATCTCTCCTCCCCTTGCACCAGCCCTACTGGACTTCTCACGTTTCCACTTACCATGCCATACCCTCCAACACTGCCGTTCCTGGGTACTTTTTCTGTGAAGCCCCCTGATGTCAATTTTTATCTTCCTTCCTCTGTTCTTTTAGCACTTTGTACCTATATCTTTTATAGTGCATATTCCATTGCCATGTAATTATTTATATATGCATCTTCTTTCCCCCATTTAGAACTACATATGGTAGTAGTCTGGCAGTATGACTCCAAATTGAATTTACTTACAACTGGGATATTGGCTCTAAAAACACTGTAACCTTTTAATTTGTGTCCCTAAAATAGGAAACCTTTGTATGTTGATGCAAAGAATTGATTTTAATTGTTTTAGAAACCACTCAAGAAACTTATTATTGAAGAAACTGGTAATTTGATACAGACTGTTGATGTGCCAGATAGCACTACTACTGCTGCTGCTCCAGAGCGTAATCCTATTAATCCAGCTAAGGTAACAGCAACCACTGGCACAAGTAAGAAGAACTCAAGCCAAGATGACCTTTTGCCCACAAGCGATATCCCAAAAGCAAAAGTATTGAAAATAGAAGAAATCAGTGATACTTCAGCTCTGCAGTGAGTAGAAATACTTTTATTTGATGGTCATCTAGAAAGGTGTAATAATCCCACTAGAAAGTTGATATTGCTGATGAGACTTCTGGTTTGTGCTCATCCATATAGTTTTTTGAACTATCCAACTTTACATTGTAGTTTTTCTTTTAACTGTAAGAGAGGTTTTGCTGGAGGAGTGATCACTATTCCTTTACCACACTGAGGACTTTAGAAATAAGAGAAAGTATCTTTAAAATGTATATATTTTAGGGCTTCCCTGGTGGTGGTTGAGAATCCGCCTGCTGATGCAGGGGACGCAGGTTTGTGCCCTGGTCTGGGTGGATCCCACATACCGCAGAGCGGCTGGGCCCGTGAGCCATGGCTGCTGAGCCTGCGTGTCCGGAGCCTGTGCTCTGCAACGGGAGAGGCCACAACAGTGAGAGGCCCGCGTACCGCAAAAAAAAAAAAAAAAATATATATATATATATATATATATATATATATATATATATTTTTGGAGTATAGTTAGATGATTTACAATGTTGTGTTAGTTTCAGGTATATAGCAAAGTGATTCAGTTACACATATATTCATTCTGTTTTAGATTCTTTCTCAATATAGATTATCTCAGAATACTGAGTAGAGTTCCCTGTGCTATACAGTAGGTCCTTGTTGCTTATTTATCTATATATAGTAGTTTTTGTATGTTCATCTCAAGCTCCTGAGTTATCCCTCCCCCACCACATTTCCCCTCTGGTAACGATAAGTTTGTTTTCAATATCTGTAAGTCTGTTTCTGCTTTATAAATAAGTTCATTTGTTTCTTTTTTAAAAAAATTAGATTCCACATATGAGTGGTATCATATGATATTTGTCTTTGACTTGCTTCACTTAGTATGATAATCTCTGGGTCTATCCATGTTGCTGTAAATGGCATTATTTCATTCTTTTTTATGGCTGAGTAATATTCCATTGTGTGTATGTACCACATCTTATTTATCCATTCCTCTTTCGATGGACATTTAGGTTTCTTCCATGTCTTGGCTGTTGTCAGTAGTGCTGCAATGAACATTGGGGTGCATGTAACCTTTCAGATTATTATTTTCTCCAGATATATGCCCAGGAATGGGATTGCTGGATCATATGGTAGTTCTGTTTTAAGTTTTTTAAGGAACTTTCCGTACTGTTCTCCATAGCCGTTTTACCAATTTACATTCCCATCACCAGTGTAGGAGGGTTCCTTTTTCTCCACACCCTCTCCAGTATTTATTGTTTGTAGATTTTTTGATGATGGCCATTCTGACTGGTGTGAGGTGATATCTCACTGTAGTTCTGATTTGCATTTCTCTGATAATTAGTGATGTTGACCATCTTTTCATGTGCATTTTGGCCATCTGTATGTCATCTTTGGAGAAATGTCTGTTTAGATCTTCTGCCCATTTTTTGATTGGGTTGTTTGTTTTTTAGACATAGAGCTGCATGAGCTGTTTGTATATCTTAGAGATTAATCCCTCGTCATTTGCTTCTCAATTTTCTCCCATTCTGTGGGTTCTTTTTGTTGATGGTTTCCTTTGCTGTGCAGAAACTTTTAAGTTTAATTAGGTCCCATTTGTTTATTTTTGGTTTTATTTTCATTATTCTAGGAGGTGGATCAGAAAAGATATTACTGCAGTTTATGTCAAAGAGTGTTCTGCCTGTGTTTTCCTCTGAGAGTTTTATAGTGTACAGCCTTACATTTAGTTCTTTGATCCATTTTGAGTTTATTTTTGTGTATGATATTAGAGAATGTTCTAATTTTATTCTCCTACATGTAGCTGTCCAGTTTTCCCAGTACCATTTATTGAAGAGACTGTCTTTTCTCCATTGTATAGCCTTGCCTCCTTTGTCGTAGATAGTTGACCATAGGTATGTGAGTTTATTTCTGGGCTTTCTAGCCTATTTTATTGATCTATGTTTCTGTTTTTGTGCCAGTACTGTACTGTTTTGATTACTCTAGCTTTGTAGTATAGTCTGAAGTCAGGGAGTCTGATTCCTCCAGCTCTGTTTTTCTTTCTCAAGATTGCTTTGGCTATTCAGGGTCTTTTGTGTTTCCATATAAATTAAAATTTTTTTTGCTCTAGTTTTGTGAAAAATGCCATTGGTAATTTGATAGAGATTGCACTGAATCTGTAGATTGCCTTGGGTAGTATAGTCATTTTGACAGTATTGATTTTTCCAATCCAAGAACATGGTATATATCCTTCCATCTGTGTCATCTCTGATTTCTTTCATCAGCATCTTATAGTTTTCACAGTAGAGGTCTTTTATCTCCTTAGGTAGGTTTATTCCTAGGTATTTTATTCTTTTTGATGCAACGGTAAATGGGAGTGTTTCCTTAATTTCACTGTCAGATCTTTCGTTGCTAGTATATAGGAATGCAAGAGATTTCTGTGTATTAATTTTGTATCCTGCAACTTTACTGAATTAATTGATGAGCTCTAGTAGATTTCTGGTAGCATTTTTAGGATTTTTTTATGTATAACATCATGTCATCAGCAAACAGTGATGAAAGTATCTTGAACAAATTGATTTTGTGCATTTTCTTTTCTAGAATTTCAGTAAATATGTTTCACTTTGTAATTCAGGATTTTTAATTTTTTATAGGGAAGCTTCATAAACAATGTAGAATTTAGGCATTATCATTATTCTAGCCATTAATATTTAAGATATTCATGGGCTCTTTAAATTTTGTTCGGAATTTTTCAAAAAGTCATGCATTTTCTTAATGATAAGAATATAAAAGACATAGATTAGTCGTTTACTTTGGGGTGTTGAAATTTTATTTATATATTTTTGCATTGCTACAACAATCCTATTAAAAGGTTTTTTTGTTTTAAACTTTGAACTTTAGTAGTTCTGTTTAGAGTGATATTATAGATTGTGGGAAAACTTTAAGTAGGTTTTTTGTTGTTGTTGTTGTTTTAAAGGAGGAAGCATTTCTTCCTTCTTGGAATCTTTCTTGAAACTGTGGTAATTCATGTAATTCAGAATGAAAGGTTGACTTATGAGTATATGTGATATAATAATGCAGTGTACAGAAATGTTTTGACAAAAGGTGGCCAGGCTATTAGCCCAGCTAATGAGAATAGTCATTACGTAACCAGCATCTGAGAATTTGCAGAAGTATAATCTGTCTTGCCAAAAGTATACATATATTATCAGCTGAAAGAATTTACTATTGGCAGAATATAAATAGATAATACAGTATTAATAAAGTCAGAAACTTAAAAATCTCTGTTGATGTTTCCTTATATAAGCTTTGACTATTTGTGGTTCTTCTCTTTGTTTTTCTTTATTATTATTATTATTTATTTTTGGCTGCCTTGGGTCGTCATTGCTGCTTGCGGGCTTTCTCTAGTTGTGGTGAGTGGGGGCTACTCTTCGTTGCAGTGCATGGGCTTCTCATTGCAGTGGCTTCTCTTGTTACAGAGCACAGGCTCTAGGTGCGCAGACTCCAGTAGTTATGGCATGTGGGCTCAGTAGTTGTGGCTCACAGGCTCTAGAGCGCAGGCTCAGTAATTGTGGTGCATGGGCTTGGTTGCTCCGCGGCATGTGGGATCTTCCTGGGCCAGGGATCAAACCTGTGTCCCCTGCATTGACAGGCAGATTCTTAACTACTGCACCACCAGGGAAGCCTTGTGGTTCTTTTCTAATTGTTTGATGCCTCTGAAATATTTCAGACCTGAAGTCAATTTGAAAAAGGATGTATATCAGTCTTTCAGTGAGAAGATTTCTATAGAGGTAGACAAAACACCTGCTCAGTTTATCAGGACTGCTCTTCCTCCAGTTCCTGCAAACTCATTTCAGCTTGAATCTGATTTCAGACAACTGAAGAATTCTCCAGATATGTTGTATCAATATTTGAAGGTAAGAGGGAGGAAGCTGGTAGTTCTCCTATAAGTTAGAGGTCAAAGAACTTCTTTGGTCACTATATAATAATTGTGCTGTATTTGCTTATAACATGATTGTATAAATGCTCTTATCCCTTGCCTGATACATATATCAGCCTGGTCAGACCATTTTAAATATTTGCAACCAGTGAACCTCTGAAAAAGGTTCTGTGTTAAATTTTGTGTTCTAAAATAACTTAATCTAATTTCATACATCATGACTTAAACTTAATTCTTCATCCTTCAAGATGAGGAAAGAAGCTAAAATACATTGAGTACCTTCTGTGTGCCAAGCAATGCTTGCAATATTTAGGCAGTCAGTCTCCTGAAAATGAGCTTTTATTTGCTCAAGAAAAAGAATTAACTCATGAAATTTACCAAATAATGGATTTTTAGCATTGTCTTTTTCAAGTAGTTCTATTTTTTAAACTCTCTAATTCTTTTTATTGGTCCTTGAGAGCTCTCTTTCATTTCCTGTTTCTGTTGGGTAGTACACATCTCTCCATGAGATTTTTCTCTGTCTTGAACAGAGTGATTATTTTATAGTTCCTCTAACTTTCATTCTTGTATCATAGTTACATTTCAGTGTGACTCCATTATTATTCATTGAATACTAATTCATAATAGTTATTTTTTACTATGTTGAATTAAGCAATTATTATATAAATAATTTGTGATTGGGAATGTTGCCATAATTTAATTTTCTAACACCTTCTATTTTTCCCAAGCAAATTGAGCCATCCTTGTATCCCAAGGTGTTTCAGAAAAATCTAGATCCAGATGTATTCAACCATATCATTAAAATTCTTCATGACTTTTACATTGAGTAAGTAAGTTTAGTTATGCTTTCCTGTTGTAATGCTCAGCTGTTTCTAGTGATTAGGGAAGTTCATTCTTTTTGATGTCGTATTACCTTTTTTTTTTTATTTTATTTTATTTTTTTTTGCGGTATGCGGGCCTCTCACTGTTGTGGCCTCTCCCGTTGTGGAGCACAGGCTCCGGACGCACAGGCCTAGCGGCCATGGCTCACGGGCTTAGTTGCTCCGCGGCATGTGGGATCTTCCCGGACCAGGGCACGAACCCGTGTCTCCTGCATCGGCAGGCGGATTCTCAACCACTGCGCCACCAGGGAAGCCCCGTATTACCTTTTATATAGCAAAATTAGCTCTCTTGTAAATTTAGCTGTTGCAGAAGTTGTAAAGAGATGACGAGTACAAACAATGAAAAAGGAAATGATTAGGAGGAAAAATGACTTAAAATTTTTTTTAGAGAAAGATAGAGTATGGATGTGACAAATATTATTGCAGATTAATAACGTCTTTGCTGTGCCTCACATTTAAGAATATTACAAGTTTTTCTGTTGACTTGATAAAATTCTTCATTTGGGCACTTAAAATATAGACAGTATGCAGGGAAAAATGATACATGAAGACCTTATTTATATATAATTAGAAATATTATTTTAGTAAGCAGACTGAATGAGCTGCTTTTAATTGATCATTTGTTTTTTTATTTGGATTATTTCAGGAAAGAAAAGCCATCACTCATCTTTGAAATCTTACAAAGACTTTCTGAACTAAGGAGGTTTGATATGGCAGTGATGTTTATGTCAGAACCTGAGAAGAAAAGTGAGTTCTGTGAAGAAAGCTTTTTCATATCTCTTTATTCTTGTGTGTCCCTTTATTAAACAAATGATAGCAAATATTTATTGAATGTCAATTATGTACAAGGTGCATACAATTAAATTAATTACAGTTAAGCTAATTAAATTGAATTACTGTTAAATTAAGTAAAGTTACATTTTCTGATCCTGACAACAACTTTGTGAGGTGTGGGTATGATTATCATTTTGATTTTACAAAGGAGGAAACTGAAGCATACACAGGTGAGGAACTTGACCAAGGCTCCATAGCTAGGAAGCCAGGCCCAAGAGTTAAACCGAGGTGTTCTGGGGCTCTTCTTGAAAACACAGTGATGGTGTAATGGTTGGGCTCCTCGCATGATGGAACTCGTGCAGGGTTCCTGCCACAGGAGCTTGCAACTGGGCATGGGTGCATGGGAGGTCTCACCCATTTTTTGAGCTAATTTCCTTGAGTTTCTTTGATTTAAGCTGAATTCTCAAAAAAGTGCAGGAGTCAGATGAAGGAGGTGGGAATGTGCAGAGGTTTTGAGGCAGGAGAGAGCAAATTGAGCTCAGAAAATTAAAAGGAGTGCAGTGTGGCTGGATTGTAGAGTTAGAGGGAAAAAAAAAGGCAGGTGATGAGCCTGAAGAGTTAGATCCCTTGTTGATTTCTACATCTCAGTTTTTGGCATAAAGTGTCAGTTTTGGGGAACCCTAATTTAAGTAAAATCAAACTATGGAGAAACTTCAATTACAGTTGACGCTTGAACAGCATGGGAGTTAGGGGCGCCAACCCTCCACACAGTTGAAAATCCACGTACAATATCATAGTTGGTCCACAGTATCTGAAGTTCCTCATTCACAGATTCAGCCAGCCGTGGCTCATGTAGTACTGTAGTATTTACTATTGAAAAATGTCTGCCTTTAAGTGGATCTATGCAGTTGAAACCCATGTTTTTCAAGGATCAATTGTACTTGGAGTTTTAAGGCTATACTGTAGTTTTAGGAAATAGAGAAAAATTATTAGAATGCAGGAATACCAGTTTTTTAGTTTTAAAAATAGCAAAAACTATGATTTTCAGATACTTTCTGGACTAAACATACTTTGGGCTCCTTTTCTGTTTCTTCTTTATGTATGTAGCAGTGACACTGAATCTGAATCACTCAGAAAATACTCTGTATGTTGAACTTTGGGAAGTGGACATGTAATTTAGAGAGATTCCTAATAGGGGTAAACCAAAAGAAGTTTCTGCTTAATCTTGAATCAGAAACAGTCCCTGAAATTCCCTGAAAGTATTACTGTTTCTTATTGCTATTCTGACCTCATTTTTTATCACTTTTTTTAGTCATTCTGCCCCACCGCACTGACTGTGTCTTTTTAATGTATCAAATTGCCAAACTTCTTATACCTTTCCTCACAGGCCTACTCACAGTAACTGCCTGCCTCCCTTTCCTCATCACCCTCTGTCATCTTACCCCACTTTATTTTTCTTCATAATACAGAACGAGCTGAGGTATTTTAAGTATTTGTTTATTATCTCTCTCTCCCTAATAGAATGGAAGCTCCATGACAGCAGGAACTCTGTCTACCTGTTCTCTAGGCCTCAGCGTGTAGAACAGTGCTTAGTACAAAATGACCTCGTAGTATAAGTGCATGATTGAATGGATTTCTTGCCACTATGGTGTGATAACGTGAAGTGTGCTCAAAGAATGTGAGTTGGTCCTTCAGACTGGCCTACCAACAGTATGTCTTGGTGGGGTCACCACTGTCCACTAAGTTAACTGTTAGCTAGTTTTAATGTTGAGGAATGTATGAACTATAATAGCGTTTTCTGTAGTGTTGAGTGTAGACCAGCCATTTCAGTGGTATGAAAGATAAAGATTTTAAATGACTCATAAGCAAATCTTTTTTTAACTTTTAATTGTTATTATAAAAATGTACAGCTTGCCCATCAAACATGATTTTTGTGAATGTTATTTTTAATTTATAGTAGTGATATAAATTTTTTTTTAAATAAAATGATTTAAGTTTTGAAAAAGTTAATTGGAATATTAAATAAGTAAAAGTATACTGTTACACAGGTCAAAAATCTTTAGGGTAGTACAGAATGAATTATGTTTAGTCTGCAAAGTTAATGTCATTGAGAATGTAGGGGAAGTATTTTACTGCCAAAGCAAAATATTCTGCTAAGAAACATCATTGGACTGCTTTATAATTTTCTGTTCTCAGGTTGGCTTTTTAAATATCTGAATTAGAATTTATAAATAATCCTAATGATTGCTTTATAATGTAAAAAATATTTAACAGATTTGATTACTCCCTTTAATTTTTGCTTTACTTTTTAAAAATGGAGATTAAAATGAACTTTTTTTCTTTTTCAGTTGCACGTGTATTATTCAATCACATAGACAAATCAGGATTGAATGATAATTCTGTTGAAGAACTCAAGAAAAGATACGGTGGTTGATTTCCATTTTTACTGAAATTATTGCCTTTGGATTTCATATGTAAATTTTTCCTACTGAAAATAAAATGTTTTGCTTTTTAAGAAAATGATATCATACAGGAAAAGTATTGTTTTTGGACATAAGCTAATTAAATATAAAGTGAATTGTGATTTAACTAGTGAGAAATATACTTAAGTGAACTATTTATAAGTTTTTTTCTGAAAATAAAAATATAAATAATGAGGTATACTTGTAAAGATCTGTGTTTTATGTCATTTTATTTTATTATTTTTATTTAAAAAATTTTTAAATTTATTTTTATCTTTGGCTGCATTGGGTCTTCATCGCTGCGCTTGGGCTTTCTCTAGTTGTGGCGAGCGGGGGCTACTGTTTGTTGTGGTGCACAGGCTTCTCATTATGGTGGCTTCTCTTGTTGCGGAGCACGGGCTCTAGGTGTGCAGGCTTCAGTAGTTGTGGCACGCAGGCTCAGTAGTTGTGGCTCACGGGCTCTAGAGCGTAGGCTCAGTAGTTGTGGCGCACGGGTTTAATTGCTCCGTGGCATGTGCGATCTTCCCGGGCCGGGGCTCGAACCCTTGTACCCTTCATTGACAGGCGGATTCTTAACCCCTGTGCCACCAGGGAAGTCCTATAAGTCATTTTATTTTAATTAATTAATTTATTTATTTATATTTTGCGGTTTGCGGGCCTCACTGTTGTGGCCTCTCCCCTTGTGGAGCACAGGCTCCGGGCGCGCAGGCTCAGCGGCCATGGCTCACGGGCCTAGTCGCTCCGCGGCATGTGGGATCTTCCTGGACCGGGGCACGAACCCGTGTCCCCTGCCTCGGCAGGCAGACTGTCAACCACTGCGCCAAGGAAGACCCCTATAAGTCATTTAAAATGTTAAGTTTAGATAACATTCTTCAGTGCCCCATAAGTGTTCAATTTTAAAAAATATTTTCATGAGTTTTTGTAACCACATGACAAGGTTGCTTCCTTAGCATATGAATAAAGTTATATAGAGGGAGTTAAGTAGATAATCAGATTGTTTCATTATAAAATGTTTCTGTACCATTGTGCCAGTTCACTAAAATAAAATTGCTTAGTGGCAGGATGTGTATTTTTAGTATTTATGTTGAAAGGAGACTTTCAGTTAGACTTTTTAAATTGGTTACTTGGACAGTCACAGCATACTTAAATTTCAGTGCTACAGCTTTTTTTCCTCATGATATCCATCTTATATGTCATCTGAATGCAGATAATCTAAAGCAAGGTGTAAAAGTTTTAAAACTAGGAATGTTTAAGGTAGTAATTAGTGTATAGTTTGTGTGTACATGGTTCATGTGAGTGTGGTGTCTGTGAGCTTTTGAAATCCAGGCTAGCGTTCTACTTATCCGTGTTCTGCATAGTCCCTGGCCCATTCCTTTGCACTTAGTTAGGTGCCCACTTGGTAAATTTAATTGAATATAAAATTTTATTGAATTGATGGTAGGAATCAATTTTAGTAAATGTTCAAAGTAGCAACTTAGGGCTTCCCTGGTGGCGCAGTGGTTGAGAGTCCGCCTGCCGATGCAGGAGACACGGGTTCGTGCCCCGGTCCGGGAGGATCCCACGTGCCGCGGAGCGGCTGGGCCCGTGAGCCATGGCCGCTAGGCCTGCGTGTCCGGAGCCTGTGCTCCGCAATGGGAGAGGCCACAACAGTGAGAGGCCCGCATACCGCAAAGTAGCAACTTAGCAAATTTGGGGCATCCTGTAAATATTGCTAAAATCAATTTAGTTTTAGAGGCTGTCATGTTAAAAAAATACTAGGTCACCATCCTATAGCTGTTAGCATCAATAAGACAGTCAAATTTTAGACTTTATTTTTGTTGCAGCATACATATTATTATGCCTACAATTACTTGAGGAATAATCTGTTTAAAAAGATAATTTCCCCAGTTCATGGTATAACTTATTAACATGATCGTAATTTGTATAGGTCAGTGTTTTACAACATGCTTGGAGTTTATTAATGTTATATGTTGCTAAATGTATAGTCTTATGGTATATAAACAGGCAATGAAATTTAGTCATAAAGTATAGCTTATACATAATAATAATGCATTTTTGAATGACTTGAATTGTTCTTAAGTCATTAATAAGAAGGTGATTTTGCAGGGGTTTTGCAGGTGATAGGCAGGAGAGTGCTTGTGGGGGCTTGGCTGTGGGGAGTTGGCTGAGAGGGTGGGAGCCAGGTCATGAAGGGCCTTTTATGCAGTGACAGAGAAGCTGGTTTTATGAAAGGGATGGTGAACCACTCAAGGTTTTAAGGAAGCGAGTGACATGTGGATTTTTTTTTTTTTTTTTTTTTTTGGTGCAGTACACGCGCCTCTCATTGCTGTGGCCTCTCCTGCTGCGGAGCACAGGCTCCAGATGTGCATGCCCAGTGGCCATGGCTCACGGGCCCAGCCGCTCCATGGCATGTGGGATGCTCCCGGACCAGGGCACGAACTCGCATCCCCTGCATTGGCAGGCGGATTCTCAATCACTGCGCCACCAGGGAAGCCCTGACATGTGGTTTGAGTTTTAAGATCATTCTGGTAGCAGTGATGAGCGGTGGATTGGTGATGGTGATGGTGTGGCTAGAAACAGGGAGACCAATTGAAGAATACAAGAATGTAGGAGATAAATAACATTTGAACTAATAATAATGGGTAACATGAAGTACTGCCTATTTGCCTGACATTAGGGCCTTTATGTCTTTTTTCATTTAAATCCTCAACAAACCTAGGAGGTAGGTTTTGTTATTTCCACTTCACAGATAAGGAAATTGAGGCATATATAGGTTATGTAACTTGCCTGTGGTCACCTGGTAACAGGTAGTCTGTATCCAAAGGCTACTTGCCCAGCCACCATTCTATACTATACTGACTGGTGCAAAGGGATGGAAGATATCCCTTGAGTTTAAGATATCTTAAAGAGGGAGAATCCACAGGGCGTGGTGGCATTCATTCACGTCTATTCAAACATTGCTTGAGTGTCTATAATGTGCTGGTAGGTGACTAAGCACTGGGGAAAACAGGCCCAGTTTCTGCCCTCCAGTAGCTCGCAGTATAGCTGGGGAGTCAGATAAACCAGCAGTTACGGTACAGTGTCATGAGTGCCCTGATAGTTTGGAGAGGGCACTGGGGGAGAATGGAGGGTGCAGCTCTGAGTCAGACTGGGTGGCACAGGGAAGGAGGAGGCAGTGTTTGATATGAGACTTGAGATATGAGAACGATGGTCCAGGTGCACGATGGGAGGGTAGGGGTCCTGGCAGAGGGATCAGCATAGGTGAAGGTCATGTAACATGTCATGAGCCCCTTGACTTGCCCTGAGGGTTGTAAGCAGTTCCGTACACGATCAAGGCTGTTGTATGGGATAGAGTTTGAATTTGATTGGCTACAGTCTCCTTTCATTTTTTTTTTTTTAATTTTATTTTTTAATTTATTTTTGGCTGTGTTGGGTCTTCATTGCTGCCTGCGGGCTTTCTCTAGTTGCAGCGAGCGGGGGCTACTCTGCCTGGTGGTGCGCGGGCTTCTTATTGTGCTGGCTTCTCTTGTTGCGGAGCATGTGCTCTAGGCACACGGGCTTCAGTAGTTGCAGCACGCGGGCTCAGTAGTTGTGGCTCATGGGCTCTAGAGCGCAGGCTCAGTAGTTGTGGTGCACAGGCTTAGTTGCTCTGCGGCATGTGGGATCTTCCCGGACCAGGGATTGAACCCGTGTCCCCTCCATTGGCAGGCGGATTCCTAACTACTGTGCCACCAGGGAAGTCCCTCCTTTCATTTGTTTTTATTTGTTAATTTTTCATGTGCGCGCATCCTGACTCCATACTAGATTTTAAGCTCCTTGATGGTTGTGACACTGTCATGTGTGTTCTTAGTGCTAACATTGGCCTTGTCCATGACAGAGGCTCAGTTAACATTTACTGATGGATCAGTCTAGATTATTACCACCTTTCTTCTTAGATTAGGTTAGAGTTAGTGCATTTCTTCTCTCACTGTGGTTATTTAATGTAGGACCCTCATTAATCCTGGCTCTTGGAAAACAGTTTCTCCTTAGTAAGATTCAGTGATGTTGAAACCAGCTCCAGAAAGAAGCTATCGATTTAGTTTACCACATACCAAATCCTTCCTTTTTTCGGGGGCTGCTAGTGATTGGCTTTGATTACAGATACTTCGCTACAGCTAATCTTCACAGATGTGGTTAAAGAAATCTTGTTTTCATGCTTTTAAAAATCTGAAAAGGTAGAAAGTAGACTTTCAGGAACATTTGGTTTTGAAAAAGAGGTGAGAGATTCAATTGTTTTCATGAAGTGAGTTATAAACAGGTGGCATTAAAAATAAAGCAGAATTTCTAATTCACTGGAGAATTACACTATTCACAACTTTTTCACAGAAATCACTTGGAAAATAGAAGAAAAATGAAACTATACATAGTATGGGTTTATCCCCATATCAGTAGGATTAAAATCAATAATAATTTGGGGCAACAAAAGGACTTGATTAAAAATCCTTTTTAACATGATTGTTTTATTGAGCTGGTATAGGTAAAGCAGAAACTAACACACCATTGTGTGTAAAGCAATTATACTCCAATAAAGATCTTAAACAAAAAAACCCCCCAAAAACTCACTTCCAGCATCAGGTAGAATCTCCTTGTTCACTTCACCTTAGCCACATGATCCTCCTTTCTATTTCTTGAACACACCTTAAGCCTTTGCCTGGCCTTCTCTTCCCTCCTCATCCTGCAGGTCCCAGCCCAAAGGTTACGTCTTCATTGAGGTCTTCCCCACACAGACTGAAGTCACTCTTTCCCTCCCGGCCACACACCTGCTTTAGTCATTTTCTAGCTAGCATATTCGCTTCATTTATTGCAGTCTTAGCCTTTATCTCTTTCTGGATTATCTTTTTCATTTATCAGTAACTGTTTCTTGTCTGTTTTCTAACCTCTAGAATGTCAGTTTCTTGCAAATGGGACCCTCGCCTGTTTTATTCCTAGCATAGAGCTTAGAATAATCTGTAGTAGTTGTTCAATAGATATTGGTGAACGAATGAACAACACTTGCTGCGTTTGGGCTTACAGTCTGAAGAGGCAGTGTAGCATCAGAACTTAGACTCAAGATTCAGACAGCCAGGAGTTTGAATTCTGGCTCTGGCACTAATGACCCAAAGTTTCAGAACTTCAGATTTTTCATCTTTAAAAAGGAGATAATAATAGCACTTACTTCACAGAGTTGAAGTGAGGATTAAATGAGATAATTTGTCTAAAGTGCTTGGCATTGGTTTTGCAACATAGCCAGGGACAATAAAGCTTGTGTTTTATTATTATGGGGAGCAAATCTATAAATGTAAAGAATACAATAAAATGTAATAAATGGGGTGAGAGGGGAGGTGAAGGGCAGGTTGCCTCAGTGACATCTAAGGTGAGACCTGTTTCAGACGGATTTCATTGAGGAGTCATATCCATCTCGTTACACCCATGACCGAAATCAGCAAACCACTCTGAAGGAGAGACGTTAGTGATGAGGGTCCTCTCACTGGCATCACAGTACCAGAAGGATCATACCTGAGCTCTCGTCCACTTACCTACAGCCCGAGAATCAGGCTCTTTGTTACAGGGGAGGCAGCAGCCCCAAAGCAGTGTGCACACTTTTTTTTTTTCTGTACGCGGGCCTCTCGCTGTTGCGGCATCTCCTGTTGCGGAGCACAGGCTCCAGACGCGCAGGCTCAGCGGCCATGGCTCACGGGCCCAGCCGCTCCGCAGCATGTGGGATCTTCCCGGACCGGGGCACGGAACCCGCGTCCCCTGCACTGTCAGACGGACTCCCAACCACTGCGCCACACGGGAAGCCCGTGAGCTCGTTCTTTATACAGGGTGAGGGGAGGGGTGGGTCCAGGGTTCAGTGGCCCAGATGGTTTGCCCACCGCTTAGCGGGTGTTGTGCGCAGGGGGCATGCTCAGTACCCTGCTTTTGCTCCTGGCTCTTAAGTAGGGGCAGTTGGGTTTTTTTGGTCTTTTTGTCCATAATTTGCCCCAACAGCGCATGCACTCAGTTATTTCTGGTCCCTTATAAGTACTTTGGATTTTGTTGCTTGAGGAGATGTGCGTCCAGGTGCAAGTGCTGCAGCAAAGGGTCTCAGGTCCTGGGTCCCAGCCTTTCTGAGGTCTGAAAATGAAACTGACACAGATTAACAAGAGAAAATTTTACAAATTTATTTAATATAAATTTCATGTGGCACAAGAGGCTTCATAAGGAAATGAAGAATGGAATGTAATAAACCAGTTAAACTGACTATTTTAATGCTGGGTTTGATGAAGAATGGATAGTCATGGAGAAATAGGATAGGTCAAGGAGTATGAGGTACGTATAGTAAACTGGGGAAGCTTAGCAAGGCCTACTTCTTCGGATTCTTCTTGGGGTCCTCAGAGATAAGGATGCTCCTTTCCTCCAGGTAAAGGGAGGGCACTTTTCACAGGAGGGTTTTATGACCTGTTTCGGGGGAAAAGATGGGGAGAAGTCCAAAGTGACCTTCTTGCTTCTTCGGTTTTCTCACACTCCTTCAGTTTAAAATACTCAACATACAAAGGTGCCATATTTGGGGATAGTGTGTCCTGAACCCCATCATTACTCATGGCTGAGATGATTAAGAATCTGCAGTCCCGTGCACTCCTAGAATAGTTCTATAATAGTTAAGTCTGTGTGGAGTCAGACGAACTCAAGTTTTAATTCTTCTACTTAATAGCCGTGTACTGTTAGCTATCCATAAAATGGGATATTAATGGTTTCTACCTCATGGTGTACTTATGAGGCTTCGAAGAGTTAACGGATCTAAGGTGCTTAGCCCTGAGCAAGGTACCTGATAAGTGCTCAATAAATAATACTTAGTTCCCACTGCAGCTGTGCAAATATGATAACATTTTATCAAAGTGAATCAAGGAGACTTGGAAGTGAGTCATTGAACTGAGGATGACTTAGTGCTATCTCTGCACTCACTGCTGAGGGGCAATGTCTTTTCCTTCCTGTTAGTTATCAGAAGGGGACAGAAATTGCCAAGTTTAGAAGGGGAAGAAATTTACAAAAATTTTTGAGTGTGTTAAGAGACAAAGATAACACCTTTGTGAGCATTTTTGAAGAGTAAAGAATTTTCCTGAATCTCGGCCCATTCTATAAACTCAGAAGAAATCAATGGCTGATGCCTACATTTTACCCCAGGCAAAAACATCCCTCATATACAAACTGTGGATTCACTGCAGCCTTAGATGTATCGCTAGCCCGAGGCTAAAACTCTTCCTGTTTGAAAGAAACAGACCCTATCTGGGTCACAGCATTAGTGAATGGTGAGCTGGCCTTGCTCAATTTCTTCAGATCCCTGAACACAGAGGGAGAAAAAGAAGAATTAATCAAACAGAGCTTGTCAGGTGAGTTTCAGTAGGGGCTCCGATATCTTTTAGTGTAGGAAAACATTAAGATGTAACTACACAGAAAGGTAGAAATAAAAGCTAGATTTTAGCGACATAAGCATCGGTTTCAAACAAGTTTTTGAGCTTGTTTAAGAAATATGAATATTTGTTTCGCTGTATCTCGTGTACTGTCAGTGATGACTTTTCAGGGACCTCAGAGATTTAATGGAAAAGTTTGAATTGATAAGCATGTGATTAAGCCATCAGACCCTGCAGCCATCAGGTAAATGGCAAACCCAGCTTTCCCCTCAGCCGGGTCTCTATGGCCCCTGAGCCCACCTCGACTTGAGGTGCAGATTTCTTTACAATGCTCTTTCTGTCTTTCCTCTCTTTCAGTCTTTCTCGCTGGTGTCTTCTTTACCGAGAGTGTTTCTATCCTGAAGCTTTCACAGTCCAATCTCTCTGGTGCTCCCTTGCAAAGTCATTTTTAACATTTGGTAGGTTTAATTGCTGGAATAATTATGCCCTTCCCTTAACTGATGTGCTGGGGTGTGGAGTGGAATGAACAAGTGAATATCTGTTTATGGCACTTGAAGAGTGATAAACAGATTTACATCAAGCAAGCTGCATAATCTGAACTGACATGTAAGAGGCCCCTTGGGGAGTGACTGATTTTTTGCCTTTTTTTAAAATTTGAAGTACCTGTCATTTCTTTTCATTTCCTATTTCTTCAGAGGCAGTCAAGACATGTTAGTGAATATAAAATGCACAAGTGAAACACTTCTTTAAAAAGAAACTGCTTTGAAACAGTGCAGCCCGTCGAAGTCAGATATATTTTCTAACCTTTTGAGAAACACTTGCTAGTGTAAAAGCCTTATTATGTAAGCCCATCTGCATATGCAATGGTAAATAATTCCTTAATACCATCGGTTGGTTATGAAATAGTCTTACAGGTTGCAAAATAAATTATGCCTTCTGTTAAAAGTATATATACTTCTCTCCTTTCTTACTTATGGTTCCTGTAGCTCAAAATCCATGGCGCTGTGTGAAGTCTCCTGCATATATTAGTTTGGGTTCTCTGGTGAACCTCTGTTAGATTATCTTGTGGTTCTTAAGCCTCTTTCAGTTCCTTCTTGTCTCATTTTCTCTTTCTCTCTCCCAGAAAAATCATTTGGAAAATGTACCGCTAGTCAACATGTGTTGACTGTTTCCCAGTATAGGCTCTTTGTGGTTTGGAATGTGGGGAGATAAGAATTAAGCAGTGGGAGAGGCAGCCTGTGGAATGGACCAGGCTGACCTGGCTGAGCACGTGGATGTGACCAGACCAATCATCTCATCACCCTCTCTCTCCACTTTCCCCCCTCTACCCACCTCCTCCCACTGTCCCCAATACTTCAGACAAAGGCAGTAGAAGGAGCATGAGTGTTGGCGTCAGACAGACCTGTCTTTGAATCCTGCCAACTCCTAAGCTGTGTCACTGGCCAGGCACTTGGTCCTGTAGGTCAGGGTTTTGTTAGCTGGAACATGAGCTGGGTCACCATATGCCCCGCCTTGCCTGGCCAATCTTGGCTTATGCTTTGTGTCCTGGCATCCTTATTAATAACGTCTCCTGGACTTCCCTGGTGGCGCAGTGCTTAAGAATCTGCCTGCCGATGCAGGGGACACGGGTTCGATCTGGTCCGGGAAGATCCCACATGCCGCAGAGGAACTAAGCCAGTGTGCCACAACTCCTGAGCCCGCGAGCCACAGCTACTGAAGCCCGCGTGCCCTAGAGCCCGGGCTCCGTGACAAGAGCAACCACTGCAACGAGTAGCCCGAGCTCCTCAACGAAGAGTAGCCCCCACTCACCGCAGCTAGAGAAAGCCTGTGTGCAGCAGTGAAGACCCAACACAGCCAAAAATAAAAAATTTTTTAAAAAAGTCTCCTTTCACTGCCTCAAGTGCCCTGAGTAGATTATATGGTGACCCTAAAAATGAGGATAACTGTTACCTTCTGTTGTTGTAGTGAGGATGGCATTACAACCGTCTACTGTAGTGTCTGGCACATAGATCCTCAAGATGGTACCTTTCATTATTAGTAGTAATTATTTGAAAGGATGCTCTACCTGCTCTAAGTGGTTTACTTGATGTGGTGTGTCTGGACACGAGCTTAGAACTGAACATTTCATTTTCGTTTTCTACTGTAGAATTCATTTAGGTTTTATGCTTTGTCTTAGAAATAGAATTAACTCCCACCTAGGTTTTTTAGGCTCTCAATTAGATGTAGGGCTCACCAAATAAATTTACCAGTGTCAGAAGCAGTAATGATGACTTTAGGTTGGAAAAGAGAAGAGAAGTTAGGCACAGTTTATTTCATTTTTAACGGGAAAACAGTGCTGTTTAAAACAAAAAACAAACCAAAAAAATAAAGCATCCCAGGGAAGGGTAGAATTAATCATAGGCATAGGTTGCTTTCTCAAAAGTACTTCTCTTGAACGAGCTCTTTGGGTAGAGGTTGAGAGCTGAATAGCCTGCTAACAAAATCCAGAGGGCAGAAGTCCTTGGAAAGATGGGTGGGGTGTCTCAGTAGGGGTCCAAGTGACTCACAAGGTAAAAACCACATATACAAGAAGTTCTCTGTTGGAAATGGCAGAGGATTTATGGGGAAAATATCGTTAGGAAGAAAACCAAGGGTTGGCCCTGTGTGTCTTTCCTGTAGTTATGAGCCAGCTGCCAGACATATTAACTGCACACTGTTACGTTCCAGACCCTGTACGAGGCCCTGGTAAGGTGGGGATGTGACACACGGTCCCTGCCTCAAGGAGCACAGACTGTAAAGAAGGAGAGACACATGAACAACAGCAGTCCTCTGTACTGTGGTAAAGATGGGCTTGGTGGCTAGATTGGTTAACTGCTGCAGCAAACAGCCCCAAAGCCCTCAATGACTCACCACATAGACCTTGTTTCCCTCTTCTGTTAGAGTAATGAGCTGTTGGGAAGGCAGTCCTCACACGGCTCCAGTGATCTCCATGGCCTTCGAGCTCTCTTCCAGATCCTCTGCCTCCAGTCATCGGATGGAAGAAAGAGGAAACCCAAGTGCTGCACAAGAAGACTTCCTGGGCCAGGTTGGGGAGTGCTGCCCACAGCCACTTGTCATAGCTTAGTCACATTGACCCATGTAATGCCGTGGCCAGGCAGCCACTTTCTGGCAACAGGTCTACACTATGGAAGAGGAACTTTAGTCTTTGGTGAACAGCCAACTGTTTCTGGGACTTATGCATGGAGAAGGAGTATAATGGGAGCTTAGAAGCAAGAGAAACGCAAGTGTGTGCAGGGGGTCGGGGGTTGGGAAGGGAAATGATAGTAAAAACCTCTCAGGAGATTAACGTTTAAACTGAGTTTGGGAAGAGAAAATAGGATTTAAGTCATCAAGAACAGTGGGGGAAGGACAGTTTAAACAGAAGAAACAGCATGTGCAAAAGCACTGGGGTACTCATTCATTTATCTAATGAATCTTTATAAAAGTGACTTTGAGGTGCAGGAATCGTTCCAAATGCTGGGATGGCGCTATATAAAAGACGGACAAGTTTCCCACTCTCATGATCCTATATTCTAGTGAAGGGAGACAAACCGTAAGTAAGCAAGCCAGTAAGTACACAACTCAGTACATCAAAGAGCGTGTCGTGTGGGGGAACCGCATGTCTTCAAGTCGGGTTGGGGCAAGTGGCACATGGTGAAGGTGGAGGTGGAGGCAGAGAGAAAGGATGAGACTGCAGAAGACAGACAAGGCAGCCAGGAAAGGGCCTTTCGTGCATTAAGGGGCATCAGGCAGAGGAGACAGGCTCAGCTTTGACTTGTGGAAAGGTCTGGGGTGGGCTCGTGGCTGCAGGGAGGCCAATTACAAGGCTGGTGGAATAAATGAGGTATGAAATAACGAGGCGTTGGTGGAAGCGAGAGCTACACAGGAGGTACAGTATGTAGCAGGGGTCCCCAGCTCCCGGGCCACAGACTGCTATTGGTCCGTGGGCTGAGGAACTTGGCCGCACAGCAGAAGGTGAGCGGCGGCGGCGGGCGAGTGAGAGAAGCTTCATCTGCATTTACAGCTGCCCCCCCATTGCTCGCATTACCGCCTGAGCTCCGCCTCCTGTCAGCATTATGGTGAGTTGTATAATTATTTCATTATATATTACACTGTCATAATAATAGAAATAAAGTGCACAGTAAATGTAATGTGCTTGAATCATATCCCCAAACCATCGCCCCCTCCCACCCAGTCCATGGAAAAAGTGTCTTCCACGAAGCGAGTCCCTGGTGCCAAAAAGGTTCGGGACTGAAGGTATATAGGACTAGGCAGTGGCGTCACAAGGACTAAAGAAACAGAGAGTGCAAAAATGACCCCTTGTCCCCTCCTCCCAGGCTTCAGGCAGAAACCAGGCAGCATGTGTTTCATCGACTTCAGTCCAGTCATTCTAGTTTGTGAATACTTTTTAAAAAATATATGTGTACCCGGGTTCGTGCCCCGGTACGGGAGGATCCCACATGCCGCGGAGCAACTAAGCCCGTGAGCCATGGCCGCTGAGCCTGCGCGTCCGGAGCCTGTGCTCCGCAACGGGAGAGGCCACAACGGTGAGAGGCCCGCATACCGAAAAAAAAAAAAATATATATATATATATATATATGTGTACGATGTCACAGAAAAGTTGAAAAATTAAAATTTGACTCTGTTCTTTTATTAGACAGTAGTGGGTACAAATTATTCACTTCACACTATTTGTTTTATACGCGTTGGCTTAACTATTTCCATTTCTTGTTCCAGGTATTACCTGTTATGAGGGGCAGGTCTCTAGGGAAAGGTAGGCTTAATGGCATTGTTGTGAGAGGGGGGTGTCCACAGGGTCTGTTCCCAGTAGGGTGGGCCCCCCACTGGGGGGCGTCATTGGACTGCGTCTGCCCAAGATGACAGTCGAAAGGGGTAAACCACATTTGAATATATGCTGATGTAAATATAAACAGTCCACTAGATTATAGAATTCTGTAGTCACGTGTTGTATATGAGGGTTTTCGGAGCTTGGTAGAGGTCAGCTGTGCACCACGCAGGCTGGTCCATAGGGATCCAAACAGAGAAGAGAAATCACTGAGAAAAGACTGGCTTGTGCGAGTTCCTTATAATAGAAACCACCCACTTCTCACAGCCTGACAGATACTTACTACACTCCTCTAATATGTCGCTGTGTTAGGTGGCTGGGAAGGCAGTAGGTTAAGGTTCAGCAGAGCAGACTTCGGAATCGGACTGGGGTTTAAGGCAACGGTGTGCGGGGAAGCAGCCTGAACAGGCCCCCAAGAGCCCGTAGTGAAATATGCAGGAATTTTGCAAGGTGCATGTTAAACCATTGGTAGCTTGAAATCAGCCACAGAATATTTACACTGTGGAAATTGACAAGTGCTACAAATCAGGCCTTTATTTATTTGTTCATTTATTTTTGCCCAGTGAGCTGGTTTACCAGCATCAGCTGCTACTTACTAGCTATGTGACTTCAGGTGAAAAATGTAACATTTTCTAGCTTCATTTCCTCATCTGTAAAATGGTGATTCAGTTCAATGCTATTCACCCCATAGCCTTATCTAGTGAGTTAAATGAAATAATGGATGGAAAGCACTTTGTATAATGCCAATTCCATATTAGGAGCTCAAACCGTGGTTACTATTATTGTTGTTGCTGGATGCTGTTAGATAACAGTATCTACATATACTGAGGACACAGACTGGTTTGCTTGCACAGTAGCTGTTATTATCTCCATACTAAAGGTCAGGAAACAGAGGTTCAGTGAAGTCAAGTTACTATAAACCTAATAACTGGTAGAAGTAAAAGCTGCCGGATAGCAGAGCCCATGTACTTTGCAGAAAGTACAGATTCCATCCTGCATCTGTGCTGGTTGCCGGTGGCCTTTAAGGTTGCCCGATCAGGTTACTGGCCCAGAACAGCACACGAGAGCACCTGGCAGCCTTCTGTGAGCTCACCCATCTCTGAGCCAGGCTGGAACCACACCACCTGATGCTTTCTTTCCACCTTATCACATTTCACTTTCTTTCATCCCTCAAATGAGATGATCCGACATTCTTCGTGACCAAGCTGGAATTCTAGCTAGCATTTTTGATTTGGAACTAAAATTTTTAAAAATAGCAATGGATAGTTTAGAACTGATTCACTATTCTATTAGAAGTAAACATATATTTGGGGGAACAGGAAAGAGAAGGATATTGAGGTGACAAATGCAATTATTATTACACAGAACAGCTTTCCTGAAGACCAGCTCTTCAATCTTTATGCGTTTTTAAAATTAACTTACAAAGGATGTGACTAAACATATCTACTTTGTTTGTGTCTGTGGCTCCTGGGGTTTTTAGCATACACTTTTATAGTAACTCTTGGTAATAGAAACACGGCTGTCTTCTAAGACAGATTTAAAAGATTTCTCAGAGTAAATATGACCATCAACTGGGAAGGAGACTGTTAAACGGTGAGTTTAGTTTCCTAAGGTGCATCATTAGTAGCAACTGTTTTATGTGTAAGAACTTCTCCCTTAGGGAGAAAAATGGAACCCCAGTAGTCAAGGCAGAACATTATGCCTATAACTTTCTGGATTCAAATGATGGGGCTCTAACCTGAATGTAATGAAAATTTCAAAGATGAAGTGAGTTGCCAGAAGTGCAACTCCTTAGAGCATAGAGGGGCATCAGAGAGGATCCCAGGACAAGTCTACTCACTCCAGATATCCTGGAAACGAGACAGATGTGCTGCTGAGGCAGGGGTGCAGAGGCCTTCCTTCTGGGAGGCCCCAGATATCCCTGTGGAAGGAGCTGGGCTCCTACCCCATGCCCTGGCGAAGGAACTCTGGAGACTGACTTGTTTTCTCAGTGAAGCTGAGCAATGCTAGGCAGAGATCAGAAGCCAGAAATAAATGGTCCTTTAAAGGTCAAGGTGTCCAAGAAAGAAAGATCATTTCCTTTCTGCTGTGTGTGTTTATAGAGAAGTGGCATGCTAGATTTTTTTTTTTTTTTTTTTTTTTTTTTTTTTTTTTTTTTTTTTTGCGGTATGCGGGCCTCTCACTGTTGTGGCCTCTCCCGTTGCAGAGCACAGGCTCCGGACGCGCAGGCTCAGCGGCCATGGCTCACGGGCCCAGCCGCTCCGCGTTATGTGGGATCTTCCCAGACCGGGGCACGAACCCACGTCCCCTGCATCGGCAGGCGGGCTCTCAACCACTGTGCCACCAGGGAAGCCCGGCATGCTAGATTTGAGTGTGCATTTAACACCAGTGCTATTAGTCAATTGCTTATTCATTTTTTCAGTTGATTTTTGTTTTTTATTTTATTCTCTTTTTCCAGGTTTATTGAGATGTAGTTGACATACAGCACTGTATAAGTTTAAGGTGTGCAGCATTAATGACTTGACTTACATACATCTTGAAATGATGATCACAGTAAGTTTAGTGAACATCCATCACCTCACCTCATAGATACAAAAGAAAAGGAAAAATTTTTTTTTTCCTTGTGATGAGAACTCAGGGTTTACTCTCCTAATAACTTTCATATATAATGTACAGCAGTGTTGATTATATTGATCATGTTGTACATTGCATCCCTAGTACTTATTTATCTTATACATATTGCATATTCATTTATTCAAACTCACACTTCTTGAGCATCTACCGTGTGCCAGAAACTAGACTTGATTCTAAGGATCTAAAGCTGAATTAGGCATCATGTTTTATCTTCCAAACTCAAAACCCCGGTGGGAACAGTCATTTAGACAAGTAAATTTAATACAGTGAGATAAGTGCTAATAGATGTATGTACAAAACGCCAGGAGGCACCATGCTAAGACCAGCTCAATGAAGCTGGGGTAGGTTTGTTTCATAGTGGAGATGATATTTAAATAGATTAAACTTATCTCCCCTTGTCTGTCTCAACTTCAGTGAAAACCAGTAAACATAAACAATATTGACTAGTTCAGTGCTTCCTCTTCGCTGCGCAAACCACAGAGGACAACGGAGCAGTTTCCAAACCTGGCACCCTGTGGGTGCCTGTGGGGCTTAACGGAATTTCTGTGACCTTGAAACATATGAAAAAACTCTCAACCACACTCACACACACAAAAACGCAAATTACTTGTCACATTGACGAAACTCCAAGACCCATTCTGTTTGTGAGGCCGTAGGGGAAACAGGTCCTTTTGTGTATTGGTGGTGCGAATGTAAACTGGTACTATGCAGGGGAATGTGGCAATACATTATAGGATAATACATTAAAGAAACATTTATTCTTTGACCCAGCAATTCCACTCCTAGAAACATATTCTAAGCATAAACCTGCATAAGTGCAAAATTACACATGCACAGAAGTTATTCTTTGTGGTTTCCTTTCTTTCCCCTCCCTCCCTCCCTTCCCTTGTAATTGTTAAGTATCTGTGGGAAGGGACTTTGAAACTATGGAAATATCCTGTTTCTCAACAAACTTTGATTAACTAATTAAAATCGTGATTCCCTATTTTATTCATGGATTATAATTTGTCCTATCATTACTTACTTTGAGGTCCAAATTGTCCCAGATTGGACTAGTAGGAGCTTCTTTGTCCTTTTTAGATGGTGTCATTATTCTTGGAGTACTTGCTTGCTTTCTGGCACAAGATGTTCTAATGTTGGACTTTCCCTGACTCAGCCCTGGAACTGGTCACTTCTCCAAGGATCCCTGGTTCCTTTTCATGGTGAATGGTGTTTAGAAACTAAGATTTTTGTGTTAGTTGTGCCCAGTCCGGTTGGGGTGTCACTGCTCTCAGGCTCTCTCAGTGGACAGATGGATGTATATGTGTGTTTGTGTATATATGTTTACATCTGTATTTATTTCTATGTCTATGTATATATTTCAAAACTGAGTTCACCTTGATATCTCCAATTCCTATCTAATATCACAGGATTCATTCTAGTTTTCTCCTTATTATTTGTAACTCCCTTCTCTGACACTGAGAAACTTGGCTCCCATTTTCCTTAATATAGTCATGTATTTGCTCAATCCACCTGGTGTAACCCACTTCCCATCACTGCCTCTGTCCCTGTGCAGATGCTCTCCTCACTCCACCTGTGCTCTGCTACTCGCATCAGTTGGAACCACTGCCCAGAGCCCTCACCTTGCTGGGGCTCCAGCACCCTGCACCAGGTAGCCCTCCCAGGTGAACCCCTCCTCACCCTGCTCGGGCTCTGATGACCCATGACCAGCCCCTGCCACCTGTGGATGCCCTCCTTACCCAGCTTGGTCTCTGGCCCCCTGTTTTGGGCCATCACAGCAATGCCTACCTTCCTCCCTAGCCACTTGCTTTACTCTGACCTGCTAAGAGTTTTAGGACTGAATAGTTCAGGAAGGCAACGTTGGGAGGAGGAAGCGGAGGAAGAAAAAAAGTGGAAGCATTTAAATAATTTTTTTAAAATTACAAGATGGAGGAGACAGGGATTGACTCAAGACTCGTGTACATTTTTATTTAATTCTGATTTTTTGACCGAGTGACTCTTTTGGTATTCAGAAAGAGAATTCTTAAATTTGAAAATAAATAAATGTAATTATATATCAAATAGGTAACAAACATACCAAGAAAATCAAATTATTTAAAATGCTTTAGAAGACAATATTTTAAAATTTATTTTATTGAAGTATAGTTGATTTACAATGTTGTGTTAATTTCTACTGTACAGCCAAGTGATTCAGTCATATATATATATATGCATTCTTTTTCATATTCTTTTCTGTTATGGTTTATCACAGGATATTGAATATAGTTCCCTGTACTATATACAGTAGGTCCTTGTTTATCCATCCTGTATATAATAGTTTGCATCTGTTAACCCCAAACTCCCAATCCATCCCTCTCTCACCCCCTCCTTGGCAACCACAAGTCTGTTCTCTAGGTCTGTGAGTCTGTTTCTGTTCCATAGATAAATTCATTTGTGTCACATTTTAGATTCCACATATAAGTGATATCATATGATATTTGTCTTTCTCTTTCTGACTTACTTCACTTAGGATGATAATCTTTAGTTGCATCCATGTTGCTGCAAATGGCATTATTTCATTCTTTTTTATGGCTGAGTAATATTCCACTGTATATATGTATGACATCTTCTTTTTCCATTCATCTGTCGTTGGACATTTAAGTCATTTCCATCTGTTGGCTATTGTAAATAGTGCTGCAATAAACACTGGGGTGCATGTATCTTTTCAAATTATAGTTTTCTCCAGATATATGCCAAGGAGTGGAACTGCAGGATCATAGGGCAACTCTATTTTTAGTTTTTGAGGAGTCTCCATTCTGTTTTCCATAGTGGCTGCACCAATTCACATTCCCACCAACAGTGTAGGAGGGTTCCCTTCTCTCCACACCCTCTCCAGTATTTGTTGTTTGTGGACTTTTTAATGATGGCCATTCTGACTGGTGTGAGCTGGCATCTCATTGTAGTTTTGACTTGCATTTCTCTAACAATTAGCGATGTTGAACATCTTACATGTGTCTACTGGCCATCTGTATGTCTTCTTTGGAGAAATGTCTACTTAAGTCTAGAAGACAATGTTTTAACCTGCTTAGTGGGATATATTCTCAGAACAAAAAATCTCAAATTTAATTCAGGATTTTAAAACAAGTTATAATATTATTTTAATTAAAAAAATCATACCAGTTAGCTGATTTATTTATTTATTTTCATAAATCTATTCCTTTTATTTATTTATTTTTAGCTGCATTGGGTCTTCATTGCTGCATGCGGGCTTTGTCTAGTTGTGGTGAGCGGGGCTACTCTTTGTTACTGTGTGTGGGTTTCCCATTGCGGTGGCTTCTCTTGCTGCGGAGCACGGGCTCTAGGCACGCGGGCTTCAGCAGTTGTGGCACACGGGCTCAAGAGTTGTGGCTTGCGGGCTCTAGAGTGCAGGCTCAGCCGTTGTGGCGCATGGGCTTAGTTGCTCTGCGGCATGTGGGATCTTCCCAGACCAGGGCTCGAACCTGTGTCCCCTGCAATGGCAGGCAGATTCTTAACCACTGTGTCACCAGGGAAGTCCCTGATGTTTTAATTTTGAAACTAATATATATTGCAAGATAAAGCAAATAAGTGATATGTTACTGTTGTTAGCAACTAAATTTTTAGTATTAGAGAAAAGCAGTGTTAAGTATAAAAATCAAAAAAGTTAAAGACCTCTGTATTGTTAAATTTGAATTGGAAATTTCAATATGAACATATGATTTAAAAATATATACATGTATATTTCCCCCTACCTCTATGCATTGGAAGGACCTAGAAGCATTAACAACTCAGTAGCAGTGAGTATCCCTAACACCCAGATTTTGATCTCTAACCATTATTCCCACTGAAAGGAATCAGGGTTCTTTTAGAGACATGGCTGATTTTGGGTCAGGGTACAAGGTGAGACTGGGCTACATTTCTGTGCCAATAATTGGTTCTCATTGGCCAGAGATGGGACAATTTGAGCTTCAGAAAGAAAGACTACAATGGAATGAAACACTGAATAGATACAAATCTGTAAGTCTATAAAATGATACTCAGAAAAGAGAAAAACAAAGATAAGACAAAACAAAACAAACGAAATACCATTGTCACCTATCCCTTACTCTGAAAAGTGATAATTTCAATAAATAATTATTTACCTTGCCTTTCCAGAAGGAGCAGTTGATGAGGTAAATCTCCCTTTCTCTCTCTCACTCTTTCTTTCGCTCTCCTATTATCAGCTAATAAATGTTGGATGAATGTTAGAAACAAAAACATCATCATATTGCAGCCCCTAATGTAGTAATTGGTTGAGACAAGAATCATCAGCAGATGAGAAAAGCCATCATATACATAGTGACGGAGAATTGGATGCTCCAGTGCTGCTGAAGTCTTACTCCACACATTATCTGATGATTTAAAAAGAAAAGTGGAACTTTACGATGGAGGCATGAAAGCTGTCTCTGGCTTACTGATAATGGGTCAATTAGATATGATGTACTTTGCAATGTGTTGCAATATGATACAGCATCAATAATGATATCTTGCCTAAAATGTTTAACCAGAATGTAATCCAGCCTCTATCTCCAAACTCCAGTTTACACGAAATGCTTGGGTGACTGGAATAAGTTAAATGACACTACAAATTTAACAGTTGGACAAAGTCAGAAAGTAGGCCATGCTGAGGAACAGCTGGCCTGGCCAAAGAAATGGGAGGGGGGCATTTTTCTGGGTTACAAGTGACTTAACAGATATAACAACCAAATATAATATAAATTGGATCCTGGTGGGACTAAACTAGGAGTAACATATATTTTTGGAGCAATTGACAAAATTTGAATATGGATCAGGTATTAGAGGACGATAAAGAATTTTAATTAATTTTGTTAGCTGTATAATGATATCGACTTTAAGAAGGAAAATGTTCTTATTTTCATGGTGTCAATATAATTTATTGAAAACACTTTAACAAAAAGATAGATGAGGCAAACATGGTAAAAATGTTAACAATTATTAGTCTAGGAAATGGGTATGTAGGTGGTAAGTATACCTAAGTATACCATTCTCTTTTTTTCTTTATGCTTGTATATATTTATAATAAAAAAGTTAAAAATCATTCTGATTCCTAGGTCCCAATCCAGACTTACTGAATGAACGTAAACCCTAGTTGGTATCTGCATTTTTTTCAAGTAGCCTATCTCAGTGAAGGGATGGATGAATGAATGTCTTCTTCCTATGTATAATCTTTTTTTAACGAATATTTATCAGGTCCTTACTGTGAGCCAAGCACTTTTCTAGGTGCTGAAGATTCAGCAGTGAACAAAACAGATACAAGGCATCTTAAACCCATCGAGCTTGGCACCCTGCCTTGTCCATAGGAGGCATCTTTAAAGCAAACCAGCAAACTTAAAAAAAAATCATTAACTATAACACAAACACAGAAAACTACATGAAACAGATGCACAGTTTAATGAATTGTTAGGCAGCACACCCCCGCCTCCCACAGGAGTTACGAGTCTTCCATTCCTTCCCCGCACCCCAGTCACCACCGCCCAGTCAGAAAGCCTCTTACCCCCACAGAGTATGTTTTAGGATGCTATTGAGAATCAAAGACAAAGTTCAGAACGCTGCTCTTAAAATTCTTCCGGGTATGTCTCTACCCCCCGCCCCCAAAGTGAGATTTTACATTTTTCCTTTGGTTCAAAAGGTTTTTCATCTCAGTTTTACAGAACAGTACAATTCAGTTATGCATTATTAGACATGCAATTTTCACTTTATAGTATCAAGGAAATGGAGCAGCTCTGGGGCAGACTCATTCCTGATTCACAGCTAATTCTGAGAACATAATGTCATAAAGGATCTTCAGAGGCAAACATATAATACTATTGTGGTGGGATGAAGAAATTAAAACGTTATTTAAAATAACCTCAGAGCCCGCTTCAAATGAGTGAAGGTAAGATCTCCAGAGCCTGTCTGCAGAGTCATTATGCTTGCAGTGATGTTAAAAGGTGGCCGGAGGCACTGCTTGTTACCTGGGGTGGTCGAATCAAGATGAGAAATAAGCTTTTCTCCTTTATTTCCCCCTTAACACTCAGAGAACTTTAATCCTCTCCCCATTTTATACGATATTTTTTTCCTCCTTTAATTTAGGTCTTCCAGACCCAGAGCTGGAAGAGTGTAAAAATGGACGATGTGTTCCCTGCCTGACTGTTATCAGAATGCCCAAATCTTGGTAACAACAGAGGGCCTGAAAAGTAAAGATACATGCGTTTCGTTTGGAAGTCTCAAAGCTCTCATACTAGGCGATTTTTAATGCACAGTAATGTGCCGTCTTCACCAGGCTCTTATGTGCATTAAGTAAAATAATAAGCATGCACAGCAGCTTGGGGTACACCCCAGGAGTGCAGGAAGGGTTGGGAAAGCAGCTGAGTTGGGGGGCAAGCGTCCCAGACAGGGTAGGAACTGGACTCCCCTTCCTGCAACTCTATCTCCTCTCTGCATGGCCTTGGGCCCATCTCCACGTGGTGAATGAAGCCTCGGTCTCTCCACAGGTAAATGGGTGGGGGGCGGGGGGGGGGGGAGATACCACTTTCTCCCAGGGATGCTGAGGATTAATGGTGATTCTTACCATTGCCCGAGCTCACTGTGGGCTGCTCTGTTTTGACATCTGTCATCTCATGGGTTCCTCTCAACGTGCTGCCCTCCTCATGTTACTCATGAGCAACTAGAAAATGTAGGAGACATAAGTTGTTTTTTTTTTTTAAAAAGGGGCACTTTGCCATTTCCCCTCATCCCCACCCCACCCCACCCCATCCTCAGACAAGAGGCATATTGATTGCATACTGGCTCTTCCTTTGATAGTTTGAAACCTCTTTCGAGTTACTTGATCTCTCTAAACCTTAATTTCCTCACATATAAAATGGGGATTGGGCTTCCCTGGTGGCGCAGTGGTTGAGAGTCCGCCTGCCGATGCAGGGGACGCGGGTTCGTGCCCCGGTCCGAGAGGATCCCACATGCCGCGGAGCAGCTGGGACCGTGAACCATGGCCACTGAGCCTGCGCGTCCGGAGCCTGTGCTCCGCGGCGGGAGAGGCCGCAGCAGTGAGAGGCCCGCGTACCAAAAAAAAAAATAAAATAAAATAAAATAAAATGGGGATTAAAATAGTACCTTTCTATTGGGTTGTAGTAAGGATTAAATGAGATAAGGCATTTTTGTTTTTACTGGTGGTGACAAGTCTAGGTTGTTATGGAAGGTCTCATCTGAGGCTCTGCCGCCCACGGGGCGGCCTTTGCTGAGCTGAGAGTGCCCCCACCCCATCCCTCCAGGTGTGAGAGAAGTAGAGAGAGTTTTCTGCAGCTGGGGCTAGAGGATGACAGATGTGGCTTTTGGCCTGTGATGGAAACTCCTGCTACAGCCCAGGCTCCCCTCAGCAAGACCTGGAAAATAGCAGAGAGATGGGGAAAGCACAATTGTATTACTTTTCTCTATCACGTCCTTTCTCTAGTTCATAAATTTCTCCCAGCTATTGCCTCTCAGCGACTTCCTCAGGGTTTAGAACTTGACACTTCAACTTTTAATGAGGAATGATAGGCACATTTGGCTCTCATTGTTTTTCTCTTGTGCAAAACCTTATATTTGTTTGCTTTCTGGAAGAAAAATAGAAGTGTATCATGTTGTCCGTCTTGGGCTGGACATTAAATAAAAACAGATTGAAACTGAATGTCAGA
Organism: Kogia breviceps; assembly: GCF_026419965.1. Lineage (NCBI taxonomy): Eukaryota > Metazoa > Chordata > Mammalia > Artiodactyla > Physeteridae > Kogia > Kogia breviceps. The sequence goes on along the minus strand of NC_081321.1, from coordinate 37,802,500 downwards.
AAAAGTGTTTAGCTTTGGCTGTGGGGTTTTCGGATGTGACCTTTCTGGTCCCTGAGGACTAGGAAGAATGGCGACTGCTCACAGCAGGAGTACAGGCTGTTTCTTTATGCAAGGGCCTTGATAAAAGCAATTTTCACATGTTGAGGTATGGGGAAGTCATTCTGGTTTATACATGAGTTAACTTGAATCTGAGGCTAAGGAGAACAGCCTGTTTGTAGCCTATCAAACATACATTGTACATCTGCTTTAATTATTAACGAAAAGGGCACATTGACCAGAAGTAAAGAACATCCATGTTAAAAATAAAGACATCCATTTGCAGCAACATGGATGGACCTAGAGATTATCATGCTAAGTGGAGTATGCCAGACAGAGAAAGACAAATATCGTATGATATCGCCTATATGTGGAATCTAAAAGAAAAAAAGAATGATATAAATGAACTTATATACAACACGGAAATAGACCCATAGGCATAAACATAGAAAACATAGACATAGAAAACAAACTTGTGGTTACCAATGGGGAAGGAGGGGAAGGGATAAATTAGGAGCTAGGGGCTAACATACACACACTGCTACGTATAAAATAGATAACCTATTTTATACAGTAGCAAGGGCCTACTGTATAGCACAGGGAACTATACTCAATGTTTTGTAATAACCTATAAGGGAAAAGAATCTGAAAAGGAATATGTATGTGTGTGTATATATATAAAACGGAACCACTTTTGCTGTACACATGAAACTTACACAACTTTATAAATCAACTATATTTCAATTAAAAAAATAAAAAATAAGAAAATAAAATTAAAATAAAGCCTAAGTTCCTCCCTTCCTGGGAGGCAATGCTGGTACTCCCTTCTCAGATGCCAAGGCCATACTGACTCACTGTGTACGTGCTGACCTGTTTTGTCGAAACTTTGAAGGAATGTATCCCTGACTTGTTTGATGTCCTTTGTTCTGACAAGATATAAAACTGCTGAAAGCCGTGCTTCTCTGGAGCAGTTCCTCAGTTATCTGAGAGGCTGTCTTCTGGGCTGTCGTCCTCAGTTTGATTCAAATAAAACCCTTTTCTATTCCTATTCTAGATTGTTTATTGATTATTTTCATTGACAGCCTATTGCATCAAAAAGCCATTTGGCTCTGTTCACAGGTTGAATGCTGCCTTCACTTTGCCTCTCTTCTGGGTCCTCATTTGAATGCAGGGTATGTGCCCAAGGCCTAGAGGGACTCAGGCTGCTCTGAGACCCTCATCTCCCTTGAATGTCTTCTTTGCCCACTGACCTAAATTTCTGTCACCAGCCATGACCCCTAGAAGGCTACTGATGTAATGTTACATGGGAGGTGTTCTGTTCCAGGGTCTCAGTTTCCTTCCTTGGAGAGCATTGTGGGCACTGGCTGCCAGGTTCCTCAGACTCCTCCCTCCAGGCTCCCAGGCTCTACCCCTGTGGCCTTAGCACTCTCCTTTGACCACTTAGCCCCAATTCTCCTCCCTCCCCCGCAGCTGTATTTCATCCACAGGCCATTTACTGTTGAGTCTGCCAACTTTATATTCTCTTGGGAGAAGTACATCTACTTCTCTCTTTGTAAAATACATTTTATAGATGAATTTCTTCCTCTTCCTTTGTAAAATTCCTTGGCACGTGAAATGTGTTGAGAAGTACAAGGTTTTTGATCTCCCTTCTGTCTCAAGGAATTAAGATTCCCACAAGACTGCAGATATTTTTTCCCCAAGCACTCTATGCTTTGGCAAAAACAAGCGGAAAAACAAAACAAAAAAAGCGCCCTTCTCAATTAGCTGTGTGATGTATTAGCAATTCTCACTGAAAATGAGACACAAAAATTTCTTCCCCTTTCTTACAAATATGGTTTTAAAATCACTTTGAAACTGTTCTTCTCTTTCTTCAGGTGAGATTAGAGTAAGTGTCTTAAAATCTGTTTGTACATTTCTGATTACTTGTACCTCGGGTGTTTATGTATATGCCCATATGACCCCATATGTGCATAACTAATACGTTTAATTGGGCCCTTGTTCTTTCCCTGGGGATTCCTGTTATTCATTCATCCACTCAGTCACTCTCTCATTCTTTCATTCAATAAATAATTTTGAATGCCTCCTTTATATTAGACGTTGTGCAAAGTCTACTAAGGGGATACCATGGAATACACACAACCACAGGCTAAAATACTACATTTTTTTAGCCCTCTGAGTATCTGAGATCACAGGTTGAGTTGTCTAGAAGTAGACTCTGGAGTTCGGAGTATATAGAGTTTTTAAGGGGTGGATTCCCCTTCCCGGCTGAGGTCCAGTGGTATCTGTACTTTTCTGAGCTTCAGGAGACTGAGTTCTACTATTAGCTCTGTCCCTAACAAGCTGTGTGATCTTGAACAGGTTGCTTCACCTCTCTGGATTCAGTCTTCCAATGTCAAAACCTAGGAAAGAGAAGTACTACCTGCCATTTCATCAGAAGGACATAGTAATAATGATGTTACTGCTTACACTTCTGTGAATACTTCATTACTTGCAGAAATAGAAAATCTGTCTTCATGACATGGATATGCAATAGGCTGGAAAGGAGATGTAATTCCAATTTTACAAATAAGAAAATAGTTTTAGAGAGCTTCTTAAGAAACTTACTTAGGTGGTCAATTTTGCCTCAGTGAAATCATCAGACCAGGAATGTAAAATAGCTCCTAAATTCACTCAGGTATCCAATGGTTTTGGAAATAGAATCTTTACTTGGAAGGGATGTTTTAATGTATCTCTTCTCCTGGCCATATTTCTTCACATGGTAGTCACGTCATTTGAAAAAAGGCATTTAAGCACGCTTGTTTATTAATTATGCTCCTTCAGACTGATAAAACACAATCTGTTAGACAGGCTTGATCGAAAATTTATTTATTATTGAAATAGTACTGAAATTTCCTTGTTTCCTGGGATTATATGAAGTCTCGTGGCGTTGATATATTATCCACTTTAGTATTTAAATGTTTAGTTAGGTTCAAAATAAATCATTTTGTCTCCCTTCCTAACTCTTAGTTTGTCATAAAGTTTGTTTGGCTTACTGGCTGCTTAGATTTCCCTCCACAGCAAGTCCTTTTGTAACTCCATATTTCTTCCCCCAGACTTAGAAATACGCACGGAGCAGGAGGCTGTGGGGAAAAGCAATTTGCAGTTCTTGGTAACTTTGGGCAAACCACAAACAGCATCAGAGAACTGAGAAAAGTTCAATCTCATGGGCAGTAAGCACAGTTGTGTTTTTTTTTTTTTTTTTTTTTTTTTTTTTTTTTGCGGTACGCGGGCTTCTCACTGTTGTGGCCTCTCCCGTTGCGGAGCACAGGCTCCGGACGCGCAGGCTCAGCGGCCATGGCTCACGGGCCCAGTCGCTCCGCGGCACGTGGGATCCTCCCAGACCGGGGCACGAACCCGTGTTCCCTGCATCGGCAGGCGGACTCTCAACCACTGCGCCAACAGGGAAGCCCAGCACAGTTGTTTATTGTAGAATCAGCATTGGGCATAATAGTCCAATAGATTTTTTAAAATACTCAGTGAATTCTTTTTCATCAAAATCTTGAACTGTTTGATTCACTAAGGAAATATCATATTTAGGAAGTTACAGCTGAATCAGGTTTTCAAATGGACACTTACTTGAAGTTTATTTCCTCTTTAGAAATTTGGCGCTTAGGAAGACGTTGAGAGGAAATTTGGTTCCATCCTCTTGATAGAGGTCAAAGGTAAAGTAACTTGCCTAAGAGAACACAGCTGGCTGGGGCAGAGGAGGAACAAGACAAGGTCTCTTGACTTTTCTTTCTTTTTTTTTTTTTTTTTGCATGGAGGTATAGTTCTTTCACAAGGTTGTGTTAGGCTCTACTGTACAGTGAAGTAGAGTAGAGTTCCCTCTCTTGACCTTCTGACAGGGCTATTGTTCTTGCTCCAAATGCTGCAAGCTCCCCTGTGTAAGAAACAGGATAGGACTTCCCTGGTGGTGCAGTGGTTAAGAATCTGCCTGCCAATGCAGGGGACATGGGTTTGATCCCTGGTCCGGGAAGATCCCACATGCTGCGGAGCAACTAAGCCCATGTGCCACAACTGCTGAGCCTGAGCTCTAGAGCCCGTGAGCCACAACTATTGAGCCTGCGAGCCACAACTGCTGAAGCCCACATGCCTAAAGCCCGTGCTCTGCGACAAGAGAAGCCACTGCAATGAGAAGCCCGGGCACTGCAACGAAAAGTAGCCCCCGCTCCCTGCAACTAGAGAAAGCCCGCGTGCAGCAAAGAAGACCCAATGCAGCCATAAATAAATAAATATATTTTTAAAAAATTAAGAAAAAAAAGAAACAGGATATTCATATGTTGGTTAACAGGAAGTTACCACTCACCAGTGGTGACCTACACATGGGTGACTGATTATGTATTTTTATAATGCTACATACTTATAAAAAATTCAGGCAATATGAATGTGTATAAAAGGATATAAAAGTGAAAACCTGCTACTTCCTGGCCTCCTTCAACCTTACTCCCCAGAGTTCACCACCAATAGCCTGGTCTGCAGCCATCTGGATTTTTCTAGCCATATTTAAAGCCCCTTTCTCCCCCAGAACACACGCAGTTTACTTTTAAAAATTAAAATTAAGGGCTTCCCTGGTGGTGCAGTGGTTGAGAGTCCGCCTGCCGATGCAAGGGTCACGGGTTCGTGCCCCGGTCCGGGAGGATCCCACATGCCGTCGAGCGGCTGGGCCGTGAGCCGTGGCCGCTGAGCCTGCGTGTCCGGAGCCTGTGCCCCGAAACGGGAGAGGCCACAACAGTGAAAGGCCCGCGTACCACAAAAAAAAAAAAGAAAAAAAAATTAAAATTAAATTGTTTATATATACATAATCTTCTGTAATTTGCTTTTTCAACACAAAACAGATTGTGGGCTTCTTTCCATGTCATTATACATACCTGTACCTCCTTCCTTGTGTGGTGCCCCAGCGGGTAGAACAGAATACATTTAACTAGTTTTCTACTGATAGGAAACTTTGCCAGTTTTTAAGAATTACAAATCATGACCATGGAATATTCCATTAGTGGGTCACAGCACCATCCAGTCTGCCTCTCCCCTCCCCTTGCAGTTGTAGGAGTTCCTTCTTCCCATGTCTGATTGTCATTCAATCTTTGGTCTAGTAGTTCCAGGGGCCATTACAGTCAGTACCGGCATCTGCCAGTCAAAATGCAATGTGCAACTCTAAAATCCCACTGAACATAATTTGTGCTCCTGTAGTGATTCAGAGTTTTGCAGTGCTGCAGGCTCATTATTAAATGGCCATTGTTCTGTAGAAATCAGGCAGTGCTGGTTATTAGAGGCTTGGACGGAGAGAACATTAAAATCAGTCACCAGCATCTGTACACCTGAAAATCACTGCTGCTATTTCACTTTTCTTTCTTTTCTTTCTTCCTTTCTTCCTTTCTTTCTTCCTTTCTTTCTTCCTTCCTTCCTTCCTTCCTTCCTTCCTTCCTTCCTTCCTTCCTTCCTTCCTTCCTTCCTTTCTTTCTTTCTTTCTTTCTTTCTTTCTTTCTTTCTTTCTTTCTTTCTTTCTTCCTTCCTTCCTTTCTTTCTTTCCTTCTTTCTCTCTTTTTATTATTATTTTTGGCTGCAACAGGTCTTAGTTAAGGCATGCGGGATTTTTCCTTGTGGTGTGTGGGCTTCTCTCTAGTTGTGGCATGCAGATTTTCTCTCTCTAGTTGTGGCAGGCAGGCTCCAGAGCATGTGGGCTCTGTAGTTTGTGGTATGCAGGCTCTCTAATTGAGACGTGTGAGCTCAGTAGTTGTGGCACATGGGTTTAGTTGTCCAGTGGTGTGTGGGATCTTAGTTCCCCGAACAGGGATTGAGCCCACATCTCCTGCATTGGAAGGCAGATTCTTTACCACTGGACCACCGGGGAAGTCCTTCTTTCTTGCTTTCTTTCTTTCTTTTCTTTCTTTTCTTTCTTTCTTTCTTTCTTTCTTTCTTTCTTTCTTTCTTTCTTTCTTTCTTTCTTTCTTTCTTTCTTTCTTTCTTTCTTTCTTTCTCTTTCTCTCTCTTTCCCTCCCTCCCTCCCTCTTTCCCATCCTTTCTTTCTTTTTTTCTTTCTTTTTAAATATGAGAATAAAGGACCTTAGTGTCTGAGATTAATGAACTTGAAAAATCCTGCATATCATCCCTTATGTCATTCATAACTCAACAGCCATTTCCTGAGTGCCTGCTCCGTGCAGGTTGTGATCAGACAACAGGCTTCCATGCACATCACACACGGTTATACCCCAGGTGCTCACAGTACAGACATTGACACTTGAAAAGACAGTGTATTCTTTGGTAGGTACTGGATGCTTTGCTAATATTAAAAAAAAAAAAAAAAAAAAAAAGGAAGGAAGGAAAAAACATAAAGGAAAGGTGAAGATGGAGAAGTGGGCGGCAGAGGAGAGAACGCCCTTCTGCACCCTGTGTTGAAAATGATTCAAGAAGAAAATTTAGGGGATGCAAACAAATTTTATTTAACACATTATGAAGCAGGTAGTCTCTGTTCTCAAGGGTCCAGAGAACTGGAAAATGGGGCGGAAGTCAGGCAACTTTTATAGGATAAAGAATAAGTAACAAGGAAGAGAGAAGGAGAAAATGAATAAGGAACAAGGAAATAAATATAGAGCCCGGAGCTGGCTTGGTGTGTGGGTATCAGCTGACTGGAAAGACTGCATTTCTAGTCAAGTAGAGCCTTTACAGGGACATGAAAGTTGGCTGAGTTGTGTTTGCTGATGTGGCATCTGGGCAGGAGCTGCTCCATCTTGGGCCCAGAAAGGTATTTCAACACCTGTATACCCAGAGCAGTGGTTTCACATTTTAGTGGGGATCAGAAACCCTGGGGTGCTTGTATTCAAGCCCCAGCACCTTTTGCCTAAATTATTATGAAAGAAGGAAGAAAGAATGGATGTGAGGGAGGAAGGAGGGAAGGAGGAAAGAAAAAGAAAGAGAGAGAGAGGAAAGAAGGAAGAAAGGAAGAAAATAAGACTTGAACAATCAGTCCTAGCAATTTCCCTTTTGTCCCCCGTTTCCGCCGCCCCCCAAGCCCCCTGCTTTCACTCTCTGGCTCTAACTCTCAAGAGCTTCACAGCTGGGCCCTGGGCGCCCCTCCCCCTCCCCCTCCCCAGTGGCTTCCAGGGGCAACGAGGGGCCACATCTGCCGAAACGTAGTCTACCTGCTACTCCTAGCCTGCTTTGCTTACTGGACTTCGCGTACTGCCCAAGAGCAAAGCAATACAAACCGAGTCTAACGGCTATTGGCCTGGAGGATGGAGTCGGGCCCCCAGCCTGGCTTCTGAGACGGGTCTCTCTGTCATCTGCTCACCATCTCCTTCCCCATTCCCTCCAGCTGCTCCGCAGGGGGATCCTCCTCTCTTTGGATCTTCTCTGGGTCTTCACCAGACACCTGCCACCATCCTGCTTTTCCCTGTGACAAGGGCATCTGGTCCCTGAGCCCTCAGCTGGAGTCCCCACCCTGATTCCACCTCCACCCACGCTGGGACCTGACTCCTGGGAGTGGAGCGGTTCCTTCCTGTGGGTGTTGAAACAAAAACAAAACCAGGCTGTGTGGCCTGAGGACGAGGGGCTTGGACTCGGAATTCAGAGCACCTGCGGTGAGCAAACTCTGGGGCTTTGTGAGCCTTTGTTTCCTCACCTGTAATTACTCCCATTTTGCAGCCTTACTGTGAGGATTGAATGAGATAGTGTTTGTCGAGCGTTTAGAACAGCACTTTGTACTTAGCAAGCACATACATGTTAGTTGGTACGTGCTTATTTTCTTTATTAGTAAGATTAGGATCCCATGTCCTCTGATCTCTTTTTTTTTTTTTCCGAGCGCTCTCCAATCATTCATTCATTCATTCATTCATTTATGGCTGCGTTGGGTCTTCGTTGCTGCGCGTGGGCTTTCTCTAGCTGCGGTGAGCGGGTGCTACTCTTCGTTGCGGTGCGCGGGATTCTCATTGCGGTGGCTTCTCTCGTTGCGGCTCGCAGGCTCTAGAGCGCAGGCTCAGGAGTTGTGGCGCAGGCGCTTAGTTGCTCCACAGCATGTGGGATCTTCCCGGCCCAGGGCTCAAACCCGTGTCCCCTGCATCGGCCGGCGGATTCTTAACCACTGCGCCACCAGGGAAGCCCCTCCTCTCATCTCTTTAAGGACACCCATCCAGCAATTCTTCCCCACATCCGGCCTCACCAATCTGACTCTACACGATCACTTCCATAAGCAAATAGGTTGTTGTTACTCCCATCTTAAAAAACAAACCGAAACAAACTAAAAGGCGCCACCCCACACTTCCCATTTGTAGCAAAGCTCCCTGAGGGTGTTCTCTCTACTCCCATCTAGATTCTCCTGCTTTACTTCTTTCCTGAACTCACTCCAACTCACTCAGGCTCTTGCTTCCCCTGCTTCACTGAACCGGCTCTTGCTGCCAAGACCACTATGACCTCTGCCTTGTCAGTGCAGCAGCCACTGAGAAGTGTCATCCGGCTGTGACACAGCTCTCCCCTCCTCTGTGAACCACTTTTTGGCTTGGATTCTGGGCCCCACACTCTCCTGATTTTGCCTTTTCCTCAGTTCAGTCTCCCTTGCCGGCTTCTCCTTCGTTTTCTGGTCTCCTAGACACTGGGATGCCCTGGGACTCAGCCTTTGGCCCTTTTGCCTTTTCCATCTACACTGACTAGTGATCTCATTTGTCATTTGAGATCATCGACCTGCCCACACTCCTAAATGTACATCTCCAGCCTGGACTTTTCTCCTGAATTCCTGACTCCAATAATTATCTGCCCACCTGGCACCTTCCCTTGGATTCTAGCAGGCATCACAAACTTATCATGTCCAGAACCAACCTCTTCATCCCGCCCCGACTCCCAGCCAGCACTCCCCACTGCCCTCCCCGTCGGGGAAGGAGAACTCCATCCTTCCATGTCAGGCTGAAAACTTTGGGGTCATGCTTGACCATTCTTTGGTCACAAACCTGGTTGCTTGTTCCTTAAAAAAATACATGCAGAATTTGACCACTTCTCACCACTACCACTGTTCTCATTCTGGTCAAGGTCACCATTATCTCTCCTACACACTCACATTCCTGTAGTCTCCTAATTGGTGCTATGGCTCAAGACGCTCCATAGTTAAAGGAGAAAGGTTAAATTAGATAGCACCACTCCTCTGTGGTACGTGGGCCTCTCACTGTTGGGGCCTCTCGCGTTGCAGATCACAGGCTCCGGATGCGCAGGCTCAGTGGCCATGGCTCACGGGCCCAGCCGCTGCGCGGCACGTGGGATCTTCCCGGACCGGGGCACGAACCCGTGTCCCCTGCATCGGCAGGCGGACTCTCAACCACTGCGCCACCAGGGAAGCTCCCACTCCTCTGTTTTAATCCCTCCAGTAGCTTCCCATGTCATCCTGCGTATAAGCTACGGTAGATAACAAAGGCCCTGCACAACATGCCTCCCTCCCAGCCCACTCCCTTGTGGCCTCATGAGTTCTTCATCAGTCATATCAAGCACGCTCTGACCTCAGGGCTTTGCACTGGCTGTGCCCTTCGCCGGGAATACTCTCTGCCCAAATATTGCATTGCTCTTTCACATCTCCTTCAAGAATTTGCTCAGATGTGTGCTTCTCAGTGAGGTCTTCCTTAGCTACTTTATTTAAAATGACACCCCCTCCCTCAACTGGCACTCTCTTTCCCTGTTTTACATTCCCCTCCTCCATCATACTAATAGTACTTAGCACCATCTAACTATACTTATTTACTGCATTTTTTGTCAGTGTCTGAATTTTTGTCCCTTTTGTTCACTTTGGCAGCTAGAATATTGCCTGGCACACAGTGAGCGCTCAATAAATATTTGTAGAATGATGAGTGAATAAATGAATGAATGAGGAAGTGGGTAAAAACAGGCAGATTATTTTGAGGGATGTGATCTTTTGATGATTTGGAGCCTCAGTTTGCTGGTTAAGAAGCCCAGTTGTGGGCTTCCCTGGTGGCACAGTGGTTGAGAGTCCGCCTGCCAATGCAGGGGACATGGGTTCGTGCCCTGGTCCGGGAAGATCCCACATGCCGCAGAGCGGCTGGGCCCGTGAGCCATGGCCGCTGAGCCTGCGCGTCCGGAGCCTGTGCTCCGCAACGGGAGAGGCCACAACAGTGAAAGGCCTGCGTACCGCAAAAAAAAAAAAAAAAAAAAAAAAAAAAAAAAAAAAGCTCAGTTGTATTTGTACACATGGAAAAAAATCAGATTTGGAGGAAGGAGCTACAAGAACTCAACTCACAGTTGGCAAGTCTGTCCTAGACATGTGTTTACGATGAGCCGTACCTGGCCCAGATCCGGCTCCAGCCCCTGGAGGAAGGAGTGCCCTTTCTGGTGCTTACATCTATTTAGGAGCCCAAAGAGCGCAGGAGGCTTCTGGATGCGTGAAGAACTAGAGCAAAGAGAGCTGCTTATTCTCAAAAGACACTTACTGATGATTCATCTGTATCCATGGTTACTTTGGTCTAAAAAATAAAGAATGATCAGACTCTCTTTTCTTTGGATGATCCTGAAAAACTGCTACAACCTCTTACTTTCTGACTCCGGGTGTTCTGTGGAGGCCATTGCCTCTGCTTGCATTTGCTGCAAGAACTTCCTTCATTTCATCATTTCTCCCTTCAAATTACATGTCTTAAAGGTTACAGACTATCTTTCAATGGTTCTATTTCAGTTGGCTCTTCCCTAAGGGACCTATCTCTTAAAGCAGCAGTCCCCAACTTTTTGGGCACCAGGGATCGGTTTCGTGGAAGCCAATTTTTCCATGGACGGTTCAGGGGGTAACGCGAGTGATGGGGAGCGATGGCAAGAGGCAGATGTAGCTTCGCTTGCTCGTCCCCCCACTCACCTCCTGCTGTGCGGCCCGGTTCCTAACAGGCCGAGGACTGGTAGTGGTCTGCGGCCCAGGGGTTGGGGACACCTGTCTTAAAGTCCTAGGGAAATTGTTTCAAATGTCATGGACACTCTGGCCCCTTTCAGCTGAGATCTGGTAACGTTCCTCATTGCTCAAATTCAATAAAGTGGCAGAAGAATACCTTTTCCCATTGGAACTAGTCTAAAATGTTTCATACTGGTAAGCACTAATCCTTATTGACCTGAAAACGTAAACGAACTCCATAGATGTCTTAGTCCTTTCGGGCTGTTATAACAAAAGCCCATAGACTAGGTGGCTTGTAATCAACATACATTTATTTTTTATAGCTCTGGAGGCTGGAAAGTCCAAGAACAAGGTGCTGGCATGGTTGTGCTCTGGTGAGGGTCCTCTCCCGAGTTCATAGCCAGCTCTTTCTCCCTGTATCCTCATGTGGTGGAAGGGGTGAGGGATCTCTGTAAACCTCTTATATAAAAGCACTAATCACCTCCCAAACACCTCACCTCCTCATACCATCACATTTGGGGGTTAGGAGTCAACATATGAATTTTGGGGGTGCACAAAATTCAGACCAGAGCAATATACATCATCCCATCTGGTTAGACTCAGAGAATATAGGACCCCATTTTTAATTTAGTTTTATTTATTTTTTATTTTTTTATTCTTTTGTGGTACGTGGGCCTCTCACTGTTGTGGCCTCTCCGGTTGTGGAGCACAGGCTCCGGACGCGCAGGCTCAGTGGCCATGGCTCACGGACCCAGCTGCTCCGCGGCATGTGGGATCTTCCCGGACCGGGGCACGAACCCGTGTCCCCTGCATCGGCAGGAGGATTCTCAACCACTGCGCCACAGGGAAGCCCCGGACCCCATTTTTTAAAATGACAACTATTTCATGAAACATAAGCCTCTCACCTCAATGTTACAGCTCTCTTCTCTCTATCCTGCAGTTCTGGGTTTCCAGGGCCAGTATTTTATATGAGGAACAAAGGAGCTTCATCTTGGCCTGTTCATTTATGGCCACTGTGTACCTTTCACTTTGCTTGAGCTTTTACTGACCTTTCCTCGAAATGTGGCTCTATGACATGCTGCCAGCCGCGGCGGGTCCTCAAATTGCAGCAAAAATCGACTGAAAGCACCAAGGTATGGGATCAGAAGGGCACAAGCAACTGATGGTTGCAAGGCAAGTTTAATAACAAAGCATAGTCATATATATACCCCTAAAGCAGGAACTTTGCATAGTCATTGTAAAGCAGAAACTTTGCATAACCTTTGTTCTGTGGAACTAGTCTTTCATCTTAGGCTTAGTCGCCACCATATCTGCATCAGCGGGTCTATCGCTTGTTCCACAAAGGCACCAATTTCCCCTCCAGGGTTGCTTTTCCTAGCTTTAGGGAACAACCAGGGACTCTCATTAACTGAGCAGGTCCCTGGAGCGAGATGGCCAAAGGCCATCTCCTTTTTTACGTTCATACCATAAAGTCCAGGATGCATACCAAAGAGTACAATCGGGCCCTGAGGCTTATGAGGGTCTTAATGGCACATTCCTCAGAGGGCAATGCTCGCTACAATGACAGAAGACAGCTTTGGGTCAGGCTGAATGAGTTCCATATGGATTCATAGTTTTTGATATTCATAGAAGTCATGATTGCTGTTTTAGTGAGGTAGCACCTCTATCATATCACATACTTATCATTTCTTTTTTTTGTGATAGGAATAATTAAAATCTAGTCTCTCAGCAAGTTTGATATTTATATGACAGAGTTTTGTCTATAATCACTATACTGTGCACTAGGTCTCTGGGACTTACTTATCTACTAGTTGCAAATTTGTACCATTACAGAGCATCTCTCCTATTCTCCCACCCTCCAGTCCCTGGTAACCACCATTCTACTCTCTGTTTTTATGAGTTCTGATTTTTTTAGATTCCGCATCTAAGTGATATTGTGTGATATTTGTCTTCTCTGTCTGACTTGTCTCACTCAGCATAATTTCTTCAAGCTCCATCCATGTTGTCACAAATGGCAGCATTTCCCTCTTTCTCATGGCTGAATAATATTATATATATATATTATATATTATACATAACACGTTCTTTACCATTCATCTATTGATGGACACATGTTGTTTCTGGCTTATCTTTTAATGATTCAGCTAACAATGTCCAGTGGCATAAAGTAGGACTGTGTTCTGCAACCCTCTTTTGTATAAGTTAAATATGAATGGTTTGAAGCTTACTTTGGTTAATTCAGATGCCTGTCCATTGGCCATAGAAAATAGTTAAATGAGTTTCTCGCTCTACAATAACATCAATGTCATAACCTGGAAGTGGCCCCTGGGTGACACATCCTGTGATCAGACCACTAACAGAAAGTCTAGTCTTAGATCAACTATTTTACAATTAAAATAATTATTTTGTGGGTGTTCTCGAAAGGTAGTGATTCTAAGTTTAATACTTCCATTCAACCAGCTAATTTATTTTTAGTTATTTAAAGCAGTGGTATCCCAACTGTTTTAATTACATACCTCATTAGTGAAAAAATGTCAGCATGCTCTCCCAATCTGTATAGATTTATTTATAAATTCTCTACACATGCTATTCTATTACTATGTTATCTATATTATAAAGCATATATAAAATAGCAATTTAAGAGGATGGGATGAAGATGAAATGTGACTTTTTTCTTATTTTATTCATTAATGGAACAATATGATGTTATGATGATGAATGTTTAGGCTGCTTCCTTTTAAAAATGTCTTGTTAATCCTGCTGGCTTCATGTTTCCATTAGCTAATATCAAAGGCACAATAAACACTCAAGTCCAGTCGCATCATTAACGAGAGTGGAGGTAAATCCATATTTTAAGTAGTCTTTTCATTAATTTTAAATTTGTAGATTGACTTTTGGTCAGATATGATGAATCCCTGTTTTACTTCATAATGCAGCTCCTAAAAAGTTTGTCTGTTCTAAGAATCAGAGCAGTGCAGGCTCTGCCATTTTTCTTTTTCATATAAATTTATTTATTTATTTTTGGCTGCGTTGGGTCTTCATTGCTGCACGCAGGCTTTCTCTAGTTGTGGCGAGCAGGGGCTACTCTTCATTGCGGTGTGCGGGCTTCTCATTGCGGTGGCTTCTCTGGTTGCGGAGCACGGGCTTCAGTAGTTGTGGCTCGCGGGCTCTAGAGTGTAGGCTCAGTAGCTGTGGCGCACAGGCTTAGTTGCTCTGCAGCATGTGGGATCTTCCCGGACCAGGGCTCGAACCCATGTCCCCTGCATTGGCAGGTGGATTCTTAACTGCTGTGCCACCAGGGAAGTCCTGCCATTTTGTTTTTGTTGCTTGTGTTTATTACTGACATTTCTTGAATTCTCTCCATTTTATGAAATTTAGTTTAGTTGAAACTAGATGCTACATTCCATACAGCTGCTTAATTAGGCACATCTGAACTCCAACATGTGGCCATTTGGTGAAAGCGAACAAAAATGTGTCAACTCTCTACCTAGGGAACTTCCACTTTTTCCCAAAGACACCCTGAGAACCACAGGGTGGGGCGACCCAGCAGTCAACATGTAACAAGCTGACCAAGCAGGTGAGGTGTCTGTCTCAGTTGGAATCTCTAAGTGCCATTAAATCTTGGCTCCTTTCATATTGTTACATCTAGATATATTTCTAATATTTTCTTCCTGCATGCCAGTCTTACATGGCCTCTACAGCGCTCAGACTCTGCAGAGAGATATCTGCTACTAACTCATCCTGGAAAGTTCACTGGGAACCAGTGCTGCTCATAAATGGATGTTTGAGAGCTGCTTCCCAAACTCCAGGCATTTACAGCAGAGCTTCACAAGTTTGCCTTACCTTTACATCATCTGTACTCCTAGTTAATTAACATTGATATCTGTATTAACTTACTTTGAAAACTTAAGTTTATTTAAAAAGGAAACATGTGTCACTGGCATGAATGGAAACATGCCTATCACTTGCCCTTCATCCTGTCTCACAAACCCCAGTTCTTCTCACCCCAGCCTGCACACAGCCCCCGCTGCTGGCCTTGGTGAGCTCCCCACACCCTGCAGCTGAGAGCCCGGAGTGCTTCTTGTTCCCCTCCCTGCAATACCCAGCATTCAACGTGGTGAGGAGAGACCTGGACAGGAAGTGCGTTGCATTGCCACCTGCTGAAGGGCTTCTCAGCAACTGGTCCACAGAGGGTGGGAAGGGTGGGTGCGTGCTGGCAGCCTTGTACTACCGCAGATCAACTTGGGTATAGTACTTGGGTACTATACTTGGGGAGACACATCTCTTTTTGCTTTACTTCTGGGAACTACAGAACCAAATAGAAGACTCACATATGGTCATGGCATTGTCCTTACGGCTTGCATATTTGGGGTGGTGTCTCTCACCACCTCTAACCCTAGGTCTTGATTTTCTACTAGCAATTATATTTTTCCTAGTCCTGATTCTTTGTTCTTATTTATGGTATGCTGGTATTTTTACATATGCATTCTTGTAGCAAGCTACCTCAAAGCTTGTGGAACAAGGACAGAAATACATAAAATATCTCACATGACATCCCCTGACTACAATGCCATCACTGGCTTCACCTCTAGCGAGGGTATAAGTCTGTGTATCTTATGAATGACAGCTCTCAGACAGGACGTGTCAGTGGATGTCTTATTACATTATATCTGCCTTATGACACTTTATGATTTATAAAGTCCACACAGAGACCATCTCATTTAGTCCTCAAGACAACTGTGAAAAGGACAGGCCAAGAGAATGTGGGAGATGAGCCAGAGGGCCAGTTCCCAGCCTGGGTCTCAAGATGCCACGGTCTTTCTCTCTCTCTCCCTCTCCCCCTCCCTCCTTACCTCCTTCGCTCTTTCTCTTACCTGTTCTCTTTCCTCCTCCCCACTCCTCCCCTCCTCTCTTCCTCTATCTCTCCCCTGCCCACCCCTCAGCCCCCTACCATGAGAACAATCCGGGGTGAGCCTACTGAAGGATGAGATAAACTGCATGAAGCAGAACCAATTTGTCAAGCTGAAGCCATCCTAGAACCACCAGCCCCCAAGTGATCTGCCAACTGACCCCAGAGGAATGAGCTTAGCCCAGCTGAGCTCAGTGAAGCCTGTCCCAGATCAGCATTGATTTGCGAGAAATCATAAGTGGTTGCTGTTTTTAGCCACTAAGTTTTGGGCTGTGGTTTTTTGCCACATGGCAATTCGCTAACTGATATAGAGACCCATAGATTCAGGTTATATGACAGAGGTTGTTGGCGGCAAAGCTAGGAGTGGAATCAAGCTGCTTATTACTCCCTGTCTAGGAATTGTCCACCATACCAGACTACTGAATCCATCCACCTGCCTTCCCCTTGATGAGCTGATCCTCTGTCCTCTGAGAAGTAAACCTCTGGTGTAATCTACCCCTTCAGGGAGTCAACAAAGGCCACATGGATGCATGGATGACATTTTTATGCAAAGGAGATCCATTTAGATTTTGTAAAATGAGTTTCTATTTTAGAAGACATATCAAATAATCTTTGGTTGTTCTGTAACTATCCGGCATCTCCATCTGCCTGTTTTTTGACATAAAATTTTCATAAACCAAATCAAATTAGCTCTATTTGATTTTTCATCTTAATATATGGTAGTAAAATGAAACACTACACACTGTCATCTAGCAGTCATGAGATACATCAGAGTGATTTCCTCATGTTGTTTTGACTCTGGGAAGCCTTCAAGGAATGTTTTGAGGTAGATCCTCCTCCCACCCTACCTTGACTTGATGCTTCACTTCTGACTGTTGTACAAAATGTCAACCTACCACTTATACTAGGCTTGGCTTGATTTCTAAGACCATGCTGATTCGCATGCTCTGTAAAATCTCATAGCAATATAGTAAGAAAGGTCACTTAACAATGAGAGAATTAACATGTTTCCTCTTATACTAGGCTTGGCTTGATTTCTAAGACCATGCTGATTCGCATGCTCTGTAAAATCTCATAGCAATATAGTAAGAAAGGTCACTTAACAATGAGAGAATTAACATGTTTCCTCCCCATGAATAACGTTTGGTGTAAAAAGAAGCAAAAATGGTGCCAGAAATAAATTACCAGCTTATAAACATGTTTATTAAATGCATCATACTTGGAGCACCAGATGTGAGAAAGACAAAGACTAAATGACAGCACCAGAGTCACTAAGTAAATTATTTGGCTTGTTGCTGGTAATGAGAGGCTGCACTTTATGTGATTTGCCATGAAATTGCATGTTTCAGCTGTTTTGTTCCTCAATGAACCGTGATCAATTCTAGAAATTGTTTGGATAAAATTTCCCCCTGGTGTTGATAGAAAAGATAATTCTCTGTAAAAGAAAACGTTTAGAAGTCCCAATATTTTTTTCTGAATTCACAATTCTTATGTCTTAATTTTTGGTTGTTACACAGCAACAAATAAGTGAAATTGATTAATAAATGTATCAAATAGAATTTATGATTACCCCTGTCTCCCCTTTCCTCATACTTGGCAAAAAAAAATATTTTTGATCTGAGTTATACTCAAGACTTAGAATGAGCAGAAAGAAGAAACTAGAAGACGATTCTGTTTTGTTAGCATTTCCAAATCATATTTCTGCTGCAGAAATGGGCAAATCTCACAACAAAGCTGCTGATTTGATTAGGAAGACTACTAATTACATACTGTAGCGACATCCTCATGCACAATCTCCTATTCATAGATCTGGCATTCTTCCCATTTCTTGTTTAGAAAAATATTTTCTGGCTTGGTTGAGAAGAATAAGTCATTAGAAGCTCCAGTAAACAATTCCGTGTGGGGTGTCCATTTGAGCAAGCAGCTGTCCTTTGAAAATTGCCTTTATTGTTTGAGGCTCCCAATTTTGCAGTCAGGAGGTGGTATAAAATCAATTAAGTAAAAGGATCTCTAGGTAATCAACTCTGAGAACTGTGGACCCAGCTGCGATTATTTGCCGACTGTTGCAGCTTACTCCTTTATTCCTGTGTCACTTGTGCCCACGTGTTAGCCTTCACCTCCTGGCAGCAGTGTGGTCCTGCCCCGCTCCCCTCAGCTTCTTTTCTTCAAGCTGGTTCAGCCCAGGCTGCCATCTCCCTGAATCTTATCCTGACTCCCACTCTCAAGAGATGCCAGGAGAATGCCCTGCTGGGTTAAGAGGTTGTGGCTTTCAGGTCCTCCTCACAGGCAGGTGGGAAGCTGAAAGGAAGTACCACTGATTGATGTTGTTGCTATGGCAACCAGAGCTGCTGCTCTGAAAAGCTGTTTAAGAGGAAAGGCTCCTCCGGTCTTTTAATCTATCTTTCTGTATCTTCCCCTTCCTTCACCTCTTATTAGGCACCGTGAGCAACCACGTCTCCTAACATCCCTGTACATATCCCCCTAAGGAAATCATTCACACTGAGGCTTAAACAACTGAAGAGCCTTCACCGTTAGTAAGGCACAAGTTCTTAAACCAAAGCCCATATTATAACATCTAGCATTATAATTTTATGCATCATTTGGCTGGGTGGGGGAAGTATCTTAAAGTGTAGGGTAGAGTTCATTCATTCATTCATTCATTCATCAAGCACTTATTAAATACTCACCAATAAGTACTGAAAAATGCTAAACACTGGGGATTCAGAGATAAGTAAGACACAGCTTCTACCTCACAGTCTGGTGGAGGGGCAGATATGAAAATAAATATCCACAATAAGGTATTGCTGTTGTCTGATAAAAGTCTATCTGGGGTCTATAAGGCATGGAGGGGCCAAGTTGTTCTACTGGGAAGGGGTATGTGAGGGATTAGGAAAGACTCATGAAGGAGGTGAGTTGTGAGAGAGAGACAGGTGTGCAGTGAGCACACACATTATTTCGGAGGCCTCTTAAATGATCTCCTGAATTCATTGTCTTGGCTTGATTTATAGGCTAGTGGGTTGAGAGGCGCAGAGAGAGCCTTTGTGAAATTTAGTGTAAATATGATTCAAAGAAAGCCAGGGGTGTCTCCCTAGTGAGTGCTTAGAAGGTGGAGGTGGTAGTGATGGAAGCAGGGGTGGTGGAGGCTGGGAATGGGGGCAACCACTCAGGGACTCTCATTGGAGGAAAGCCCTGGCTAGAACATTCAACTGGACCTTGGGGAGGGGACAGTGGGGATAACTGGAGGCTGGCAGGGGAGGAATAGCTGGTATAAGGTAATAAAGCCCCTGGGGGTGTGGGAGCCTGAAACTGGGTGGGGATACTCATGGGAAAAGATCCACCTGACTATTAGTAAAAGCAGTAGTATAGTATCATGGTTAACAGCTGGGCTTTGGACTTCAACATCTGGATTTGTCTTGGCTCTGCTGCTACTAACTGGAGACTTTGGACAAGTAGCAATCTGTCTCAGTCTATTTACTTAGCAGTGAAATGTGGAATATATATCTGTTATTGGCTGAATTGTGTCTTCCCCCCAAATTTATATGTTGAAGTCCTACCCCCCTGGTACTGTATTTGGAAGTAGGATCTCCAGAATGTGACCATATTTAGAGATAGGGTCTTTAAAAGATGATTAAATTAAAATAAGGTCATTAGGATGAGCCCTAGTCGAATATGACTGATGCCTTTAGAAGAGGAGGAAATTTGGACACAGACACATACAGAGAGAAGATGACGTACAAACACAGGGAGAAGGCAGCCGTCTACAAGCCAAGGAGAGAGGCCGGGAACAGCTCCTTCCCTCATAGCCCTCAGAAGAAAGCAATCCTGCAGACATCCTGATCTTGGAATTCTAGCCTCCAGAACTGTGAGAAAATAAATCTCTGTTGTTTAAGCCACTGAATATGTGGTATTTTGTTATGGCAGGCCTAGGAAACTAATCCAGAGAGCTATTGTGAGGATTAAATAATTTATATAATACACTAAATCATGTGATAATATTCAATATATGGTAGATATTATTATCAATAACAATAAAATTGGCTCTACTTTAAATTTAAAAAAATCCCAACTCACTTGCATTATTGGATTGTTCAGACTATCAATCAATTTTTCTGGTTAACTGAGCACCAGAGGACACTTTGTTTCCATTCTGATGCTGAAATCTTTTAAATATGCCTCATCCATCCTTGTGTTGATTAAAACTGAACCTCTTTTTTTGATTTACAGGGCTGAGTGCCTCTCTCTAATTGCAAGAGATTGAAATGGAACATGCACTGCTTCTAGAAAGAAGTTTTGTTTTGCTTTAATAAGTCAGTTGTTAATGTTTTCTAATGATTTACTTCTTTCTTTTTTTTCCACAGTGGAGTGCTGAAAACTCTGGTTAACTTTAAGGTTTCAGGCAACTGGACAAATCCAGGGTGTCAACATCCTTTACTTTCCATGAGCACATTCTGCAAAATATAGTCTTGCATAACTGCTCTACATTGTAAAGGCTCAAACTTGTTTCTGGAACTTTAATTATAATAAAAAAAATATGCAAATTACTATCATTGTCTGCACTTATTTTGGGCCAGCTGCTTCTAAACAATTAACAAATAGATCATGTAAATGCACTTAGTTAAGAGAAATACCAGACTCCAAAGAGAAAACAGAAGAAATTGAATTCTATTTACAACTTTAAGATTATGCTTCTCAATTGTGTTGATAGGCGCTGGTACCAAACAGTAAATTGTACTTTATCATTGCCCTGATCTGACGTTTCTACTTATCTTCTAAGAGTGAAATTTATTTAGCTTCTTTCTCTCCCTTGGGGAGAAGGTTATAAACCACGGAACAAATGATCTTTATTGGTTTTTATCTACCCAAGAGAATGCTGTGCCTGGAATTTCAAGTAAAGAAGAGTGAGGAAGAAAGACTATGGGAAGATGTCATTCAGAGTCTCAGGACGAGGGAATAAAAAACCTTTAATGAATGTGATGGATTAAAATGTCACTCCTCCCATTAGAAGTCTGAGCCTTAGCTGAACTTGTATCTGAGCTGTACTGGGCTGTACTTTGCAACTACCTCTGGCAAATAGAATGTGAGAGAACAAACTGTGATTTCCAAACAAGGTCTCAAGAGGACTTGCAACCGCTGCTCTCACTTTCTTGCATCACTGCTCTCAGACTGCCACGAAAAGAAGCTTGGTCTAGTCACCCAGAAGATGACAGACTACATGAAAAGAGTTCTAGCTGACTGCTAGCATCAACTGCCAGACATGTGAGTGGGACCATCTTAGACTATCCAACTCCAGTCCCAGGCAAGACCAGCTGAGTCTAGCTCAAATTCCTGACCTCCAGAATCAAGAGTCACTAAAAGGGACGTTGTTTTAAGTCACTAAGTTTTGGGTTGTTTGTCATACAGCAATAAATAGCTAATACAAAAGCGTATAGGACATAGAAAAAACATTTTACAAAATCCAACACTCTGTCATGATAAAAACATGCAACAAACTAGACAAAGAAAGGAATCTTCTCAACCTGGTAATATCATCATACTTAATCATGAAAGACCAAATGCTTTCCCTCTGTCTTCCCAGAATCTTGATCTCAGCTCACAACATTTACAATAACATAACAGGGAGAAGGGGTCACATACTGGGCCCTGCGAAGTCCTGGTGCATTTCCCCTTCAGCGAAGAGGAATTTGCATACAGGCAAAGCTTAATCTTGCTGTTTCTACAGCAAATTCTCCCGAGTAGACACTTCCCTGACAGCTCCTATCTTTGGGGATATAAATGTTTGACTTAAAATGCAATGAGGTTTTTGAGATTTATCTTGCTGAAAGTAGTAAGTTGTAGAAAGATGTGTACCGACAAATTGAAGCATAAAAACATGCAAGTGTTGGTATAAACTGTGTAGGGATTCATACATGGCCAGTGAAAACTCAAGCTATACGTAGGAATGGCAACACCAAATGGGATGGTGATTATCTCTGGCAGGAAGTGGGGAAGAGGATTGGTAAGAGGAAACAGGGGTTTCAATAGGGCATCATTTGTATATGGTTTATTTCTTAAACTGAGTGGTGGATGCAAGCGTTTTTGATATTATTCTTCATACCTTTTAGTGTCTGAGGTATTTCAGAATGTAAAATAAAAATATACAGTTAAGTTTGTAATCATTGATCTCTATTCTCTTTTGGAAGGCTTGTGTTTCCAAAAATAGTAGTTGGCATTAGTGGTTAAGAGTCCAGTCTCTGGAGCCAGCTTCTTGGGTCCCCAACCCTACTTCACCACTCATTGCTGTGTAGCATTGGGCAAGTTGCTTGAGCTTTCTGTGCTTGAATTTCCCCGCTCATAATGATTATTCCTACATCTTTAGGATATTAATAGGATTAAGTGAGTTATTACATGTAAAGTGCTTACAACAGTGCCTGGCATATAATAAATGCTCAAAAGATGTCAGCAATCCTTTTCATTTACAAAGCAACTGACATTGGTTTTTCCAGGGACTTCTCATGACCAAATATAGGTGCTTCGAACATTTTTCAGGGCAGTTATAAGCAAATGCTTTTTGGTATTGCCCACTGTACCCCTCTTTTTAGGAGGTGCAGAGTTCCTTGCTTCCAGAGATAAGTCAAAGTGAAGAGCTAGGAAAAAACATTTGTTTAACTTTGGTTTGCAAAAGTCTAAGCCCTAAGGACCACTGAAAGGACTTTGGACATAAAGCAAACATTTGGAGAAATATTAAGGGAGTGACAGGGCTTTCCCTTCTCCCTAATCCTAGAGAAAGGCCCCCAGACTCATGAGAGAGAAAAGAGATATTAAGTGAGCTTCAGAGAGAAGGGCATGGGCTGCTGCTTCCAGGCAGCATCTAGCAGAGAAGGGAGGACAGAGAAGGATATGGAAATACAGAGGGCTGAGTTTCTGAAGTTGCCTTCTTGAAATGGAGTCATTGTAAGAACTCTGAGAGGGAATGACTCAGAGAATGGTTAGGCAATAGGTTCACCAAGGCCTATAGAGTCCCCTTGTCCATGATTGGCCAGGAAGAAGCAGAAGGATGCCCTATAGCTGGGCACAGAAGTTCCAGGAGGTCAGCTGGGCCTGGAGAGACTGTGAAGGCAGGAATGGCAGTGGTGACCCATGAGGACAGATGACACTGAGGACTCATCAGCCCTCCCTCCCCAAGGCATACCTGTAATTTCCCTCTGCAATCTCCCTGAAACTTCAGCCTTGAGGGATGGGTCAGAGAGCTCTGACTTAACAGAGGTCAGACTGTCATCTTTTAGGAATGGAGCTCAAAATAGAACTTGTTACAGGAAAATAAGGAAGGTTATGTTTCTTGGACCCCTGCGTTGTTGGAGTATGATTCAGATACTATGGCAGGCAGGTGCCCCCAAAGATTCCTGTCTCCTGATACTCATGCCCTTGTGCAATCCCCTCCTCTTGAGTGTGGGCTACACCTAGAGACTCACTTCTAATGCATCTGGCAAAAGTGATGGGGTGTCACTTCTGAGATTAAGTTACTCAAGACTGCAACTTCAGTCTGGCTGGCACTCTAGCTCATGTTGATAAAGCCAACTGTCATGCTGCGAACTGCCCTATGGAGAGACCCACATGGCAAAGAATTGGGGGCAGTCTCCAGCCAGTAGCCAGCAGCAAGGAAGTGAATTTTTCAGTCCAACAACCCATGGAGAAGTAAGTCTTGCCAACAGCCACGTGAGTGAGCTGGGAAGCATCTCCTTCCACAGTCAAACCTTGAGATGACTTAGCCCAGAGGGACATCTTGATTGCAGGCTCATGAGAGATGTTGAAACAAAGGACCCAGCTAATTTGTGCCTAGACCCCTGACTCACAGAAGCTGTGGGATAATAAATATGGCTGTTTTGAGTCACTACATTTTGGAGTGACTTGTCATGATTGAATAAATAACTGATACAGATACACTACATATGTAAAGACAGTCATTTTTTGAAGAGACAATACCATTTCTCTACAGAGAACATGGCAGGGAAACTCTAGAAAGCCCCGTCCTTGGAGGTCAAGATCTTTGCTTTCCATGCCTTTGGGAAAATTAAAGGCCAATATCACTGGTAAACATAGATGCAAAAATCCTCAACAAAATAAGTCATAACTAGACTTATTGTGGTGATCATTTTGAAATGTACAGAAATATTGAATGACTATGCTGTGTATCAGGAAGTAACATAGTATATAAGTCAATTATGCTTCAAAAACAAACAGACTCATAGAAAAATAGATCAGATCTGTGGTTACCAGAGGCAGGGGCTGGGAGGAGGGGGAATTGGGTGAAGGAAGTAAAAAGTTACAAACCTCCACTTATAAGATAAATAAGTAGTAGGGATATAATGTACAACATGATAAATATAATTAACTGCTGTACATCATGTATTGAAAGTTGTAAAGAGAGTAAATACTAAGAGTTCTCATCATAAGGAAAAACATTTTTTCTATTTCTTTAATTTTGTGTCTATATGAAATGATAGATGTTCACTAAGCTTATTGTGATAATCATTTCATTATGTATGTAAGTCAAATCATTATGCTGTACACCTTAAACTCATACAGACCTGTATGTCAATTATATCTCAATAAATCAGGAAGAAAAAATAGCTACAATAAATAGTAACTTATTTTTATCAATTATTTTTGATCATGACTATTTCTTGAATACCACTTATTTCTTCTGGATTTTTTTTTTCTTTTTGCTGAAGCAAATCCTTTACCAGTTGTTTCAGAATGTAAGTGTAAGAATGTAGAAACATTTTTTGTCTTTGTATATCTTAAAATGTCTTTAGCCCTCAATCTTGAATAGTTAGTTTTTGTGGGTATAGAATCTAGGTTAACAGTTGTTTTCTCTCAACACTTTGAAAGTCTTACTCTCTAGTCTTCTGACATGTATTGTTGCTAATGAGAAATCTCCAGTTAGTCTCATTGGGTTGGTTTTGTTTTTGTTTTTGTTTTGTAGTTAATTTGGCTTTTCCCTCTGGCAGTTTTTAGTTTTCTTTTTACTCTTGATGTACTATAGTTTTACTATAATGTAATGAGGTTTCAGGTTATTTTTATTTATGCTGCTCAGCACTCAGTGTGAACTTTCAGTGAGAGGATTCATATTTTTCCTTAGTTGTGGAGACTTCTTAGTCACTATCTCCTTGAATAATCCTCCTCTCTTTTTCAGTTTTCTGTTCCTCTGGAACTTTGGTTAGATATGAATACGAGGATCACATTTTTTAAATGCTCATTTTTATTTTTCCTCTTTATCAGTCAATGCCACATTCTGGAAATTTTTTCAGAATTTTCATTTGTTCTTTCATTTTTTAAACACCCATCAGTTCTCATTTCATTTTACCCTTTTTTCTTCATGGAATACTGTTCTTTAAAAAATAAGTGCTATTTCTTGATTTCTTTTAGTATCCAAATATCCTTATTTTTATATTGTTTTCATTTCATCAGAGGGAACTTATCTGCAGGCTGATTTGTTGGCAATCTTTCTTAACATTCATCTCTATTTGCTTCTTTTTTTAAATTACTTTTTATTGGAGTATGGTTGCTTTACAATGTTGTGTTAGCCCCCACTGCACAACAAAACGAATCAGCCATACACATATAGATATCCCCTCCCTTTTGGAATTCCCTGCCATTTAGGTTACCACAGTGCATTAGTTAGTCTATTTGCTTCCTTATTTGATTTGCTGCCTCCTCTTGTGTAGAAATTATTTTCCCTATCTTTCTCTATGCTCACCATCCTCCTCTACTCCCCACACCTAGTGGTTTATTTCGTCAATTCAGGCCTCTCTTCCCATGGTGTCATTGACAGTATCACAGGTCCATGCAGTTCTTGGGGGAACAGCAGATCCAGCCACAGAGCAGAGTGAGGCTGGAGCCAGGTCCTGGCTGCTTTTGCTGTCTATCTCGGTGTGCAGTTATGTAACCTCTAGTCCCCAGGAAATTTCTTGTGTTAGCAGCTTTTATTCTCAGCCTTCTTTTAATGTTGGCATAGCCCTACCCCAACCCCTGAATTTTAAGAATCAAGTCTGGCCCCGGATCCCTATCTTTTTTTTTTTTTTTTTTAAGTCTTTATTGAATTTGTTGCAATATTGTTTCTGTTTTATGTTTTGGTTTTTTGGCTGTGACGCATGTGAGACCTTAGCTCCCTGACCAGGGATCGAACCCTCACCCCCTGCATTGGAAGGTGAAGTCTTAACCACTGGACCGCCCGCGAAGTCCCCGGGATCCATATTTTGCATGAGGCACTGTTAGTCTCTCTGGGCTCATGGGATCTAAAATCTCTGGCTGTTCAGCTTACTCTGGGAACAGAGCTTGGCAGGCCTGTGATTTTATTCCTGTACACAACTTTGTGCCCTCAGAGATGTTTATCTTGTGCTTGAATTTGACAATGTCCTTCTAATGTTCTTTTTGTTTTTTGTTTGTTTGTTTGTTTGTTTTGTGGTACGCGGGCCTCTCACTGTTGTGGCCTCTCCCGTTGCGCGGAGCACAGGATCCGGACGCGCAGGCCTAGCGGCCATGGCTCACGGGCCCAGCCGCTCCGCGGTATGTGGGATCTTCCCGGACCGGGGCACGAACCCGCGTCCCCTGCATCGGCAGGCGGACTCTCAACCACTGCGCCACCAGGGAAGCCCTATGTTTTATTTTTAATTGAAGTATAGTTGACTTACAATATTATATTAGTGTACAACATAATGATTTGATATTTTTATAGATTATATACCACACAAAGTTCTTATAAAATATTGACTGTATTCCCTGTGCTGTACATTACATCCCTGTGACTCATTTATTTTATAACTGGTGGTTTGTACCTCTTAATCCCCTTCACTTATTTTACCCCTCCCCCAAACCCTCTTCCCTCTGGCAACCACTAGTTTGTTCTCTATATCTGTGAGTCTGTTTCTGTTTTGCTATATTTGTTTGTTTGTTTTTTAGATTCCACATATAAGTGAAATCATATGGTATTTGTCTTTCTCTGTCTGACTTATGTCACTAAGCATAATACCCTCCAGGTCCATCCATGTTGTCACAAATGGCAAGATTTCATTTTTTTTTAATGACTAATGTTTCTTTGAATATACGTACCACATCTTCTTTATTCATTTATCTGTTGATGGGCACTTAGGTTGCTTTCATATCTTGTCTATTGTAAATAATGCTACAATGAACATAGGAGTGCATATATCTTTTCAAACTTATGTTTTCATTTTCTTTGGATAAACACCCAGGAGTGGAATTGCTGGATCGTATGGTAGCTCTATTTTTAATTTGTTGAGGGACCTCCACACTGTTTTCCATAGTGACTGCAACAATTTACATTCCCCCCAGCAGAGCACAAATGTTCCCTTTTCTCCACGTGGTCACCAACACTTGTAATTTGCTGTCATTTGAAGGATGGCCATTCTGACAGGTGTGAAGTGATATCTCATTGTGGTTTTGATTTTCATTTCCTTGTTGATTAGTGATGTCGAGCATCTTTTCACGTGCCTGTTGGCCATCTGTATGTATGTTCTGGAAAAATGCCAATTCAGGTTCTCTGCCCGTTTTTAAAATCAGATTTTTTTTTTTATATTGAGTTGTATAAGTTCTCTATATATTTTGAATATTAACTCTTATGGGACATATCATTTGCAAATATCTTCTTCCATTCGGTAAGTTACACTTTCGTTTTGTTGATGGTTTCCTTCTCTGGGCAAAAGCTTTTGAGTTTGATTAGGTCCCATTTGTTAAGTTTTGCTTTCGTTGCCCTTGCCGGAGGAGACAGATCCAAAAAAATGTTGCTAAGAGTGATATTGAGGAGTGTACTAACTTTCCCTTAAGTTTTGAGATTTATGTTGTATTAGAGCATGACGAAGCAAGAAAGGCAATGAAAGGCATTCGACATTCTGTCATTTGCGTTTTATAGAGAGAATAGTTCCAGACAAAGGAGATATAATTGTCATAATAAAAGGCAACAGAAGTTCTACATCTGGAGTGTGAGTGCCCTCTGGGGTTCCGTGCATGGCTCTGAAGTTATGTGCGAAACTTTATGCTTATGTGGGAATAAAGGCTTACAGCTTTCAAGATATTCACAAGGGAATCGATGACCCCCAATTTTTTAAGACGCACTGCTGTTGAATTTCACATTCCTGCAGCATTGGCTGGGCTACTTTATTCATTCGTTAAGCAGACAGTTATTGAACACAGCTGACACGTCAGAGGCATTCAAAGTTCGGCACATCTAAAACCTGAGTCAGGATCTACCCACGCAAACCTCTCTTGGTGTTCTCTTCTCTTCTGATGTCCTTTTTATCTGTCAGTGGTGTTCTCTGTATCAGCAAGTGGCACCACCATCCAGCAGTTCTGAAAGCTGGAAGCCTGGGAGTCATCCCTGACCCCTGTCTAATCCCATTCTACCTCCTAACTCTCTCTCACATCCCACTATATCTTACAAAATCAAAAGCCAGTTGGTCATAATATATTAATGTTTATATTTTAATAAAAGTAAGGATGTTTTATATAAGCTTTTTGTGGGGGACATTTTTAACCATATACTAAAGTAGTACCCCACACCAACACCCACATACCAGCCTTAACAATGAACAACTCATGGCGCATCTTGTTTCATCTATACCCCCTCTTTCCCCTCTCCTCAACAGATTATTCTGAAGCAAATTCTAGGCGTCATGTCACATGATCAGTAAATATTTCAGCATCATTGAAAGTAACAGACTGTTCCAAAAAATCAAAATTATCATAAGTAAAAGGCCAGTCAAAATCCCCCAAATATCATCTAATATACAGTCAGTGCACAAATCCCCCCAATTTTTCTCAATATTTCTTATAGTTTGTTTGAATCATGATGGAAACAAGGTCCATACACTGTAATTGATTGATGTGTCTCTCAAGTCTTTTTGTAACTCTACCTTCCCATTCCTCTTCTCTCTGCTTTTTAATTTATGGTGTATTTCCTGGGGTAAATGTTAATCTGTAGCTTTTCCCATAAATTGTTAAAAAGTTTTTATATCATTCCTCAAATGGCATTAACTAATTTAGGAAATGAAAGGAGGGAAATCAAAATGTTCTATACCTATTTAATTCTTAATTCTTCCTTCAATTTTTAAAAAAACATGTTTAATATGCTTTTTGAATTGGAAGGGATGGTGGAGGCTACCCAAACTTCTTGTTTTCACATGTGGAACCTGATGCCTCTGAGTGATGGGCTTGAGGCTGTCCAGCAAGCTACACACATGACCTCTGTGTTCCTGTCTCTGGGTCCAACCACTTTCCTTGCAACTGCCCTTACTGTTCTATTCAGCATCCAGCAGGCAGAATCTATTAGTCAGCATTTTTATATTTCACATGTATTAGGATAGTTGATGTTTCTAGTAATGACCCACGAGACCAGCAGAGTAAGCGTTAGATTATTCTGTCACATTCTAATTCCTGAACACTGGCAATCTTTGTAAAGTACCCGAGTAAAGTACACACTGCCCCATTTTAGTCTGTTCAGGATGTATTTTAGGAGGATTCCTCACACCTTCCTTTCTGCTGGCCATCCCCTTTTTTTCTCAGTGGAACTCACAATACCTCTTCTGTTGGGCAGGAAATCCTTTGTTCTCCCACACTGCAAGTGCTGAATTGGAATTTTTAGACAGACATTTAATTAGGAAGTGTGGATCAGGGTGGAGTAGCCGCTGGACTGTGGATAAAGCTCAGAATCACACCTTGGCTTTTGAGTCCCTCAGCTTTGCTCACAAGCAGGACCACATTTAACCTTCCGGCCGCCTCCACCTCTGTCAATCAATCCTTGTCTCTAACCCTCCTCAGCTCCCCTTTGCAATTCTCCAAGACAGTCTCTGATTTGTAAAATCTCTTAATGTTTAAAAACAAAAAAAAAATAGTTGAGAGGCTAGAACTAACTTTGGCTTCTTCCTTCCTTTCCTTTCTTCCTTCCTTCCTTCCTTCCTTCCTTTCTTTCTTTCTTTCTTTCTTTTTCTTTCTTCCCTCCCTCCTTCCTTCCTTCCTTCCCTCCCCCCTCCCTCTCCCCCCCCCTCTTTCTTTCTTTTCTTTTTTTCTCTCTTTCTTTCTTTCTTTCTTCCTGGCTACTGGCTCGGACCTGCCCCTCCTTCTAATCTCTCATGGGCCTTGTTCCTCTCAGGAAAAAAAAAAAATCATCACAGATTGCTTTGAAACAGTATTCCCTGCAGAAGTGATCTCAGACATCTTTCTAAGATTATCTTATTCTTTACCAGAATATGCTAGAGAGAGTATGTTATTCGATCAGTAGCTATTGCAAACATAATTAATCTTTGCCCAGCACAGTGCTGAAAACTGTGAGTTTACAGCAAGTATGAAGTATGATCTCTGCTCACATGTTACAGAGGAAACAACGTTTAGGACCTAAGTTCAGAACCACTTACTATTTGACCTTGAGTTTGCTTCATCTCCCTAAGCCTTAGTTTCCTTGCAGTAAATAAGGATAATAATCCTTCTATTTCAAGGGAGTTTGGTAAGGATTTAAAGAAAGAGTAAATAAAAGAACATAATATAGTGCCAGATACAGAGTAAGTGCTCAGTAAATTTACCTCATTATAGTTATTTAGAGAAGTAGAAAAATATACTTGAAGTAGATTACAAAAGCAGCAATGAAGAATTTAGATTTAATGGGGTTTGGAACATTAGGCAAGTCATTTAATATTCCTGGATGGGTGATATTATGGCAGTGGCGTTTTAGAAATCCTGGTCCAGAAGTATCTTACCTGGGCCAGGTAGATGTGAGAAGCAGAGAAGCCAGCTAGGGGTGGTGCAAGGAAGAGGAACTCAAGCTGTGTCTGAAGGAAGGAGAGTAAAGGGGCTCTCTGAGTAGCATTTCCTCAGATGAAACAAAGGGACTTTGTATCCATTTTGATTTAAGGAACAAGGATGAGAGGATAGCCAACACTGACTGCATCTCACATTCACTAAACTGGAATGAAGAAAAAGAACTGTCCATGGTAGCAATCTGCTATTTAGATAAAAGCATCTATTTGTGTAGTAGGAATGGTGAGTTTTCTTTGGAGTTATTGAGTCTAAATTAAAGTGCCCTGTTTAACTACCTATTTAAAGTCTTCCCTGATGGGCTGTAAGTGCTGTGAGGACAGGAGACTCTTGTCATTAACCTCAGCATCCAGAGCAAAGCCAGGCACTTAGTGAATACTCAGTGAATTGAATTCAGTAGAGTTTACGGTGATGGCTGGACAGCTGAGTGAAGCTATAGCGTCTGGAAATACGGCTTCTTTTGGGAGGTATCTCTTTAAAAATGGTACTTAAAAGCACATGAAAGGATGATCACACTTGAGAATAAATGTAGAGAAAGAATAGAACAGCAAGAGCACACATTTTGGGGCCATTCCTAGTTTGAGAGTAAAAGGAGATAAAAGAATTGTATCAGTCAGACCAGGTTACGATATAGTAAAAACAACTGCAGAATCTCAGTGGTGCAGCATCGCAAGTTTATCTCCCACCCATCACACTTGTCTGGCACAGTTGGTGGGACACTCTGTTCAACCTGGCCACTCAGAGACCTCTCTGGACACAAAATTGCTGCTTCCTCCTTGACATATATCCTTCTCATAGTCTTATATTTCTTCCAGTGTCAACCACTAGTTCTCTCACTATGGAACCATATTCAGACTTTTGAAGAGAGAAAATCTAACTGGTCCAGGAAGTCAACATCCATCCTATTGCACTACAGACCACTGTCCAGTCTGCTGTTTGTCTGCCTATGGAACAGGGGACATCTTCTTATCTAATTCTCTGGCGCCAAGAGGGGTCACATTAAAAGAGGTGACTGGGCTTCCCTGGTGGCGCAGTGGTTGAGAGTCCGCCTGCCAGTGCAGGGGACGCGGGTTCGTGCCCCAATCCGGGAGGATCCCACGTGCCGCGGAGCGGCTGGGCCCATGAGCCATGGCCGCTGAGCCTGCGCGTCTGGAGCCTGTGCTCTGCAACGGGAGAGGCCACGACAGGGAGAGGCCCGCGTACCGCAAAAAAAAAAAAAAAAAAGAGGTGACTGCCCAAAGACTTTACCTGAGTTGGCTTCTCAGAGCTTCAGGTCCATTCTCAAGAGCTTTGTCCAGAAGCAGCCTCACATATGTGGCTCTTCCCAAATGGAGACCATGGAGCCAGTGTTAGGGTGATAGTCCAATGCTTTTTTGAGGGGGAGTTTTCTTCTATTTGTAATCAAAATCCCAATTAATTTGTATTTTTAGGCCTATTCTTAATTTCTTCTTTCTCTTCAATTTCTGAATTCATCTCAGGACAAAAAAGTCCATTTTTGTGGTCCATTGGAGTGGAGAAAAAAGACAAGAAATACTTTCATTTGATGTCATTGGTTTATCTGTAATAGCACAATTCAGGGAAAACATATAAATTGAGTTGTCACTACTAGAAGAAATGCAGTAATATTAACTGTCCTAGTTATGAATGTAAAAAGGGGGAAAAGTACAGGAAATTGGAAATCAGATCACAAACACTTTTCCACTGAAAGTCAACATCTTGAACGCAGAAACTTGGTAAATTAAATGGTTGACCAGTGCTGGTCCTACAAGCTTTGCTCCCTGAAGAAAAACAGCTTACATTCCTGTAGAATTTGACAGCTAACAAATCGCTTTTACCTCTTATCTCATTGGAATATCTCCAATCTTTTAAGGTAAATAGGTGTCGTTACCTAATTTTCAGCAGAGGAAATCAAGGCCAGGAAAGTTGACATTTAGCCAAGATTTTAAAAGAAATATGGACAGATGCAAAGATTAGAATTCAGGCCTTCTAATTCCAAGTGTTTTGTTCTTTTGTGTTGTAGGAACCTTTTCCCTCTTTCACTTCCTGCAGTAACTAAAATGCAATGAAGGGGCACAATTTAGGGCACCGATGACTCAGTGCCACCAGCGGTGTGACCGTGGACAAATAACTTGGCTCTCTACTCTTCATTTTCCTCAAGTATAAAATTGAGAAAATTATAACCTAACTCCAGGGCTTCATGTGATTTAGATAATGTCTTTAAGTACTTAGCGAATGTTAACCACTTATTAAATGGTGGTTGTTATTATTACCATCGAAATGATTCCTTTGGATTAAACTGTTGCTGTCGTATTAAAATGTAAATAGGTGTCTTGGCAGGTCAAGCACATTAACCTATAGCTGCAGTTAACTTATTAAGAACGAACCTAGGCAGGAAAGTTCCATCATTAGAGGGGAGACGCTGGTGGGCGACGTGGCCAGGGGGTGTGTGTCCACGTGGGACTCCTCAGGCTGGGGCTGAGCGCGCCTGCGCAGTGAGTAGGAGATGGGGCACGGTGTCTTGGCGCAGAGCCCTGGCCGCGGAGGCTGGGTCACAGCAGAGGTGAACGTCACTCTGTCATCTGTTTGGCCTGCGTTGGTGTTTGGTGGCAGGGATCCCTGGGACATCCTCTAGTGAGTGAGGTATAGTATCTCTCCCCAGGCATAGCTCAGAGATCCATTTACTTTGTGGACCATTAAAGAAAAGTTCTTATTCAAATGAGGGGCCGCTCTTTGAGAACCTGTGCTGTGGGGTAGTACGCGCCTCTCCACCCCGCCCCTACCCCCATTCCCAGATGACACTACCAGGCAGGCGGGAGTCCAAACTTGTTTGCGGGAGGAAATATAAATGACAAGTAAACTGAAGAAAATATTCTCAGCTTCATTAGAAATGCAAGAAATAAGAATTATACTAATTTGTTAGTATAATGAAATACCCTGGGAGGGTTTAAACCAAGAGAGGGTTGTGGTGAGAATGCTTTAAAAAAATTGCCTCTGTCTCTCTGGCTACATCAATATGTAAATGATTAAGATAAAAGATTCTTTAATACCATAGTACCAGTATTTTAGTATTTAAAAATTACAGAATACTTCACACTGGTATTATGCTCACTGTGGAAGCTAGCTCAGTACCTCCTTCATCCACTCAGGTGTCCCCACACACCCCTTCACTCTTCTCTGTTCTGTCCACCTTTCCTGTTTCTGCTGCCAGGAACACTACCAGACTCCACTGTCCTTCCTTTATCCTTTTCTATTTCTTGTCTGTGTTGCACAATTAGACCATTTAAGCCATTAAACGTGTTTGAGTGCTTTGCAAACAAAGGCAAAATCTCTGTACTCAAGGAGTTTACAGCCCAGTACAGTTGAATAGGACAAGGATACAGGTAAATGTAACACAAGGTAGAAGAAAAATGTTGCATCTTAAATATAAATTAAATACTATGGTCTTTCAAAGGATGAGGAGGATAGATTTTGTGGTGAATCTCTCTCTGTCCCCCATTTTGCAGACAGTAAAGTGGAGGCCCACAGGGAGGAAGTGATTACCTTAGGTGCCAGGATCTGTTTCTCGTATGTATGTAAGATCAGGCACTTCCACCATATGTCCTTGGCAGCATGATCCTGAGTGGACCAGGGTTCCAGTGTGAATTCTGGGAGCCCTAGGCAAATGAGGCAGTCTGCTTTTTGTGGTCAGACTTTTGGGAAATGCTATATAGTACATCCTCTCTTGGAGGTTCACAGTGACCATTCATGTATTAAGGGTTCCTAGAGGTTCAACAGAAGAGAGAGCTTTATTCCTCACATCTCCCCTCACATCTTTGAGCCCTGAAGATGCAGCCTTCAGGTCAGAGAAGCCACTGAGCCTCCTTGGAGACCTGGTCTGGGTCAGTCTCTCCACTGACTGTTCTGCTCTACTCTGGAAACTAAGAGGAAAGAAGAAAAAGGTCTCTGTGGCCAGCTTGCTTCTTGGGCAGTTATTTGTGTGTTCATTAAGAATAGTCTTTACGGGACTTCCCTGGTGGTGCAGTGGTTAGGAGTCCACCTGCCAATGCAGGGGACACGGGTTCAAGCCCTGGTCTGGGAAGATCCCACATGCCTGGAGCAACTCAGCCCGTGCGCCACAACTACTGAGCCTGTGCTCTAGAGCCTGCGAGCCACAACTACTGAGCCTGTATGCTACAACTAGTGAAATGCCTAGAGCCCGTGCTCTGCAACAAGAGAGGCCACCGCAATGAGAAGTCTGCACACTGCAATGAAGAGTTGCCCCACTCGAGGCAACTAGAGAAAGCCCACACGCAGCAATGAAGACCCAACGCAGCCAAAAAAAAAAGAATAGTCTTTACCTAAATTTTTGGATGAAGGACATTTATCTCAGCATGTTGGTTGGTGACACATTCTGGAGCTTATGTCTGAGCCCATGTGTCATTACCTGTGATATAATCCCTTCTCTGGGAACTTTCTATTTTATTTATTTATTTATTTTTTTTATTTTTTATTTTTTATTTTTTTTTTTTGCTGTATGCGGGCCTCTCACTGCTGTGGCCTCTCCCGTTGCGGAGCACAGGCTCCGGACGCGCAGGCTCAGCGGCCATGGCTCACGGGCTTAGTTGCTCCGCGGCATGTGGGATCTTCCCAGACCAGGGCACGAACCCGTGACCCCTGCATCGGCAGGCGGATTCTCAACCACTGCGCCACCAGGGAAGCCCTATTTTATTTTTTTAATGCCAAAATAATGTACTAACTTTTATTTATTTTAATACTGCTTTAAAAAATAGGTAATATTATACATTCACATGGCATAAATTCAAAAGACAAAAGGGTCTGAAGTGAGAAGTCCTCCCTGAAATCTCTGTCCCCAATAGCCCAGTTTATGTTGTGTGTGTGTGTATGTGTGTGTGTGTGTAATCCTCGCCTTTCTTCCCAAGTGGCCACGGATACACATTGTTATGCATCTGCTCTTTGCACTTAAAAATACATCGTGGTAATAATGCATTATATGTACATAGAGAGGTTCTCATTTGTTTTAATAGCTGCATTCTATTCCACTGTATGTACCATCATCTATTTAAGCATGACATTTAGGCTATTTCTAGTCTTTTGTTCTAGTCAAACCTGCAGTGAATAATTTGAGAAATTGAGAACATTGGAAAGATTAGGTAGCAGCCACCTGCCACTAAAACAAACCCAGAAAGTTAGTTGATGATCTGTAAAAACCTTTTCATATATGCAACATAGTAAGGCAGCCTGTATACATAAATTACTAATAAACTGGAGTAGGAAAAAATTCAGATAAATTATGCATACTGGTGAGCAACAGCATAAGGGGAACTAAAGGCAAATGATCCAAGACCCACAAAGGGTCTGGTGGTTTTTTATATATAAGGTAAGATAGAAGTGTCTCATGGATGGTTACCAAATGCCCCAAGATGCTTAAATAATAATGAAGCTGGTCATGTAGTATTAGTATTTACTGGATTTCTCAATTTTTTAAAACTAAGAATGTTCAAAATTGTTTACATTTACTTCTAATAATAGTAAAATAATAATAATTCCAAAAGTTACCATTTATTGAGCACTTACCATATTCAGACACTATTCTAAATACAGGTATTACCTTATTTAATCCATTATGAGACTGATGCTATTATTATCATCCCCATTTTATTTATTTATTTATTTATTTCATTGAAGTATAGTTAATTTACATTGTGTTAGTTTCAAGTGTACAGCAAAATGATTCAATTATATTCTTTTTCAGATTCTTTTCCATTGTAGGTTATTACAAAGTACTGAATATAGTTCCCTGCACTATACAGTTGGTCCTTGCTGCTTACCTATTTTATATATAGTTTTGTGTATATGTTAATTTCAAACTCCTACTTTATCTCCCCTCCACCCCCCTCGCTATCCCCTTTGGGAAACATGAGTTTGTTTTCTATGTCTGTGAGCCCGTTTCTGTTTTGTAAATAAGTTCATTTGTATCATTATTTTAGATTCCACGTATAAGTGATATCATATGATATTTGTCTTTGTCTGACTTACTTCATATATCATCCCCATTTTAGAGATGAGAAAATTGAGGCCAAAGGAGGTTAAGTAACTCAGCCAAGGTCATGCAGCCAGTGAGCAATGGAGCCAGTTATTGAATGCAGGGCTTCCTCCCGTGACCAGGGCTGCCCACTGTGGGGCTTTAATTTCAAGTCTTCTCCACTTCTCTGACAGCATAACAAAAAGAAATTTGAAATTTCTATATTCCTAAAAGTCTCATGGAGGTAGATGGTCAGACTTAAGGCTGTTAAAAGCTGTCTGATGGGCCTATAACTCAAATATATGAGCTGTTGAATATTATGGGAACAATGTTTTCCCTTTCTCCTGGTGTTGTTCTTTCTGCTTCATGCACAATGATTGTATTTTGATTCTTGTTTTGTTCCCTCAAAGTAAGCTGCTTGAAGTACAAATGAAATCACCACGCTGAAAAGGACTTTGGTATTTTGCAAAAGACAAATGTCCTTCATAGGCCATTATATTGGGTTTACTCTTCCCACTATGTTCTTTCAAAGGCTGAATTGATTCTTCAAATAAGCTTCCAGTTGCTTTATGTGGACAAATTCTTTTCTTGTAAGGTCCAGTAGGATCCCCAAATTCAATTGAGAAGAACCATCAAGCTCACATTAGAAAAGATGATGACCAGGAACAGTTTATAAACAAAATGTAATGCTTTTCTGCAAACTACTTCTGCACCTTTTTGTATAGGAAATTTGGACATTTCTTGAGTTTAGAACATGATTTGCTCTTATTTGTGACTCAAATTATTGATATTTAGCCCTAAATTATATTGGCAGAGGTACTGTCCATGCTTGTAGAATGTAATAGATATTTATAATTTATACAGCCTCCAATTCCAAAAAGCATTTGAGTGGCTACTCAAGGAAGTTAAGCATTGATAAAGTAAAGGTTTGATGACCTTTCTGAAAATAAGAGTCTAAGTCCTCAAGTCTTAGCTCAGATGTCCTCTCCCACAGGATGCCTTCTTTGATCCTCCTAATAGGAAGCAATCATAGCTTATTTATGTGTAGCCTGAGTGTCAGCTTTTTCTTCCTTTTAAATAATCCCTTCCTTTGCTGTATTTGGGGGAAAAAAAAAAGAGATTTTTGTCATAGGCTCATTCCACTGTTATCCAGTGATAGCCAGTCCTAAGTCATGTGTTGGCACTGTCACTCTCTGTTTTCCATGGGCTACTTCTTTTTTAGCTGCTAAAAGGGCCAGGACAAGGGTGAAGAAAGTGAGGTCGCTAGGGAACAGGTTTAAGTAGGCATTTACTCTAAGAGTTGTGTAGGCACAAGTTTAGGCTACACTAGTCCTGGCCCTTCCCACCTGCCACAGCCTGGAATGCATGGACTTCAGTCCCTTGGAGAGGTGGATGGAGGTGGGGTCTGATCTGCATCACCTCACAGCTGCACACCACAGTGATTAAGAGCATACATTCTGGAGCTGGACATATTGCTTAATCTCTTTGTACCTCAGTTTCCTCATTTGTAGATTAGGGAAGACGATGCTAAAAATATAACTTACCTTGGTAGGGTTGTTGTGAGTTAATACAGGTAAAGTACAAAGAACAGCCCTGGCACATGGTAAATATTCAATAAGGCACAGCTTTTCCTCTTGCCATGGTTGCAGACCCTGAATTGTCATTCTCTGCTCATCCCCCCAAAACCTATCTTTGCAGGAGAAATATTTGGCAGTGTATTTGTTTCAGGTCAGCAATAATATCTGGGGCCATCAGCAGGACAGTCCAGGGTGGGCACTGGCAGCCCATGTCCAGTCTCCTGCAAAATCTCGCAGCCAAATGTACCTCTCTATAGGACATCCGCTTGTTGTCCCCATGCTTGCCAGCACTACCTTGATATCCTTTTGGGGTAATCACTCCTTCTCTATGCTCAGCCTTGAGGTTGGGGTAAGAGTCTCCCTTAGTTCTAGGGGTAAACTTAAGCCACTAAATATATTCTGTACCCCTGGCTCTGGTAATTGGTTCACGATAGAGCTCAACATAGCCAATCGCAAACAATGAGACAAGAGGAGACTTTTGCTGGTAATTCTGGCCTCGAGATTTTTGCAGTGGCTTTTTGCTCCCGTGATCTCCCTCTTTCACTAGATATGTATAAGGAGGCATTTAGGATAGGAGCTGCTGCAGCCATTTCAGAATCAGGAGGGCAGAATGTGCCTAAGAATGACATCAACAGCAGGAACACACACGTTGAGGATGAAAGGGGAGAACTATTAATAAGTACATTGAGGTTTTCACTACTGGCCAAGATGGAGTAGTAGGAATTGTAATTACCCTCTCACCTGACACATCTGAACAACCAAAGAAAATATATGAAACAACAGTTTTCAAGACCTTGGATATTAGATAACAAAGGACAGGATCCCTGAGGCATAAGAAACAAATGTTGTGGGTACTATGATTGTCTGGAGACTTTTTAGTCTCTAGCACAGAAAGGGAGGGACCCAGGTGGACCCAGGTGTTCTTTCTGACTTGTGGTTGAAGGGAAATTTCTGGGAGTGTAGGAGAAGGTAGCTGGTGTTCACGGGGCAGAGTAAATAATAAAGAGGAAATATATATATTATATATATATAATATATATATTATTTATACATATATATATATATAGAGAGAGAGAGAGAGAGAGAGAGAGTGAGACAGAGAGAGAGAGAGAGAGAAACACTCTGCAGATCTGTAGAGGGTTCCCCTTAAGAACTCAATTGACCACTGATCAATGCATGCAGTTGAGAAAACAACCCAAGGCCAGGGAAACAACCACCTGAAAGAATTAAATGGAATTTCTGGAGCTCACACAAGGCATAAATAGTTCTTATTCCCATTAGCCAAAGTGAAAAACCTCATAATTACTGGGCCATCAGGTAGAGTACTCAGAAGACCTTTGCCTCCGGAGGGAGACAAAATTAAAATGCTTTTCTGGTCCTGTTTAATAAAGCTTAAAAACAAGACCCAAGAGGCTCAAACCATTTCTAAGTGCTTTAATTCTGTCCCAAAGCAAAGTTCAATACTTTCCACAGGAATACACAAATATCTAGCACTTAGATTTACAATGTTTGGCATCTAATTAAAACTTGCCAACATAAAACTGGAAAGAAAATACAACCTGTGATGAGGTGCAAAATTAATCTACTGAAACCAACCAAGAACTAATAAAGAATAGACAACTACAATAAAAGTTATTATTACTGTATCCCCATCTTCAAGAAGCTTAGAGGAAAGATTTAACATGGTAAGTAAAAGCATAAAAAAAGATTCAAATTGAACTTCCAGAGATGAAAACCACAATGCCTGAAATGAAAAATGTATTGGATGTGATTAACAGCATATTAGAGAATTGCACAAGAAAAGATTAATGACTTGACAACCTAGCAATAAAAACTTTTCAAAAATTAAACACAGGGAGAAAAGAGACAGAAAAGGAACAGAGCATCACTGAGCTGTGGGAAAACTTCAAATGGCCCAGCCTGCCATTAGGTAATTGGAGTCACCAAAGGTAGGGGGCAGAAAAATTACCTAAAGAAATAAGGCCAACAAATTTCCCAAATTCAATAAAAACTGTAACTCCTAAATCCAAGAAGTTCAACAACCCCCAAATGTAAGAAATAGCAAGAAAACTACATTGAGCTACATGATAATCAGTTTGCTTACAAAAAGTGATAAGGAGAAAATGTTAAAAGTGGCCAGACATAGAAGACACATTAAGTACAAAAGCTCAAAGACAAGAATAACAGCAAATTCTCAATAGAAATGATACAAGCCAGAAAGTACTTTAAACATCTTTAAAGTACTAAGAGAAAAAAAAACAAACTCAACATACAATTCTATATCCAATAAAAATATGTTTTTAACGAAGGAAATATAAAAATGGCTGGGATTTTTATGTTAAAAGAGCAGTAATTGGATTGTATTCCTTGGACTATGTAACTACACTATTTAGCGATGGTTGTGTTCAATTCATGTAAATCCCTTTGCTGAAGACATTGTAGTCAGGAGATAAACACATACTGCAGGCATGTGCGGAGGCTTGGGGCTGTCGAGCCCTAGAAGATGGTTCTTGATTTGTGCTGATTTGTTTTGTTCAGAAATAGCGAGGGAATCTAAATTTACACACAAAGGCTCTCCCATTCAAAAATTTCTAGAAGTCATCAAAAAAAATTACATTATTTTAACGTTTCACTCCATAAAAATTCCACTGCCAAGCTCCTAGACAAATCAAGAGACTGCTTTATCAAACTTTGTTTTGGTTCCTGGGCAAAGATGATTTTATTATTTTTAAAAGTTGAAAACTGCCCATCTGGAAACATCTCACAACCCTGAACATTTAAAAAAAAATTCCTTTTGCTTCTCTGCTTGATTTAGAAAGTAATATTTGCTGGTAAAGGCTTTTCTTTTGTTGTTGTTTTTGCTGTTGTTGAACTATAGTTCACAAAACTCATATTTGGCTCATGGGGTATATCTCTAGAGCAGTGAAAGATGTACTTTTTTTTTTTTTTTTTTTTTTAAAGGCAGTAGGGCTTCCCTGGTGGCACAGTGGTTGAGGGTCCGCCTGCCGATGCAGGGGACACGGGTTCGTGCCCCGGTCCGGGAAGATCCCACATGCCGCGGAGCTGCTGGGCCCGTGAGCCATGGCTGCTGGGCCTGTGCGTCCAGAGCCTGTGCTCTGCAACCAGAGAGGCCACAACAGTGAGCGGCCCGCGTACCGCAAAAAAAAAAAAAAGAAAAAAGACAATAAAAGGTTCAGATAGTCCTGGCTAAATAAGAGATAGGATTTAAAAATAGTCCCTCACAGTGCTGGTACTCAGTGGGAAACTCAGTATTGATGGTAGACCATCCTTTGCTGGAACCTATGTAGTAAAAGAAACCTTTAAGCAAAATACTTGAAATATAAAATAAAAGTTACATGGTAGAGATTCCCGTGATTACTTTTCTCAGAGAACATTTGTAATCTGATTTCAAATTCTGCTTCTAAGGGACTAGAACTCACTATTGTTATTATTCAAAGGCC
Organism: Kogia breviceps; assembly: GCF_026419965.1. Taxonomy (NCBI): domain Eukaryota; kingdom Metazoa; phylum Chordata; class Mammalia; order Artiodactyla; family Physeteridae; genus Kogia; species Kogia breviceps. The sequence continues at coordinate 37,760,796 of NC_081321.1, read as the reverse complement.
CAACATTAAGTCTGAAAATCTAAAAAGCCTAAGAATTTTTAAGCTGGGTAAAGAGAGATTTCACACAATATTTAATGGATACAGCTCCTGAGAAATTTTTAAAATGTAATAGGGGAGGAATGAGAAAGAAGACAAAATGTGACGAGGCATATCAAAAGAGTTCATTTAATGCTACCCTCTGCAGTACAAACTCTATCTTACATACCAAGGGTAGCCATCAAAGATTTTCAATGAGGAAAAGAGGAATGGGTTGGGTATTCTAAGAGGAGAAATCTGGCCTGCAGAGACCTGAAATCCTTAATTTCAGTGCTAGGTTTAATTTAGGCATGGAAAGCAATTGGTGTACTATGTATTACAAATACAAGCGGCTGTATCATCTCTCCCAGCCCTTTAGGGCCCCTTACTGTTTCCAAATATGCAGAATTCATGCCCATGCTAACACCCTTAACTTGACATTCATCCCTTGGAACACAGTATTGTTTTATTTGCAAATCCTACCATTTCTTTAGCTCTGTTTATGCCTCACCTCCCCCTTAGGAGTTTTCCTACCCCTTAAGCACATGCTCTGCAGAACTCCAATACTTCTTAGCTGTATCATTCCCATAATACTTACTACAAACTACCTTGTAGTGTGGCCTTCCGCATGTGTCTCTGAAATCAACTGACTACAATGTCCTTGAGTGAGGGGACAATGACTTATGTGAATTGAACAAAGCCCTCTCCCTCCACCATTAAATTATATATACCACCTGAGCTTGATAGATGCAACATACATAAATATTACCCCACATACTATACCAGTCTCTTCACTGTAGTCAAAAACTAGAGATAAGAATTTCAGTCTTTATAATTCAATTTGTAGGTTCCATACTGTCTGCAATTTTCCCTGAGGAGGATTATAATTCAATACTAAGGAAACAAATGGCAACATTATTTTGCAGTTCTTATCATCAAGAGATGGAGTCTCTTTCTCTACGCTTTGAATCTCAGTTTGGCCATATCATTTGTTTTGGCCAGCGGGACATTAGCAAGCATGGCATAAGCAGAGGCTTGACCAGTGCTTGTTCACTGGGACTTGTTCTCTGTCTTGCTGTTTTTGGAGCCCAGCTGCCATGTGAAAAAGCCCAGAGTAGCCTGCTGGACACTGGAGACGTGACCCAGCTACTCTGTTGTCCCAGCTAACCACCAGACATGCAAGCGAGCCACCCAGGACCAACCAGCCCCCAGCTAATCCACCAGCTGACAGCAACCACATGAGTGAGTCCAGGTATGACCAGTGGAGGAACTGCTTAACCAAGTCCAGCCCAAATGCTGACCTATGGAATTTTGAACTAACGTAGAATTATTTTTAAGCCTCCAAGTTTGGGAAGGTTTTGTTATAGACTGCAAAATCAAACTGATTGTGTATATAATAAAATCAAGATATTAAAATTTTCATTTTCATGCATATTTGACAGAAAGCCTACTGTGCTTGAAGGAAGATTGTACACATGTTCTTTAGAACATTTTAGTCAAGAATTAAGAATTATTCTTCCTGGCTGAATCTAGGAAAAACAAACAAACAAACAAGAGAAATAAAAAGAGTCACGCTGGCAAATTCATTAAGTTAAATAAACTACATTCCATCACTTGGTAGCAGGAACAGCTTCTTTCCTCCTTTCCTAGAAGGCAACATAGAAATAAAAGTCTATAACATGTAAGAAAAGACAGGATTACAACTTCCTGTTCAGCTAATATGATTCCTTCTTCACAAATATTTCCTTTTGGTTGCTCAAATGCTTCAACAGACAACAACATAAACAGAACTAACATAGTCCAGGAACTAAGCCAAGAACTCTTCATGGATGATCTTTTTAAATTCTCCCTGTGACTCTATGAAGAGAATACTGCTCTGATGCCCATGTTACAAATGAAGAAATTGGCTTTAAACTGCCTAAATAACTTGTCCAGGTGAATATTTACATAGTAAAGTGGTAAAGCTGCAATTTGAACCCAGGCAGTCTAGACTGATTCTTAATCAAGGGTCTATGCTCTTGACTAAGGTGCTATACTGCCTCCCAAATAAAGAGCTAAAACAAAACAATAAAGAGCTAAAACAAAACAATCTGTAAGGACTGCTTTATATTTTAGTACCCTACTTTGGAGAATGAGAAGGGATAGTTTCACTCTTATTTTATCTGTCATTTGTAGGCCTTGAAGCTCAAAAGAAAAGGTATAATCATTAGGCTACTTCCATGTTGGATTCCATCATTTTCCACTTTCTACTATTTAAAATTATTTTCCATTGTTTTTAGTCTTCATGTGTAGGATTTCAGCCATAGCAGGGAATGATGTGTCTTTACAGTAATGAAACCTTGGTTAATATCAGGATATGAGAGATAAGGACCCCTTCTATTGAAGAAGAATTATGGTAGGGTCCCAAAGCAAGAGATTAAGAAGATTTCTAGATCCACGCAACAACCACGGAGACCTGAACGTTGCAGAACCCACTTGTAACTCAATTTATTAAGTCAGTCAAATGAACTCACATACTTGAAGTGTTCTGAATATTGTAATGTATTATACAAATGTACAAAGTGTTCATTGTTTTTTGCTAAATCAATTCTTTAGAAATGTAGACACGATAGGAAAAAAAAGATGGCAAGGACATAAAGCTATCAGAGATTGAATTTCATTATTGATTCTGTTATGAGCTTCTGTCTGACAGCAAAGCATCCTGGGAATATCTTTGGCTCCTTTGACAACTTGATGACAGCCTAACAACGCTATTTACACGACCAGCTGCATACTTGAGTCACTTGTAGACCACTATGTAGTGTTATAAAACAGAAAGGCATTTACATACTTTTACCAAATCATTCAAAGTTTCTGAGCCTCAGTTTCCTTCTCTGTAAAATGGGCATCATAAGATTGTGAGATAAGGATAAATGCATATGAAGATGCTGCTATAAGAATCTATGCATTCATTAGTATTACATTCATTTTATGTGAAAAACATGTACCAAGACATTAATACAACATAGTACATTCAAAACATGGGCCTCTAAGCCAGTGATTCCCCAAAAGGTCTCATTACTGTCTGTTTGCAACCATATTGGAAGGATATAAACACTCCATCCTCAACAAATTCTCTCTGTCCTTACAATGTTTTTCTTGGCCCTCTCTCCCTTTTCTCCACCCTATCTTTTCAGAGTCTTCAGTAACTACAGTCATATATCCAGCCATCATTAATATTTTTCTAGTGCTCTGTAACTGTCTTCCCATGACCTTTATTTTCCCTTGTTTGCAGACATGTGCTGAAAGATGAGTCAATCCCTGACCTAATGCTTAAAAAGATGATGGTTTTCTCGGAAATTGGAATAGAGAACAGTCCTTTGTTAAACTACTATCTACAGTTAAGATCAGAATGTGCCTTTTAGAAGTTACAAAGAATGTGTTGCTATGAACAAACATTCTCTGAGTATTGATTGAAGCAAACTCCCGTAACACAGTGTTTAAAATCTGATAATGTGCTACTGGTTAAAAAGAATCTCTAGGATGAGCTGACCTAAAATGATCAAGTTTGCAGATACCCAAATGAGAAGATGTGGGGAATTTTGTAAGGTTCATTTATGCTGGCTCCGGCTTTGGAAGAGATCCTCAGAAATCTTTCTCTCTCCACAAAAGAAATAATCTTAGGTGTCAGTAGTGAACAAGGATTTTACTTGGGGTTGGACCTTGTACCAGGCCTCTTGTAAACTTTTCAGTCTTCCTCAGTGCTCCCGGGGTGTGGGAGGTGGGCGGGGATTATTATTTTTTACATGGTTACAGTCTACAGTTATTGAGCTAATGAGAGACTGAGCTGGGACTAAACCCAGCACTCCCTGACTCCAAAGCGTTGCGGTTCCTCTCTGACATAACCTCCACCCAGAAACTCCCTTCCTTGTGGGAGGACCTCTCTCCGCTGTTTTCCAGGGCTAATCTTGGCCGAAACTGTGTGTCTTCTTCGGCACCCTCCTCCTTACCTCTCTTCATTTCTCCTCCTTGCTCCCTCACCTTGCCTGATGTCGCCGCATCATTCAGTCTCCTCCCCCGTACCGTGACCACGTGGGGTCCTTCACCGGGACCCAGGCAGGCTCGTGCTTCCTGGATCCTGCCAGGAGGGGGAACAGTGCTCTTCAACTATCTTCCTCGAGACTAACTCCTTCATGGCTACAAAAAAACTCATTAAAGGTCAACAGAAACTCGATGTTATTCTTCTTGGGGTTGTTTGGATATTTCCATAGGAGGCAGAATAGTGGCAGAGTTTAAGCAGTAGAACGGGCAGGCGAAGCTGGGACAGGGCATTTGGTCAGGGAAATTGTATTAGCGTAAGTTAGAGGGGGTAGCGGCCGCTTTGACAAGGGAAGGAGCGCAGCTGCAATCAACTGGCAATGCCTGCTTTAGCCAGGGTGCAGGATAAGATCGAAATTTGTATTTCTGACTCTGGTGCAGTCAAGGCTTGGAAGAGGTGAACCTCAAGGCATGTTTAGTGGGTGGTGAATAGACAGTTCAGTTGGTGGTTTCCTACTTAAGGAGAATTCCTGCTATTGTGGCCCCTAATTTTTGCCCATATCCCTTTCCTTGCCTCCATTTCCATTTTGACACTTGGATGTGCACAGGTCTGAGACCCTGGGTCACCCTGAGAGGGAGAAAAGGTATTTCACCACTGCATCCAGCCATCCCTGTGACGGGGTATAAAGAACATTGGTGGGTGACAGATGCTAAGGTGGCTGTGAAGCCTGTGAGTAGGATTAGGATGAATAAGCCTAGCACTCTTCGTTAGGGTTCAAAGCATCAGGGCCAGGGCTTCCCTGGTGGCGCTGTGGTTGAGAGTACGCCTGCCGATGCAGGGGACACGGGTTCGTGCCCCGGTCCGGGAAGATTCCCACATGCAGCAGAGCGGCTGGGCCCGTGAGCCATGGCCGCTGAGCCTGTGCGTCCGGAGCCTGTGATCCACAACGGGAGAGGCCACAACAGTGAGAGGCCCGCGTACCGCAGAAAAAAAAAAAAAAAAAAAAAAAAGCATCAGGGCCCTGGGGGGAAGGAGGACAGCAGAGGGTCCACAACCTCAGAGGGCCAGCGGGCACTTCTTAGTGCTTGTAATGCTGTTTCCTGGTGTGTGACCTGTCATCCTCTGGTACACTGCACCCTGCCCCCCTCCCCCCGCAAGGGGGGCAGAAGTCCAGAGATATGTGCAGCTTGCCCCCTGGAGATAAATGGTCCTGGGGATGCTTCAGACCTTACTTACCTCCCTTCTGCTCATGTTCTTATCACCTTGCAGTTCAGTTTCACATGCTGCTTAAAGCATTATTTCCTAAAATAATGAGAAACAGCCATTTCACATCCCTTTCCCAGGTATGCCTAAATTGTGGGTTTATTTTTTTCTGAACCTGTCAGTAGAGTTCAATTATATTCCTGTCTTTTTCAGATATGTAAAAAATAGGGCTTTCTCTATAATTCAAGACAGCTCTCTACAACAACAAAAGCAGGAAGCTAAATATGAGGAATGGAAAAGAAAACTAAAGGAGAAATTATATTATGACCGGAAGGGTCCCCATTTCTAGAGCAACAGCATAGATAGATTTCACCCAGGTCTAGAGTGGAAACAAACTCGTTGATGGCTCTCTTTAATTTTTTGTTTTTAAGAGAACATATTTGCTAAGACCTTAAAGGACACAATGTTTCTGAAGACAAGTGTGAAATATTTGAGGTACAAATATAAGCACGGGAGAAAACAACAAAGCAATGACCCTTCTGCTGAAGCCTCGTGAAATGCAGAAAATATTTTCTTTTTCCTCAAGACTATTTCTCAAGATAAATCCATTTGGATCACAGTACAGGAGGGAGAGAATAATTCAGGTGAACTAAGGCTAAGGAGAAAATTAGGCATGAAAAACTTTTCTGTCATTCTTCCCAAAATAGAATGGTAGATGCACAATCTCTTATGGAATATATTAACGTGATGTAGAGAACTTGAGAAATGGAATTGGGAAAAAGTGAAGCCTAATATAATCCAATATCTGGTTATCAGTAAAGGATAAGTTCACAGAGTCCTTAAACACTTAGATCACAATGAACCAAAGGTGCTGGGAACAGAGCCGTAAAGTCTAGGAAGGAGTTGGAATGTATTTTCTCCAATTATTGCTGTTACAGATGTAATAGATTAATCCATCCACCTCATACAAATTAAAAATATTACAGATAAGGCTAAATTCTTTCTTTGTCTACCACCCACATCCTAGTGCCCTTAGCATAGGAAAATTTTTGTGTATATTCTTGCATATATTTACCTACGCACTTACAAACATTTATTACCTGGAGAAAATGTATATTATTGTTTTGGTGAGCATACTTTTTTTAAAAACACAAATGGTAAATTCTATATATGTAGCTGTGCAACTCTTTTTCCTTCAACAATACATCTTCGAGATAATCTCCATGTTAGTATGTCTAACACTATCTCATATAGAACATATCTCACATTACAAGCATAAATCTCAGCTATTTTTATTTTTTAACTGATGCGTAATATACCATAGTGAAGATAGGCTTAGGTTATTTGACCATTCCCCTATTGAAGGACATTTAGCATGTTTCCAATTTCACTTTAAAGTATCTTGAACATGACTTCTTGGTCATTTGTGCAAATTGTTTCTTTAGGGAAGATACTAAAAAACAAATTTACTGGGGTGTAAGATATGTACCATTTAGAATTCTGTTAGCTGGAGATCAGAATACATATTTACCTACACTCTGCCTATGGTTGATATTATCAAACATTTAATTTTTTGTCAATCTAATGGGTTAAAAATGGTATATCATTGTTTTGGTTTTTATTTTCTTGATTTTTAGTGGAAATGAGAATTATATTTTAGGTGCTTGATGCCCTATTTGTATTTTGCTTCTGTGAATTGCCTGCTTGCATTTTTTTTGGGGGGGGTGGAATCCGTTTTTACAACAGATTTTTTATGCTCCCTCCCATTTTCAAGATTTTTCTTTTTCTATTCCAGAAACCAACCTTTTGTCTATCACATATGTTGAAGTATCTTCTCCTAGTACACCACTTTAAAAAAATCTTTTTTTCATGATATTATTTGTCACATGAAGTACCTAACTTTAGCAGTCCTTCTCTTATAATTTTTTGTTTTTGTGTTCTAAGAAGGAACTACCTACCCAAGGTCATGCATGTATCTTCATTTATTTGTTTTTAATACTTTTATGTATCTTTAGGACTTTAATCCAACTGGAATTTATCTTGTAACTAGCATGAAATTAAGATGTATCTTATCTTTTTTCCAATGGATATTCAGTTGATCTGGTACCATCTGTTAAATAATCTACCCACTGATTTGAAATGCCACTTTAGCATATACTAAATTTCCATGTATATGTGGAATTTCTGTTCTAGTCCAAAGATCGACTTTATTCTTTTTCCAATACTATATTGCTTAAGTTACTATAGCTTATTTAAAGCTTGATGTAGGATGTGAGAAGTCCTAGAATTTGTTCTTCACTTACAAAACTACCTTGATTATTGCTTTGCATTGAATTTTTCATATGAATTTTAGTATGGTCTTGCCAAGTTACATAAAAAATAATTGGGAGATTTTTATTACAATTGCATTGACTTTATAGATTAATTTGTGGAGAATTAAGTGTTCACAAGTATTGAATCTTCTGGTTCACAACCAGATATACTCTCCAGTAATATTTTATAGTTTTCTCTAAAAGGGTCTTGCACATCTTGATAAATTTATTCAGGGTACTTTATAGTTTTGTTACCATTGTGAATGGTGTATTTTGCAATTGCTCAATGCAGGTGTATAGAAAAGGATTGTACTTTTAAAATCTTTTTTCATAACAGAAGTTTCCTATGTGAAGAAGACTTTCCCTTTTCAATGCTGAGAAAAAGCTTTGATGGGGTTCAGGGAAGGCTGCCCCACAATATGTCAATTTGGCGTGTTGATTATTTTGAATTGAAGTTATTTAGGAACAGTCAGTCCAAGAAGGACACTCTGGCCCTCCTTTGTCCCTTTGAGAGCAACAAATAAATCTCCCATGTGAAAGGCACCCTCCTCCCTGCACCAAGAGGTAAAGAGACATCCTTATCTCCAGAGATAGGGAATTCAGGGCTGAGAAGGCTGTGTAAATAAACTTTGCTTAGATTCTTCACTAATTAGTACCCCAGCCTAAGTTTCTTTGTCATGTCAGTTCTTCACAAATTTATTGTTTCTGTGTCTAAAAGGCATAAAAGCTGATTGTTTTGGTCGCTTCTTTTGAGTCTCATATTTCTATGACCTCCTGTACGAAAGCATTAAATTTGTTCTTCTCTTGTTCATCTATCCTAGGTCAATTTAATTCTTCAGCCAGCCAAAAAAGAACCAAGAAGGGGTAAGGGGAAATTTTTTCTTCCCTGACAGCTTTTAAAAGAGCGAGGAGAAATGCCTTCAAATATTCCTTTCATCCAGAATTCAGGTGTCCTTGCTAATGTTTGCAGTAACCTGGGAGTTACCTAATGTTCTGGTTGTTTCAGGGCAGTTTCTCCTTCTCCTCTGACCCCGGCTATGAATGAGTTTTGGTATTTAAATCAAATAAGGTCAAATAGATATTAATCTTGAAGAAAGGTAGATAGCCTTAGAAAAGAAGAAAGCCTTAAAGAAAGGTAGATAGATTTTTAGAAACCAGTAAATACGGATTGGAAACCTTTTGTGCAAGACACAGCGAGTTACTGTGAAGAGTGTAAAAGTGAATCAAATATTTCCCCTGCCCACAAGGAACTTACAATAGAGTTAGAAGTGGATGTGTTTTCAGAAGCTCGGGGTCCACAAATTCAGTAAAGTAACAAACTAACATTCACTGAATGAGTACTGTGTACCAGAAACTTATTTATTTCTTTATTTACTCCTTGTAAAAACACCATGCAAATCCATGTAAAAACCCAGGGGACATTATTATTATTATTACCATTTAGAGGTGAACTTCCGTGTATAGGAGTATATGATAAATTATTTGACTGACCTTTGTCCCCTGTTTCCGGGTGGGAACCCCTAAACCCTTAGAGTTGTCCTGAGTGATAGGAGTGCCTTTGTTATTCATGGTGGGCTGCTCAGATGACACCTGATAGCTTATACCAGTGAAGTGACTGACTCATGGGGGCTGGACAGACAGAAAGACCAACCCTATGATTAGAGGGTTGGGACTTTAAGCCCTGTGATATTAGCCCAGTCTCCAGGGAGGGGAGAGGGCTGGAGGCCGAGTCCCATCACCTAGCCAATGATTCAATCAATAATGCCTATGTAATAAAACCCCAATTAAAAACTCTGTGCACTAAAGATCGGGTGAGCTTCCCTGGTTGGTTCCCTGAATATTATCACGTATCACAGCCAAGAGGAGGCAGTGCCGCCCCAGACTCCATGGAGAGGGGATGGTTGGAAGCTTCATGTCTGAGACTCTTCCAGAACTCCTGTAGGTTCTCTCTTTGTCTGGTTCTGATGGTATCGTTTTGCTATCATAAAACTGTAATTGTGAGTACAGCACTTTCCTGAGTTCTGTGAATCATTGCAATGAATTATTGAGCCTAAAGGGGCTCATTGGGACCCCTGAATTTATAGCCAGCTGATCAGAAGGGAGAGTGGACCTGGGGACCCCAAATTGGCAGCTGGTGTCTGAAGCAAGGGCAGTCTTGTGGAGGAGGACTGTGCCCTTCCCTCGTGAAGTTTGGTCCAACTCTGGATAGTTAGTGTCACAGGTCATTGCAGAAAGTCTCCTTGAGTAAAGCAAAGGCCTGCCCTCCAACTTATCTTTCTTCAGTTTCAGTGTTTGCATGTTTTGTATGCAGATGGGGAAGGGGCAAATTCCCATCCCTATTTTCCATTCTCCGTGGTGGCTGTAGCCATGCTGTGGCCTTCTTGTGCATAGGCAGGCAGGGATGAGCTAGGGGAAAAGCTCAATATATGTAATCAGTAAGTCCAGGTCTAAGGGTTGCATTTTTCTCCTTAACATCAGAATGTGCCAGAGAAACCAGGCATCAGGGCTGTGGAGAGCTGGATGAAGACTCCTCAAAAAGAAATCTCCCAGACAAGGATTCTGGGAGTCTCTTGGATCATATTCATCTTGTGCCTTAATTAATAGGCAGCTAAGCACAGAATGTGTAAAATGCAATTAAGAGGCAGACATGAGTCAATTTTATAGCCACTGGCTCAGAAAACATGTGCTTCCTGCTTGAGAACTAGAAGGTTTTTTCACACCATGCAGCAAGAATTACACACGTCAACCTATTTTTAAAGTTGGTAATTTCATTGAACAATGTTCTGTGTTCAGTCTACACTGACTAAGCCATAGTACGCATGTGTGCCCTCAGTGTCGCCAGCAGTCCCACCTCTCACACCAAACTTCTAGGGCATTTTCCTGCTCATAGGGTTACAAAAATTCTAGTCACCAGATAGTTCTATGAAAAGAATTCTGAAGAAAATGTCCTTTCTTAGCCAATGAAAGTTTCTCAAAAGTGTCAGCCTGGTGGGTGTTTGAGTTCTTGGGCAGGGTTGGAACTCTTGTCCATTTAACCAGGGGCTGAAATGGCACTGGTGACTTTTCTGAGTGAAGCCTCAGCAGGTCTTACCCATTCTCTATGGCTGAGACAGCGGAAGTGATTTCTTCCAAAGCTGGAGGGGCCACAGCTGGATTGTGTCTCTCATTCTTCATGGTGAGTGGTTATTTAGAACATCTCTGAGCTGTGGCCACTGTTCCTATAGGGAAGAAGAAATCATAAAGGAATATCTCCATTTATGATATCTGTGTCATTTCCTAGGGCTGCTAAATTACTACAAATTTGGTGCCTTAAAACAACAGAAATTATTATTATACTTTTTATTGAAGTATAGATGATTTACAATGTTGTGTTAGTTTCAGGTGTACAGGAAAGTGACTCAGATTTCTTTTCCATTATAAGTTATTATAAGATATCAAATATAGTTCCCTGTGCTATACAGTAGGTCCTTGTTGTTTACCTATTTTATATATAGTAGTGTGTATCTATTAATCATAACCTCCCCCCACCCCCACCATCCCCTTTACCCTTTGGGAACCATAAGTTTAAAACAACAGAAAGTTATTGTCTCACAGCTCCGGGGAACAGATAAAATCAAGGTGTCATCAAGGCCACACTTCCTCTGAAGTCTCTAGGGGAGAATCCTTCCTTGTCTCTCTCAGTTTCTGGTGACTCCAGGCATTTCTTGGCTTGTAGCTGCATCACTCCAAATTCTACTTCTGTCTTCACATGCTTTCTTCCCTGTGTCTCTGTGTCCAAATCTCCTTCTCCTTTCTCTGATAAAGACACCAGTCATTAGATTTGGGACCCACCCCTAAATCTGGGATGATTTAATCTCAAATTATTTAACTAATTACATCTGCAAAGACTGTATTTCCAAATAAGTTCAGAGTGTGAGGTTCTGGGTGGACATGAATTTTCGTGGAACACTATGAAACGCACTACATCATCCAAAGATGCAGGTTTGAGTAATGCTTTCTTTTGATCTAATCTTTTTTGAGCCTCAATTCCCTCATTTGTAAACTGAGGGTAATGACGACACCCAGCCCAACTACTACACAAGGTTGTTAAGGTTAAATGAGATAATTGATGTGAAAATGCTTTATAAAATATTATAAGAGTAATGGGATAAATACATAATGGAATTTTTTAAAAACATCTTTATTGGAGTATAATTGCTTTACATTGTTGTTTTAGCTGCTGCTGTAAAACAAAGTGAATCAGCTATATGTAAACATATATCCCCATATCCCTCCCTCTTGCGTCTCCCTCCCTTCCTATCCCACCCCTCTAGGTGGTCAAAAGCACCCAGCTGATCTCCTTGTGCTATGCGGCTGCTTCCCACTAGCTGTCTATTTTACATTTGGTAGTGTATATATGTCAATGCCACTCTCTCACTTCGTCTCAGCTTACACTTCCTCCTCCCCATGTCCTCAAGTCCATTCTCTACGTCTGCATCTTTATTCCTGTGCTGCCCCTAGGTTCTTCAGAAGCATTTTTTTTTTTTTAGATTCCATATATATGTGTTAGCATACGGTATTTGTTTTCCTCTTTCTGACTTACTTCACGCTGTATGACAGACTCTAGATCCATCCACCTCACTACAAATAACTCAATATCGTCTCTTTTTATGGCTGAGTAATATTTCACTGTATATATGTGCCACATCTTCTTTATCCATTCATCTGTAGATAAACACTTAGGTGGCTTCCATGTCCTGGCGATTGTAAATAGAGCTGCAATGAACATTGTGGTACATGACTCTTTTTGAATTATGTGTTTCTCAGGGTATATACCCAGTAGTAGATTGCTGGGTCATATGGTAGTTCTATTTTTAGTTTTTTAAGGAACGCCCATACTGTTCTCCATAGTGGCTGTATCACTTTACATTCCCACCAACAGTGCAAGAGGGTTCCTTTTTCTCCACACCCTCTCCAGCATTTATTGTTTGTAGATTTTTGATGATGGCCATTCTGACTGGTGTGAGGTGATACCTCATTGTAGTTTTGATTTACATTTCTCTAATGATTAGTGATGTTGAGCATCCTTTCATTTGTTTGTTGGCAATCTGTATATCTTTGGAGAAATGTCTATTTAGGTCTTCTGGCCATTTTTGGATTGGGTTGTTTGTTTTTTTGATATTGAGCTGCATAAGCTGCTTGCATATTTTGGAGATTAATTATTTGTCAGTTACTTCATTTGAAAATATTTTCTCCCATTCTGAGGGTTGTCTTTTGGTCTTATTTATGGTTTCCTTTGCTGTGCAAAAGCTTTTAAGTTTCATTAGGTCCCATTTGTTTATTTTTGTTTTTATTTCCATTTCTCTAGGAGGTGGGTCAGGAAGGATCTTGCTGTGATTTATGTCATAGAGTGTTTGCCTATGTTTTCCTCTAAGAGTTTGAAAGTGTCTGGCCTTACATTTAGGTCTTTAATCCATTTTGAGTTTATTTTTGTGTATGGTGTTAGGGAGTGTTCTGATTTCATTCTTTTACATGTAGCTGTCCAGTTTTCCCAGCACCACTTATTGAAGAGGCTGTCTTTTCTCCATTGTATATTCTTGCCTCCTTTATCAAAGATAAGGTGATCATATGTGCATGGGTTTATCTCTAGGCTTTCTATCCTGTTCTGTTGATCTTTATTTCTGTTTTTGTGCCAGTACCATAGTGTCTTGATTACTGTAGCTTTGTAGTATAATCTGAAGTCAGGGAGCCTGATTCCTCCAGCTCCATTTTTCTTTCTCAAGATTGCTTTGGCTATTCGGGGTCTTTTGTGTTTCCATACAAATTGTGAAATTTTTTGTTCTAGTTCTGTGAATAATGCCATTGGTAGTTTGATAGGGATTACATTGAGTCTGTAGATTGCTTTGGGTAGTATAGTCATTTTCACAACGTTGATTCTTCCAATCCAAGAACATGGGTATATCTCTCCCTCTGTTTGTATCATCTTTAATTTCTTCTATCAGTGTCTTATAGTTTTCTGCATATGGGTGTTTTGTCTCCTTAGGTAAGTGTATTCCTAGGTATTTTATTCTTTTTGTTGCAATGGTAAATGGGAGTGTTTCCTTAATTTATCTTTCAGATTTTTCATCATCAGTGTATAGGAATGCAAGAGATTTCTATGCATTAATTTTGTATCCTGCTAATTTACAAAATTCATTGATTAGCTCTAGTAGTTTTCTGGTAACATCTTTAGGATTCTCTATGCATAGTATCATGTCATCTGCAAACAATGACAGTTTTACTTCTCCTTTTATGATTTGGATTCCTTTTATTTCTTTTTCGTCTCTGATTGCTGTGGCTAAAACTTCCGAAGCTATTTTGAATAATAGCGGTAAGAGTGGGCAACCCTGTCTTGTCAAGAATCTTAGTGGAAATGGATTCAGTTTTTCACCATTGAGAACGATGTTGGCTGTGGGTTTGTCATATATGGCCTTTATTATGTTGAGGTAAGTTCCCTCTATGCCTACTTTCTGGAGAGTGCTTATTATAAACCAGTGTTGAATTTTGTCAAAAGCTTTTTTTGCATCTATTGAGATGATCATCTGGTTTTTCTCCTTCAATTTGTTAATATGGTTTATCACATTGATTGATTTGTGTATATTGAAGAACGCTTGCATTCCTGGGATAAACCCCAGTTGATCATGGTGTATGATCCATTTAGTGTGCTGTTGGATTCTGTTTGCTAGTAGTTTGTTGAGGATTTTTGCATCTGTGTTCATCACTGATATTGGCCTGTAGTTTTCTTTTTTTGTGACATCTTTGTCTGGTTTTGGTATCAGGGTGATGGTGGCCTAGTAGAATGAGTTTGGGAGTGTTCCTTCCTCTGCAATTTTTTGGAAGAGTTTGAGAAACATGGGTGTTTTAAAAAATTATTAAAATAAAATAATTTTAAAAGTAATTTAAAAAAAAGAAGAGAGCACTGAAACCAAGAAACAAATCCACCAATGATAACAGGTGCTAAAAACTAAACTAAGATAACCATATAAATCAGAAACTAGTCAGTCACATACAACAAATCCCAAGTCTACAGTTGCTCCCTACGTCCACCTCCTCAATTTTAGGATGATTTGTTGTCTATTCAGGTATTCCACAGATGCAGGGTACATCAAGTTGACTGTGGAGATCTAATCTGCTGCTCCTGAGGCTGCTGGGAGAGATTTCCCTTTCTCTTCTTTGTTCGCACAGCTCCCAGGGTTCAGCTTTGGATTTGACCCCACCTCTGTATGTAGGTCATCATCTGGCATCTGTTCTTCACCCAGAGAGGAGGGGGTTAAAGGAGCGGCTGATTAAGGAGCTCTGGCTCACTCAGGCCAGGAGGAAGGAGGGGTTCAGAATGTGGGGTGAGCCTGCGGCGGCAGAGGCCAGCAGTGATGTTGCAATAGCCTGACACATGCTGTATGTTCTCCCGGGGAAGTTGTCCCTGGATCACGGGACCCTGCCAGTGACGGGCTGCACAGCTTCCGGGGAGGGGAGGTGTGGATAGTAACCTGTGTTTGTACACAGGATTCTTTGTGGCTGCAGCAGCTATAATGGAATATCTTAACTGCTGATGATAGGATTTACTATCTTCATTCAGGGAAATATTTTGGTAAGAGTACCTGCTGTGTCAGTGAAAGGCTGAGGATTTGGTGTGGGCAGTAACCAAGATTACAAATGTGGATGCCCAAAAGCTTTGTATATGTCAAGAAGAGAAAAATTTATTTTACTTTTATTTCCCTTAGGAGGAGAGTGTGATCTGGGAGAAATTTGGACACAATCTGGGTTTAAAGGCAACACCTAAAAGCAGGGAGGCTGAGACATTTCTTAAAAACAGAAATTGCCATTTTGTGCTTTGAAGTTGGTTGCTCTCTGGTGTGTAATGTGAACCTCTCCTATGGAGCCCAAGTCCTTGGAAATGTCAACTGCACTAAGGGTGTTTTCAGCAGATAGGATTTCTGGGAAATTTTTTGAAGATCAGTTTCAGATTTAGGCTTGTGTGACTTAGAAAACTGCATACATGTAAAAAGAGCCAGGACATAGAGAAGATCTTGAGAATGTCATCCTTCCCCACACCCCTCCGGGAATTGGCAGAAAATTGGGGGAGGGCTTTGGTCTTAACCAAGGTATGAGATTAGGGTTGAACCTGTCTTATCCAGAATTCCCTGGGCAGGATAGCCCCAAGTGATACTGGGTTCCTTAACAGTGGATACAGGGATTAAAGAAATAAAAGGTTTGGGGACTTCCCTTGTGGTCCAGTGGGTAAAACTCCATGCTCCCAATGCAGAGGGCCCAGGTTCAATCCCTGGTCGGGGAGCTAGATCCTGCATGCATGCCACAACTAAGAGTTTGCGTACCGCAATTAAAAGTCCGCATGCTGCAAATAAGAGTCGGCATGCCGCAACTAAGAGTCTGCATGCTGCGAATAAGAGTCGGCATGCCACAACTAAGAGTCTGCGTGCTGCAGTGAAGATCCCGTGTGCTGCAACTAAGACCTGGTGCAGCCAAAATAAATAAATAAATAAAAATTTTTAAAAAATGGTTTGAAGCAACCTAAATGTCCATCAACAGATGAATGGATAAAAAAGATGTGGTATACACACACACACACACACGCACACGGAAGTGGAATATTACTCAGCCTTAATAAAAGAATGAAATAATGGCATTTGCAACAACATGGATGGACCTAGAGATTATCATACTAAGTGAAGTAAGCCAGACAAGATGAATATCATATGACATCACATATGTGGAATCTAAAAAAATGAAAAAAAGAAAAGAAATAAATGGTTTGGAGATGGACACAGAATATTTATAAGCAGCAGAGGTAGGTCCTTCCCCAAGACTATTGCATTGTGCTAGGCGCTGAGCTCATGGCTATGAAAGGCACAGTCCCCATCTTAGAAAAGCTCAGGGTCTAGATAGAGAGATGGATCTGTGAACAGGCAGAAACCACACACCATGATAAGCTCAAGAAAGGGCTGCTAAGAAGCAAGGGGGCCTGGGTCAGACACCTAACCCAAGGTTGGATTTGGGGTGGAGAGTTTTCACAATAGCTTCCTGTAGGTTGAGACTTCACAACTGTCTTAAATAATGAATAAGAGATGGCCAGGAATAAAGAAAGTGGGGATGATCCTTCTAGTGGCCCTTGCCTGGTTTGTTCATCTATGAGTACCTCTCATTTCAGTGGGAACATCAGGGCCTGAGAGAGAGATGTTTTGGAGCAGGCGACGTCTAGTTGTGCTCCTTAAGTCACACTTCACTGGCAGTGACACTTCTGCCTATGGCTAAGGACCCGTTTTATTGTAATTGATTGATTGTCACTTCACAGAATCCAACACAAAAGATGGCGTACGCTTCCAAGTTTAGTTCTAATAAATCAAAAATTGTTATAAGGCAAATCAAAAGCAATTAAAAAATATTAATATGAGAGCAGTTTGTAAAAATGTGTTAGGTAGCCAAAGAAATTGTATGTGAGACAAACTACTGAACTACTAATCACTTGCTTAATCATGAAGAAAATTGCTACTGATGTTTCAAAAGTCTTGGAGTACCAATTTAAGAGTCCTTCTTTCCAAATGTGCCTCATTACTTATTCAGCTTGGATTGCATCAGCTGAATCCTGTGTTTAGTCTGGATCCTGTTGCCATTTCCTCCAGAGAATGAGGCTTCTATTTCCCAAAATATGAACATATATATATATATATATATATATATACATACATATATATATGCATTTACATACATGTGTATGAATACAAGCTGATATTTTATAAAAACATATAAAAATTATATCATGTGTATATATATACAGTCAGTCCTCATTATTTGGGGATTCTTTGTTGTGAATTTGCCTCCTCACTAAATTGTTTGTAACTCCCAAATCAATACTCTCTGTGCTTTCCTAGTTATTTGCAGATATGTGTAGAGGTGCCCCAAGGTTTTGGGGTGTGTAGAGGTGTGTGTTCTCAGGTGAGGTGCGACAAGGCAGCAGTTCTGCCTTGGTTTGGCTCATACAGAGATGACCAGAGGATGGAGACTGTGGAGTGCTACACTGTAGTGCAGAAGCTCCGGCTCTGGGCCAGTAGGACCGGGTTTGAATCCCAAGTCCAACACCTGTTGGTAGGGCTTCCTCAGGCAAGTCACTATACTTCTGAATCTCATTTTCACTTTTTTTTTTTTTGCGGTACGCGGGCCTCTCACTGTTGTGGCCTCTCCCGTTGCGCGGAGCACAGGCTCCGGACGCGCAGGCTCAGCGGCCATGGCTCACGGGCCCAGCCGCTCCGCGGCATGTGGGATCTTCCCGGACCGGGGCACGAACCCGTGTCCCCGGCATCGGCAGGCGGACTCTCAACCACTGTGCCACCAGGGAAGCCTCAGAGAGCATTATTTTTCCTCCAGATTAATAAATGTTAAGGTACCTGGTTAATCGGCCAGAGGTTAGGAAAAAATGAATATTAAATAAAATCTTGTTCATGAAAATTGCCTTTTTATAATATCAGCTACAAATGATTTATGTCCTAAGACTTGAATGAAAAGGAAAAAAATACTGTTTTAGTTAATAGAAATTGCATTGCAAATCATTTTTTTCACATGTATCTTTAATTCTTCACGTGACATATTCATCGCTCTGTGTATATGGTTGGAAGGTGCCTGAATTCACATTTGAAATTAGGAAAATTTGTGATTGTTCACAGTCAACTTTCATTTTCTAAATGATTCCAGAGGAAGGGATTTTTTTTCCTAGGTTAAGTTATTCATTCTTAAAGAGGCATTTGAAAGTTCTTCTACCTGAATCTTTTGCTCAAGTGTTTGGAAAGAATGATGCAGAGACACTGCCAGGGGTGAGGGCAGGAGAAGCCCCAGGGGGTCCTGGGAGGAGAACAGATTCCACTGTTACCCCAGTGGGTTCAGTGACTGGAAGCTAGTTGCCTTGCCTCCTGGCCTCATTTAGGTTCCTCATCTGAAAAATAGGGGCCCATCTAGAAGTTCTTTTCATTTCCTTACCTTTCAAAATTTTGCATCCTAACTACTAATTCAAATGCCATCTCTCAGTTGAAAAATACACTTCATTACTTGTAGTTCAGCTGGGCACTCATGAAAAATTGGCAAACTTCCATGAAAGAAACAGAATTTCCTGTCACTGGTGCCCCAGTTCACACCTGCATCATAGAAATCCCCTCCTCTGGCCTTTGTCGATGAGTAAACACTTATTTTGGGGAGTGCTGGCTTGGAAATAGCATCTCCATAGAAACCATAGAAAGTGTTCACCGTTCGGGTGAACACTTTCCTTGCAACTGAGAACCTTCTCAACCTTTACATGTCATCTTAATTAGTAAAACCGGTACATCTTTCAAGATCTCCAAGTCTTTCTGTCAGCTTGCAAGTCAAATCCTAAATTAGATACAACACCTGAACGGGCATGCAAGCTGAGAGGAGGCATCAGTGTTGTCATGACAACTGGGAAATGCCAAGTCTCTCCACCAATGCCAATTCAACTGTTGTGGTGGGATTTACACACCATTTGTTATTATATTTCTTCTTGGAGCAAAAATGAAGTGATGTTTTTTTGGGTTTTCCCTGAGGCATTCAAAGCCACTTGTCTTTTTGTTGTTGTTATTGTTGATGGTGGTGGTGTTTCCTTCCTCTCCTACAGTTCCAACCTGGGTGGTCTCAGAATTGCAGCTGCTGGTGGGAGTCTAGGTTCTCAAACAGAACTCTGCAAACCAGCTTTATAAGATGGCTTAAGGATAAATAGAAATAAATGGGAAAACCCCCAATGTATCACCAGTTCCAGTGCTATTACAACCAGGAAGAACTTCCATTTGATACCCAAACCAGAGGGATAAACTATACAATGTACAATGTTATTCCCCCTCTTCCCCCTCCAGCCCCCAATATGTGGATAATTGTGAACACTCCTGAGCCAATCCTTCAGTGTTTACTGAAATGCCAACGTAAGTAGGGTCCTATATTACAGTCCTTAGCAAAATTCAGTATCAATTACCAGCTAGCAACTACTGGAGGAGGTTTCAGTTTTCATGAAGTCCAAGTACACGGTAAGTGTTGATTTTACTTTGTCAGGTGACACTTACCTTGTTTGAAGTACTGGGTCATGAGATTTCACTTAAAAAATATTTCTCTAATTTTTTTTAAGCGCATAGAATGGAGAGTAGTATGGTATGGCAACTGCACTGCGCAAGAAAAAAAAGGGTGCCATTTGCCCAGATGACAATAAAAGTGGTGCCCACCTGATTTGTGCAACAGGGCAGACTTCACTGAATTGAGAGAAACTGTAACAATCTTCTCTGCTTAGACATATGAGTTCTTTCATTTGTTTATTTCCTTGAGCAACTGGGGGGATGGTGGCGCCTTCAGTGAGGTGCAAAACGCTAGGGGAGGAATGAGCTGATTTGCAGGGGAAGCCAGGAATGCTTCTGTGGGGATGATGAACTTGAGAGGCTGACTATGTCATTGAATACCCAAGACTGGAGTTGAGGGGAGAGGTTGGGACTGGATATAGAATTGGGGGGGGTTATCAGTGTACAGATAATCCTTAATGCTATGGAACTGAATGAGATGTCCTAGAATGGGAGAGTGGAGAGAGAAGAGGCCCCAGGACTGGGTTCAAAGGTCTGCCAATATTTAGAGGTCAGGAAAAGGATGTGGAGCTGGTATAGGAGACTGAAAAGGTGCAGTCAGTGAAGTACAAGGAAAACTAAGAGGTCAGTGTCCAGAGTGGAAAACAAGTAGGAAGAGTGCTTCAAGAAGGAGAATAAATGCTGGTCACATGCTGCTGAGTGTTAGCGAGGTCCTGCTGATTCTTTCTCCTGTGTATCTTCTTTTTTGCGGTATGCGGGCCTCTCACTGTTGTGGCCTCTCCCATTGCGGAGCACAGGCTCCGGACGCGCAGGCTCAGCGGCCATGGCTCACAGGCCCAGCCGCTCCGCGGCATGTGGGATCTTCCCGGACCGGGGCACAAACCCGTGTCCCCTGCACCGGCAGGCGGACTCCCAACCACTGCGCCACCAGGGAAGCCCTCTCCTGTGTATTTTCTGAATTTTTCTGTATTTTTGCTTCCTCTTCACCACCTCTGTGACTGCTTCCCTAGCTCATAAATACAACAGTTCCTCAAGGGATCTCCTCACCTCCTGATGCAGCTTCCATGCTCCATGCTATCTGCAGACTGCGTAGTCTCTCTAAAATGCAACACTACTGTGTCACACCCTGACTTAAAACTATGCAATAGCTCTCCGTTACCCATAGAATATAATCTTCACTCCTTCATATCTCTGGAACCCAGCAGGACTCTATGAGGCCTTCCCGAGACAGTCCCCTCCTCCAGATGCTCTCCCCAGTTGCTCCTGTCTGAAGCACTTAGATAGTAGTATCTCATGCATATTTTCCGAGGTTTTCAGATGCTAAAAACCACCACCAAATGGAAGAAATTAACTACTTGATGATCAGGAGCACATAGCCCCCAGACCTTCTGGCATCTAAGGATTGTTATGTTAACTGCCTTGTTAGCTCACCATCAACCAATCAGAGAATTCTGCACAAGCTGATCCCATCCCCTGTGACCCCTCTCCTTCACCTGGCCTTCAGAAATTCTTTGCTGAAACCCCTCAGGGATTTCAGGTTTGGGGGGGGCATGAGCCACCCATTCTGTCATGGCCCTGCAATAAACCTTTCTCTGCTCCAAACTCTGACGTTTCAGTTTGTTTGGCCTCACTGTGCATCGGTACATGAACTTGCATTCAGTGACATGTCCTATGAGGCCCTTTATCACCTGGAACTTAACTGCCCCCCACCAGCTCTATCTCCCACACATCCTGTGTTATAACCCTACTGAATTACTTCTAAGGTGCCCCGCTTTTTTTTTAACCTCCATGCAGCTCCTTCTGGCTGACGCTGTTCCCTCTGGGTAAAACACTTTTCCCTGACTAGTACTCCTAAAACTTCTTAATATATAGGTCTCAGTTCTAGAGTCATCTCGTCTGTAAAGTCTTCCCTGACCTCCCTAAACAGATAGATATTGTCCATCCCACCATTCCATGACTTGCCATCTGTGTCTCTTTGATAGCACCTTCCATTTCTATTAAAGCTGCTTTTTATTAGTATTGTGATACCAGACGCTGCCATTAAACCATGAATTCCTTAAGAGAGGGCTCATGCCTTCTCTTTCAGTGTTTCCAATGCCCTGTACAGCCCTTGATTCCTGTGAGAAGCTCCATAAGTACACACTGAATGAACAAGACTTTCAAGGCTTCATAATAGTCTGCATTTCCTTACTGGCTGTACTTCAGCAAAACTTCCTCTCAGGGAATTAGTCACTTATTAAAAGTCATGGCTAATCACTCACCTGACCCTCACCTGCATGTTCTCAGTGAATATGTCGCCCAAGTAGTCCCAGGTCATGGGCCACCGGTGATTGTTCTGTTTTATGATCACCAGGGGCTATTCCTGACCATTTCCAGCAGGGGTTCACAATTATGAGTCTTGCAGCTTGTTGCTTATATTAGGGAAAAAACTCTGCTCATCCCATTTCTTGGAAGCCCAGTGCTATATTACTGCAATTAAAATGATCCAGTATTTGTCAAAATTCTCCCAGCTACAGAAATTATACCTTGAGATATAAGAAAACTTACTTTATTAAGTTATCACATTTTTATTAATACAATTTTTAAAGAAAATGCCTTACATAACCTAGCCATAATGCACTGAGGAGTAAGATATAGGGAGGGAAGAGGGGTAGACCACATTAGCTTGAAGCTGAAATAGTTTATTGAGGAGATTTATGGAAAGCATTACAAAGTCATATTCTGGCATTTAAGTACTTTCCACTAGAAAATATATCTTTTTATTTCCCTGACAGTAGGTTACATAATAGTAGGAATTTGATCATCTCTGTCTTGTTTTCTTCTCTTTGTATATTAAAAATAAAGCTATTTCAAGATATATCTGCCGTTGAAAGATTAAAAGGGTAAAATTCAGGCTTCAGAGTGCTATTAAGGCAGGCATTCTGACCTCTCAAAATTTGACCTTTTAGAGATCATCTATTCTAGCCCTTCCCTTTGCGTCTCAATGGGCGTAATGGAAATCATACCAGAAGAATGAGAATCTGTCCTATTTTTAGAGGGCTGGAAAGGAAATTTCCATCAGTAACTCGTTTTAGTGTACACTAACTCTCTGAAACTTCTTTCTCTCGTCTTCTTGAAGGCCCCCGTGCTTCCACAAAGCCCTTTGCCTTCCTCCAAACCTGGACAACACCATCCATAAAACCACATCTTCATTGGGATGCTTTTGGCTTCACCTAACAGTAAGCGCAATTCAAACTGACTTAAACAGTCAGGGAACTTATCACCTCTCATAACTGCGAGCCTCAGGTCACATGGGTGCTAGAGTTGTTTGATTTGGTGGCTTGAAAATATCCCTGGGGACACAGGTCTTTCCACTTTCCCATGATCATCCTCAGAGTTTGTTCCAGTCTCAGGCTGGTAGCAAGATGGCTGCACAAGTCCAGAGACAAAATCCAGAAGCAGAAGAATAGGGACTTCTTCCTTCATCTCCTCCTTGGAAGGGAGGAAACCTTTTCTAGAAATCTCCCATCAGACTTCTCCTCATGTTTCTTGGTCGGAACTGGCCATTCTTGAACTAGGCATGGACAAGGAGGATGAAATATTCACAGCTGACCGATCACGGACAGATTAAACCACAGAGGCCACTACATCCACCTGTCATTCCATCCAGCCTTCCTCTTTGGCCTCTGGTCCTCTCCCTTTGTCCATATCTTCCAAAGACTGCAAAGGAAGGACCAAGAGGAAGAGTACAAGAGAACACAGAGATAGGAAAGAAGGGGTAGTTCAAGTTTGTAATAAGGATACAACTTAAAAGTAGAGAATAGAATTTATTAAAAAGGAATCTTTTCTCACATTTATTAAGTAAAATTTAGATCATGTGATCTGAGATCCCATTTAACCCTAAGGTGTCATTCTGACTGATCGAAACTTGGGCAGTGAGGTCAGACAAGCTTGTGTGTCCTTAGGTCAATTAGCTTAACTGTGTTGAGCCTCTGTGTCCTCATTTGAAAAATAGGAGTAATAATAATCACCTTGTGGGTTGTTGTGAGCACTAGAAATATTATATAACTAGTGCTAGCATTGCACGTGGCACTTTATAAATAACGGCTGTTGTTTATAATAATAAAAAGAAGAAATTAAAGATGCTAAAGACAGTCAGCATCAGGGATCCCAGAAAGGCTGAATGCTTTTGACTGATTATCATGAGATAACTGCCAATATTGACTCATTCATTGTGTTAAATGCATTACTTATATTGTCTTACTTAACCCTTTATTGTTATCCTTCCTTTACAGATGAGCATTCAGAAGGTCACATGATTAGTGAGTAGAAGAACCTGGTCTGGAATCTTAATCTGCTTTGTGCCAGAGCCCCAGCTCCTGACCATACATGATACTGTTTCCAGACATAAGACCCTTTACTTGATTCCTGGGTTGTACATTCTGAACAAACCAAACTAACACTTGCTTTGACTTGCTTTACTTATCCACTTATGTGAAACTTTAAAAATTGTATGTATGTTGATAACCTGTTATCATATACACCTTTTATCAACACTGATAACAGAACACAAAACCTCTTCCCATTCCCTAGAAAGAATCTACCGGCACCAAAAGATGAGTAAGGAAGCAGATTTCCCAAAAGACCGTATGGCAGGGATAAAGGAGGGCGTTACACTGCACACTGCACAGCCAGCTATTGGAATTGTCACCCAACCTATAAATTTTTGAGGTCACTTCTTCCCCATTAAATCTTCACAGTGTGGTGGCTTGTTCTCCTTGGTGCTTCCCTACAGCCAAGCTCCTTCTTTGAGTGCCAGCTCCCTTCACCTGGTCCCCCACCTCCACTCTGATTACCCTCCTCTTTTCTCTGCAGAACATTTAGTACTTCTCCACCTTCTGCCTTGGACTTATACACTGCAGCCCGTCTCTGGAATCAACTAAAAATAGGTCCCCTCCTTGGAGCCCAGCCTCCTTAGAAAATGGGTAGGGATGAGAGATAAATAATAATTCTCTGTCTTTTAAATGTTTAAGCTGCCTAAGATCATCTTGTGTTGCAGTAGGGAATACATAAATAAATACCTCGTGTTCCTGGTCTTACAGGCTGACCAGGTTTGCTCTCCAGTATTCATTGATCTCTAGCTCTATTCTACTATTTCATCACTCGTTGTCAGGATAGTCTGAGGGCTATTGGGAAATGTTTATGAGATTATGTGGCTATTAAAAGAACAGTTTCTCCTCTTTACTACCACAGACATCTATCTATCTTTTAAAAATATTTCCTCAAACTATAAAAGTAATATAGACTCATTGTAGATTATTTGGAAAATTCAGAAAATTATCATGAAAAACATCAAAATCATTTATAATTCTGCTGTCCAGGGTGAGCTTCTGGTAACATTAGGGAATATATTCTTATGCTTTTTTTTTTTCTATTCTCTGTCTCTCCATTTAGCTCTTTTAAAAATTTAAAAGAGTGAAATGGGCAGAGGATCTGAATAGACATTTTTCCAAAGAAGACATATAGATGACTAACAGACACACCGGGGAAAAAAATTCCCAAAATCAAATGAACGAAAACAAAGTTAGGTTCCCATCTCATATCACACCCCAAATAAATTCCAGATGAATTAAATTTTGAGGTTTTAAAGGAAAAATATTACAGAAAGAAAATATAGTCAAATACTTATTAAGAATTTATGTTATAATCTCTAAACATGACACATGAGGCAAAACTAAAATAGAAATGATTAATATATTTGAGTATATAAATATAAAACTTTTTTGTACCAAAATAAAAATAATAAAGGTAATAAACTTAGGAATATATTTAGACTTTAAATAGACC
Source organism: Kogia breviceps (assembly GCF_026419965.1). Taxonomy (NCBI): domain Eukaryota; kingdom Metazoa; phylum Chordata; class Mammalia; order Artiodactyla; family Physeteridae; genus Kogia; species Kogia breviceps. The sequence goes on along the minus strand of NC_081321.1, from coordinate 37,735,324 downwards.
AAGGATTAATAACTTTAATATACAAAGAGCTCTTAAAAATTACTAAGAAAAAGATATAAGAGGAAAAAATGGGCAAAGTGATATTATATTGGTTATCTATTACTGCATAACAAATGATCTCAAAACTCAGTGGCTTAAAATGACAAACATCTGCTATCTAACAGTTTCTGTGGCTCAGGAATTGGGGAGTGGTTTAGCTGTGTGGTTTTGGTTCAGGGTCTTTTATAAAGTTGCAGTCAAGATGTCGGCTAGGGCTACAGCCATTTGAAGTTTGAGTGGGGTGGGAGGATGGCTCATACACATGGCTTTTCGTATGGCTTTTTTTTCAGTTCCTCACTAGCTGTTGACAAGCAGCCTCACTTCCTAGGAACATGGGCCTCTCCAAATAGTGTTGCTTGAGTGTTCTCCCTAAATGGCAGAATAAGAGCAAGGCAGAAGTCACCATTACGTCTTCAATACTCTATTGATCACATAAACTAACCCTTTTACAAGTGGCAAGAGACTACACCAGGGCATGAGTACCAGGAGGCAGGGACCACTGGGGCCAGTCTTGGAGGCTGGATATCACAGATATGAACTGGTAATTCATAAAAGTAGAAGTCAGTGGCCAGCCAGTGTAAAAGGGACCTGCTTGGTGGGGTAGCCCACAGCACTTGTGTTGCTGAGTCTGGGCCTCTCCCAAGTAGTAGGCTCTGAGGCCCACAGCTGACAGGCTATTCTTGTGGGTCAGGAACTGGGGACATTAGGAGGGAAATTAGGATCAGACTGGGGTGTCCTCTGAAAGCTGGCATGACACCCCATTCTCTTAAGCAAAGGCAGAAGAACAACACCCAGGAGGTGTCTGGGTTAATGGTTTTAGGCCATAGGCCAAAATGTGGTAGACCGTAGGTCATGGCCAAGAGACTTCCAGTCTAAATAGTCAGCCAGGCAGGCATTGAGGCCTCTGTGCTGCCACCAAGGAGCAGAATGCTAAACAGCACACAGAAGCCCCTTTGAGCCCAGCCTTAAAGGCCAACTCCTTGTCAGTTGGTTCCCTTTGAAGACATTTCCCAGTAAAGAATTGTGTTGGAAAAAGTAAGCATTGAATCCAAATAGCAAATTCTGCCTTTAGGACATATGTCAAGGTCCAAGTGATCAAGAAAATCACAGCTTTGAACCAGCAATGGCTGCTTAAACCTAACTGAAATGATGTCATTCTGATGCTGGATCTGGTCATGAATATCTTGTTGTTGGTGACATGTCATATTTCTCTTCTGGCCTTGTACCAAGGGAACAAAGAAAGACCAAGATCTTAACTTTTAAACAAAATAATAAAAATATGGTAGTATTGAATTTTCATGAAACCAGTAAACAAAATGCACCCAAAAAATTCTGTTTTGTCTCATACATATATAAGAAAACAAATCTTTTATCCCGGCATTCCAATTTCTTCACTGTAGACTCTAACCTCATTTTTCCTCTTAACTCCAAGTTTTTACTGTCTTCCATCCTTCTCTTCAGCCATGTCAGTCTGTTCCACATTTCTTATTCATGTCAACATTTCTGATCATGCTTATCTTGTTGCCACCTCATCTGTCTTGTCTTTGCTTCTTTCATCCTCCCACATAATTCCTAGACTATCTTTTAAGCTTGTTCAAATACCTTCTCTTCCATAAAAATTTTGCAGACTACTCCAGCTTTTGCCATTCCCTGAACTCCAAAGGCACCTTTGGTCTAATTTCTCATGTCAATTAAGCATTCACTAAGCTCTATTTATTTTTGGCATGATTACTCATCATTTGACATGTGTACACACTACTTTTTCAAATAGATTGTAAACATTTTGAGGACAGGGTCTATGCTCTATCCTTCTTTGTCTTCCTTGCCTCATTCTACCCCCTGGTGGCTACCTCCTTGTAAGTGGTATAGCACCTTGTAACAAGTAACTAATCAATAAGTACTTGATAGATTGATACATTGATTAAAGTAACATCGCAGGAGATCAGATTATGGTCTGACCCTCTTGCAGCAATGCTTTACCATAAGTGAAGGAGGGCTGTGTCCAGGCCAGTGTAAACCTGGTGATGGGGTGGTGGTTCATTTATGCTTTGCACTAGATACGAAATCAGTAGGAGTTATAACAGCCCAAGAAACTCTGAAAGAAGAGAGATAATATATATATGTGACCACATGAGATGCTCAGAGTGATCCATTTCTAGTGACATCTCTACACAGTTGGGCAATTTTTCACTATTTCAGGCTTCAAAGGCCTATTCTTAAGATTAAATGTGATTCATTAAACACATTTAATGAGTGCCAGTCAAGGGTAAAAGCATCTAGGACTGAAACTGGTACATAGCAGGTGCTCGAAAAATCTTTCCTTCTTCCCTAGTTTTGGGTGGCAAACATTCTGGTTGTTTCCCAAGATGACCCCTTCTTCCTCACTTCCACTCTCCTGCCACAGTGCTTTCACGGGGTGAGCTTTTGATTGTTGATGATAGTTCCCTATATTTATATAGTGCTTTATGGTATATAAAGCAACTTCAGGCACATAATTTAATTTGGGTGTCACATGACTCTAGCCAGATATATATTATTAATCCCTAATTTTCAAGTGGAAAAACTGAGCCTCAGAGAACTTAAGTTCCTTGCTGTTGGTGAATGACTTGACCTTGGATTTTCTGATTTAATAAAGGAGAAGGAATGAAAAGATGGAGAGGAAGTACTTTGTTTTTGTTTTGTTTTGTTTGAACAGTATTACCCTGAGAATACCACTGTGGCAGAGGCTGCTGTTTCTCTCCTGAGCAGAGGTAGATTTACCATGAGGGGAACGAGTTGAGTGTGTTTGGAAATAAAAGGAGCCAAGAGAGACCAGCTTTTGGTGAGTGTGGACAACCGGGCTGCATCCTGCTGGGCCTCTGAGCCTTGTTGCATGTGCACATCTGCGCCTTTGGAATAATGGAAAACCATGAAATGTCTGAGGATGAAGTGAGATATAATCAGATAGGCCTTTAAAAAAAGGAAAAAAAATACTTATGTCTGGTTAGTGTTCCATGGTATAGAGGTATCATTGTTTATTTAACCATTTACTTACAGAAGGACTTTTTGGTTGTTTCCAGTTTTTAGCTATTATAAATAAAACTGCTAGAAGCAAGTATAGGTTTCTGGATGGATAGAAGTTTTCATTTCTTCGAGACTAATGCCCAGGAGTGCAACTGCTGGGTCATATGCATGTTTAGATTTTTAAAGAACCTGCCAAATTATCTTACAGATTAACTGTAACATTTTACAATCCTACCAGCAATGTATGAGAGATACAGTTTTTCTCCATTCTCACCAACATTTGATTTTGTCACTACATTTGATATTACCTGTTCCAATATCTCATCATGTTCTTAATTTGCATTTCCCTAATGGCTAGTGGTGTTGAACATCTTTTCATGTACTTATTTGCCATCTGCATATGCTGTACAGTGAAATGTCTCTTCATGTCTTTTGCCCATTTTCTAATTGGATTGCTTGGTTTTTTAATGATGAGTTTTGAGAGTTCTTTATATGTTCGAGATATGAGTTTTTTCTTAGGTATGTGGTTTGCAAATTTTTTTCTCTGACTCTGTAGCTTGTCTTTTCATCAAGGTCTTTTGCAGTGCAAAAGTTTTAAATTTTGATGAAGTCCAATTCATTAATATTTTCTTTTATGGTGTTATGTCAAAGAACTCTTTACTGACCCCTAAGTCCCCCAATTCTCTCTTGTATTATGTTCTAAAATTTTTATAGTTTTACATTTACACTTATACTTATGATCCATTTTGAGTTAATTTTTTTATATGATTTGAGGTTCAGGTTAACATTCTTTTTTATTTTTATTTATATATATATTTTTTGCCTATGGTTACCAAATTGCTTTAGCACATTTCTTGATATGTCTTTATTAAAAATCAGGTAGTCATACCTATATGGAGTGATTTCTTGGTTCTCTCTTTATTCCATTGATCAATGTGTCTATCCTTTTGCTAATATCACACAGTCTTGATTACCATAGTTATATAGAAAGCCTTAAAATCAGGTAGACTAATTCTTCTCAATTTATTCTTCTTTTTCAGAATCATTTTAGCTTTTCAAGTTCCTTTGCCTCTCCATGTAAACTTTAGAATAATCTTGCTAAATCTACAAAAAATCTTGCCTGGATTTTGATAGGAATAGTGCTAAACTGTGTATCAACTTGGAAAATTGGTTGGACATCTTTGCTATTCTGGGTTTTCCAATCAAGAAACACAGAATATGTCACCATTTATTTTTAATCTTCTTTCTTTCATCAGTGTTGTGTAGTTTTTGGCATACAAGTCCTGAAGGTATATTGTTAGATTTACACCTAAGTATTTTACTTTTTTTGAGCAATTGTAAATGGTTCTGTTATTTTATTTTTATTTTTTTTTGTGATACGCGGGCCTCTCACTGTTGTGGCCTCTCCCGTTGCGGAGCACAGGCTCCGGACGCGCAGGCTCAGCGGCCATGGCTCACGGGCCCAGCTGCTCCGCAGCATGTGGGATCTTCCCGGACCGGGGCACGAACCTTTTCCCCTGCATCGGCAGGCGGATTCTCAACCACTGCGCCACCAGGGAAGCCCTGGTTCTGTTATTTTTAATTTAAGTTTTCAGATGTTCATAACTGGTATATAGAAATGCAATTGATTTTTGCATGTTGCTCTTGTACCTGTGATCTTGCTGAATATATAAGTTCTTGGAGATTTTTGTAAATTCCTTGGGATTTTCTATGTAGAATATCATGTCATCCACAAATTGGGGCAGTTTTATTTCTTCCTTTCTAATCTGAATTGTACTTCATTCATTCTAATCTAAATGTACTTCATTTCCTTTTCTTGCCTCATTGCTCTGGCCAGAACTTTCAACACTATGTTGAATACTGGTGGTAAGAATGGACATTTCTTGCCTTATTCTTGATTGTAGGAAGAAAGCATTCATTCTTTTATCATTAAGTATGATGTTAGTTATATATATTTTTTGTAAATGTTCTTTATTAAGCTTAGAAAGTTCCCCTCTTTTCCTAGTTTTCTGAAAGTTTTTATCATGAAAGGCTATTGAAATTTTTCAGCGTTTGATTTCTGAATATTTAACTAGTGCTGCATCCCTGAAATAAATCCCACTTGGGCATGGTATAAAATTCTTTTCATATATTGCTGAATTCAACTTGCTAATATTTTGTTAAGAATTTTTGCATTTATATTCCTGAGGGATATCGGTCTGTGGTTTTCTCTCTCTTTTTTTATACTGTCTGTGTTGGTTTTGGTATCAGGTTAATATTAACTTCATAAAGTGAATTGAGAGGTATTCCAGTCTCTTTCATTTTCTGCAAAAAATTGTATAGAATTCACATTAATTCTTCTTTAAATACTTCATAGAATTCTTCAATGAAGCCTTCTGAGCCCAGAGCTTTCTTTTATAGGAAGTTTTAAAATTACTGAGTCAATTTCCTTAGCAGTTATAGGGCTATTCAAATTATCTGCTTCATACAGTGTGAGTTGTGGTAGTTGGCGTTTTTGAGGAATTGATCCACTCACCTAAGTTTTTAGATTTATGCGTGTAGATTTATTCACAGTATTCTCGTATTATCCTTTTGATGTTTGCAGGGTCTGCAGCAGTATCCTGTTTCATTTCTGATATTGGTACTTTGTATCTTTTCCCTTTTTTTTTGTCAGTCTTGCTAGAGGTTTGTCAATTTTATTGATCTTTTCAAAGAGCCATCTTTTTTGTTTCACTGACTCTACTGATTTTTGTTTTCAGCTTTAGTCATGTCTGCTCTTATCTTTATTATTTCATCGCTTCTCCTTTCTTTGGGTTTATTTTGTGCTTGATGGTGTGACATCACTCTAAGTCAGCATCTCAAAGGACAGAGACCATCTGACTTGTGATTGGGTAACTAGAAGACCAGGAAAACTGAAAAATACAGAAATTGAGGAGAACAGAGCCCTTTAGGTAAGAAGAAAAAAATGTGTCCTTCTAAGCAATAAACTCAAAGCGTCAACAAATCTGTATGGAAAGGGAGTTACCTTTGAGTCATGTGTTTTGGCCCTGAGCCCATGTTTTATTTTCTCAGATTCCCAAAGAGCACAATATGAAAACAGAGAATGAAGGAAAGAAACCAATACAGTTCCATGTAATAATGTGACATACTCATTCCATGTGACATACTTACTGTGAGAGACACTTTGCAAGCTGTGAGTATATTCTCTTTGAGGGTCAGAAGGATGGTACAGGCAGAGGAAGGGGAGCTTCAACTCAATCAACCAACTATCCTGAGTCCATAATTATGTACAGGACACTGAGATAATGCTTGTTCAGGATACAAAATAATTCTAAAGGTTGTGGGGAGGTGCTTACCTTTAGTGAGCTTTTGGTCTTAAGGCATAACAATCCTGGACTCTAAAATGGTGAGTGCAGCTCCCAAAACCACAGCTCCAAGCTCTCGAATCCACCGCTGTACAAAATACCCAAATCCTGGTGGATAAATGAAGCAGTTAGAACATGTCAGCACTCCTGGATCCTACAGGGAGTGGACTAGTGGAGCACCTTATCAGGACTGGGAGAAACTGTTAGTGAATACCTGTCACTTTCTTGAGAGACAGCTGGGGATGAAGTGTGGCTGTCATTGCATTTCTGTTACTGTTATTGCTCAGAATGCTCTGACAGGGCTAGCAAGGGGGAGGAGTGGCATCACATCACTGCAAGAGTTATTAGCACTTGGAGAACCAGACATGGCTTCCCGGGGGACTTTCCAGTGCTTCGCCATGCTCTTCTCCCACGCTATGACCCGGCTGCTTCCTGCAGCCCCTCCTCTCCTTGAAACATCACCTCTGATGTGTCTGGGTCCCCAGCCAGCTTACAAGCCCTTGCAACACCCAGGGGACACATTTTGTGGCATTGCCCTTAGAAATGTCACACTAGAGATCGGCCCTTCATTTTACATTCAATGCTGTCCTTACCACACAAAAGAGAGACTCGACAATGTCCACGATTGAATACAGAATGAAGATTTTTAAAGTAGATTCTAAACTTGACAATGGTAAATTTAAGTTCAATATTAAGGAAGAGCCAGTGTTTTGTATTCATTAGCAATGAGATCTTTCAGAGTCTTTATTTCAAAATACATTATCCTGTGAGGAGTGTAAGAAAGATGTGCTTTGTCTGAACCAGGAGAATGAAGATGTACACCTGTGGGGAATTTGCAGAAACATTGCGGAAGGTGTTTGCCTAGAGTCAGTGGGAAAGGTAAGGTTTTGTATACTTCAGTAATATCCTCGAGCAAACTAACTACTACCACTCTGTACTTGCCATGTGTCAGGCACTGACGCATGTAATATCCCAGTGACATAGGTATTATCATCCCCATTCTCAAGATTATGAAGTTGAGCGCTAGAAAGCTTAGGTGACCTGTCCACAGTCAAAGCAGTGAGTGCATGTTTAAGCCTGAACGAAACCCAAATATATTGGACTCCCAAGTCTATAATCAGCCACTACCCCTTCTTGCTAGTGTTTTATAGCTAAATGAATAAGAGCAAGGAATCCAATTATCGATCTATTCTGTAAATTGTTACTTGTAGTCCTATATTGGTGCCACAGCCTTACCTGAGAACATTAACTAAACGTGGACTGCTCTTTCAGGCCAATAGTGGTACAAATCTACAATAAAGTTGATTTCTAAATACTCTACCTAACACACTGACATTTTTCCAAAGCGCAAAAACATGATTGAAAATGTTCCTCAAATTAAGCTCGTTTCCTCTTCCTAATGTCAACTGAAAAATAAAATAATGCACAACCGAAAAGTTGAGAATTATGCTTTATTTGGTGGACAAAACTGAGGATGTAAGCCAGGATGCAGCCTCTCAGATAGCTCTGAGGGACTTCTCTAAAGAGGTGAGTGAGGAGCCAGGGTATATAGGAGTTTTTGCAACAAAGGCCAGGTAGTTGGAACATCAAAAGAGTACTGTTAATTAAAGAAAACTAGACAACTCAAGTTAACGAATTTAGCACTTCCCTATGTACAGGAAGATGCAAAAGTCTGGGCTCATTGAAATCATTCCTTTGATATGCACCTCAGCTGTCTGAGCACAGCGTATCCTGTGTTTGCTCATCCTGAGTCTCCTCAGGGTGCATCATTGGGAGGTGGCTAAGTGGCTGATGTCTTGATGGCAGACATACTGTTTCTATCCTGAGTTCCCTTAGGGCTCACCATGGGGCAGCTGTAATGCGATGGCTTGATGGCTGCAACATCCTTTGTTTACTGATATGACAGGCAACATTTTTTCATTGACACTAAAGATCATCTACTTAGAACTGAAATATTCATGTCTGTTGGGGAGTACAGCCTCAGTTCTCAACTGAATGAGATCCAAAGAGATACTGGAACACAGTAGTCTGTTCCGTATTTTTCTAGATGAGTGAGCTGCCAGCCTCCCAGGTCTATGTGTCATAGGTTGATATTCTCCCCCTGCCTCATGAGCTTGTTTGACTTCATCCACGAGGATCTTAGGGACTCTACTTGCACTGGCCAAGGTTCTTCCATCACTGACATGAATACTGACAGAAAAATGTGTGACTAGAACAAGACGTACTCTGATTTAGAAGGTAGAACAGAGTGAAACAAAATGAGTGTAAAGATTCCTACAATAATTAGTATCATAGTCTCTGAAATGGATTGGGGACATCTCTGGGGAGAGTGAATTAATAAAAATTCCTCTTTATGGTGGTGCATAATAAGGATAATTAAGAAAATGTGCTGCACAGAATTCTTTTTTTGCCAGTGGACACACAACATTGGATGATTCATTGGCTGCTGGAACAGGATTCTGTACTCTGGATCAATCGTGTGCCTTCCTGATGACACTTTAATAGAACAAATGGGCACAGAGTGACAGCTGATGATGGGAGGCTCAGACGCAAAGTAGAACTACCATTGCCTGGAGCTAAACAAAAATTATACCTTTGAAAAACTCAGAGTCCAAGAGCTAATATGTTGTCCACAAAAGGCAGAAAGTTTCCAATAAGATGGGTAAGTTATAAATGTGAGGAGCTCAGAAAATGTGTATTTCCAATTGAGGCTAAAAGCCAATATAGAGAGAAACAGACGGAGGACAGATAACTTCATAAAAATCTCAAATGCTGTGCCATGGAGGCAAATGTGGCCAGGGGACTCATACCTGTGGACCCAGAGGCCTTTCAGGAACTGACTTTGTCTCTCCAGATCCTAGCCTCCTTGCCTCAAAATGGACTTTCTCTCATATCCATGTAAGAGGCTCCTTGGAGAAGCTTCTCTCTACAAAATCACCTGCACAAAGGTGAACATTCTCGGGAAAAATGGGACTGACTTACATGGTTAATTCTATCAAATGGCTTTAAAATTAATCCATAGAAGGATGGAAAGGGGTAATGCCACAGTGGCAATAACAGGTCTTCATGATGTTCTTTTCCTCATAATCTACTTTAAGGGAAGGTAGAAACCAGGACACAGAACTTTTGTCCCAGAGGGAAGGAGAAAAAGAGATGTTAGTCATTTTGCTCTAATTCATGTGCAAAAAAATGAAATGAAATATTCTTCCTCATGGTTTCCATAGCTACTCCACCCCATTGGTTTTTATTTGCAGCCAGTCTAAGGGAGAGGTCAGGGACTTGTGGCCTTGCAGCCTTCTCACTGCCCCATGGAATCTCACACCACCACATGCCATTAATCAGTACCTCCAGTTGTCACCCAGGAGGGCAAAGCAAATCCACACAGAATCCTCCAAAGTAAACAATTCCCATTTCCCTTTCCCTTTGAAATTCTTATTGAAAGTTAGCTAAAGAATGTCCTTCGAGTTAAATACAAATTAGAGCATTGAGGTAAATGTGATTATGTAATAAAGTAAAAACATAGATTTTAAATATTTCCAACAAATATGTTTCATATCACCAGTTTGAGGCATAAAATAAGATCATATTTATTTTAATGTTGAAACATAACCATGCAAAAATACTCCCAGATTGACAAAACCTTTCTCTTAGGGTCCTCCTCCCCAGGTGATTTTTTATGATATAACGTCCCTCGACCCCATCCATGAATACATTTTCTGGTACTCTCCTAGTCTTCCCACACCTTCTATGAAATTGCCCTTCAAGTGTGTTTTCTGTCCCATAATCATTATTCCAAGTGTCAATACAGTCCCCTCTTTTTTTGGTGGTTTTCTTCTTTTTGGCTGTGCTGGGTCTTTGTTGCTGCACGCAGGCTTTCTCTACTTGTGGCGAGCGGGGGCTACTCTTCGTTGCGGTGCACAGGCTTCTCATTGTGTTGGCTTCTCTTGTTGTGGACCACGGGCTCTAGGCATGCAGGCTTCAGTAGGTGCAGCCCGTGGGCCCAGTAGTTGTGGCTTGCGGGCTCTAGAGCACAGGCTCAGTAGTTGTAGCGCACGGGCTTAGTTGCTCTGTGGCATGTGGGATCTTCCCGGACCAGGGATGGAACCTGTGTCTCCTGCATTGGCAGGTGGATTCTTAACCACTGCGCCACCACGGAAGTCCTAGTCCCCTCTCTTAACATTCCCAAGCTGAAATAGGTCTGGTCAGTGATATTGACAACCCTTTACTGAATGTTGGGAAAGTTCATTCTTGGGCTGTCCAGCCGTGAGTAAAACCTCAGGGTCTGTGCCTCGATCCTGGCAGGCTCCACCTGGCTCATCCTCCAACAGTGAGAAATCTCTGGAATCAGGGCCCCCCTACCCATTTGCTCCTTGCTTCCAGTCCAAGGTGAACATCCACTTTAGCAAGCTAATAGTTCCTTAAGGAGAAACTCCTCCTCTGACCCCTCCCCTTGAAACACACAGGAGCAGATGATCTTCCATGACCCACACAAGTCTAAATGCATAGTTGGAGGTCTTCTGATTAAAGATGAAAAAAAATATGGTGGATTGAATACATGTGCTTATTTCCCCTCTGAGATTCCACTGAAGAGAGATAAAGAAGACAAAAAATGTCAAATCTCCAGCAACAGAGAGAATGAGTGGCAGGCTCAGTAGAAGAGCTATTTGAACAAAATTCTGAAAGATGTAAATGGAGGATGTGAAATGGATTGAGGAAGCCATCATTTTGATTGTTTGTGAAGAGGCATCTAGACAATTTGCTCTACAGAACCTCAGAGGATTGTTGCATGGGAGTTGCTGGATGTAGTAGAGGGCAGGAATGAAGCTTGGGGCCAAAAACAGGGGACTAGTTGACAGTCTGGATAGAGAAGGGTCAAACCTTGCTTTCTCCCCACCTCACTCCTGACATTTATACAACCAGTGATGGCAGCTAGGTATCTCACCCTGGCTGGAGAATGGAGTTTCTTCTGGGGGAAATTGAATGGGTCTTGGGGAAAGACTTACCCATTCTAGCACTGCAGAAAAGATGATTTCTTACTTGATAACTAAAGCAGATTTCAGCAATTCGTAAGCCCATTTCCACATATACACAGCTCCAAACCAGCTTTCCATTGCATCACTCTGAAATACGGACAGCCAAACAAGGACCCACCACACATTTAAAGGAGCCCTCCAATGGGGATGAGGTGGGGCGTGTGAGCCCAAAGGAAAGAGTGAAAATGCAGGGAGAAGAGGAGAAGTTTTAAAAAAAGAAACTGCAGTTAATACCCCTGGTCTAGGAGGGTAAAAACTGGAAGAGGTTTGGAGCAGGTGGTGAGTGAACCAGTCTGAGGCCTCTCCCTTTTACAGGCACTCAAAATAACTCAATTTTACATGTAGCCAATTAACAAGAATTGATTGCCTATCTTTTATGTATCAAGCTCCTCCTAGGCATCGATGGTAGCCAATTTAATTTTTAATGGCATATGGTCAATTTTATTCATCATAGTATTCAATTTCACCTGTCCATTGCCTCTTTTACTGAGTACGGTCTGCACAATGGGAAATAAGAATTATGGGAATAGAAAATCTCCCTCTCTCACAGACACTGGAAATGGTTGCCAGAGATGAAATGATGCAAAACAAACAGTGGAAGTAAATTCCACCTGGCATACTCCAGTGCTTTATAGCCTGCAAAGCACTTATCTATCTCACATTATCCTATAACCCTATAAAGTAGAACATTTTTCCAGCTGTCCTTTCACTCCAAGCCAACGTTGAACCTACTAGGAAATGTAAAGACGTAATGAGATAACACATGCAAAGATCTTCCCAAGCCTGCTGTATCAGTGCTCAGTAAGAGATAGCTGCTACAGTGAAGATGAAGAGCCAGAAGAAAGTGAAAAGTGGGGCAAAGTTTGCCTTTTGTTGTCATAACTCCTCCTTTTTGTGCCCGCCTGCCTTTCTCCGTCCTCTGCACCCCGATGCATCTAAATATCAAGCCCCTGAGTGCCTAGAGTCTCCTAGGTACTGCCCCACCAGCTTTCAAGCTCTGCACCCACTTCCCCAATCAGAACACATCAAGCCCACGGCCTTTCCTTACGTCTTTAATATAATGTTACAATGGTTGATACTGGAGCCCCAAAGGATCATTTCAGAATCACATAAGAGTCTTCAAAATGAGAAATTTCTGTCTTTTGGCAAGCTGAATGGTATAAGTGTAAATTACAGTCATTAAAGTCTTCAGAGAAGGTTGGGGTCTCTCTTGGCATTTCTGATTGTATACATAGGCAGGTGGTTGAATGCACATTTGCCTCAGGATCAGGTAAATGGAAACAGAATCATACTCTCCCCAATTGCAAAAAGACGTGTTGAGGGTCAGGGGAAGAAAAGGGCTTTCCCTAGAGACGTAACCACTGACCTGTGGAATAAATCTGAATTTTCTTAAATAGAGGAAACAGCTTTTAACACTGTCCACAGAAAACTCTACCTCTTAGTCTGCCACCACAGCAAATTTCCTAGGATGAGTAGATACTTTTTAGAGCTAGGTGGTAGATCCCTTGGTGAACGGTTGCATAATATAAACCCGATTCCCATACAGAGGCCGCACGGTATGTAGTGTCAGGTGAGTCGTGCTGCAGCGGTGATGGTAATGGTGGTGTGTGCGCGTGCGTGTGTCTGTGTGTGCGCGCGCACATACCAGAGCCAGCAGGCAGACTGGGCTGGTGGAATATTTACCTCTAAAACTTGGCTCTAAAATTGAAAAGAAACTCTATTTTCTTGGATATTATTAAAACCATCTTTAGCCAAACAGTGCTTGTTTCACTTTGATTTTACAGGAAATAAACTCAGCATCCTGTAGAGCTGGGTGATTGTGGAGCGCTATGTGGTAAGAATTAACCATCTGCTGAATATTGAAGCAAGAATTGCCACTGCCCAGATTCTAAGATAGAACTTCCTGTGGAGTCAGATGGTTTCAGAAGAATTTCTGTGGTGAGAATTAACTCTAAATGGCTCATATGCTGTTGCTCCCTGGTCCAAATTAGGGCTGCCTCAGCCATAGTGATCATATACTTGGGAGTAGAAGGGATCCGAGTAAGGTCTCAGCACCCACTGGACGGACGTGTGATCTGAGTACTGCATAGTTTGCATTTTTATTCTGCATGAGATGCGGTTTGTCAGTGGTTAATGAAAGGGAAAATGTCCACTGTGTGCAGATAATCTAATTTTATGCTGAGAAAATCTAAAAGAATTAATTAAAACGTTAGAATAAAGTGGCTAAGTGCATCAAAATCAACATGTAAAATTGTGATGAGGAAAATAGTGCAGACCTGGCTTAATCATGACGCAGGTCTAACAACAGGACGCCGTCAGCCATTGCCCGGGGACAGCATGACCTGTGAGCTCCCTGATAAACTCTCAAGGTCTGGGGGGAGAATCCATAAGCAGTTCAATTCTTTCCTTTGATAACCCCTCACCCACCTACTGAAGAACAGACTGTCCAGACCGACTTTTTTTGCTAGAAACAGGCTAATCGGTTTACCTAGAAAATGTGCAAACAAAATTCACTCTCCCAGACAGCCTTCAGTTTTTTCTCTCCCCTTTCTCCTAAAAATTCCCTTTTTTTGCCTTCTTCCTTTGACAGTAGCCTACTGAGTCTTCTTCCTCATATGAATAAATTTGCATGCATGCAACAAACAACATTATTCCATAACAATAATCACTTCGAAAACACGATTTTTTTTTTTTTTTTTTTTTTTTTTTTTTTTTTTTGCGGTAAGCGGGCCTCTCACTGCTGTGGCCTCTCCCATTGCGGAGCACAGGCTCCGCGGCCATGACTCACGGGCCCAGCCGCTCGGCGGCACGTGGGATCTTCCCGGACCGGGGCACGAACCCGCGTCCCCTGCATCGGCAGGCGGACCCTCAACCACTGCGCCACCAGGGAAGCCCAGAAAACACGAATTTAAAAAAGAGATCATGGGCTTCCCTGGTGGCGCAGTGGTTGGGAGTCCGCCTGCCGATGCGGGGGTCGCGGGTTCGTGCCCTGGTCCGGGAGGATCCCACGTGCCGCGGGGCGGCTGGGCCCGTGGGCCATGGCCGCTGGGCCTGCGCGTCCGGAGCCTGTGCTCCGCGGCGGGAGAGGCCGCGGCAGTGAGAGGCCCGCGTACCACAAAAAAAAAATAAAATAAAATAAAATAAATAAATAAATAAATAAAAAAGAGATCACATTGGGAAAAAGAATCAATCAAAATTAAAACCCCCAACCTGGTATCAATTTTAACAAAAGAGGGTATCTTTAAAAAAAAGTACATGTTTATGCTTTCATTGCTATGTAACAAATCATCCCCAAACTTGGTGACTTAACCACCATTTTATTTGGTCGTGATTTTGTGGGTTGGTTGGGACCTGAGGGTGGTCCTTCCGCTGTCTCCCTTGGGGTCCTCCATGCTGTTGCAGTCAGCTGGTGGATGGGGCCAGAACCATTTAAAATGCCTACATTCACTGGTCTGGAAAGTTAGTGAAGACAGTTGGAAAGCTGGAAATTCTCTCAGTCGCTCTCTTTATGTGTCTTTCTCTGTATGACTAGTCTGGGCTTTTTTTCAAGACAAAAAAAAAGCCTTCACGGGCAAGCATTTTCCAATCACCAGCTAGCAGCATGCTTGCTGCTCTCTGACTGGACAAAATCAGTGTGGGCAGGGCCTGTGCAACGGCGCGAATAAGAGGCGCATGAATTTGGAGGAGATACAGCACACAAGTAAAAGTCTACCACAGGGACTCTCTCTGCTCATTCTTCAGCAGCGTCTATTCTGTGATCGCTAATTTTGTTACCAAACTGTAAATGCCTTGGGTTACAGTCGCGTTTACGTATTCTCAGAGCTTGGCATAGCTCCTGGTTAATGCGTAAATATACATTGGATAGACCAGTGATGGGGTGAACGGGTTAAGTGACGTACTCCAATCCTTGCTGGAAGAGCTAAAGATGAAGTCGTGAGATATAAACTCCTACCCTGATTTCCCCAATTCCTGCACTGCATCCTTCCCATGCCAGCTGTGAGGTGTGGAAGAATCACAGGAAGAAGTGCTTTCCACTAAGCTCTGTCTGCTTTTGTCACAGCTTCACAAGTCTCTGGGTCATACCTCTCCTCGCTGGTTTTAGGGAACAAGAGAATCCTGCAAACTATTTGGTCCAGAGTGGTTTTGTATAGCAGTGTTTAATGAGACCAGTTAAGAAAAGCATTCTAACGTTAGCCCCGAACTTCATGGATATATATGAGTGGTTAGAAAAGGAAAGCACAGGGAAGGTTGTGCAGGCTGGGCTGAGGCTGGCTGAGAGGACCAAGCATGCCACAGAGGATGCAACCTGATCACTGGCAGATGAAATGTTTCTTACAAGATGTGATGGTACTTAGAGGAAGCCTGGCGAGCCCAGCCAAGGGAACTTAAAGAGTTAAGTATGCTATTCAATCTTTTTGAAAGGCTGCTATGGTTTAGTTGAAAGGGTTAACAGGCATCAGGAGCCCAGGTTTGAGTGTCAGTTCTGAAACTTCCTTATTTGCCCTTGTGATGTGGGCTGGCATTTTCCTTCTCGTGGCCAATGAAATACGCGGGTCTGGCTCTGCCCATAGGTTTCACCCTGTGCTCTTGTGCTTAGGTACCAGGGAGATGTCTGGAGGGGGTGGGGGTAGGTGGCTGCCCTGACTGCAGCCAGACCACCTCTGCTTTTATCTCTTTTATGTGTACTTACATGTTCTGCATAATACCTTGTTTGAACAAAAGGTTCTGTTACTGAAAAACATTACTTCAAAAAAAAATTCCTTTATCTCTGAAATTCTGTGATTCTTCTCAAGATCTACAGACTACTTCAAATGATCAGTTCATAGTTTTATGGTATTTTTCTTTCTGGGAGTAGAAAAAATCATGTAAAGAAATCATGTTAGAAAAGCAATCATGTGTTTATTTTGATATCTATACCAATAGTTAGCTGGGTGCTAACCCAGCTTCTGGTCTCAAAAATGAAAAATCAGTTTGCAAACATCCCTTTGTAAACCTGTGATAGTTTCTCTCCAAATTGTCCCTAATTTCAGAGCCAGTGGAGTCTGAAGACTAAACATATTATTTGGTATTTTGTATTCTCACATATTCTCCATTTCCCAACATTTTGATTTCCTGGGCTTATTAAACAGAACATTTGTGGTGTTTGGAGGGCAATCTTCAGAAGCATATCTCATTTGCTAACTGTCAGGGTTCTCTCTCGGCTGTTGTTGTGGACGTGCTTTCATTCATTAAATCAATATTGAGCGAGAACCTACTATGTATGTTCTAGGCACTGGGGATACAGTGGTGCAGGGGACAGAGTCCCTGCCCTCACATGAGCAGGAGAGGGAGACAATAAACAGGTAAGTGAATAACTCAGGTACTTTCAGATAATGGTAAGTGCTATAAAGAAAACCCAACAAAACAAAAGGAAGGAGATTTAGAATCATGTGGTTGTAGAGTCATCAGGGATGGCTCTCTGAAGAGGCGTTATTTTTTCAGCAGAAAGATGAGAATGAGAAATTAAAGAGCTGGGGACATACAAAGGGCCTACTGGTGGGGATGAGGTGGGAGGAGAATGTTCCAGAAAAGGGAAGCAACATGTGCAAAGCCTGGAGAGAGAACAGAGCTTTATATTTTTGAAGGACAGAAAGAAAGCCAGGACAACTGGAGATGATTGAAGGAGGGACAGAATGGTAGGAGAGGAAGTCAGAGGGCGGCCAGTTCATGTAGGGCCTTGAAGGACATGGAAAGAAATCTAGATTTTATTCCAAGTACAATGAAATTGACAGGATTGAAGCCGGGGTGTGAAAGGACCTGATATCCGTTTTTAAAAGCTTGCTTTGGTTGCTGAGTGATGAATGATTCTCTTTATATCATTGACCTATTTTATCTTTTTACTAGCAGCCATCATAATCTGAAATCTGCCTGTTTATGTATATACTTGTTTATTATCTGTCTTCTCCTCTGACACACCAATAAATACAAACTCTTAATGTGATGATTTTGCCCATTTAGTTCACTGCTGTTCACCCAAGTGTCTAAAATAGTGCCTGGCACATAGTAAGTGCTAAAAATTGTTTGTTGAATGAATAAGTGAATGTATTTGTTCATTTAGATAATTAAGCCTGAGAGAGTACTTGTGGTATATGAGTGAGTGAGTGAGTGGCAAAGTAGGAAAAAATAACATTTGGTGGTCTTTTCTAGTTGTTCCTGGGGGCAATGATTCCCTGCACACCCCTTGTCCCTCCCACAGTATATGCAGGTGCAAGCGATCACAGTGAACTTGAAGTTTATTCCTGAAGTGCAGGAACACATGTGATGTGTATGTGTGTTCCCGTACCACTTGAAGTGTGGTGAAGCAGGGGAGGGCAGGCATTTGAAGCTGGACAGGTCTGGGTCCAAATTCCTCTTCTGGCTCTTGAAAACTGTGAGGTTTTGAGTAAATTGTTTTAAAACCACCATCACCTTGATCTCACGACTTTTTCATGAGCGTTTTCTATGAGGCAGTTACCCTGTTCTGTGCTTAGTAAATAAATGAATCAGAAACTCAGATAAATGCTTCTTCCTTTCCCAGAGTGAGAGGGAAAGGGCTTGTGGTGGGGACCAGGAAGTTACAAGTCAATTACAGATATGGTGGAAGCTGCCAGATGGTGTACCAGCTAATATTCCCAGCTCCCTGCTCCCTGCCGCACCTTGAGCCACTGCACGACATCCACCAGGGCACCTAGAAAGGGTGACCCAGAGCCACAGAACCAAGAAGTTCTGCTTCCTCAAAAACCAAAACCAGAGATCCTCATGATGACAAACACTTATCGAGAGCTTACTGTGTGCCCGGCACTGTTCTAAGCAGTACGGCTTTCAATTAATTCAGTCATTCCTCGTAAGAATCCTACTTACTGTACAGGTGAGGGAACTGCGTTACAGGGGTCGAATAACTCTCTCATGGCACATGGGTAGTGAATGGCCGAGCTGGGATTTGAACCTGAGCAGTTTGGCTCCCAAGCCCGACTTGTCACCACTGTGCCCTCCTCCCTCCCCAGGGCATGACAGGTGTCCTGTAAAGCCGGGAACATGAAAAGTCTGTAACCCATATCTGTGGTCTCAAACGGTGCAGTAGCACCCCCGTATCCCCGCCGAACCCACTGCCGGGCCACACTTCTAGTCAAGCACACCAGAGAAGCTTCTTTCTAGATTATTCTCTGTGTCCCGTGGCCCAGTGGCTGCAGAATTGATGCAATATTTGACACACTGCTTCTACATTCCTCTTCTAGGTAACAGGAAGAGCACCCGGTTTTTAAGACTGGTATCCAGGTCTTCTTTCCTCCTCTGCCAGCCACTTCCTTCACTACAGTGCGGGCAGCACCCTCCGAACCCCTGTGCTGCCGTCATAAACCGGCTTCTGGTTAGCTACTGTCTATTTCACCTCCCCTCTGACCTGTATTCCCCTCTGATCTGTATTCTCGCCGCACACACAGAGTGCCTGGCACACAGTAGGTGCTCAATGCCTGCTCAATGACTAGGAAATAAAAGAAGATAATTTCAGACAATGATGAAAAGCTGTTAGAGAAATGGAGCCCCTGCCTTCTGCAAGCCCGGGAGCTGCGCCAGGCAAAGCGCTGACATTGCGCAATTGGCACAAACAGAGAGCCGTTTTAAAGTGCAACGGCAAATTTAAACATTAAAGCATGAGGAATATTTTTATGACTGCACCTTGCCAAATGGAACTGAAGCAGATTTTGATATAAAAATTGACAGGAAGCAAAAGTGGAATGAATAAAAATAGAAAAGAAATTACCAAGCTCTGAAAGGAAGTACACAAGATGAAAATGGAATGAAATCTACCTTGACTGGAGGAGATTATATAAAAATGAATAAATTGACAGTAAATTAACATGTAGCATATCTACAATCTGTCTTTATGGGATGACAAAAGATATTTTTATTATCTCAATGCAGAACTTTGGTTGATTTTTTTTTCCCATTGGCTCATGAAATGAGAGGTTTAGATTTATATAGAAATAAGTGTTATGCTTTGCCCAACTGCTTGGGGCCCACGGGAGTCTGGAGTCTGCTAAGTGTTTCTTTCTAAATCTTCCTGGAGGCAACTATTTTCTTGGATGGAGTTTTCTGTGAAGTTGAGGGTAATTACCTAGGGATTGTGTGTGTGTGTGTGTGTGTGTGTGTGTGTGTGTGTGTGTGTGTGTGTGTGTGTTGTTTGGGGTTGTGAGAAATGGAACATTCCAGAGTTGAAATCCTCAGAAGTCTGATATGGCAAATGCAGAGCCCAGTTAGGAAACTGAAGACCCAGCCCTTTCCCTGAAGCTTGTAGTAGCTTCTCTTGGGCAAATCACATAATCTCTGGGTCTCAGTTTCGCTAATTATAAAGTAGATATGCTAATTCCTGCTTTTCCCATCTCGTTTATGAGGATCGAATGAGATAATGGACATGAAAGTACTTTGAAAAGTCCAAATATGATGCTAATCCAAGGAATTATTGTTATAAGTTTTCCAAGTAATAAAATTATTGTGTGTGTGTAACTTTAAGATTGAAAAGGCTTATTCTGAAGAGTAGAACAATTGCAGTACACAGTAATTCCTTCTATTTATGTAGCATCTTGTAATGTTAAAAGTCCATAATGTACATTCACTTACCGGATTCACCAATAATACATCAAGATGAACAGCTCTTCGGACAGATGGAGAAAGGCCGAATTAGTTGCACAAGGTTTCTCAGTTCACGAATGTGGAGCCAACACTAGAGCCCACATAATCCCACAGCTGGTCCAAACAGCCTCCGTGCTGAGGTTGCTGCCATTCTTCACAGCTCTGTGTGTGTAAAGAACATTTTCCACTTAATAAAGACTTAATAAAGTGGAATTCTTGTTCCAGGCTTTCCTCCCCAACTCTGCCTCTTATGGACATAATATGTCCTTATTTGGACACTTGGTGGCATTTCGTCACTAAATATTTACTACACTGGACCCCATGCTGGATGCTGGGGAGACCTGGCAAAGAGGTCATTGCTTTGGTCTTCAGGAAACTTCTGGTTCAGAGAGGAAGACAGACACATAAACAGGCAAGTACATCACGTGATAAATGTTATAACGGAGGTAAGATGGCTTCTGTGGGAGCACCCGTGAGGCAAGAGGAGGCCTCCAGAAAGAAGTGATATCTCAGGTGAGACCTGAGGAACCAGGAGTTAGGCAGCTCAAAGAGAAAGAAGCTCAGGCAGAGGCAGTGGCCGTTTCAAAATCCTGGAAGAAAAAGCCGGATATTTGGGAGACAAAGTATTTCATAAAGGCTGGAGCACAGAGTGTGAAATTAAGGAGTGGGGAGTAGGAAGGGGGAAACTGCTGGTGAGGGATGAAAGCTGAGACAGGAGCAACAATACTAAGCCTTAGAATAAGTGTTCGAAGGTCTGGCAAAATTCTCATTTTTCCCATGATGACTATATCAGAGCTTAAGAAAAATATATCAGCAAGGTTGCTTCTGATCACTCTAATGAAAGATTCTAGCACCCCATCCCACTTTCCTTATCTTCCTTCTCATCACACTTCATCACTTTCTAATAATACTATGCAATGCGTTTATTTATTTTGTTTATTGTCTGCGTCACATCATTCGAATCGAATGCTATAAATTCACTGCTATGTTTCCCATGCCTAGAACAGTGCCTGGCAAGTAATCCTCCATAAATATTTACTGAGTGAATAAATCACACATAAAACTCTCTCCCCATTTTTTTCTAAGCTTTGCTGATGCTCTAAGGATTATTTGGGTTACAAGCTGGGTAACTCAGCATGGCCTCAGGTTGCAGTGAGTCTTGAGAACTGGTGGCGGGGCCCATCTGAGCCAGGAGGAGGAGGTCTAAAGGTGCCGGCTTGGGGGGGTCGAGGGGTGCTGCAGAGACAAGGGTCATGGCCGGGCCTGACAAACAGGGAGTAGTACTAATGCTGGGATCTCAGCACCTAAGCAGGCTGGTGGGGGGCTACTTATGTGGAGAACGTCCTGCTCTTTGCAAATTCCACCACGAAGGCAGCTGTTTGGAGTACCTGCTGGCATTGGAAGCAGAAAGCCCGGTCTCGTTTTGTCCTTGGCAGCCCAGCTAGCCTTTCACAGACCAGCCTGGGGACATCAGTAGGAGCTGTCCCTGGCTATAAGGGTATCTCTCTGGTTCTACGCTTCGCATTTCAGACAATCAGAAGAGGACATATGGGGAGACGCAGTGGCTCTGCTCGGGTTTTTTAGGAAAGAAGAACGTCTGATTCAGTGGAAGTCTCAGGATAATTTTGATAGGCTTAGCTGAGGGCTGGCTTCTCTTACACGAGTTGTGACATCTACCCCAGACAGTCTCTATCCAATTTTTGGTAACATTCCTCATATTTCAGATGTTCTTATAATTCTCCGAAGTGTAGCAGTGATTGATTCCTATTTTTGTTTTTGTTGAATTAAAAAAGTGAGTGATTTTGTACTATGGGAGGAAAAATTCATTCATTGTTGAAAGAGGATGCATTTTGAATCTTGTTGGGCACCAAGGATTAAATCACATATTTTCAACATACAGACACTTTGATGTTTCTAATGATTTACAAACATCCCCAGTCCAGAAGTAATTGCTTAGTCTTTTCCAAATGTCTAAATAACACTTCTATTTAAACTTTTTTTTTTTTTTTTTTTTTTTCTGCGGTAGGCGGGCCTCTCGCTGTTGTGGCCTCTCCCGTTGCAGAGCACAGGCTCCGGACGCGCAGGCTCAGCGGCCATGGTTCACGGGCCCAGCCGCTCCACGGCATGTGGGATCTTCCCAGACCGGGGCACGAACCCGTGTCCCCTGCATCGGCAGGCGGATTCTCAACCACTGCGCCACCAGGGAAGCCCTATTTAAACTTTTTATTGAATTACAGCATGCCTTGAGAAATGAGCACCAATGCTAAGCATACAGCTTGATGAATTTTCATGAAGTGAGGGCGTTGTGTTCAGATCAAGAAACAAAACGAGCAGCTCAACAGAAACCCCCTGGAAATCTCTTCCAGTCACTGCCTGGCCATGAACCCCCATCACCAGCATGATGGTAGCAGTTTTGTCTGGTTTTGAACTTTACATGAAAGGAAGCATATAGTATGTACACTTCGGTGTTTGGATTCTTTTGCTCAACAACGTATTTGTGAAGATAAAAATGTGGACCTGACAGCACGAGGTGGAGAGGAAGGAGGGGTATCATTCTGTTCTGAAGGCTGGTAGATCAGGAGGCCAGGCGGCCAGTGGTCACCAGGGCAGAAGGAAAGTCTAGAAGGAGAACTCCCATATTTGCGTCTACGTGAAGTTCTGCGTTCTGCTCCTCCTGAAGTAGATTTCCCACCCGGCCCGACCCGCCATGTGCCATTTTTATTATATTGGAGGTACACCCAATAGGACTTCTTTTTTTTTTTTTTCCTATTTATTTATTTTTAATTTTTTAATTTTTTTAACATCTTTATTTGAGTATAACTGTTTTAACAGTAGTGTGTTAGTTTCTCCTTTACAACAAAATGAATCAGTTATACATATACATATGTTCCCATATCTCTTCCCTCTTGCGTCTCCCTCCCTCCCACCCTCCCCATCCCACCCCTCTAGGTGGTCACACAGCACAGAGGTGAACTCCCTGTGCTATGCGGCAGCTTCCCACTAGCTATCTAATTTACATTTGGTAGTGTGTATATGTCCCTGCCGCTCTCTCACACCGACAGGACTTCTTGAAGGAGTGGTTGCAGGTGTGGAGAGGAAGACAGCGGAATCAAGGCTGACCCTTTAGGTCTTTGCTTGCAAACTGTGTTGCTGCTATTTCCTGAGTTGGAGAAAAATGGGGAGAAACAAGCATTGGGGGAGCGCGAATCAACGGTTTGTTTTGGAAAAGTCATGAGATGTTTCTTAAACAGAACCCAAGTGGGTCTGGAGCTCTGGGAAGCAGTCAGAGCTTGAGTTACAGATTTCGGCATCTTCAGTGTGTGGATGATTTAGCTCTGTGCGGGGGACAGGGTGAGATACTGAGGATGAAGTGAACGGCCACCTGGCAGCTCGGATAAAGTCCCCTTTCTTTCCTTCCCCATCCACCTCCTCTGCCACCTGCGCTTGCCTTGTGCTGTGCACGCGTGCAGCTCTGGGCCCCGATCTTCCCCTTTTCTCCTGCCTCTTCAGTGCCCCTCCTTCCCACCCCTCCCCTTGTTTGGTATCACAAAAACCCAAATAATTGGGGAAGAGGACATTTCCCTGGGAAAGGGGGGAGGTGGAGAGGAGGGAGGAGGGCAGCAGGACTGGTTGTTAGAAAGAAAGACTTAGTAACATACCAGTAGGCACTGGTACTAGTACACATCCTGATACTTTTTGGCCCATCACACTTTTACTTTGGTTACTCATATGAATGAGTTGTCCCTGGAATTTTCTTGAAAACAGGAAATTCGTTTCTGTGTTCCAAGAGAGTTTCACTATAGTGTAAACCAAATGGTTTAACAAAGTATACTTATTGGACAAATTTCCTCCTCACCAAAAGGACTAAATTGCTTATCTCTATATTTATTCCAATAACTAACAATTCAGCTGTGGTAGGGCAAACGTTTTCTGTGCCTGTGTGTGTGTGTGTGTGTGTGTGTGTGTGTGTGTGTGTGTAACTTAAGGAGTCAGAAGTAGACTCCTCCATTGTGTGAGCAGTGGTATTTGCGAGTAGAAAAAGAATCATTTCAGATTAAACTCCCTCTTCATTGTTCAAGTGTTGGCACCCTGGCTGGTGAGTACTTGTTTTTCAACCAGGGCTAGGATGCTGGAATGAGGCCCTGGCAATTCCTTGGTGACTAAACCAGAGGACAAACATGTACCTTCCCCCTCAGATATTTTGGCAATTAATTCACTTATATCCAACCTGTAACAGATGCAGCACTTGGGGAAAAAAATAACTCTTCCTTCATGCCTAGATTCCTCCTCTTCTCTTAGTTAAACCATAAAGCAAATAAAGGATGAAATGAAGTACGCATCATTGCCTTAAGAAGAAACAGAAATGCACATGAAATGGTACAGTGTGTGGATTGACAGGCTCCCTGGGACCCCGCATCTTGGCTGGCTTCCAGATTATTGGTCGGCTCCCTTCCTCACCCCTTCCTCGCTTCTTTTTCAATCTCTTCGTGTTTTGCCCTGACTTGAGTCCCTCAGCTCTTTCCCGTCTCTACGCGGTTGGCTGTTTCTCGTTCTCTTCTACAACTAGGATGTTCACATTTCCTCAGGACAGTACTGCGAAATAAGGTCACGTTAAAAGAAAGAAACTGCATATTATGCCAGCAGAATAACTGGTTGACAAGTTGAAGAGGGCCTAAGCAAGTTGATTCCTGAAAGATAAGACAGGGACAATATAGCTGCCTTTCTTTCAGGAATCACACACACATGTTTCTAACCTCTGGGACTCGATAGGTTGAAAGAGGATAGGTTTTACCCACTGATGCGAACCAAGTGCTGCCCCATAGAATGACTGATCTAATGTGCCCTAAATTATGTCTCCCATTTGCTCTGTCGCAGTGACTAATGTTTCTACTTGAGGACGATGTTAGTAATGCCTTGTATTTTACTGGTGTTGCGGATCTTACTGTTGTAAATATATTATTCAGCTACATTTACCTGGCTCATTGCTGTTTATGAAGTACCTGTCTTATGTGCCAGGGTCTGAGCTACAGCAATGTGTACACCGTCTCTCCTGGTTCTCGTGACAACTCTGTGAGTGGACATTGTTATGCCCATTGAACAGATGAGGCCACTGAGGCTCAGAGGGGAGTTAAGCCAGACCTCTTATCCATGGCGGGACTAGGAGTTTTAACTCCATATTCAGACGCTCCTCGCATTCCAACCTAGTCAGGGGCTGACTGTTTTAGCGATGTTGACAGCACCTGCTAAAACACAGATATGTGATTGCCAGGAGACCCCTGGCTTGTTCATCAGACTAGCTTTATTAGAGAACCAGATCCTAAGAATTTGTGGCATTTTATGGTGGGATTTTTCTGGCATGATTTTCCACAGTCATCACATATATAAGATTTCTTTTCCAAATTTTGATATTCTTTTCCAAATTCCACTTTTCCAAACTATTATATTTTCTAATAGTTGGAGATTCACATGTAAAAGTCTTATAGTTATATAGCTGTGCTCCGAGCAGCATTGTTCACAATACCCAAATGTCCACTGATGGATGAATGGATAAGCCAAATATGACATATACATACAATGGAATATTATTCAGCCTTAAAAAGGAAGGAAATTCTGACATATGCTACAACATGAATGAACCTTGAAAACACTATGCTAAGTGAAATAAGTCAGACACAAAAGGACAAATACTATAAGATTCCACTTACATGAGGTGCCTAGAAGAGTTCAATTCTTTCAGACAGAAAGTAGAATGGTGGTTGCGAGGAGCTGGGTGGGGGGAGGGGAATTATTGTTTAATGGGCACAGAGTTTCAGTTTGAGAAGCTGAAAAACCTCTGGCGATGGATGGTGGTGATGGTTGCACAACAATGTGAATGCACTTAATGCCACTGAACTGTACACTTAAAGATGGTTAAAATGGTAAATTTTGTTATATGTATTTTGCCACAATTAGCAAAAGAAACATTAAAAAATTTAGAGTCCTTCTTTAGGAATGCTGGCAATTTCCTCCAATTTCTTGTTGTAATCACTCTTTCTTTGGTGGGATTTTCTTTGCTTGGTCTCCACTTTGCTGGATGCAATGCTGGGGAAGGGGCTTTTCCTTCTCTTTTCCCCTCTGCTGTCTTTGTAAGTAACTCCTCTCTTCAGGGGACCCTGGGGAGGTCTGGTACACACCTGCTGCAGCAGAGACACACATTCCGAAGCAGATGGCTCCTTCCGGGTCTCTGTGTTGTCATCTGACACAGTAGACAGAAAATGCTAATGACCTCACAGATCGCTTGGTTAGTATCAGGAACTCTCTCTTCTTAGCCCTTTGGGAAAGCAGGACCCAGGGATCTTGTAATTAAGAAATCATAGCTTCTTTGCAAGTTGGAAATGCCAGTGATACCCAGGTTTTTCCATTCTCCAGCATCTCATCTGCAGGGCAGGATTCAGACACAATTTCTCCTCTCACATTCTAACTTGAAGGAATCCCCAAACAAGTCATGCTCAGCGCACAGGGACCAATTCCCAGACAAAGAACCTGCTGGGAGGACCGCTGCCGTTTTGGGAATCCCAGACTTGCCCAGGAGCCTGGGAGGATCAGATGCAGGAGTTCACCTGAGTCCTGAAGTAAGGCTGGGGACCTTGGGCCTGGAGTGAGGCAGGTGCTCTGGAATGCTTCTCTCCAGGTCATTTGCAATTTAAGAAGGGATCAAGTTCTTACCAGGGCTTTTCAGACTAGAACCAGCAGGTGGGGTTGTATTGCTTCTGGTAGCAGTGCCGCTGAAATTGCCTATTCCACCGGTGTGCTCCCATGCTCAGAGTTACAGGTGCAAAGTTGAAGCTAGTTACGAGACCCGAGTGAGTTTGAACCCTTGGCCTGTCTCTGTCAGTGAGGCTTTGGGGATGTCAGTTAATCTCACAGATCTTCTGGGGCTAGACGAAGTGTGCTTGCCTCATGCGATTGCAGGGAAGATAGCAGGAACTTTTATAGGAAAAGAGGGGAAATCTATAGAGCTAAATTTTGCAAGGATGTGTGTGCAAACTGGGTGCTTTTTGTAATGCTAACCATATTCTATCTGAATCATTTAGCACCATTATCTGGTGCACATTCTGGCTGATGAGATTTATGGGAAAATGTAGCTAGGCACGGCTGGAGATGGAAAATAGGATGGAGAGGCTAGTGTACAGTGGCTCTTAATTGAGACAATTTTGTAGTATATTTTGGTGACTTCCTAGGACAACATTAACACAACCTAAGAGGCTCTGTACAAGTGTCTGTCTCATGGGTTCCAAGTGGATATACAGGAGCTGGGAAAAAGACTGGGAGCGGGGAGAAGGGGAATGGTCTCACAAAAGTCCAGGCAGGTTTTTCTGGTCTTCTCCCTTGAGAAGATGAACATCATCCTGGGTGGTCCACAGGCTGCCTGTAAAAATCTGGACATCAACGGGACAAAGGACCCTGTGAGGCGGGAGTCAGTAATACCCTGTATTAGTTTCCTATTGCTGCTGTAACAAATACAACAAATTTAGTGGCTTAAAACAACACTTACTCTCTTACAATTCTGGAGGTCAGAAGTCCTAAGATGGTTTCACTGGGATAAAGTCAAGGTCTCAACAGGACTGGTTCCTTCTAGAGGCTCTGAGGGGAGAATCTATTTCCTAGCCTTTTCTAGTTTTTAGTAGCTGCCTTTATTCCTTACCTTGTGGCTCCTTTCTCCATCTTCAAGGAGATGCTCATCCAATCTGTGCTCATTACAGATGAGCTTCTCCATTGACTCCAACTCTCTTGTCTTCCTCTTATAAAGATCTTTGTGATGACATTGCCCATCCACTAATCTGGGATAATCTTCCCGTCTCAAGGTCCTTAATTAAATTCTCTCTGTAAAGTTCTTTAGCCATGTAAGGAAACATTCAGAGGTTCTGGAGAATAGGACTTGAACACATTTGGAATTATGTTTCACTATTCAGCCTACCACATACATACCATTTAATTGCTACCAGAAGAACAAGTGAAAGAGCTGAATGTGGATTAAGAACAGAATGGAGTATCTGAGACATTTTACACTAAATTGGCTTGAGATCAATTCACTGTATTTCAGTTTCCTAATGACCAATTTATCTAACTTTAAAATTTTACTAATAATTAAAAGGTTGTCTCTTTTAATGATTTGAATATCAATTGTCTATTTTTCAGTGCTTACTATTCTTTGCCGATTCTTCAAATGGTATGTCAACCTTAATTTTGAACTGCAGCAATTAAAACTTGATCATATTACATTAAGTCAAATTAGATTAAAATTGTAAAGGCTTAAGATAAAGGGCTGAAGTTTTTACTGGTGATTTTTAGGAAGAAACAGATGAGGTTGTATTTATTTATTTATTGACATTTTGAATTTTATTTAATTAAGTTTTTTATAGAGCAGGTTCTTATTAGTTATCCATTATATACATAATAGTGTATATATGTCACTAAGGAGGTTGTATTTAAATTAAAATTTAAATTTAAAAGCATCTGAGAAAAAATTGATAGTAGTCCAAATTATCCCAGAAAAAATGATGACATTTTAAATTTCAAACAACAGCCAACTGAGATGAAACAAATGAAGGCAGCAGAAAGAAAGTGAGGATGTCCAGAAGATTGGGTTATAATGATTTCTGTGACTAATGCCTCAACTTTGATACTCACTGACTGTAAAAACAAAATTGTTGTGGAAGCATTTTGTTTTCAATGGGTTTTTTTAAAAAATCCTGAAATGCTAAAGAGACTGGTGAAGTGAGAAATGAACTGAAGCCACAGGAACAACCATATCACACAGTAACTTCAAGTTATTAAATTGTTAGAAAAGTTGTCTTGGAGAGGGCAGACAGCAGAAGCAAGAAGTACTACAATCCTGCAGCCTGTGGAACAAAAACCACATTCACAGAAAGATAGACAAGATGAAAAGGCAGAGGGCTATGTACCAGATGAAGGAATAAGATATGGATTAAATGGATTAAATGCTCCAACCAAAGGACACAAGCTTCCTGAATGGAAACAAAACCAGGACCCACATATATGCTGCCTACAAGAGACCCACTTCAGATCTACAGACACATAGAGAATGAAAGTGAGGAGATGGAAAAAGATATTCCATGCAAATGGAAATAAAAAGAAAGCTGGAGTAGTAATACTCATATCATGTAAAATAGACTTTAAAATAAAGAATGTTACAAGAGACAAGGAAGGACACTACATAATGATCAAGGGATCAATCCAAGGAGAAGATATAACAATTATAAATATATATACACCAAACATCAGAGCACCTCAATACATAGCGCAACTGCTAACAGCTATAAAAGAGGAAATCAACAGTAACACAATAATACTGGGGAACTTTAACCCCTTGCTTACACCAATGGACAGATCATCCAAACAGAAAATTAATAAGGAAACACAAGCTTTAAATGACACAATAGACCAGATAGATTTAACTGATACTTACAGGACATTCCATACAAAAACAGCAGATTACACTTTCTTCTCAAGTGCGCGTGGATCATTCTCCAGGAGAGATCACATCTTGGGTCACAAATCAAGCCTCAGTAAATTTAAGAAAATTGAAATCATATCAAGCATCTTTTCTGACCACAATACTATGAGATTAAAAATCAATTACAGGCAAAAAAAGTAAAAAACACAAACACATGGAGACTAAACAATACATTATTAAATAACTAAGAAATCACTGAAGAAATCAAAGAGGAAATCAAAAAATACCTAGAGACAAATGACAATGAAAATGTGACGATCCAAAACCTATGGGATGCAGCAAAAGCAGTTCCAAGAGGGAAGTTTATAGCAATACAATCCTACCTCAAGAAACAAGAAAAATCTCAAATAAACAATCTAACCTTACACCTAAAGGAACTTGAGAAAGAAGAACAAACAAAACCGAAAGTTAGCAGAATGAAAGAAATCATAAAGATCAGAGCAGAAATAAGTGAAATAGAAACAAAGAAAACAATAGCAAAGATCAATAAAACTGAAAGCTGGTTCTTTGAGAAGATAAACAAAATTGATAAACCATTAGCCAGACTCATCAAAAAAAAGAGGGAGAGGACTCAAGTCAACAAAATTAGAAATGAAAAAGGAGAGGTTACAACAGACACTGCCAAAATACAAAGCATCCTAAGAGACTACTACTATAAGCAACTCTATGCCAATAAAATGGACAGCCTGGAAGAAATGGACAAATTCTTAGAAAGGTAGAACCTTCCGAGACTGAACCAGGAAGAAATAGAAAATATGAACCGACCAAATACAAACACTGAAATTGAAACTGTGATTAAAAATCTTCCTACAAACAAAAGTACAGGACCAGATGGCTTCACACATGAATTCGATCAAACATTTAGAGAAGAGCTAACACCCATGTTTCTCAAACTCTTCCAAAAAATTGCAGAGGAAGGAACACTCCCAAACTCATTCTATGAGGCCACCATCACCCTGATACCAAAACCAGACAAAGATACTACAAAAAAAAGAAAATTACAGACCAATATCACTGATGAATATAGATGCAAAAATCCTCAACAAAATATTAGCAAACAGAATCCAACAACACATTAAAAGGATCATACACCATGATCAAGTGTTTTCCCAGGGATGCAAGGATTCTTCATTATATGCAAATCAATCAATGTGATAAACCATATTAACAAACTGAAGAAGAAAAACCATATGATCATCTCAAAAGTTGCAGAAAAAGCTTCTGACAAAATTCAACACCCGTTTATGATAAAAACTCTCCAGAAAGTAGGCATAGAGGGAAACTGCCTCAACATAATAAAGGCCATATATGACAAACCCACAGCAAACATCATTCTCAATGGTGAAAAACTGAAAGCATTTCCTCTAAGATCAGGAACAAGACAAGGATGTCCACACTCACCACTATTACTCAACATAGTTTTGGAAGTCCTAGCCATGACAATCAGAGAAGAAAAAGAAATAAAAGGAATACAAATTGGAAAAGAAGAAGTAAAACTGTCACTGTTCACAGATGACATGATACTATACATAGAGAATCCTAAAGATGCCACCAGAAAACTACTAGAGCTAATCAACGAATTTAGTAAAGTAATAGGATACAAACTTAATGCACAGAAATCTCTTGCATTCCTATACACTAATGATGAAAAATCTGAAAGTGAAAGTAAGAAAACACTCTCATTTACCATTGCAACAAAAAGAATAAAATACCTAGGAATAAACCTATTTAAGGAGACAAAAGACCTGTATGCAGAAAACAATAAGACACTGATGAAAGAAATTAAAGATGATACAAATCTATGGAGAGTTATACCATGTTCTTGGATTGGAAGAATCAATATTGTGAAAATGACTATACTACCCAAAGCAATCTACAGATTCAATGCAGTTCCTATCAAACTACCACTGGCGTTTTTCACAGAACTACAACAAAAAATTTCACAATTTGTATGGAAACACAAAAGATCCCGAATAGCCAAAGCAATCTTGAGAAAGAAAAACGGAGCTGGAGGAATCAGGCTCCCTGACTTCAGACTATATTACAAAGCTACAGTAATCAAGACAATATGGTACTGGCACAAAAACAGAAATATAGGTCAATGGAACAGGCTAGAAAGCTCAGACATAAGCCCACGCACATATGGTCACCTTCTCTTTGATAAAGGAGTCAATAATATACAATGGAGAAAAGACAGCCTCTTCAATAAGTGACGCTGGGAAAACTGGACAGCTACATGTAAAAGAATGAAATTAGAACACTCCTTAACACCATACACAAAAATAGATTCCAAATGGATTAAAGACCTAAATGTAAGGCCAGACACTATCAAACTCTTAGAGGAAAAACTAGGCAGAACACTCTGTGACATAAATCACAGCAAGATCCATTTTAACCCACCTCCTACAGAAATGGAAATAAAAACAAAAATAAACAAATGGGACCTAATGAAACTTAAAAGCTTTTGCACAGCCAAAGAAACCATAAACAACACCAAAAGACAACCCTTAGAATGGGAGAAAATATTTTCAAATGAAGCTACTGACAAAGGATTAGTCTCCAAAATTTACAAGCAGGTCATGCACCTCAATATCCAAAAAACAAACAACCCAATCCAAAAATGGGCAGAAGACCTAAATAGACATTTCTCCAAAGAAGATATACAGATTGCCAACAAACACATGAAAGAATGCTCAACATCATTAATCATTAGAGAAATGCAAATGAAAACTACAATGCGATATCATCTCTCACCCATCAGAATGGCCATCATTAAAAAATCTACAAACAATAAATGCTGTAGAGGGTGCGGAGAAAAGGGAACCCTCTTGCACTGTGGTTGGGAATGTAAATTGACACAGCCACTATGGAGAACAGTATGGAGGTTCCTTAGAAAACTAAAAATAGAACTGCCATACAACTGAGGAATCCCACTACTGGGCATATACCCTGAGAAAACCATAATTCAAAAAGAGTCATGTACGGCAATGTTCATTGAAGCTCTATTTACAATAGCCAGGACATGGAAGCAACCTAAGTGTCCATCGAGAGATGGATGCGTAAAGAAGATGTGGCACCTATATACAATGGAATATTACTCAGCCATAAAAAGAAATGAAATTGAGTTATTTGTAGTGAGGTGGATGGACCTAGAGTCTGTCATACAGAGTGAAGTAAGTCAGAAAGAGAAAAACAAATACCGTATGCTAACACATATATATGGAATTTTTTAAAAAAGTCATGAAGAACCTAGGGGCAAGACAGGAATAAAGATGCAGAACTACTAGAGAATGGACTTGAGGACATGGGGAGGGGGAAGGGTAAGCTGGGAAAAAGTGAGAGAGTGGTAGTGTATATATGGACATATATACACTACCAAATGTAAAATAGATAGCTAGTGGGAAGCAGTCACATAGCACAGGGAGATCAGCTTGGTGCTTTGTGACCATCTAGAAGGGTGAGATAGGGAGGGTGGGAGGGAGGCAGATGCAAGAAAGAACAAATATGGGGATATATGTATATGTATAACTGATTCACTTTGTTATAAAGCAGAAACAAACACACCATTGTAAAGCAATTATACTCCAGTAAAAACGTTAAAAAAAAAAAACTGAATTACTGTGATGTACAGCAGAAATTAACACAACCTTGTAAATCAACTATACTTCAATTAAAAATAAATCCTGATAAAAATCTCTGGCCTGTTCCTTGACCCTTGTGCAACTCAACCTTACTCATACTGTGTTGCTGCTGTTGACAAAAATTCAATTAACGATCAAGTTGAGAAGAAAATATGGGAGTATTATTCAAGCCAAACTGAGGATTATAACCTGGGAGACAGAAAGCTCTGAAACTGTTTTGCCTGTTAGAAGTCCAGGAAGTCCAATGTACAGTCATGTACATTTTTGAGACAAAGGATCGTACATCAAAATGAGATCCTGATGTTTTCCATAAAGTTCACCAAGAATACATAGTCCAGGTAAGCATGTACAAAGCCAGCAGCAAGTCACCATGACCCTCTGCAGAGCTGGGAAAAAGAACCCTATTCTTTTTTTTTTTTTTTTTAATGAATTTGATGAGAGAGCACAATCACTACCTTGATCTTTTTTTCTAAAAATTAATTAATTAATTAATATTTGGCTGCGTTGTGTGTTCGTTGTTGCTCGTGGGCTTTCTCTAGTTGCATCGAGTGGGGGCTACTCTTTGTTGCGGTGCGTGGGCTTCTCATTGCAGTGGCTTCTCTTGCTGCGGAGCACGGGCTCTAGGCCTGTGGGCTTCAGTAGTTGTGGCACTTGGGCTCAGTAGTTGTGGCTCGCAGGCTTAGTTGCTCCACGGCATGTGGGATCTTCCCAGACCAGGGTTTGAACCTGTGTCCCTTGCATTGGCAGGTGGATTCTTAACCACTGTGCCATCAGGGAAGTCCAAGAATGCCATTCTTTTAAGAAGTTACATTGCTAGCTTCAGAAGAATGGGGGGAAAATATCTTTAAGGGGAGAAAAAAAGATCTTTAAGGTGGAAAAAAAAAAAAGACCTTTATGGGAAACAGACACTCCTATCTTTGAGGAGCTCAGGTTAATGTGTAATGCAGATACACACTGCACATTAAGGAGGGAGGGTGGAGCCCCAAACAGACACACAGAGAGAATTTTATGTTTTTCTTGTCCTGCCTTAAAATATAAATATTATTTCATCACTGCTAAGAGGACTCCTGGGTCGTTGGAGTGAGCCGCTGAAGTGGTGGTTTTGTCCATTTTACTGGTACCCGTCTCCAAGCATCATCTTTAGCCAAGCTTCCCTGCGACTCACCCACTTTCCCAGTGCTGTGCCTTGTCCGGATTCCTTCCTGCTCTGCAGCAGGCCTTGCCCCTTTCTCTCTCCCTAGCTCGGAGCATGTCCGTCCCCCATCTGGATGCCCTGATGTCAGGGGTGGAGAGGGCCCCCCTGGAGAGGGAGCAGAGCCTGCACTGCGCTTGCATCAAAAAACCTGGGTTTGACTCCTACCCTCTCCGTTTCCTCTTCCGCTGAGTCCTACATTGTAAGATTGTTCTGAGAACAAGAGGAGAGGATATAAGTAAAGTGCATAGCGCCATAGCAGATCAAGCCCCTCTTGTCATGGGTGTCACTGTGATTTTGAACAAGCCACTTAACCTTTCAACAGCCTCATCTGAAACAAGGAAGGGGTGGGGTTTGGCTAACTTCGAAGGTTTTCTTCAGGGTCAGCTTTCGAGGACTATTTGGGTTTTATAAGTACAAAACGGAACAGTAACAACTCCTTACAAGGTCGCGGCGCAAATGACGTATTTTGGGAAATGCTTGCAACCTATAAATCATGTCCACCTGTGGTGGGTTTGGCCTTTTTGTTAGAAGGATGGGGGCCAGCCACAGACAGGCTGTGGGTGCTGCTGTGTCTGATGGCTCACACTAGGGCTTCTCAGGCCACCCGTGAATGAGACCCCTGTCTTCTGTTTTCTCTGTAGGGAAATATATAGGGTATCAGCCTCCTGGAACCCTCTATGGCAGTGGGGTATCAAAATCAACTACCAGAATGGAAGGAACTGAGGAAGCATGCCATTCTTCCACAAACTGGCTAGTTTTTCCTTCTCATTGGGCTTAGGGGGCTAAATTGGAGGAGATAACTATTGGAGATGATAAAGAGGTTGCTCTTTATCACCTCCTTAGAGTTTGGGTTGCTCCCCAAGCTCTAAGAGGCCAAATGCTCAGCGTGCGAATTAAAAGATGAATCCTTAGAGAGTGTCGTTCTGATTCACCATCATCTGGGTCTAATGCCCACCAACCAAGGTGGCACACAGCAAGCTCTTTACCTTCTATGAATACAGTAGTAGTGAGATTACTTTTAACAGTATTACTAGTGATGACGATGATGATCATGATCATGAGGGCAAACGATAGACTCTACTAGCTACTGTTTTTTTTTTTTTTTTTAGCGGTACGCGGGCCTCTCCCTGTTGTGGCCTCTCCCTGTTGTGGCCTCTCCCATTGCGGAGCACAGGCTCCGGACGCGCAGGCTCAGCGGCCATGGCTCACGGGCCCAGCCGCTCCGCGGCATGTGGGATCTTCCCGGACCGGGGCACGAACCCGCGTCCCCTGCATCGGCAGGCAGACTCTCAACCACTGCGCCACCAGGAAGCCCCTAGCTACTGTTTTAAGGGCTTTACATACGTTACCATTGAAACCCTAACAAGAGTATTCAGGTAATTAGGTATTAACACTCTCAATTCCTAGGACACAGTGCCAAAGCCTAAAGAGGTTAAACAAAGGGCCTCAATTTTCCAGGAAAGCTGATCTTGAAGTCGTAAGTGGGAGTCGTAAGTGCCATCTCCCAAATGACACTGACTTTGTATGGGAGTTGTCAGCTCTGCTGGGAAGGCCTTCCTCCCCCTCCAGTGTCCTTTTTAGACTTGTGCTTCTATCGTTTAAAACTGCACGTATTTATATTGCTAAAACATAGTAACATACTTCTCTATTCTGGCAGAGGTAGTACATTTAGATTTGGTCAGTTTATTTTCATTAAATTTTTAGTAATTTAGAGGAATGCAAGAATGATTTGAAGCAGGCATCAGGGACCCATACATCTGAACAGGCTCTATTTCTTTTCTTTCTTTTTTTTTAAAAGTATTTATTGGAGTATAGTTGATTTACAATGTTGTGTTACTTTCTGCTGTACAGCAAAGTGAATCAGTTACACATATACATATATCCACTCTTTTTTAGATTCTTTTCCCACATAGGTCATTACAGAGTATTGAGAAGAGTTTCCTGTGCTATGCATAGGTCTTTATTAGTTATCTATTTTATATATAGTAGTGTGTATAAGTCAATCCCAACCTCCCAATTTATCTTTCCCCCCACTTCCCCCCTGGTGTCCATAAATTTGTTTTCTACATCGGTGAGTCTATTTCCGTTTTGTAAATAGTATTCATTTGTACCATTTTTTTAGATTCCACATATAAGCAATATCATATATTTGTCTTTGTCTGACTTACTTCACTCAGTATGACAATCTCTAGGTCCATCCATGTTGCTGCAAATGACATTATTTTGTTCTTTTTTATGGTTGAGTAATAGTCCATCAAATATATGTATCACATCTTCTTTATCCATCTCTATGTCAATGGACATTTAGGCTGCTTCCATGTCCTGGCTATTGTGAAAAGTGCTGCAGTGAACATTGGGGTGCATGTATCTTTTCAAATTATGTTTTTTTCTGGATATATGTCCAGGAGTGGGATTGAAGGATCATATGGTAGCTCTATTTTTAGTTGTTTAAGAAACTGCCATTCTATTCTCCATATTGGTTGTACTAATTTACATTCTCACCAACAGTGTAGGAAGGTTCCCTTTTCTCCACACCCTCTCCAGCATTTATTGTTTGTAGATTTTTTGATGATGGCCATTCTGACAGGTGTGAGGTGATACCTCATTGTAGTTTTGATTTACATTTCTCTAATAATTAGTGATGTTGAGCATCTTTTCATGTGCTTTCTTGGCCACCTGTATGTCTTCTTTGAAGAAATGTCTATTTAAATCTTCTGCCCAGTTTTTGATTGGGTTGTTTTTTTTTTTGATATTGATCTTCATGAGCTATTTGTATGTTTTGGAGATTAATTCCTTGTTGTTTGCCTCATTTGCAAACATTTTCTCCCATTCTGTGGGTTGTCTTTTTGTTTTGTTTATGGTTTCCTTCGCTGTGCAAAAGCTTTGAAGTTTAATTAGATCCCATTTGTTTATCTTTGTTTTTATTTTCATTACTCTAGGAGGTGGATCAAAAAAGACCTTGCTGTGATTTATGTCAAAGAGTGTTCTACCTATGTTTTCTTCTAAGAGTTTTATAGTGTCCAGCCTTACATTTAGGTCTTTAATTAATTAATTAATTTATTTATTTTTAACATCTTTATTTGAGTATAACTGTTTCACAGTAGTGTGTTAGTTTCTCCTTCACAACAAAGTGAATCAGTTATACATATACATATGTTCCCATATCTCTTCCCTCTTGCGTTACCCTCCCTCCCACCCTCCCTATCCCACCCCTCTAGGTGGTCATAAAGCACAGAGGTGATCTCCCTGTGCTATGTGGCTGCTTCCCACTAGCTATCTATTTTACATTTGGTAGCGTGTATATGTCCCTGCCACTCTCTCACTTTGTCACAGCTTACCCTCCTCAAGTCCATGCTCTAGTAGGTCTGTGTTTTATTCCCGTCCTACCACTAATCTCTTCAGGACATTTTTTTTTCTTAGAGTCCATATATATGTGTTAGCATACGGTATTTGTTTTTCTCCTTCTGACTTACTTCACTCTGTATGACAGACTCTAGGTCTATCCACCTCATTACAAATAACTCAGTTTCATTTCTTTTTATGGCTGAGTAATATTCCATTGTATACATGTGCCACATCTTCTTTATCCATTCATCTGTTGATGGACACTTAGGTTGCTTCCATGTCCTGGCTATCGTAAATAGAGCTGCAATAAACATTTTGGTACATGACTCTTTTTGAATTATGGTTTTCTCAGGGTATATGCCCAGTAGTGGGATTGTGGGGTCATAAGGTAGTTCTATTTGTAGTTTTTTAGGTCTTTAATCCATTTTGAGTTTATTTTTATGTATGGTGTTAGGGAGTGTTCTGACTTCATTCTTTTACATGTAGCTGTCCAGTTTTCCCAGCACCACTTATCGAAGACACTGACTTTTCTCCATTGTATATTCTTACCTCCTTTGTCATAGATAGGGGACCATAGGTGGGTGGGTTTATCTCTGGACTTTCTATCCTAAACAGGCTCTATTTCTTACTAGTTCTGTCGTCTGAGGCCAAACTGTTCCCTTCTCTCCACCTTGGTTTCCTCATCTGTAAGTGGGAATAAATTATTTCTTCGTAGGGTGATGATGAAGCACCATTGAAACAATGGGCCTAAAAGTTCTTTGTAAAGAGTAAATTCTCATAAAAAGACGTGGTAGTCTTAGTTCTTGGGGGAAAAACTTTTATTCTTATTTTCTTATCACCAAATCAATACTAGTTCACATCATTATTATTCACATCCATGATAATAAGAAAAAAAAAGCTGTAATCTTTTCGTGCAGAAATAGCAGTTAACACTTTAATATAGATCCTTTGAGACCTTTTATTAAAATGAAAGGTGCTCTTGCTATTGTAATTATAATTTTGTAAAAACAGATGCTGAAGAGGTGGAGAAAGGGGAGAATTTGAGGGCAGTAGGTTGACCATGTGGGAGAGGGTGCTGAGAGCGGACAGTGGACACATCCTTTCAGAAGCCTCCACTCTGGCAGTGAGTTGAATAATCAGATAAAGCAGTTAGTTAACGTAGGGAAACAGTGAAAATGGAAATCACTTTGAATATTTTACTGAAGTAAAACACATTTTTTGAAAAAGTAAAATATAAAATATAACTTCATTTGACAATACTTTGAAGAGACGAGCCCTCTTCTTTAAGTATGTGACAGCTGATGGGAGTCCTGTGTGGATTTTTTAAAAGGTAAAAGTTGACACAAGGTCACTGGTTTCCAGTTCCAACATCTTTAAAGTAGGGAGAGAACTCAGAAAGAGTTGGGAATCAATGTGAGTTCAGAATTCTTCTAGATTGAACAAAATTTCCCAAATTTTTTACATTTGTCTGGCCCACGTCAAACTCTAAGATTTTGCTTTTGATTTGTTTTTTAAAGTATTGATACTTTCTTGTTACTGTTTATTAGAAGAATTCAGCTTGGATTTTACACAATAACTGTCCTTTTCCTCAGTCATATTTCCTTGCTTTACATCGTTACAAAAACCAGTACAACTGGCCAAACCAGTTTGTGGACAACCATATCTGCCTCTTGGTGAACCTAAACCGTGGGGGCAGAAGTGGCCCAGTGACCCTGAGTCCTGCCCGTGGACACAAGCATTCGCTCTGCCATCAGACAGAAGGTTTAACTGAGAGCGAGGCACACATCGGTCAACCCAGCTTTGAAGGTTTCTGATCCACTGTAAATACAGAAAAATGATTGTGTCCAGGAGGATGCTTTTGCTACAAGTAACATAAACCTGGACACAAGCTGTTTTTTTAAAAATAAGGAGATTAATTATCTCAAATAACAGGCAGGTTAGAAGTAAGATGAGTTTCAAGGCTGATGGATTCAGGGATTTCACAGTGACATGGAGGGTCCCACATTATTTCCACCTCCCCACGCTGTTATTCGCAACATCAGCTTCATCTTGAAACTGTGGCCAACAGCTGAGGCCTCAGCTCTCTCTTATTAAGTGGGAGTGAGGAACAACAGGCATCCACCCAGGAATCAGGTCCTTCCCCTCCACCTGACTGGCCCAACTTGGACCCCATGACCACCCCAGACTTCTTAATAACCATCATCAGAGGAGTGGCATGTGCTGGTTGGTTTGAACACCAGCATCCATTCCTGGAGCTGCAGATAAGTTCAGTTTCCCATTTCCGTGAATCCCAGGAGCTGTATGAACACCCGAACAAAACTGGATTCTATTCAATGTCATATGTGCAGATTTACCTTTTTTCATTTAATAGTTGCACAATATTCTATTGTATGAACAGTTTATTTAATCATAGTATATTTCAACAACAGTGCCTGAAACATAGAAAGCTCTCCACAAGTACTTGTTATTATTATTTATAAACATACAAATATTTCCTAATGTATACTTTCTCTTTCCTAAAACTGTTTATTTGTGTTTTCTCTTATTTTAGTGTAAACATTTCTAGAACTATGTGTATTTGAAAGAATAAATTTTAGCTTTCATTTATCAAGTCGAAAGAAACTCCCAAAACACCCCCCCCCAAAAAACATCTGGATTCTATTACAGAAGACGAAAGAGAAAAGGACGCTGGCAGAGATGTAGTCACTCCTACAGGAAGCTTTCCTACTTCACAGTGTGGCCTCAGGCCAGCTCTGTTCCCTCAGACACCAGGAATGTACATCCCTGAAGCGTCTGTGCTCCTGGTCAAAAGTCCTCCCATGGTATCATCCACCATTAGCTATTCCGAGCAGCTAGAAGTGACAAGAAGAAAGCGCAGAAACTGGTCTCACTGTAACTCATGACCACAAATCAGGATGGCTTTCCCAGTGCTGGCCACCTGCCTACATGCCCCTTGGTGGTTCACCATCCCCTTGACGGGAAGCTGGTCACAGCTTCTCACCGCTCAAACCCCAACACCTGCCTCCTCTTCTCCTCATATCCTGCGGACACCATTTTCTCCGACTTCACTGT
Organism: Kogia breviceps; assembly: GCF_026419965.1. Classification (NCBI taxonomy): domain Eukaryota; kingdom Metazoa; phylum Chordata; class Mammalia; order Artiodactyla; family Physeteridae; genus Kogia; species Kogia breviceps. The sequence continues at coordinate 37,694,489 of NC_081321.1, read as the reverse complement.
GCGAATAGCAGCTGCCAGACTGTTCCTGTGATCAAGTGTACCATCCGGCCTCCGGCCAGTGCTCTGTCTGCCCTGTGGTCACAGTAGGTGACCTGGCCCCTCTCCCTCCATCTGTGCTCCAGTCTCCTCCCCATCCCCCTTCTCAGGCCATCAGCCCCTCTCTCCAACTCTATGGGCTCACAAAGGTGACAGAAGCTCGCCTGTTAACAACAAAGCCCCAAACCTCTTCCTCGACCTTCTCCTTCCTGCTCAAGCCTTGCTTCTTTTTCCCACAAAGAAACCTCTTTCAAGTGTTGTCTAGAATCGCTGCCTGTGCCCTCTCGGTCCTCATCCCCTCAACTCACCAACCTTGAGCTTTTCACCCCATCGTCAGGCCCCTGAAATGTCTCTAATCCAAGTAATCAAAGGCCTCCCTTTTGTCAAATCCAGGCGCCTGCTGCTTTTGTCTGACTTGACCCCTCGGCACTTTCTTCAACCCCTCATGTTCTTCTCTTGGCTTCTAGAGCACGCTCTCTCCCAGGTGGATTTTTGGGTGGATTTACCTGCTATATCACTCGTGTCTCCCACTCTCCTCTCTGGGCACGACTGAGCTTGATTTGGACCCTTATTCTTTTCTCCTTCCTTCCTCTCCTCTCCTCTTCCTTCCGTACCTCCCCCTCTATCTCCTTCCATGTGCATGGGCCCCAACGTGTCTTTCTACCCCCTGTTTAAACATTCGTTGGCCAGTGAGGTGATGGTCAGGCCTGGAGCTCTGGGCTGGTGGCGCCCAGGACCCTTTACTTGGCTTCTTGCACCCTTTACTTGGACGTCTCATAGCATCTCCAACTCAACGCGCACCAAACAGAACGTTTGTTTTCTCCCCATCCTCTATCCCTCGGACCTGTTTCTCCTCTAATCATCACCCTCTTAGTGAGTGACACGACCATCTACACAGCTGCTACAGTCTAACTTGGGTGTCCTTCCTCGTTCCTCTTCTCCCATGCGAGGCCCTTCACATACTCCCTCAGGAATTCCTGTCATCTCTTCCCCAAGACAGCCTCAATCCATATGTTTTTCTTCATCTGCAACTCCAGTCATCTCATTGAACTACAGTGATCATCTGATGCTGCCTCTATTCTTGCTGTCTGCACAGAGGCCAGAGTAATCTTCTAAAAATATTAAATCAGATCATCTCACTGCCGTGTATAAAACACTTCAGTGGCTTCCTGTTGTGGACAGAACAAAATCTAGATACATTATCATGGCCTGGGAGGCCTTACCCAATCCTGTTTTTTTTTGTTGTTGTTGTTGTTTTGTTTTTTGCGTTATGCGGGCCTGTCACTGTTGTGGCCTCTCCCGTTGCGGAGCACAGGCTCTGGACGCGCAGGCCCAGTGGCCATGGCTCAAGGGCCCAGCTGCTCCGCGTCATGTGGGATCTTCCCGGACCGGGGCACAAACCCGTGTCCCCTGCATCAGCAGGCGGATTCCCAACCACTGTGCCACCAGGGAAGCCCCCCAATCCTGTTTTGACCTGTCTCTGTCTGATCTCACCTGGCGAAACTCAGCTCTAGGCACCAAGACCATTTTCTTGCCCGTGAAAATGCAGACTCGCTCCCACCCAGGGCCTTTCAGCTTGCTCTGCTCCCTGACTTGTGCATGATTGGCTCTTTCCTGTCACTCAGGTCTCAGCTTAAAGGTCCTCTTCACGGAGGCCTTCCCAGATCAGGCAGTCTAAATTAGCCCTTTGTCCTCCATCACTCTCTACCCTTAACCTTGTTCTATTTTTGTTCTTGAATACATTGCTATTGAAGTTATCTGTTCACTTATTTGTTTGGTTTTCTGTGTCTTTCCCATTCATACTAGACTATCAACACCAGAAAGCAGGACTCTTTGTCTTATTTACTATGGTGGCCTCCACACCTAGAACAATAGTAGGAGCAAATAATAATAGGAATTTAATGAATGAATAACTCTGTTTGCCTGACTTACATCCTACTTTCCAAAAGGAATAACCTCCTGGGAATGGTCAACAGAGGTCACAGGACAAGTAGCCCATTCTTCTTTCAGTTACCACTTAATTTATTTAGCAAGTAGTTATTGCCAGGCTGTGTGCCAAGCACTGGAGGAAAGCAGATAAAGAAAAACTAAAACCTAACTTCAGGAGCTCACAGGTTAGGGGGTGGGGGCAGAAGGTTGCAGTTTGACAGCTACAATGAGAGAAGGAAGCAACGGATGGTATTGGAACTCAAGGGGAGCACCTAACCCAGAAAATTGAGGTCAAGGAAGGCTTCCTGGAAGAGGTGATATCTCAGGTGAGTCTTAAGGATAGAGTCAGCCAGGTGAAGAAGTGATGGAAGGTGGGAATGAACACTCTAGCAGAGGGGGCAATAGAGGAACAGAAACCTTGAGAAGCCATGGGGGAAGGGCAAGGAGTTTAGAAGGAATGGAAAATGAGTTCAAGGAGGGGAGGAGGAGGGCCTGCAAAGGTACCAGATTGGACAGGTAAAGAGTCCATATCATAAGAGACCTTGCCACAACCACCACAATGGCGGACATTTATTGAGAGCTTGCTCTGCATTAGGCACTGAGTGAAGCACATCACATGTGCTATCTCATCTAATCCCCATGACAACCCTGTGAGGTAGGTGCTATCACTCTCCTCATTTTACTGATGGGGAATGTTAAGTCACTTTCCTGAGGACACAGAGAGTGAGTGGACTCAGCATGGAAGCCCATGGAACCATATTACAAATGCTTTCAAACACAAGCCCTGGATCTCTTGTGATATCTCTTAATTTCTCTCTGGTGCTTAGTTTCCTCATCAGTAGAATGGAGCTGATGGCAGTGCCCCACCGCACAGAGGCTATGAGGATTCAACGAGATAATTCATGTACCGAATCCAACTTAGTCTCTGCTCGGTAAATATGAGCTACTACAATTATTTTTGATTTTCTTTTTGGAAAGACTACAATATAAACCTGGGGTTTTTTTCCTGGCAGTGGAATAGGACTTGACAGTTCCTGAACATTGTGGCTCTCTTCTTTCTTTATGATTGGTGACTACTTTACTCATTTGTAACATATTTTGATTATCTAACTTTATTTCTCTTTCTTTTTTTTTTTGGTATTTGCTAATATCTTTTAAGATCCAGATTGACGGGTGAAAATATAGAATTGATATTTGTATGAAAGAATTAATGGTTTAAATTTTTGGTTTTTTATAATAAAGTAATGAATGCACAAGTTAAAAACATTGTAACAATACAGTAGAGTATAACATGAAATGTAAAAGCTTACCTCTATACATACACCCTCACATATAACATAATTATAGCTGAACATAATTAGAGCTATTATTTCTCTTTCCCCAGAAATTTGTATGTATATATGTACATGTATGTAAATATATGTGTAAAAATATAACCCTTGGAATTTTCATTTATAATACTGTATTCTACCTTATTTTTTCACTTGAAATAACTTAGTTTTGATGTTTTTTATTATCAATTCAGATAACTGTATTGATTCTTCTGAACAGCTATGTAGTATTCCATTTTATGGGGCTACTGTAGTTTATTTAATCTTCTCTTGATGGGCATTTAAATTTCATCTAGTTTTTTACTATTACAAGCAATATTATTATGCTGTCTCTGTACTGTATATATTTGCCTCCTTGTGCAAATGTTTCTGTGGTAAAAATTCCTAGAAGGGAATTGATAAGTTAAAGAGAATGTACTTTAAAAATTTTAATAGTTATTGCCAAATTTCTTTCCAAAGAAGTTGTAGCAATTTACATTCCATTAACAATTGTGAGAGTTCATGTTTCCCATACCCTTGAGTATGAGCAAAGTTTTATTTTTGCCAATTGAGTAAGTGGAAAATGGTATCTTATTTCAACTTACATTTCTTTGATTATTTAAAAAGCTAGAAAAAACTTTTTAATATGTTTACTGTCTATTTTCTTTCTTTGCCACACACCCTCTATGTTTAGACTATTTTTCCATTGAATTTTTCTTTTTTTTTCTTGCTAATTCTTAGATCACTTTGTATATTAAAGAAATTAACCCCCTTCCTGTTATAGAAATTGAAACATTTTTTTTCTATCCTGTGGTTTTTCACTTGACTGTGTGTATGGTATTCTTTGTCTTGCAGAAGCTTTAACTTTCATGTAAATTTGTCAATCTTGTCTTATATGACTCTTGACCTTCTCCAGTTCAAAGTTATGAAAAAAACGTTACCAATGATTTTTCCAGTGTTGATATTATTTGTTTTACATCAAGTTATTGATCTACCGATATATTATTTGGGTGTAAGAAGTGAGGGCTTCCCTGGTGGAGCAGTGGTTGAGAATCCGCCTGCCGAAGCAGGGGACACGGCTTCGTGCCCCGGTCCGGGAAGATCCCACATACCGCGGAGCGGCTGGGCCCATGAGCCATGGCCGCTGAGCCTGCGCGTCCGGAGCCTGTGCTCTGCAAAGGGAGAGGCCACAACAGTGAGAGGCCCGCGTACCACAAAAACAAAACAACAACAACAAAAAAAGAAGTGAGGTACTTCAGTACTTTTTTCCTAATGTCTTGTTTGTCACAACAACATTTCTGAATTATTCATGTTCTCCCACTGACCTAAAATACCAGCATATTTATATTCTAAATTCTCAAATGTATTTGAGTCTATCTGTGGGATCTCTCTTCTCCAATAACATCTTTGTTATTTCCTGTACTTTCTCTGTCATGTCTTTCTCGATTTCCCATAATTTCTCTACCTATAAAATGTCTTTATGTTGGGTAAAATTAGTTCTCTCTCATTTTTCTGTTTACAGTTGTACTGGCTATTCTCACTCCTTTATTATTCCACATTAGCTTTGTATCATTTTGTCAGATTCTCCAAAAAAATCCTACTAGTATTTGGAGAGAAATTACAGTTGCTTCAGGGAAAGTAAGCTATGTTGTTTCATTTACCCCATCTTCTTTTATGTTCCTGTATTAATCAGGATAGGATTGACCATGCCACAAGAATAGTGAAATCTCTAAATCTCAGTGGATTAATTCTACAGAATTTTGTTTCTCATACAAACTCCAATGCACTGCTCTCCAGGATAGGATCCTCCACTGTCTGTCCAAGCTATTTTGATCTTATAGCTTTGCTCTCTCAACACGAGGCGTCAGTGGACTGTGGAAGAGATTTAATGCTCAAAACTTATCCATGTTCTCCCTCGAATTTCCAGCCCTCTTGGCTATAAGACTGCTTCTGGCCAATGGGAAAAGCTGATGTGAATTTTCTGTGTGACCTCTTCCCTTGTCAGTCAACTGCTGAGGCCATGAATTGATGTGACAGAGCCCAAGACAGACACCTTCTCAATAACTGAGTCACTTCATGGGAGGCAGCTGCTCTGGAGACTCACCTGGCTCACATCAGACCTGGTGTGCATATGAAATAACCTTTATTGTATTAAGGTCCCTGAGACTCTCGGGGTAAATTGCTACTGCAATAAAACAAACAAACAAACAAACAAAAACCCCTGACCAATACAAAAATTGGTACCAAAAGTGATATGCTGCTGAAAAAAAAAACCTTAAAATATTGGCTTAGCAAGCAGTGGTAATAATGAGGAAACAATGGGAAGAAGGCAAAACATTTGGTAAAGGTGTTACTTGTGATTACCTTGAAGGCAGATAATTTACCTATTGAACTTGTAATTCAGGGGGAAGATGTCAGAAAACAGAACCTCAGTTCTATATGTGGTTGCTACTGTTTGTGTTTGGCAAAGTATTGAAAGAGAGAAAGAGACAGACAAAGAGACAGAGATAGACAGAAAGAGTTGGGATAGGTTGGCGACAAAAATCAAAGGCATAAAGCTCATATCAAAGTCCCTCAAAGAGAACACTGAATATGGTTCCTTGCTCATGGAAATGTCTGGAAGCACATGGCCTGGGTCTACTGTATGTTTGAGAGAGTTGTGAAGTAGTGACAAAGAAGCCATGAGCCTGGTCTAAAAAGCCTGAGGCCCCAACCTCCATTCTGGGGCAGGAAGTAGGCTATGAAAGCTCTACAGCTCTGTGGCAAGGCAACACCCACAATACCCACTTCAGGTGTGACTGAGAAGGCAATAGCACAGAAGGACTTCTCAGAGGAAGTCAAGCTGCCAAGAAGCTCTGGGACTGCCCCACACCCTGGAAATGGGCCCCAGAAGTCAAGTCTGTACCCATGGCACTGTCACCTGTCAGAGCTGCTTGAACCAGTGTAAGGCAGTTGTCTTAAATTTGACTCATCAGGTTCAATTGGATGTTTGAGGCTGGGACTGCCCTGTGCCTATTAGTCTGAGTTGTTTTCTTGTTCTGTGGTAATAAGAGCTAAGGGTATTATGGGGGTGGCCACCTCTCATGCACCAAGTTGCCGAGAATTCTGTAGAGATCTTTTTTTTTAAAGAAAAGAAAAGAAATGCTTCTTGTGCAGAAGCAGAGATAAGAAACCATATTTATAGGGGGAGAAGGGAAAGAGAGAGAGAAATATGCTTCTGCTTGAGTCCCTGGGAGCTTTCTAATCCCCCTGGCTACCCCTGGTTCAAGTCCCTTTGAGGACCAGCTGCATTCCTGAGGGTTCCAGAAGACACCCCTGTTCTTCTTTAAGTTTGATTGAATTGGTTTTTATTTCTTAAAATCAAAACAAACTTGACTGAGGAAGTTCCCAACCCTTATCACAGCAAAACATCTCCAGGAAGGGACCTCCCCTTCCTTCCTGCTGTATAGGTTATGGTTGTGGTCACAGCCGTGGCAATGAGATTTCTCAGCATGGTCAGATTTCAAAGTCTTTATGAGGGAAGAAGAGTAGCTGGGAAATTGGCTCATGCTTCCATCTGCATCAACACTGGCCAATTTTTAGGATTACCTCTTTAATAATGACATTGAAGAACCATAATATTAAAATGAAATATAATGGCTCCAGTTTTTCTTGGAAGAAGCTACTCTTTATTTCTGTTATCAATTTACTCTCCTGCTCTCTGGAAATGTTCTTTCCTACCATCTGCTTTCTTCTCACACCAGCAACATCCCCTCTCCTTTCTCACTCTCAGTTGATGACCTCACTTCCTTTTCCACTGAGACAAAAAATAGCCAGAAGACAATGGTCTTATCCATCCAGCACCAAATCTGCCAAATAACCAGCAACTGTATGCATTTACTCTGCACCCTCTGCCACACTCCAGTACTATCCTATAGAGATTTCTGCGATGACAGAAATGTCCTGTCTCTGTCTCTGTTCAATGCAGTAGCCACTAGCCACACGTGGCTATTAAGCACTTGAAATGCAGCATGCAACAAGGAACTGAATTTTACATTTTATTGAATTTTAATTAATTTAAGTTTAAATAACAACATGTGGCTAGTGACTGCTGTGTAAGACAGTGCAGGTATGGAGAACTCCTTAGAAGTGTTTTGCTATCAAGGGAAAAAAGAAGTGGGATGGATAGTCACAAGGGATGGGGGTCAAAGCAGCATTTTCTAAAAAGGTAGATAAGTGATATTTTGGCATGGCTGGTGGGAATGATCCAGGAGAGACAGAAAAATGGATGAAGCAGGAGAAGGAAGAGTCAATGAAATAAAGTTGTTCCTAGTTAGGAGCAGGCCATTGTGTATGGCTGCAGTGTCTCATATGGCAGCCACTAGGCATAATTAATTAGAACTTAATAAAATGTAAAATTTAGTTCTCAGTCACACTAGTCACATTTCAAGTAACTTCCACATTGATGTACTTTCCGTCATTGAAGAAAGTTCTATTAGACAGTGCTACTCTATACTTCATCTTCACTTCATACTATCATTCTTTTTTTAAATAAAAAATTTTAATATCAAATTTATACATGTGCATAGTTTAGAGAGCCCAAAGGCTCTGCAACTGCTCTTTCATTCCTTTCCACATTTTCTACTCTCCAAGCAATCATGTTCAGTTCTTTCAGTTTTTTAAAGAGTATATGTGTCGCTTGTGAGAGTACCAGAATCATAACTAACTGCTGAACAGTCATTGACACTGGAAGACAATGGAACTCACCAAAAAAGATACCCTACATCCAAAGACAAAAGAAAAGGCACAATGAGATGGCAGGAGGGGCGCAATCACAATAAAATCAAACCCCGTAACCACTGGGTGGGTGGGTGACTCACAAACTAGAGAACAATTATATCACAGAAGTCCACCCTCTGGAGTGAAGGTTCTGAGCCCCATGTCAGGCTTCCCAACCTGGGGGTCCGGTAACGGGAGGGGGAATTCCCAGAGAATCAGACTTTGAAGGCTAGACGGATTTGATTGCAGGACTTCGGCAGGACAGTGGGAAACAGAGACTCCACTGTTGGAGGGCACACACAAAGTAGTGTAGTGTGCACATCAGGACCCAGGGGGAAGGAGCAGTGACCCCATAGGACACTGAACCAGACCTACCTGCTAGTGTCGGAGGTTCTCCAACACTCCCCAGCAGAGGCTGGGAGTGGCTGTGGCTCACTGTGGGGACAAGGACACTGGCAGCAGAAGTTCTGGGAAGTACTCACTGGTGTGAGCCCTCCTTGAGTCTGCCATTAGCCCCACCAAAGAGCCTTTAGCCTCCAGTGCTGGGTCACCTCAGGAAAACCAATAGGGAGGGAACTCAGCCCCACCCATCAGCAGACAAGTGGATTACAGTTTTACTGAGCTCTGCCCACCAGAGCAACTCCCAGCTCTACCCGCCACCAGGCCCTTCCATCAGGAAGCTTGCACTAGCTTCTTACATAGCCTCATCCACCAGAGGGCAGACAGCAGAAGCAAGAAGAACTACAATTGTGCAGCCTGTGGAATGAAAACCACATTCACAGAAAGATAGAAAAAATGAAAAGGCAAAGAACTATGTCCCAGATGAAAGAACAGAAAAACAACTATATGAAGTGGAGATAGGCTACCTTCCAGAAAAATAATTCAGAATAATGATAGTGAAGATGATCCAGGACCTCGGAAAAAGAATGGAGGCAAAGATTGAGAAGATGCACAAAATGTTTAACAAAGACCTAGAAGAATTAAAGAACAAAAAAGCAGAGATGAACAGTACAATAACTGAAATGAAAACTACACTAGAGGGAATCAAAAGCAGAATAACTGAGGCAGAAGAATGGATAAGTGACCTGGAAGACAGAATGGTGGAAATCACGGTTGCAGAACAGAATTTTTTAAAAAAACGAATGAAAAGAAATGAAGACAGAGTAAGAGACCACTGGGACAACATTAAATGCACCAACATTCACATTATAAGGGTCCCAGAAGGAGAAGAGAGAGAGAAAGGACCTGAGAAAATATTTGAAAAGACTATAGTAGAAAACTTTCCTAACACGGGAAAGGAAATAGCCACCCAAGTTCAGGAACTGCAGAGTCCCAGGCAGGACAAACCCAAGAAGCAACACACTGAGACACATGGTAATCAAATTGGCAGAAATTAAAGACAAAGAAAAATTATTAAAAGCAACAAGGGAAAAATGACAAATAACATACAAGGGAACTCCCATAAGGTTAAAAGCTGATTTCTCAGCAGAAACTTTACAAGTCAGAAGGGAGTGGCATGATATATTTAAAGTGATGGAATAACTTAAAACCAAGATTATTCTACCTGGCAATGATCTCATTCAGATTTGATGGAAAAGTCAAAAGCTTTACAGACAAGCAAAAGCTAAGAGAATTCAGCATCACCAAACCAGTTTTACAACAAATGCTAAAGGAACTTCTCTAAATGGGAAAAACAAGAGAAGAAAATGACCTACAAAAACAAACCCAAAACAATTAAGAAAATGGTCATAGGAACATACATATCGATAATTACCTTAAATGTGAATTGATTAAATGCTCCAACCAAAAGACACAGGTTTGCTGAATGGATACAAAAACAAGACCCATATATATGCTGTCTATAAGAGACCCACTTCAGACCTAGGGACACAAAGAGACTGAAAGTGAGGGGATGGAAAAAGATATTCCATGTAAATGGAAATCAAAAGAAAGCTGGAGTAGCAATACTCATATCAGATAAAATAGACTTTGAAATAAAGACTGTTACAAGAGATAAGGAAGGACACTACATAATAATCAAGGGATCAATATAAGAAGAGGATATAACAATTTTAAATATATACGCACCCAACATAGGAGCACCTCAGGGAAGTGAGGGGGAGGAGAAGTGGAGGTGAGATGGAACTGGCACCCCTGAGGCATGGCTGGGGGAGGGGAAGGGATACCACACCCAAAGGGGGAAATGGGGGACCATTGTGAAGGCCAAGGATCAAAAGCGAGCATGGCCAAGTTTCCCCTGCCCATTGGGCCCCTGGGAACCTGTTGAGATCCGGGCCTGATCCTCTGCCCACTGAGGCCCCCTACAGCCCTGTGGATCCTGAGGAGTGAGAGGGAGGGAAGGGGGAGCAAAAGTAAAGGCCGGACCTCCAGGACCATCACCCGAGGGGTGGCTTGGGGAGGGGAGGAATTCCTACATGCTGTGGGACCCACACATGGTTAGAGGTCCAGTGGGGATGGGGAGACCCTGGGGAAGACCCTGGGGCAGACAGGGCAGGTGCAGAGGGACAGAAGGGAACATGGCCAGTGCTTTCCCTGTCCACTTAGGCACCAGGGAGCCTGTTGGGCCTGTTGGTTCTTTGAGAAGATAAACAAAATTGATTAACTTTTAGCCAGACTCATCAAGAAGAAAAGGAAGAAGACACAAATCAATAAAATTAGAAGTAAAAAAGGAGAGATTACAACCAACACCACAGAAATACAAAAGATCATAAGAAACTACTCCAAGCAACTATATGCCAATAAAATGGGAAACCTAGAAGAAATGGATGAATTCTTGGAAAAGTACAACCTTCCAATATTGAACCAGGAAGATTAGAAAATATAAACAGACCAATCACAGGTAATGAAATTGAAACTATACTTGAAAATCTTCCAACGAACAAAAGTCCAGGACCAGATGACCTCACAGGCGAATTCTATCAAATATTTAGAGAAGAGCTAACAACCATCCTTCTAAAAGTATTCCAAAAAATCTCAGAGGAAGGAACACTCCCAAACTCGTTCTACAAGGCCACCATCACCCTGATACCAAAACCAGACAAAGATATGACAAAAAAAGAAAATTTTAGACCAGTATCACTGATGAACATAGATGCAAAAATTCTCAGCAAAATACTAGCAAACGGAATTCAACACACATTGAAAGGATCATACACCATGATCAAATGGGATTTATCCCAGGGATGCAAGGATTCTTCAATATATGCAAATCAATCAATGTGATACACCATATTAACAAATTGAAGAAGAAAAACCACATGATCATGTCAATAGATGCAGAAAAAGCTTCTGACAAAATGCAACACCCATTAATGATAAAAACTCTCCAGAAAGTGGGCATAAAGTGAACATACCTCAACATAATAAAGGCCATATACGACAAACCCACAGCAAACATCATTCTCAATAATGAAAAACTGAAAGCATTTCCTCTAAGAACAGGAACAAGACAAGGATGCCCACTCTTGCTACTCTTTTTCAACATAGTTTTGGAAGTCCTAGCCACAGCAGTCAGAGAAGAAAAAGAAATAAAAGAATACAAATTAGAAAAGAATTAAAACTGTCACTGTTTGCAGATGACATGATACTATACATATACAATCCTAAAGATGCCACAGAAAACTACTAGAGCTAATCAATGAATTTGGTAAAGTTACAGGATACAAAATTAATGCACAGAAATCTCTTGCATTCCTCTACACTGACATCAAAAGATCAGAAAGAGAAATTAAGGAAACAATCTCATTCATCATTGCAACAAAAAGAATAAAATACCGAGGAATAAACCTACCTGAGGAGGTAAACGACCTGTAAGTCAGAAAACTATAAGACATTGATGAAAGAAGTCAAAGATGACACAAACAGATGGAGAGATATACCACGTTCTTGGATTGGAAGAATCAATATTGTAAAAATGACTATACTACCCAAAGCAATCTACAGATTCAATGCAATCCCTATCAAACTACCAATGGCATTTTTTTATAGAACTAGAACAAAAAATCTTAAAATTTGTATGGAGACACAAAAGACCCCGAATAGCCAAAGCAATCTTGAGGGGAAAAAACAGAGATGGAGGAATCAGACTCCCTGACTTCAGACTATACTACAAAGCTACCGTAGTCAAGACAGTATGCTACTGGCACAAAAACAGAAATAAAGATTAATGGAACATGATAGAAAGCCCAGAGATAAACCCACGTACCTATGGTCAACTAATCTATGACAAAGGAGGCTAGTATATACAATGGAGAAAAGGCAGTCTCTTCAATAAGTGGTGCTGGGAAAACTGGACAGCTACATGTAAAAGAATGAAATTAGAACACTACCTAACAGCATACACAAAAATAAACTCAAAATGGACTAGAAACCTAAATGTAAGACTGGACACCATAAAACTCTTAGAGGAAAACATAAGAAGAACACTCTGACATAAATCACAGCAAGATCTTTTTTTGATCCACCTCCTAGAATAATGGAAATAAAAACAAAAATAAACAAATGGGACCTAATGAAACTTAAAAGCTTTTGCCAAGCAAAGGACACTATAAACAAGACGAAAAGACGACCCTCAGAATGGGAGAAAATATTTTCAAACTAATCAACTGATGAAGGATTAATCTACAAATTATATAAATAGTTCATGCAGCTCAATATTAAAAAGACAAACAACCCAATCAAAAAATGGGCAGAAGACCTAAATAGACATTTCTCCAAAGAAGGCATACAGGTGGCCAAGAGGCACATGAAAGGATGTTCAACATCAGAAATCATTAGATTAATGCAAATCAAAGCTACAATGAGGGCTTCCCTGGTGGCGCAGTGGTTGAGAGTCCGCCTGCCGATGCGGGGGATGCGGGTTTGTGCCCCGGTCTGGGAAGATCCCACATGCCGCGGAGCAGCTGGGCCCGTGGGCCATGGCCGCTGGGCCTGTGCGTCCGGAGCCTGTGCTCTGCAATGGGAGAGGCCACAGCAGTGAGAGGCCCGCGTACCACAAAAAAAAAAAAAAAAAAAAAAAAAAAAAAGCTACAATGAGGTATCACCTCACATTGGTCAGAATGGCCATCATTGGATAATCTACAACCAACAAATGCTGGAGAGTGTGTGGAGAAAAGGGCACTCTCTTGCACTGTTGGTGAGAATGTAAATTGATACAGCCCCTATGGAGAACAGTATGGTGGTTCTTTAAAAAACTAAAAATACAATTACCATATGACACAGCAATCCCACTCCTGGGTGTGTACCCAGAGAAAACCATAATTCAAAAAGACACATGGCCCCCATTTTCATTGCAGCACTATTTATAATAGCCAGGTCATGAAAGCAACCTAAATCTCCATCAACAGACAAATGGATAAAGAAGATGTGGTACATACATACAATGGAATATTACTCAACCATGAAAAGGGACAAAATTGGGTCATTTGTAAAGACATGGATAGACCTAAAGAATGTCATACAGAGTGAAGTAAGTCAGAAAGAGAAAAACAAATATTGTATATTAACGCATATACTTGGAATCTAGAAAAATAGTACAGATGAACCAGTGTGCAAGGCGGAAATAAAGACAAAGATGTAGAGAATGAAAGTATGGGCACCAAGCAGGGAAAGTGGGGTCTGGTGGGGTGGAGGTGGGGGTGAGATGAATTGGGAGTGTGGGATTGACATATATACACTAATATGTATAAAATAGATAACTAATAGGAACCTGCTGTATTAAGAATTAAAAGAAAAAAAAGAATATATGTGTCTATAATTCTAAATTTTCTTATACGGTTTCTTCTTGATTCTTTTCCAAGGTTTGGGCATTATCATGATTCCTTTATGGAATATATGGATTTAGCATTTCCCATATTCCTCCTCCATCACATTGCACACATGTGTACACTTCCTGTTTCCCTATCTCCCAAAAGAATAAATTATTTTATGGTTAGATCAGTATTCAGTGTTTTCATTATTAAGAAATGCCACTGTTCACAAGTGGTCCATGTGATATATCCTGATTACGTTTTCTTTCAGATCTTTTTGCTTTCCCCAGAGTTAATACTCTTTTTCTAAAATTTGCTTAGTTATGTCCATATTTATCATGAGTTTGACCCCAGTCTCTTTCCCAAAAATGTAAATGTTCTTTCCATATGGTCAGACACATCAATTTCCTCTTCTTGGAGTCCCTTCTCCCCAAGTCTTCTGTCCTACACCATCTGTTCAGGTTACTCTCTGAGCCTGCTGCTCAGTCAGCATCCTGGGTTTCCCATCACCATGCTGGGGATTCCCTTCTCCTCTTTCTTTACTTGGCTCCCCTGTTTCCTGGATATGCTGTCCCCTTTCTTCACATACTCCCTCATTTTGCTATTGCTCCAGCAGTAACTATGAAAAGGAAATGCTTGAGGACCTGTGTGTCTGAAAATGTCCTTAGCTTACCTTCCCACTTAAGAGTTTTACTGTGTATGGAATTCTAGGTCAGAAATAATTTTCTCTCAGGGACTTCCCTGGTGACGCAGTGCTTATGAATCCAGCTGCCAATGCAGGGGACACGGGTTCGAGCCCTGGTCCAGGAAGATCCCACATACCACAGAGCACATAATCCCATGAGCCACAACTACTGAGTCTGTGCTCTAGAGCCTGTGAGCCACAACTAGAGAAGCCACTACTACTGAAGCCCGCACGCCTAGAGCCCATGCTCCACAGGAAGAGAATCCACCGCAATGAGAAGCCCGTGCACCGCAACAAAGGGTAGCCCTCACTCGCCGCAACTAGAGAAAGACTGCGCGTAGCATCAAAGACCCAATGCAGCTAAAAATTAATTAATTAATTTTTTAACAAGAATAATTTTCTCTTGAATTATGAAAACACTGTTTCATTAACTTCCAATTTCCACAGTTGTTGAAAAGTCCAAAGATATTCTTACTCTTATTCTTTTGTATACAACCTGGTTTTCCATCTCTTTGTGACTGGTATAAAATTTCTTCATGAGATGCTTTACTATGGGTCTATTTTCATTCATTATGCTGGACTTTCAGTGGGCCTTTTTAATACAGAAATTCATGTAGTTCAGCTTTGGGCAATTTTCCTTTGGGCAGTTGTTCCTTTGATGTCTTCACCTTTATTTTTTCTGTTCCGTCTTTCTGGAGCTCCTGAGGCTTCTAACATTTCAAATGTTAGACCTCTTGGACTGATCCTCTTATTTTTCTGTTTTTTTTGTTTTTTCTTGCCTATTTTCCCTCTCTTTAATTTTTTGCTCTGCTTTCCTCAATTCATCTTCCAATCCTTGTATAGAGCTATCATATTTTTAATTTCCAAGAACTCCTTTTGTTTTATTAATGTTTACCTCCCTTTTTTTGCACCATCTTGCTTTTGTTTTGTAGATCCAATATCACCTCCTATCAATGATGGTTTGTTTTCAAGTTGTTTTTTTTCTCTCTGTATAATCTGAAACTTCAAGTAACTTGTTTGATGATTTTATTTCTATCTTTCGTGTTAGAAGCTTTCTTCAAATGTTTAGTAGTCCTTGGCTATCTACTCACATTTAAAAATAGGGCACTAAAATGATGGCTGGAGTCTTGGTGTGTGTACAGGCCAGAGCACGGGAGGGACTTGCTGACTGAAGTCATAAGTTACCTTTACATCTTTTCTCTTTGCCTGATCAGAGCCGCCTGAGAACATCATCCCCTCTCAAGCCTGGTTTTCAACATTCTGGGAAGAAATGTTGGTGACAGAAAAAGAAACAGCAGGTATCTCACCATTCAGTGTGTTGATGTCATGTAATCCCACCACCTCCCTCCAGTATCTTTCCTCTCACTATAAATCCAGTGGATATCTGGTTCATCCTCCTGCAATTTCATGCCTGGTTGGGGAGGTCAGTTTCCCAGCTATGAGAGATGGTGGGGGCATCTGGGTGTGGAAGTCCTTTTTAAAAAATATTTATTTATTTGGTTGCGCTGGGTCTTTGTTGTGGCTTGAGGACTCCTTAGTTGCGGCTCACGGCTCCTTAGTTGCTGCATGTGGACTCTTAGTTGTGGCACTCATGTGGGATCTAGTTCCCTGACCAGGGATCAAACTCGGGCCCTCTGCATTAGGAGTGTGGAGTCTTAACCACTGCACCACCAGGGAAGTCCCTGGAACTCCTTTTTAAACAACTCTCAGGCCCACCTTTAGCCCTCACTCCCAGTTGAACCTGTATCACAAATTTCTGAGACTTTTAGGTGTTCTGTGATGCCATTGCTCCTATGCCCGTTCTATGATGATTGCTCCTTGGTTTTCCCCAGAGCTGGCTAGGCATTCAGCTTTCACAGATCTTCTCACTTAGTTGCATTTGTCTCCATGTTTTCCAGCTTCCAAATTGTATATGGGGAGGGATAAGTGATTAAAAATTTCCCTCACTGTCATTTAGTGAGATTTTGGAGGAAGCAGAGGTAAATGCATATATTAAGTCAGCTATCTGTAACCAGAAGAGTCCTTATTCCATGCCCCAAAGAGAATTCATCAACCCCCATAACCTAAACTTACCATTCCTCTTACCATGCTTTCTTCTGTGAATGGCTTCACCATCTACCCAGTCGCCCAAACCAGAAACCTGAGAATCATGGTCTATTCGTTCCTCTCTTTTACCCTCACATCCAACCCTGTCGATTCTATCCCTTTGACTGTGCAGCTCCACTGACACCATATCATCCACAGATTTATCCTTTCTTTCCTGAATTATTGCCTGACTACTTGCCCTACCACCAATCTTGTCTCCCACCAATTTGTTCCACCCCCCACCAGTGAAATCTTTCTACAGTCATACTTAATATTCTCCAGTGGATCCTCTTTGCTGTAGGATAACACTCAAGCTTTTAGGCATGGCGTACAAAGCCATTTAAAATTAAGTCCATATCTAACTCCTAAAAATTACTTCTTGCCATTTCTCTTTCTTTCATCTCCATCCTGCTCTGATGCCACCATTCACACTAGCAACATCACACTTGCACAATGCTGTGCAAGACGTATTTTGAATAAATATTTCTGAGTCACATTCTCAAAGAAGTATGTTTTTCTTGGTTATGCAGGGTCCTCATGTTTCTGGGTAAAGGGTGGCTCCTTAGAGATAGAATATCTGATGGTGACCTCACTTCTGGCTGAGCCCTCTTCTGGAAGGGGTAGAGCTGTGCCTTTGGAGGAACCTGTACAGAGGTTTAACGAAAACCTGTTTTGTTTTCAAGCTCGTTGTTTCCAGAGAAGAGGTAAGCCTTCAGTTTGTAGTCATAGGATCCTCCTGACACTGAGAACGTGCCCAGGTCACTGGGCCTGCCTCTGAGATGATGAAAGTGTTTCCATAAAGAGACATCGTGTCTATTTTTACATTGGTTAAAAGAGCTTTTAAGTAGAACAGAGAATCTAGCTATTCTTTATAAACCTCAGTGGAATAACTAGCACCCATGAGTAGAAGCTACTGTCATGCCTGCTCTTAGGCTCAATAAAAGGCACACATTTCTGGAAATCCAAGCTCTCCAGGAAATGAATGGGTTGCCTGGAAAGGTAATGACTTACCCATCATTGAGGGTATTCAACTATAGCATAAATATCCACTCTATGGTTATTAGATATTTCAAAGGAATCATACATCGGACCAGGTGTTAAATCAAATGAGCACAGATGTCCCTTCCCTACTCTGATATTCTTATTTGTCTCTGAGTCAAAGGATAATTACACAATCTTCCATTTTGCTTTGGTTGTGCAGACCTAGACTTTGGATAACAGATGGGAAAACAGATTTTGAAACTAAAAGCCCAGGAATTATAGTGCCTATTTTTATCAGGTAGTTCTGTATAATCCTAAGATTAAAAAAAAAAAAAAAACTCTAAAGAAAGTTGTTTGTAGAATAAATTTCATCACAATGAGTATTGTCATGGTAAAATATTTTCATAACCAGTACATTGTCAAACAGCAAATGATGAGCCGCTATTATGAACACTTTTCAATACATTAACTAATTAAGATCCTTTCTTGAAGTCTATTGGAGTTTGATAAGAACACTTTTCTCCCCCTTACATTCTGTTGGTTTGATTCTATGAAATGAGCAGCGGGTTGCATCCAGATTTTTAAAGCTCCAGTTTTCAAAATAAAGATGATAGAGCAACTTTAAATTAGTTTCAGGATTCAAGCTCTGAAAAATTGTATATAGTATTAGTTAGGGTCCATTTAGGAAAAGAGAAATCATTTAGATATTTCAAACAGAGGAAACTTAACACAAAAATTGGTTATGAGGATATTGGTAAGGCTGGAGGAGGAAGAAAAAAGAATTCGTTTACTGAAAGATTAGTAACCACAGGAAATCAATTTCTCTCTGAACCAATGCCACTGTGACTCGGGCGTCAGGAGCAGAATTTCCAGAGCTGGCCTGCTGAGCCGTGCAAGGCCACTGCCGCAGCTAAGGTCACCACCCCATCACCCATGCTGTTGACACTGCTGCTGTAGCTGCTGCCATTTGGTATCCCAAATTGACAGCCAAGAAGGGAAGAGAGTCACTTCTCCCTTCTTTTTACCTGCCAGGTTCCCCTCACTGCCCCCCATTGCCTGAATCCAATGGGAAGCCAGAGAACAAGGGGGCCTGGAAAACACAGTTGGCAGGACGCAAGCCCTTTACAATCCAGAGCAGTACACAGCTGAGAGCACATAAGCAAATGACCCAAATGGCCAGAGATTGGTCAATATTGTCCTAGTTTTCAAAGAGGGGGTAAAAGTGATTTCTGTAAAGAGCAAACCAATTAGACTGACACCAGCCTCTAACAAGGTTCTAGAATGGGTGACTGAGTGACTGTTTATGAGTCTTTACATAGGGAGGAGAGGGCCAGTGCAAGCCAGCTGGGGACTACTAATTTATTGTGTTTACTACCTCTGAAAACCAGATAATTGCAAGGGCCCAATTTTAGCTCCTCAGAAAATAGCAAATGTGGGATTCTTTAGGGTATAAATGTCTGAGAAACTTGTCCCAAATCAGAGGGAGCAAGTATTTTAGGTTAGCACAGTCAGTCATCTGTTCCAGTAAAGTCCATGCATATGGGACTTCCCTGGTGGCTCAGTGGTTGAGAATCCGCCTGCCAATGCAGGGGACACGGGTTCGAGCCCGGGTCCAGGAAGATCCCACATGCCGCAGAGCAACTAAGCCCATGGGTCACAACTACTGAGCCTGCGCTCTAGGGCCCGCAAGCCACGACTACTGAGCCCGCGAGCCACAACTGCTAAAGACCACGCGCCTAGAGCCCATGCTCTGCAACAAGAGAAGCCACCGCAATGAGAAGCCCACGCACCACAACGAAGAGTAGCCCCCACTCGCTGCAACTAGAGAAAGCCAGTGTGCAACAACGAGGACCCAAAGCAGCCAAAAATAAATAAATAAACTTATTTTTTTTTTTTAAAAAAGAGTCCATGCATATGCTACATTTCACTGATGGAGAAGACTTTATCGATCTGAAAGGACCACAGAGATCTCCTTTACCTCGGTAAAGGCGGCTGGGATTCAGAACCACTGAGTGCCTTGTCTGAAGTCACACAGCTGGTAAATTGCAGAAGTGGATCTGCAGTTCAGACTTCTGAGCTTGCGGCCTGTGCTTTACTGGCACCACTCCCCACAAAGGGCTGAATGTATTACACAGCTGTGTATCATATTGCAAGGATGGCTATTGTCTTCCCTGTTGGGATGGAAGATTTGCAAGGAATCATCCAAATGCTCATTCCCTGGATGCAATGGTTCCAACGGCAAGCATCTGTGAAGCTCTGCAGGAGTGAGGAAAGGGGCCGAGGAACATCCTTGACACCAGGGTTGCTCCTGGGCACCCTTGAAACCAAAGGGTTCCCTTATCTCCAGATCCTCTTTCTAGTTTAAGCTGGAAACTGTGTTTTGAAACTACTGTTTACAGTAAAGGTATAGCTTCCTAGATTTGTTAACGTTTACCTGAATAAATGTAAGTGTCACTGCTTTTAAGCATCTCATTTACCTCTAGGAAAATCTAATTAAATCAAAAAGAAATTTGAAAAGAAAAATGACTATGTCCACTGTCTTAGTTCATTTGAGATGCTGTAACAAAATGCCACAGGCTGGGTGGCTTATGAATAACAGAATTTTATTTTTTACAGTTCTGGAGGCTGGAAGTCTGAGATCAAGGGCCAGCACGGTCGGGTGAGGCCTTTTCCAGATCTCAGTCTTCTCCCTGGCATAGGGGAAGGGGCCACAGACCTCTGAGGGGTCTCTTTTATAAGTACTTTAACTCCATTCATAGGGGCTCCCCCTTCATGACCAAAGCACTTCCCAGTACAGTCACATAGGACATTAGGATTTCTACATATGAATTTGGAGCGTGAGGGGACACAAACATTCAGACCATAGCACCCACTTAACTCCCATTCACCAAATTACCACTTGCAAACCTGCTGTGTGCCTGGCTGTGACTGTGCATTTTACATGCATTATTTAAAATCCTTCCTACAATCCTATGTACGTATGATGTAGGGATTATCTCTATACTAAGGGTAGGAAACTGAGGTTTGGAGGGTTGTCACGCACTAGTAGGAGGAGGAAAGCCTGAGAATTGACCTCACTCCCTTTGACCCCAAAGGACATGCTCTTCGCACTCTGATACTTACGCTTTGTTTATGCAAAATTCACCTAGCTAATGTGTGTCAATTTTTTTTCTGGAAAAATCATAGAAATTGTACCTCAAGTACTTGTAAAGACACTGGTTAAAGAAATAGAAATCTATTTTAAAACACAGGCCAGTGCCATGTTCTAGTACAATAAAATAGGCTTGGGCTTCCCTGGTGGCGCAGTGGTTGAGAGTCCACCTGCCGATGCAGGGGACACGGGTTCGTGCCCCGGTCCGGGAAGATCCCACATGCCGCGGAGCGGCTGGGTCCGTGAGCCATGGCCACTGAGCCTGCGCTTCCGGAGCCTGTGCTCCGCAACGGGAGAGGCCACAACAGTGAGAGGCCCGCGTACCGCAAGAAAAAAAAAAAAAAAGAAGAAAATGGCTTATAGGTGCGTTAAGTGAAGTACTACTTCTGAAATAACCGTGTGGCTCCCAGACAGAGGTTATTTCTTTAGCCATTGATGAGGTTCTGGGATTTCCTTAACCTTAATAAAATTAGGTCTGGCTCTTTAAATGAAGCAAGAATAATGCGAAACTGAGGACAACCTCTGGCCTGGAGTAGGATGTTGCCCATGGCTTTTGGATGTGTCACTCTGATGACGTTAAGTATTTGGAAGAGCTAGTGAACTGCCTGAGGTTAAGGGGAAACCAACTGTAAGGCTAATTGATGGTTACTGTAGTAGGAAACTATGTTGTGGAAGACAAATGATCTCTTTGGGCAGATATTTTAAGGAAGCAGATTACGTTTTTTTCTTGCTACATTATTCTCCAAAGTATCCCAACTAACAGTGTGCAGCAGAGATGGGCAACCTTTCTATAAAGGACTAAAGAGTAACGATGTTGGGTGTTGCAGGTCTCATGGTCTCTGTTGCAGCCATTGTAGCCTGAAAGCAGCCTTAGACAATAGGTAAGAGAATGAACATGGTTGTGTTGCAATAAAACTTTATTTGTGAAACAGGGTAGAGGGCTATAGTTTGCTCATCGCTGGGCTACAGGGTCAAAGTCACCAGATGATAAATGCTGCTTCTACTTATATGCCCAAGAGACTTTCAAACCAAAGAAGCCAAGTGACATTTATTAATTTTTTACATCACTATTAATATTAGATCATTCAAAGCCAACATTGAATGTGACATTTCTGTAATGTGAATGTTTACCATACTTGTTTTAAATGATTTGGATGAAATCTTTGGTGTTTGCTTATCTGTTGTACTTCTTAGTGGCTCTGCATTCAAATAGAGAAGAATCTGGATGCAGATGATGAAAAGAGTTTGGGATGAGCCTCCGGGTATCCAGAGACACACAACCGATGGCAGTGCTAGGGTGGTATTTGACGAATAGATGATGAATATCTTTCCAACTTATATACTCTGCCATCTCTGGGACTCTAAAATTGTGCGGACTAGTAGCAGGGTAATTTCACTTGAATAAGTTACTGGAATTTTCTATGGTCTAAGTACATGCTAAGTCTTCTCAAGTATTATTTAAGATTAAGCAATTTTTTGTGAAGGTTCTTGATCTTTTTGTTTTGTTTTGGGGTGTGTGTGTGTGTGTGTGTGTGTGTGTGTGTGTTTAACCACTGAATGGAAGTATCCTTTTTTTTAGATAGCCAATAATAACATATTCAATAAAGTTTATGAAGCTAATAAATTAACTCAATTACAGCTCTTTTCCCTAGAGATTTTTTTCACGGTTATGTTCCTTATTAAAGAAGACACTCATTTTACATATTTTTCTTAGTTACGATGATAATATGATAATATGAAATATTATCTCTAATGATAGAGATAGCACCTCTACGATAATATGAAAAATCCATTAATATATCATTCCTTACAGTCTTAGTTATCAAACACATTATCATGTCATAGCATATTAGCTGTTGGAGATCATCTTCACTTTAGAGAAGGGATAGCATTAACAATTTAAAAATTATTTTGAAATCAGTCATTTTGTAACTTTAGTAACGACAGTAGTACCGTCGTAACTGCTACAATGGTAACAGCTAACATTTACTGAGCTCTAACTCATACAAGACACCATGCTAAACACTACATGTATATTATCTCATTTAATCCCTCAAACAGTCTAATGATGAAGGTATAATTTTACAGATGAGGAAACTGTGCCTAAAGAGGTTATATAACTTACTCAAGTTAAAGGACTCGGGAATTCCCTGGCAGTCCAGTTGTTAGGACTCAGTGCTTTCACTGCCCAGGGCTGGGGTTCTATCCCTGGTCAGGGAACTAAGATCCCACAAGCCACGCTGTGTAGCCAAAAAAAAAAAAAAAAAAGGTTAAAGGACTCAAATCCAGGTCGGTGTGATAACAAAGTTTTTAACTGCTCTTCCAGGGATTCTCAAAGTGTGGTCCCTAGACCAGCAGCACCAGCATTACCTGGGAATTTGTTAGAAACGCAAATTCTCAGCCTTCACTCCCCGCCTGTTCAATCAGAAACTCTGGGAGTGGGTCCAGTCGTCTGTGTCTTAACACGTCCTCTCCTGGTGATACCAGTGTCCACTGACATTTGAGACCCACTGCATTTAAAAGAAACACCAAACAGTGGATAAACATTAGTTGCTCAATTGATTAAACGCAATAACAGGAGAGACCCACCCAGCAGAGCAGGGGGCTCGCGGTAAACATGAGTTTACTAGAGTTTCTTTCTATTACATAAATACCAGTCCTGTCTGTATATTGTGAGGTTAAGTGTTAGAAACTGTGCCTGAACTGACATAAGAGTTATGAATTCTCTTTTCTAAACGGGGGAAGCCCCAGCACTGTCTATTGAGAAAGGAAAACAAAGGCAAATATGAGTAAAGGCTAGTTACTGGTCGACCAAGGCCTTCAAAGATTGTTTTAAGCTAAAAACGAATACTTTGTTCTGTATTTACCAGCATGCCCATTGCTTTAACCGATTTCAGGGTAACCAGAAATTTGCATATTGACAACATTCTTTTGAGTGAAACTAAGAAGTACCGGTGGTTGTCTGAGCAGTGAAGGTGATGGTGACAGAGAGACAACCAACTAGTGACCAATGAGATTTAATAACAAATCATGGATCCTATCAGTGATATTTTTGATGGGATATTTTAATGGATGCTACCAATGATACAATTTAGTGAGATACTTTTAGTGTCTTTTAAAAATTTATATTTTCATGACGCATAAAATGTCTCTCCCCACTTCACCCTCTAGCCTCTACCTCTCTGTTTTTGCAGAATCCAGCCCGTGTAGGTGGCTCAAAATGCCAGGTATAATGGGAAGTGCCCACACGAGGAAAAATGAAAAACTCATTGCTGTTTAACACTTATTAACATGGAAAAAAAAAAGGAAGGCCTTTTTTTGGGGGGGAGGGTAGATTGTCCTGTGAACTAGTTCACAATATTTGTTCTTTTCAAAGAACTAAGCAAGGTGAGATTTGATATGTATCTCAGAGGAAGTGCTCAATGCTGTGAGCCCCCGCATAGAAAAAAGGGGGCCGGTACTTTGTGCCAAAACAGGTCCGGAGCACAGGGTCCTGCAGATGGTCAATGTCCATGTCTGGCCGAGACCGCCCCCCTCGTCACTCAGGCTGCTGGTCTTGGGATTGACAGAAGCACAGGAAAGCTCCTCTTCAGGAAGAGACCTGTAGACCTGGGGGAGTAGGTTGCTACCCTGGGCCCATCTCAGGGGTGCAGCGCTTTCCTTAATTTTTAAAAAGTTTCTTGGGGTGCCTGGGACCCACCAGGGCTGGCAGTGCCACCTGGGTGGAACGCACCCAACCTGGACAAAGCCCTGTGAGTCTTGGTTCCTATTTCCATCCTCCGAGGCACCCTTTGACCCTTGATCCTGCAGGTGAAGTCCCTGCTAGTCCCAAGGAGCTCCAGGATTCACGCTCTTGGGGTCATAGTCCCGGCCTGTGACCTGGACTGCTTCCAGGAGGGCGGGCTTGTGAGCTGTGCAGGACAGTATTTTTTTTCCTGTAAAAATTTCTACTGGCCAGTATGTTTTTAATGAGATTGTGACCGCCCAAAGGGTGTGACACTCTGATTTGAGGTGACTCTCTCACACTGGACACAGCTACTCAGAATTCTGGGATGACAGGACAGAACACGCCCCATCCCCAGCTTTGGACTTGAGCTCACGCAGCATCAGCACTTGCCTGTCCCCGTTCTGTGGCCTCCTCTGATCAACACCCAAGGGCAGCAGGGGGCTGAGGGCATCCCTTGCCCTGTAAACCCTTCACTGCTGGCACCCAGGGGTTACCCCACGCCTCTGTAAGTTCCTTGCCGAGTTGGGCAGTCCCCAGAGGTGGTCAAGCCTATCTCCTCCAAGGGCTTTCAGACCATTGCTTTAGAACACTGATGGGCCCTTCTGATCTGGATTCTCCTTTGCTCCCAGTGGATATGATGACTTCATGCCCCCCTGGGGTAATGGAAGAATATTTCTTGGCTTTACTAATTCTGCCCACAGACTCCTCTCCTACAGTCCCGGCTGGTGGGGATGGGTGGAAGTAGGGGTGTGGTCAGCAGGGAAAGAGATCACGTTCTGGGAATGCAGTGAAAGAGGAGACAGAGTTGGAAGACGAGTTGCTCTACCTCTATCCTATAAAATTCCAAGCTCTACTGCACAATTCAACATTAGCTAAAAAAAAAAAATTCCAAACTGTAAACTTTATATGACCCCCAGACGGATTATCGTTCACATTCTCTGGCATCCTCTGGGCGAGACTTGCGTCTGTGGTTATCATCAACGAAGCATAGTCATTACTTTTGAGAGAGTCCTTGGAAACTGATACTCACAGGCCACACGATGGATGATCTAGTGTCATACATAAATGATACAACCAGCATTAAATAAATGCAGAGATGAGGAGATCTGCAAGCCTTCAATATAAACTTGTTTCACAGAGTCATGACATTGTGAGTAGTAATAGCACGCTACTCCTTTTTGGGGGGTGGAAAATATGAAATGATCCAAGAATGGCACATTCAATGATAAAGAACATGAAGAGATGAATCTTGGACCTAAACAGAAAAAGATGGCCCTTGGACATTTGCCACGACTGGACAATAAATACATATCAAAGTATGTCTTCCACCTCTTTCTACCCACTATTCTGAATCTTCGTCAATAAATCCCTATACTTTCCAGGGGTCCACACATTTTATAAAATATTTTTTAATCACAGTATTTAGTTAGACAGGGTCTTGTGCAAAAGAAGCCTGGGACCCCCAAATATCGAAATAGGGGCAGCTCTGCTTGTCTGTGACCTTTTCTTTCAAAGTTAGTATTAATTGACTCACTACAGAGTACCATGTTCTACGTCAAATGCCGTGAGTCATACCACAAAACCTCTGTGATGCAACTACTGCCCTCAAGAATCACAGTCTTGCTGGTTACACAAAACTCAGACATATGAAACGTATCGGGAAAAATATAAGACTAGATAGTATATGGTGCTTAATTAGACACATCCCAAAACATATGGCAGAAATAGTTACTGCTCAGGGTTTCGGAAGGAGGAAGCTCAGTCTGGGCTGGTGTCTCCAGAAAGGCTTGGTGGCTCCTGATACAAGCACAGAGGTTCCAGCTGAACTTGGACAGGCTCAGAAGTATAAAGACAGCGGGCTGGGCAGGGGTGACTGTGAGAATCCTTAAGGAGGGAGACCTGAGGACACTGAACTGAAGAAGGCACGGCCTCCATTTTCATAGAACTAGAGTCTCCCTGAAGAGTGTTTGACTGCCCTGGAGTGGGAGTGGTGAGCTATTAGGGAAGACTGCCCTTCCCTGCCCTGCCAACAGGTGACGTTGATGGAATACTCTCTGGGGTAAAGTCTCTCGCTGGAAATTATCTTGGTGGTTCTTCAGCACCAGTTTCTTGACATAGACTTAGCCCAACAACCATAGCCTTTCCTGCCCCTCTTGCCATCCTGTTCCCATCCTCCTGCCACCTTCCAGCTCTGGTGTGGTTTCTGTACTTGCTTGCCTGTCCTTGTGTCCAAGCACAAAGACTGGCCTTCCCCTTACACTCCTAACCCAGCCTCGGCTCAGTGCTGACATGATGGCAGGAGCGTTGGACTTGGTGTCAGAAGACCTGGGGCTGAGGCTGGCTCTGCGGCCTTGGGCAGGTCACTGCATGCCTCAGAACTTCTGTTTCTTTATTTATAAATGGAGATAACGATGCTTTACTACGTATGTCATGAGGTGTTTTGAGGAGAAAAAAATGAAGTACTTTAGCTTAAAAGTGTAATATCTAATACTTAAATAGAGCTTATTTTGTGCCGGGCAATTGTCTAAGTGTTTTAGATATAGTAACTATTTTAATTCTCTCAGTAACCCTGTGAAGCTGTTATTATTGGCATTTACAGTGGGGAAGTTCAGGCACAGGGGGATTAAGTAATTTCCCAAAGTGTCACACATTTATTAAGTGTAAGAGCTGGGATTTAAACCCTGGCAGTCTGGTTCCAGAATCTGCTTCTTGAACATCCACATTAGAGTGTTTATCTAATAACAATAGGAGTAACACTTATATAAGGCTTAATATGTTCCAGAGACTGTTCTAAATGTTCTAAATGTTACAGCGGCCCTTGGAAGGATCTATGGGGCAGGTGTGGTTGTCATCTGTATTTAAATGATCTGTAAAGAATTCCACAAATGCGAAGGTGGAATAGGTAGAGGTACCTTTCCCTGTTTCTCCCGCTGAGTACAACTGAAAACCTGTACAGTATGTAAACCAAACACAGAAAGGCCCTGAGAGGTGGAGAGAGGAAGGCAGACTGACCAGGGACCTTGGAATCCAAGGAACAGTATGGTGGTGAGTTGCCTGCATTTTGTGTTTTGCCTCACGTATCCCAGACTTGTAGCTGAAGAAGCTGGCAACTTGGAAATGCCAGTGAATGTGGACAAAAGAAGCCCCAGCAGATGCCTGCTCTCTCCAGTCAGAGAAGCAGCCTAGCAAGACAGAAACCTCTTCGACAGTAACTGCTGTTCTCCAGCCAAACACTACAGCAGATCTGTGGAACCCCTTCTACCCCTGCCAGTGGGGAGCCTAGATTTCCACCTTGTGAGGCTTTCACCAGAAGCCCCAGGCTCTCTGCCAGGATGGTGTCAGAAAAGGCAAAACAGAGAGCCAGGACATTCATCTCTTCATTCCGGGGGGGGGGGGGGGGTAGTGAGGCCTCCTCCTGTGCTATCAGTGGAGATCAGCAGAGAGCCATCTGGCAAGGATGGGGCACCCCTCCCCATGCCCCCTGAGAGAGTGTCAAAGGAGGCCTAATGGGGTGTCAGGATTTCCCCCACGGCCCGGCAGTAGTGAGGTCCTCTCACATCTCCACCATCAAGTCAGTGAGGCTGTGAGAGAAGCAATAATGAAGACCCCTGTTCTGCCCACCCAGAGAGGTACCATCACTACTGGCCTAGAGCAGAGCCAAACTCCCACCCACACCCAACAGTAAAGAGGAGCCCCACTTTGGGTGTCAACAAAGGCCAAATGGGAAACCATTGTTTCTACCCCGACCTGGCAATGATGAGGTGGTGCCGAAGTAGTGTCAGAGGAAGCCAGAGACAACGAAGGTTTAATAAGATCAGAGCCTCCTAACAGAATGCCCCAGATGTCCTGGATTCAATTTAAAAAACTGCTCATCACACCAAGAACAAGGAAGAGCTCAAACTAAATGAAAAAAAAAGACAACCAATAGATACCAACACCAAGGTAATGGGGATGTTGAATTGTCTGACATAGATTTAAAGCAGTCAACACAAAAATACTTCTGTGGTTTATTTCACTTAACAAAATGCCCTCCAGGGAGGCCTTTCCTAGGAAGGAGAATGAAAAGAAGAAAATCAGGTCCACGTGTGCTCATTTTTTCTTATTTTTCCCTCTAATATCTTAAAGAACTGTTCTTACTTTGACAGCTTTCTGAAATATTGCCTCCAAAGTGATCCCTAATGTAACGATTAGAATTTCTCTAAGTCTGTTAATTAATTCTCTTAACAACTTAGAATGTGCATTATAGAGACAGTGGTTGAAAGATATTACACTGTTTCTCATATACTGGCTTTTATTTTATCAGCAACTCATTTCACACAATTTTCCTTGCTTATTTCCCCAAATCTCTTTTTCTGATTTTTTTTTAAGCCAAAATCAGAATTTAACTACAATGTTGTATCCCTGAGACTTCCGATCAAAGTGTCAACAAGTTTTCATCCCTTGGTTTTTTGTTTGTTTTTTGTGCTACCTCTACTTATGTAGATGAATTAGTATCTTTTATCTTTTAAGGATCTTGGTGGGGCTTCCCTGGTGGCGCAGTGGTTGAGAATCAGCCTGCCAATGCAGGGGACACGGGTTCGTGCCCCGGTCCGGGAGGATCCCACGTGCCGCGGAGCGGCTGGGCCCTTGAGCTGTGGCCGCTGAGCCTGCGCGTTCGGAGCCTGTGCTCCGCAACCAGAGAGGCCACAACAGTGAGAGGCCTGCGTACCACACACACACACAAAAAGAATCTTGGTTATCACTAACAATCACCACCTGTTTTCCGTTCTGGTTTTGTATCTCCACCGCACCCCCACCCCGCATCTTTCTCAAACAGTAATCTCGCTTTGTCTTCTCTTTTCTTCTTTATTTCCACCATGGGATTTTACCGATTCTTTCTGTCACCACACTGGAAACCTATTATTATTTATTATTAGTTTTGTTTCTTGCCCTTGAGAATCAAGAAAGATAAATCGATTTCAACACCACAGTCAACTTTTTTCTTTTTCTGAATTGCCTCAGAACTAGAGGTTTCACATCAAGTGCCTTATAGAATAGAGATCTCAAAATCAAATATTATTGTTATTATTATTTTTGCTGAAATGAAGGATGCCAGAGCGCTTATACAAAATCTTCTTTCCTATTCTCAAGTACTTAGAGAGAGGATCCTTCTGAACAGGAAAAAAATCCAGAAATATTTGGGACTAAGATGAGGTCTCTGCAGAGTTGTGTTGTGTATCATGGAGTCGCGTGTGTACTGAGACTCTTGTAATAGATGATTTCAGTTCCCCGACCAGCATCCATCATCAGCACTGAAACATGCTGAAGCGTGTTGGGCTGTTCTGGTTCCAGTGAAAGTGCTCTTGTCCTTCACGTTCCTGATGAGGCCGCCTCAGCCATGAGACGTCATGGGTAATCACCGTATCTCAGGGGGCTCTGAGGTTTTTATTCATGAGATCTGAATTTATTCCCCCAAACTCCAGTCAAATTAGCCTATGTATAAAGAACTCATTTTAAGATCTAGAGAGCTTCTGGAATCCTAGGGAAGGATTAGGTTTCCTCTGGGATCTAGGGCTTCTCACTCACCTGTGGCAGGGGCCGTGAGCAAGATAAGATTAGCTAAAAAAAGATGGAGCAATTCTTTAAAATACTAGCATACTCTCTAAAGATATTTGATTATTTGCTTATTATATCCTGGCAATACTTTTCAATAAAGCTTTGGAGCGAAAACTTGCTCCCTCATAATTCAGCCCGGGGCCAGATGGGGACCCTTTATTGCCCCTGGCAATGGAGTCTGTGGGAGCTGTTACGAAATTGTGAGAATTGTGGTATTTGGGGGGTTGGGGTACTTGAAAGAACAATAGGTTGAGAGGTGGGAATCCAACATGATCTTAACTCACTCTGCGACATTGGGCAAATCAAAGCATTTTCTGGGCATCTTGTTTTCGTTTTCATTTGTAAATGGTGTAAATCAGTGGTTTTCAGATTTTTACAATATGAAAACTCTTCTTAATTTCAAAAAGTTATGGATGGCACGTGACAATAGTGTCAATTTTGTTGCTCAGAGAAAGAAAAAAAACCCTGTAAGTGTATATTGGTTCCAAGATTTGCAGTAACTCCAGTCTCTGAGTTCAAATGCCACAGGCTGGAACCAATGGTCTAGTTGACTTTGAGGTCCCTTCTGGCTCTGATATTCTGGGATTCAAGTCAGAAGAATTTGGACTCCTTAGAAACATTCATTTATTCAAGAGGAAAGCTGACACTAAATATTACCAGACTCAAGAGCAGCACTAGAAGTTTTTGAGAGAGATGAATTAAGGCAGATTTCAGGGTCTAAGAATCTGAGCTGAGGGAGAAGCTGGAAGGAAGGACCAGTACTGAAGAGCAGTGTCAGGAACTGGGAGACAGGATGGGGAGAAGGGCTACGTAACGTGGCTCTGTTTTGTGCCCATTTCAGCCTACCAAAAACCTGTGCTGTGGTTGCGCCAGCCTTGTGGTTATTATGATTGCAAGATGCCCTTCAGCAAAAATTATCAGGAAACTTTGAAAGAATCCAGAGTGAAGTAAGTCAAAAGGAGAGAAACAAATACCGTATGCTAACACATATATATGGAATCTACGAAAAAAAAATGTCATGAAGAGACTAGGGGTAGGACGGGAATAAAACACAGACCTACTAGAGCATGGCCTTGAGGATATGGGGAGGGGGAAGGGTAAGCTGTGACGAAGTGAGAGAGTGGCATGGACATATATACACTACCAAACGTAGGGTGGATAGCTAGTGGGAAGCAGCCACGTAGCACAGGGAGGTCAGCTCTGTGCTTTATGACCACCTAGAGGGGTGGGATAGGGAGGGTGAGAGGGAGAAGCAAGAGGGAAGAGATATGGGAACATATGTATATGTATAACTGATTCACTTTGTTATAAAGCAGAAACTAACACACCATTTTGAAGTAATTATACTCCAATAAAGATGTTTAAAAAATAAAATAAATTAAATTTTAAAAAAAGGTTTATTACTTACAAGACCTGGAAATTACCCAGCACACCTGAGGTCATACAGTGAGGTTGTGGGTAGGGAGAGAACGCATGCCGGCCTGGGGTTCTGCTTTTATTGGGGTCGAAGATGGGGGCCTAGGGTTTTGCAAACTCACTCTTTATTGGTGAATTTAAAACATTAAGTGCGGAATTTAAAGCACAGGAAAAGGGCTTCCCTGGTGGCGCAGTGGTTAAGAGTCCACCTGCCGATGCAGGGGACACGGGTTCGTGCTCCGGTCCGGGAAGATCCCACATGCTGCCGAGCGGCTGGGCCCGTGAGCCATGGCCGCTGAGCCTGCACGTCCGGAGCCTGTGCTCCGCAACGGGAGAGGCCACAGCGGTGAGAGGCCCGCGTACAGCAAAAAAAAAAAAGAAAAAAAAAGCACAGGAAGAGAAAACAAGTAGCCTAACAGGTCACTTACTGAAATCAACCAAGATCTCTAAAAAAAAGGAACCTCCGAGGGGAGGCCGCCTGGCTCTTTATCTAGCCAGTGGCTGGCGATGTGTTTGAGATAGACGGCTTTGAAGTGATGCCTTTCACAAAACTTTAATTCAGGCACTTGCATTACAAAAAAGGAAAAAAAAAAAAACAAGTGTCAGGGCTTACACTATAGGCTCATACCAGGAAGAAGGTCAGATGCCAGGATCGCTAAAAAAAGGAAGCTGAGGAGAAGGCAATCTTAACTCCCAGGCAAGGTGGACCAACTCTGCTGGCCTTAAACAAATATATTTTGTAATAATATTTTAAATATAAAATAATATAATATAATAATATAATATAAATAATTGTATGTGATAACATATGTTCTATTAAACAGTATTTGCATACAAAAGCATCAGGACAATACATAGTGTATAGTAGGCTCATTTCTCCTTTCCTCCTTAATCACGATAGCAGTTGATGTGTTACTTAAATCCTTCTAGTTAAACTTCTCTAAAGATTAGTACCGATTGAGCTGACATCAAGAAGTTACTGGAGGGACTTCACTGGTGGTCCAGTGGTTGAAAATCCACCTTCCGATGCAGGGGATGAGGGCTGTATCCCTGGTTCAGGACCTAAGATCCCACATGCTGCAGGGCAACTAAACCTGCACACCGCAACTAGAGAGAAGCCTGCAACGAAAAGCCAGCACGCCACAACAGAGACACAGTGCAGCCAAAATATATACATTAAAAAAAAAAAAAAGATACTGGCAATGTTTGGGGATAATTTCTGCCATGTATGTACAACAGGTATGCTCACAGAAAAACACATCCTTGTAGCTTGTCCCAACACTGTCCCTTTTTTTATGTTTTCAATATTTTGTATGCTTCATATAAAAAAAGAGATTGATTCTCAAAGACATTCTGCCTTACAGCACTCTTCCTGAAGTTTTAAGGACATCTGAACTTGACAGCTTATATTTCCCAGAGTTAAACACAGATTTCGGTATTATCAGGTCACATTTCTACCTAAATAATCATCTAACTGCAATGAGAAACATGACAGGCAAATAGGGAAAATTGTCAAGAATTTTTTAAGGTTATTAATTCTCAAGATTTTTAAAGGTTATTAATATTTTAATTCCCATTTTCTAGCAAACATTCCCTTAGAAGAATAGAAACTCCCTCTATTCCTCCAGCAGACTCAAGTAGACGCTCTAAGAAAAACATAAAGCTTAGAAGAAAATGTTAGTCCATATATGGATCAAATTTAATATGGTAGTGTTTTGAGCAGCTCATGCAACATAAGAAAAATAGACCCTTTACATTCTCCTTGAAGTTGCAGAAGTGTACTGACAGAGGAATTATACTTCCTTTTTTTTTTATGAATCAAATCACATTACTTGATTCTTCAGTGAATAATGATCATATACTCACGGATTGTGAGTGATGTGTTCTGTTTTCAGTTTTCAGAACCAACCTATAAACAAAGTATGTTTAGAGAACAAAGTGTAAATGTTTTAATCTAAACCTTGAAAACTGTAAATTGATGATATAGCTGATAGAAATTGAATGTGAATGCAGGAGGAAGAGGAAATGGGAGTTCCAAAGAGAGAACAGAGAAAATAGTAGGGAGAAACCTATCAAAGAAACAATAGAAGAAAAATTTCCAAACTAAATCACAGTGTCTCCAGATTGAAAAGTTGATCTGATTGCTCAGCTCAATGAATGAAAAATATGGCTACCATAAAGCCACATCATTGTGAAATTTCAAAAACCCAGGGATAGAGAGAATATCCCAAAAGCTTCCAGATAAAGAGAAAACCACTTTACATACAAAGGACTGGTTTTAAGAATGGCATTATTTGTAGCCTTGTAAATCTTGCCACTCACAGAGATTTTTTTTTCTTCCACTTGAGGCAATATTGTGGTCAAACCCTTTCTCCTGAAGGCCTATCTTCTGAGTATAAATGTGGATTTCCTTACCCCAGGCCAGCTGGCCTCAGTTACCGGGTGTCTGCAGAGACTGGCTTCAATCTGCTCTTGTCACACCAAGATGTCGACAACCCCTTTTTTTCTCCTGCTTGGAGCCGAGTCAATCTATAAACACCATCACACCATCACTAGAATTCTCTCTGCTGATTCCCAAACCATAGTCCGATCCACACAGCATTTCTGTCAAGTGGAGAAGGTGAGGAAGCAAGAATCTGCTTAAACTGACAGCAAACACATGGGTGGGTAGGCACTGTGCCTGAGGAGTACTTAAGGATGCATGCTTGAATTTACATATTTGTACAAGATCAAAACCCCTTCCTTACTTTGTTCTGTCTCTGCTCTCCCCATTTCCTTTGTATTTCCCTCATGACAGTTGTACAATACTACCTACCCCAGGGTCCTACTGGGCTCCCACTTCTACTTCTTTCCATTACCACTTCATTATTCCAAGGGTTTTTAGGTGTTCCTGTGTCCTTATAGCCTGAAGATGTTAGAAATGATTACTTCTTGGACGATGTAGCTTTAGCTGCATAAAAAGTTACCACAAAACTTAGTTACTTAAAATAACAACTGTTTTTTAGCTCATGACTCTGCAGTTTGGCAATTTGGACTGGGTTCATCTAGGTAATTAAGGTCAGGTTGGCTGGGATTTGGCTGGTTGGGGGGCCTCAGTTGAGATGGCCCTTGTCTACTGTATGTGGGTTCTCATCTTCCAGCATGTTCTCCCCGGCATGGTCATCTGGTGAATGCATTGTTCCAAGAGAAAAATATAGGAAGCTGCAAGGCATATTTCCCTCCCCTGCCCCAATTTTATTGAGAAATAACTGGCATATGTCACTGTATAAGTTTAAGATGTACAGCATGAGGGATTGATTTATATATATTGTAAAATGATTGTCACAATAGGTTTAATTAACATCTGTCATTTCATATAGGTGCAATAAAACGCAAAGAAAAAAATTTCTCCTTGTGATAAGAGTTCTTAGGGTCTACTCTCAATACTTTTGCTATATACCATACAGCAGTGTTAACCATAGCCATCATGTTGTACATTACATCCCTAGGACTTATTTAAATTATAATGGGAAGTTTGTACCTTTCGACCAGTTTCCTCCAACTCCCCACCCCTGACCTCTGACTCTGGTAACCACAAATCTGTTTTCTTTCTCTAAGTTTGGCTTTTATTTAAAAATTAGATTCCACATATATCATACAGTATTTGTCTTTCTCTCACTTATTTCACCTAGCATAATGCCTTCAAGGTCCATCCATGTTGCTGCAAATGGTAGAATTTCCTTGTTTTTTTAAAGGCTGAGTAATGTTCCATTATATATATGGGGATATAGGAAACACAAACACACATATATATAAATATAAATATATCTATATATCTATATATATCTCCCAACTTCTTTATTAATTTATCCATGATGGACACTTAGATTGTTTCCATGTCTTGGCTATTGTAAATAATGCTGCTATGAACACACAGGTGCATATATCTTTTCAAGTTAGTGTTCTCATTCCCTTTGGATATATTCCCAGAAGTGGAATTGCTGGATCACATAGTATTTCTATTTTTAATTTTTTAAGGAACTTCCATACTGTTTTTCATAGTGGCTGTACCAATTTACAATTCCACCAACCGTGTTCCCTTTACTCCGCATCCACACCAGGATCTGTTATCTCTTATCTCTTTGATGACCGCCATTCTAACAGACATGAGGTGATATCCCATGTGGTTTTAATTGTGTTTCCCTAATGATGGATGATGTTGCATATCTTTTCATGTACTTGTTGGTCTTTTGTATTTCTTCTTTGAAAAAATGTCTATTTGGTTTCTTTGTCAATTTTTAAAAATTAATTAATTCATTTAATTTATTTATTTGGCTGTGTTGGGTCTTTGTTGCTGTGCAGGGCTTTCTCTATTTGCAGCGGGCAGGGGCTACTCTTGGTTGTGGTGCATGGGCTTCTCATTGCAGTGGCTTCTCTTGTTGCGGAGCATGGGCTCTAGGCACACAGGCTTCAGTAGTTGTGGCACGTGGGCTCAGTAGTTGTGGCTTATAGGCTCTAGAGCACGGGCTCAGTAGTTGTGATGCACAGGCTTAGTTGCTCCTCAGCATGTGGGATCTTCCCAGACCAGGGCTCAAAGCCGTATACCCTGCATTGGTAGACTGCTGGAAGCCAACCTGGAGGCTCTGTCCCGTGACAAAGTCATGGAACAACGATCCAAGACAACACTGCAAAGCAGTGCTGCGCCCAGGGGGCTAAACACATCCCTTCTGACCTGCCTTGTTGTTCTGTGTTTATGTTTTGAAAAAGTACACGGGGGACTTGTCCCTCGTCCAAAGCTTGCACGTACAAAACTCCCCACTTCCCCTTCTAAAACCACCACTTGGGATGTTTTGACCACCCCACCTGGCTGGTGGGAGAAAAATAAATAACCTGGAAATGTAGGGATGTTTGTATGGAAAACACCAGAAATAGAAAAACAATGGCCCTACATGGGAATGATAGATGATTATGGGTATCGTTGGTTCTGGTATAAGGAAAGATTAATCATACAGAGTCAACTGCCAACATTGGAATTGTTGACTCGTCTATTCAGACAGGCTTCATGCCCAGAGGAACACAGTGATAGATTAAATTGTGAAAAATATTGTAGATGATTTAGGGGGTACATTGTTAAAGCCTGTCCATGCGGACCTCTAGGACACATAGGAAAGGTCAGGAAACTTCCTCCTCCATAGTTCCTCTTAATGGCTTGTTACATATTAGCTTGGCTTTGTTATTAGTACGGATTGAACCTACTCTAGGAAAGAACAATGATGTTTTGAGAACCTTTGGAATTATCTTAAAAGTACATCTAGAAATATTAGGTACATTCTAAGATCACTTAGGGTATATAAACCTGACTGTGAGAAAATAAAATAGGAGACCATGCTTGCACATGCACAGTGTTATTGATTTATTTAACCTCCCCTTGCTGACACTGTCCATCCCTCGGGTACTCCTGGACTTGCAGGCGCTGGACTCCTGCAGTAGACGAATTCTTAACCACTGTGCCACCAGGGAAGTCTTCTTTGTCAATTTTTAAATTGGATTTTTTTTTTTTTTGCTATTGAGTTGTATAAATTCTTTATATATTTTGGATATTAATCCCTTATCAGACATGTAATTTGTAAATAATTTTTCCCATTCTGTAGGTTGTCTTTTCACTTTGTTGTTGGTTTCTTTAGCTGTGCAGAAATTTTTTAGGTTTATGTTGTCCCACTTGTTTATTTTCTATTTTGTTGCTTGTGCTTTAGGTGTGATTTCCAATAAATCATTACCGAGACCAACATCAAGGAGTTTCTTTCCTATGCTTTCCTCATATTTCAGGCCTTGAATTTAAATCTTCAATCCATTCCTAGTTAATGTTTGTGAATTGTGTAAGATAGGGGTCAAGTTTCATTTTTTTACATGTGAATACCCAGTTTTCCCAGCACTGTTTATTGAAGAGACTGTCTTTTCCTCCATTGAATATTCTTTGCTCTTTTGTCAAATATTAGTTGACTGTGTGTACTTGGTTTTATTTCTGGGCTCTCAATTCTGTTTCACTGATCCATTTGTCTGTTTTTATGCTGGTACCACACTGTTTTAATTACTATAGCCTTATAGTATATCTTGAAATCAGAAGTGTGATGCCTCCTGATTTGTTCTTCTTTCTTAGGATTTCTTTGGTTATTCAGGGTCTTTAGTGGTTCCACATAAATTTTAGGAGTGTTTTTCTATTTCTGTAAAAGATGCCATTGGAATCTTGATAGAGATTATGTTGAACCTATAGATGGCTTTTGGTAGTATTGACATTTTAACAATATTAATTCTTCCAATCCATGAACATTAACATTTCCTTTTATTTGTGTCTTCTTTGATTTCTTTCATCAGTGTCTTATAGTTTTCTGAGTAGAAAGCGCCAAGTTCTCTTGAAGCCTAGGTTTGGAACTCATACACTGCTGCTTCCACAGTGTTCTATTAAAGTAAGTTTCAAGGCCATCCCACATTCAAAGTAATCCTATCTCTTGTCAGGAGGAACTGCATAGTATTATAGCCATTTTTACAAAGTACTATATTTCAGTGGAAAAAAACTGGGAGTAGGGGAAGAGAGGGATGGACAACTTTTACTTTTCATTTATACCATTCTGTTTTGTTTGAATTTTTAAAATCATGTACACATACACATTATTTGCATAATAATAACAGTCATGAAAATAATACTAAAATATAACTTCAAATATTTCTCATGTTACTTAAGTTACACCCCGGGATAATAATCCACTGACACTTAAAAGGACCCATGATTTTGAGTCACAACACCTAATTCAGGGTATGTCTTCAGCTTTCCTCTAACTGTAAGGCCAGGTAAGGATTTCATGAAATCTCCAGCATGGAACTCAGCACATGATAAATGCTTAATAAATATTTGCTGAATCTGAATCTGAATGAGAGGATGGGAGTAAAAAAGATGTATGTATCAGGGGAAAATAGCTTTAAAATCTGTCCTATTAATTCATTGTTTATATCAGTTTTTATCATGGCAACTTGGAATTTCATGGGTAGGAAAAGAGATTTGATTTAACTTGCATACACTTGCAAGCATGGGCTGCTGGATGAAATAGCAGCGTGACCATTGCTATAAGTAGCAGTAGCTGGGAATTATAACCTAGGGCAGAATCAAGGGGGCCCTTAAACTCTAGTCCTACAAGTCACCAGTCTAATTAAAGAAATCATGTACCTTTACAAATGCCAAGGATGCTCTCAACTATTTCAAGAGAGACCTTGGAGAAGCACCCAGAAGAGCTATTTTTAAAAAATCTTTCTTTAGCAGTTACACCACACATTAGTAAGAAGCAGAAAGTGACCTCTTAATTTTGTTTAATAGACCCCATATTCAGTTTGGTCTGACGCTCTTACCAGTCCTTCTTTCTCCAAATTAAAAATTGATAAATAAAAATAATAAGAATACATTTGAGAAATTCTTGCAGATTCCTTCTTGGCTGATTTTCAGTGTAGAATGTATTTCCCTAAATCCTATGTATTAAGCAATTGCAAGAGTAGGCTGGTTATACATTTAATTACCTTTTTTTTAAAACTTTTTTTTTTTTTTAGTAGATCTTTATTGGAGTATAGTTGCTTCACAATACTGTTAGTTTCTGTTGCACAACAAAGCGAATCAGC
Organism: Kogia breviceps; assembly: GCF_026419965.1. Lineage (NCBI taxonomy): Eukaryota > Metazoa > Chordata > Mammalia > Artiodactyla > Physeteridae > Kogia > Kogia breviceps. The sequence continues at coordinate 37,655,407 of NC_081321.1, read as the reverse complement.
CATATGCCTACACATGTCCCCATATCCCCTCCCTCTCAAGCCTCCCTCTCATCCTCCCTATCTCACCCCTCATAATGACCACTTTGAAATCATCCTTACCTTTCCTAGGAAGGTCAAAGAGTAGTAGCCTAATATATCTGGACAAAGGAAATTGCTTTCATTGTTTTTACTTTGTCCCTCCTAATTGGATCAAATGTCAACTTTCCATGTGATATTCCCCAGCACGCACTCATGTTTCTAACACAACCAGATTAGATCAATATGTATCTGTCTCCGTGTACCCTGGGACTGCATATACTTTGGATACATATTTATTTTTTGGATTTCATTTCCATGTTAATTAGAATGTAGGTTCCTGGAATTTCCATTCTGAGTATGATAATCTTCTTACAGTCAGCATGATGGAAACAGCTGCATGCTGTTTACCTTGTGAAAGATAGTGTTCCTTGCTCAGATGATGACTGGATATTTACTTTCTAGACCAAAGATTGTGCTTCCATTTCTTCTTACAGATTTATCAGAATATGTTAATCTATTGAGAACTTTCAAACTCAATTTTATTAGGCCATTGTGTTTTGTTTTGTTTTTTTTGCAGTACGCGGGCCTCTCACTGTTGTGGCCTCTCCTGTTGCGGAGCACAGGCTCCGGACGCGCAGGCTCAGCGGCCATGGCTCAAGGGCTCAGCCGCTCCGCGGCATGTGGGATCCTCCCTGACTGGGGCACGAACCCGTGTCCCCTGCATCGGCAGGCGGACTCTCAACCACTGCGCCACCAGGGAAGCCCAGGCCATTGTTTTTTTTGGAAGGCATAATGAACTAAAATTATTGGGAAATCAAATTTACTAATATGCATCTCATTACTTTTTCTTCTACTGTAAACTCTGATCTTTCTCCAAGCAGATTGTTTTTTTAAGATTAACTATTTTTCTAATTACAAATGTTATACATGTCAAGTGAAGAAAATCTGGAAAATAGACAGTCTCACTGCTATTAAAATTTGATGGCTTTCTTTTCACATATATATAGTAGATTTTCATAAGATATTATTACTCTGTGTAGATAAATATTATCAGTCCCCAAATGCTTTTTTTCCCAGCCATCTTTTTAACTGAATCAAGAATTTATTAGATAATAAAATGAAGCAAATTATTCACTCCAACATTAAACATGTACTAAAGATTTACTATGTGCCACCCACTTTCCTCTCTCTGGGATGGGTGGGAAGGGCACAAAAATAAATAAGACACATCCTTGCTTTGAAAAAGCTTATAAACTATAGGGATTAAAAACACAGTAAAAAATAATTATAATCTAAGGTAGACTGTGATAATAATATTAACCATTACTGAGCACTAATTATGTACCTGGTACCTTTTATTCCTCATACAGCTCTATGATGTGGGGACTCTTACTCTCCGCAGTTTATAGATGAGGACACTCAGGCTAAGAGATGTTAAATATTGTGCCCCAAATCACACAGCTAGTCAGTGGTAGAACTGGGATTTGAATCCAGCAATATGGTTTCAGCCAGGTTTTTCATCACTGTACTCTACCATAGGAGAGCACTTCAGTTATAACATTTCTTCAATTTATAGAAATATATAAAACTCTCTCAGAGTTTTCTTGACATGAGCTACAGTATTCCACAAGGTCTGTCCAGTGTTCCTCATTCTAACCTTAAGTGAAAGGATCAACAGTGGAAAATTCATTTTTGAGCTTGTAGGTCTATGAAAGTGGTCCTATTGTTACAGCAATGGAAAGGATGAGAAAGTCAAATAGTTTGATATTTTGCCACACTCACGGTCTGGGACAATTTTCTCTGAGATTACAGAGAATGAGTGCAGCCCATGAGATAACCCCTTTGGCATCTGAAGACTTGACAAAATCCAAAAAGTAGTGGGTGCTTTTCAGTTAGGGGTTAAATTTGGCTGTATATAAGAGAAAACCCAGACAAGAGTGGCTTTTAAAATATGAATGCTTATTTATTTATTTTTGTTATATAACAAGGAGATTAAGGTTGGCCTCTAGGGATGGTCTGATGGCTCTATGATATTATCAGGGTCTTGCTTCTTCTATACTTTCTCCTAGTCATCATGTGCTTGTGGTCACAGGTGAGCTGCTGGAGCTCCAGCCATCACATCCACGTTCCAGGCAGAAAGAAGGAGAAGGGTAAAGGAGAAAAAAGGGCCTATGACAAGTGATTCAGTTCCCTTTAAAGGTCTTTTCCAGAAGCCTTAATTTTAGAATATGGATGTTTATTTGCATGAATGAATGAATGTTCTAGTGCTAGTCCCTTCTTTTAAGAAGGTTAAAGTGAGGTACCAAGGACAGACCTTGTGGAGTACTTGGATCTGCAATAGGAGCAGACCCTTTCTTTTTCAAATGAATGAGTATATTCATACTGCTCTTCCTAGAACTAAGAACTATGGAGACTTTGGAAAAGAATGGTACTAAACAGTGAGAGTTCTATTTATAAGGGACATAGTTCCAAATGTTCTATGAGGTCAAGACAGGTATTTCCTTGCAAAGAATATCCAAAGTTGTCACAAGACATCTTTTTTTTTTCTTTTGCATGTTTTAATAATAATACACAATGCCTCCTGCAGAAAGGAGCCTGGGCTAAAGGCAGCCATGACGTATGTAAGCATGAAAGGCACATAAATTTATGCTGAAGGCTTTGATTTAAAAAATAAGGCTATTATTAAGTTTTAGAGAATGCAATTAATATACTATGAAAGTATTAAAATGCTTTGGAGATGTCCATTGATATAGAGGCTTTGGGAGCCCTGTGAGTAACAAACGACTCCATAATTTGTGGATCTATATTCAACTTGAATACACAGTAACATCTGGCAAAGCCACCAAGTTCTTGCTGCATCCTCATCCTACCCAGCTCCTTCTCCCCGACGCACAATAAAGTTGATAGAATTCAGGCAAGTTCTGCACTATCACTAATATATCTCTCTGATTTTCTCTCATTTGACCGAGGTCACAGAACATCTCTCTTTCAGGTCTCATAAAATTTAAGTCCTTCTCTCTTGCCATAGTCAGATCCCTAACCCATGAGGCCAACCAGAGTTTTGTGAGATAGTTATTTATCTATTTATTTATTTAGTCTGGGATTATGGTCAAAGCAGCATCATTCTCTAAGGACAGCAGTCCTTTGCTCTAAACTTTGTTTTCCTGCAGAGATTTCTAACTTTGTATCTGAAGGAGTCATACACCACTAAGATTATCACTCCTGGTCAGCCTCTGGGGTTGTTCTTTAACCGTATTTTTACCGAAAAGAAATTTGCAGAAAGTCAACTTCACTTTCTCTCCCTGAGAGGTGTAAGATTCTTGGCACAAAGGACAAAGTTCAGAAAGTAGAACAGTTAGAAGATGGACCTGTCACAACGAACTGTCATTTGGTATTACTGAAACAAAGAATCTTGGGCCATTGCCCAAAACCTTATTTTTTATTCAGCTATTTTAGTATCCCATTGATGAGGTACAGGGCTTAGAAATACAAACAAATTATTTAGAAATGAGGAGGTAGAAGCAAGGGGCAAGGACTGAAAGTCTTGATTAGCTGCTTTGGGGAGAAGTTGGGGCACAGGGAGGACTGCTCTTCTTCATTTGAGCCTTATGCTGTTACCTTTTTTTTCTAAACCAGGAACATATCAATGACAGCAGTGAAAATTAACTGAAAAATCTGAGACTGGAAAACTCCTGAGGAAATTATTAACTATTTTCATCAAAACTAATGCTTCTGAACATTACACATATTTCAGATTTCATTACATCAAATCTGTATTGAGTGCCTACTATGTACCAGCCAGTGCTCTAGATGCTGAATAGTAAACAAAACAGAAAAAATTCTGCTCTCAAGAAGGTTATAAATGGGAGTTGACAATGAACAAATAAATATATAATATATGAAATACAAATAACATAATATTATATAAAATATATACTTAAATATAAAATTAGTTATAACATATTAATAAAATATATAAATATTAAATGTGTAAAACAATGAAAATATGCAATAAATGAAGTAAATGCTATGAAGAAAATCAAGTAGGGTACAGGGTACTGGTGTACCTAGTGCACTTGACATCCTGAGCAGATTTTTTTTTTTTTTTTGCGGTACGCGGGCCTCTCACTGCTGTGGCCTCTCCCTTTGCGGAGCACAGGCGCCGGACGCGCAGGCTCAGCGGCCACGGCTCCCGGGCCCAGACGCTCCGCGGCATGTGGGATCTTCTCGGACCGGGGCACGAACCCGTATCCCCCGCATCGGTAGGCGGACGCTCAACCACTGCGCCACCAGGGAAGCCCTCGTTTTTAAATATACTCCTTCTTTATATGGCAAAATTATTATGGGGAAAGTTATATTTAATAATCACGAAATGAAACATGTGGCAGACACACGCTAAGAGGACATGCGTTCTCCCCTCCCCTTGAGTTGGGTGGGGCTTGTGACTTGCTGCTAACCAATAGAATAAGGCAAAGGTGTTGGGATGGGATTACAGATTACATAAAAGGGTAACCCATCCTGCTCCAAGGCTCCCTCACCTGTTGGCTTTGAGGAAGTAAGGGTTAGGTTGGGAAGGTCCATGAGGCAAGGAGTTGAAAGCAGCCTCTGGCCTGGCCAACATCCAGCAAGAGACTGAGGCCCTCTGTGCAACATCTCACCCGGAACTGAATCTTGCCAACAGCCACGTGAGCATGGGTCCTTCCCCAGCCTAACCTCAGCTGACATCTAGATTGCGGCCATGGGGGACCCTGAATTGAAGAGCCCGGCCTAGCCATGCCCTCATTCCTGACCCACAGACATGATGAGATAATAAATGTGTGCTCTTAAAGGGTTCTAAGTTTGTGGTAATATTGTTATATGGCAATAGATAACGAATACAAAACACATGTTAATAATGGCCAGAAAACAAGGGCAGACGGTGACATTTTTGTTTTATCAAACTTCACATTTATAATCATGCTAGTAAAAAAGAAAAATTAATAAAAAGTAAAATAAAGATAAATAACTAAAAGAAAAAAAGAGAAAATGGATTAAAAATTATTAAATTATTAATTAATTTTTTTGAAAAAGAGGAAATGTTGGCCTGTCACAGGAGTGAATAAACAAATTTATGGTTTTTGTTTTTAAGCCTTGATATCTGCAAATTTGTCAGTGGCTTCCTCAAAATAGATCTCTTTTGCATATTCATGTTCAACAGAATATAGCTAGATTTGTTAATTTATCACTGCCCATAGTTGATCCTTACATAGGAATTTGTCTATACCACACAGTGGTTGGGATGGCCAGCTGCACGCAAAGCAAGCTCAGTGACTCTGAACTATTACAAATTTACTTACAAACAACATGTATTGTCCTGTCTACTTGTGTCAGGGGCCGACTGTATAGCTCACAGTTCTCTGAAGTAACTTCCAAGTAGAATACCACGTCCAAGCACTTTCAAGTAGAACACATTGTTTCTGGAAACAACCTAAATGTCCATTGACAGATGAATGGGTAAAGAAGATGTGGTACATATATACAATGGAATACTCCTCAACCCTAAGAAAAAATGAAATAATGCCATTTGCAATAACATGGATGGACATAGAGATGGTCATACTAAGTCAAGTAAGTCAGAAAGAGAAAGACAAATACCGTATGATATCACTTATATGTGGAATCTAAAATATGACACAAATGAACTTATCTACAAAATAGAAACAGACTCACATAGGTGGAGAACAGAATTGTGGTTGCCAAAGGGGAGGGGTGTGCGGGAGGGATGGAGTGGGAGTTTGGGATTAGTGGATGCAAACTAGTATATATAGAATGGATAAACAATAAGTTCCTACTGTAGAGCACAGGGAACTATATTCAATATCTTGTGATAAACCACAATGGAAAAGAATACGAAAAAGAATGTATTTATATGTATAACTGAGTCACTTTGCTGTACAGCAGAAATTAACACATCGTAAATCAACTATACTTCAATTTTTAAAAAGTAGAACACCATGTTTGTTAAAGAATAAGTGATTAAAATGTGCCAATTTCAAGTGTGCATTATAGATTTTTATAAAAGTAATTGCAGCGATTGTCTAGAACTTAGACCAAGGAAAGTTTTGCTTTTTTTTTTTTCTCAAGAGTATTCCATCACTGATGTTGTTTGTAATTCCTGGTGCATGGTGATAATGAAAAGCAGACTAGGGACTTCGCTGGTGACGCAGTGGTTTAGAATCCACCTGCCAACGCAGGGGACACGGGTTTGAGCCCTGGTCCGGGAAGATCCCACATGCCATGGAGCAACTAAGCCAGTGCGCCACAACTACTGAGCCCGCATGCTACAACTACTGAAGCCCGCTCGCCTAGAGCCCATGCTCTGCAACAAGAGAAGCCACCGCAATGAGAAGCCCGCGCACCGCAACAAAGAGTAGACCCAGCTCACCGCAGCTAGAGAAAGCCAGCGCACAGCAACGAAGACCCAATGCAGCCAAAAATAAATTAAAAAAAAAAAAAAAAAGCAGACTGAGTTTGAGTCAGTTGTATTATTGCTAGTCCGTGCCTGGGGCACACTCCACCCCAACCTCCGGGCACTTGGTAAAGGAGACAGAGAGTAATGAGGGTGCTATTATGTGTAGGGTTTCCAGGGAGGGGCTCTCTGATGAGGTAATATTTAAGCAGAGATCCAGGGAAGTGAAAGAATGAGCTATGCTACTGTCTGCAGGAGGATTCGTGCAAGAACGAAAGTTCTGAGGCCAGAATGCAGCTGGTGCATTCAAGGAACCAGGGGACTGAAGCTGGAGTGAGGGGGTTGTAAGAGCTGAAGAAGTTAGAGAAGCAGCCAGTCGGGGGCAGGGAAGGACGGCAGGACTGCCTGAGGCCGGTAGTACCTGTTTCCATCACAATCCTTCACCCAGGGTGGCGTCGTGTGCTTGGGTCTGGATTTCCAGTTGGAAAACCCCATTTGAATCAAATATTTTCCACTTAATAGAACTGTTTCCCAGTGTAGAAAATGAGGATAATAAAACCTATCTTGCAGGGCTACTGTGCTTATTAAATGAATTAAGATGATAATTTGTGCAAGTGTTTTGTAATCTGTAAAGCACCATGATAAGGACCACTCTTTGGTGTTTAAACGCTCAAGAGCCAGGGAGGTGGAGACATTCCAGGCTGAGTGCTCTGGACCCTGCTTTCCTCTTCCTTAACTGCCCCATCCATGGATTTCCAGCACCTTTTCCACACCATCTTCCCCTTCAAGCAGGAGGCCTTGGTGAACATAGCCAGGGAGGCACGCTTCTCATCAGCATGACAGGAGGCCTATAAACACCCACGTTGATAACATTTAAACCAAGCTAAACAGTAATAAGATAACCTTCATTTGCAAATCTGACAAGCAAAATTACAGGGTTTGGCTCTAACAGAGGGGAAATGAAGCTCGAGATCATCATTTCCAGATCTAAGATTAGCAGCTGGAAAGTACAGTGCATCTGTAAAATGACAGTATCAAAGAAACCCCAGTTTGCATGACACCAGCCCCACATAAAAGAGGAGTCACTTCAGAGAGTAGAAATGGAGACCTTGTTCTCCCAGAGGTTATGTCAGATGGACATATCTGAGTGCTTGCCACATACCAGACCAGGCTACCGTGACATCATTTGTTGAAACTACTGATAAAGGGCTTTGAAAAATAACTGCTTACCCAAAGGAAAACATGAGCTGTCTTTCCATTCTTTTTCTCCATCCTAGGTCAGAAGAAAGTGTTCTTTGCCTGAAGAAAAACTCCCTTGTATAAATCAAGTAGGGAAGATGGGGATGGAAGGACTAAATGTAAGAGTAAGAAGTTGTCCCAGGAGAAATTGAACATCTCCCTTACATGTCCATGGGTTATTTATTTCTGCATCATAGTCAGTAATTTACTAAGGTTCTTGGCTTCCAACAGACCTGGGTTTGAAACCTTGTATTCCATTGACTTGTGGGACTTGGGGCAAGCTACTTAACAGTTCTAAGTTTCCATTTTCTTGTTCAGTAAGAGGAGATAAGACAGCATATTAGGTAGGTCTGTGATGAGGATTAAATGAGAAAACGTATGTAAAGCACAGCACAATGTTCAATACATTCTGGCTATTTGTATTGGTAATGGGGGGAAATTACATAAAAGGTTTATCAGAGAGAAAAAGCATAGGAATAGTCAACTTTAAGAATAGTCACGAATAGTCAATTTGAGGAATCATCCTTAGTTTTCGAGGATTTGTCTAACATCCATTCGTTGTAATGCTTATATGTGAACTTTTTTTTTAAGGAGTTTTTTCAGTATATAGCATTTCAGAATGCAGCTGGTTTAAATGTCTTAATATACTAAAATTTAGCATAATATGAATTACTATTTAATAATTTTAGATCATGAAATTTAAATGACAGTATTAATATTTTTAAAGAAAACACTTTTTAGGGCTTCCCTGGTGGCGCAGTGGTTGAGAGTCCGCCTGCCGATGCAGGGGACACGGGTTCGTGCCCCGGTCCGGGAAGATCCCACGTGCCGTGGAGCGGCTGGGCCCGTGAGCCATGGCCGCTGAGCCTGCGCGTCCGGAGCCTGTGCTCTGCAATGGGGGAGGCCACAACAGTGAGAGGCCCCCGTACCGCAAAAAACAAAAAAAAAAAAAAAAAACACTTTTTAAAATATTACCAATAGAAATACTTATTTTCAGTACGGTAAAACCTTCTTTATCTGGAACCACGAGTAAATGAAGCATTCATGCCACGTAAGTAAAATTTCCAAATTACTAAAACCAAACCCTTAAATATCAAAACCCTAAAAATATTTCCTAAATGTATTTTATGTAATTATGTCTAGTATTTATTAAATGTATGTGTACACATGCATATAAATAACATTTTAGGTGGCCATATTAGATGATTTTTCTTATTCTTGGTATTTTCTTATTGACTTTGCTTCATTGATCCGAACATCATTACTGCACAATGCTGACATACGAATTGCCCTCAGGAACTAGTAAAGCTCATAAAATAGAAACTCACAAATATAAATGGCTTTACACCAAATAATTTTTCAAAAATTACAATTAGAGTTCCTTTTTAATTTTTTTTTTTTTTTTTCTTTTTCGGTATGCGGGCCTCACACTGTTGTGACCTCTCCCGTTGCAGAGCGCAGGCTCCGGAAGCACAGGCTCAGTGGCCATGGCTCACGGGCCCAGCCGCTCCGCGGCATGTGGGATCTTCCCGGACCGAGGCACGAACCCGTGTCCCCTGCATTGGCAGGCGGATTCTCAACCACTGCGCCACCAGGGAAGCCCCCTTTTTAATATTTTAGAGGAAGAAAAACTTTCCCTTGACTCTCTTAGGGTCCTTGGCTGGGCCTGAAAATTAAACTGCCAAAGGCAGATTTACAGGAGAAAAGTGTACAAATTTATTTAATGTAAGTTTTAAGTGACATAGGAGCCTTCATAAAGCAATGAAGACCTGGAGACAAGGTTAAGTCTGAGCACTTTTTAAAAAAGTATTTATTTATTTGTTTGGCTGGTTGCACCAGGTCTTAGTTGTGGCATGTGAACTCTTAGCTGTGGCATGTGGGATCTAGTTCCCTGACCAGGGGTCGAACTTGGACCCCCTGCGTTGGGAGCACGGTGTCTTAACCACTGCGCCACCAGGAAAGTCCCAAGCCTGAGCATTTTTATACCAGGTTTAATGAAGAGTAGAAAGCTATGGGAAAACATGATAGAACAAAAGGTATAAGCTAGAGTGGTAAACTGGGGGAAACTTATCAAGGCCTGTTTGTTGGGATTCCATCTGTCTTTGGAGATGAGGATGCTTCTTTTTACTGGGTGTAGGGAGGGTATCTCTCACAAGAGGGTCCTACAACCTGCTTCAGGGGAGAATGGGGGAGATCAGAGTGACCTTCCTGTACCTGCTGCTTCTCTATATTCTTTCAGCTTGAAATATTCAACATGCCAAGGTGCCATATATTGGAGGAGCGTGTTCTGAAACCCATCAACATCCTTATCTTCTGGCCAAAAGAGAAGAAAGATAGACTTTTTTGAAAGACAAACGGGAAAATGAGCTGCACAGCTGCCCCCTCTGTCTTCCTCAAGGACAGTCACACCTCCACCCCAGCTTCTCTGATTCAGAACTAGAGGATGGTACGTGATTTCCAGAGCATCCTCAATTCTCATTTCGGAGTTTCCTCCAACCCGGCTATTTAGAGAGATCTTTTTCTGCACAGAAGACTCACTCACAGGGAATGCAGCTGGAGGCAAGGGAGGAGTCTGACTTTCTTTCCAAGCCTTTGCCTATTAGAATCCTGCCAAGGTAAAAATCTGAACTGATCATTATAGGCCAGCACATCATTGTTTCCATGACCATAGACCACTATTACCATCAACAAAGTGTCTATGGCTTTTTAATGACAGCAACATAGCAGTACTCAATGTGTCTTAGTTGAATGGGTTAGAGGGTGATCTTGTTTTTGTAATAAAAAGAGAACACACATAATAGCATGCCCACTTACATAGAACTTATTATGTGTTAAGCAGTATTCTGAATGCTTTACAGGTATTTGCTAAAGTAACCCTCACAATCTGTGATGTAGACAGGTAATGTCATTCCTACTTTACAAATATTTATTTATGATTATCTTATAATGAGAGATTTTGTAGTTTGCTCAAGATCACACAAGTTATAAATGGTAGAGAAGAAATTCAAACTGGGCAGCATTCATGCTTCTACCACTAATCTATACCAATTACATTTTTATGTATTAAAACTAATATATTTGCATAGAAAATATCTGAAAAGTTGTGTATGCCAAACATACACAATAGTTCTATTAGAATGGTGAATTTCTAATACTTTTTCTTACTTATATTTTGATTAAGTGAATTTTCTAGTTTTATACTTTTTCAGTTAACATGTTTCATTGTAGTTCTGGGTAAGGTGAAATAAGCATATTCCATCCTGTGCCTCCACTAAGTGTAGCTATGGAACCTGGACAGAATGCATGGTACAGCTAGTTGGCGATTCTCAAAAGTAAATAGTGGTAGGAGGATCAGGAAAGAAGACCAGGATTCAAAGTACCATTGAATAGGCTGTCAGTTTGCTGCTTTAACCCTGGTATCTCCTTGGACTCAAGTAAGCCTGAACTTGGAAGGACGTAAAGAGAGAGAGCTCTAGAAGCCTTCTAGCTCAGCTCAAAGAGCAAGCAAGGGGGTTTCTCATGCTCAGAAAGAGTAGGGGAACTCATGGTGTTTTGTTTGTGTGTTTGTTTTTGCTTTTGTTTCTCTTTTCTTCATTTTCTTTCTCCCCAGTCCCCAGCAATCCTGCAGCAGTGACAGGCCCAGGGACCTAAACTCTCAGGAAGAGAGAACTTTCTCTCCAAGTGAAGGAACTGAGGTCTCAAGAAAGGGAAGACAAGCCCCTGTTGTTTTCTTCATTCTTTCTCTCCTTCCACTCTCCTCCCATCTGTGCCAAATGTGGTACAATCATGGCAAGTGCACGGTAGAACAGAGTAACTAAAGCCCAGGTTACTGGCCTAAAGATTGTAAGGGGGAAGCCCAGTGAACATAAAAGTACCAGGGAGACTGCAAAGAGAGGAATTTTGGAACATAAGTCCATAAAAGTTCTTTATGAAATCCTAGGCTTACCTCTGAAAGTGGATCCAATCCTAAACACCACCAAAGACTTTGAGGACTGAACTAAAGAGTAAACTTCTATCCAGATCCTGGACTGGCTGCTACATGGTGCATCCACAGGACATATCTGAACAGCACAGCAAAGGCTTTGAAAGGAAAACTGATCGTGAAACCACAACCAAAAGAACTTTCCGTCATAACCATTGTTTGCTGAAATAAAAATGACATAATCCACAGGATTTGGAAAAGACCCAGAGTCTCATAGCACAATATTTAAAACATCCAGTGTATAATCCAAAATTACTGAGCATATGAAGAATCAGGAAAATCTCAACTCAGATGGGAAAAAAATGATGAGTAGACATCAAAGCCAAGAAGGCCCAGATGTGGAAATTATCTGACAGACTTTAAAATGCTCCAAGCAGTAAAGGCAAGTACTCATGAAATAGAAGATATAAAAAGAGAATTAAATGGAAGTTTTAGAACTGAAAACTAGAGTAACCATAAAAGAAAATCTCACTGGATCGACTTAATAATGTAACAGAGGCAACAGAATAACGAGTCAAAAAGTTAGTGGAATTGAAGATAGATCAATAGAAATTATCTATTTGTACAACAGAGGAAAAAGAAAAAGAACAGTGCCTCAGGGACTTGACTGTCCTCAGAGACAATACCAAAAGGTCTAACATTCACGTCATCAGAGTCCCAGAAGGAGAGGAGAGAGTATGGTGCAGAAAAATTGTTTGAAAAACTCATGGCTGAACACTTTCCAAATTTAGCAAATGACATAAACCTATAGATTCAAGAAGCTCATAATTCCAAATAGGATAAATTCAATGAAGTCTGTGCTCAGACATCATAATCAAACTGCTGAAAACCAAAGGCAATGAAAAAAAATGTTGAAAGCGGACAGAGAGAAAAGATGCCTTACTTATGGAGGAACAGTAATTTGAACGACTGTGGATTTCTCATCAGAAATCATGAAGGCTTAAAGGAAGTATCACATTTTTAAAATGCTGAAAGAAAAGAACCTAGAATTCTATATGTAGGTAAAATATCCTCCAGCAACGAAGGTGAAATAAAGACATTCTCAGATGAAGGAAAATTAAGAGGATTTATTGCTGGCAAACTGACTCTGATACCTGAAAGAAACTCGGAACATCAGTACTTTAAAAAGAGCAACATAGGGCTTCCCTGCTGGCGCTGTGGTTAAGAATCCGCCAGCCAATGCAGGAGACATGGGTTCGAGTCCTAGTCCAGGAAGATCCCACATGCCATGGAGCAACTAAGCCCGTGAGCCACAACTACTGAGCCTGTGCTCCAGAGCCGGTGAGGCACAACTCCTGAAGCCCGCGTGCCTAGAGCCCACGCTCCGCAACAAGAGAAGCCACCACAACGAGAAGCCCGCGCTCCGCAACGAGGACTCAACACAGCCAAAAATAAATAAGTAAAATAAATATATGAAAAAAAAAAGAGCAACATAAATGAAAATTAACTGGGTATACATAATAGACTGAGTTCTTTAAAAAGTGTTTGAAAGCAAAAATTATGAAATTGGCTGATTGGTGTGAATGTATGTTGATACAATATGCAGTAAAGTGCCAATGTAAAAGGGGAGGGATACAAAGGGACCTAAAAGATGGTAAGATTTCTACGTTCCATAAAGTGGTAAAATAATAATTCTAAGTAGACTGTCAAAAGTTAAGTATGTATATTGTAAGCCCTAAAGCAACACTTAAAAGCTATACAAAGAAATATAGAAAAAATCAGAGTAGACAAATTAAAATGGAATACTACAAAACATTCAAATAGCTCAAGAGAATGCAGAAAAAGAGAAACAGAAAAACAACAGCAACAACAAAAAACAGAAGGAATAAGCAGAAAATAAATATTAAACTTATGTCTTAGGGGTGCATGTTTAGGTGGTGAAACTCTAAAGCAAAGTAAGGAATTGATTATTATTCAAGCCAGGATAGCGCTTACTCTGGGAAAGGAGGAAGAGAGGCGGTTGCAGTTGAGAAGGGGCACACAGGGGTCTTCTGGATACTGGAAATAGTCTGTTTTTTGACCTAATGGTGATCTCATGGGTGTTTACATCACAACAATTTGTTAAGTTGTATTTTTGTCTTAGGCACTTTCCTGTATTTGCATATTTCTCAGTAAAATGTCATAGAAAAAGTGAATATTTAGAAAAATTTAAATGTTACTTTCTTCAGAGAGAATTCTTTCTTTAGAAAGAATACTTTAATACCTTACTCCTCATAACTTCCTACATTTTTAATATTAACACTAACAATTAATAAATAGGTGAAGTAAAGAATTGCCCTCTGGAGTTTTATTGTAATCAAACCAAAATCATGGTTTTAGCTACTCAGCATGGAACTTACTTAACTCCTGAGTTCTGGTTTTCTCACCTGCACAGTGAGGGATGAGCTAGAAAGTCTCTTCTGGCTGTGGATGGGGCCCTAGCACAGGGAATAACACAGGGCATCAGCCAGCAATCTCCTTAGTCTGTTCTCAACTTCAATCCAAACCCTTTCTGATTAAAAAAGTGTCAAAAATTGGCCTTAATTACCTAAAACCTTTTTATATAAGTTCCTTAGAAGATTATTTATAGTAAAGCCATTTAATATCATTAAGATCATTCCATGTGAGTTTTTTTAAACTTATTTTAATTCCAGTGTCTGTTTTTTTTTTTTAACATCTTTATTGGAGTATAATTGCTTCACAATGGTGTGTTAGTTTCTGCTTTATAACAGAGTGAATCAGCTATATGTATACATATATCCCCATATCTCTTCCCTCTTGCCTCTCCCTCCCACCCTCCCTATCCGACCCCTCTAGGTGGTCACAAAGCACTGAGCTGAACTCCCTGTGCTATGCGGCTGCTTCCCACTAGCTATCTATTTGACATTTGGTAGTATATATAAGTCCATGCCACTCTCTCACTTCGTCTCAGCTTACCCTTCCCCCTCCCTGTGTCCTCAAGTCCATTCTTTACATCTGTGTCTTTATTCTTGTCCTGCCCCTACAGTCTCAAAATGTCTTTCCTACATCTTTAGGTTTCATCTGCTTAAAATATTGTTTAAAATAAAAATTTAAATCAAAGGGCCAATAGGAATTTGGATAAACAAGCATGGATAGAAAATTAAAAGTGTGTAAAAGTCCCATAACTAAATCCTAATTTATATCAGTACTATGGAGAAAACATAAAGCTATGTAGACAGCCTTCCGAAAAAGTGAGTATAATCACCTCAACTCTTTTTTTCTAGAATTGGAAAAAATGACTTAAAGTTTGAATTTTTATTATAAGTACTCATGTATTCTAAAATTTTAAAAGGTCTTACTTTGAGAGAGATATGAGGTTTTTCTAAAATATATAGTATAGTAGCGTATCTTTGTGTTCTATTATACATGATAAAATTTTAAATTTGTATGTAGTAAAATGTAGAATTCCCTACTTTGTAATTCCTTTTAATCTTTTCTGTGCCTAGAAAGTAGTTCCTCATTCATTTCTCATTCACCTAATTAATCTCATTTATTTAATAAATATTGAGCATCTAATATGTGAGACACTGTTCTAGGTATACATCAGAAAACAAAACGGACAATATTTCCTGCCCTCATGAACCTTACTTGTAGAGGTAGTAGACAAAAAACATAATTAATAAGTATATTATATGATGTATTAGAAGGTAATAAGGTCCATGGGGGAAAAAAACCCAGAGTGAGGTTATGGAAACCAATAGTGTAGGGACAAGGGCTGGGAGGTGGGGGCTTGTAATTATAAACAAGGTGATCAGAGTAGAACTCATTTGAAGAGGTGACATTTGAAGAAGATGCTTAAAAGAGACCATGAATAAGACATGTAGATATTTGGGGGAAGAACATTCTAGGTGAAGGGAACAGCATGTACAAAGGCTCTGAGGTCAGAGGGTGCCTGGAGTGTTCAAGGAACAGCATGGAGTCCACCATGGCTGGAGGAGAGTGAGAATGTGGGAGATTAACCAGAGATGTGGTCAGAGAGGTAGGGGGTCTCTTGTGTGACATTGTAAGGACTCTGACATTTACTCTGAATAAAGTGGGAGCCATTAGAAGATTCATGATCTAAGTTGGGTTTTGACAAGGTCACTCTAGCTGTTCTGAAAATAGACTGTAGGGAGATAAGATTAGAAGCAGAGTGACCTGTTAAGAGGCTATTACAATAATCCTGGCAAGATGTGATGTTGGCCCGGACCACAGTTAACTGTAGAAATGGTAACAAGTGGACAGATTTGGGATATATGGTCAAGGTAGGATTCCAATGGAAGTATGGACTTTTTATCAACTGAGATGAAAAAGAGTATGGGTGGAGGAGGGATGGATAAGATTAGTTCAGTTCAGTTTTTGACATCTTAAATTAGATGCCCATTTGATATTAAATGACAAAGCTGAGTAGTATACTGGACTGAATAGCAAAATCATGTCCACTCAGAACCTCAGAATATGGCCTTATTTGGAAATAGGACCTTTGCAAGTTTAATTATTTAGATTAAATTAATCATACTGGTTTAGGATGAGTTCTAAATCCAATGACCGTTGTCCTTATAAGAAGGCCTGGTGAACACACAGGGACACACCAGGGAGGATGCAATGTGAGGACAGAAGCAGAGATTGGAGTGATGTGTCTATAAACTAAGATATGACAAGGATTGCCTGCAACTACCAGATGCCTTGGGAGAGACATGGAACAGCTTCTCCCTCAACGCTTCCAGAAGGAACCTACCCTGCTGACACCTTGATTTCAGATGTCTGGCCTCTGAACTGTGAGAGAATAAATTTCAGTTTTATGCCACCCAGTCTGTGGTAATTTGCTAGGGTAGCCCTAAGAAACTAATAGAAGCAGGCAGGTGAAAACATGAGTGAAGTTTAGGGAAAATACCTGGACCTGAGATATACGTTTGTGCGTAGAGACCATATGGATAATATTTACAGCCACAAAATTCAATTTCAAGTAAAATGATATAAATAGGCTGGAGAAGAGGACCAAATACTCAGCCCTGGGACACTCAATATTCAGTTTGAGAAGATGAAGAGGAACCAGGTAAGGAAAGTGACCAACGCAGTAGGGAGAAAAGCATGAGTGTGGTATCCTCAAGTTAAACAGTCTTTTTAGACGGAGTGCCATCAGGTAAATCAAGCAAGACAAAAAATTGGAAATTAGCATCGAACTGGTTAATACAGTGGCCATCTGGAGAATTTAATAAAGAGAGTTTTGTTGGAGTTTTGGCAGATAAAGCCTGATTTGGAGTGGATTTAGGGGAGAATGTGGGAAAGAAATTGTAAACAATGATTGTAGACAAGACAAGTAGCAGAACAATGTCATTTTACTTTAAAAAAGAGCAGTCCAAATAGGGTTTATGGAAAAATAAGTGGGGTCATGAGAAGGCTATTTTAAAATGGGAAAATTAACAGCACACTTATATGGAAGAAGGAGTGATCCAGGTGGGAGATGAAAACAGATCTGTGTAGAAGATTCAGGGAACGAGTGATGTCCTTGGATAGGGAGGAAGGGATGAGATCTGGGGCTACTCTGTCCAGTATGGGAACCACAGGTGGCTTCTGAGCACTTGAAATGCAGCGAGTCCAAAGTGAGATGTGCTGTAAGCACAAAATACACACCAGATTTCACAGACTTAGTATGAGCAAATGAATGTAACATATCAGAGGTATTGTGACATCAACATGTGACAATATGCACAGAGTATTGCCAACCAGGGAAACTCAGGTGTTTGGTTTTTACTGAGGTCCATTACATAGACGTGATTGCTCAATTGCCCACATGGTCGATCTCAGTGTTCAGGCCCCTGATCCCGGGAGACCCAAAGCCTCGGCCCTGAGTTCTGTGGTTGGTCTTTCTGGCATGGCCTGCCCTACCCTAAATCACACTGTCAGACTCTCTACTTCCCCAGGAGAAGAAAGACAACAGAGATCACCTCCCAGCAGCTGGGGACAAAGGTCAGACCTCTTGTGATGGAGGTTAATTCTTCACTACACAGGACTGCTGACATCTCTTTGCTTCCTGTGTAGTGAAGAAGAGAACTCAAGAGTTTCAGCTCAGGGGATCTGACTTTTTGCAGACAGAGTTCACTTTGGCAGGGCCTGAAAGGCTCTGCTCTTCAGTTCTCCTAGGGAAAATGAGCTCACCCCACATTGGAAAAGCCCTTAACCGATCAGTAGCACAAACAGCATACTCCAGGAGGCCTCAGTTCAACCTGAATCACACTGAGGAAATTGCCCTTAATGTATCATCCAAATTTTATGTAGACCCAAATGCCTCATTTAAATGTAAAACAAAAATAACAGAGTGTATCTGAGTAAAATGTGCCTCTCTTCCAATCATGCTGTTCTTTCCCTAGCACTCAAAATTCAAACCCTGCTGAGAAGTTACCCTACATCACCTTCCCAGCCAGCAAGACTCCCATTAGAGAAAGCCAACTATTTTTGAATCATTTCTCCAGTACATGACAGATACAAAGACAATAAGTCAATGACCAAGAACTAACTTTGTGACAGGCACTAGAATAACACTCTTGCAGGAAGAGGGATCCCTTCTAGGGCCCGAGAGCGGGCTCTTGTCTAACGCTAGGAAATGAATTGTCCGAGGAGACACACGTGCTGACAAAGCAAGAGACTTTATTGAGAAGGAGAACCCCGGTGGAGAGCAGGAGGGTAAGGGAACCCAAGAGAACTGCTCTGCCACGTGATGGCTCACAGTCTCAGGTTTTATGGTGACGGGGTTAGTTTCCGGGTTGTCTCTGGCCAATCACCCTGACTCAGGGGCCTTCCTGATGGCATGGGCATCACTCAGCCAAGCTGGATTCCAGCAAGAAGCATTCTGGGAGGTGGGTAGGACATATGGACTGGGGTCTCCTCTCTCCTTTTGACCTTTCCCGAATTCTTCTGGTTGGTGATAGCTTGTTAGTCCTGCATTCCTTACTAGTACCTCCTGTCTAAGATAACTCGTGCGACTGGTTTCTAGAAGCCCTGGCCAGGGTGAGCAGTTTGAGTTAGTGATTCCGCTAACAGCACCATGAAGAACACAGGGGCGAATCAGTGAGGCATCCTGCCCTCTGGCATCTGCCAGTCTAGAAAGGCGGGAAACACACACAAAAATAACCTGAGGGTAGAGGGAGAGGTGGTTCCACACAGACCTACCAGGAAGGGAAATGACAATTTCTCCCTCAGAGCCTGGAACACAGGTCCATGCTTTGTCCTTTCCAAGGTGGAGAAGACTTTCTCTCTGTGACCTAGTCCTAGAACATCTATTTTCCTTTTAAATTGAAACCAAGCCCAGGACGCTGCAGGGCCTTCCTGGGTACAAAAGCACCTAGGTGCCCTCCATTTCTTGTTTGTATAAAAAAGACTTTAGTCTCCTAGGTCTTTCCTGAGTTCGAAAGAGCAGACTTAAGCAGTTACTAACTAGGGACATGAGGAAATGCAGAAACAAAGGAAAAACAGGCAAGAAATAATAGTTCAGTGATAAAACAGAGTCCTAGTTCCTCCTCCAGGTGAAAGCACACAGATTAGGACTTGAACCCACAGGCTGGGACTCGAACCCAGACAGAACCCAGACTGGGACTTGAACCCACTGTCTTTTAATTAAGATCATACACCTAGTCTCTGGACTTAATGAAGCCCAGGTTCTTTATGTCTCATTGCAGAAAGAATTCAGTGAGAGACAAAGTGATGGGTAAGAAGTGGATTTATTTAGAGAGATACACATTCCATTGACAGAATGCATTCCATCTCAAAAGGTGAGAATGACCTTGGTAGAGATATACTCCACAGACAAGAGTATGGGCCATCTCAGAAGGCGAGAGGCCCTGAAATATGGGGTGGCTAGTTTTTATGGGCTGGGTAATTTCATATGCTGATGAGTGGAAGGATTATTCCAACTATTTTGGAGAAAGAGGTGGGGATTTCCAGTATTTGGGCCATCACCCACTTTTTGGCCTTTTATGGTCAGCCTTGGAACTGTCATGGGGCCTGCGGGTGTGTCATTTAGCATATGCTAATGTATTACAATGAGCATATAATGAGGCTCAAGGTCTACTGGTAGTTGAATCTTCCACTGTCTTGGACCTAGTTGATTCTAACCAGTTTATGTTGTATCCACAAGGGCTATGTCATTCTTTTAAAGGTTGTGCCCTGCCCCCTTCCACCCTGTTTCAAAGGGATATACATAACACTCTGATACATATCTGAGTTGAGTTCCTGCAGAACTCAAAGATATATTATTATGCCTATGCCTTGAGGAGGAAATAGGACTCTGCTTTATCACTACACTATTGTTTGACTGCCTTTTTTTCCTGTTCTTGCATTCCTTTGTTTCCTTAAGATCATTAATTACTAAGACTTTTCAAGGGCAAGCATTGCAGCCAGGCTTAGATCACAAAAAGCCTTAGGCCAAAATGGCTTCTCTTATGTCAAGAAAGCCATTCCTGTTTCTCTTTCTCCAGGGACCCGCCAACCTATCTGCTTACGGTTCTACCGCCCCACCTTGCTTCTCTCCACCTTCAGCAGAAGCATTCTCACCTCTGTCAAACCCTGCCAGCAAGCACCCCCAGCAACATCCTGCACAACTCAAGTGTGTTACTATTACTTTGAGCAGGTGAAACCGTGCAACTCAGATTGGGACTTGAACCTGCACGCCGGGACTGAGATCACACACCAGACCAGATACAGACACACTGAGACCGGTGATGGCATTCAGGACATGGACCTCAAAATATGGCTCCTTCTTATATTGAATATTTTAAGCTGAAAGAGTTTGAGAAAATGGCAGAAACAGGAAGGTTATTCTGAGCTCAGAGTTAACATTCACCTCACCCTGCTTCCCTGAAACAGGTCATAAACCTCTCATGTGAAACATCCCCTCCCTGTACCTGGAGGAAAGGAACATCCTTGTCTCTAAAACAAGACAAAAGGACGCCAAGAAGAATCCTAACAGATAGGTCTTGCTAAGTTGCCCCATTTAATACACTTACCTCATACTCCTTGCCCTATTGTACCCACCCCCCGACTGTCCACTCTTCTCAAACCCAGCATTAAAATACTCAAATCTAACTCTTCCTTCCGGTCTTCATTTCCTTAGGAAGACCTCCGTGTCCCATAAAACTCGTATTAAATACATTTGCATACTTTTCTCCTGTTAATCTGTCTTTGTCAGTTTAATTTTCAGACCCAGCCAAGGACCCTAATAGGGTCCATGAAAACTTTTCCTCTCCTACACCAGAGTCACTTGCTCCTCTCTGACTGTGGATGCTTCTTGGTCATCGTGGTCATCACCCCATAGTGTAGCCCCTAATTATTTGCTAATTGCTTCACATGGATATGTTGGTTTCTCCAATTGCACTGTGTAGGTCTTAGCCTGACTAGTTCTTTCTCATCATTCATGTCTCCGCTTCAATGGGCCCCTGAGGAAGGACTTCCCAGCCCACCCTAACTAAAATACACCCACCCCCAGGCATTCTCTCCCTTTAGCTTGTGACATTTTCTTCATTCATTGATCACTATCTGAAATGATGTTTATTTATTCATTTACATGTTATTTTCTATCTTCACCAGCCACCCCAATGTTGGTTGTTTATAAAAAGCAACTATTTTGTCTGTCTTGTTCATCCCTGTATCTCCAGGGTCTCATCATGTTTTCAACAGTCCATATGCAGACACTGCAAGTTCACATGTGAGATATAGTCAGTGCCCTGTGCGTATATGTTGGAGGAAAGGGAGGGGTGTTGGAATACAACAACGGGATCGTCGCCTCCATATGGTTTACAGTCCAAGTTTAATCCATACTTGAATGATTTTGGATTAAGCAAATAGATGTTACAGATTAAAAGTACATGTTCCTATACACACTACCATATATAAAATAGATAACCAAGGACCTACTGTACAGCACAGGGAACTCTACTCAACATCTTGTAATAACCTATAAGGGAAAAGAATCTGAGAAAGAATATATATATATGTAAAAAAAAGCACATGTTCATATGTAAATAGTACTAAATGATGCCCTGATTGTTGATCATTTTAAGTCTCACAACCTTAATTAGAATACTTATAATTAGTAATTAAACTGCACTTTTATTTGTTTTTTAAAAATTTTTTTAAAGAAATTGAGTATTTTTATATTATTCTTGGAAAGACACAGATAGTATGTAAAGTATATATATTTTTGAAATTTATTTTTTGGTTGTGCTGGGTCTTTGTTGCTGTGCGAGGGGTTT
The DNA here is from genome assembly GCF_026419965.1 of Kogia breviceps. Classification (NCBI taxonomy): domain Eukaryota; kingdom Metazoa; phylum Chordata; class Mammalia; order Artiodactyla; family Physeteridae; genus Kogia; species Kogia breviceps. The sequence continues at coordinate 37,633,494 of NC_081321.1, read as the reverse complement.
CTCTAGTTGCAGCGAGCAGGGGCTACTCTTCATTGGGGTGTGCGGGCTTCTCATTGCAGTGGCTTCTCTTGTTGTGGGGCATGGGCTCTAGGCACGTGGGCTTCAGTAGTTGTGGCACACAGGCTCTGTAGTTGTGGCTTGTGGGCTCTAGAGCGCAGGCTCAGTAGTTGTGGCACATGGGCTTAGTTGCTCCGCGGCATGTAGGATCTTCCCGGACCAGGGCTCAAATCCATGTATCCTGCATTGGCAGGCGGATTTTTAACCACTGTGCCACCAGGGAAGTCCCTATTTTATTTTTTTTTTAGCAACATAATTTTTTTTTCATTGGAGTAAAATTGCTTTACAATGTTGTGTTAGTTTCTGCTGTACAGTGAAGTGAATCAGCTATATGTATACTTGTATCCCCTCCCTATTGGACCTCCCTCCCACCCACCACCCCTCCATAAACTGCACTCTAGAAGAGAGAATTTTTATTTTTAAATTTTTAAATTTTATTTTACTTATTTTTTTATACAGCAGGTCCTTATTAGTCATCAATTTTATACACATCAGTGTATACATGTCAATCCCAATCACCCAATTCATCACACCACCACCCTCTTGGTGTCCATACGTTTGTTCTAGAAGAGAGAATTTTTCAATTCTGGATTTTCTTTTCTAATTTTTCCAAATCGGTGAAGTTTTAAATCATAAATTGGTGAGAATTCTATGTAGGGTTAAATTCCTGATTTAACTCTCCTTTGAAGAATTTTATCTGATGAGGCTGGAATGGAAATAACAACAATTGTGGGGAGAGGGAGGGCTGTCAAATAAAATTTTCATTTGTTTACTTAGGTCTTCCCTTTCCTATTATCATCTAGTGTGACTTTTTATAGTTGTTTGTGTCCGGGAAGTTCCGTTTTCATCAGCTGACCCTGACCTCTATACTGGTTCAATTCAGCTGCTATTATCAGGCAAATGTTTACAGAGTTCACAGCACCAAACCAGGCAGGAGCCAAGCCATGGACGGAGAGTCTCTGCTCCTGAGATAAGGGGTCATATCATCCGTGTGCCTTTTTACACTTTGACTAAATGATTCTTTTGGCCTTTGAATTATCTGCTTAATGGTTTAGCTTTTGCTGGCATTCAATATTTGTGAGTGGGGAATGGTTGCAGGTATTTCTGAGATGTGAAAAATCTCACCTACCTACTTTGGTTTAAATGGTTCTAGATTGCACAGTACTAAATATGGCCGTTCATTCATACAAAGCAATAAAATGGAACTCTCTATTCACATAGAAACAGGTCTGGAAGGGTACCCAGAATGCTCTCTGGGAAAGAAGCAAGATTTGAAAAGGAGAGTGAAGGCTTTACCTTTGAAGTTTGAATTTTTCATAACTTTTGTATGTTATTTATATAATTAAAATAATTTAAAAAATAAGTTTGAGAGAGAAAAATACAAGATAAGTGTCATATTCTCAGATTCGATACCAAGGTTGGAAGTAAGAGAAAATCTCATCTCTCAATGAGATTGTACACATTTTCATGAAACTCAACAACCAGTAGAAAGGGGAGAAGTGATCCTGGCCGTCTTTAGTGATTCCTTTGTAAGAAGCTGTTCCCAGCAGATGTTTTATCGATGACTCACAGCGTGCAGCTCATTCCCCAAGCACTCTCAATTCCCCACCGAGAGTCTTTCCATCTCTGCCTGACGCTGCCTGCCCCCTACTCCACGAAGCTAGCATCTTGTGCCACTGAAAGTTTGTGATCTTTCCTACGGCTGCTGACCTGATATTGATGGGAGATAAATTTTCATTCTTGCCAGTCACCCTGCCAGCCAAGCCCCTAGCCCCTCCTAAAGGAACTAGGTGTACTCACAACTCTTCTGGGGTGACTGGACCCGGCTGAATTCCTGACTCAAGGGCAGTCAAAACATATAGGCTGGTTCACTGTCCATGATATTCTGGCATGAAAAACCTTTCCAAACAAGGATCAGTTGGCTTCAGCCATCTAACTTTCAGGAGTTAGAATTAAGAAACACTGAGAAAAGGGGGCAGTTTGCAGTAAGAGTTGTTCAGATTATGTAAAAGAAAGAGGCTTTGAAGTAGAGCAGAGGCCGTGAGGAGTCATGAGCAAGCTGAACTTGAAAGGAAGCAGAATCAATGTGCACAAGGGTGCTTTAAGAAAATATTGTGAGTAACATGTGAGAAAGGCTTGTGAGTAACATGTGAGAAAGGCAGTTGAGAGTGAAAGAGAATCAGAGATGCCTAGAGGAGCAAACCTGCAGAGAGTAAGCAGGGCACGTTCCAGAAGACCCAGAAACTCCACCACCTGAGCTCCCAGAAGGTTCTCAGCATCTCAATGAGTTCCTCATTGCAGTCCCCTTGAGCCTGGCTCTGACACCATTCTAACCTTCCTGAAACCTGGGTGTTCTGCTTTTCTGGGGTTCTCTGAGACTTGACCATGAGGCTGAGATCATTGTTTCCTCATTTCTATAAGACTAGATACAGCACATTCTTCATTACGTGAGGTGACCTGAGTCTTTTTTTTTTTTGGCTGTGCCGCACGGCATGTGGGATCTTAGTTCCCCAGCCAGGGATCAAACCCGCGTCCCCTGCATTGGAAGCACGGAGTCTTAACCACTGGACAGCCAGGGAAGTCCCTGAGTCTTATTCTTAAAATTTAGAGAGCCGAACTCAAATGGTCCCCTCAGCACAGAAGGTGGAATGGACACAGCTGAGCATCATGGAAAAGGCATGGTCTTCCAAGCACACAGGTCTGAGCTGCAGGCCAGGATCTGCCACGTGTGTGCTGTGGAGCTTTGGGCAGGTTACTTACCTACTTACCTACTTCTGAGACTTGTCCTTCCTGCCAGGAAGTGCCTATTGTTCAGGACTGCCCTAGGCCCAAGAACGGTTTATGTCAATAGCTGGAGTAGTATGCGCCACAGCACTCAGTACAAGTTCACACCCTTCCTTCTCTCTGGACGCTTCCTGTCTTGTGCAGTAAAGCTCGACCTGCCCATTGCCCTTCAGGGACAACAGCTATGGTTAAAACTGTCTGCTTCCTGTCTCCCTGGGTTCTGCTGTTTAACTCCTTTGCGCTCACACACTTAAAGAGTGAAAGTCAATCTGGTCTAAGCCATAAACATGGATTTGTGGTCGGAGTTTGGGCCCATTTCATTTGATAGCTACCAAGAGTTCATTAGAAGAATATGGTCAGAAGCCCACTACAATGCAATCAATTGCACAGGGCATCGGGGACCGGGAGTTACCTTTTTTTTTTTGCGGTACGCAGGCCTCTCACTGCTGTGGCCTCTCCCGTTGCGGAGCACAGGCTCCGGACACGCAGGCTCAGCGGCCGTGGCTCACGGGCCCAGCTGCTCCGCGGCATGTGGGATCCTCCCGGACCGGGGCACGAACCCGTGTCCCCTGCATCGGCAGGCGGATTCTCAACCACTGCGCCACCAGGGAAGCCCAGGGAGTTACCTTTCTTATACCTACCTTCAGTCAGGCTGCCATCAACAAATATTTCTGTGCAAGGTACTGCCAAGATCGGAGGACCACAGCATTGCATGGTGGTGAGTTGTGGTACAGTGCTTGAGTCACAGTAAGTTTGTTTCAAATGTCACTTATTTAGGATTTGCAAATGTATACTGGTTATTTGAACAGTGTAATTAAACATTGTAAAAATGGTGCTTAACTCTCTTAACCAGATCTTAACTAGGACTAAGTAAGATTTAATCTAAAAATGTCTCCTGCATGGGCCCGTAGTGTCCTGCTCCTAGACAGGGCTCATTAAGGATTTATGGACAAGTGACTCAGTAGCTGCTCTGGCTGCTGCAGGAATCAGCAAACATCTGTAAAGCTTGCTGAGCTAAACAGGAGTATCACTATGTAGAATATGGTGGTATTGTGATTATGGTGGGACCAAATTACCCTAAAATCATAACATTTAAGAGGCACCCAAACATATATTCTTCCTGAGAAACTAATCTGCTTATTTTCCCTGCTTGGACCTCTTTTTCCTGCAAGCCTTTAGACTATAATTTTTTTAAGGGACCTGTATAAGTCTCTCTGTATAAATCTCAGAGAAGTAGCTTTCTGTGCCCTGCTGACCTCTTTCTCTCAAAAACAAAACAAGCAAAAGAAAACACAGACCAGAAAACTAAGCATCCTCAATAATCTAACCAGGCAACATGACATATGAACATTCCACAAGCATCATCAACTATTTCTTAGGCATAAAAGACAAGTGCAAATGTACTTACTCCACCAACTTAAAGATCTGCCTTAAAAAAAACAAACCACAGCATCAATAATTCTCTAACAACAAGGAAATGAGGAAATCTTTTATGAAAAACCAATGAGCAACTTGATAGATCATTCACCCTTCCTACCATGCACAGGTGTTCCCCCCAAATATATGTTAAGTCAGTCAGTATAAATCCCAACTTGAATAAAGAACAACATATCTTCTGCAGGAAGATCACTATGACTCTCTGTTCAGTAATGGAAAGTTAGATAAGATAGAGATAACTCTAGAACCTAAAATAATATTTACATCCTCTGGGAGCCCTTGTCATCTGTAATGTAATATACACATATGTTCTGTGCCTTTGTCTAGAGAGCTGTGCAGAACCTGTTTAAATCAGTAAAAACGTTGTTAATTTAAAAAGTGATGGACTGACTTTTCAAATTGAAACCCTTCATATGAGAAGTTCCGTATCAAGGAACAATCCATAACAGCTTGCTTAGGTGGCATCCAAATGCCAGTGCTCAAGGGGAGAAAAATGCATCATCAAGAAAAGGTCAAGCTTGCCACACTAGAGAAAGCCCTCGCACAGAAACGAAGACGCAACACAGCAAAAATAAATGAATTAACTAATAAACTCCTACCCCCCAACATCTTAAAAAAAATAAAAAGGTCAAGTTAAGCTTGAAGAATAAGAAGAAGAAGATATGGCATATAATTACCATCTCCCAACTTGATATTTAGTTGTTAGGTAAGTACCCTCAGAGCAGATAATAGATGGAAAGGAACACCTTAAAGGGGAAGAATCAATAGTACTAAAATTGTTCCAGAAAGAGAATGACTGGGAAACTGCCCTTAGGATCCATACCATGAATTTGGTGTCATTGTAACATCATGTTAAATAAAATCCAGTTATTTCTCCTGATTAAATGACTTGGGATGGGGACCAAGGTGCACCATTTTCTCAGATTTTCACTTTTAAGACCTTTTTCTTCCATTACCATCATCATCACCATCATTATCCAACACTGAAGAAATAACTATGTGTTTCATAAGAGGAGGGGCCCGGAGGGCTACCTGCTAGCACGGTAAGGCTCTTTCCGGGCTGCTTCAGCTCATAGTGTTCTTTCTTTTCTTTGAGAAAAGACCCATCCTGTTCGCTTTGGCAGCCCGTCCGGTCCTGTCCTAGTTTTGGCGTGCTTCATGGGACTGTCATGCCTAAAGCAATTCTCGGCCTTACACAGACTTTCTACGTTTCTCAATTCCTCCAGGACAGCGCTGAGCAGGTCTCAGACATTGATGGAAGTGAAATCAATCAAACAACCCAGTCACTCATGTTCTCCTTTCATGATAAGGATGTTTTCTGTCCAGAATCTCACTCTTCCTTTTCTGTGTCTCAGGCAGTGGTAATGCCATCTTTCCCATCAAGAATCATTACAATGGGGGCTTCCCTGGTGGTGCAGTGGTTGAGAGTCCGCCTGCCGATGCAGGGGACATGGGTTCGTGCCCCGGTCCTGGAAGATCCCACGTGCCGCGGAGCAGCTGGGCCTGTGAGCCATGGCCGCTGAGCCTGCGCGTCCGGAGCCTGTGCTCCGCAACGGGAGAGGCCACAACAGTGAGAGGCCCGCGTACCACAAAAAAAAAAAAAAAAAAAAAAAAGAATCATTACAATGAACATTACAGATTTTTTTTCAGACAAATCATCCTGAGTTTTTCTCTGAAGTCCCTTTGTTTTCTTAGAATTCTTTTGGTTTCCTTCAAGTAGACTTAAATAACTGAGCGGTGTGTGTGCCTGTTTATTGTGCTGTCTCTATGGCAACCATCTTGATGCCTCTTGGAGCTCCTTCTGAGCTCAACAGTGTCTCTATACAGAAAGAGTCATTGTGTGTGGACAGACACCCTGCCTGGCATGATGAGCTCTTGGAAAAGGCAGCCTTTATTTTTACTCAGATATTACTCTGATTAATTATAATGCCATCATTTTCAAACGGCATCTCAAGGAGACAAGCAGAATGAAATAAGTACACCTTTATGGAATTTTAGAGTTGCACAACATATTCATGGTACTAATTATAATCTCCAGAAAACTAAAGTTCAGATAGCCGTCCTTTATCTCCAAATTGCTGGATTTCCCCTCCATCAGACCATGCAGAACTTGCCCGTTCCTCCCAAGCATTCTTGGGAAATCTTGTTCATTCCTCTCTGCCTAGCTGTGGTTAGTAATTAACAAATTAGTTCCATGATTTGTTCATTTATTCATTCAATACTATACCTGCTCCCAAATCCCACTGCGCATTCCAAAAAGGATTTAAGGTAGATTGCCATCCTTCTTGTGGAAAAACAAGGGGGGGGTGTCTTGTTCTTCAGCATTTTTTCACAAAGCCCTTTGTCCCCAGGCTGGACTTTTCTGTTCCTTATCTCTCTCAGCCAAGAACCAAAGCCCGTTCTTTGGAGATGGGCCCCACTTTTCTCTTCTAGGACAGGTTTGAAGTATCTGGTTGGAACGGTGGCTGGGTTATGTCCCCCTCTCCATCTAGTACTTCACTCTGAAGAGAAATGGTTTGTAAGTATCTCCTCTGAGCATAAAACCCACATATACAAAACGTCTGATTAAAAAAAAAAAGAAGAAATTTCAAGCGGCTCTTCTTGCCTAGAAACAGATTAATTGTCCATGCATTTAAAATGAATCCAAATCATGACAAGAAGTATCATGAGCTGGGCCCATGAGAGCTTGTTCACAGAAACTGATAAATAAAAATGTATCCATACATTTTCCACTTATGCTTGTTCATTTCATGTGTGATGTTTCTAGAATGGCTGATCTTACAGAAATAGGTGGAATTTGTTAACTTCACCCCTTTCAATTGCCATAGTGAGTTTTAAATTCCTCCCATCTATGATCCAGCCATACCGTACAACTTTTTCTCATGTCCTCCTGTCTGCTTTAGGAAAATGCCTCTAGTTTTCCTGGGGATGTTTTTCCTATAGGAATAATTCAAAGAAAGAAAATAACTCAGTTGATAAACGTGACCATCTTCGACTTCAAAATGGACATACTCTTTGCCATATGGTGGGAATTATGGAGAGATTCTTTATCATCCCATTATACTCAGCTGTTGTTTACTTTTTGTGAATTGAATGTTGACAATTATAGTTTGAGGGGTTTTTTTAAACAGCATATGCTGAACGAGATAAAATATTTAGAACAACTTACTTTGGACTTAGTAATTACGCTACATTCTTCCAGCCTATTTATGACTAAATTAGAACATTTAGTAATGTTTGGAGACAACTCCCACACTTTGTAAGCACTAAGGGAAAAAAATATAATTTATTTAATTGGTTTTCATTTGAAAGGGAAATAACCCCATTTCAAGCATCTTAGTGTTAGAAAAGGCACTGTGTATTCCCCATGAAAATACACAGATGCTCATACATTTGGGAAATTAACATATATCTTCCACAAGGAAACATATGAAGGCTATTTCATTACATTACAACCATTCCTTTCATGCACATGTTTTTGCAGAATCACTACCAGTCACCTCATCTTGCCCCCCATATACTCTCTACAGAAGCCCGGAACTTCAGATCAGAGATGAGGCTATTAAATTATCAATGGGGCTTCCCTGGTGGCGCAGTGGTTGAGAGTCCGCCTGCCGATGCAGAGGACACGGGTTCGTGCCCCGGTCCGGGAAGATCTCAAATGCCACAGAGCGGCGAGGCCCGTGAGCCATGGCTGCTGAGCCTGCGCATCCAGAGCCTGTGCTCCGCAACGGGAGAGGCCACAGCAGTGAGAGGCCCGTGAACCGCAAAAAAAAAAAAAAAAAAAAAAAATTATCATTGGTCTACAGTGTCACCATAGTGTCAATATGCACTTAAGGAATGCCTCACCTATTATGCCAGGCCTGTGCTGGGCACTTGGATTCTGAGATGAACTAAATATGGTCCCTTCTTCAAAGACCTCATGACTTAAAGGCAGAGTCAAGGAAGAAAATGCACAATTACAACTCTGTAGTGGAGAGGGGGCAGGGAGGGGCACCTAAATCAGCCAGAATGGGAAGGGGTGGCAGCAGGGCACCTGAGAAATATTACCAAGAGCAGGCAACATGTGAGTGAGTAAGGGGGAGAGAGGAGCTTCATGCAGTGATGATCCCCAACTCAAAGGCTCAGAGACAGGAGAGAGTTTCCTTGAGTCAGTGATAGCTGTTAGTTCATTGGCGAGCTGGGGGGAGAGGGGAATCAGACTGAAAAGTTAGGTGCAGAGCAAATGGTGCTGGGCTTTGCACTTGAACTTGACCCTGAAGGCAGTGGGGAGCCCATGAAGGATTCTGCATTTTCTCGGGTGTACCATCTGGTAGGGTGGAGAGGAGCTGGACAGAGGGCAGTCAATGCTGTATGAACCTGAACTAGGACTGTGGCAAAGGGGTGCAGACTTGAATGAGCTCTCAGGGTGGATCGAATGTGTTTGAAGGGTGGGAAATCTTGTTTGCAGGAAAGCCTAGTCAGAAAAACTGGAGGAAAGAAAAAAATGCTTTGTCCCCTTTCCATGCTGCTATGGCTAGGACTACAGCGGAAGGACACATTTTGCTCTGATAACAGATGATTATCCAGCATTTACTGTGACCAGACCTGGTGCTCAGCACTTTACACTGAAGGGGATCAGAAAATGCCACTTTGGCATAAGGATTACTTTGAGCTGAAAGCAAATGAGAAGCAGCAGATGTGGAAAGAGTTCTCGGGCTCTCCCTTGTCTGCCTAAAAGCAGGGCATCAATTTCCCTGTATGAAGGTGTCCTCCCCCACCCCTCCCCCACCAGGAAGGGAAGAGCGACTCTGATCTCTGGAGCTGGAGAGTCAAAACCGAGATGAGTCTGCATAAACAGACCTAACTAAAATAACCCTTATCTTCCATTAGTTCCGCCATATATTACCTCGTCACTTGAAGCCCAAACCTCCTTTCCTTTCTTAAAATGGTATATAAACCCCCGAGTCTAACCAATTCTTTGAGTTTCACTCCTTTTCTGTGAACTCATGTACATGTAAATATTAATAAAAATTGTCTGTGTTTTCTCCTTTTAAACTGCCTTCCTTTAGTTGAACTTGCAGGGCCCCAAAGAGTAAACCTACGAGAGTAGAAGAAAAGTTTTTCCTCTCTGACAATATACATCATCATCTCATTGAACCCTCCATCCCTCTCAGTAAAGAAAGTCCTACTCTTATCCCACTACATCGACGCAGAAACTAAACTAAGAGTGTGAAGCAGCTGATTCAAGGTCAAGCAGCTGATAGGTAGCAGGTCTGGGATTAGGGCTCATGCCTATATGACTACACTGCCAGATCATCTAACAATTATGCTGTAATCCCAACATAATGGGAAGACAGTCTAACAGAGCCAGCAGACATGGAATAGTGTTCCAGGAAATCTGTAACCTGCTACTATCAACAGTAAAGTTAACCATGTAAATATTTGTGTTGTTCTCTGTAGTTCGAATATTAATGTCATTGCGTGAAATACAGTGTGACTCTGGTTTATGTGCTGAATTTTGTTCCCCCCAAATTCATATGCTGAGGTCTTAACCCTGAGTACCTTAGGATGTCACCTTTTTTGGAGATAGGCTCTTTAAAGAGGTAATTGAATTGAAAGAAAGTAATTGGGTGAGTCCTAATCTAATCTGACTAGTGTCTCTAGAAGAAGAGGAAATCAGGACACGGATTTACACAGGGGGAAGACCATGTGAAGACACAGGGAGAAGACAACAACAAAAGGAGAGGCCTCAGAACAAACTACCCCTGTGATACCTTGATCTCAGACTTCTAGCCTCCAGAATTGCGGGGAAATAAGTTCCTGTTGTTTAAACCACTTTGTTATGACTGGCTTAGTAAATGAATACAATCATATAATCTATCTGTGTCATATCAACACACAGTTTTAAAATTCCTATTATGTCCTAGGCACTATTCTAACCTTTTTTCATTTATCTTGAAATAGCAATGATTATCACCCTCGAATAGTGAGTCCACAAGCCGAACCACAGATATTTAAATTCTGTGGTTCCAAGAAAATGAAACAGAAGTCCTTTCAGTTCTGTTAAAGGCGGGGGTGGGGGTGGGGGGTGGTGGTGGGGATGGTGGTGGTGGTGCTGCTGCAGGGGTAACTAAGTGGTCAATTGCTTTAATCTGAAAGAGGAAAGGCAAGCAGCACAGCTCCTGCTGGTGACCTTATTCTGAGCAGGTGAATATTCTCTCCTTAGTGCCTAACTCAGCTGCTTCAGGCTTAACCAAACTGCAGTGACCAAGTTGGTTACATTAATACTATTGTGTACAATGTATACAATTCAATATTTACCCAACCTCAAAGCCCTAAGCCAGTGAGGGAGGCCCCATGGAGAGCCATCTTTGATAGAGAAGGTAAGAAGGGGGTAAACTGAATTCCCCAGCTTATGGACAAAGCTTATGTGAAGAAGATTCAGGAGAGAGTTATGGGGGAGCGGAGGGGAGGAAGAGGGGTGAGATGAGGTGGGGAGCAAAGATGGAGCGCGATATGGTAGCTGCTGCAGGAGAGAAATTTAAAGAAATGGTGAAATGACATTCAAAAAGGTTTTTTGGTGTGTGATATGAGATATACATTCCTCTTTATCTACAGAAACATTAAAGCTATTCTTGTTAAAGGTTGTGCTGGCTATTTGCCTGTTTGCTCTGGACCCATTCCCTGCCTGTGCTCTCTCTGTCTGACTCTTGCGAGCTATGACTCCCAGGCTCTCTCGACCACCAGCTGTATATTAGGCACTGGTGGAGACTGGAGTTTGGGAAGAAAGAAGAAGCTGGGTATCTTCCTCTGCTTCAGGAGGCATGTCTGGCCACAGCGGCAACTCCTGTGTGGCTCCAGCTCTTGCCCAAATTAGGCCCTTATGATATTAGGGTCTACCGAGTGGTCCCAGGTCCTGGGCTCAGGTAACACCACTTTTCTATTTGTTCCTCCAGCCCTAGGAATGGATAGTGGCTTCCCAGTTGCTAATTTTCGGGTTGCCTCATCTACCTAGGTTATTCTTTCAACTCCTCTTTGTAACTAACATCTTTGTAACTAATTCCCTGTGTTTAATACCCTCTATTTAATAACCCTTGTGTGGATTTTGTTTTTCTGGCAGACCCCGATTGATACAGAGGAGAAGCCTCTTTTCTCTCCTCCTGGTTTCTATAATGAGGATTTCCTGAAACACAGGCTTTGCCCCTTTACTTATTCCGTTCCTTGGATCAGCTCTGCTTCTTCCTTTTTGGGCTCTGGAGTGAGTAATCTGATCATAATTTTGGAAGAATCACTGGGCGCATTGGATCAGCTCCACTTCTTCCTTTTTGGAGTGAGCCTTCCAAGAGAGCACAACATCTCTCTGTATTGAAAGTCTTGCCTGGGCAGGCCTGCTCTGGTCCAGCAAGTGCCTGCATATGGGCAAGTCTGTCTAATTTCAGCCCATTTGACCGCCAGACCTAAAGCCTAGTCTTCCAGCCTGGTCTCTAGCAGTAACAAAGGTGATTCCATTTGCTCTACCTTTGTTATATTTTTTCAACTTGTTCAGAACCCAGCATGGGGAAGAGGAGTACTGTTTGAGGCTTCTTCAGGGACCTTAACATTATTCATAAATTCTTTTGGAACTGAGTTTATGGGCCTTTTTTTAAGATGCTACAATAGCAGAGAAAGGCCTAAAGGCATGAGCACCTGGGCTTAGATGATTGGACAAAGTTCCCCTCCTCAGCAACTTCTGGAACTCTCCAGTTGGGCTCACATGTGTCCATGGATCATCCCTGCTTATTGCTCACTTCTCAACTCTGCAGTCCCTCCCCTGACAGGTCTACAGTGCCATTGAGCTAGATTATTGTTCCTAATGCCACATTAATGTGGCCAAAATTAATATCTGTCCATGAGGTTGGAATCCCACCATATGTTGTTGCTGTTACAGGTAGAGTCCTGCTGTATTTGGGTGTCAGTAAAGCTGACTTCTACTATAAGGCTCCTCCTGATTTCTAGAACCACCAGCACCCTGAACTCCCAAGGCCAGAGAACTTCCCCCCTCATAACATGTTCTCCTGTAGCAGTCCCTATAATTCTCACTGTAATCTGGCTGCTTTGGAACCACTGGCATGCTTTGAAAACACACACACACACACACACAAAACTAATCCCCTAGGGTGTACATGGTTCAAGTCTTTTTCCTTGGAGGCTCCTCAGCTTCAGTGTAAATGAAGGATTCAAATACATGTACCAGGGGATTGTTATCTCCACACTTCACTCTCCAGAAGCATCTGAGTCTCAGCCATGAACTTGTGTCAATGTATGTTTTAAAAGTTGAACCCAAGGTGAAGAGTTCTGCCCTCTGGACAACCCCCTGGGGTCCTTCTCCATTCTCCATTTTATTTGATCAATTTACATGAGTTTGGTGGAAAAAAATTTGAGCTCTTGGAATGAAGTCAGATAAGAATATCCTACAAAAGAGCATATTTGTTCACAGTTCTACTTAAGCCCCATGATGGGGTCAAGGTTCCAGGTCAAGAGGTAGCTAAACTGAGGAACGGATTAGTTTGGGAATCTTCAGTCACCATAGATGGGAAAGTAAATTGGTGCAACCACTGTGGAAAACAGTATGGAGAATCCTCAAAAAATTAAGAATAGACTACAATATGATCCAGCAATTCCACTCCTGGGTACTTACCTGAAGAAAACAAAAACGCTTATTCGAAAAGATATATGCACCCCTATGTTCATTGCAGCATTATTTACAATAAGCAAGATATAGAAGGGCCCTACGTGCCCATCAATAGATGAATGGATAAAGAAGATGTGGTATATACATTTACAATGGAATATGACTCAGCCATAAGAAAGGAATGCAGTACTGCCATTCGCAGCAACGTGGATGTAAATGGAGAATATTAAGCTAGGTGAAATAAGTCAGACTGAGAAAGACAAATACTGTCTGATTTCACTTATAAGTGCAATCTAAAAACAAAACAAATGAACAAACATAACACAGAAACAGAGTTATAGATACAGAGAACAAATTGATGGCCCCCTGAGGGGAGGAAAAAAATAGGTGAGGGAGATTAAGAGGTACAGACTTCCAGCTGCAAAATAAATGAGTTACTGGTATGAACTATACAGTGTGGGGAATATAGTCAATAACTATGTAATATCTTTGTATGGTGACATATCCTAATTAGACTTATGGTGGTGATCATGTTGAAGTGTATAATAATATCAAATCACTATGTTGTATAACAAGAACTAACACAGTGTTGTAGGTCATTTATACTTCAAAACAAAAACAAGCAAACAAACTCATAAAAAAAGAAATCAGATTTGTGTTTACCAGAGGTGGGGGGTAAAGGGCAGGGGAATTGAATGAAGGTAGTCTAAAGTTACAAACTTCCAGTTAAAAGATAAAGTACCAGGGACGAAATGTACAACATTTACATGTTGTACATTTACAATGTACAATTTACATTGTACATTGTACAACAATGTACAACATGATAAACATAATTAATGCTGCTGTGTGTTATATATGAAAGTAGTTAAGAGAGTAAATGTCAAGAGTTCTCATCACAAGGAAAAATATTTTTTCTATTTCATTAATTTTACATCTGTACAAGATGATGGATATTCACTGACTTATGATCATCATTTCATGATGTATGTAAATCGTATCATCATGCTGTACACCTTAAACGTATACGGTGCTGTATGTCAATTATATCTCAATAAAACTGGAAGAAAAATATATACATAATGTCCCAAAACCTAAACCAAAAACCAAAAAACAAAACCGTAACCACAATATAACTATCACACTAAAAAGAAAAAAAAAATAATTATTTTAATGACATAAGATATCTAGTCAATGTTTACGTTTCTCCAAATTTAATTTTTATAGGTATTTGATCAAATCAGGATCCAAATATGATGCATTACATTGCAATTAGTTTATATGAATCTTTTAATCTATAGGTTCCATCTCTCTTTTTCTTTCTCTCTCTCTCTCTTCTTTCTCTTAACTTACACGTGAAAGAAATGGTCTTGCCTGTTGAGTTCCCCACTCTCGATTTTGCTGATTGTGACCCCAAGGTGTCATGTGACATGTTTTTCAAATCTCCTGTTTTTTATCTCAGAGTGGTATTTGATTCAAGAATCCTGAAGAGATTTGATTCTTCTAGCAAAGAACACTTCAAAAGAAGTAATAATGTGTACTTCTTTTTGGAAGGGTCTGGACATCCCTTTTGGAGAAGTTTCATCCACTGATGATCGTGGATTAGATGATTTCCTTGAGGGTGTCAAAATGAGAATATTCTAATTCTGTCTCTCATTCATTTATTAGTTGAAATTCTCCTAAAATGAGAGATTTCCCCTCGTAGTTATCCTGAGGTACAGTTTATACATATAAAGGCAGGATAAATGCTTGATTCTTTCTCTTTATTTGCCATTAAAAAAAAATAGATGCATGATTCTCTAGGATCGTGTCCAGAGGTTACCAGTGAAGGTGTTCATTGTGATTGTTTAATTTGTTTGATTTTTGTTTTCTGAGCGCAGACTCTGAAGCCCAGTTTTGCCACATGACTCTGAGCTAAGCATTTACCCTTACCTTCCTCGTTTGTCAATTGTAAACGTAATGGTGTCTTCATCACAGGGTTGTTCTGAGGATTGAATGAGAATATATACAGCACTTGGAAAAATGCTTGGCATATAGTTAGCCCAAGTGTAAGTGTTCCTGATTATTAGTGATATCATTGTTGTATTTAAATAGTCTTGAATGGATTCTAGGCAATGGTATTTTGTTTGTTTGTGTGTTTGTTTGCTTTATTCTATGAGCACAGAGAGTGGTCCTTGGTATAAAATAATGTATCATGGCCCAGAGTATCGAGTGGCACGTCAATTTTAAAAAAATTTGTATTTTATATTGGAGTATAGTTGATTTACAATGCTGTGTTAGTTTCAGGTGTACAGCAAAGTGATTCAGTTATACATATACATATATTCATTCTTTTGCAGATTCTTTTCTCATATAGGTTATTACAGAATACTGAGTAGAGTTCCCTGTGCTATACAGTAGGTCTTTGTTGATTATCTATTTTATATAGTAGTGTGATATGTTAATCCCAAACTCCTAATTTATCCCTTCCCCCAGCAATGGCATTTTGTAACAGGTGAAGCCAAGGTAGAGAACCACAAGACAGTGATGTTCAAACAAAATAATATTTACAAAGCAGGGGAGTGAAACAACTGTATTTACATATATACATATTTTTTTCGGGTTAGGATTAGGGTTCTAAATTTGCATTTTTAAAAGACAGCCTAGGGATTGATGCCCTGCTCCTTCACTCACTGACAGTGGGAGGTTTGACAAGCAAATTGACGTCTCCAAGCCTCAGTGTCTTCATCAGAAATAAGATTAATGGTAGTGCAGGGCTCATGGAGTGGCCACGAAGATGAGTAATCGTGCACAATGCCTGGTGCATAGGAAGTATTAGCTGTGATGAGTCAAAAAACTTCACAAACCACCGTGCCTAATTGACACTCCTCTCCCTGACTAGATGTGTCTCTCCATAGAACTAGTTTGTTCTGCCTTCTCATCATTTCGTTATTCAACTCAAAAAGACAAGCACTAAAATTCTGAGAAAAATATATTCCACACAAACAGCTATACTAGAAAGGTATTAATGTTCAGGTCAATGAACAGCTATATAAACTTATACTCCAGTAGTTCATAGTAGAACTTTTTTTTTAAACATCTTTATTGGTGTATAATTGCTTCACAATTGTGTGTTAGCTTCTGCTGTATAACAAAGTGAATCAGCTATACATATACATATATCCCCATATCTCCTCCCTCCCCCGCCCTCCCTATCCCACCCCTCTAGGTGGTCACAAAGCAGGAGCTGATCTCCCTGTGCTATGCGGCTGCTTCCTACTAGCTAGCTATTTTACATTTGGTAGTGTATATATGTCCATGCTGCTCTCTCACTTCGTCCCAGCTTACCCTTCCCCCTTCCTGTGTCCTCAAGTCCATTCTCTACGTCTGCATCTTTATTCCTGTCCTGCCCCTACCCCTAGGTTCATAGTAGAACATTTTAATTTAAATGATATTTTAAAAGAGAGAATCTTCAGATTGGCTAAACACATAAATAAAGGCCCTTTGAACAGTTCGGTGCCCACGTCCAGATGGATTTTCTGTTATCTTATTTGTACTTCCTGCCTTATCAGATCTTTCTTCCCTATGCCTGTTGCACAGTTTTAAGTCCTTTGTTTTTGTTATCTACACACTATAAATTTCGGGCATTTCATTTGAGATGCTGTGTACTCTAAAAAGAAGACCTTTTGTTTCCCCAATATCCTAATTTTTCATCCATAAAGACAACAGACAAGATAGTCTTTTAGAGACAGACGTTAAGGGATGAATTATTGATCAAACCATAAACAAGCTGGAAGATGAAATGCATTTGCAATTTATTTTAATCTTTTCCAAACTTTTCATCCTCTAACCCTAGAGATGTGTCAGTAATAGAGAAAAATGCCACATACACAGCTGGAACCAACTGGAATAATCAGAGACCATATTTTTTAAGGCAGTGATTTCCAATACTGAGATCCTCTTTTATGACTTCCCATCCCCATGGGCCCTGTGTTTTGCAAAATTGAACACACCAAACTGCATTTGTCAATGTTTAATTTATCTTCCCATTTTTTAAATTAATCACAGTCATCTATAACTGCCAACCAGAGCATCCAATTGGTATGAGACAACCTGGGTTACTACACAGAATTGCTATAATTCCAGTTAAAAGCAAGAAAATATCTGAAAGAAAACCATCTTTAATCTGAAAACAGACATTGTGTTTTCTCCCCCAGCAGGAAGAATGGTGATGAGAATCTTGACACTCAGGACCCTTTAGTCTTTGGTTCCAACCTTCCACCACTCTCTTCCCCACCAAATGTCCATGTACTATTCCCTGGAACTTGTGAATATGTTCGGTTTCATGGCAAAGGAAAATTAAGGCTGCAGATGGAATTATGGTTGCTAGCCAGTTGATTTGGAGATGAGATTATCCTGAATTATCCAAGTGGGCCTAGTATAATCACAAGTCTCCTTAAATGTGGAAGAGAGAGGCAGAAGAGTCCCTGTCAGACTGATGTGATGTGATATGGTGTGAGAAAGACTCACTTGGCCATGGCTGGTTTTGAAGACGTATGGGGCCAGGAGCCAAGAAATGTGAGCAGCTTCTCGCTGGAAAAGGCAAGAAACTGGATTCTCCTCTAGAGCCTCCAGAGAGGAACGCAGCCTTGCCGACACCTTAATTTTGCCCCGTGAGAACAATTTCAGGCTTCTTGCCTCCAGAATTGTAAGATAATACATTTATGTTATCTTAAACCACCAGTTTGCGGCAATTTGTTACAGCAGCCAAGAAAACTACTACAAATCTCTTTCCTCAAGTTATTGACCTCTACTCTCCTTATGAGTCCTGTGTTCTGGGCAAAGTGACCTCGTCCGTGGTGCCTGGCATGCTCTTCCAACTCCTCTGGATCCTTGTTTATGATCTCCCTCATAAGGGTGTCATGCCACCTCATTTCAGCAGAGTCAAATCCTGTCCCTCTTCCAGGATGCAGCTCACATACCTCCTCTGCCTCAACCTCCATTGTTACTGCATCTGCCAGTTGCCTGCAATCTCTCCCTCCTTTGAACTCCTGCAGTGCTGCGTCTGTCTCTCCCTGTCCTGGCATTTACTGCATTTTCTCCTGAAAGAGTTATTCATTCACCTATTATATCTTCTCTACAAGATTTTAAGTTCCCTGATGACAGGGCTAGTGTTTGACTCATCTCTAAATCTTCTATAATGTTTAGCCCAATAGGTTTATGTCCTATGAACTTAACATGTAATCACAGTCCTTTATATGTGTGTACATATATGAACGTGTGTATGTGTATATGCATGTATGTGTGTATGTACGTATGTGCGTATATGTAAATGACATTATAGTATGTCATACAGAACCATAGGCCCTCATAAGAATAAAGGAAGGGCTTCCCTGGTGGCGCAGTGGTTGAGAGTCCGCCTGCCGATGCAGGGGACGCTGGTTCGTGCCCTGGTCCGGGAAGATCCCACATGCCGCGGAGCGGCTGGGCCCGTGAGCCATGGCCGCTGAGCCTGCGCGTCCGGAGCCTGTGCTCCGCAACGGGAGGGGCCACGACAGTGAGAGGCCCGCGTACCGCAAAAAAAAAAGAATAAAGGAAAAAAGAAAACTAAGGTTTTTCACTAGCTGCTACACAAATGTCAAGCATCCCAGACACATCTATAAGACTAGGCTGAGCACTCCTCCCTTTACAAGATGGCTATCGAAGCACGGAAGACTATGGTACGTTTACCCCTTGGTGGAGGAGATGTGCAGTAAAAGTGGAGAGCTGTGCCTGAGACACCCCTGCATTCAGGCACAGGATCTGAACAAATAGAGGAAGGTGAGGTCCGTGAACAGCAGTAAGGTCTTGGGCCAACAGCTTAATTTTAAATTTTATTTTGGATCCAGCTGCCCACCAGAAAAGAATGCAAAACGCTTTTTTTAAATGCAGATGTTGATCAATATCTTTCTCGAAAGAAAGAAACCAAGAACGAAGCTAAACAAGCCACAGCATCAAAGAGGTGATGGCACACTTGGCTTGTGCGTCTGTGAGACAGCGCCATTCTTTAAAAAAAAAAAAAAATTTAAGTTTTGTCTCTAAAGATAAGCAGGTAGCTTTGTGGCACCACAATTTCCAGTTCTGTGAAAATAGAAAATTGTTGCTGTTCATATTTTGCATATTAAAGCAATTACTTTAGCCAGTTTTTAGCTTTTGTCCTTCTAAAAGAAACATTAGACCCAAGAATACACATCCCTCCAAAGACTATTCTAATCCTGGTATGTTTTTAGTTCTTTCCTCTTAGAGTCAGGAAATGATACATCACAAATGAATTTTTAATTGTCTGTATTTATTATTACTATATGCCAGACATTATGCTAAGTGATTATAGATATTCTGCCATTTAAAACTAACAATCCTCCCCAATGTTCCTAGCAGCATTTTTTTCAATTGCCAAGATATGGAAGCAACCTAACAGTCCATCAACAGATGGATGGATAAAGAAGATGTGCTATATATACACACAACAGAATAGTACTCAGTCATAAAAAAGAACAAAATTTTGCCATTTGCAGCAGCATGGGGGGACTTGGAGGGCATTATGCTAAGGGAAATAAGTCAGACAGAGAAAGAAAAATACTATATGATATCACTTAAAGATGGAATCTAAAAAACACAACAGACTAGTGAATATAACAAAAAAAGAAGCAGACTCACAGACATAGAGAACAAACTAGTGGTTACCAGTGGGGAAGGGGGAGTGGGAGGTAAAAACAATTGGCTGTAAGAGAGGCTACAAGGATGTATTGTACGATATGGGGAATATAGCCAATATTTTGTAATAACTGTAAATGGAGTGTAACCTTTAAAAATTAAATAAAAAATAAAAATTTAAAAACTTTTTTAAAGAAACTAACAATCCTGTGAGGTGGGTATTATAATTTTTATTTTAAAGTTTAGGTAGCTGAGCCATAAAGAGTTTAGGTTCTTATACAAGCTCTCATCACCAGTAAGGGGCACAAGATGCCATTTACTCCAAGGTGTTTGCATCCTTAATCCCATGTTCTTGACCTCAGTGCCATCCAGAACTTCCCTGTGGGCTACTTATCAGGCAGAGGAAAGAGCTACATCCCTCCTGTACACAGATGTCAGCTTCTAACCTTAGATATTAGAACTTAAAGAAACTCCAGGGCAGGACTTTCCAACTTTTTTGACAACAACCCATAATAAGAATCACATTTAACATCTAATCACAGAACACACACATACACACACACACACACCCCATAATATCATTTCTACTCTATGTGTGCTCTGATATATTTTATTCTACTCTATTTCATTTTTTATAATTCCGGTCAAGAACCACTAGATTGTTATCACAACTCACTAACAGGTTATTACCTTTATTTTGAAAATCATGACACTAGTACATAGCTAGTCTATCTTACACAATTACTTTTGGAAGAGAGATCTTCCATCTTAAGTAAGTTATTTCTGAGTCTCCAGTTTCCTCATCTGCGAAATGAGGAGGCTGGACCAGTACTTAGCACTGGGCCTATGGCCAGTGCTCTGAAATGTTTGCTAAGTGGCTGCCCCACTAACCTGCCTGGCCATTCCACTGTCCTCCACCAGCTGCATGGCTCCATGCCCATTTTTCTTTCAATATTAAAAACACACTCGGGAACTATACTCAATATTTTGTAATAACCTATTAGGGAAAAGAATCTGAAAAAAAGTATATATATATGTATGTATATATCTATCTATCTATCTATCTATATATACATATATATATATCTAACTGAATCACTTTGCTGTACACCAGAAACTAACACAACATTGCAAATCAACTATACTTCAGTTAAAAATAAATAACTAAATAAATAAAACGAAGAATACACCAAACTAAGTTACTCATACCCTAAAGGTGATTATACAGTGGTAGCTAGAACAGTAGGATGAACTTGGAACAAATCTTTAATTTTGTCTAACAAATATTTTCATAGTGCTAAGTATGTGCCAGTCACAGCTGTAAGGCTTTATAAACATTAACTTGGTTGATGTCCATCTATAATCATCCTATGAGGTAGGTGCTACCATCCTAATTTTACAAATTAGGACCCTAAATTCCACTGTATTTTTGTAGCACTGATACTACCCAGTTTTGAAGAGCATTATTTTTTAAATTAAACTGTACAGAGTTGAACATAGAATTTCAATAATATTTTATTTTTAAATTTTTATTGAAGTATAGTTGATTTACAGTGTTATGTTAGTTTCAGGTATACAGCAAAGTGATTCAGTTATATATATATATATATATATTAACCCTGAGAATATATATATATGTGTCTGTGTATACATATATATATATTTTTAAATTTTCATACAAGGGTAACTTTATTAAAGCAAAGAACTGAACATAATTTTAATGGACATTTTTCAAAGAACTCCACCTCCATCATATCTTCTCCTGACTTTTATCTTCATTGAGAAATTGTGCAAGGTTAAGTTTACTCTTTTCTAGTGCTGCTGTTTTGGCTTACCTTGGTAATCTCATCTTCATTTCTGGTCTGGCTCTGGAACTTCACGATAACTTTCAGAGTCAACTTCGGCCTCAATGCTCTGACATCTCTTGCTTGTTCTAACTGATATATATATTCTTCTTCAGATTCTTTTCCATGATAGGTTATTACAAGATACTGAATATAGTTCCCTGTGCTATACAGTAGGTCCTTGTTGTTTTTTTCTATTTTATGTATAGTAGTGTGAATCTGTTAATCCCAAACTCCTAATTTATCTACCCACCCTCCTTCCCCTTTGGTAACCATAAGTTTGTTTTCTATGTCTGTGAGTCTATTTCTGTTTTTGTAAATAAGTTCATTTGTATCTTTTTTTTAGATTCCATCCATTAATATTTTAATATGAGACATGAAATAAATTTAATTTGGGGGGTAGGCTGCTCCAGGGAGACCTCCTGTAGATAAAGGTTCAGCCTCCTCCACCATTAGAGGTATTCCAGTGGAAAAGTGAGAACATGATATTAAGGAATTACTTAGTAAAGCATTAAGTTAATTCACCCAGTAGTAATTTCCTTGAATAACCTTATATAATATGATTTCTTATCTAAATTTTATCTCTATCCATGAAAATTTAATGTATTGCCTAATAAATATTTTTATTGACTTAACAAATATGTATTTGTCAATAAACTAATTAGAGACTAGTATATCATTTGCAAATTGACATAGACACATAAATACCCTCACTCTGATGTGTAATAATTTATTTATTGGTAAATTAAGGAAGATATAATACCAAAACAAAGATCACTTGACATGCAAAGGAGTTTTTCCACTTTATTGTCCATTTATTAACTAACCCATTGGGTAGATTTTATAGAGTCTAAACTAATCCCCAGACTTTGATTCCTTCCCATCTGCAAAATCAGGACAATCTGTCCACTGTTTGCAGGTTCATCTCCATCTGGTCTATATCTTTGGTATTGTTCTAGCTCCGAGCTTACTTCCCAGTGTTAATATTGGGGCTCTTTATGGGGTTGTTTCAAATACCTGGCTTCTGTCTAGAATCACATTTCAGATGATCAGTGTTATTCCTTTCTCCCTGTGTCTGGGTCTGTGTCAGTAGAGCCCTAGATGATTGATGGGGGGGCGGAGTGGAGGAGGGGTTCTGAGAATAGAGTCCACCTGTATCCATTACCATATCTCATGGTGACCAGGCTTTTCTGTAGGAAGTGTATCTCAGAGTAAGCAAACAACTCCCGTAGATGAAGAAAATCTCTTCTTTACAAAAGAATGACAAACTAAGAAATGTGCAAGCAGTGGTAAAATCAGAAAATCACCATTTTCCCACCCCTAATGAAATCTGTTTCAAGCAAGAATCATCAATGTGTGTTAAAACCATTAAGTGAAAGATTGATGAGGAACAGAAATATTGACTTGGTACCAATGTACCACCCACAAGACACATGCTGGTTGCAAGGAGGAAAACATAACTTTGAAGTTTAGGAGTTCGACTGTCACCGTCTACTTGGTGATCAATCTCAGCATAGAATACTGGGAACCAGCGTATATGCCCTCTCCTGTGGTACAGTTGAAGCTCACTGCCTTGTCTGTGACATGTTCTATCAAAAACATTTAACTTGCCTCTAAACCAAACCTTTGGATCTATCATTCACTTTATAGGAAACACAGGGGATAAAGTAAAAGTTAAATGACATTATGAAGAAAACATTAGACAAGCTCAGAAAGTGGAACATTCTGCAGGACAAATGTTTTCAATGAGTCAATGCCATGAAAAAAAGAAGGGAGTGCTTTGGGTTCTCTTCTAGATTAAAAGAAATCCAGAGACATAATAAGCAATGCAATGTGTGATTCTTTAGTGGATCCCAATCTGAATAGGTGTCGAAAACATTTTGGGGACTGAATATCTGTCTTATTTCGGCTGCTGTATCAAGTCCAGTAGTTTGCCCCTGTCTGCAGGTCATGTGTTCCAAGACCCCCAGTGGATACCCAAAACTTTGGATATTACTGAACCCTATATATAGTATGTTTTTCCCTACACATACGTACCTATGATAGAGTTTAATTTGTAAATTAGGCACAGTAAGAGAATATCCAAATTGCCAGCATAGTTCCTTTTGTGCTTTGGGTCATTATTAAGTAAAATAAGAGATACTTGAACACAAGTATCTGTGACAGAGTGACAGTTGATCTGATAATCCAGACCTCTATTAAGTGACCAATGGGTGAGATTCACTGGACAAATGGATGATTCACATCCTGGATCGGGTGGAGTCGGGGTAGGTGGGTGAGAGACTTCATTACATTACTCAGAGTGGTGCACAATTTAAAATTTATGA
The DNA here is from genome assembly GCF_026419965.1 of Kogia breviceps. Lineage (NCBI taxonomy): Eukaryota > Metazoa > Chordata > Mammalia > Artiodactyla > Physeteridae > Kogia > Kogia breviceps. Next base: position 37,609,720 of record NC_081321.1, on the reverse strand, counting down.
CTTGTTTATTTCTGGAATTTTCCATGTAATATTTTTGGACCACAAATGACCACAGGTAAGTGAAACCATGGAAAGTGAAACCGTGGATAAGGGAGTCTACTGTACTGTAGACTGAGTGGTTTCTAAACAATAGAAATTTATTTCTCACAGTGCTGGATCCTGGATGTCTGAGATGAGGGGGTCAGCATGGCTGGATTCTGGCGAGGCCCCTCTTTTTCCAACTTCTTGTTGTGTCCTCACACGGTGAGGAGCAGAGAGAGGAAGCAAGCTCTCTTGTGAACCTTACAAGTGTACTAATCCCACTCACGAGGGCTCCATCCTCATGCCCTCATCAAATCCTAATTATTTCCCCAAAGCCTCACCTCCTAATACCATCATATGGTGGGATAGGGTTTCAACATATGATTTGGGGTGGTGGGGGACACAAACATTCAGTCCATAACAGAAGCAGACAATTTCAACAAGTTGTCAGAGCAGCTTCTGCTGGTGCTCTTGTTCTTCAAAAAGAGACCTTTTCCTAGAGATTTAGTCTTGCTCTTAACCACGGTGTTGGCAGAGGGTGCTGTGTTGAATGACTATCCCTGCTCAGTTTCAGAATATTGTTTATTCTCCACTTCCCATTACCATGCTCCACTGGGACGTGTCTTAGGATGTTCTGTGACCCTGTGCTGGGCATCAAATACCTGGGGTGGGATACCTCCACTCCACGCAATACTCTGCAGGCTGGAGTAGACCCACCCCAATGCTTGTTATCAAGGAAGGCTGTCCTGATGCCTCCCCCATCTTGGGGGAAGAAGAGGGCAACCATTCCTTGTACATTTCATCCCACTTGGATTAACTAGCTAATCTCGGACTTGTCTCAGGTTTATCTGATAAATTTTAGCTCATATTTGGGCACAGATTATTATAATGCTCCATTAAAAAAGGGCTTCATATATAAAGTGTCAACAACAAACCTTTTCTCTTCACTTAGCCCAACTATTTTATCTGGCCTTCTCTAGCATAATAGTTCCCCACACATGCTTTTAAAAGATGCTACATATGAAAGTGTCTGTGGTCAAATAATTCTTGGAAATACTAGGTTAAGTACATTTAATCAAGTTTATTTCATACAGAACCTCTCAGAGCCTCTAATCCGTTAAAAGCCATTGTGAGTTTCCACGTGGGGTGACTGTAGAGTGAATCCTTTTGTAAGCATCCTTGCCCACAGAATGCATGAGGAGTAAAGATTATGGATTAAAGGGACATGTTTCTTTAAAGATTAATGGGTAAAGTCTCATGACAAATTATATCTATAAATTAAGCATGATAAAGGCTTTTCTTAAAGTTGTGACAATGAGAATACTGTTTCTAGTTTATAGCAACAAACATACAGTAGCTGAAAACAATGGTGAGTCCTTTCTCTGACATGATCTAAGTTTTCAAAACAACTTACCTTTGTGGAATTCGTGAACTGAAAGCTCCAGAGATGAAGCTGCTGCTACATACAACTCCAGAATTTAAAATGAAAATTGTTCCTTGCTGTTATGCAATGCAGATGCGGGGGAGGGGTTGGGAGTGGGAAGTTGGAGGGGGGGTGCATGCAAACAAACAAGAGCTCTGTGGCTGACCAGGGATGGGGCTGATCCTGATCCTGTGGGAGGATGTAAGTTTCCATTTGTTTTCAAATATTGGGCCTTGCTTTGCTTGTACTAACGAAAAAAAAAAAAGTTACAGCTTTAAAGTTTTGGCTTTTGGTATAACATAGTATACCTTATTATAGAATCTTGTGAAAAATGTGCTGCACGGATGTTAATTTAATCATTAATTTTCCTCTTTTTATTTTTTCCCCAGAAAACTGCAGACAAGAGTCAAATATAAAGAAGCTGTCATTTCTTGAGGCTGGGGAATAGGCCAAATGAACCCTGAATTCTAAGTCTTAACAATAGAGCAATAATTTCTCTCATAAAGGCTGAATAATTTTGGTTCTTTTTACCAGACAATAGCTTGATTGCATTGCTTGACTTAAGGAGCAAGAAGACAATAGCAAAAAAAATGGGCACAGAAGAAAGCTCTAGGCTGGAAGATAAGGCCAGGATATGTAGGAAATTAACAGGAAGGCCACTGAAGGTGCCCTCAGGCTCTAACTCCCAGTGGGGGTGGGGAGGTCCAAGGGGTGTTAGCTTCCCAGAATGACTGAGGTAAAGTTATAGGAGAGTTCTGTAGACAGTTTGGAAAGAAAAGTAAACAAATACAACTCAATTCTGATATAAATTGCATTCTTACTTAAGGATAGAATGTGAAGTAATTGTATTCTTGAACATTTTACTAAAGTAAACATGCTTGAACACCTTCTTTGCCAGGCACCATGCTAGTAGGCATTGGGAATTCAACAGCGAGCAAGACTCCTGGAGAAGCTAACAAACAAGCAGCCATTGATGCCCCTGAGTGGGGAGCAACACAAAGGAAATAAAGAGTGTGTTATGATGATCCTAACAGCACTCTTAGATGGTCATGGAAGGCCACTTAGGAGACGACTTGGAAGATGTGGGGGGAAGGATGAAGAGTTAGATATCCAAAGAACTAGGGAGTAGAGGATGTTGAACATTCCAGGCAAAGGCAATAGCAAGTGCATAGACCCAAGTTATACAAGAGTTTGACATCTTGTAAAAATAGAAAGAAGTCCTGTGGGGTTGAAAGTGTAAAGAACAACAAGGAGAGTTCCAAAAGATAACACTGCAGGGACAAGCAGAAGCCTGATCATGTAGGACAGCATAAGACATAGTAAGGATTGTACTCTGGGCTAATGGATTTGGACTTTTGAGCTCCAGAACTGTAAGAGAATAAATATGTGTTGTTTTAAGCCACCATGTTTGTAGTATTTGTTACAGCAGCCATAATACACGTGGGAAGAAGATTATCTGAGCCTACCCGTACTCCTAAACAGCTAAGAGAAACAGGACTGTTAAAGTGATCAGTGCCACTTAATCCATAACATAGTGGATTCATCATCGAGTCAGTGTCTGGTGCTCAGCACTGTATGTCTAAGAACTCATTCTCCTTGGTTCATTAGGCATGATCAGATTAAGGAGGATGAATACATACTAACTTAACTCACAAGAGAGAGATATAAACCACAACACAACAATTAACTGGCTTATTCATGGAAGTAGAAATACTAAATGGGTCAACTTACTTAGATCAGCAGCTAAATGCTGCTTGATCTTGCTTGGGAATTGTAAAGCCAGAATGATGGCAACGGGCTCATCTTGATGCCTAATGTTACCAAATCTCATAGCCTGCTGCACTCATCTCCATGGGATGAGAACATTTACACTGGTCAGATGGGTCCCTTCCCTCCTGATTATGTTGGGACATTCTGGCAAATTTTAACTTGTAGGAAATACCTTGCTAGAGTCCTCAAAGATCATCATGACCCTATTTTGGCAAGATTCCCTCCAATGTACCATAAAGATTAAATGTCAGTTTACCTCATCTTATGTAGTCTCACCAGGAACACATACTCCACCTCATCATTCACTCACTGATTCATCCAAGAAATATTATTCAGTACTTACTAAGTTCCAGACATTGTGCTAGGGTTTCAGACACAAAGATAAGTAAGATAAAGGCCCTATTTTCTTATGGTGTTTTAGTGGATTAAAAGTTTCTGCGTATTTGTTCTATAATTAGCTGATCTCATCCATGTCTGGTGATTTCATGGACTCCATTTTTGCGGAATAACATTTCCTTACCTTCATTGCCAAATTTAGGGATGGTCCAATTGAGGACCTGTAAAACAGTCAAATCAATTCAGTGAAAAATCCTGTTATCTGGACAATTTTAGTCATGTCCTATTTTGACTGTTTTATCTAGGCATTAACATTTCACTAATCTAGTGTGAAAAAGGGCCTAACATTTAAACAATCTCAATGATGTTAACATTCCTATGAAACAGAGAAGAGATGGTGGTGTCCACCTGTCCAATTTGCAAGGAAGGGATTTGTGCACTGGGTGGTCCCTTCCAACTCCTAGTTTTACTCTATGATGATTCATACTGTCATTGAGTGCAATTTAATTTTCTCAAGCCCCAAACTCAAGACTATTAAAGAAATCATAAAGTCATAAGCATGCCATTCACTCTAGTTTACATAACCAATAAACCTCTGGTTATGGAGCTATAAGGGTTTTTCATCATCACTTCCATAGAAAGACCATGTTTGGTAAACTTCCCTTCTTGGTTTGTTGCAGTATAAATCAAGTTTGAAAGTTAATATAAACTGGATACTAGTATAAACTATGAAAGACTAGTGAAGGAGTGATTTTTCTGTGTGATCTAGAACAAGTCACCCACCTCTTGACCGCAGATTCCCTGTTTGTAAATGTTAGTTAAATTTTATGTTTTTAGTTTTCTGTTCTAAAATTCCATGAGTCTTCGAGAATCTCTGGAAAATATCACCACAAAAAGTTCAAGTTCTTTTGTTTATTTGTAAGGAATCAGATCCATTTTATGGAAACCCTTTAGAGAAATTCCATTTTGAGTAGTTTATCAAGAGGCCGTAACTCTACAGCAGATACTGTCCCTGCTCTTATGAAGCTAAGTATTCAATGGAAGGGAAAGGCACCATTAAATACAGACTCACAAAACCCACAATGACTTTTATGAAACAACTTGTTAATTTCAATTTTATATTTACGAAAAGACAAAGAGAATAGGCAGTGGGGAGGCAGGAATGATGCCTGGTCCCCCCTCACAGAGTGCAGTGAGAGGCCACAGCCAGCAAGAATAGGTCAGACTGCTCTTCCCTGCCATTATTGATAACAGCAACGGACCAAAGGCTTCAGTTAACAAGGTCAGTCTGTCTGGGGAGAGTCGGACGATCTGTCCAGTCCATGTGCATGAAGAGGAAGGCCCAAGTCAGTCTACTGAGGCCTTGGCTCTCTATAGGCTGGGGCCCTTCTCTTGGAAGTTCTGGGCCCCCCTCTCCAGGGCATGTAGGGGCCACGGGGACAATAGCGGGGAAAACCCCTATGGACCACAGGGGCCCGCTGCTGATAACAGGGTTGGGGGAAGGGGGGCCTAGGTGGCTGGGGACTAAACAAGTCACCATCGAAGGCAAATTCTGTCTGGGTAGATGGGGGAATATCTGAATGAAAATGGTTCAAGGAGAACTGATCCCATTGTAAAGGATGGTCTGAAGAAAAATGGGCATCTTGGGGACAGACTAGGAACGGGGGTGTCACCTGGTGAAGGGGGGTGGGACGGGGTTTTAGGGGCAGGAGTGGGAACTGGGGTGGGCGGTGAGATGGCGTGGGGGGCAGGGGGCAGCATCCAGGTAGAGGCAGAGGTCCGGGCGGAGAAGGGAAGGCCGGTTGATCTCTGCAGGCCAGGAGCTGCCTCTCAATTCTCCTGCCAGGTCCTCCCCTCGCGGGGCCATCCTTGATGTACTTGCCCACTAGGTCGCGTTGGGGCAGCTCCACCCCCCAGGCGTCGGCCACGTGGGCCAGCAGAAGCTGGGAGAGATGCCGGTGTGCGTGCTCGTTCCAGTGCACTCCGTCGGGCTGCAGGTACTTCCCTGTGTGGCGGCGGAAGTGGAAGTGCAAGTCCAGCACATCGAAGCCGTGCTTTTCGGCCTCGACAGAGCTGTAGAAGTTGGCCTCAATCACATTGGTTTTCAGTCTGGAGGCCGCGGGTCGGGGCTCGGGCGGAAGGAAGCCGCTATTGATGTTGTCGCCCACGGGCATGGCTGTGTTCCAAACCAGGAGGCACGACTCGGGCAGCACCTGGCGCAGGCGCCCAAACAGGCTCTCCAGGTTCCGCAGGTAGTTCGGCCAGGAGTCCTCCCCGTACCTGGTGAGGTCCCAGAGGCAGGAGTTCATGATGACCAGGTCCGGGTCGTGCTCACCCGAATGCAGCTCCTCCAGGATGGCTTCGAGGTAGTCGGAGTACACGCGCGTCAGGAAGTAGAAGCGCACCAGGTGCTGGCCGGAGCAGAACTGGCGCACCTCGCGGTAGTGCTTGCCGTTATGCATGCGGCCCTGCATGCCCCCCTGCACCAGCTGGTCCTGCTCGAAGCTGTACTCTCCCTTGGCCTTGAGCTGGCTGAGTGTGAGCAGGCAGTCCTTCTGCAGCAGGAGCACCAGGTCCTTGTACACGGCCCTCTGGACCGAGTCCCCCAGGATGACCACGAACTTGTTGTGGAGCAGCTGCCGTACTTCGGAGGCGAGCAGGTGGACCATGACGCCAGGGACGCGCCGCCTAGCTCCTTCCTTTCACTCGGTGGGTCTGTGGATGGCTAGGACAGAAGGAGAGAGCGTATGGGAAGGAGCCACCTCGGGCAGGACGGTTTGGGAGGGCCCGGGGACTGGGATGGAGCTTTAGCCTGGGGCACCTGCAGGGCCGGGGGGGGGGGGGGGGACGGACCCTCTACCGTCAGCCCGGAAAGAAGGGAGCCTGGAGCCAGAAGCCCTGGTTGCCCTGGATGCAGTTTCTGCCTGAGACATAACTCTGAACACCCAGGAAACCCAGGTTCTACCTGGCCAGGGGAGGCCCTGCCCTCCCGGGCTGGAGGTACAACCACCACAGGATACCCCACCACCACCGGCCTGGAGGCAGCCCAGAAGTCTGACAACTGGAGAATGGTTAGGCAAATTTTGCAGCTGTTAAATACTGAGGATTATGATCAAGCAAGAACATGGAGAGTGTGATATATACTGTTAAGTTGAGGAAGTTACCATATGTGTGCCCCATTTCCCTAAAATGGTATAAAATAGATATGCATAGATCACACTGAAAGAAAATAGGCAAAAACCAGTTTTTAATAGGACAGTAGGATTATGGGTGACTTGCCTCCCCCTCCCCTTTTTGTAACTATACTTTATATAGTCTTAAATCGATTTTAATAACTTAAAAGGAATGTAATGAAATGCAACAGGCCGCAGAAAGGAAGAGCACATATGCCAGGTCAGAAAACATAAAAACAGATTTCTTTCACAAGCGAGCAACTGTTTCTTATTAATGGGACTTGTAAGAAATAAATAAAATTGGAAATAATTCACATGTGTTTCAGCTGTAATATTCTTTGTATTTCATTTGAAGGAGATCAGAATATGCCACCCCCAAATATGCTTTGGCATAAGAAATATTTTAGCTAAGGGCCACTGAGAATCAATAGATACAGGAAGAGTTCTCTGCCCTCCCACTATGAACCTAAGAGCAGGGCATAAATTTCCTTTTGAGGAAGTTGCCCCTTCCCCCAGCAAGGAGAGAAGAGCCAAGGAAGAAGACAGTGAATTGTCAACCCCGAGATGAGTCTGCATAAACAAAAGAGCCCTTATTCTCCATTAGTACCCCCATAAATCCCTTCCCCACAATTTATCATCCCTTGAAACTCATATCCTTTGTTCTTTGTTAAAATGGTATATAAGCCCAAGTCTGACCGCTTCTTTGAGTGTCATTCCTTTTCTGTGAACGTTTATGCACATAAATATTAACAAAAATTGTGTGCCTTTTCTCCTGTTAATCTGTCTTTTGTTAGTTTTATTAACAGGGCCCCAGACACTGAACCTAAAAGTGTAGAGGAAAAGATTTTTCTTCCCCAGTACACTGAATAAAACGTCAAAAGTTGTGAAACTTGTCTTCAGAACTTCAGAACGAGTTTATTGCAAGCTGCCATTTACAGCCATATCCAGTAGAATAAAAGGTGGAGACACACTAAAATACTACTGGCAAATCTCACATGGGGAGGAACATGGCATCCACTTCACACACACAGAAGCTGTTAAAATCTGCTGTGGCTTGATATTCATAGGCTTTCATGCATTAGTAAACATTTTAATAGGTGTGGTGGATAGCTATTATTAAATTACACATCTGGTTTTTAAAAGCTATACTATTTGTGGTTTTAAATGGGTATGAGTACAAAAAAAAAAAAAAAAAAAGCCATGAAGATGGATGGAGTACAAAAGTGCTCCACTAAGAGAACAGTTTAAAATATTGGCTTATATGAATCTTCATTTAAATGATTTTGCTATCGGACAAAAAGCTTAGAACTAGGATTTTGCTCATTGTGGTACAACAAAATAAAACGTAATTAAGCAAACTCCAGATCCCCTTGGGGCTCAGGCACGTTCACTTGTTTATATTCATTTGTTCATCCAACTCACACTTACTAAGCACTGACTAAATTGTCTACATGGAGCATATAAAAATGAGTAAAACCTGGTCTCGCCCTTCAGGAGCAGATCAGATATATTCATTGATAACTGTAATAAAAAGTTGGAAGTGCTAAGCGCCATGCAAATAGAATGAGCAGGTGTGGTGGACTTTCAGGGGTCCTTGTGAACAGGATTACACTACCCCAGACCCAAGTCTCCAAAGTGCAAAGTGAAGCGGAAAAACTTTCCCGGTGTTTTCAGGGCTCCCATGCCACCCCAGCTATATGTGCCTTCTCTGGGCTGGACTCTTGTCATATTCTGTTCTAGTCCCCTAGAGCAGCGGTCCCCAACCTTCTCTGGCACCAGGGACCGGTTTCATGGAAGACAATTTTTCCACGGACGGGGCAGGATGGCGAGATGGCACAGGCGGTAACGTGAGCAATGGGAAGTGACGGGGCAGCAGCGGATGAAGCTTCGCTCACCCGTCCGTCACTCACCTCCTGCTGTGTGGTCCGGTTCCTAACAGGCCTCGGACCTGTACCAGTCCACAGCCTGGGGGTTGGGGACCCCTGCCCTTGAGTAGAGGACATCATCCCCTTCCACTGGAGTTCCCTCCCCTAGGCTGGCAGATGTGATAACCCAGCACTCTCTCCTTCAGTGGTACTGTGTTTACACGGCCCAATGCATTCCTTCTCTGAGTATGAAGTGCCCTAGATCTGAACTCACAATGTGAGTCAAATCCACTACCTAAAAGCTGTGGAAAACGGAGGCTTTTAAATATACTGGTGAAGAACATTGCTATTAGAGCCACACTCTCTGGGTTTGAATCTCAGCTCTTCTATTTGCTAGCTCTTTATCCCTGGGCAACTTATTTAGCCTTTCTCTGTCTTACCTTTCCTCATCTGTAAAATGCGACTTTTAGCACCCACTTCAGAGATTTGATCTGAAGATTAAATATAAAGTGGTTAGAATGATGCCTTGACAAATAGTCAGCATGAATGAGTTACTATTCATTGAGCAAGTTTCAGAACACCCGGTTAATCATCTATAAAAGGGGAGTTACAATATTTGTGCCGTTTGTCTAGCAGGGTTCTGTGAAGATAAAATGAGAAGCAAGTGAAAGATTTTGAATAAAGCAAAACTAACATTTATTGAACAGCTACCAGATGCCAAGTGCTTTGTAAATATTATCCGATTTGTGAGAAGCTTCTTATTCTTTCCATGTTATAGGGAAGGATCTTGGTGTGATGAGCTAAGATTTAAAACTACTGTTGGCAAAGCCTGTTCCTGTAGGAGACATCCCTTAGAGCAGAACCCCTGCAGGTCAGTCTGAATCCAAAAGCTTGGCTCATGTCAGGGAAATATTTGGGGGCAAGATGGGAGAAGAGTGTTTCAGTGTGCCTTTAAGCATAGTCAGGTAATCCTTTACTCTGCCTGCTTGGGAGAGGGGTCCATGTGTACTTAGGGGGTTGGGGATCAAGTGAGGATATAGATATATCTCATCCCATACCTTGATCTCAAGCAAGAGACATGCACAAATTAAAAGACCTGGATTTTAGAATAACCAAAACAAACTTCTACAGATTTCAGAGTCTCACAGTGTTTGAGAAATTCTGGCTGCCCTATATCCTGACAAGTAAACCTAATCCACCCAGATGCTGTTCCAAGGGCTTGGAGCCAAAACCGGGCAAAAATGTCCGCCTAAGAATTTCTTATTGTTCTTCTACAATGGAACACGAAGATTGGACTGTAGGAAAGAAGGGAGGGGGAAGTGACTAGAAAGAAGCATTCCAGTTAGAAGCTGAAACTGAAAGGAAATTCGTGAAATTCTTCATAAACTTCCTGTCACAACAGAATTAACAAATCAGACATCCTCAGGACTATCATTGTGGGAAAAAAAAATCATTTAAAAACTAAGATGCCAAGCATTAAAAACAAAACCTAACAGAAACAAAGTGATTTTTTTCAGAGGTGTGAGGGAAGAATAATTTGGAGAGCTGAATCTTCTCTGGTCTGGCAAAAAAAAAAGGTTGGTAAGTTCCATTTTCAAAGTTTTTATTTATAAAAATGAAACAAAAAAGGGATTTGAAAACAGTCAGATCAGTGATCTTTTTGGCTTAAGAGTTTTTCTTTGCTTCAAATTTGCAAAACTTACTAGTTTGGGTAGTAGCTATTTTATAGATCAATTGACGCATTCATTCATTCCTTAAGGAATTCATTGACAACTAGATATTGTGCTAGGTGGAAGGAGGAGGTATAAAAAGGCAGTCTCTTCTCTCAAGAGGAGGGGTAAGAAAATGGGCATATACAAATATCAAAGGAGCTAACAGCTAGAACTGATGTATGTAAATGAAATATCAAAGCCAGTAAGAAGAGTCAAAGGGGAGGGAGGAGATAGACGGATGATACAATGCAATCTGTGATTCCAGCCTCAAATTAAAATCGAGTTTTAAAAGAGTTTATGATGAGTCCTTAAATCATAATTATAAGTAGTCCCACGTTTTTCTGTTTTCAAAGTAAAATTTGGGCTTTGGCTAAAGCTCTGACAGAAATTTTCATTAATAATGGCTACTACTATAATAAATTACTTTTAGGCATCTTGCTTAGATTTCCATTTGGGGATAATTGGTTTTTTAATAGCTTCATAAACCGTCACTTGTAAATCACTGACTATTGCTTTATAACCATCACAAACCAAACACATAGCATTGTTTTTTATTAATCAAGTGTTGTAGAAATTAGGTTAGTTTTTTTCTTTTCCTATTGATCTTTAGTTAAAGGAAGAGTGGCAAAGATACAGAGGCCAGTTACTGTGGAGACCCTGCAAAGAAGTCTTAAATCACAGAGGTAATCACTAACAATTAGGACATTGTTTTGATTAGTTGTAGGAAGTACTTCTAACTAGTTTAGAAGTTTCTTGCATATGACTAACCGTCTTAATGCAACACTGTATTAGGAATATAAATAGTTCATTTCCTTCTAACTGCATTTTTGGTGATCAGATCTATGTTTGAACTATCAAAGATCCCCTTAAACATTAATGGAATAGATGCTACAAATAAGAAAATGATTTTTCGTGAACTCACCTATACAGCTTACCAGTTCTCGGTATTTCTTTAGTTTCCTATGTGGAATTTAAACTGGTCAAAAATTAAATTGCGTATCATGTAAAGTTTCCAAAGGAAAGAGAAAAGCAAAAGATTCAAACTTCTCTTTGGGAAAGCAAACTTCTCTTTTCTGCAGATGGGGATTCTCAAGAGATTGATCTTTTGATTTGGGGCAAGTCAGTTAACATTCTACTCCTCTGTAAACACAAAAATGGGAAAATGATGCAGGCCTATTATTTTTAAAAGTGGTTTTAGGAGAAATTTTTAAAGATACATGAAAGTACTGTGAGATACCGTGATAAATAAAGCAATAGAAAGATGATTTCCAAATATTAGCCATTGGAAAGACCGATTTTAATCCCACACCCCTCACCTCTAATATAGGCCTCAGCTCTGCAGCCCATCAATTAATTCAGTAAAAATTTAGAAAACACCGTGTATACCTGGGGCTGTGACAGGTGTCATTCTGCAAGTTTGGCTCACATCCCCCAACAACTCTCATGGTTTCTCTACCCCATCCCAACACATATGTCATATGGCCTATATTTCTCACTTGGTTATTCAGTTAGTTCTTATACACCACAGCTAAAATCTCAGCAACATGTGGCATAAATGGAAAACTGAATTTAGATTAATGATCTTCGAACATTTAGATTAATGTAACCACAAGTTTTCCTTGTGGAGGCAGGAATCACTGTGGACATATTCCGTTTGTATCCGTACCATCCTCACCAGGCCACAGTCTTAATTTGTGATTCTTTTGTAATAAAGTGTCAACAGAAGAATTTCACACACTTGAAGAATCTGAAAATTACCAAGTTTAAAAATCCTTAAGGCAGCATATTTTTCCCATAGTAATAGTCCAATATAAAAATTTCTTATGGATTATACAAAGAAACGCAGGGGACATCCTGTATGAATGAAGTGCGGGTTCATAATACCTGATATGCAGGTAACTTCTATAAAAACAAAGATAAACTATGGAGCCTTTCCAAAGAGCTCCATTAAAAAAACAAACAAACAAACAAACAAACAAAAACCTTGTGTTTTACAAAAGGACCTCCTAAAGTAAAAAATCAAAGCAATTCATATAGACAAAATATGATTTCCATCTTGTACAGCCTATGACGAACTTCCACATTCTGGTCTCGAACCATTATTTAAACTACACCTGTTGGAATTCCCTGGCGGTCCAGTGGTTAGGACTCCAAGCTCTCACAGCCAAGGGCAGAGTTCGGTCCCTGCTCGGGGAACGGGAACGATAAAATCCCACAAGCCACATGGTGAGGCCAAACAAAACAAAACAAAACTACATTTGCTAACTCCCTACCTTGTGTTACTCCTCTAACAGGAATGAAAGATACTGGAAGGCAGTGACCTGGCTTTCACTTCCAGGAGACGACACAGTCAGGTGTGGACTCTGGCCTTGAACAGCTGTGTGCTCTTGGGCTGCCTGCCCACTGCCCTGAGCCACGGTATTTTTCTGGTGTCAAACAGGGGTAATATCCCCCATTTCACTCAATAATAGTGAAGATGAAAAGAGATCAAGGTCAGCGTCCATCAGAGGCCTAGGCAAGTGCCGACTTGCATTAGGCACCCTTAAACCTCCCCGCACAGCTACCCCTCCCTGTGGGGAGAATGCTGAGCCTGCAGACGGCAGCTTGCCCTGGTTCCCTGCCTCAAACTTCAAACCCACAGCTCCCCGTTCCTCCCTCCCAAAGGGGCAGAGCTGTACCTCCTCAGCTGTAAAGGTGATCCCTCAGCTCTGGTGGCTGGTCCTCCTACATCCTCAGGCACTTTGCTCCAGGAGGTCCCCCGGAGAGGGGAGAATTATGCTTTCTACGTTTCCTTCAATCTCCTGGGGCTGGCTCCTTTCTTTAAACCTTAAACACATTCTAGTTTCTTGCTTTAAAAAAGAAAGGAAACGTCTTTGACTCCACCTCCAGGACAGTCCTATCTTTTGCTTCCCCTTCAAGGCCACTTTTTGCAAAGTTGTTGGAGCTGGCTGTGTCTGGGTCCTCACCTCCCACTCCTCCTTTGACTTGATTTCTGGCTTCCAACTCCACCAAAGCGAAGAAACGTTTGTCAGTAAATCCCCAGCGATTTCCTTGTTGCTCCTTTCAGCGACTACTTCTCCGTCGTTATCACATCTGTAGCATTCCTAGCTCCTGGGGGCTGGGGCACTGATGGTGATCCCCTTCCACGTCTCTGCTGGAGAGTCTGACACCCTGGTCTTCTGTCTCACCTCTCCCGGTATCCTGTGTGAGTTTCTCTTTCTCTGGCCATCCCCAAACGTCGGTCTTTCTCGAGGCCCACTCATTGGCTCCTTCCTTCTTTTCTTCAACATTCTTTCCTTTGGTGAATTCATCCACGCTCCTGGTGTCCATCGTAATGTGAACATACACTCCTATTTGCCCCAACTTTTCTGGTTTACCTCTGCTTTCCCTCCCCCTAAATGTCCTATTTGGGAAAGAAACAAATGATACAGTCCCCATATCAGTTACTATTAGTATGCAGATGACTCCGAATGGAGGCCATAAAGCACAGAGGCTGAGGGGGTGGGCCCTCGAGTCGGCCCCCCTGGGTTTATATCCTGCTCCACCACTTACTAGCCTCTGAGACCCTGGGTAGAGTAACCCTTCAGAATTTTTACCTATAAAACAAGAATACTACTACAGATTTCTTAAGAAGTGACGGCTAAATGAACACAGGTAAAGTCCTTAACATGAGGTCTATCATATTTTTAAGTGCTCAGTAAATTTAGCTAGCCCAAACTTGTCTCCCGAGTGCCTGACATAGTCTGGTGAGTAGAATAAGGTGAGTTCAGGTGAGTTCCAAGAGGGGGACAAGGAGTGACCTAGTCTGCGTGGGTCTCTTATCACTTCTAAATTCTCTAGATGCCATTATCCTCCCATCACACTGTGGCTGAATTCCTAACATAATTCTCTTGTGACCTTTGAACAATCTTCCTAAAGGTAAATATCGATCGTCCGTGGGAATGATGGCATATTTTGCTGTGCATTTTCAGAGAACTGCTATATAATTTATGCTTGCATCACTGGCTGGGGATAACGAGGTGGAAACAAACTCTGCTTCTAAAACGCTTGGGCCAAGTCATTTTTATTTTTCACGACTGTGGCCATTTACACTGTTCGTAAAACATCAAAAGCCTTCAGTGACAGCCTGGATATAGATCAGTTCAACTATTTCTTGGCAATAAAAAAATAAGACGTAATTTTTGAAAATACACGTTAGGGAGGAGAATGATGCAATATATTTTAGGAGGCTGTGCACAGTAATCAATTTCACCTCCGTTATAGATTTTGTGGTTAAATTTTCTACTTCCCATACATTTCTCTTAATCCTTAAGGAAGTGTGTCTTATTTTGATTGAAATACTTTCTAAAATGGGAGAGTTTTTATTCTATACGTGTTTTCTCATATTTCTCAGTTTCATATCTTCACTTTCATCTGATACGCTAGCATAACGACAACATTTTGCATTTATAAACGTTGTTTTTTAACCTAGGGTATGATCATTCCTTCTGTGCATCTCTCCAAAGCCTGTGGATGAATTATAGAGCTTGCATATACCCAGAGGGCTTTTTCTTACCTCTTCATGTTTGCTCCGTGACTCAGCATTGAGCATTCCCTAACCCCTTCTCCTACTGAAATTCTGTTTCCTCTTTAAGACCCAGTTTAGAGTACAATTCTGTCTGAGAGCCTTTCCTAGTTTCCCAGACAGAAAAATCTCCCCTTCCTCTGACAGATGCCTCTATTTAGCACTTGGTTCTGTTTTTTCTATAATTAACTGTCCATGTGTATTTCTACCCCAGTACATCCCAGTCCTGGGTGGCAGAAATGGTTCTCACCCATCCTTGTACCCCTCATGGACCAACGGTTATTATCCATTGAGCAAGGCCTATTCTATTCTCATGACCTAGTGAAGTAGAGACTATTATTATCTCCATTTTATGGGTGAGTAAAGTGAGGCTTGGAGAAGTTATGTCAATCATCCAAGGTTGTACAGCTAGTAAGAAGAGGCAGCACTGGTCCCTTATGGACAGTGACTCTACTGATTGATTAGATAAGCTTTAGATTTTGTTTTGCTTCTTTAGGAGGACATATGGCTCCAGAGCCCAGGCTTTTAACCTCAGCTATACAGATTTATTGAAATCAAGAGGAAAAAATAATCTCACCTAGGGAAAAAATTTGCATGTAATTTTCCTTTTTATTCTCCGTCGAAAAACAAAACAAAGCAATGCTGTGTGCACAGCTTTCCATTTTTCCATGTGAAAACAAGGCAGTTATGGAATCAACCTAGTTGTTTCCATCACTGATAGTTAGCTCTTCTTCTGAGTGGGTCAGTGGGAAAGTCAGTGCCGCACTAAAGCTACATTAATGCTTCAAATTTTTCTATTCTTACGTTGCTTACTCTAGATTCTAACTACTCTAGGTGCAATGGCTGAGTAAAAGTTTCCATGACTGAAAAGAGTGTGGGTGGTGGTGCTAATAATGACTAAACTGCTTTCAACTGATTAACAGGTTGGATCCTGAAAATTCTGTCTTCAGGAATGGCCACAAAAGTCCATTTAACCAGCGATGTGAACCCTAGGCTGAGTCAGCAGGCTGAGGGTTTCGGCCAGCTCCAGTGCTCACTTCGTGTCTGTGTGTTCAACCTTGAAATGGAAGAAATGGCCCCTATGTTTCTCTAGGGAGATTGCCCAGAAGAGCTTTTAAAATGAATATTATTTTATTATTGCTGTGGGTATTATTATTAACCATATTACATAGTATTGAGATACTAGGTGCAATAGTGTTTCAATGGGGAACAAAGGTCTTGAATGGAAAAATAGGATTCTTAGAACCAGTCTCTGTCTGCCCTGCTGCCTACCACCTCTCTTTGGTAGAGGGATCTGGAAGCCCTGGGTTCTCACTGCTTTCCGTGTAGATTCCCCCAGTTTCTTTTTTAAATTATTTTTAATGTTTTTCTGGGTTGTGAAAAGGTTTTGTTCTTACTTTCAGAAAACTTTTTTTTTTTTTTTTTTGCGGTACGCGGGCCTCTCACTGTTGTGGCCTCTGCCATTGAGGAGCACAGGCTCTGGACGCGCAGGCTCAGCGGCCATGGCTCACGGGCCCAGCCGCTCTGGCATGTGGGATCCTCCCGGACCGGGGCACGAACCCGCGTCCCCTGCATCGGCAGGCAGACTCTCAACCACTGCGCCAGCAGGGAAGCCCCAAGGAAGCATTTTTTTTTTTAATTTTGTTTTTTATGGGAGTATAGTTGTTTTACAATGTTGTGTTAGTTTCTACTGTACAGCAAAGTGGAGTTCCCTGTGCTATACAGCAGGTTCTCATTAGTTATCTATTTTATACGTATTAGTGTATATATGTCAAAGATTGCCCCAGTTTCAAGTCCAAGGCTGGGAACAGGAGGAGGGATGAGGTGCAGGAGGGGAGGGGGCTGAGGAAATGAGAATCTAGGCTGGAGAACTGAAGGCACCGGCTCACTTCTCACACCAGGCCTTTCCCAAGTCGTGCTTTCCTCCCTTGAGACCTGAGTTTGGACCGAAGAGTTTCTTCCTACCACATGCTCCGGAGTGCTCTCAGCGTCTCCCTTATCCCTCAGTAACAAAACTAAGCCAACAGTCCTGCCTACCTCAGGGTTAATTGTGGAAATGAAAGGAAATGCCCTGTAAACTCCACGATGTTAATTGTTATTATTCTGAGTCAGCTCAGCATATTTGGGGGATGGGATTTAGCAGTTAAGGGAGCTTTCCAGTGAAATCTAGTCTTTACCTTATTATTTACTAAGTTAACTTGTTATTTAGTCACGTTATTTAGTACCCACACCGAAAGTATGTTCCGTATTTATTCCTCTTAAGACCCGTATGGAATTGGTACTTTATTCTCTCCATTTTACACGTTTGAAAATTAAAAGATTGATTCATCTGCCCGAGGCCATCCATTTTATAAAAGGTGACGCTGGGAGTCATAACTGATGCCAAGCCGTTGTGGTGAACCGCAACATACACGATTACACAGACCATAGACGTGTCACCTCCTTTCTCCAGTTCACAGCTGGCTGTTTCCTCTCACTGTACGCTTTTAGAGATTTAGTAGCTTATCAGTCACGAATCCTTATTACAAAATAATATTACAATAATAATAGTGGTCTCTTTAGGGCTCTTCAGTTAAGTGGGGGTAGGGTGGAGTGGGCTAGGATGGTGATTTCTTCCTATACAAAGTGCCCAAGAAGTCAGGATCCCGAGAAAGGCTGGTCAGAAATGCGAAATTAATGCTTAAAATAAAATGGAAAAACTGGAAAGTACTTACTCATTAAAGTAACTGGTGATTAAAAAATGTGCCTCTCAGTTGATTCTAGTTCTTTTCCTAGACAGACTCCTTTCTCAGCTGGAGGTTGACGTGTCAGGTTGGAGAGCCCAGAGCCTGGGCTGCAAGGCAGATAAGTTCACCTCTGGGTGCTGCTCCGTTTGTGAGCCAGCGTCTGGGGAGAAGAGGCCATTTCTGGTGGCATCTGGGGTAAATGACACGAGTCAGCATTTACTTTCTTGCATTACGAAGTGGAAGACTAATGACCGAAGCTTTAAGAACTGGGCAAATACGAAAACACAAAGTGGTAAGTAAATCAAAATACAGCATCTTCCTGGAATTTGGCTCTGAGCTAGTTTTCATTTCACATTTCTCAGTAATTTGGGTGTAATGTGTATTGACTCTTGCCTGGTTTCGTTCTAACAGTTCAGACCCTGGGCTCTTATTACCCTTACTTGTGTGGTTTGCTCACAGCTGGGAAAGCTATTAGAGGGGGGGAAGGAAGGAAAGACAGCGAGGGGACAGGAGGCAGAAGTGAGAAGAGAGACACAGGAAATGATGAGAGGAGGATCGCTCCCTTTTCTAATTAATTTTTTAAAGTCGTAATCTTGCACTTGTGTGGGGCATTACAGCTTACAAACCACTTTCAAATCGCTTCCCTTGCACCTCCCACCCACTGTGGGCGGAAGAATAGACAATTCCACAGCTGCAGAAAGCAAGGGGCCTCAGCCACAGGCCTCAGGTAAACACAGAAAGGGGCAGAGCCAGGATGCCTTCTCTCCTGCTCGATTTGAAACCAGCATGTGAAGGAGGGGGAAAAGGGAAGTGGTCCTCTGATTGATTAGATAAGCTCAGAGCTTTGTTTTGTTTTGGAAGGACCTGATTTGGAAGAGGAGGAAAATCATATCACATCCTCTACAGATACCAAGACAAAAGAGACGGAGGAAATAAATCATAAAAAACGAGAAAATTAAGTTTTAAACGTTCTTCCTAAATGGCGAACCCTCTAGAGGTGTGTTAAACACTTTAGGATAGAATATGTCTCCACTACATTATTTTTTATTTTTATTTTTTTTTGCGGTATGTGGGCCTCTCACTGTTGTGGCCTCTCCCGTTGCGGAGCACAGGCTCCGGACGCGCAGGCCCAGCGGCCATGGCTTACGGGCCCAGCCGCTCCGCGGCATGTGGGATCTTCCCGGACCGGGGCACGAACCCGTGTCCCCTGCATCGGCAGGCGGACTCTCAACCACTGCGCCACCAGGGAAGCCTTTTCCATGAGTTTTAATACAATCATTATTGTGTCTCAAGGCAGGGCTGCATCTAGAACCCAGTTGATAACTTTAGTATTTTAAAATTCAGAGTAGTCTGTGACATCACTTTGAAAATGTGCCATTTATTTGATTCTAGCAATTCTATAAATGAGTTGCAAATCTAACTTTAGTATTTTAAAATTCAGAGTAATCTATGACATAATTTGAAAACTTGCCATTATTTGATTCTTGCAATTCTATAAATGAGTTGCAGATCTTTCCATTTCTCTAAATTCCAGCTAGTGTGTACTTTGTGAGAATAAAAGAACAATTTAGAGGATGACTAAAATTCACATAATTATCCTAAGACCAGAGAACAGAGGAGCTGTAATAATGCAAATGATAATCTTGCTTGTACAATTTAAATTTAAAATGAATTTTTTTGAGACCAAGCAACAGATTTTCCACTGATTTTCTTACTTCCAAGAACCTATTATGATATATGGAGACAGTTATGATTGCTCTTCTGGCCCCATTTCAGGTTCCGTAGCTCAGTGAGCTAGCTGCCTTTCTCATCCACCAAACCTGGCTTTTTCCAAAAAAATAATGAGAACTATGCATGTGTAATGTTTTACACTTAGAATGTGCTATCTCACAACAGATCCCAGTACATAAAGTAAGGCAAGCTGTAATTATTCTCTTCACTCTGTAGATGGTGAAACTGAGGCCCTGGGAGAGCTTAAGTGACTTAAATCCCCTCGGTGGATCAGAACAGGATGAAGTGCTTCTGATTGCAGGGATTCATCGTCACTGCCCTCTGGGGGCCTGGGGAGTTGGGGGGCGGGGAAGAACAGGGCACACTGCCCTCATTGTGATTCTTACATTTTGCTTATTTCTAGAAGCTATTTAATGCACATGGCACAAAACTTCAGAAGGTACAACTGGTATATGAGTGAGAAGTAAGTCTCCCTCCCTTTCTTGTTCCCTAATCCCTCATTTTTCTTTCTTTCTTTTTTTTTTTTTTTCTTTCTTCTTTTTTTTTTTTGTGGTACGCGGGCCTCTCACTGTTGTGGCCTCTCCCATTGCGGAGCACAGGCTCCGGACGCGCAGGCTCAGCGGCCATGGCTCACAGGCCCAGCCGCTCCGCGGCATGTGGGATCCTCCCGGACCGGGGCACGAACCCGTGTCCCCTGCATCGGCAGGCGGATTCTCAACCACTGTGCCACCAGGGAAGCCCTCATTTTTCTTTCTAGAAACAATACTGTCATCAACTTCTTGTCTATTCTACCAGAAATATTCTATATACAGATCTTCTATACCTCTCTGAAATATTTTATTCTCTTTCTTCTTTCTGAAAGAGTCAGCTTCCCTTTTCATTGAAGGCAGTTGTTTGGAAAGAATATGAACATCACTTAGAACCTATGTTAAACTGCAGAAACTGATCTTTGGTAAACTGATCATCCAGAATGTTCCAAACACTCAAATGTTTTCAAAAAACTCAAGACTCACAACAGCCTGTAAGAGCAGGTGGGCCGCCGTCCCTGTGGTGTGGTATCTCATCTGGGGACCACTCAGAAACCCTGATCTTGATTTGTGGTTTGGTGACTGCATGTCTATTGATGGTGAGGATTAGAGCCAGAGCTATAATGCTGTGAAATAAATGAAATGTCAGATCACTGGCCTTGGGGCCAAACAGACTTGGGTTTGAAACCGGATTCTGTCACTTGTAGCTGCATGTCTTTGGTAGTCACTTAACTCCTCTGTGACTCTGTGATTTTCTCATCTGCGAAACAGGGATACAAATAAGCACTACAGAGATGCAAGGATTAAACGAGAAAAACAGACAAGAACCAGGTACACGGTGGTGTCTAATAAAATATATCTATATCATTAACCATGGCTCATTTATTCATTCTCCCTTTCACTCATTCATTCAAAATAATCGTGGTAGGCAGTATTAGAGGGGCTAGGGACATCGCTGTGAATAACATGGAAAAAAAAATAAAACATTCTCCCTTTCACTCATTCATTCAAAATAATTGTGGTAGGCAGTATTAGAGGGGCTAGGGACATCACTGTGAATAACACGGAAAAAAACAAAACAAAACACCTTGCCCTTATAGAGTTGACATTGGGGCTGAGGGGAAGCAGACAATTAAAAAGGAAGTAGAATAATATGTTAGATAAAAGAAAAGAGGAACATGATTGCTGCATGAGGAGGACTGTGGGTTGGAATTTTAAATGGTGTGGCAACAGGGTTCATAACATTGCACCCTAGAATACAGCACCTCGGACATACTAAATATTTTAAGCTGAAAGAATGTGAGAAACAGCAGGTACTGGAAGGACTCTGATGCCCTCTGAAGCAGGTCCTAAGACCCTGTGTGGGAGGGACCCTCTCTATACTCATAAGAAAGGAGCATCCTTATCTTTGAAGACAAAGGGACTCGAGAGGAATTTCAACAAACAGGCCTTGTTAAGTTCCCTCTGTTCACGGCCCTTAGCTCTTACCCTTTGTCTTATCAATCTTCATCAAACCCAGTGTGAAAACACTCTGGCTGAACCTTCCTTTAGGTCTTCATTTCCTTTGGAAGGCTACTTTGTAGCTTTTCTACTGTTAATCTGTCTTTTGTTACAGAGACCCAGCTGAGAACCAGAAGACGGACGGATCCAACAGTATCCAGAGGGAGGTAACGGAGCAAACCATGTGGAAATCTGTGGGGAGAAAGCTCCAAGCAGAGAAAACGAGAAGGAGGCGAACGTGACTAGACTGAGTGAACAAGGGAGGGGGACACGGGAGACACACTCAGGGAAGAAGGGAGGCAGATCAAGGTCATTGAAAGGACTTGGGCTTTTATTTGGGGAGCCATTGTGCAGGGTTTGAGCAGAAAATCAACACCACTTTAGTCTAGACTGTCTGGGGTAAGAGGGGAAGGAGGGGGACCAATTAGGAGGTTACTGAGCAAGGCAGGAGTTGAGCCTTAAGCCGAAATGACATTAGCCAAGGAATGAGGAAGGGCCAGATACTGGATATATTTTGAAAGTAGAGGTGGTAGGATTTGCCTGTGGAGATTAGATGGGGTGTGAGAAAAGGACGGAAGACAAGGCTAGCTCCATGGCTCTTGACCTGAACAACAGGAGGGATGAAGTTACCGGATGAAGTTACTGAGATGGAGAAACTTTGGGAGAAACAGGTTTGCGGGTGGAGGGCTTGATCTACTCGAGATTCCTTTTATGCATCCATAGTCATTTGTGGAATGGGGATCTGGAGCTGAAGAGAGAGGCTGGAGACAGAAGTTTGGTTTGGGTTTGGATGCTGTTGCCAATGGAGACGGTGAAGCTAGAGAAGAAAAGCTGTCTGAGCATTGAGCCCTGGGGCGCTCCACACCTGGGAGGTCAGGAAGAGGAGAAGGAACCTGGAAAGGGACTGAGAAGGAAGAGTTGATGAAGCAGGAAGAAGAATGTGTGAGGTCCCAGGAGCCAAGAGAAAAACATGTGTCAAGGGAGGACTCCAAGGAGGGATGGTCTGAGTCAGAGATAGCTGGTAAGTCAAGTGGGATGTTTGGCCATTGGCAGGACATCGGGAACCTAGACAGTGTGGTGGGGAAAACTGTGGGTTAGAGGGGTTAAGACACAATGGGAGGAGAATTGGAGGCAGTGCCCCCCTCGAGAGGAGTTTTACTCTAAAGGGAAGCCAAGAGAGAGAAGTCAGCTGGAGGGGAAGTGGTGGTAAGAGAGTTTTTGTTTCTTTTAAGATGGGGAACAATGGTAGCGTGTCTGTATGCTTACAGGAATGATTCAGTAAACAGGGAAAAACAGATGCTGCAGGAGGAATGGGGAGAATTCTGGAGCCATGCCCTTGAGTTGGCGAGAGGGATGGGCTCTAGTACCCAAGTGGAGGGCTTGGCCTTGGGTAGGAGCGTGGACAGTTCAACCAGAGAAACACCAGGGAAGACACGTGATGTGGAGGTGACAGCTGGTTGGGGTTTTCCTGATTGCTCTTTTCTCAGTGAAATAGGCAGCAAGGTCTAGGTCACCAGTTGAGAGTGAACCTGGGGAAGGTGGGATTAGAGGTTGGAGGATGGAGAAGAAGGTATGAAATAGTCATCTGGGCGATGAGGAGGCTACCATTACTCAAGAGTATGGAGGCCCACTTAAAGCTGGGAACTCTTATTTCGACCGAGGATGCCCAGCAGGGGTGGTTGGTTTTCTCTAGTCTGTTTGCAGCCACGTGGGTGCAGGTGCAGAGTAGGCAAGAATGGTATTTAGTCGGATTGGGGTTTTGCCTTTCAGTTTCTATTTACGTTAATGTGCCATTAAAAATTTATAATTTATTTTAAACCGTGATTTATTTAAAAGCAAACTCACAAAAGTGAAATGTAATTTAGTGAAAAACTATTCTGAATATAAGGGCAAAAATGATGGTTCCTTTAATATTAACAACTTTTTAATAGTTCCAGCCACTGATTAATTTAGACTTATCTTTCTATGAGCCATTATCATTATAGCTACATTTTCTATTTTAAGGAACACTTTTCTTATCTTCTTGGAACTGAGTGTTTCAAGCGGACCAGAAATCAGCCCACTAAATATTTACTTATAAATGTACTTATTTCAGCCAGCTGGTGTGTGTTTGTGTTCAAATCAATGCCTGGTTACCTTAAAAAGAGGACCAAATTTGGCAAATCACAAAAAATATGTGCTTTCTTTGCTTGTATGACTTGAAACAGTACGTATTTTTGATCATTTCTCTTCAAAGCATTTGCATTTAGCACTTTCAAGCACATATGAATAATTTGTCTCTTTGGGGGCACAAAGTCTTCTCTGAGAGTATATTAAGAATTTTGAGAGCTTCCCTGGTGGCACAGTGGTTAAGAATCCACCTGCCAATGCAGGGGACACGGGTTCAAGCCCTGGTCTGGGACGATCCCACATGCCACGGAGCAGCTAAGCCCGTGTACCACAACTACTGAGCCCGTCTCCACAACTACTGAAACCTGTGTGCCTACAGGCCGTGCTCTGCAACAAGAGAGGCCACGGCAATGAGAAGCCTGCACAGCTCAACGAAGAGTAGCCCCTGCTCGTCGCAGCTAGAGAAAGCCCGTGCACAGCAACAAAGACCCAACACAGCCAAAAATAAATAAAAAATACATAAATAAAAAGAAAAAAAATTTTAAAAAAAAGAACTTTGAGACTGGATCAAAACTTCTCAGTTGAATTTAGTAACTAGACTCAATTCTGCACTAATTCGGTATGTGCAAACTTCTGTGTTGTAGAGGAGCAAGGCTAGAGTTGCTAGAGTTTGGGAGGTTACAGGCTGGCAAGAGCCCAGGTCGTGGTTTCACCAAGATGGATGGAATGAGAGGAACGGAATTTATTTATTTATTTGTTTATTTTTTTAAAACATCTTTATTGGAGTATAATTGCTTTACAATGGTGTGTTAGTTTCTGCTGTATAACAAAGTGAATCAGCTATATGTATACATATATCCCCATATCTCCTCCCTCTGTGTCTCCCTCCCACCCTCCCTATCCCACTCCTCTAGGTGGTCACAAACCACTGAGCTGATCTCCCTGTGCTATGCGGCTGCTTCCCACTAGCTATCTATTTGATATTTGGTAGTGTGTATATGTCCATGCCACTCTCTCACTTCGTCCCAGCTTACCCTTCCCCCTCCCCGTGTCCTCAAGTCCATTCTCTACGTCTGCGTCTTTATTCCTGTCCTGCCCCTAGGTTCTTCAGAACCACTTTCTTTTTCTTTTGTTTTTTAGATTTCATGTGTATGTGTTAGCATACGGTATTTGTTTTTCTCTTTCTGACTTACTTCACTCTGTATGACTGACTCTAGGTCCATCCACTTCACTACAAATAACTCAATTTCGGATGAACGGAAGTTATAGAGACCTCATCCTGTCAGGATTGCTTTAACTTTTCTGCAAACTTTCTTAGAATTTTTATGTTTCATGTGACTTCTCTATTCTGCTCCAGTGTAGCTTCATGGTTCCAAGCACGGCCTTTGCAGGCAGAAGAAATGAGTTCAGAGTCCGAAGTTTGTAACCTGCGAGCTGAGTGACTTTGGGAAAGTTACTTAACCTCTCTGGTCCAAATCCACTTGTGGAGATTGAACAGGCCAAGTGCTAAGCAGAGTGCTTGGCACTTGGTCAATGTTCAATTTATTCTAGGAGTTAGTATACATACATCCATGCTTTAGTAATACAAAATAATTACTAAATTATCTTAGTAATTTAGCAGTATAAAAATAGACTTTCAATGGCTAACTACTGAGCTTGAACCAAGGACCAGGCCTCCTGAATCTTGGTCCCATAGTCCCAGAGCCACGGTTCATGAATTTCAGGAAAATCAGGAAAAATAAAAGCTTGTGAACATTTTTCACAAAAAATAATTTAACACCCTAGGAGAATTGGGCCCTGAATTTTTTTAGCAATGTCCCTCACCTCTAAATAATATTACATTTTATTAGAAGACTCCAGACTACTGGCTTAGTTTTCTGATTCCAGTGTCTCTCTCTCTCTCTCTTATTACCATCTTAACCATTTGCAAGTGTGCAGTTCAGCACTGTTAAGTATATTCACACTGTTGTGAAACAGACCATTTCATCTTACAAATCTGAAAAACTCTATCCATTAAACAATAACTCCCCTTTTGCTGCTCTCCACATCCCCTGGGAACGACCATTCTACTTTTCTGTTTCTGTGAATTTGGCTGATTCCACAAAAGTGGAATCACAAGTATTTGTCTTTTTGTGTCTGGCTCATTTCACTTAATATAATGTCCCCAAGGTTCATCCATGTTGATGTAGGTGACAGGATTTCCTTCTTTTTTCAGGCTGAATAACATTGAACATCCAGTTCTCTAAAATTCACCTGCTCACCATATCTGTAAGAACACAGCTTTGTCCAACCCCAGGCTAATGCTCGAAGACAGTCTTTTTGAGATGTTTTATGTTAAGGGTCAGTTGACTTAGCTATTTATTAGTGACAACACATTTCCTATACACAATCCATGTTGGCATAAACTATGCAAACAAAGAAGCTCCATCCTAGACCTGCAAAATGCTAGGAACATCATTTTTCTCTCACCAAGAAAAGCTGGCAAAGAATCTCCCTTTACCTTTTACATTCATGATCTGTGTTTGAAAAATTTCTCCTTAAAATGCCTTTTACTTTTCAACTTGTCATATTGGAGGGGACTATTCATAACCCTGTCAGTTTTAAAAAATATGGGTATTTTAGGAATGTAAGCTGATGCAGCCACAACGGAAAACAGTATGGAGGTTCCTTAAAAAACTAAAAATAGAGCTACCATATGATTCAGCAATCCCACTCGTGGGCATATATCTGGACAAAACTATAATGCAAAAAGATACAAGCACCCCAGTGTTCATAGCAGTACTATTCACAATAGCCAAGACATGGAAACAACCTAAATGTCCATCGACAGATGAATGGATAAAGAAGATGTCGTACATGTGCACAATGGAATACTACTCAGCCATAAAAACAACAAAATAATGCCATTTGAAGCAACATGGATGGACCTAGAGATTATCATACTAAGTGAAATAAGTCAGACAAAGACAAATATCATATATCATTTATATGTGGAATCTAAAATATGACACAAATGAACTTATCTTTTAAATACAAACAGATTCACAGACATAGAGAGCAGACTTGTGGTTGTAGGGGGGAGGGAGGGAGGGGGAGTTTGGGGTTAGCAGATGCAAACTAGTATATATAAAATGGAAAAACAACAAGGTCCTACTGTAGAGCACAGGGAGCTATATTCAATGTCCTGTGATAAACCATAATGAAAAAGAATATGAAAAAGAATGTATATATATATGTATAACTGAGTCACTTTGCTGTACAACAGAAATTATCACAACATTTTAAATCAACTATACTTCAATAAAATAAAACTGGGTGTATTTTTTAAAAATACATGCTTTTAAGTGGCATTATACATTAATTCTAACAGTGGTAGCATTATTATTTGCTAAAACCAAAATGCTAACCCTTCATCTATTTGCACGGGAGGATTATGGATGCAATAATTTCCTTTATTTTCAAAGCTATCTGAAACTTGGTCATACCACATTTATAGAGAAAAGTTCTACTATTTTAAACATTATTTACTGTAGAATTCCTGAACTTGAAGTTGTCTTGTCCTGGAAGGTAGAAATTGCTTAATATTTTTGAGGCATGCTACTCTTCCGTTCTTTTTTTGTTAGGTAAATCTCACTGAGTGCTTCCAGAGCCAGGCACAGTGCCTGACACCAGGATACGAGGCTGAGTAAGATACAGTCTTTGTGTTCAAGAGTTCCCAGTCAGTCAGGGAGAAACACAGGCGCAGATGATTGTAATTCAATGTTGGAAGTGCAGTTACAGCCTTATGTTAGGGCATCACTTCTATCACTGAGAAAGGATTTGAAAAATCTTATTGAAGATATGAATATGATTGAAAATAGCATTGCGAAAAGTGGCTTCTGGTCAGACCCTCTTCAGAAGGACATTTGCTTTATAAAGATAATGATTGCCCCAAATGGCATCATTTGTTTTATAAATCAAATGTGTATCCCTATTCCATTCTACCAGTAAACTAGTAGGCTTTTAAATATTTTTCCAAATTATTATTTACAAAAATAATGTTACTGGCTATTTCTTATTGCCTTCCTTTCTTTCTCCTTTAGGACATTCCTTTCCTTAACACATTTTGTTGTTGACTCTCTGAAATACATTTAAAAAAATGAAGATGGAGAGCTACAAATTACTTCCACTTCTCTGAATCTAGTGTTCACCAGTTTAATTAACCTATGACTGTAAATCTTTGAATCATATGTTGATATTCTATTTTCTTAGTCATGATTTCTAAGTGTTGCATAACTGTTGACTCAGTCACCTGATATACTGGTATCAGAACAAAAAACTTTGATTGTGTTTATGTTCCATATATGCATTTATCCTTGGAGATGCATGCTAGTTAAATCACGGAGTAGTTTTAAAATACATGACAAAAATTCCTAAGAAGAAAGAAATGTCTCTTTGTTGCTGGTTGACTAAACTCTGCAACTATGCAAAGATCCAATTTAAAGTCAGTTCTAAACTAATGAGCCTATTCCTCAAGCTTGTTCTCCTTCTCAGTTAGTGAAGCCAACATTTACTTAATTGCCCCACGACAGAAATTACAAGGTCATCTGTGATTCCTCCCTTGCCTTCATCTACCTGGAGTAGAGTAGATTCCACCTGCTGAACCACTCTTGGATAAGTCCCCTTCTCTCCCTACAGCCTTGACCTCAGCTCAGATCTGCAGTCCTGCTGTGGCTTCTTAATTTATCTTCCCATGTATATTCTTTTCTTCCTCCACCCCATTCTCTGACCTGCAGTCTTTGCTCCTCCTAAGACGCAGATCATACAATTTCACTTCCCTTTCATAGGCTAAATTTAACCTGCTAAATCATGTCAAAAATTTTCTGAAAATATCAAACCTTCTGCCTTTTCGTAATCAGGCATGTTAGCCAAATACATAGCATTACCTCAGTGAGACCTGCAGATCCCAAAGTGACAAGGCATCTGAGTTCCTTTAGATCAGAAGAATAAATAATAACAAACACTTATCCGGTATACTATTCTGAGCACTTTAAGTGTTTTAACTCTTTTTACAAAGTCAACAACAATAATAATTGCCATCATTTATTGGGAGTCTAATTTCCATCCAGACATTAGGTGTCCATTAGTTGTTACCTTTTAAACCACCATGCAGGGCTAGTGTTCCTGTCTCCAGGAGGAAGATGAAATGAGGGAAGGGATTTCTTAGGTCAGGGGTTGCCCCAGGCCAGTCAGCTAGGAAGTAGCAAGGTCCAGAGCCAGCCAACTCTCCCCGCCCTTGCTCTCTGCCCACCCTCAGTACTGGGCACCTCACCACTTACACGCCTAGAGTGGTGCCACATCAAGAAAGGTGATGGAAATACACAAACAATAAATGCTGGAGAGGGTGTGGAGAAAAGGGAACCCTCTTGCACTGTTGGTGGGAATGTAAATTGATACAGCCACTATGGAGAAGAGTATGAAGGTTCCTTAAAAAACTAAGAATAGAGATACCATATGATCCTGCAATCCCATTCCTGGGCGTATATCCAGAGAAAAACATGGTCTGAAAGCATACATGCACCCTAGTGTTCATTGCAGCACCGTTTACAATCGCCAGGACATGGAAGCAACCTAAATGTACATCGACAGAGGAATGGATAAAGAAAATGTGGCACATATATGCAATAGAATGCTACTCAGCCATAAAAAAGAACGAAATAATGCCGTTTGCAGCAACATGGATGGACCTAGAGATTGTCATACTGAATGAAGTAAGTCAGAGAGAGAAAGAGAAATATTATGTGATATTGCTTATTTTCAGAATCTAAAAAGGAATGATATAAATGAACTTATTCACAAAACAGAAACAGACTCACAGACTTAATGAACTTATGGTTATGGGGGGGAGGGTTGGGGGGAAGGGATAGTTAGGGAGTTTGGGATTGACATGTATACGCTGCTACATTTTAAATGGATAACCAATAAGGACCTTCTGTACAGCACAGGGAACTCTGCTCAATATTATGTAACAACCTAAATGGGAAAAGAATTTGAAAAAGAATAGATGCATGTGTATGTATAACTGAATCACTTTGCTGTACACCTAGAACTATCACAATATTATTAATCAACTATACTCCAATATAAAATAAAAAGTTAAAAAAAAAAAGAAAGGTGATGGAAATGGAAATTAAAATATTGTGGCCAAGTCAGGCAGACTGTTTTGACTTACGACTTCTGGGGAACAAAGCCTGGCGCTAAGCTGACTTCCCCAAGTCCATCACCTAAAGTGTTCCTGTTTGGGTTTCGGGGTTGTGTCTGGTGACAGCAGGCTCAGAAGTCCTGGACATATGGTGGAGTCACAGAATGTTAGCCCCCAGGCTGAAAGAGAAACTGTCTCTTGCAGAGCGTGATTAACCACAGACAAATTTTAGGAGGAAGTAGCCTCAGAAAAATCTGCAAACTTTGCCTGTCGTCTGCTGAGGCTGTCAAACAAAACTAGATGAGGAGCTTCTTATTTCTTTAAGTGGGAAAGCCCTCAATAGAAAAAGCCCCCAAATGTTTTGTCTGAATAAGTTCTCTGGGTGGATGTCTTAAGAACAGGTGATGTATCGTTGATGGCCGGGGGCCAGAACCCAGCTCACCAGCCTGAGACAAGTCCTTTACCTTGTGGCCAAGTCTGCCGATGAGGAATGCCTACTCACAGGGTCGTGCAAGGACGATTTCCTTATTGTCCTGTCCCATCAGGGCTTAGTCCAGAGGAGGAAGGAAGAGAGGTCGGAGGCATACCACACTGTCACCCGTGCTCAGAGGAGAAGAAGGCTGTTGGGAGTTCCTCTTGGCCACCGGCCCATCTGCTGGGTCACTCTCGTCCTATCAGGAGAGAGATGGTACCTCCGTCAGAGGGCTTGGGTGGGGGCAGCAGCCTCAGCCAGCTGGAGGGCATGGCCCTGTGGCCTCAGGCTGCTCGGGGAGATGGCTCAGGGCTTCCTCTTTCCCGGAGCTAATTACAGAGTCTCAACTCTTATCTGTGCTCCCAGATGGGCCCAGCTGCCGGCTGGCTCTCCCCACTTCGTCACAACCAATCCCACACACTTCTTCAAGCCAACACTGAGATTTCCTAATCATTTCTTTTACATTTGGGGACAAAGATTTAAACTAATTTAGTCCTCAGTCTGTCACTTTGGGGCTAAAGTCCCTTTTCTTGGTGGTTGTACCACGGGATGCCTCCTAGGACCTGAAAAGATTTTTTTTTCCCTAAAGGTCCTCAGCCAGAGACCACCAGGGTCACCTTGGGCTACACCTTCTCCTAATGAGCTTTTGGAGAAACGATCTGTCAGTTATGCTGACATCCCATTCAATGCCCCTGCCAGTCTGAGCAGTGAGACATTTTATCTGGATGCCAATGAAGCTGGCTGCAGTTCTTCTGATGAGTCTATCAAAGTCCCTGTCCATTCAGACAGCCATCTATTGATGGAGGGGGACACTGGCTAAGCAGTCTATTCCCTAGAGGTGTGCTGAGATTTGGGGGTGCAGAGTGGAAGGCGGATGCTTACACGCAGATCTGTTTCTTCACTTCCCTTTCCAACATTAAACAGGTCCTTTAAAAACCGAGGATTTTTTAAATAATTAATTAATATAAAGAGAGAGTGCAGAAAATGGAAGTACAGTTTTGCCTGGTCTCCAGTAGGCTGAAGGAATTACCAAGGAGAGAGGGCTCAGGGTAAAACACACTAGTGCTGATGCCAACTATTGATCATGTTATGGTTCACATTTACTGAGCCCTGTTTGTGTTCCTCTTTCTGTCTCTGCTCTCTCCTCCCCTCCCTCCCTTTCCTTCATTTTCATAAAAAAAAAAACTATTGGCTAAATGAATTGCTGGTTATAACAATCTGCACATAACTTCAATTACAAGGAGACGAAATGATTAGGGAGGTAACTGAACTAGGGTATTCAGATTCTTCTACACTAAGTACCACTGAATATATAGCATGAATGCTAAACTAGGAGGAAATATTATGGCTCAACTGTGGAAATCAACTTATTTGTGGACAGTGAGGCATGTAAATGAGGAGGAGAATTAGAGCCACCAGAACCTTTACTTTTAGATATCTGACCTGCTTGTCCTTGTCTGTAGGCAGTGGGGGATTAAGGAAACTAGCGAGGACTGAGACTAATCCAGAACCTAAGACACACGCCAGGAACACCCAGATGCCTGAGAACAAGACCAGGAGTTGCAAGCTCCCGTGGCTGTAGGGATTAGACGTGAGATGGAAGAGGGTACAGGAACAGGGTCTGTTCGTTGTATGGACAATCATTTTGCATATTAAACATGTAGGAATAGTCTTTGTTAATTCTAAGACTTGTATAGCTGGCCCTCTGTTTCCATAGGTTCTGTCTGCATCCGTGGATTCAACCAACTGGGAACTGAAAATATTAAAAAAAAAAAAAAAATTCCTGAAAGTCCCAAAAAGTAAAACTTGAATTTGCCACGTGTTGGCAACTATTTACATTGCATTTGCATTGTGTTAGGTATTGTAAATAATCTAGAGTATTTAAAGTATACAAAAGGATGTGCATAGGTTATATGCAAATATATGCCATTTTATATGAGGGACTTGAGCATCCATGGACTTTGGTATCTACTGGGGGTCCTGGAACAAATCACCTGTGCATACCAAGGGATGACTATGCTATACTTTAAAAAAAAAAAAATTATTAAACCTCTCATATCTTGTGTTTTGCCACTTCTGATAAATATTATATATGGGAACAGAGAAGTACCTCTCTACCATAGGATAAAACAAAAGTGAAAGTATAGTGGTAAATAAAAAACTTAATACTCAGCCTCAGTGTTGAAGACATTAGGGAAGAGTGGGGATTGTGGCAAACTGGAGAACACATGTACCATTTAAGTGGGCAGGAGCCACTCTGTTCTAGCAGATTGCTTCATTAGAGAATATGGCTCCAGTATCCAGTTTTTTTTACTTCTATCTAGATAGTGAGGGAGTCAAGTTAGAGCAAAAATCTGGGAATGGGGAACCACATAGAATCCTATCAAATGGGAGCAGTGGGTAGAAGACAGGGAAGCAGTGAGGATTGCAGGAGCTACAGAAGGGCCAGAGAGATACAGAATTCTGAAAACACTCTTGCCTTGGGAACACTTTCCCTTCTAGTCGTAGTACAAACCAGTGACAGTTTCCCAGGCAACATCCAGGCTGGCATAGACTGAAAACTCATGTACTTCTGCAGTGCAGCATAATTTCTTGATAGGCAAATTTTGGCACCACTTCTCAGAGTATAACCAACCCAAGAATGGAAGGTGAGATGGTGCTATTGGGTAGCAACTCCCTGTCATGGCAAATTTAACCCTTCTGTGAAGTACAGAGTTCTTAATGAATTCTCATTTCTTTGTCTTTGTAGTTCATTGAAGTCAAGTTCTCAAAGCCTGACTGCCACATAAGATTCTTCTAGGCATTGTTTTTATTTTATCTGTGGTGCTTAAAACAAATACAGATAATTGGATATTTGTAACACCAATATGCTGATATTGTAGTTGATCTAAATGGATTTTAATATTTCTTCACAGTTGGGCACAGCTCAGTCAGAGGCTCAGTTTTACTCAAAGATGAACTTAAAAATATCTGCTTTTTTTGTTAAGGAATAATAATGGTAATAAAATACTGTTTGGGCAGTATGAATAACCATACTGTCTAGGACTTCAAAAAGCCTTCCAAATAACTTTAAACAAATCTCTACTTTGTTTTTAAGAACACTGGGGAAATAGAATTTAAATGGACAACTGTGCCTTTTAATCCACATCTCATGGGCCCTTTACTGTTTAACTGTCCTTATTATTTTTTCCACATACTCTCTAATAAGCCAAATTGAGATGGATTAGAGTTAGTGGTCTGACACAGCAGGGGAAAGCTATAGGCACATTGTATCCAGATATCAGCAAGGCATTTGGTAATGCCTATCATTATAACATTAGAAATAAGATGGAGAAGTACACATGAACTAGATGACAGCACATTTTAGTGCATTCATAGTTAGTCATCTACATTCAACATATCATTCAACATTGATTTAGCAAATATTCACTGGAAATCCACTATGGACTAGGTACTGCTTTAGGTTCTATAAGGATAGGAGCGAATATGAATTTTTTTTTTTTTTTTTGAGAACACTGAGAAAAATAGAGGTTTTAAAAAAGGTGTACACACACACACACACACACACACACACACACACACACACACACACCCCTACACTATATGTAAAAATACGTCTGTAATTTAAAAAATGGATAACTCAGGCCTTGAGTGGAGAATAGATTTCATCCTCACTAACAGTGGATATTGCAATACAAAACCAATTTTGAAATGTCATGGATGAAACATGTTATATCATTATATAAAATGATATATAAAACATATATTAATAGACTATTAAGTATGGAGTTATCATACACGTTCCTCCCACCCCCAAAGATTCCCCTATTATTAAATTTTGCATTAGTGTGGTATATTTGCTACAACTGATGAACCAATATTGATATATTATTTTAACTAAAGTCCTTACTTTACATTAGGGTTCACTCTGTGTTGTATATTCTATGAATTTGGACAAGTGTTTATTTGCATCCATTATGTTTCATGGTGTCATGTATTATCATGCTTCACCATATCATGTATCCACCATTACAGTATCATACAGAATAGTTTCACTGTCCTATAAATTCTCTGTACTGTACCTACTCATCTTCCCCTCCCCCAGAAGCCTTAGCAACCGCTACTGTTTCTACTATTTCTATAATTTGCCTTTTCCAGAATGCCATATAGCTGTAATCATTCAGTATATAGTCTTTTCTAGTTGGCTTCTTCCATTTAGCAATATGCATTTAAGGTTCATCCATGTCTTTTCATGGCTTCAAACTCATTTTGTTTTATCACTGAATACTATTCCATTTTATAAATGTACCACAGTTTGTTTATCCATTCACCTACTAAAGGACATCTTGGTTGTTTCCAAGTTCAGGAAAGTATGATAGAGCTGCTATAAACATTGAAATGCAGGGTTTCCTGTGGCCATAATTTTCAACTCATTTGGGTAAATACCAAGGAGTACAATTAATGGATTGTACAATAAGTCTAAGTTTAGCTTTGTAAGAAACTGTCTTCTGAAATGGCTGGACCATTTGGCATTGCCACCAGCAATGAATGAAAGTTCCTGTAGCTCCACATCCTCTTCAGCATTTGGTATTGTCATTGTTTTGGATTTTGGCCATTCTAATAGGTGTCTCATTTTTGTTTTAGTTTGTCATTCCCTAGTGACATATGGTGTTGAGCATCTTTTCATATACTTATTTGCCATCTATAGCTTCTTTGTTAAGGTGTTAGATCTTTTGCCCATTTTTAAAGTTAGGCTGTTTGTTTTCTTATTGTTGAGTTTTGAGAATTCTTTGTACATTTTAGATATAAGTTCTTAATCAGATACATGGTTTGTAAATATTTTCTCCTAGTCTATGGCTTGTCTTTCCATTCATTTAACAGTGTCTTTTGTAGAGCAGAGGTTTTTAATTTTAATGAAGTTCCACTTAATTTTTCTTTCATGGATTGCACTTTTGATGTTGAATCTAAAAACTCATTGCCAAACACAAGATCACCTAGACATTCTCCTTTTATATTTTCTTAGAATTTTAGTTTTGCATTTTACATTTAGGTCTGTGATCCATTTTGAGTTAATTTTTGTGAAAGGTGTAAGGTCTGTGTCAATTCCTTCTTTTCTTTTCTTTTTGCCTGTGGATGGCCAGTTTTTCCAGCGCCATTTGTTGAAAAGATTATCTTTTCTCCACTGAATTGCCTTTGCTCCTTTGTCAAAGATGAGTTGATTAGATTTGTGTAGGTCTATTTCTGAGTTATTTGTTTTGTGCCATTGATATATTTGTCTATTCTTTTGCTAATTCCACATCACTATACCTTTAGAGTAAGAATTAAAGTCGGATAGTGGCAGTCCTCCAAATTTGTTCTTCTTCTTCAATATTGTGTTGGCTATTCTGGGTCTTTTGCTTCTCCATAAAAATTTCTTTTTAAAAAAATTATTTTACTTATTTTTGGCTGCGTTGGGTCTTTGTGGCTGCGTGCGGGCTTCCTCTAGTTTTGGTGAGCGAGGGCTACTCTTTGTTGCGGTGCGTGGGCTTCTCACTCCTGTAGCTTCTCTTATTATGGAGCACAGGGTCTAGGTGCACGGGCTTCAGTGGTTGTGGTGCATGGGCTCAGTAGTCGTGGCTCACAGGCTCTAGAGAGCAGGCTCAGTATTTTTTACGCACCGGCTTAGTTGCTCTGTGGCATGTGGGATCTTCCCAGACCAGGGATCGAACCTATGTGCCCTGCATTGGCAGGTGGATTGTTAACCACTGCGCCACCAGGGAAGGCCCTCCATGTAAACTTTAGAATCAATTTGTCAATAGCCACAAAATAACTTGCTGGTATTTTTATTAGAATTGAGTTAAATCTATAGATCCAATTGGAAAGAACTGATATCTTGACAATATTGACTCTTGTTATCCACGGAATACATCTCTATTGATTTAGATCTTCTTTTATTTCTTTCATCGGAATTTTGTAATTTTTATCAGCTAGATCTTGTATATATTTTTGGAGATTTTTTCCTTAAGTATTTCTTTTTCTTTCTTTTGTAAATGGTGTTAATGTAGATGGTGTTGTGTTTAAAATTTCAAATTCCAATTGTTCGTTGCTGGTATATAAGAAAGCAATTACTTTGGTATCATTCATCTGTATCTTACAACCTGTCTACAATCATGTATCAGTTTCAGGAGGTTTTTTGTTCTTCCTTTGGGATTTTCTACACAAACAGTCATGTTATTTGTGAGCAAAGACAGTTTTATTTCTTTCTTCCCAAACTGTATACCTTTTACTTCTTCTTTTAATCTTATTTCATTAGTTAGGACTTCCACTGCAGTGTTGGAAAGGAGAGGTGAGAGGAGGCATCATTGCTTTGTTCCTAATCTTAGGCAGAAAGCATATAGTTTCTATTAAGTATGAAGTTAGATGTAGGTATTTTGTAGACATTCTTTATCAGGTTGAGGAAGTTACCCTCTGTTCCTAGTCTGCTAAGGTTTCTTTTGTTTGTTTGAATTATGAATGGGTATTGGATTTTTTCAAATGCTTTTTCTACATTTACGGATATAATCGTATGATCACCTTTAGCCTGTTGATGTGATGAATTACATTTATTTATTCTCAAATGTTGAATCAGCCTCATGTACCTGGAATAAATCCTACTTCATCATGGTGTATATTTCTTTTTATACATTGTTGGATTTGATTTGCTAATATTTTGTTGAGAATTTTCACATCCATGTTTATGAGAGACATTGGCTTGTTTTCCTTTCTTTAATGTTTTTGTTTGGTTTTGCTGTTAGGGTAATGCTGGACTCATAGAATGAGTTAGGAAGTATTCCTTCAGCTTCTATTTCTGGAAGAGATTGTAGAGAATTGGTATTATTTCTTCCTTAAATGTGTGGTAGAATTCACCAGTGAATCCATCTGGGCCTGGTACTTTCTGTTTTGGAATATTATTAATTACTAATTCAATTTCCATAATAGATATAGGCTTTTCAGATTGTCTATTTCTCCTAGGTATGAGTTTTTGTAGACTGTGTCTTTCAAAGAAATGGTCCATTTCATCCAAGTTATCATATTTATGGGCATAGAGTTGTTGATAACACTCCTTTATTATTCTTTTAATATCTGTGGATCAGTAGTAATAACCCTTCTTTCATTTCTGATATTAGCAATTTGTCTTCTCTCTTTTTTTGTATACATTATATTTTAATGTGCAATTTGTATTATAAGTGAAAGCAGATATGTTTTCATATAGCTTTTTTTTTTTTTTTCTGCACCATATAGCATGAGGGATCTTAGAGTCCAGACCAGGGATTGAACCCACGTCCCTTGCAGTGGAAGCACAGAGTCTTCATAGCTGGATCACTGGGAAGTCCCCATATAGTCCCCAGTTTTATTTCTTTTATAAACCACAGAATTTATGTACTTTGCCTGTTTTCTATTTTATCTAAGGCTTATGATATATGAAATGTTTACCTTTTGCTCTGTCACACAGGCTGCAAATGTTTTTATTCCAGTTATTACTTTCCTCTTAATTTTCTGTTCATATTTTTCATACATAAGCTTTAAATAAAGTCTTTCAGTATTTTAAATGTTGTTTCTTCCTTTGCTATCATGCTAAATAATACCTAACATTCACTAAGTGTTTACTGTGCATCGGGCATTATATAAAGTATATAATACTTTACATACTTTATAGATAGAGTATAGATATATAGATATATAATTATATATAATATATATAACATAGTTATCTATAGTATATAGATAACTGTATATTATCTATGTTAAACCTCCAAGAACCCTTGTGGCAGGTATTATTATCTCCATCTTAAGGATTAGGAAACTGAGGCACAAGATGGTGAGCCTCTAGTTGCAGGTGAGCACAGAGCCAGGATTTGAAGGTAGGCACTCTAATACCAGACACTCAGCCCCTAAGCTTTACTGCCTCCCAGAGAAGTGCTACCACTTTAAGATGGTATGATTTATCAATATTTTTTAATAGTCTACATATTTTTCAAAAAGGACACTCAAACACTCTACTTTTAAAATGTCAAGATTTTCAAATTTTATAATATAGAGCTATATGTCATAGCTCTTGCAAATTTAAAAGAATTCATTTATTTTGGAACTGGAATTGATGCATTATGTACTTTGATCTTATGGAAAAGTGGACTGATAGAATATTGGAAGATGTGGGAGAAATTATGAGACAAGGAAAACTAAGCAATTTTTAAGAAAAGGCAATTATTAACTATAGGGAAAAAGCAAATGGTAAAGAGAAACCTCATGTTTACAGTGCACACATTGTTGTGAATGCTATTTGCATGGACATAATAAAGGGAAAAATGAATGTTTACACAAAACAAGTGAACGAAAGGTGAGGAAGTGGAAAATGGAGAAAGTGGAGCAGACAACTCTAGTTTTGGGGAGTTGCTATTTCTAAATGAATGTAGAACAATCAGAGGAAGAAGAAGGATTGGTAGAGCAAAAAAGGAATAGCCTTACAAGCATCAATTATTAGATGGAGTTGAGGGTAGACATAATAAATATGGAGAGAGATTGTTTCATTTTCTCATGATCTCCATTTTCTCCCTTGAGACATAGCTCCAACTTTTAGAAATATTCCTAAGACTATTAAAAAAAAGATTAAAACAAGTTTGTTTTCCTCTCATTCAA
This sequence comes from Kogia breviceps, assembly GCF_026419965.1. Lineage (NCBI taxonomy): Eukaryota > Metazoa > Chordata > Mammalia > Artiodactyla > Physeteridae > Kogia > Kogia breviceps. Next base: position 37,570,955 of record NC_081321.1, on the reverse strand, counting down.
GAACACGTCTTCACTTAACAAGTTAAATACCTAATGCTAACAAATAATTCACAATACTCCAATGAAGACAATAACTTTAAATGGAATTACAAAACAGAATAAATGGACACTGTTATTTTTCAAGAGAACAATTTCATTTACTATCAAATTTTGCCACATTGTACCTTCCTCTGCTTCATTAAAACCCTGGCCATATATCACGGCTTTCCCATCCAAGGGACGTCTGATCTTTAAATAGCATGTGGAACTCCTACCACAGTGACCTTTCTTTCTGGCAGGTCATCTGACAATATTAGCTAGAGTACTTTGTTCCCAGAAGAGCAGGAGACCTTAATATTCGGAGAAGCTTTATTGTTGAAACAGCCTGAGCCGACTGCCAAAAATGACTGACTTCCTTTGCTCTGAAGAAGTTTCTCTCGTGTTTGCAATAAGTAGGTATCAAAGGGACATTTATGGGTCTAAACCAGTTCCGGTGCTTGTCAAGAGGGCCACCCTGAGATGAGGCAGGCAGTTGGGAGACAGATCTGTTTCAGGGGCATGAGAGGAAGTTTTCTGAAGGATGCTGGCAGCAAAGGGCAGGCAGCCAGTACTGCAGGGAGGTCTTAACACAACATGACCAAGTGTCCCTACAGGTGACAGAGCATAGCAATAGCATATCAGGAGCATATGATATTCAATGCCACGGTAGGAAGGCAGGAAACCAGAAATGCAGCTTAGTGAAGGTAAGAGCAAGGCAAGGCCCCAGCACCAGAGAGAAAGAGCAATGAAATGGGTTAAAAACAACAACTCAGAAAAACAAGTGCAATGATCACAATTGGGTCCCAAATGGCAGATTCTGAAATAAACTTGTAAATGCAATCAGCAAACGAGGTTAGAACCTTGGAAACTATACAGTTGCTTCATGTGATTTTATAGGATTGGAGAAGTGTGTTGATTCTCATACCGAAATTTATGTCACAAGGTGAAAACACAATTCTAACTTCCCAGTGAACCATGATTTAAGCTACACAGGGCTGAGTGTGTGGAAGTATGTCTTCGTCTCTAAGGGAGATAATAAGAAATGCTTGCAGTTTATGAAAGTCACCGATAATTTTTAATCTTTTTGTTTTGGAGGTCAGCCAAAATTCCAAATCTTTTACACTAACCATTGCAGTAATCCAGGTGAGTGAAGGTGGTGGTGATGGAGGGGATGGGGACAAGGTGATTGACTGAACAGTGACTGGAGGGGAGTGGGGGATGGGCGGGAATCATGAGCTGGGAGGTATTGTACAGAATGCTTACTTGGTGTTAGAAGATAAACTGAGGCATATTAAAACTTTTTAGTTTCTTTGAGAAAAAAATCAATTGGAATGGAGCAGCACCAGATGGGAAGTTGTTAGGAACCCTCCACCAACAGAAACTCTGGGAGAGGCTTTATAGGAAGAAGGTGGAAGCAAAGCAAGGAATTATTGGTTGACTATAGCTTAAAGCCTCGTTGGCTGTTTGTGACTGGTTGTCCTTAGGTTTGCATTTCTATTTGGGTTTGCTTACGTAGGCTGCCACGGCATTAGTGCCACCAGTCTTTTTTTAAAAAATAAATTTATTAATTAATTAATTTATTTTTTTTTGGCTGTGTTGGGTCTTCACTGTTGTGCACGGGCCTTCTCTAGTTGTGGTGAGCAGGGGCTACTCTTTGTTGCGGTGCACGGGCTTCTCATTGAAGTGGCTTCTCTTGTTGTGGAGCACGGGCTCTAGGCTCGTGGACTTCAGTAGTTGTGGCACACAGGCTCAGTAGTTGTGGCTCACGGGCTTAGCTGCTCTGCAGCATGTGGGATCTTCCCAAACCAGGGCTCGAACCGTGTCCCCTGCATTGGCAGGTGGATTCTTAACCACTGCGCCACCAGGGAAGCCCGGTGGCACCCGTCTTAATGGTCTCCTTGTTGAGTTAACTGAACACTGGTTTCTGGATTGGCTCAGACAACTGAGTCAGGGATGCCAGCACAGAGGAGGCACAGTCTGATGTCTGGAGTCAAAAACTGACTCCAGTTTTTATGCTCTGTATGAACTTGAGCCAATCACTTAACCTCTCTCAGTCTTTATCTGTAAAAACAAGAAAAATTCTACTTACAAAGTTGTGAGAGCTAAATGAGAGTTCATACCACTAACTTGACACATATACTGATAGTCTGTTAATTGCCAAACCCTGAATTCAAAGTCCAGTATGCTGGGAGAGACATGCAAAAACAATCAACACACTACAAAGGGGCAAGTGATAAGCACAAAAATATCAGCCTCCCTAAAGTGTTCGAGGAGCCCAGAGTCAGGTGCTCTGCTTACAGATGTGGGGAGAGGGGAATGGGTATTTGAGCCAGGCTTGAATGAATACGTTTCCACTAAAATGCATCTCCCCTGTGACCTTGGACAAATTAATCTCCAAGAGCCTCTGTTTCCTCTGTTGGGGATAATAATAGTAATCATCCCAAGGAGTGATTGTGAGGGTTAACTGAAATAATCCCTGAAGAATGCCCAGTACAGTGCCTGGTACATAGCAAGTACTCCAACGTTGGCTATTTTTATTAACATTATTACTATGGAGAACTCTGGGACTAAAGAGCTCTGATGAACTCAATGACATATCAAGGTCACAGCTAGTTAATAGCAGAGACTAGACTAGGATCCAGGCCACAATTTTATGCTCAAAACAAAAGTAGAGCTCTAGACTCATCCATCCTAGTTTTCCTACTGGAGATTCTAAAGAAAGTGTTGGATATTTTTGTGTAACATGGAAACTTAGCAACTTTTCCCAAATGAAGTTCTGAATGAAATCATTTAACATTTGAATGAGCTCATATGTAAAAGGATTAACCACTTTGACAGGTACTAAGTCTGCAGTACATATAAATTTACTTTTTCTTACTGGACGTCTTGGTTTTGCTTTTGTTTTTTTTCCAGGTTACATATTTCTCTTACTTCAACCCGCTAACCCCATTCTCTGAAGCCTATTTGATTTTCATATCAAAGGAAAATGAAAGCAAAATGGATAGGTTCTACTTGTAATCAACATCCGTTTACTGTCTCTTGTGGTTCAGAAGCTCTTTGCTAGCACTATGGAAGGAGACAAAGAATAGAAAAGATAGCCTCCATCTTTGAGACAGTTGCCGTTTTGTTTAAATAAACCAGATCTACATGCAAAGAGAAAACAATAATTCTATGATAATGTATAGATATTCCATGGTCATATGGGGTAGGTTGGACATGTTCACACAGAGGAGACAAAGTCAATTGGTGTATTGGGCAGGAGCTAATGAGGATGTATGGAGAGAAAAGAATCATCTCTTTGACCAGTTCTATGCTGGGTGTTCCGTATAGTATCTGGATAATTCTGAGCTCTAAAAATGGTAAAGACTGGCAAAGAGAAAGGCAGGCAGTGATTTTCATTAAGATCACCTGGTACTAAAGAAACAAACAAAGGAACCTGCACCCAGCCCCCACCCTCAGAGATCCTGTTTCCGTTTCCGGGGCAGGGAGCCCGGGTCCCCACACTCTATGAAAGCTCCCAGGTGATTCTAAAGTGCAACAAAGGCTGAGAAGCTCCACGTTGGCGCGAAGACCAGATGACAAATATTGGTAAGTCTGTGTAGAGAACTAATGCATATGAAAGGGTTTTCTAAATAACACACTACTGTGTGAATAAAGACTTACCATTGATTTTCTGTGTGGAGTTTGTACCTAGAGATCCCCTCAAATGACTTTGAACTAGTGCACTTCAAGTGCGGTGCTTATGCACTTCAAGCAGGATTCTGAGCACATTGTATTGAAGCGGGCGTGTGGGTTTGTGGGGCGGAGGGTGAGGGTGACCAAGAGAAATGCCAGGCAGGGCTGGAGGAACTGACCCATGAGTTCTTTTCTGTGGATTCCAGGTCTGAAGCAGCAGAAAGTTATGCCCAGGGCTTGCCAAACAGCTCAGGAGCCTTCTGTTTGGAGATTTCAAGGATGCCTATTTTGTCGTAGGGCTAGCTGAAGTGAAAATGCCAAGCTGGAGAGGAACAAAAGACGGGATTCAAGAGTTTGAGTCATAGTCCATGCTCATTAATTGTTTGCTGAAATGAAGACAAAATGTGGGATGATAATGTAGCACTAAAAAGAAGAGATGGGGCTTCCCTGGTGGCGCAGTGGTTGAGAGTCCGCCTGCCGATGCAGGGGACACGGGTTCGTGCCCCGGTCCGGGAAGATCCCACGTGCCGCGGAGCGGCTGGGCCCGTGAGCCATGGCCGCTGAGCCTGCGCGTCTGGAGCCTGTGCTCCGCAACGGGAGAGGCCACAACAGTGAGAGGCCCGCGTACCGCAAAAAAAAAAAAAAAAAAAAAAAAAAAGAAGAGATGGCCTAGCAAATTAGATCATGGTGTTTGGATTTGATGCTACTGGCATCAGAAAGCCATGATGTAACCTTGAGTAGTGTTTAAGGACCTGTAAACTACTGAAAATTGAAGAAATAAATGTGTCCAAGGTTATTCATCCCTTAAGAGGACTTTAAAGAAGAGTATTTTCATCATGAGAATAATGGTCACTATAATGGTTTATTTAAGCAAGACTGTGGACTCTTCTTTTCTGAACAGCTTTGCACCTTCCGGTAGGGCTGGTTGTTCATGTCACACGAGTGAATAATAGAGTTGGTCCTGAAATCAGTCTGTCCTGGGCTCACTAAGCCGTGCACCCGAGTGTGGGCTGCATCAGCCCAGATGAAGGGATGCCTTTTCCCACCTCACACAAAGGCACCCCATGGAGTAGTGGCAGCCCATCTCTGAAAGTCTGAAGACATAGTTAATGCTCTTCTGCTTAAGTAACCTCTTAAGGTCACTTCCAGACCTAGAGTAGGAAACGAATGATGTGAGCAATAAAGTGGAAGAAAGAAGAGAAGATAAAAATGATCAAATATAAGACGAAATGTAAAAGAACAGCAGAGATAAGATAAGTGGATTCTCCCCCCATGTCTTTCTGATATTGTGAATAAACACGGAGAGAAAATTCAGTGACCTAATAAATGGCAGAAATGAAAACGAGGCAAAATGCAACACAGAGGCATTCTGCAATAAGAAGCAACACGAATCTGGCATCTAAATCCAGCAATTGTATAACCGGGGCTAGAAAAAGTCCATTTTACCAGCAGCAAGTCTATTCTTAGAGAGAAAATATAAAATGAGTATGTTTCCAATGGTCCTCTGCACTTCTTTTCACTTTCATCCAAAATCCCTTCCTCCTCAGCCCATTCCAACACCTCAGTGGAACTGGATGGCTACTGCTAATGTTTTACGTTTCAATTTGGATGATGAGTTTCTATATTATGTTCATATCGGCAAGGCTCTGCCACTCTCACCTCTAACTGCTAACTTTTCTAGTACACAGTCAGAAAAGGAAGTCCTTAACTCTCACAAGCAGTTGCATCTTGAAACTGCCTAAGAAATGTCTCAAGCCCCTTTCAATTTCTAAGGAAAGCAGAATTTGCACATTAGAAACAGAGCTCACAACACCTAAGCAAAGAATTTCATAGAAATAAATCAGATTAGTTCAAAGGATATTTGTCTTTAGGCTCACAGTATATCCCACACTTTTCAATAGACCAAGAAGACCTGAGGTCAACACTCTGGATTCCTATCCCTATAAGGCTTTTGCATGGAACATCACTGATTCCTATGGGTTCCAGCTGAGGAATTTATAACATGATCTGTTTCCCTCGGGATTAGCCTTTGAAAACTTTTTTATTCATCCAACATTTAATAGATCCCCCACTGTGTTAGATGCTGGGAACACAAAGATCACTGAGGCATGGCTATTGCTTCCAAAGTCCTTATTTAGTAAGGGAAAACAGACATTTAATTTAATAAATGCCACAAAGTACTCTGGTGCTATGACATGTATGTCTGGGGAAGACAGGGGACACAAAGGACAAGGAGGTGCTCCAAGGCAGAGCAAACTGTGGGAATAAATAAAGCAGCCATGGGTCAAAGAGTTTGGGATAGTCAGGAGGATGCAGGTAGATCCAGTTGACCAATCGAAATCCTATCCTTGGAGCAGGTGGGATAAAGGATAGGTCCAGGTAGAAGAGGTGGCCGACGGGGCCAGTGGGAGTGTAACCCATAAAGCCACAGTCTTTACAAGACTTGGCCCCCATATGATGGTCTATAGTTCCCAGATATGCCTTCAATGAAGCCAACTTAATGTTTAAGAGCAATTCCAGGGGGTTGCCTGGGAGACAGAATGCTCAGACAGCTACTTCCCTAATGCCTCTGGTTCTCAGAGCTAAATTCCTGAGCATCTTTAGTCTCTGTCTTAACTGTGAAAAAAATAGATTTTAAAACATGAATTTTTAAACATTTTACTGTTTAGTGCTGGGTTTAACTGTTTAAACTTGTCACTGAATGAAGATGAAAAATTTGTTTCACTATATGATACTGCCTACAGTTAAAATGACATCTCTGTTTCTCTCTCCCTTATTCTCTCTCTTTTTGAAACTGGCTTAATAATTCCCTTGGAGTAGGGATGGGGGATTTTTATTAGTACCAGATCATTTCACCTGCCTTTTCTCCCTGAGATTTCCAGTTCCCTGACACTCGCTTTTCTTGAAAATTTCCATCCCTCTCTTGGTTTTCCATGAGCTTCCATGGTCTCTCCCTGTGAACACTGCCCCTCACTTTTCTAACTTCTTACCTGGAACCATATAACTAGATCCCTTAGCTAAATTTTTCTTCCTTCCATCCTCCCTTCCTTTCTTATTGAAATACAGTTGATATACAGTATTATGTTCGTTTCAGCGTACGACATGGTGATTTGACATTTAAATACATTATGAGATGATCACCACAGTAAGTCTAGTAAACATCTGTCCCCACAAAAAGCTATTATAGTACCACTGACAACATTCTCTATGCCATACGATATATCCCGGTGACATTTATTTTACAACTAAAAGTTTGTACCTCTTAATTCCTTTCACCTATTTAGCTCCCCATCCTCAACCTCCCCTCTGGCAAAACCACCTCCCCTCTGTATTCTTATGAGTCTGTTTTCATTTTGTTTTGTTTTTTAGATTCCACATATAAGTGAGATCGCACGGTGTTTGTCTTTCTCTGAGTTATTTCACTCACCATAATACCCTCTAGATTCATCCATGTTGTTGCAAATGGCAAAATTGCAAAATTTTATTCTTTTTTATAGCTAAGATTCCATTGTGTGTGTGTGTGTGTGTGTGTGTGTGTGTGTGACATCTTCTTTATCCATTCACCTATTCACGGACACTTAGGTTGCTTCCATATCTTGGCAATTGTCAATAATGCTGCAATGACCATAGGGGTGCATGTATCTTTTTGAATTAGGGTTTTGTTTCCTTCAGAGAATACGCAGAAGTGAAAATGGATAGTTGGATCATAGGATAGTTGTATTTTGAATTTTTTGAGGAATCTCCTTACTATTTTCCATAGTGGCTGCATCAACGTACAACCCACCAACAGTGAGAGTTCCCTTTTCTCCACATCTTCACCAATACTTGTTATTTGTTGTCTTTTTGATGATAGCCATTCTGACTGGTGTGAGGTGATATCTCATTGTGATTTTGATTTGCATTTCCCTCATGATTAGTGATGTTGACTATCTTTTCATGTGCCTGCTGTCCATCTATATGCCTTCTTTGGAAAAATGTCTATCCTCTGCCCATTTAAAAATTATATTTCTGGTTTATTTGTTGTTGAGTTGTATGAGTTCTTTCTATATTCTGGATATTAACTCCTTTTCAGATATGGGTGCATATCTTTTTTCAAGTGTTATATGTTCTTGTTGGATTGATCCCTTTGTCATTATGTAATACCCTTCTTTCTCTCTTGTTACAATCTTTGTTTTAAAGTCTATTCTGTCTGATATAAGTATTGCTACCCCAGGTTTCTTTTTATTTTTATTTACATGGAATATCTTTCTGCATCTCCTCACTTTCTGTCTGTGTGTCTTCAGATCTGAAGTGAGTCTCTTACAGGCAGCATATATATGGGTCTCATTTTTTTTCTAATTTTTTTAGCCATTCTGTGTCTTTTGATTGGAGCATTTATTCCAGTTACATTTAAAGTAATTATTGATAGATATGTACTTATTGCCATTTTATTAATTGGTTTTTGGCTGTTCTTGTAGTTCTTCTTTTTTCCTTTATTCTTTTCTAGTTCTCTTTCCTTATGATTTGATAACTATCTTTAGTGTTACATTTGGATTCTGTTCTCTTTATTGTTTTGTTTATCTTTGTAGGTTTTTGATTTGTGGTTACCATGAGGTTCATGTATAAGAACTTAGATAGATAGATAGATAGATGATAGATAGATGATAGATAGATGATAGATGATAGATATATAGATAGATGATAGATGATAGATAGATATATAGATAGATAGATGATAGATAGATGATGGATATATAGATGATAGATAATTTACTTTAAATTGATGATCTCTTAAGTTGAACACATTCTAACAGCTCTACATTTTTAGTCCCTCCCACCATGCCTTGTTTCTGACATCATATTTTACATCTTTTTATTTTTCTATATCCCTTAACTTATTGTAGATATCGATGATTTTACTACTTTTGTCTCTTAACCTTCCTATTAGCTTTATAAGTCATTGATCCACTATCTTTACTATATGTTTGCCTTTACCAATGAGGTTTTTCCTTTCATAATTTTCTTACTTCTAATTGTGTCCTTTTCTTTTGTGCCTAGAGAAGTTCCTTTAACACTTCTTATAAGGCTGGTTTAGTGGTGTTGAACTCTTTTAGCTTCTGCTTGTTGATAAAACTCTTTACGTCTCCTTCAATTCCGAAGGATAACCTTGCTAGGTAGAGTATTATTGGTTTAGGCTCTTTCCTCTCATCACTTGGAATGTATTGTGCCACTCCCTTCTGGCCTACAATGTTTCTGCTGAAAAGCCAGCCAATGGTCTTACAGGAGTTCCCTTGTTTGAAACTTGTTGCTTTCTCTTGCTGCTTTTAAAAGTCTCTCTTATCTTCAATATGACATTTTAATTACAAAGTGTCTTGGTGTGGTCCTCTTTGGGCTCATCTTGTTTGGGACTCTTGCTTCCTGGACCTCATTGTCTGTTTCTTTCCCCAGATTAGGGAAGTTTTCAGCTATTATTTCTTCAAATAAATTCTCTGCCCTTTTATGTTTCTCTTCTCCTTCTGGGACCCCCATAATGCAAATGTTAGTGTGGCTGATGTTGTCCCAGAGGTCCCTTCAAGTACTCTTATTTTTTAAATTTCTTTTATTTCTTTTCAGCTTGGTTGATTTCCACTACTCTGTCTTCCAGATCACTGGTCCATTCTTCTGTATAATCTAATCTACTTTGATTCCCTGTAGTTTTTTTGTATTGTTTTCATTATTGTATTCCTCAGCTCTGATTTGTTCTTTTTTATATTTTCTAACTCTTCTTTGAAGTTTTTACTGTGTTCATCCATGCTTCTCCTGAAAATGGTGAGCATCTTTATGATCATTACCCTTAATATATTGGGTAGATTTCTTGTCTTTGTCTGAGGTTTTGTCTTATTCCTTTGTTTGAAACATATTCCTCTGTCTCCCAATTTTGCCTAGTCTTTTATTTTATTTCTGTGTATTCGGTAGGTCCGTTTCATCCCTTGACCTTGAATAAGGGGCCTTATGTAGGAGAGGTCCTATTGGGCCCAGCAGCACACTCCCCTTGTCCAATGGAGCTAGATGCTCCATGGGTATCCCCTTTGTGGGCTGCATGTGCCCTTCCGTTGTGGCGGTGCTGATTGCTGACCTGCCTGGCAGTGTGGCCTGGCTACACACAGCTACTGTGGGTTTGCTAGTGGATGGGCTGGTTCCCTAGGTGGCTTACTGTGTGGCTTGACAGTTTGTGGCTGCTGCAGGCTTGCTGATGAGCAGGGCAAGTCCTTAGTGCTAGTAGGCTAGAGGGAGGATTCCAAAATGGTCCTTGCCAGCACTGGTGTCAGCACGGAAGAACAAGAGGTCAAAAATGGCTGCTGTCAGAGTCTCAGTCTCCAGGAGGAGTCCCAGCTGCCACCTGCCTCTCCAAGATGCTCGCCAAGATCAGCAAGGTCTGATCCAGGCGCCTTTCAAACTACTACCTCTGTGCTGGGACTCAGAGCATGTAAGATTTTGCATACACTATCTAAGAGTGAAGTTTCCTATAGCCCTGTAGTTCTTCCAAAGTAAGCTCAGTTTGTTTTCAAAGCCCGACTTTCTGGGGGCTTATCTTCCCAGTGCTGGATTCCTGGGCTGAGATGCCCAATGTGGCACTTGGATCTCTTGGTCCTTGGGGCGAATTTCTACAGTCATGATTTTCCTCCTATTTGTGGGTCAATGACCTGGGGACATGGGTCCTGACTAGATCATGTGTCTGCTCCTCCTACTCATCTTGTTGTGGCTCCTTCTTTATATGCTTAGCTGTGGAAAATCTTTTCTGCTAGTCTTCAAGTTGTTCTCATAGACAGTTGCTCTGTAAGAGGTTGTGATTTTGGTTTGCTCTTGGGAGGATGTGAGTTCAGGGTCTTCCTACTCCACCATCTTGACTCCCCCCTCCTTTACCTAAATTTCTGAGGGCTTCTGAAGAATGTGAATGTGCCCCATTAATTGGGGCAGCACTGCTAACATGCCAGCTGCAGAGCAACAAAACCATCCATCTTCATATTTGCTTCCCATTGCCTCCCCTAAGCCATTTCCCCTTCTTCTTGTGTGTTTAGATGGTGGGTAGAGATCCCTTGGTCACAGGGAGAATTGTCCCTACCCCAGGCACAACGATGAATTAGGTCCAAACCAGTCATGGAAATCCACTTCTCCTTGGCCATTGATTGTTCTAAGTTTAGACATCTGACCCACATCTGGCCAATGGAATGTAAAAGGAAATCTGGAGACCACCTAAGATAAGGTTTTGTGATGATGTTTGTGATAAGTTTCCTACAGCTGTTATAACAAAATGCCACAAACTGGTCAGCTTAAAACAACATATACATATTCCCGCACAGTTCTGGAGGTTATCAGTCTGAAATCAAGGCTCTACGGAAGACTTCTGCCTTGTCTTTTTCTCATCTCTGATGGTTGCCGTTCCTTGGTTTGTAGCTTCCTCTGCCTCCGTCTTCAAGTGAGCATCTTCTTTCCATGTATTCTTTGCATTTCCTCTCTGAGTCTGTCTCTGTTTTCTCTTCTTACAAGGTCAGTTATTGGATTGGGACCACCCTAATTCAGAATGACCTCTCTTAATTAATTACATCTTCAAAGGCCCTATTTCCAAATATGGTCATATCCACAGGGTTAGGACTTCATCACACTTTTTGGTGGACACAATTCAAACCACAAGGCCTTGTTCCCTTTTCACTTTACCTTCTTGGAAGTACAGCAGCCATCTGATGACTATGAGGTTATAGGCCTGAAAAGAGTCTACAATTTGCAGATGGTGGAAAGGAAAGCTAAGGAAACGGTAGGTGTCTAATAGCATCATAGCATCTAATAGCATCAACTGCCAGCAACCAGTAAATGGTTGCTGGCAGTTGAACTACTGCCAGCAACCATTTACTTCTAGACCGCTTGATTTGTCAGAAAATGACCCTGAGCTATTAAGTCACTGCCAGGTTTTTTGTCACTTGTAGTAAAAAAATCCTAATGGATACACCAAAATCTCCCTAGTTCATAACAAAATTATAAAAATAAGTAAGGTAGTAAAATTTTCATAGAGCAAGATTCATTAAATTTAAAGGATATTTTAAAATTCTGAAGTTATGTCATTCTCACTTTTTTGTTATTAAAATATGCTTTCTTTTATGAAATGATGGTGATTGTAGAAGGTCATTTGTTTTTTAGCATCCTTACTTGGAGAAGGAAAGGAGGAAGGAAGGAAGGAAAGAATGAATGAGTGAATGAATGAAAGACAGAGGAAAAATTCTGGAAAGTTAGTTTTTCTCTAATTTTCAAACATTTTTTCTTTTAGCTTTTGAAATCCAAAAGTCTGTGATGATAAAAATGCTGCTGAATTTGCCTTGAAACCTAGAATTAGTGATATGCTGCTCATGAGAGTAGGTGGTTAAATTTCCAGGAAGTGGCTTGACATCACCTTGGTAACTTGAAATCTGACATGATGGGAGTATTTACATCATGGAAATCTGCAGATGCTATAAATCCAATCCCTTCTCCCACAGCTGGTTGTTTTCCAGCACAACACTGCCCCATACCTGCCTCTTGCAGGTGTCCAGGGGGTAAGCATGCAAGGGACAACTCATACCGACTAAAAAATACATGAGATTGAGATGGACCTAATTCAGTAACTTAAAACTTTACAATGTAAAATATTGTCTCTCATTGCTTGTTGAGTTATCTGACAGTCCATTTCCCTCATGAAAATATTAGCTCTGCCTCAGCAGGAACCACATCTGGTCTATTCAAACAATATCCTCACTGCCTGCCACAGCACGTAGTGGGCTCTGGGGTCCTCATTTTCCTAGGAATCATTATCAGAGATTCCACAGTCATCAGGATGCTTAGGGAAGCAAAAGTTATCGTAACATAAGAATATGTACCAGTGAGGGATCTGTAGACAAACGAATCCCTGCCTCACGGGGTGTACATTCTAAGATGGCTAAGTGGAAAATGCAAGTAACAAAAGTACCATGTAATTTCAAGTAGTGAAAATCACAAGAGTGTGAGTTTTAAACAATCTACTGTAGTATGTTCAGTTAAACACTGGTTCAATGGGAGGTTTATAGGTGTTGAAAAAATTTAAATGGTTCTGTAGGCAATACATTTGGGGAATGTTGGTCAAACCAAGTTAAATCGGTATCTTTATTGCTAAACTACTCTGAGTCTTGAATATGATACTGTGAATCTTTAATTTGTGGTAGTGAATCTTTACTTTGACCATGGAATCCATTTTTGAGTGCATCACATATAATTAGTGTTCCACAGAGCATATTTCAGGAAACACGAGCACATTGTCATCTTAGATTTCTTGAAAGGTTTATGTCGATTTCCTTGAGGGGCTTTCTATGAGGCATTAAAGCAAAATATATTTAGGAATTCCACCCCCAGACAAACCAGAGAAGTTTTTATAGGTATATTCTGCCCACCTTTTTACAGATACGGAATCATCAAGACATGAACACTTACCTATTATAATTTTAGAGTACAGCGGTTACAGGTATTCCACATTTCCTTAATTGGGAAAAAGTTCACTCTCCTCTCTAATTGGATAATTAACACTCCCAATATATCAGATATGTTATTTAATCAAAATGTTAATTTTCTTTATGTCAACTGTTTTTCAAATAGTATAATGAGTAAAAACCATCTTTTCAATCATGACGAGAAAGAAAGAGACCTCAAAGCCATTTTAACTTAGCATTTGGTTTTCAGGCAGACCTGAACTCCCTCCATCCCAATGAGACATTCCATTTCCATTTACAATCTCTGGAGTGATAAGTATCAAAATCACATTTGTTTATATGGCCTCGTTTTTTTCACATCCTTTCAGACAACTGAATGTTTCTGCTCGTAAGGCAGCGTGGTGTACTGATGAAGAGCTGAGGCTCTGGAGGCAGCTTGCATTCAAGTTCCAGCTCTTCCATTACTAGCTGTGTGGCTGTGTGCAAGTTACTTAAGCCTCAGTCTTCCTCAACTGTGCAATGGGAATAATAGCAATAACATCTGCCCCTGAGTTACTAAAAGGCTTAAAAAAGATAATACGTATAAAGCACTCAAGGTAGTATTATAGCTCTCTTAACAAGCGCTTAGATCTATTATTATAGTGACTCACTACCATGCACCTTTGAATTCCAAGCCCTCTCTTTCTTACCCAGCTAAGTCAAAGAAATAAATTCATTTCCTCTAACAGGTTCCTCACTAGGAGGCTCTTCCAAGCTTTCAGTCATTTCAGCTGCTCTTTTCTGAACGAGCTTCAAGTTTCACTGGCTCTCTTTAGTTTTAGGATTTCTAACTGAGCTCACTGCTCTGAAAAATGCCTGCGTAGAGAAACAGAACCATTTGTGATTTCAAAATTACATCAAACTGTTCTCTGAAAAGGTTTGTGAAGCCTTCAGCCTTTCTGTTGTCAGTGGGAGTGGACTATTATTAGCATCCAGTTCTGCACGGATCTTCTTGGATTCAGTTCTGATTTTGAAGGGGGGAAATTACAGGATGTTTCTTGTGACAGGACTAAGATCGCAGAAGGGTTGGAATGATGGCTAATGATGGTCTGTCTTCTGTTTAGCACTGATAAAAAGTTGAGTTGTTTTACTTTTTTTTTTTTTTTTTTCAGGAGAGGGGATAAATTAAGCTGAGGAGGTTTAAGAAGTTCTAGGTTTAAAAGAATTTCGAGATTCAACATTCTTTCTACTATATTTGGTTTTTCTATGTCATTGTACTCAATCAAGAGAATACAGTGGAAAACACCTTCACTAGCCAGAACTCAACTCCCTGAAACCATGATTTAAATAGATTAGAAATACAAACTTCCTGAGAAAACATCAAATAACATAAAGCTAGCTGACCTCAGTGATTAATCAAAAATCAACTACAAGGGTATGTCCGTGTATAAGTTAAGTCAACCCAACCTCCTATTCCTTATACATATAACATTGTATTAAAATTTAATCTCCATGAAAGATATGTTTGTCTGTTTTGTTCTCTGTTATGCCCGCAGCCTCTAGAAGAACACTTGGCACATAGTAGGCATTCAGTTGATATTTATCAAATGGATTGATGAATGAATGAAAACAGTATGTTTGGTACTGGAAAGATAGGAAGTGATAGTTCAGAATTATGAAGCAGAGGCATTTCAAGGTCTGTAATAATCAACATAATATCAGTAATGTTGGAATGGAATTGGTCCTCTTCAAGCAGAGCAGTTGACTTGTAAAGTATTAGGAAAGATATTGATGAAGTACTGACTTTTTAAAAGAAATGATTGATTAACCAGAAATATCATTTCATCTGAACGGTCTACCGATTCCAATTAATTGAGGCTTCAAGTTGAAGAATAAAGGTGCAGACCTTGCATTTAGTAATAAAACTTTATGAAAATCCATCCTTCAGCTAAGCATTCCCAGATGTTCTGATGAGTTTGATGGTCTCTTGTTTTATCTCTGAGAAGCGGCCACCCCAATTTAAACTCCATATTAATTTTCTGGAACTTAATTGTGACTAGCTAACATTGGCACAGAAGGTCCTGTCTGAGCCTTTCAGAGATGCAGAAGATGAGAAGCAGGAAGGGAAGATGGAGATTAGGTGTTAGGATCTAAACTGTGGATGCAACCTCAGGGTAGCTGACTGAGCTCTTCATAAAGCAAATTATGGCAATGCTTCCATTTGTAATTTGTATTGTCTGGGTACAACTTTGTATCATTAATCCTTCTTTACTTTTCAAAATTAAAAATGATAGGCAATTGCCTCGGGGGCTTTTGTAAACAATGGTATTGGCATTTTTGTATCATTCAGCATGAAGAGAGTTAACCTTACATTAATTTCATGAGTACATTTGAGGTGCCTTCCCCCTCTTCTATTTTTTTTCCTTTATTTTTTGAAATGGTGGCAGAGCTATATGGGATATTTGACTGCTGTTTCATTATTTGAAAGTAAACCTGATCTAATCTGGCCTCACCAGTCCGTGGAAGTTCCTGTGGCAGCACTCCATCTTCTCAAACAGTAACTTAGCATCCCCTCTCTCAAATTGTCCCTATTTATTTTGGAGACCCCCCCCCGAAGATGTGCTTCACATTTGCCTGCAGACCCATCTGTCTGTCAGACACAGTTACCACATGGCGTCCACCACGCCCTTCTGTTGGCCTGCACTTACTCATGTCTTTGCCTCGCTGCCATCTGACTTGCCTACCACTGCCAGGAGCCACTGTCTGAGGTGAGAACATCAGCGTTCATGCCCAAAGTGCTATATTCTTGGGGTGTGGGTGTGGTTTATGCAGAGGAGGGGAGAAAGGCCCTTTCTCTAATTCCCTGCAACACTCGGTCACTGGGCCCTTAACCCGATCTGATTACATCCAGAGTCCTTTCTACGCTTCCAGCTTCTGGCTTCTACCTTCACTCAGAATCTTACGAATTCTGTCAGTACCTGGCACTCATTCCTTGGCCAAAATTGTTCTGGAAACATTCTCTAAGTTTCTAGTTACCACTCCTCCCCCACCCCCACCCCCAGGCTGGGGCTAAGGCATCAGCTGGGGCAAAGATGCCACAATCGTCATCTCTCCCCTCTCCTCTGGCACTCTCTCTCCAGCCGAAGTCAGTCACAAGCAGAAGCTCCACGGACATCACTGGTACAGAGAAGTTTTGTGTGTGACGGGAGCACAGCGAGGGGATGGAATGCAGTGGGTTAAATGCTCTCTTACAGAAGGAATCCTTTTTCTCTTATTTCTGAAGTGATGAAACAAGACCTAACCACCTCGGGCTGCACACACCATTTCCTTCCCGGCACCGTTCAGGTGATGCTGCCCACCAGCCCTTCCAGGGCCTCGGGCTTAGTCATCTCTTTGTTGAATATAAAGGGTCTTTGTGGAAATTTTTCTTAGGGACAAGGAGTTCTTCACCTGCCCCCCACGCTAGAATTTGTGTTTGTTGGGCGCCTTGCAACTGGTAGCATTCCTTTTCCTCTCCTCCAGAGCCATGAAACAGGCAGCCTGAGCTGCTCACTCCGTTCTGAGTCTTCTCCGAGTTCACAGCTGACACCGAATCCCAGATTGCACCAAAGGAACGGTCTTTCGTCTTCTTATTTGTTTTCTCCCCTCCGCCTGTTTCTTTACTCAGCTTCAATTCCATCTTCTTGCTGTCCTCACTGGGGGACAACTTTGACTTCTCTTCCTCATGTTTTCCTGATTTTAGCTGGTCTGAAGACCAGACACTTTTTAAGAAGGAAAAGTACTGAGCAATAATATTATTTAAAGAGCCATTGGCTAGGGCACACCAATATTAAAAGGAACAAACAGATAGGTTTCTGAATTCCCAAATGGAATTTCTATACATTAGAAATGTCTGTGACCCAACATTTAAAAACCATCATATTCTAGATAATGACCAGATAAAATTATGAGGTTTGGTTCTTTTGCGAAAAAGCCTTGAATTAATTCAATTCATGCCTATGAGGATACTGTGCAAGTTAATATCGAATTACTAACTCAAATAATACAAAGGTCCAGGAGTGAAAAAATTTTCATTGAACTTGGTTTTGTTGCCCAGATATTATGGGCAGTTGGCCCACTTTGCTTCTAGGATAATGTAATGTAAAAAAAAAAAAAAAATCAAATTTAATTTCTAAGATCAGATTCCTAAGCTAAAGCCAGTACCATATGTTACCTGTAAATATTCCACTTGACTAGCAATTTAATTTTTCTACAATTTGTTATTCAATCTCCTAATAAACATCAACAATGCAGAACTAGAGAAATTTGAGGAGGAATGTTAAAGGGGTATTTTAAAATAATTCTAAGTGTTATAGTACCTAGACACATAAAATTATATGGTATATAGTTATAAGTGCTATAAGCAACAATAATAACTTTCATTTTTGAGGCTTACTATATACCGGATAACTTGTGAGAACTTACTTACATTACCCCATTTAATCTATGCAGTAGATAGGTTTTTAAAAAATTTTTATTGGAGTATAGTTGATTTACAAAGTTGTGTTAGTTTCTGCTGTACAGCAAAGTGAATCAGTTATGCATATACATATATCCACTCTTTTTTAAGATTCTTTTCCCATATAGGCCATTACAGAATGTTGAGAAAAGTTCCCTGTTCTATACAGCAGGTCCTTATTCGTTATCTTTTTTTTTCATATAGTAGTGTGTATATGTCAATCCCAGTCTCCCAATTTATCCCTCCCTCTTACCCCATTTTCCCCCCTGGTAACCATACGCCTGCCGATGCAGGGGACACGCGTTCATGCCCCGGTCCGGGAGGATCCCGCGTGCTGTGGAGAAACTAGGCCAGTGAGCCATGGCCGCTGAGCCTGCGCGTCCGGAGCCTGTGCTCCACAACCATGAAAGGCCCGGGTACCGCAAAAAAAAAAAAAAAAAAAAAAAAAAGAACTTCCCCAAGTTAATATAGCCTGTTAGAGGCAGGC
This sequence comes from Kogia breviceps, assembly GCF_026419965.1. NCBI lineage: Eukaryota > Metazoa > Chordata > Mammalia > Artiodactyla > Physeteridae > Kogia > Kogia breviceps. The sequence continues at coordinate 37,552,852 of NC_081321.1, read as the reverse complement.
CCAGGATTCGAACCTACACATCTGACCCCAGAGATTATGCATTTAACCCTTGGGCTATGAGGCAGGAAGGAGGAAGCCACTTAAAAAAAAAAAAAGATTAAATCTCAGCATGCAAAAGTATACAGAAGTTAATTAATTAATTAATTAATTTTTATTTTTTGCTGTACGCGGGCCTCTCACTGTTGAGGCCTCTCCAGTTGTGGAGCACAGGCTCCGGACGCGCAGGCTCAGTGGCCATGGCTCACGGGCCCAGCCGCTCCGCGGCATATGGGATCTTCTCGGACTGGGGCACGAACCTGTGTCCCCAGCATTGGCAGGTGGACTCTCAACCACTGCGCCACCAGGGAAACCCAGAAGTTATTTTTCTACCCCCTCATAAAATTGCCACATTCTTTCAAATTAGCTAAGAATCTGAAAAAGTAAATGCTGGAAAAGATGCGAAGTCAAGAGCAAGAGCAGTGGATGTTTGCCAGAATCAGTGGGTAGAGTAAGCCAAAGGGCAACCAACAGAGAGCACAGAGGAAGCAGAAGTCTGAGGGAGCCGGGAATCAGCACACGAGGGTGAGCGGGGTAGAAAGACACTACTGCCGGACATCACACAGAAGATTGGGGCCGGGGGACAGGGGTTGCAAGGATGACAGGGCAACAGGAATACCCAGAGCACAAGCATGTACCAAGGCAGCTTGATTGTGGCGGTTCATTATCACTGCTTCCACATTTTCTAATTCTCCATGTCAATAGCCAGTCTCAACAGAATCTATCTAGGCTTATGGCACTGGAGTGGTATCAGGCAGTTGGGGGCACTAAGCTGAGGCAGAAAGAGAATCCACAGCACCTGTGCAGGAGAAAATAGTGCCTAAAGGCTGTATTTAATTTAATTTAATTTATTTATTTAGGCTGCACTGTGCATGCAGCATGTATGCGGGATCTTAGTTCCCTGACCAGGGACCGAACTTGTGCCCCCTGCATTGGGAGCGCAGAGTCTTTACCACTGGACCTCCGGGGAAGTCCCTAAAGGCTGAGTTTTAAAGACTCCAGGTAGGGCTTCCCTGGTGGCGCAGTGGTTGAGAATCCGCCTGCCGATGTAGGGGACGCGGGTTCGTGCCCCGGTCTGGGAAGATCCCACATGCCGTGGAGCGGCTGGGCCCGTGAGCCATGGCCGCTGAGCCTGCGTGTCCGGAGCCTGTGTTCCGCAATGGGAGAGGCCACAACAGTGAGAGGCCCGCGTACCACACACACAAAAAATAAATAAATAAATAAAGACTCCAGGTAGATAAGTACCAGGAAGTATGACCTTCAGTGAGCTTTGCTTCTTCAACCTCATGATCCTCACTGCTTCTGAGAGTTCTACCAGATTATGCCCACATGTCTCCCAAGAGCAAAAATCAGCTCTTAGAGACAGCTCAATCTGAGTCCACAAAAAAAATTTTCTCAGTTACATTGCAAATGACAGGGCACCTCTCATTCATTAATTTCAGTGAGTCATAAATTATTCAGAGCCATGTACATATCATGGGTTAATACTCATCTGTTTCCATCTTACAGGACATGTTCTAATTGCCAAATTTCCCCTTAGAATGTAGCACTGGAAATTGCATGTTTCATTCTATATGTGGCTTGACCAGTAGGAAGTACAATGGATGTACTACTTCCTTAAAGGCACCCTAAGCCTTTATTACTTGTCAGTTAAATTGCATTATCATTGTAAGCTGCCACACCACACTGGTATTGAGTTCATGGCCACTGAAAACTGCTAGATCTTTTTCACTTAAACAGCCACTACTGAGCCAAATATCTATCTTATATTCATGAAAACCCAGTCGAAAACAACTTTCGAAAAGACTTCCCTCTTGGATCCTTTCATTTTATGGAAGAATAATTGAGATGAGCACAGCATTATTTCAAATTCTCTTACTAGAATGAATTGTGAATCACCCTCTGTCATGACTGTGGCCAGTGGCCATTCAACCATACTTAATTCAGAGACTATTGCCATGACATGTTTCTGAGGTCAGCTAAAAGTTTCTAGGCATCCATAATTTAATTGGTTTCCTTCAAGTTTGGGGCTGTATGTGCTAAACAAAAACAATGCTGGGGGCTTCCTTGGTGGCTCAGTGGTTGAGAATCTGCCTGCCAATGCAGGGGAGACGGGTTCGAGCCCTGGTCTGAGAAGATCCCACATGCCGTGGAGTAACTAGACCCGTGAGCCACAACTACTGAGCCTGCGCATCTGGAGCCTGTGCTCTGCAACAAGAGAGGCCGCGATAGTGAGAGGCCCGCGTACCGTGATGAAGAGTGGCCCCCGCTTGCCACAACTAGAGAAAGCCCTCGCACAGAAACGAAGACCCAACACAGCCAAAGATAAATAAATTAATTAATTAATTTAAAAAAAAAGAAAAACAATGCTGGACATTAGTTAAAGGTAGTAAAAACAGACTTTGTTCAGTAACTACTGCAGTAGGGGAAAAGGACTTCAGTATAAAACCAAACTCAACTCTGATCCATGTAGAGGTGCAGAGCTGGAGTCAGGGCTTGAGCAAAGTCAGGAAAGTGGAAAATTACAAAAAGCAAGTGGTGGGGGTAGGGGGGCAGTGGTGGTGGTGGGGGGGTGATGTCAATGTGATTAGGCCACCTGGGAGTATTAACTGGCCCTTATGGAAGTGAGGCTTTTACCCTCCCACGGGGACTGGGAAAAAGGGGCCCTGTCTTCAGGTGTTGGTTGGAACAAACAGTAAATTCTTTAGTCAGCCTTGACTTTTCCCAGACAGGAACTTAAGGGGGGCTGTCCCTGTGTCATTCCAGGGACACAGCCTTGAGCTATTAGAAGCCATGTTAGTGTTTGTTCAAAGTCTTAGTGTTGGGGGTAGACAAAATCATTCGTGATGAGACAAAATCAGCAGTTCTCAGATGTAACCTAAAGAAATCATGCTAATAATAATCTTAATATATACAGCTGTTACTATATGATTCCTCTTTGTCACTAAATTTATAATTTCATTTACTAAAATAAAGTCAAATGCATACTACATGTGAACTTTTTAATTGAGTAGAAGACTAATTGCACATTATGCCCCAGTAATCCCTGAAGATATTCCTAAGTAAGAGCATAATATGTACAGAACCAGCTCTAAAGGATAGCCATCTGGAACCATCTTTTTAAATGGAGGAGCAAGGTTTGGTGGATGCATAACTCAGACAGACAACTTTTGCCCACCAATTTTAAGTGGTGATAGGGAATCAAGGAGTTAGTCGTAAAAGCCTATAAATAGGCACTTGAACAAGTGAATATAGGATGGAACTTTTTATCATTCCTGTCACTGTAGGAAAATTATTGAAACAACTGAAATAAATGATCTCTGTTCTCTCTGGAGCTGTTAAAAGAATATGTGCCCAGTTAGTTATCAGAATGTTTTTCCAGTACACACATACTCTATGGAAATATATATATGTATATATTTCTATATAGAAATATATATATATCTACATACATATATATGAAAATGTGAAAACCTCCATAAAGCGGACAAAAATGAAAAGCAATTCTAGAAAAATTGCCCATCATTCATTCATTACTGGTTGTAAAATGGTCTTATTTTTGCAATAACAAGAAGCATTAGGTGGGAGAATATGTCATAGAAAAATAGAATAAATGTTTCACTAACATTTCAGATATTCCCTTGGTGAAATTGGTTCTGCACTGTAAGCTGAAGGTTCAACAGGAAAAAAACCAAAGGCTTGTCTTACTACAGATTGCATTTGGGCCTAGAGGATGGCAGCAGATCTGGGTGAAAATTGAACAAAGCAATTTTAGGTAGGAATTTGCAAACGTATAATAGAATACCTAGTGCCTGGCACACAGTAGGCATTTTGGAGATATATGTTACGTGGAGTTTTCAGAATGCCTCTTTTGGTCACACGTAAATAAAGTATTTGAGATATTGAGTAATATTTACATTTCAAACTGTTGAATCAGCCCTAACTAAGCATCTTTTTCAAACAAATGATAAAGGGAAAGAAGCTCAGGTTGTTCAGTTACAAAGAAGCCGTATTATCAATGTCATCCGTTCTCACTGTTACACAGAAGCATTGAATTTAATTGGATACTCCTGGCACCAAATCTTCCCTCTAAGAAGCGTCGCTGAGACCAAAGAAAGAAGCCAGAATGGCCTCTGAAGAGCCAGACAAAGCTCCTGGAGTGAGAGCCAGCAGGTTTAAAGCCCTTATCACAGAAGAAGCACCCTGAGCCCCAACCAAAGCTTATTTAATCTCATTTAGCACAGGATTTAAATAATTTTGTTTATCTGGTTTCTACGCCACAACTTAGAAGGGTTTTATATGATGTTAATTTCCTGGGCTGGAATTGTAGAGCATCATGCTTTAAGCAATACCAGGTCCCACTTTGGAACCTGTCTGTTTTTATCCCGAGTCCTAGTTCAGGACATCTGCCTCTCTCCCCAGTTGACTCCTTTGTACGATTGTTTACATCTCTAGCTCTTCTCCGATTAATGTTTGTATTCCTCTTTCCTTTAAAGCCTTTCCCCGAACCTTGATGCTGTGGGTATACAATAAATGCTCGTTAAACACTATGAATCGAAAATAGAGCATGAGAAGATTTGATGTCCTGCTGGAAGCAGCAAGAAGTCATGTATGGCTGGTGACAGTGTAGGAAGAAACGAAAATCAAAGGGCTGATGCATGAGGAAGCCCAGTTATATGGGACTGACCCTTTGGTGTAGGGAGAAAGAGCTCTGCCCATGTGCACCTCTGGAGCCCTGGGGTACTGCGTGGAGATTCAGAGGAATACTGTACCTGGTGCTTAGAACCGCCACACTGTCTTCTGAAGGTTTAAATGAGGAGCTATGTGCTGGGCTTACAGGGGCATGGGAAAAATGAGAGGCCATTTTTCTATCAAATTGGCAAAGATGTTTTCTTAAGATCAATCCCAGTGCTGCTAAGGGCACAGTAAAATAGGTATGCTTATAAACTGTTGAGTGGTGCAAACAGTTTTAAGTTTTAAAAAGTTGTATACTGTTTAAAAAGTTTTTTAAAGTTTTAAGCACAATGCAAGATGCTTGCAAAAATGTACGACAGGATGTATACTGCAGTATTAACATTTACTATGAAAAACTGCCCATCAATAGAGAAATATTGACCAACAAAGATTTGTAAAAATTAAATTAGAATATTTCAATATAATATAAATGTACACACGTACATTAAAAGGATGCACGTGCATGTGAAAAGGTATAGATTAAGATAGAGATTAGTGGTTGGTAGGGTCACAGATAGCTTTTATTTCCTCCTTTATAATTCTGCGTTTTCCAAATTTTCACCAATAGATATGAATTAATTTACTAATTACAAACAAGGAGGAATTTTCTGTGTGTTGTGTTCAGAGGTAAGCTTTAGCTATATGGAAAATTCATTTATGTAGATAAACCAATTCCTTGTCCATACTATTATAGACCCTTAGGAACTGTCTGCTATGTGCCTGATATCTGTTAGGTCCTGAATATTCAAAGATAAAATACATGGTCCCTGCCCTCATGGAGCTTAGACTCTATGAGGAGACAAGTTTTCACTCTAACGTTTACTGAACATTCACTGGTGCTAGGCATTTTATTTAGTTTATCTTCTTTAACCCCCATGATAATTCTTTGAAATAAATATTATTTTTCTCTTCATAGCGAGAAGCTGAGGCTTAGAGAGGTCAAGTGACTTGCCCAAGATCACAGCCAGTAAGTAATAAAGGAGAGCTTCAAGCCCAGGCAGACCAGTTCTAGACGCTCTTCTTCAACAAGAGTGTCTCAAACAACTGTAATTAAGGAGATATATGCTAGGATGGAGGTAAATACAGAGCGTTACTGGAGCACTTAGGACATGTTTCTAACCCATAGTTAGTGGAGAAAAGGATGGGGAAGGCTTCCTGGAGGAGGTGTTATTTTCACAGAATAGAATGTTTATAGGAGTTGGGGTTAGGATAGGAGCAAAAGGGGGTTCCAGGCAGAAGCCACATGCATCTGTGATCAGAGGCTGGAGAGAAGGGGGCACACTCTGCAGCCAGGCATGTGGTTCCCTTCTGGCTACAGCAGGGTGCGAGGGGGTGTGAGGATCAGAGAGCAAGACTGGGATCTCAGAGCAAAGGGACACACTTGCCTCATCCTACGCTATTGTGCAAAATGAAAATCTCTCTTAGTTTCCACTGGTGGGTAAAGAAAAGGGTTAAGCAGGCTTTAAAAAATCCCATCCTTGTTTGACTGATTACTACCATGGTAACCCAGCAGCAGCCAACACTTGTCAAGGCCTCTTCTTTGGATACAGTAATAAACAGTGATAAAACATTACCTCAAGGCTTTATATTTTTGCCATCAGTTAAAATTCTGTTCTTGGCTATGGTGAAGACTTCTTAAAATCACAGCCAAAAAAAAAAAAAAAAAAAAAGAGAGAGAGAGAAAAGAAAAGAAAGCAAGAGAGAGAAAGGTATATTTTTAAATAATGTACTGGAAATACTTTATGCATATGCTTTAAGAATTCAAAGCCCTTAACATCTTAGGCCCTTGAAAAGGCCAAAAACCTTAACAAGGTAGAGAGTTCTGAAAGGGCTTTCTCCCTCCTAAGAATAAAGACTTTCTCCCTCCTAAGAATAAAGACTTTCTCTCCCTCCTAAGAATAAACAATGATGCTGCGTTTTGTAGCTTCACGAAGCATTAGCTCCATTATGTCTGTAATGATTTCTGTGGAGGTGAACAGCCGCTCCCTCACCCCTCCTTTCCCTGCTAACTCTGGCTGAAAGAAAGGAGCCCAGGCTCCCCGTTATAGCTGTGTGACAGCTGTGCTATGGGTGGGAACTTGTTTCTAAAACAACCCACAAATATTTAGATTTGGTGCCATTCTGAAATCTACTCTCCACTCAGACAGCTACCCTTCTTCCAAGAGGCAATTCCTTAGGGTAACTGAAGGCTCTTCAGCTTTGAGAGCAGTCTCAGCTGGGTCCAAGTCATGGCTCCCACTCCTTCTAGCATCTTCCCTTTCAAACCTTACCTAACCTCCAGGAGCTCAGTTTTCTGCTTTGTAAAACGGGCTTTATACCTCTTCTTTGCAGTAGAGCTGAAAGGACTGGGGCTAAGGAATGTAAACGCGGTGGGCACACATATACTATATCTTCTACAATCAGTAGCTATTATTATGTATTTAGAGTCACAAACTCAAATGATAAGTTAGATTAAAAAAACACTGTGAAATAGCCTAGGCAAAAAGTTTTCAACCCCCCGTTTATGTATCATAGTTCATACATTCTTAGCCTCTCTGTTTTTCATGTCTTAACGTTTCTGAAATTGGGGTGTATCTTGCAATCGGCAATGATTTTCCTTACTTAGTGGATCATAAAATAGTGGAGCATCTTACCGTGGAGGAAGTCTCAGATTAGATGAAATAGGGTAATCCCTTTCAGCCTATGGAGCATTTGACTTTGGTTCCAGGCCAACAGATAAAAGAAGGAGCCAACCCCTACTCTTATTCAATAAATCTCTGACAGAGAAGATCAGATTCATGGCAAGGACCCATCTCATCTTTCTGAGCTGTTGCAACCTGGCAACACATCTGTTCCTAAGAGAAGACATATCAGAATCACCCATCTATTCAGTCTCCTATGTAATCCATACCATCTGCTGGCACCTTTCAGTATCTCCTCAACTGTTCTTCTCGCCACCACACGTGCTGCTGCTAAAACTAAACAAAACAGAAAAAGACTTTAGAGATTTTCAAAGCTGTTTCTACAGTGAAACCAGGCAAGAATGTGATGAATGTAATTTTCCAGCCTTGTAGAAACATGTTGGTAACAGCAGCATGGCTTATTGCACACACACACACACACACACACACGTATCCCTCTGTCCCATATTATGGAGCTCTGCCTTGAGGCTTCAGGAACCCCCAAAATCAGAGCTCTAAGGGAATGTAGGTGGGTGGGACTCTAGAGTAGCTGGTGTCACCTGCTTGGGAACAGGAGATGCACACACACACACTTTTATAGGTAACAGAACAAGACTGTGAAACGGGTTAGTAGATATTTGCCTGGGAAACCAACCTGCAAGGGCACTAAAATATCATTGGCATAAATCAAAACTAGGAGACCTGCTAACTCAGGTGTTTGAGAGCAACTCTACATGGTGGCTGACATGCAAGTTGGTTCCGAGCCCACTAAAGGAGATACCGACTTCTAGGAGAAATAGTTTAAAACCAAAATCTCCCTACAGGTGCTAAACCTGTTTGAAATGAGTATTTGTGTGGTGCTCACAGGCAAGTCACATAGTGCAGTTATGGCATCGGCCACCAATCCTAACATCCCGGCCGCTGAAAGTAGGGCTTGGGTTCAGTAAGTTCAAACAACTGTCAAGAGCAGCCCTCCTTGTGAACGAACGAGTTAGCCTGCTACCGTTTCATGGTTTCTAGTTGATGGTACCAGTCTACATGTGTCAGATGGTTTGGAACAAAGAGCAGTCAGTGCCTTGCTCACAAGAGGTATAGAAATGGGAGAGACCTTGGAGAACTGTCTCCCAGCAACAACATAGTAACGTGGCATAGTGGAATATAGTAGAGCAGCTCCCACCCCGCTAAACAAACATAGTGAACTACATATGAGAACAAACATATTGAAACATGTACTGAAAGAATATGCGTGTGAAGAGGCATAGATTATAGCCTGCCTAGGAAGTTCACGGGGTCCAGCTGTGGTCTGGAGCAGTGCAAGGTTAGTCTTTCCACGGGAATGAACTTGAATGAAAAGGTCAATTCACAGAGAAGGGAATAGGACAAAGGAAACAATGAATAGTTCTTTTCCCTTTTTATTCAGAGACCACCTATTATATATTTCATAATTCAGTGGGGGAGAATAAATCTGGATGCTTAAAAGTAGTTGGAAGAATCTTAGCCTAAGGGCAATGCAAGGGTTCACCATTCAGCTATGGAGACCAAACTGTTTCTTCTTTCAGCACAGATGGCTTTTCCTTTCTTTCGGCTATATCTAGCAGTTCCTGGTCCTCATACTTCAAGGACTTGAATTGGTAGATAAAGCCAGTTACCAGATGTGAGATGACTGGAACTCCAATCATTTTGAATTTATCTATCAAATTATCTATAAAATATACATAGAGAACATTTTCTGCAGTTTTAAAGTACATAATTCAGCTATAACTTCAATTTCTAAATTCTAAGCATTTTCTCCTTTTCCTAGAATTAGTCCATTTGATTTCAGTCCCCTAGGTAATAATAATTTTCTTTATAACTTTTACTAATTGGCAGTCTAATGCTATTTGAGAAGGTAACGTTGATATAATAGTCTTCCCTCAGTATCTGTGGGGGATTGGTGCCAGGACCCACCTGGGAGACCAAAATCTGTAGATGCTCAAGTCACTTATGTAAAATGGTGTAGTATTTGCATATAACCTAAGCACATTCTCCTTATATCTAATACAATGTAACTGCTATGTAAGTAGTTGCTACTGCATGGCAAATTTAAGTTTTCCTTTTTGGAATTTTCTGGAATTTTTTTCCAAAACATTTTAATGCACAGTTGATTAAATCCACAGATATGGAACCTGTAGATATGGAGAGTCGACTGCACAGTTAACTAAGCTTCTGACCTTATTCCAATACTGTGTCTCCAGTTCTTCTCTTTCAGGCCCAAAATTCAATTCAGGATCCCACACTGCAAGTAGTTTTCATGTTTCCTCAGTCCTCTCCAATCTGAAACAATTCTTCAGTTAAAAAAAAAAGACCTTGGTATATTGAAGAGTCCTTCAGTTTGACTTGGTTTAATGTTTTTTCGTGATTATACAGAGATTACTCATTTTTGTCAAGAAGACGACAGAAGTGATAATACGTCTTAGTGCAGCATATGAGGACATATATGATGTCAGTATGCCTCATAATTGGTGATGATGACTTTGATCCTTTGGTTAAGGTTTCTCCACCATAATGTTATGATTTTTTCCCATGTAACTAATAAGTATCTTGCAGGGAGATACTTTGAGACTATGCAGATATCCTATTTCTCATCATGGTGTTGCCCACTTAATTTCGGCATCTGTCAACATTGCCAGCCTGCAACACTTACTAGTGTTTACTCTGGTGTTTACTAAAGAGTGATTTTCTATTTCCCTTATGCTTTCAGCATTTATTAATTGGAATTCTACTGTAAAGAACAATTGAATAATTTATTTATATTAGTGCATACTCATGGATATATATTTTATTTTCTTCCTCAATTTGTTCCATATTTGGCCCTTGGTAGCTCCTTTAAATTGGCTCCTATATTCTTTTGACTTGCTCCCATCATTTTTTAAGCACTGCCATATTTTTTGAGACCACAAATAGCCCAAGCTCACCCTTTACTTCTCTTCTCCTGCCCTGGAATTGGCCATTTTTCCAAGGAGCCCTGGCTCCTTTTATTAGAGAATGATGATTAGAAACCAAAATCTTGTGGATGTCAGATGTGCTCATCATTACTGGGTGTCATTGCTTACAGGCTGTTTCAGCAAACAGAACTAGGATATATATGTATGTGTACACACACACATATGTCTGTCTGTCTATCTATCTATCTATCTATCTATCTATCACCATGATTCTCATTGGTATCTCTGACTCTAGTACAACATGACAAGTTTCATTACAGTCTCCCCCCTTTCCTTATTTGTATCTTCTTTTCTCCTTGGTTAAGGTACCTGATTCCCATTATCCACAATCTAGTTATTTATTTGCACAATCCTATAATGCACATAAAGTAATTTCAGAGTTGTTTAACCCATACCTCTGTGAAAAACAAATTTATCAATTCAAATAAAATATTTCTGTATAGTTCTTTTTGCTTTTAGCTTTACGGTGCATCATGGTTTATTTCATGTGTCAACTTGATTGGGACATGCAGGGGGTACCAAGATATGATTAAACGTTATTTCTAGGTGTGTCTGTGAGGCTATTTCTGAAGGAGATTAACATTTGAATCAGTAGACTGAGCAAAGCAGATTGCCCTCCCCAGTGTGGGAGCCAGATGCAATCTATTGAAGACCCGAATAGAATAAAGAGCTGAGAGAAATAATTCTTTCTCCTTGCCTATCTTCGAGCTGGGACATGGGTTTTCTCCTGCCTTTGGACTGAGACTCAGACTAGAACTTACTGAATCAGCTCTCCTGGTTCTTAGGCCTTTGCACCCAGACTGGACCTCTACCATCGGCTCTCCCAGGTCTCCAACTTGTGGACTACAGGTCCTGGGCTTCTCAGCCTCTATAACCATGTGAGGCAAATCCTTATACTAAATCATAGATGGATAGGTAGATAGATAGACAGACCTCATGGTATATATTTCTACCTTTATATCTATCTATATCTTCTCCTATTGGTTCTGTTTCTCTGGAGAACCCAGATTACTAATCTTCGGTATATAGTCAAAATACTCTTTTCCAAAATCACTTAGGTTAATGCTTTCTTCTGTACTCCCTTCATTGTGGTTCTAGTGTTCATCTGTAATTGTACATTTCTTACCCCTTACATTCCTTTTAAAGAGTAAGTGAGATCATATCTGCACAAAACCCTCCAGGACTTCTCCTCTCACTCTAAGTCAAATTAGAAGATATTCCCTAATGTAAAGCCGTGCATGACCTGGTCTCCTTATGCCTCTCTGACCTCATCTCCTTACCCCCCAACCCTTTGCTCAGCTGCCGTCCAGTCACACTGGCCTCCTTGCTGTTCCATCAACACCCCCCACACACTCCCACCTCAGTGCCTTTGCACATGCTCTCCAGCAGACATCAATAGGGCTGAGGCCTCGCTTCCTTCAGGCTTCCTGAGGCACCTTATTTACCGATTTCTCTGTCTGTCTTAGTTACAAGAATGTGAGTTCCCCAAGGGCTTTGTTCTGTTCACTGCCATACTTCCTGACTAGGACAGTACCTGGAACTTAGTAGGAACTTATATGTATATATATGTATATTTGTGTTGAATGTTTGTTGAATTAACCTGCTTCATATTTCTTTAAGAAAATATCTTTGATGCTTTAGATGTCAAGGACGAGTGTCAGCTGATGACACATTGCCAGCATAAGGACTGACAATCTGTATTTCTGCCTCACATGCATGTTCCAGTAACTGTGCCAGTGCAGTACGTGATTCAGTCTTATTCATTAGAATGTTTGCCTTCAATATACTCCTCCACATCTCTTCTAATAGCTGCCTGTCCTTATACAAAGGAAATATGGGTTTTTCCTCCTAAATTCTCTGCAATAAACATATACTATTTTAAAATCCGAAAAAAAGTGCAAAAGCTATTAAAACAAGAAGCTCATATGTTAAAGTGTAAGTCCTTGTCATAGAACTACTGTGATGCCTTCCTCCCTACTCATGCTCCTGAGGAATCTTTCAGGCTGACAGGCTCCAGTATCAACTTTTAAAGCATCTGTCTGAGAAAATGATCATGAAGCATATTTGCTCCTACAGATAGGCCATCTACTATTGTGCAAGCCAGCCGATAAAAAGACAGTTATCCCCAAGCATTCATCAGGGAACAGCAGAATAAGGAAATAATAACAGGTAGAGAAAGTGTGAGGCTACTATTATGCCAGTTTTCAGGGAACCTGACAAAGGAAGAGAGAAGTGTGAAGAAAAAGGAATTGAGTTCTAATAGCAGGTGAGGATGTCAACGTCTCTTCCTGCATTGAAACCCAATGACTTTGGGGGGTATCGCTCTGGAGGGGAAGCACTTAAGAAAAGTGAAATGTATTGTCAGTTCTAGGTTTAGGGTGTTTGGAAGCCAGACACAAAATACCAAATTATGAAAGCAATTGAGTAATGTCTAAACTGAGAAATAATAGCTGGAAAGTTGTTTCCACCATTTGAGAGCACAGATTTATTTCTGTAAATTGAAAAGACCAGGAATAGCCAAAGGGATTGTTAGATTCATGGAATTTTCCACTGAGTTCCACGAGGGGAGATTCTCAGCAATCCCATTTCTGATGGAATGTTACCAATCCTGAAGGTATGTAGACAATGGAAAAATGAACTGGGGAAGGGGAAGACAAAAGGGGGACAGAAAGTCCGGATTTTGTAAATCTCACTGGATAAAGGAAAGACTCTTAAGGGGCACAAATGTTGAACACTGCTGTGGTCTGTCTGGTAACAGGGATATGTCTGAGGTTTAAGGAACTCCAGTCAGCAGCACGAGAATCTGGCCAACGGGGTAGGCATATCTGAATTAATGATGAGGAAATCTGTGAAACAGAGGGCATGTTTCCTTCCTAAAGCAGAGGGCTTTCCTTTAGGGAGAACACCTGAACAAAAAATGGGAAAATAGACCTTATATGAGCATCAAACATGGCTCTTCAAGACTTTTTTTTCTTTTTTTTTCTCCTAGGAATCAATTAACTCCAGGAAACTGAGGCAACACAAATGACCTCTGGGGTCCCCCTGAGGACTAGAGATTTCAGAAGCTGCAGAGAATTGCCTCTGCTGTGCTTTTCTACCTGGGAATTTGCTGCAGCAGACAGCTTTGGTTGCCTACCCAGTAGCGATTCCCTACTCAGTATTTTCTAACAGACCCTGAATTTGTTCTAGTGTCTATACTTCTCCAAGAATCCATAGGCTTTAGGGAATGCTGGTCCCATTCCCAGTCCTGTGTTTGATTATACTAACCCAGTGGGAAAAAAAATGTTCATTGTTTGCTAGTGATTGGCTTTGGAAGAGGCAGTTTTGGCCAGCAGGACATCAAGGGAAGCGGATAAGGGAGGCTTCTGGGAAAAGTTTCTTAACTCTTTAAAAGAGACACAAGGAAAAGTCCCATTTTTGTGTCTGTGTAATGGATTGTGAAGATGTGATGCCTGAACCTGCTATAGCCATTTTTTCTTTAAATTTTTTTTTAAATTTTTATACAATTTTTAAAGGCTGCTTTCCATTTACAGTTATTACAAAATATTGGCTGTATTGCCCATGTTGTACAATACATCCGTGAGCCTATCTTACACCTAATAGTTTGCACCTCCCAGTGCCACCCCTATATTGCCCCTCTCCCCTTCCCACTAATAACCACTAGTTTGTTCTTACTATAGCCATTTTTAAACCATGAGGAAATCTAACCAACATGCTCAGGATGGAAAAGCTGAAGAAAGAACTTGGGTTTTTGGTGGTGTTGTCAAGGAGCTGTATCGAACGACCCTGGGGCTGTGCTCCCTTGGGGCTTCTTGTTATGTGAGATGATAAATCCATTAGCTGTTTCAGCCTTGCTGAGTTGAGTTTTCTGTTGCCTGAGTCCTACCTCTTTCTGACTCTAATAATGAAATTTTGAACATGCTAGCAAGAAAATCCTTACTTCAGAGTAGACTGCTGAGTAATATTAAGTCCTCCCTCCCTTTCACTCCGTGGGAGGTCTCCCAGAGTGGGGACAGTGTGACACGCCCAGAATGCTAAAGGGCCCAGAGGAGAGACAAGAGATCCCATCACAGCTAGGTTCCAAGGCAGACCTTCCTGGTTGCAGTAACCCCCTGCAATAGCAGAAATACCCATTGGCTCGGAGGACTGACGCATGGACCAAATTTAGAAGTTGACTCCCAGGCTCACATTCGGGCCGAGTCTGCCTCTGAGCTGCGTCTTGCTGTGCTCTGATATCCTTAAGAGCCCAGATACTATGCCTCGGCTGTGCAGTGGAGGATTAGCTCAGCAGAGTTGGGGGTGCTCAAACCTTGCACATTTTAAAGAATGGACTGGCCTTAACGGGCTCCAGGGAGATAACCTCTGAGCCCTTGGAATATCCATCCTGATAAGAAGGATATCTGCCTCTGTATAACTGAGACCTTGAGCCCCACCAGAGAATTTGTGTTAACGAGGTGATTTATGGAGAACGCCTGCTTTGTTGACCTGTGGCCTTGGACCACGATGTCCCAGTGTGACCTGTGGAGGCCTGAACACTGAGTAATCCAGGTCAGTCATGCAGGTGCTCCATGCCTATGTGACTGAACCCCAATAAAAACCTTGGACACCAAGGCTCGGGTGGGCCCCTTGGTCGGCAATAGTACTTTGTGCGTCATCACACATCGTTGCTGGGAGAGTTAAGCGCTGCCTTTCCAACAACCCTGGGTGAGGACAACTGGAAGCTTGTGCCTGATTTCCCTTGGACTCTGCCTTTGGCTTTACTGACTTTAATCTGTATCCTGTCACTGTAATAAACCATTACCATGTGTATAACAGCTTTTCTGCGTTCTGTGAGTCCCTCTAGTGAATCACTGAACCTGAGGATG
Organism: Kogia breviceps; assembly: GCF_026419965.1. NCBI lineage: Eukaryota > Metazoa > Chordata > Mammalia > Artiodactyla > Physeteridae > Kogia > Kogia breviceps. The sequence continues at coordinate 37,537,573 of NC_081321.1, read as the reverse complement.
GTCTTGCAGAATCCTCAAAACTCCTGCTACACCAAAACTTAACATTTCTTTTGGAATCTCTTATATTCTTTCCAGAGTCACCTCAATATTATACTGGGTTCATTGGTTTACTGGAAAGAGCACTGAGACACAGCAGACTTGGATTCACATCCTGGTTGCATGACATGGTGGTGGGGGGCCTTGGGGAAGGCACAGATCTTCTCTAATCTGCCCTCTTCTGCCAGATGGGACAATATCTGCTCCACTACAATGGGTTGTTGTGTGGAGCACATCAGATAATGCATGTGGCAACACTTTGAAAATTGTAGGGACTTCTAATCGTTAGGTGTTCTATATACTTTTAATACTCGACACAAAAGTGGAATCTTAATAGCTAACATTGAGGGCTGAATTTGTGCCAGGCATTTTCATATAGTGGCTCATTTAATCCCCACTCTAGCATCTGCCTCATGTTATATGTGTAGGAAACTTTGTGAGGAGGATATTAAACAACCTTCCCAAAGCTCTATAACTGGTAAAGAGCAAACAGGAACTCAAAACACAGTCTTCTGATTGCAGAGCTCGAGTGATCCACCATTTTATAGCGTAATTCCATCCTTTCAAGTACGTCCAGCAAATTCAGTCTCTTAAATATGAAACCCCTTAGACATGTGCAGTCTTGTCATCTGAAAGTACCGAGAATGTCTTAGAAACCGCCCCTAAATCAAGGACACTTTATGAAATACACCACTCTTGCCTAAGAACTTTCTGTTTTGTTTTGTTTTGGGTAAGGATATTTAGCAAGTAAACATATCTTGGCTCATATCTTAGGGACACACCAGCCAACAACACTACAGGAGAAGGGGGACTCACTGTCTTTGCTCCCTTTTCATGTTTATCCAGGTATTTTGGACAAATTTTCCTTTTTGCATACAACTTGCCACCATCATGAGTGGAAAAATCTATTACATCATCTGTCAAATATGTGAAGCATTTTCCACTGTCTTCTGACATAACTAAAAATCTCAATTGTGAAACACACCTTCAGTATTTCAGTCTTGGTTGTTTTTTCTATGTGGGTCAAGATGGAGACTGGATATCACTGCATTTCACTGACTGAATGAGGAGAGAGGTTTGGGGTACAGATATTAATGCATAAAACAGAGTTGAAAGTGACAACATATTTTGTTGTCCCTGACACTTTGCTACACATTTCTTGGCAGCCCAAGATGCCAGGGGCATAAGAGTCTAGGTAATATAGGTCAAGAATCCTTGGGCTTTCAAACCCACATGTTAACCAGAATTACAAACAAATAGGTCTTAAAACTCTCTACTTATTTAAAATGTATTATGGATTTGTTTTGGAATCTGTGTTTGCTGCATTATGTGTTGACAATGTTGTCAGGCATTAAATTTAAATGATTAGGATGATGTAGCAGAAAACAAAACAGGGTTCTTTTTCAGAAAACATCAACGCACTATTGAAAATCTGGATTGCTCAATAAGTAAAATTCCTTGTTAGTATACAGTAACATAGGCAAGGCGGTCTTTTAATCCTGTGAGTTTGTTCAGAATCAGAAAAGGAATGTTTCTTTCCTTTTCAAGCTATGGTTTTTCAAACACCCTAGCAGGATGAATTTTGACCAGCTTTTGTTGTAACAAGAGTAGTAACTTCAATACACGTATGTACCACCATGCACATGCAGGACCCCCATGTATACTCCCCTCTCATACCAAACACACCTGCATACATGACACACCACACACACACCACACCACATACATACATACACAACATATACACAAACATCACACAAACACAAGACATTTCTACAGATGCACCAAACACACCATACCACACACACATTCCCTCTCACACCAAGCACACACCCTGCTGCACTTACCCTCACAAATGAGATCTAGCCACTGGCTACCTCCTGACCTACTTTCCAACCCTCTCTCTATTGTTTTCTGTACTTTGGCTACACCCTCCCCCTTGCCACTTCTTGAACAAGCCAAACACACTCCTGTCTTTGCATCTGCAGTTTCCTCTGCTGAGTTTCTCTTTCCCGGACATGCACATGGCTTACTCAGCTTTCCTAAGAAAGCCCTTCCCTGACCCCGTAATCAGGGCAGCACACAGATCTCTGTGTTGTCTGCCCCTTCCCATCACTCTCCAGACGGGCCTTAATTTATCTGTACTCTTAATCCCAACCACAAGATGTGAATGAGCCTTAGAAATAATTGAATCTAGTTTAACACTCTCATTTTCCAGATAACAAAATGGAAATCTCAAAAAGGAGAAGTAACTTGTCCAAAGTTACACAAATCATTCATTCATCCATCAGCAAATATTTAGTAAGCTCCTATGTGCCGACTCTGTTCTAAGTACTGGTTATCAGAAGGGTACAAAAAGGGCAAGGAAACTTACATTCTATTCAGGGAGATAGGTAATAACCAAATAAACACATCGCATAATGTTAAGTAGTGATTAATACTTAAAAAAAAAAAATCCAGGAGGGAGGAAAAAGGAGCCAGAAGTAAGAAAGAGCCAGGAATAGTTGAGAAACATTATCCCGAAGGCACATGGAGATACAGTCTGTTGGAAATTCTCCAGATGTTAAAACATCTGCTCATTCAAGATGGTAGCCAGGTGGCAGGCTAACTCATGAATACAGAAAGTTTAGCAAGGGGTTCCTTCACATTTGAAAAGGAGGCATAGTTTCTGAATCTAGGCTCAAGGCAAGAATCCTGTAAAAGACCCTTAGATGGTTTAATGACTTTCACTGTAGCAATAATTGCAGTTAAGATAATGGTGGAATCTGGAGTGAATTCACTCAAAACACTGCAGAATGACCCATCGTAGAGTTGAGATACTTTTGTTAATGTCAATTACTGATAGTGGCTAGAGCTGACTTGAAATCCAGCAACACAGATTCTTCTGAGAAAATAATCAACAGTCTAAAAGTGGGAGCCAAGTTACTGAAAGGCAGGACCTTTCATGCCTTGGTCATGCACAAGGCGAGACCAGAATCAGACTACTCATCTAGGAATGTCCTAACATATACTCATTTTGGAAGGTAAAAGTCCACTGGTGCCATCGTAAGATGTGGCCAGATGATATAACAGCTAAAAATGGCAGACCAGATCTGAAAAAAGAAGAGACCAAAAAGCAACGGAAAATAATTTCTTTCTCTCCTCATTTGTGAGGTTCTGTACAGGAGGCAGGCACCGAATAGAAACATCTGAGTGTGTGGGTACACGTGTGGGCATGCATGTATATTTGTGTGCGTGTGTGTGTGTGTGTGTGTGTGTGTGTGTGTGTGTGTAAAAGAGAGGAAGGAACAGACATATTTTGGAGGAGCCCCTACATGTTTAATGATATGTCCTGTCTGCCATGTCTGGCACACTTCATCCAACTCATTACCTTTGGAAGGAAAGAATTCTCTTAGGAATGGTAGCCTGGGCTTTTATGCTACATGAACCTCCAGAATGAGGGCTGCTTCTCAGATCATCAGAACTGTTCAGTGGCAATTTCAACAAAATAGGCCATTTGCACATAAATTACAGGGCTCTCTTCAGTGACAAGGTTTGAGGGTTTCTGAATAAAGTTTCAAATCTCTAATGTGGCTCAAACCTCTCAGCTTCAGTATAAACATCTCTGGGTACAACGTAGATTTTTGGGACTATATAATCCTTGTAATTTTAAGCATTAAAAAGATTCCTTTTTTGAAAGCCAAAAAAGTTTTCCCTAAATGTGTAAAAATTAGAATAGGAACATTTTAGAAATACTTTTTATATAGAAATCTATCTAATAGCATTATTGTGGAGCTTACTTTATATACATTAAATATTTTATTTTCTATAACAGATAAATCGTTTTTGCAAAGGACTGCTTTGGATCTGTTGATGATTCCAATTCTGATCCTTTCTATGTTTGAAGATATATATTGAATACGATAACATAAAATGTGCACATTTAATCAAAATATGTCATTGTTTAAATATGAAGGAAATAAAGTGAAATTAAGGTAATGTTGATACCCACTTCACGAAAAAAACTTGTATTAGGTTTTGTAATCAGTACTATGATCTTTCACAAGCTGGAGAATAAACAGGAAGCCAATAAGACATTGCAGAATGTAATCTACAGATATGTTACTTTCCAACAGTTAAAGTAGTTCAGAGGGTCATATGGATTACAAAATGTTTTACCATGAGTTCTTTTAATTCACAAAATAACCTATTTGATAGGTAGAAAGTTATTATATTCATTTTATAGATGAGAAAACTGAAACAGAGTACCCGAGGGAGTTACTCAAGGTTCCATGGCAAGAAAGTGACAGAGACAGGTGCAGAATCCAAGTTTACTGACCCTAATCATGATGGCCATTCTTCAACCTGCCTGTCTTGCTGTACTATGCTGTCTTTACCTTCCAATATGAGTTGATACCATTTTAACTGAAGGTGTTGCTTAATACTATTTCACAATGATACTGAGATGCTCAAAACAGAACTTAAAAATTGTCAGAAACGTCATTTAAAATGTGGAAGATTCAGGATTCTGAAAGATATTGAAGAGCTACATGAAAGACACTCTTTGAATTTCTGGTGTGCAAGTGTTTTGTTCTATAAATTTATTTATTTATTTATTGGCTGTGTTGGGTCTTCCTTGCTGTGCGTGGGCTTTCTCTAGTTGTGGTGAGTGGTGTGCAAGTTTTATGCAGATTATAAAGGCATGAATATTTGGTTGCTTTCCCAACTCTGATGGATCAAATTTCCCTTGGGTACATCACGGTGCCTTCGTAAACTGTTTACTTATCCTTTAAAGTAAGTGATAGTCTGGCTTTTGTCATCTCCCATATCTCATTTTTAAATGGAATCAGGCTGAAATTCTTTTTTTTTTTAAAGGGCTTAATAATTCCATCTGCTAAGAGGAAGAGAATAATTTATTTTTACCATTAAATCTTTTGACAGATGGAAAAGAGCTCATTCAGATAAATTAAAAGGTGAGCAAACCAATAGAAAAATGGGCAAAAGATATGATCATGAATCTTACAGTACAAAACCACAAGTGGCCAATAAATATATGAAAGATGCTTACAATGAAAGAAGTAAATAGCAAAACAATGAGGTACTTATCAACTTAGAAAAAAAAAGTTGGATAGTACTCACTCCTGGTGAAGGTAGGAGGGAAAAAAAAGACTCTTGTGTCCTATTGGTGAAAGTGTAAATTTGAATGCCCTTCTGGTGAGCAATTTGGCATTGTCTATAAAAATTTTAATTGCATATATATATCTTTTAAAAGAACAATGTCTTTTTTTTAACATCTTTATTGGAGTATAATTGCTTTACAGTGTTGTGTTAGTTTCTGCTGTATAACAAAGTGAATCAGCTATACATGTACATATATCCCCATATCTCCTCCCTCTTGCGTCTCCCTCCCACCCTCCCTACCCCACACCTGTAGGTGGTCACAAAGCACGGAGCTGATCTCCCTGTGCTATGGGGCTGCTTCCCACTAGCTATCTATTTTACATTTGGTAGTGTATATATGTCCATGCCACTCTCTCACTTCGTCCCAGCTTACCCTTACCCCTCTCCATGTCCTCAAGTCCATTAATCCCATTGTATGAATCTTAGTATAAGGATAGATTGATGGAGTTCACCTAGATCTATGTATATCATCAAACTTTATTAATTACAGCATTATTTGTAATGGCTAAAAACTCTAAACAACCAATTCCTATCAGTAGGGAATTGGTGAAATAAAAAACAGACAAATCCATAGAAGAAAATACTGATGACTAAAAGATAATGTAAATCTGTATATGGAATGATTTTCAATATTTGGTAATAAGTTGAAAAACAAGTAAAGAGGTGTGTATAGTATGATCCCTATTCTATAGATATAAAAATAAACAGAAAAAGACATAAACACATGTACATGTGTATATGCATATGTGTATCTTTTGGGTCATGGATGAATCACAAGACATTATTCAATAGCAGTTACTTTTAGGTCAAAGATTGGGTGGGATGGAGTCAATCGGGGGGGGGGGTTGCTTGTTTTTTTCATTTTGTACAGTTTTTGCCCTGTTTGAATTTCCTGTCTTCTAACCAGACATTTGTATTATTTTCTGTTTGGTGTACTATTTAAGTGTTAATAAGAGATGTCTTCTCTACATTTCACTGAATTGAAAAAAAAAAAAAAAAGAAGGAAGAAAAAGAGAAAGGAAGGAAGGTGTTCCATGTTGATAAGGAAACAAACACATAAAGCCCTGTCCACAAAGTAAATTCACAATATCGCCTATCCTAATCTAATGAAGGCCTTGCATTCTAAATCTCTTTATTTTCCCATGTGGCACAAAATGCCCATCATGTTATGGACTACTTCCTTGAGCATCTGAAGATGCTCTCACTTCTGGACTGACCATTCACGTCATGAAGCAGTCAGGGATCTCAGTCACTGGAAATTGTATCTTGAAAGTCACTATTAGGATTTTCTTTCTTTCCCTTGCCCTGGCAAGTAAGATACCTGATGTGAGGCGTCTTATGCTAGAACCGCGATAATGGTCTTCAGAGAACAGTGATGTACTTTATATGCAAAAGGATTTTATTAGTGGACACTCTGAGCTGTGACAAAGACAATCTCCTTGACCAACCTGTGTTCAGGCTCCTCTGAGCCCTGTTCTCGAACAGACTGCAACCTTGGCCTATAAAACTTGCAGGCTCTCAGAACAAGTGATTTTGTCTACTCCTGCCCTGCTCCCTCCACCACCAAGAGACCTAAACAAACACTAGCACAGTTTCTAACAGCTCAAGTCTGCACTCCTTTTCAAAGTATCTGCCTGAAAAAGCCTAGTGCTTCCGGGAGAATTTACTGTTTGTTCCTGGCCAAAACCTGGTAATTGGTAGACAGGCTCTTGCACCCTCTCTTTGAGCAGACACTTTAGAAAGCTTGCAATTATAAATCCTTTCTCTGCCCTTTCAGATGTAATTCTACTACGGTTTCTTCAAGGGCCTGAGAGTCTTTGAAATGCAAACATCTGTGGAGATGACTCTCCCACAGGCCAGTGGGAGAATCAGGGCCTAAGTTGGTGGGGCCTCACTTTTACTTGCTTCACTGCTCCTGCCATTAAGATAGGAGACATCTGTTTCTCTTCCAGATAAACACCGATAAACAAAGCCAGAAGATCCAGTCACAGGGACCAACCCCCCTAACACTCCCCATTTCCTTGTCCTTGGCCCACCCCTGCCTTATTTTTAAATTTATTTATTTTTGGCTGTGTTGGGTCTTTGTTGCTGCGCGCTGGCTTTCTCTAGTTGCTGCATGCAGGCTATTCTTTGTTGCTGTGTGCAGGCTTCTCATTGCAGTGGCTTCTCTTGTTGTGGAGCATGGACTCTAGGCTCACAGGCTCCAGTAGTTGCGGTGCACGGGCTCATTGCTCCGCGGCATGTGGGATCTTCCAGGACCAGGGCTTGAACCCCTGTCCCCTGCATTGGCAGGCGGATTCTTAACCACTGCATCACCATGGAAGCCCCCCACCCCTGCCTTTAAAAAGCCTCCTGCCTTTTGTTTTGGCAAAGCTGAGTTCAGTTCATGCTGGACCTCCTTCCCTGTTGCAATAGTTTATTTCTGGGTAGAACCTATCTTCACTATTTTAACTAGTGTCCAGCTTTATCTTTAGCAACAGATCTCAGTGAATATCAGGTCTGAACCCAGAATGCCCATGGTCATTTTTCCAAATCCCACTGGCATGATGTGTCCCCAGTTCCCACCAGTCCACTCCCATAATTATACCTGTCATTATTAGTGAACCAAGAATTATACAATTGCTTTTGGTCCAACCATCTAGCCATTCTGTCTCTGATGTTTCAGGGCACCATATACGGGGGGTGCTCTAGCAAGGGCATCCATCAAAGCAAACTGTTTAAGACAGGGATAGACTTGTCTTTCTTCTCTTAGTACAATCCCTACTATAGAAATCATGGCCCTTGAGGTACCTGGAAAGTATGCTTGCTGATGTCATGTTACCTTACTCAGTTTAGCTTATCCAGGATGAATTCCAAACTTGTGCAGATCTATAAATAGGTGAAAATAGTCAGAAAATGATATTTGTGTCTTAGTAATTTAAATTAACTTGGTACTATTATTATTATTATTTTTTGCGGTACGCGGGCCTCTCACTGTTGCGGCCTCTCCCGTTGCGGAGCACAGGCTCAGCGGCCATGGCTCACGGGCCCAGCCGCTCCGCGGCATGTGGGATCCTCCCGCACCGGGGCACGAACCCGTGTCCCCTGCGTCGGCAGGCAGACTCTCAACCACTGCGCCACCAGGGAAGCCCCAACTTGGTACTATTTTATGGAACTACACATAAAGAAAATATCCCCTAAAGCCTCCTTTATAAGAAAGATGGGAGAATTACTTTTAAACTGTATTTTTAAGCTTTAAATATGAAAAACTTTAAGCACATATAAAAGTAGAATAGTATATTGAACCACTGTCTAGTCATCAGTGTTATGGGATTACAATATTGTCATATTTCTTTCATTTTTTTCCCCCTGAATGTACTATATTTCTAATGATAATCTTTAACAAAAGAACTTCTAACTTGAATTCCACAGACGTTGATTGTGCCCCAGCTGGGTGCGGTTCTTCTTTGGTAGTGATGCTGTTTTTCAACTTCAAGAGGATGTTACTTGCCATCCTTAGGTCATGGTTTGGGTTTTATCCCAGTAACAGCAATCAATACCTTTAGGCTGAGTCACATGCAGTGTCCCCTCCAGTCTCCCTTTTAACTGACAGCACAGTTTCTGACGTAGTTGGGTAGGGTGAAGCGTGTAGTTAGGGCCATCTAGAAATCGACTTACAACACACTACAGTGACTGAATTGACTTCACTGTCAGATGAAGCCTGCCCCTTAGTCTGCATGAGAATATTGTCTTCCTGATAATATAATGATGGCATTCAAGCCCTGAACTATAAATCCAAGTGTAAGCCATTTAATTCTTCCTTTGCACTGGGACATTTTTACAGTGGCATTTATGTCAGAGGAAAAAGTCTTACTACAGCTATATTAGGGTCATTTTCAGTTTGGGTAAACTGAGTCCAAGCTCCAGACTGCAGGCTTAAGTACACGTAGGAAAAAAAATTAATTGGTGCAGTATGTTTATGACATGGTTCTTTTTCCCATAAGAATGTTTATGCAGATCCACTTCAATAAATCAAGGCTCCATCTCAACTGACTTTTTTAGAAGTTCATATGCAAATAAGAGTTCACGAAAAAAAGGAAGGGGCGATTAATTATTTATTAATATGAAGACTGGCAGCCAGTTACTGCTTTATTTTTTTATTTTTTATTTTTGGTACGCGGGCCTCTCACTGTTGTGGCCTCTCCCGTTGCGGAGCACAGGCTTCAGACGCGCAGGCTCAGCGGCCACGGCTCACGGGCCCAGCCGCTCCGCGGCATGTGGGATCTTCCCGGACCGGGGCACGAACCCGTGTCCCCTGCATCGGCAGGCGGACTCTCAACCACTGCGCCACCAGGGAAGCCCACTGCTTTATTAAAAAAGAAAACACACTGGAAAAATCTCAAGGTTTCCACTGTTGTTAGTTGGCCTTGATGCCAATGACTTTCCATGTAAAGTCCATTTACTTTCACCCCAGCCTCCTCATTATTCATGTAAAGATGAAGCAAAACATGACAACAGGTTCGGCACGATCAGAAGTTGGAGAAAACTGAAAATGAGCCACGGAGGAGCAAAAATGACCCGTGCCAGGCTGCTCCCTCCAACCTTCTTTCCCTTTTGCTCGTAGTGGTTTCTGCACTGAGAATTTTCTGGTGCAATCCCAGCCAGGACAGGTGATGCATAGAACAGAGCACCCATCTGGGTGTTTTTATACATTCACTCTAACAAGTTTCTAGGAAATGAGACTAGCTGAATCGTTTTCTGCTTAAACCAGACATGCACTAAGATTCGGAGAGAAAGTATAGGAAGGCTGTTGTCTTGCATTGGTTAAAGGGGGCACTTGGGGGGCATTCTGGGGGTGCGTTTGCTCAGCCTCAGGGGTGGAATGCTTAGAAGAGAGTTTCAGATAGTTCTGTCATTTCAACAAGTAACGGTGACATGAAATCTTTACTGGATGAGTCAGTCTTCTTTTAAATAAGTATTGGCATGTCCCAAGTCATAGAATAAGGATATGGTTCCTCAGTTATAAAAGTAACTCATATTTATAAATACCAGCAAGATGCCTTCAGTTAAAAACAGATGTTCTTGGAGATAACTATTCTATGATAAGACTAAGCATAACAAATATGATTGTTATAATAAAATAAAATGTATACATTGACCTAACATATAAGTGACGTGTGATTGCTGTGATGCATCCCATATGGCTGTTAGCATAACTGACTCCATCTTGGGCCCTTACAGTTTTTCCTGTCCTTCCGCTGACCCTACCCAGGACTGTACTGTGTAGTAAATCACTTCTCCAAAGTCAAGGGCTTTGTAGTTAATAGATATTGTTCAATAATCATTAGGACCAGGTAGCCTCTATGCCCTGTTGGTCCCCAAACAATGATGAAAACCTTTGCTGATGTATTACTGGTGCCCACGAGACTAGTGACCCATTCATGAATCTTGACTTAGGAATGCATATCCTGTTTCTAAGTTCCTACACCCATACCCTAGGTTAACTATAAAACTGTCCTAATGGCCCCTTGGCTGTGTGGAACGCATTTGCAAATGCTTCCAGATCTTTGTCTGTCGGATCCTGCTTCCACCTTGTAAGTTACCCTATAAAAAAAAACAATCCATTGATTATATAGAGCTGCCTGCCTCATTTTTTTTTTTGGTTTCAAGATGCCTTCTCAGTTCAGTGGGCACTTTTATCATTCTCTCCGTCCTCCAATGCAGGGGTCCCCAACCCCCGGACCTCGGACCGCTGTCAGTCCGCAGCCTGTTAGGAACCCGGCAGCACAGCAGGAGGTGAGCAGGGGCCGCTGAGCGAGGAGAGGAGCTTCATCCACCGCTCCCCATCGCCTGCATTACCGCCTGAACCATCTCCCCCTACCGACTCCCCCGCCAACACCCCATCCGTGGAAAATTGTCTTCAAAACGGTTGGGGACGGCTGCTCGAATGCATCCCAGTTCATCATAAGTAGTTAACTGTCAATGTAACTAGCAATTAATACGGACTTTACAGTCCTGTATCTGTAAACTAAAGCAACGAAGACAGCTTTAATAGTATGTTATTTTTAACCGTTTGAATTTGTAATCTGCTTGTTGGTATCAAAATTTTTATCCTACTCATCAAATAAATATTTACAGTCGTAATTAAACACTTTCCCATGATAAGATCTGACATAAAAACAATTGTGATGAAGAAAGTAATGTTAAATAAACTTATTCTATTTTCCTCTTTACCCTTCTCAGAAGCAGTTTATAGAAAACTGGGTAAAATGCATTCAGTGACATTTTATATTTCATTGTATATCTTTTTTTTCTTTTTTTTAGTAATATGCTTATTTATTTATTTATTTATTTATTTTTGGCTGCTTTGGGTCTGTTGCTGCGCACGGGCTTTCTCTAGTCGTGGGGAGCGGGGCCTACTCTTCGTCGCGGTGCGCGGGCTTCTCATTGCGGTGGCTTCTCTTGTTGTGGAGCACGGGCTTCAGTAGTTGTGGCGCGTGGGCTCTAGAGCGCAGGCAGTAGTCGTGGAGCACAGGCTTAGTTGCTCCACGGCATGTGGGATCTCTCAGATCAGGGCTCGAACCCGTGTCCCCTGCATTGGCAGGCAGATTCTTAACCACTGTGCCGCCAGGGAAGTCCCACTGTATATCTTAATAACACTTACTCTTTAAAAACAAAAGCTTCACTACTTAAAAAAAATTATCCAAATGAAAGTTTTTCTACTCCTATAGCTCAGTGGCTCTCAGTTCACTATTTGTTAATAGAGGAATGTTAATTTCAAGTAAAATTTTACTTGAAAATCCAATATGTAAAAATGAATAATATGAAACTGCAGTGGTTGAAAAAGGGCATACGGAGCTCAGGGTCCCACCTACTAAGTTTCTCCTTTGGGCAGAACTCAAGACTCCTGCCAAGCACAATTGGAAAACCACTGCTTTAGCCCATCATAAGGAAATTTATTCTTTCTGTGCCACCAAGCGAGTCCAGTTGGTGATCACCATGCTGTGGGACATGGTTATGATGGACAGGCCACGTCTCAGGCCTGCCAGGTAAAGCGCCTCCTGCTGGGATCCTTCAGAGGTCCTGACAGACACATGGCCCCTTCTCCATCCTTCGTACCTTGTGATTTTAGCCACTTTAACCATGAGTGATTGGACTAGGGATGGGTACCACAATAAAGGACAGTTATCTATAGGCTGCCCAGTGCCATGTAAGTAACCTGGCATGAGAATTCTGCCCAAGGGGACACTCCATCCTGGACAGTCGTTCGTTGACCTATCATTCTCCATGGGGAATCTGAAATTGGAACGTGGCAAGGAGATATACAGAAAGAAGGCAGAAAGCAGAAGCCTTGAGGCAAAGAGAATTAGAGTTAGTTTGTTATGGCAGGAGCAGCGAAAGAAAAGGAGAGAGCAGCTCAGTCATCATGCTGGCACAGCACTAAAGAAGGGGACAGCAGGCCCCTGGTTCAGAGTTCCCTTGACAGACCACTGGGACTTCTGACATGCTGGGAAGGAAATTCTGAGAGGCTGTCCTGTGTTTTCCTCACCATCCCACGTAGCCTTACAAAAATCTTTATCCTGCAAGGCTACTTAAGCACTCTTTGTCGATCTCAATTTGGAAAAGCCTGACAAATGTCACTGTATAGTTTTCCTAATTTGCCAAACATATTATTCAGCTAGGAGATGTCATGTGGAACCAGGTCTGAACAGTAGATATGGCAATATCTCAAGTCTAAGAATATCAAATGTGTGGCATGGGCTCTTCCAGTTCCCACACGTGTGCCCCTGGCAGACATCAGTAATTGAACATGACCCCTTAAGTTACTAATGAGACAGGAATCAATTGCAGATGTTTTTTCAGACAGTTTACTAGGCAGGTTACCAATCCCTATTGTTGATGTGAGAGTTGAAATCCATTTACAATTTCACTTCAGTAAATGTTTTGAATGGGATCATCTTTTTTTTTTTTTTTTTTTTTTTCTTGGTGAGCAGAGTATTTGGCTACGTCTACTGTTTTCAATACTCTCCATGGTGTCTGAAGTCTTCTGCTGAGGTACCAGAGGGGGTGCCTCTGGGGGAAGGAGAGTGAGGCCCACAGTGAGGCTGAACAACTGAAGTCCAGATAAAAGAGAAGCAATTTCACTTTTCTATCTGTATTGAATTTCTGGTAAACTTTTATGTGAGGGAAGTTTTTTACAACTGAGAAAAAAAATTTTGAAATCACTAAATTATACCTCATTTGGATCCTAGTGTTCATACCACTGAATCATTTCATAGATCAATCTGACTTGAGGCTGTCAACTGCCAGAATCAGCCAGCTACTTAAATTTCTCATTTCAAGATCTAAATCTGTAGAACAACATTTCTAAGTACTTTATTAATAAATGATAAACACTAAATTAATAAATGATACCAAGATTTTCCATATGGCATTCACAATACTGCTCTCTTATTAGGTATTAATGAAACATAATAAAGTATCAAGATGCGAAAAAATGTACAGGCACTCTCTCAGTAATTGATAGACCAAATAGACAAAAAAATTAATAAGTATATAGAAGACTTGACCACTCTATCAACCAATTTGATCTAATAGTAATTTGTAGAACACTTCACCCAACAACAGCAGAATACACATTCTCTTCCAATATACATAGAAAATTTACCAAAATAGACAATATTCCGAGCCATGAGACACGTTTAAATAAATTTAAAAGGATTTAGTCATGCAAACTATATTCTCTCAGCACAGTGGAATTTAATTAGAAGTCAATAACAGAAAGATAATTAGAAAGTCCCCAAATATTTGGAAATGAAATAACACATTTCTCAATAACCCCTGGGTAATAAAACAAATCAAAGGGGGTTTCCCTGGTGGCGCAGTGGTTGAGAGTCTGCCTGCCGATGCAGGGGGCATGGGTTTGTGCCCCGGTCCAGGAAGATCCCACATGCCGCGGAGCGGCTGGGCCCGTGAGCCATGGCCGCTGAGCCTGCGCGTCCGGAGCCTGTGCTCCGCAAAGGGAGAGGCCGCAACAGTGAGAGGTCTGGGTACCGCAAAAAAAATAAATAAATAAAAATAAAAATAAAAGGTAAATTAGAAAGCATTTTGCACTGAATGCCAACGCAATCAAAACATACCAAAATTTGTGGAATGCAGTGGCATTCAGTTGACACAATTCTTAAAGGATAGTTCCTAAAACTAAAATGCCTGTATTCAAAAGGAAGGTTATGAAATCATTAACTTCAGCTTCCACCTTAAGTATTAGAAAATAAACAGCAAAGAAAACCAAAAGGGAGCAGAAGAAATGAAATAATAAAGATCAGAGTGAAAATCAATGAAATAGAAAATATAAATAACTGAGAAAAGGAACGAAACCAAAAACTGGTTCTTTGAGAAAAATCATTAAAATTGATAAAAACTCTAGCCAGTCCAATCAAGAGGGAAAAAAAGAATAAACAAGATACTAACATCAGAGATGAGAGATGACTCAACAGATAGTAACAAGGATAATGAGGGAATATTATGAAAAACTTTATGCAAATAAATTTGATAACATAGATGGAATGGATGAATTCTTTGAAAGACACAAACTATGAAAGCCCATTCATTCTACAAGAAATAAATAACCTAAGTAATCCTACATCTATTAAAGAAATTGAATTTGAAATTAAAATTTTCCCACAAAGAAAACTCCAGGTTCACATGACTTCTCTGGTGAATCTTTAAGGAAGAAATACTACTAATTCTACAAAAAATTCTCCAAGGGAATTGCAGAGGTGTGTTACTTCCCAAAACATTCTAGAAGGCCAGTATTATACTGAGACCAAAACCAAAGACACCATAACAAAAGAAATCTACACACCAATATCCTTCATGAAACTTAGTGCCAAGATTCTTAATAAAAGTTTAGCAAATTGAATTCAACATTACATAAATAGCATAATACATCTTGACAAGTGGGGTTTATCTCAGGAATGCACAGTTGTTTTAACATTAGAAAACCAATCAATATAATTCACCATATTAACAGACTAAAATGAAAAACGTGATCATCTCAGCAGATACAGAGAAACCATTTGGCAAAATCCAACAGACATTCCTTATAAAAACTCACAGTAAACTATAAATAGAAGGGAAAATTCTCAACCTCGGGGGAAAAAAGGATTTTTACAAAACAACTTACAGCTAACATCATAGCTAATGATGAAAGATTGACTGAAATGTTTTCCCTGTAAGAATGAAAACAAGGCAAGGATGTTTACTCTCATTGCTTCCACTTAGCATTGTACTAGAAGTTTGATCAATGCAGAAAGAAAATTAAAAGAAATAGAAGGCATTTTTAGAAAAGATTGGATTGGAAAGGAAAAAATAAAACTGCTTTTATTTGCAGATGACATGATTGTGTATGTAGAAAATCAAAGGAAATCTATAAAAAAAGCTACTAGACCTTATAAGTGAGTTCAGTGAAATTGTGAGATACAAGCCCAAAGTGCTAAAGTCAACTTTTTTTCTATATACTAGCCATAAGCTATAAGAAATTGAAATAAGAATGCAATTCCATTTATAATAGTATCAAAGAGTGTGAACTACTTAGGGATAAATCTTATAAAAGATGTGTAAAACCTGTACATTGAAAACTACAAAACACTGCTGAGAAAAATTAAAGACCTAAATAGATGGAGAGATATACTATGTTTATGAATCAGAAGTCTCCATATTAGTAAGATTACAATTATTGTCAAATCCATCTGTACATACTACACAATCTCAATCAAAATCTAAGCAGGATTTTTTGTCAATTGACAAGTTGATTCTAAATTTCATATGGAAATACAAAGGACCTAGAACAGCCAAAACAATTTTAAAAAGAACAAAAATGGAGGGTTAACACAATCTGATATTAAGACATTATAAAGCTACTGTAATCAAAGCTGCAAGTCATTGCTCATCAGGATAGACAGATAGATCAATGGAACAGAATAGCAAGACCAGAAAGTCCAAACCCACATATATATGAACAATTTATTTTTTTCAAAGATACAAAGGCAATTTACTAGAGAAAGGGTAGTCTTTTCAACAAATAGTAGTGGAAAAATTTGCAATCCATATACCAAGAAAAAGAATAACAACAACAACAACAACAAACTGCATTCCACACCTTTTACAGTGTACAAAACTTAACCAAAAAAAAAAAAAAAAGATCATTGACCTAAATGTAAAATGCAACATTTTAAAACTTGTAAAAGATAACATAAGTGAAACCCTTTGTGATGTTGAGCTAGGCAAGTATTTCTCAAGTATGACACCAAAAAAACAATCCATACAATAAAACCTGGTGAATTGGACTTCACCAAAATCAAGAATATCTGCTACTTAAAAGACACTGCTTTATTTGGTTTGGTTTGGTTGAAAAATCAAGCCAAAAACAGAGAGAAAATATTTGGAAATCATCTATCGGATAAAGGATCTGTATCCAGAATATATAAAGAACTCCCAAAACTCAATAATATGAAAACAAACAATGCAATTAGAAAATGGGAAACAAATTTGTACAGGCACATCACCAAAGATGATATAGTGATGGCAAATAAGGGCATAAAAAGTTGCTCAGCATCATTAGCCATTAGTTAATGCAAATTTAAGTTACAATATAGTAACACCATACCTTATTAAAATATCTTAAAAAGACTGAATATAACAAGTATCAGTAAGCATCAGTAAGTGGAACAACTGGAACTCTCATGCACTGCTGTCGGACTTCTTAAAAAGATAAATATACACCTACCACATACCCAGCCATTTCACTCCCAGTTATCTACCCAAGAGAAACAAAAGCATATGTCTACACAAGGATTTGTTCATGAATGTTTACAGAAGCTTTGAATTTATTGTAATAGCCGGAAATTGGAAACAACCCAAATGTTCATCAACAGGTGGATGAATAAACACATTATGGTATCCATACAGTGGAACAGTGTTCAGCAATAAAAAGGAATAAACTCTCAATACTAAAACAACATGTATCAATCTCAAAATAATTATAATGTTGAGTGAAAAAAGCCAGACAAAAAGAGTATATACCATATGATTACATTAATATAAAATTCTAGAAAATACAAACTAATCTATAGTGGCATAAAATAAATAAATGATTTCCTGGGGATGTGGATTAAGGAGGGGGTTAAGGAGCATGAGAGAACTTTGGGGGGTGATGAATATGTTCATTATCTTGATTATAGTGATAGCTTTATAGAGTGTATACATGTGAAAACATCAATTTATACACTTTATATTATTTATTGTATGTCAATTATATATCAGTAACTGTTCAAAATGTATGTGTAAAAATGTTCATTGCACTCTTATTTATAGTAGCCCCAAATGGAAACAACAAAGTGTCTAACAGTAGGGAAATGGCTAAATAAATAATAATGTATTCATAAAATATAATTATCACGCAAGCACTAAAATATTTTCAGAAGAAAATAACATGATTAAAGGGTCATGTTACAAGGCAAATGTTAATAAAAAAGAGAATTCAAAATTATAGATAAGAATGATTGTGATAATCCTGATTTTGTAAGTTAAAATATAATAGAAACAAAATGGGAAGAAAAATCTTGTTTGCTTAATACCTGTGATTCATTGGGTCTATGGCATCTTATCACCTATCTTTAACTTTTGTTCTTGTCTTCTTATATTCACCTAGTTTTCACTTGAATATAAAATATATTAAGGAAGGGGAAACGCAAATATTAATTTTTTTGAATATCCTGGTGGACTTACTATAGAATTTTGCTGCATTGTTTTATTGATTCTAATGAGAGTATATATATCTTAACCATAGATTAAATAAGCTCTTTCAAGTGCAATGCTTTTGCAATCTCTGTTCTCCAAAGATAATTGAGGTCATAAGAATTAAGCATCTCTATATGACCTCTGCTTAGATAAAATCCAACTATGCATGGACAGATATATATGGATATACTGTTTGAGGCTGTGCTCACACACTGTTTAGAAGGAGCCATGCTAGAGCTCAGATAATGTCATCATACCTTCTAAAATAACTTTTAATGTTCAGAAAGAGGAAAGTGTTACTACCTAACAAAAGTTGTAGGAAATCTCTTGGACCGCTAATTGCAACTGAATATGGATTTCTTTAGTGTGACTGCTGTCAAAGGTAGCACCTTGTTTTGTGGAAAACTATTTGGTCAAATAATCTAGGCTATGACATAATTGTATAGTTATATTAGAAAGTAAGATTTCTCAGTCAACAATGTTAAATTCTTCATTCTAATCTAATAACCTGATTTTCTATATTCTGCTTCCCATACTATGGTATGCTTCCCATGAAACTCAAATGTCCCCCACTAATGAGAAAATAGGGAAATAAAATGGGCATATGGTATTTGTTTTTGATTTAGGGGGTTATAATCTCCAGGAGGTCAGTGACTAATTCTTTTGCAACTTCTCAAAAATGGACAGGACATTTCAGAGCTCTTAATAAATTTGTAAACATAGAACAGATTTTTGATAAGACTTGCTCTGTATGCCAAGCTCTTACAAAGGGACAAGATAAACTTGTAAATCATTGATCCAAGCACCAAGGATTGCAAGCATCTCCAGGTTCTCATTTTCCAGATCTGAGGGACTTAACTATAGGCTACAGAGAAGCTGCTAATGCCTTGAGGACAATGTTCATTTTCTAAAAAAGAAGGGCAGATATTGAGAGCAGAGGTTGCCAGGAGAGAGGCACCATCAATCTAGTTTTCTATACTACATACCTTAACTAAAAGATTAAGGAGCTGCAAGATGTTTAATGACTTTCTATTACTGAGGACATAAGGAAAGCATTTGTTTTTCATACTTAACAAAATATGGTTTGAGCAACTATGATGTAAGTCACAGCCCGACAAAGTGAAATACCAAGTTCTGGAATCAAGTACGCGTGGTTGGCTTTCTGCCCATCTTCAGGGAAACATCCTGTTGGCTCCAATTACAAATGAAGCACATTTTCTGTGGTGTAAACACTTAAGTCAGTGGCAAATCGGCCATGGGGCTTTAAAAAAAAAAAAGAGGGCCAGTGTGAATCACTAGATTATACATTGTCCTCCAATAGAACGCTTATTAGGCCAAGTGATGAATGCCTAATTAAAAATAATAATGATGAGAAACATTTAAAGTGATTACTATATGCAAGGTGTACTCATTTTATTATTCCAATTAATTATAACATCAGTGAAGACTGACCTGTACTCACACCCGTTTTACAGATCAAGAAAGGGAAGTTGAGAGCATCTTTTCACAGCTTGTTTTGACAGAGCCAAGACAGATGCCTAAGTCCTCAGTGCTCTTAACCACTTCTCTACTGCCCCCAATCAGAAGGAACTTCCTGAGGCAGCCTAGCCAACTTATCTAAAATATTCTCTTTGGACATTGAATTAGACTAAATTATTGCATTAGAAATTGTATTAGAACATGTTAAACATGCAGTTTTGTACTTGCAGATTAAGTAAAAATTACAAAGGAAGGTTTCTTAAAAAAATCTCCAATATTTTGCAGTAATTAAAAAACTCAAATTACTATGGGCTTCAGTTTTATATATATATATACTTTTTCAGATTCTCTTCCATTGTAGGTTATTATAAGATATTGAGTATAGTTCCCTGTGCTATACAGTAGGCCCCTGTTGTTTACATATTTTATATTGAATATATACCAGCGTGCATATGTTAATCCCAAACTCCTAAATTACCCCCAATCCCCGGCCATTTGATGGTGTCCTTTGATGCACAAAAGTTGTTTTTTGGTTTTTTTTTTTTTTTTTTTTGTGGTACGCAGGCCTCTCACTGCTCTGGCCTCTCCTGTTGCGGAGCACAGGCTCCGGATGCACGGGCCCAGCCGCTCCGCGGCATGTGGGATCTTCCCGGACCGGGGCACGAACCCACGTCCCCTGCATCGGCAGGCGGACTCTCAACCACTGTGCCACCAGGGAAGCCCTAGTTTTTGGTTTTGATGAAGTCCGAGTTATCTATTTTTTATTTTGTGGCTTGTGCTTTTAGTGCTATATCTCAGAATCCATTGCCAGATATGAGGTCATAAAAATTTAACCCTATGTTTTCTTCTAAGAGTTTTAAAGTTTTACCTTTTTAGTTTAGGTCTTTGATCAATTTTGAATTAATTTTTGTACATGGTGAGAGGTGAGGGTCCAACTTCATTCTTTTTCATGTGGCTATCCAGGTGTTCCAGTACCACTGGTTGAAAAGATTATTCTTTCTTCTTGAATGGTTTTGGCACCCTCGTCAAAAATAAGTTGATGATAGACGCATTGGTTTATTTTTCGACTCTCAATTCTATTCCATTGACCTGTACGTCTGTCCTTATGTCAGTGCCAGTACTGTTGCTTTTCAAAGAATGAGGTTTTACAAACATTCATGATTGACACAGTCCAGAACCTCACAACTCCAATATTTTTAATAAATGATTACCTAGCCTTGAGATTGGCAAATAATTTGGCTCAAATAATCCAATTACCTATTAAAACTTATACTGTATCAGTAGTGAACTGTTATAAAGTCACCTGCTATCTACTATGTTTAGGATGAAATTTATATGACAAAAATAAGTCACATTTTCTTATTTGACTGTGCTTTTTGAAAATTAAACTCTCAAAATAAAGTACATTATACAATTTTGGAACTGAAAAAACTTAGACATCAGCTAGGCCAATCTATTTGTTTTTGTTTTACAGATTAAAAAATAAACCTTGGCTCTTTTCATAATAAAGATGTCACCTCTCCCAAACTGTGATCTTAAAAGCATCTCCTCCATTGAATTCATTTGCAGACTAGAAATAATTCAGGTGTTTTGACAGACTGTGTACTTCTTCTCTAAAGGGAACAAACAATTATTGGTGTGCACAGAACTTATTAACATCTCTTTTGTAGTCAAGGCCCATCATACAGAGGTTGTGTCAGTAAATATTTAGATGATAGAATTCTGTATTTGCCATTTGGATACTTGGCACCATGTAGACCCAAGAAAAAAATCTTATTAGTAAAGATTATTTTAACACAGAAACACACTGAGAGAATAATGTCATATTTTGAAACAAAATGCTAAAGAAATAAACTAATAAATCATGGAGTGATTCAGAAATATTTTTTGTGTTCTATATATCTTATATATTTAAATTTTTATTAATCTAATTAATATAGATTTATAGTGTGTTACTTTACAGGAATATGGCTTTACTGATGTTTAACAAAAGATCAGGCGCTCTGTTATGGACTGAATTGTGTCTCCCCAAAATTCACATGTTGAAGCCCTAACCCCCAATGTAACTATATTTGATGATAGGGCCTGTGAGGAGGCGATAAATGTTAAATGAGGTGAAGCCCTAATCCAGTAAGGCTGGTGTCCTTATAAGAAAAAGGACAGACGCTAAAGCTCTCACTTTCCACCACATGAGGACACAGCAAGAGGGCAGCCATCAGCAAGCCAGGAAGAGAGTCCTCACCAGAAACTAAATCAGCCAGCAACAAGATATGGACTTCTCTGCCTCCAGATTGGGAGAAATACATTTCTGTTGTTTAAGCTGTTCAGTCTATTGCACTTTTCTATGGCAGTCCAAGCTGACTAACACATGCTTTTACATGCTGAAAACCAATCTATACTGTTTCTTAGGATCAGAACCTAGCACAGCATTCACACTGTGTTTACAATTGTTTTTCATTGTAGTTGCACATAAAAGGATTATATGAAGATGTAAGAGGTATCAATCTGAAAGGGGTCCTCCAATCTGCTGTAGATAATCATCACATCACTTAGACAATAAATCCTTGCACATTAGATGAATACCAAACTTGATCTCTAAGATGAATAAGGAGATTCAATCCATACCACATTTTTAACAGCAAAGAAACAGACTATTTCCTAATTGAAATCTTTCTGGAAGAAGGAGAGGAATAAAAATATGACAGAAAAAGAAGAAGAAAAATAAGAATAGGAAGAAGAGGAGGAGGAGGAAGGGGAGGAGATCAAGAAGAGAAAGGAGAGAAAACAAATAAGGCAAATAACTTTTTTTCTTATTTTTTTGTTTGTAAGCATCAGACGGCTACACCTTGGAAAAAGTTAAAAAGTACATTATAATATTTAAGTAAAAATACAGAAAAGCTGATTTAATAATACAAGTGCTATGTATACACTTTGGCTGAGAACTTAAATGTTTCACATGAGCTCATGAACGGTTGAAATAAAAGAGCTCCAAGAGTGAATATTTTTAAAGAAGTTTAATCAAGACTAAGAAAAAGAATTTTAATCTTAAAAAGGATGCTATTTCTGGAACTACAACAATGTACTTGAATTAATGCAAACCAAGGAAGAATCTTAAAACTCTGGGAGCTAAAAGCCATTTAAAAATTCTTTAAAATATTAAAGATTTAAAATTCTCAGCCAAGTTGTCAAAGGAGTGTAAGACTATGCAGGCCAGATGAATAAAGCCATCCTTTATACCTTCCTTAAATGCTTAATTCATTCACCTGTTAATCCATTCATTTGCCAACTGTTCTGGAAGACTTCAATAAAATTCCCCATTATAGACCTGACTCCCCTAATACCCCATAAGTGATTATCTTTCCTCTTACGAGAAACAACCAGGATTAACTAATGAGACCTTGTAATTGCATCAAAGTTTCATTAACACACTTCCAGAGGACATTAAAACTTAACTGCTGCTTGTGATAGAATTTGTGGTGCCTTTAAAATTCCCATGAAAACTCTTTTAGTGTACAGGAGAGGGGCTTGCTCACTGAGCTCATCTCCAGTGAGGTAAGAAAATTCTGGGGTTCCCTGGTGGCGCAGTGGTTGAGAGTCCGCCTGCCGATGCAGGGGACGTGGGTTCGTGCCCCGGTCCGGGAAGATCCCACGTGCCACGGAGCGGCTGGGCCCGTGAACCTGGCCGCTGAGCCTGCGCGTCCGGAGCCTGGTTGACTTAGAGCTCATCATTCTGCCCAAGAGGAGGTAATCAGTATTGACAATACCTTGCTTTTTCAAAGCAGTTTCTAGTTGTTCCTCATGAGCACAACTACGGCTTTAAGACAAACCCTCTGTTCGCTCTCTGAAAATGACAAAACGGAAGGTACAAAAAGTCACAGACATTGAAGGAGGGGGCGTGGCACAGGGTGGTGGAAGAAACCACACCAGCAGAGGCCAGAATCCAGAGCAGATATCACCGGAAGGTGGTTTAATACTGGTTTTGGCAGACAATAAAGGAGCACTAAAAGGTGATATTAACTGCTCTCTGATTCTTGTGCCTGAAATTTCCTCCATCATTGTTATACAGATTCCAAACTGGGCCTAATATCCAGAGAAGTTTGCCCCCATTCGTTTGCACAAGGTCCTAAAACCACCGTCCATTTGTTCATTTATACAAACACATATTGATAACCTATGTGCCAGGCTTTACTATATACCCCTTCAGATACTTAGATAAACTGGTAACATCACATTATATTCAGATCACAGGGATTGAGACTTGAATTGGCTTATTTTGCAAAATGTCTTCTTTATTATTTTTGAAGAAGATATCAACTTTGGAGTATTTTAAAGTTAGTTAGTTTTTTTTTTCCTTAAAGAATCAATTTTATTTATTTATTTATTTTTCAGTGTGTTGGGTCTTCGTTGCTGTGCCCGGGCTTTTCTAGTTCTGCTGAGTGGGGGCTACTCTTTGCTGTGGTGCATGGGCTTCTCATCATGGCGGCTTCTTGTTGCGGAGCACAGGCTCTAGGCATGTGGGCTTCAGTAGTTGCAACATGTGGGCTCAGTAGTTGTGGCTCACGGGCTTAGTTGTTCCGCGGCATGTGGGATCTTCCCAGACCAGGGATGGAACCCATGGTCCCTGCATTGGCAGGCGGATTCTTAACCACTGCACCACCAGGGAAGCCCCCGAAGTTACAGTTTTCACTTGCACATAGTCTAACTTCCCAAACCTTCTTCCCACTTGTATCTCCAGACTAGGCTGTTAAACTTTGCTTAATGAACTTTAGGAAACATGAAAGAAGATCCTCTTAGAAACTTGCTTGTCTTGGAGCAAGATGCTCAAAATGGAAAGCCAGATGCTGGCATGATCGAGCTCTTACAGGCTTACCCTCAGGACTGTCACTTGGTGGCAGTCCCTGGTAACAGGAGCCTCCATTCCTGCTCTAGCTGGAGGGTGTGGTGGCAGCAACCTTAAGCCTTCTGAGATAGGGACATTTTCTTTTTCTTGAGGAAGTTCTACAGGTCAAGTGATAGCAGGAGTTGCAGAGAGGCAGCCATTGCTAACCTAGGGCAATGTAATTTTGAGCTAGAATCGAGGTGTGTGCATATATCTTATGAGTCTGACACAGATCTTTTCCCGGGGCAATATTCTCTGTCTCTAGACAAACCAGAGTCTGGAGAAAGCTGCATTTCCAGCTTTGATGGCCACATTGTAATTAGCTGAAAAGATTCTGACTAGATCTCTGCTTCTAAATCAGAGGCTGCATGTGGAGACAGAGGGCCTGAGTGTGAATCTAAGTTAATCACTTACTATTTATCTGGGCCTCAGTTCTGTCATGTGTCTACTGGAGGAGATTAGCATCCACCTCCTGGATTTGCTATGAAGAAAAATGGTAGAAGACAAGCCTCAAGTGTAATGGTGCTCAGGGAGGTGTTCTGAATCTGAATTTTGATAGCTGCTCTCTCTACAGAAGTGTGTGTCTCTCTTTATTATGACTCTGTGTCTCTTCCTACACCCAACAAATCTTCAGTAAATTACCAAAGACCCAAACTTAGTTTTTTCCCTTGTAATTGGAATCACAGGAGAAGAGAGAATTATGCAAACATACAAAGGACTTCCTCAGTGTGCTACTCAATGGTCTCTTCAATAAGTGGTGCTGGGAAATCTGGACAGCTACATGTAAAAGAATGAAGTTAGAACACTCCCTAACACCATACACAAAAATAAACTCCAAATGGATGAAAGACCTCAATGTAAGGTCGGACACTATAAAACTCGTAGAGGAAAACAG
This sequence comes from Kogia breviceps, assembly GCF_026419965.1. Classification (NCBI taxonomy): domain Eukaryota; kingdom Metazoa; phylum Chordata; class Mammalia; order Artiodactyla; family Physeteridae; genus Kogia; species Kogia breviceps. The sequence goes on along the minus strand of NC_081321.1, from coordinate 37,512,344 downwards.
GCAGAACACTCTTTGACATAAATTGCAGCAAGATCTTTTTTGATTCACCTCCTAGAGTAATGAAAATAGAACCAAAAATAAACAAATGGGATTTAATTAAACTTCAAAGCGTTTGCGCAGCAAAGGAAATCATAAACAAAACAAAAAGACAACCCTCAGAATGGGAGAAAATATCTGCAAATGAAGAAAACTGACAAGGGATTAATCTCCAAAATATACGAACAGCTCATGCAGTTCAGTATCAAAAAAACAAATAACCCAATCAAAAAATGGGCAGAAGATCTAAAGAGACATTTCTCCAAAGAAGACATACATGTGGCCAAAAAGCACATGAAAAGATGCTCAACACCACTAATTTTTAGAGAAATGCAAATCAGAACTACAATGAGGTATCACCTCCCACCAGTCAGAATAGCCATCATCAAAAAATCTACAAACAATAAATGCTGGAGAAGGTGTGGAGAAAAGGGAACCTTCCTACACTGTTGGTGGGAATGTACATTAGTACAACCATTATGGAGAATAGAAGGGCAGTTTCTTAAAAAATTAAAAATAGAGCTACCATATGATCCTTTGGTCCCACTCCTGGGCATATATCCAGAGAAAACCATAATTCAAAAAGATACATGCACCCCAATGTTCATGCAGCACTATTTACAACAGCCAGGACATAGAAGCAACTTAAATGTCCATTGACAGAGGAATGGATAAAGAAGATGTGGTACATATATACAACAGAATATTACTAGGTCATAAAAAGAACAAAATGATGCCATTTGCGGCAACATGGATGGACCTAGAGATTGTCATACTGAGTGAAGTAAATCAGACACAGAAAGACAAATATCATATGATATTGCTTATATGTGGAATCTAAAAAAATGGTACAAATGAACTTATTTACAAAACAGAAGTAGAGTCACAGATGTAGAAAACAAACTTATGGTCACCAGGGGATAAGGTGGGGGGAGGGATAAACTGGGAGATTGGGATTGACATATACACACTACTATATATAAAATAGGTAACTAATAAGAACCAGTTGTATAGCACAGGGAACTCTACTCAGTACTCTGTATTGGCCTATATGGGAAAAGAATCTAAAAGAAAAAGAGCAGATATACGATCATGTATAACTGATTCACTTTGCTGTACACCTGAAACTAACACAACATTGTAAATCAACTATACTCCAATAAAAATTTAGATAAATAAATAAAGCCCTTCTCTATAGACTTATTTTTTAAAACACTTTAAATAAAGGAAACAAATAGTACTGTAAAAATAAAATAAACTAAAGTAATACTTCTTTCCTTAAAAATAAATAAAATATATGACACTCAAAACCACATTCTTAAAAAAAACTCCATTTTTGGCTATCCTTTGAGCACGTGCATTCCTCTGCCTATATGTCCCACAAATTTCTGATGCCAACGAGAAGGTAATTCAAATCTGGTAAAAGTTGACTGTCTGAAGCCTTCCAATATTTCTTCTTCTTTTTTGGGGGTGGGATCAGGGTCAGGGCAGGACATGAAGCAGGAAGTGTCACCAGCATGGATTAGTGTGATGAAAAGGATAAAAGCTGAGCAAACAATCATACTTGGACAAGTCTTGGTGTCCTCACTTCTAAATTGGGGGTGTGTGAGGATTGAGCTAGATAATTTATGGAAGCTGCCTAACACAGTGCCTGATACACAGTATGTGTTCAAGTCGGTTATTTTCACTTCTCATCTGTGGATCCTAAATTCAGAGATATTCCTGTCTTATGACTTCCCACAGCCTTCTCTTTTTTTTTTTTTTTTTTTGGGGGGGGGGGCCTCTCACTGCTGTGGCCTCTCCCGTTGAGGAGCACAGGCTCCGGACGCGCAGGCGCAGCGGCCACAGCTCACGGGCCCAGCCGCTTCCTCCGCGGCACGTGGGATCCTCCCGGACCGGGGCACGAACCCGCGTCCCCTGCATCGGCAGGCGGACTCGCAACCACTGCGCCACCAGGGAAGAGCCAGCCTTCTCTTTTCCACGTATTATGTCCTGACTTGCATTATAATAATGGAAAAGACATCCTCTCCCCACTCCTTCAGGACAAGGACTCTGTCTGATTCCTCTTAGTACATTCCAGAGACCTAAACCGGTCATAAAAACATTCACTTATGAAATGATTAAGACATTCCATATAATTAGGAGGGGACTGTGTGTGGTTTTAAAGAAAGCTAGTTCTATTTGCCAGTTTTCGGTAAAAGACTGTAAAGACAAACGTACCAAGAGTGGGGGAATATTAGTTAAGAGAAAGAGAAAGGAATTTCCACCTGGTTTTGTACCCAGCAGGGCAGGAGGATGTGCCAGGGTCAGATCAATGACTATCTCTTGCCCAAGAAGCTACTGAAGATTGAGGTTCTCTACTGTAGAAATGAAATTTAAGTCTCCGAGTTGAAGGGAGCAAGCACTTGAATATTCCAGTACTCCCTGGAGCTCAGAGAATGGGGAATCTTTTAAAGGGCATAAGAGAAAAGCAAGCTTTATGTCTGTTCTAAATATTTGCAAATAATGGGACCATACAAAGTTTTGGCTAAAGGATTACAACATTGGAAGGCATTCTGGTAAAGTAATGTACCCCGGAAGCGGCTTTCCTGTGAAGAAAACACAAATTTCTATTTGCTAAAGTCTAATACATAGATTGTGATCAAAATCACAAATAAAGCTTCAGCCAAAATTAACTGTTTTGTTAAATAGAAACCACAAGGGATACAGTGGGTAGAAACAGTTGCTTCATTTTCTGCACTAACACCATGGAATATGGAGGGATACATTTTCCTGCGAGACAGAAAGCTAATGAACTATAGTGAAATGTGCCTCGAGACTCCTACTGAAATAGCACTTAAAAAAATTCTGTTTGGAATTTAAACAAACAAGACTGTATTCGCAAGGCGTTAGGAAATGAGGTTACTATTCAGTGGATTGCAGGAATCGATCCCCTGTAGCAGAGGTGCCCCTTGTATTACAGACAGAGACTATCGAATAATCCCAGGTTTATGCTTGGTGTAGTGTTGGCCACATAACAAGTGTTAAATAAAATAATAGCAACATGTGACATGGGAGCCTGATTCTCTCATTCTTAATGCTAAACCTACATACCAGATGGTTATAACACACCCGTAATCAAACGCAGAGCCGTGTGGGCTGGGGTCTGGCTGTGGCAGCTCTGAGTCAGGCGGCTGCCTTCCCCGCCCCGTCTTGTGGAAGAGCTTCACGACCTCCGCCAACAGTTATTAGGAGCAGTGCTGGGGCTTTTGAGAGCTCACAGAGCCTTGGATGGGTTCAGACAATTCCTGAGTGACTCCAGTTTCCTTCAACTACGCGTGGAATGGCACCTTATCAGTTCCCTTTACCACTGAGAGAAGCAGCTTTCTAATAAGATCTGTAGATACACTGAGGGACCTTAGCTAGAACAAGTACAGTTGAGCGTTTGTGAGACTTGAAAGTATTAGCTCTCTAAAAAAAACTCGACCTTGAGGACGCTACACTGAGTGAAATAAATCAGTCATGAAAGGACAAATACTGAATGATTCCAGTAATATGAGGTTCCCGGAGGAGTCAGATTTATAGAGACAGAAAGTAAGATGGTGGTTGCCAGAAGCTGAGGAAGGGGGAGAGTGCAGTTATTGCTGAATGGATGCAGAGTTGCAGTTTTGCACAATGAAAAGAGTTATGTGGATGGATGGTGGTGGTGGCTGCACAACAATACGAATGTCCTTAATATCACTAAACTGTACACTTAAAAATGGTTAGAATGATAAATTTTATGTTATGTGTATCTTACCACAATATAAAAATTTATACATAGGCATATTAATAAAAACAGAAATAGACTCACTGACATAGGAAACAAACTTACAGTTACCAAAAGGGAAAGGGTAGAAGGGAGGGAAAATTAGGAATTTGGGATTAACAGATACACACTACTATGTATAAAGTGGATAAGCATGAGGACCTACTGTATATATAGCACAGGGAACTATAGTCAATGTCTTGTAATAACCAATAATGAAAAAGAATCTGGAAAAGAATATATATATGTATAACTGAACCACTTTGCTGTATAACTGAAATATTGTAAATCAACTATACTTAAATTTTAAAAATTTGAAAAAATATGTAAATAGACACATAAATAAAAACCTAATAAACACTTATTTCTTCGGAGGGTCAGTGAAACCCATAGTGATGTTCCTCCTATCGTAAAAAGAGAGCGGACGCGTGTTGAAGCATTTAAGAGACGGTCCTCCACAACGCTTTCTTGTAGGAGTTGGTTCTCCCTAGAGCATGAGCCCTTCCAGGGCAGTGTCATACCACCTTCATCTTTGTGTCCTTGTGGCTCAAAATATGAGGTTCACAGTGTCCCTGGGTTTATATTACTAAGATAACCCAAATGTTAAATGGACTCTTCAGTCTTACCAAAATTTAATGATCAAAAAAAACAAAAAAAAATCAGACTGCTTCTAAAGCAACTGAATTCAGTGGGAAGAAAAATGTATTTCTCTTTGAAATTTGAAGTTATATAAGTCAAACTTCAAAGAACACCAGCACATTCTTTCATGCTGCATATGTTTTTTTGAGCTGAAGAGCTCAAACCTTTGGTGCTCTGACACTATGCTTCCCTGAAACTGTAGCCTGGGAAATCAAACTTCACATTGGACCAACCTCTACTATGTGTTGGTTATTGACTTGGCAGAGAACAACCTGATCAATAATTACCTGAAAGAAAATGCTCGTTTGATCTAAAAATGAAGCTCATGTTTTCATGATCAAAGCAGCTTCTCAAGGAGAATCATACCCTTGCATTGATTATGCTCTCACATCCTGACGCGGAGGCCTCCCGAAACCTTTCTCACTTGACTTTCAACGTGAGGCTCCTTCTCTTACGTTTATATTCTCTACCAGGCAATAAGAATGTGATGGAGTATCTTTGTGTCTTAAGGGTCTTGTCTCCCTAGTCATACTCAAAGTTCCTTGTGTAGAGAGATACCATATTTTGTTAGTAAAGTTGGGTCAGATACTATGCTGGACACGTTGTCCTTGTCAACTACAAACCGTTACCCAATACTTCCTGGGTGAAATGCGCTTGCAATTCATAATTAAGTGATTGGTTGAATGTCTATTGACTGAATGGAAAATTGCTTATTGAAGTCAGTCTCAATGCAACCAGTGGACTTCCCTCTTCACTGACCCATGCCTGCAAAACTCGCATTACACACTCTAAACTCAACCAAGTGGGGACAGAAGTGATTGTTGGCTGTCCTCTGAATCAGTAATTTACATGACAGATTGTTCATTCTTTTCTCTCTCTTTGTTCATCTACTTAAAAAATGTTTTTTATTGTGGTAAAATACACATGTACCATCTTAATGGTACATTAAATACACATTTACCATCTTAATCATTTTTAAGTGTGCAGTTGAGATGTGTTAAATACATCCATCATGTTGTGCAACCAACAGTACCATCCACCCACACAACTCTTTTCATCTTGCAAAACCGAAACTCTGTACCCATTAAACAATAACTCCTCCCGCTCCCAACACCACTAGCCCCCAGCAACCACAATGCTACTTTCTGCCCCTATGATTTTAATTATTCTAAGTACTTCATGTTAGTGGAATCATACAGTACTTTTCTTTTCATGACTGACATTTCATACGGTGTATGTCCTCAAGTTTCAACCATACTGTAACATATGTCAGAATTTCCTCCCTTTGGGGCTTCCCTGGTGGTGCAGTGGTTGAGAGTCTGCCTGCCAGTGCAGGAGACACGGGTTTGAGCCCTGTTCCAGGAGGATCCCACATGCCGCGAAACGACTGGGCCTGTGAGCCACAACTACTGAGCCTGCACGTCTGGAGCCTGTGCCCCGCAACGGGAGAGGCCGCGACAGTGAAGGGCCCACACAACGCCATGAAGGGTGGCCCCCGCTTGCCGCAACTAGAGAAAGCCCTCGTGGAGAAACGATGACCCAACACAGACAAAAATTAATAAATTAATTAATTTTAAAAAATAGGACAGGAAAGGAGGAGAGATGGGAAATATTTTTTAAAAAGAACTTCCTTCCTTTATAAGGCTGAATAATATTCCATTATGTGTATATACCACATTTTGCTTATCCATTCATCTCTTGATGGACATTTGGGCTGCTTCCATGTTTTTGCCATCGTGAATAACATTGCTATGAACATGACTTCATGTTTACCTACTTTTTAGCTCAACAAAAGTCCAGAGTAATAATTCATTAGAGACACGAACACCATAAGAGGACTGGGAAAAGCAAGAGGATTCATGAACAATTTCAGCCACTAGCAAATATCCTTCAAGCTATCTATTTAAGCCAGTTCTAAACTCCATTGCATTATGTGGAAAAATAAAGTAGAATCTCCATTTTACTAGGTTAAAAGTCACTCAAGGGTTCCATACACTGATCAAATCTCAATATGTTTTAGGATCAGAGAAATGTTTGCTAGAAGGGATATGCGAGACCATCAAGTTTAGTGATTCCCATTCTTGGCTGCACATCAAAATCACCTAGGGCTCTTAATAAAAATACTGATGCATAGATCCCATTCCCAGAGATTCCGATTTAACTGGCCTGGGGGTAGGCATCAGTACTGTTCAAAGTTTTTTAGGTAACTAATGTACAGCCAGAGTTGACAATCACTGATATAGCTCAACCCCTTCCTTGCCCCCATTTAGAGAGAGAAACGGAAATGATTTGCTGAAAGTAACACAGAAATCAGTAGAATGATGCAAACAGGAATTTTAAAATCCCAAATCTAGTACTCTAAACCTTTTGAAACTTCTTTTTACAGTACTCTGCCTCCAATTCTGTTCTGTAGAAAGTGCAAAAATATAAAGTACTATCAAGCAGGTGATTTTTATTCAACCTAGGATAATTTAAATTGACATTAAAGGCAAACTGGAAAGTTTATTTTAGTTTTCACTTCAATGTCTGAATGGCAATGAATCCAAAAAGTGAAAGAATTCTACCTATTATCAGAAATCTGCCAAAGGAAGAAAAAGTCTGTGTGTGCCTTGAAATATTATACACTACTATAATTAAATAGATTAATTGGAGGCACAAAGTTTAAAGAAGAGAAGAAAACAGAGATGAAATAACAGGACTGATTCTAAAGATGATTCCATTCTGCTGTAAAAGTCAAGTAATGGAAACCCAAGAGGAAATACAAATGGCCAATACATATGAAAAGAGCCTCAGTCTCACCAGTGGTCAGGAAAATGGAAATTAAACTACAGCTTGATTTATCAGATTAGAAAAATTGATAACATCCAGGCCTGGCGAAGACATGGGGAAAAGGGGAATCCAAGGCACATTTGGAACATGTGTCACTTCCAAACAGTCTCTGAACAGGAATGTACAGACTACCAAAGATCTTGGGAGAGGAAGTCCTTGGGAAAGACCTGTTGTTCTTCATTAAACATGTTATTTTGCCTTCCACTCAGATTCTTGACAGAGAGAATCCCAAAGTGGGAGTTCCTAGCTTTGGACCAGTCTTCTGTGGCTTTTTTCATGGTCCAGATACAGGAGACTTTTTTTTTTTAATTTTTATTTTATTTTTAACATCTTTATTGGAGTATAATTGCTTTACAATGGTGTGTTAGTTTCTGCTTTATAACAAAGTGAATCAGTTATACATATACATATGTTCCCATATCTCTTCCTTTAAATTCCTACTTTCAGCTTGAGTGAGTTTGAGTCCATTTTGCCACTTGCTATTGATGAGTCCACATTAATACAGAAAGTAAGCACTTCATGCAAAAGTTTCTTAGGGTGGCCTGGCTGCCAGGGCATATGTTCCAATGAACCCAGTGAAGTTCTGATTTTCTTCCTTAATCTCCTTGAAGCAAAATTTGTGTACACAAAGGACCCTAATTCTTTGTCTTAGGTCCTTGTTTAGTGTGTATGGATCAGCTCCTGAGAAGCTCAGCAGTGTCTGGGCTACTCTTCGTCTCATGGGCCCTTGCTCCCATCCAGAGCCCACTCCAGCAATGGATCTCAATGTTCTCGACTGGAGAAAGCAATGCTCACCCACTCCTCCATCCTGGATTCCTCAACACCGTGCACATCCACGAGCTCTATACTCCTAGGTGGTAACCTTCTCAATAGCTCAGTTGCTGGCTGTGCACCTCCCACCATTTCCTGAGTGCTTGCTGGTATCAGGACAGCACTTCATTCTGCCATATTCTCATTTTGTCCTCCAACAATCCTATAAGGTAGTTATTATTTTTATTTCTATTTGCATATGAGAAAGCTGAAGTTTAGAGTTTAAATGCCTTCCATGAGGACACCTAGCGTGTAATGGGCCCTCTTTTTTCTGATTCAGGAGTGTCACCTGCATGTAAAATAGTTTTGAGGAGTGAAAATATACTCTTCCACCAATTTCCTCTTTTAGGGATACTATATCTGAACACATCCCTGAGGAACCAGTTAATGTGTGGGATGCTAACCCCAGGCTGGTGACTCCAGTGACTAATCCCTGAGCCACCTCCACTGAAGGAAGGAGCCTCTGCTGCCATTGCTGCCACCTGCTGGAAACTGGTCTCTCTGCCCAAGCTGATGTCAGGGCCATGCCATGGCCCTCCCTGGTGCTTTAACTTCCATCCATTGCACCCTCTCCTTCTTCTGGGACAATGGTCAAAACCTCAACAAGTTCTCCCCCATATGTCTTCTTAAATTGGGGCCCCAAGGGCTTCCACCTATGTGTTCCCACCTTTTCCTATTGGGAGAAGAGAGAACAGCCTCCTTCCTCCTAGAGCAGAGCACTTGCTATCCTGTCCCATAGAGCTGGCCGGGAAAAGCAGGACAGTGTCCTGTGGAGATGGGTGAGGCTCTGATCCCAGCGAGATCCCCAGCCTCTTCATGTGATGCAATACGGTAACTCCTTGGACTTATGACACTTGGTACAGCGTTCTCCAATCAGAACTTCAGGAATCTCTCATGAATATGAATCAACAATGAAGACTTGATTATCAAAACTGATGGCACCCCCTTCCTCCCACTGACTTCAAACAAAGAATTTAGGTACTCTGTGTACAGAAAATTTGCTTCAAGGAGATTAAGGAAGAAAAGCACAACTTCAGTGGATTCGTTGGAAGATATGCCCCGGCAGCCCAACCACCCTAAGAAACTTTTACAACATGAAGTGCTTGCTTTCTGTATTAATGTGGACTCGTCATTAGCAAGTGGCAAAAATGGACTCAAATTCACTTAAGCTGGAAATAGGAGTTTTTAATGTCTCCTGTATACTAACCATGGAAAAAGCCACAGAAGATTGCTCCAAAGCCAGGAACCCCTCTCTGGGATTCTCTTTGTCTCTAATCTCTGCCTCTCTCCGCAGGCTGGCTTCACTCTGTCTGAGTTCAGAGGTGCTAGTGGAGAGTTTGAAGGGAGAAGAGGATAGGCATGGAGAACAGCATCCCAAGCTCACATCCCCTCCCCTCCACAACCAAGGGGAAAACCTTCCCAGTGGCTCCACTTAGAAAAATCCTGGAGAAGGATTCAAATAGTCCTCTTTTGGATCATGTGACCATCTCTGAGAAATGGAATGGTCTTTGTTACCATAAGAAAGAGGAAGGAGTACTGGGCACAAAATGAAAAATGGCCATTACCGTTCTACATAATGAATAAATGTTTGTAAGATTTACATTTATTTTGTTCAATTTTCATCATCAATTTTGTTTAAAAAAAAAAGCAGTTTAAATAGATTCCCATGGAGAGAATCCCAAAGGAAATTAGGAAATCCCATTGGAAGTTAGGTCTTAACTTATTATCCATATTTTTTCCTTTATCTCATTTGTCACTATTTTAATTATATGCTTATGGTATGATCATTTGATCATTTTGATAATTGCTTGCCTGCTCGACTGGAATGTAAACTCCACGAGGGCAAGGATATCTTTATTCACCATGATTTCCTCAGCACCTAGAACATTCCTGGCATACAGTTGGCATACAACACATCCTGTGAATGACTAAATGAAGAGTCAACTCAACCTTTGCTAGACAACGTAAGGCAGCACCAGGTGACTCCAAAGTTAGAGAATCATAAGAAACAGCAACAGAAAGAAAGAGGAAATTAGATGAATGCCTGGAATTAGAAGATCCAACTAGGATTTCCCTGGTGGCACAATGGTTAAGAATCCGCCTGCCAATGCAGGGGACACGGGTTTGATCCCTGGTCTGGGAAGATTCCACATGCTGCGGAGCAACTAAGCCCGTCCACCACAACTACTGAACCTGCACTCTAGGGCCCGTGAGCCACAACTACTGAAGCCCATGCACCTAGAGCCCGTGCACCGCAATCAAGAGTAGTCCCCGCTCCATACAACTTGAGAAAGCCCACGCGCAGCAACAAAGACCCAACGTGGCCAAAAATCAATAAATAAATGTATTTTAAAAAAAGAAGACCCAACTAGCCTCACCATTCACGGCCAGCAGGAAATCCACAGAACAGAAACATGGTAATACCAAATAATAAGGGTCCAATGAGATAAACATCAAAAATTTAAGATGGTCGTAAAAGAAAAAGGTTCAAAGTTCTAGCTAATTCTGAAATTAAAGTTTACAGAAAAAGTTGACATTTATATTATGTGAAAAACAGAATTTGTTTAAAAAAACTACCACCTATCACTATATTTCTATTTGACCCAATTTTCAGATGGAAATATCATCAAGCCAGACATCCAGAGAGATCTCCTCATCGGCCTGTGTTTAATGGAACTACACACTCATGAAAACACACTGCTTGGGTGCTTCACTGGGTTGTGCTAAAAATTATGGCCTTTCAAAGACTCTCGATCGCACATGCTCTTGCCCTATGCACACTTGAATAAAACACGACTCTTTGAGCTTCTGTTAATTAAGCTCTCAGCTCCCGGTGACCTGGACTTCCTGAGGCCAGGCCATGACACTGGCTCCACAGCATAGTTCTTAACACACAGAGAGACGCAGATCTGGGGGAGAGGGTGCCGTGCAGGGGAGGCTGTGGGCCCTGAAGTGCGTTTGCCACGGTGGGGAAATGCCATTCCGCCTGGATGAGGGCCAGGGCCCAAGACACAAAGAAAAAGGTTGGAGGAAAAAGAAAAAAAGCATGCTCTGACAGGAGGAATTTATTTTTTCTTTAAATTTCTTCTAAGAAAGGTGGACAATGAGAAATTTTGAGGCTGATGGGTGCCCTGTAGGAAACCAAGACTTCTGTGAGGTCAGGGGAGGGTCCCTGTCATATTGCGATTTATAATAAGAAATATATGTTTGATCCCATCTCTGACACAGGGATCCTCAAACCCTTGTAAATTCCTAAGCGAGTGACATGAGCATTCGGAGGATCTTTATTTCTAATGTGGTGACTCTGGGTGGGCTCCTGGATGGCTCCTGGATGGGGGCTGATCACCAGAAAGACCAAGCCACGATTAGAAGCTTGGAATTTTTAGCCTGGCCCCCAGTTCTCTAGAGAGGGGAGAGGGGCTAGAAGTGGAGTTAAAAATTGATCACACTACATGAGGAAGCCTCCATAACATAAAAGCCTACTCATATAAAAATAGTAGTCCGGGGGCAGGGGGGTGATGGTGGGGGGGGAAGAGATGCCAGGTGGGTAAACATGTGGAGATTAGGGGACAGTGGCAGCCTCGGCGAGGGCATGGAAAGTCTGCGCTCTTTCCCCACACCTTGCCCTATGCATCTCTTCCAGCTGGCTGTTCCTGAGTTATATCCTTTTATAATAAACTGGTAATCTAGTAAGTAAAATGTTACTCTGAGTTCCGTAAGCCACTTTAACAAATTAATCGAACCCAAGGAGGGGGTAGTTGGAATCTCCAATCTACAGCCGGTGTATCAGAAGCCCAGCTGACAACCTGGACCTGTGACGGGTGTCTGAGGAAGAGGAGGCGGTGGCGCCGGGAAGTCATGTAGGATTGACCCCTTAGCCTGTGGGATCTGATGCTATCTCCAGGCAAATCCCCGCACTGAGAATGGTAATGAGACTCACACAGAGGGGAAGGGGCAGCGAGTGACCCCTGTGACCCCCCCAGCAGGAGGTTTCATGCCTCCCCTCAAGGAACTGCGATGACAGTCAGCATGGGCACAGGTGAGTACAGAGCCAGCGGTCTGCTGATGCTTTGTGACTTTGCCTTTCCTCAAACACCCGTCGACTGGGCTGGCCAGAGCAGTTTCCCATAGGAACCCACTTTCCTTCCCACTGTGCAACTCTCCCCCACAAGTTAAGGTATTTTCAACACAAGTACCTAGCAGTTAGACTTAATTCGAAAAACAGGAAAAAATTGTGCAGTAAGGAGAAATGTGAAGAATTTATGCAATGAAACAGTTCTTGACTTTAGAAAGAGAAAATGGAAAGCACCAGCTCCTCTACATCGGCAAAATAATGGTCTTGGGGGATTCACGCAGCAAAGCAGAAAGAGCTCAGACCAGGCATCAAAGCAGTTACCTTGAGCAATGGGTCTGGCACACGCAGCTGGGTGGCTTTCTGTGGTAGGTTACCCTCTGGTCCTGTTTTCCCTTCTGTAAAAGGATACCTACGTTCTCTTCCAGATTTAATTTTCTAACTTTCATAGAAGTTTCTCAATTAAAAATGATAAAACTTGCTAACTGCATCATTGTTAGGATATTTTTCTACTCTTTACGGGAAGATATAGGGAGTATGTTCCAACATGGACGAGGGCATGAAATGGCTACGAGATTGTACTTGTCACATTAAAGCATCAACTCAGTGCATGTTCTTTCAAAAGACACCAGTACTTTGTCACTCTTTCAATCACCCATGCTCCACTCACTTTCCCCTTGTGACCTTTATTCTTCCAGAAGCAGTTTTAAAGCTGCTTCTTACTCGAACCCTTTTTAAAGGACCAAAATATTTTTCCTACAAAAATCCGAACAGGATTTACTGAATAACAATTTTGGGTAAAGCATTGACAAAATAAATTTTTAAATTCAGTGTTGAGCAATGGTTTCCACCCACTTTGCAAATAACCATATAAGCATCCCAGGGCATCTTATTTTCCTTTTTCATTCCCAGGTCTCCCTTACCTCAGGCCCTAGGCTCCTCCCACTGAGTCGAGCCCCACCCATTGCACATGCGCAGCACGACACACTTTGCTTCCACCCTCCCATGTCTGTACTGACTGCAGGATAATGTCTAAAGCCTTGACTCAACCCTGGGACACTTCCTCACTGGTTCACGTCTATCTGAGCAGCCCAGCTATCGTTACCCCCTTAGTCTGTGGCCCTGTCTCTGGGAAGATTCTCAGTTCTAGGCACATCCCAGACCTTTCCCACTTCGCTCATTCTCCTTACTGACTTGGAACATCTTCCCTCCTTTTCTCTGGCATTTGAATCCTACCAGTTTTTCAAAACCCAGCGGAGACCCCCCTTCCTCTGTGGAGCTTTCCAAGAGCTCTGCATCTTGAAGGGCACTATCCTTACCTTGTATAGTCCACTGCCTGACAGAGCAAAAATGACCACATTAGACTCAGAAGTATTCCCTCATGGGGCCACGATTTCCTTTGCAGTGCTGAGTCTGCTTTTAGTCAGCACTTAAAAGCTTAAGGGCCCCCTAAAACATGCTCAGGTGAAACAGGAGTCAAAGTACAAAGGTGGCCCCCCTGACTAGTCTCAACGGAAGGAGACTGGGAGGTGCGGGGATGAGCCAGCTTCCAGGGAGATGGAGAACCCCAGGAGGTGCCAGAGGCACCTTCTCTTACCAGGTGCGGTCTTCTGAGTCCCAGCTACTTTTTTTTTTTGTGGTACGCGGGCCTCTCGCTGTTGTGGCCTCTCGCGTTGCGGAGCACAGGCTCCGGACGCGCAGGCGCAGTGGCCATGGCTCACGGGCGCAGCCGCTCCGCAGCATGTGGGATCTTCCCAGACCGGGGCACGAACCCACGTCCCCTGCATCGGCAGGCGGACTCGCAACCACTGCGCCACCAGGGAAGCCCCCATCTACTTTTTACCACCTTCTCCCTCCCTCCCTCTCCCAATCTTTTTAGAGTAATTAGAAGGGGATGAGTAAAAGTTGAATTCCTTAAGACCTGGGTTTTTTCTCCAGAGCCTAACACAATTTAACCTTAATCCTTGCCCCAGTGGGTCAAAGTGAACTTTTGACCCAGGTATGAGCAAGGTCTCTGCAAGTAGATGTTTGGCGGAGGCCCGATAACCAAAACATTCAGAAGATGACTTGCCCAGGGTGATAATGAAAGTGATGATATAATTCATTTACATTGAGCTCTTACCATGTGGCAGGCCCTCTTGTTGTACCTTTCATTCATGCATTTAATGCTCACAACACTTCTCTAAGTTGGGTATTATTCTCTCCATTCTACAATGAGAAAATCTTTCATTTCCAAAGGTGAGTTGCCTTTCCCCAAGTTATACCGCTACTGAGTGGCAAAGCTGTTTTTGTTTAGGGGAAGAACCTTAGCTGAACCTGCTTTACCATGAAACCACAGGAGAGAAACTCACATGTTTGCAGGAAGTAGAGTCCTCAACACGTTCCAGACTTCTCATATGGTACCTCTGGGATCTTAGGGCATCTCATTACCTGAAATATGAAAATGGCATAAGTTTAATTATTCATTTTCCATCACCTTTAATGAGGGGATTAACTGCCGTGTGAAACAAAAGGAAGCAGTCTGACCTTCAGGCTGTCAGGAAGTGATAATTAACTAAAACCTCCAGTCAGTGGAAATGGACAAATGAAAGTGTTTCACTGCTCTTGATGCAAATGAGCTGTCAGAGTCACTGATGGAAGTCACATAATGGAGCAGTGACAATGAAAAAATAAACATATGCCCAAAATAGACATTTTCTAAATTACAGTTTGTTTACAGATGCTCTTCAGGAGTTTCCAAAGCTCCTCCGACTCACTGCTGTCTTAGGGTTTTGAGTGTGTGTGTGGGGGTGGGGGGGTTGAGTGTGTGTGTGGGTACAGGTTGCAGCACCCTGGCTTGCTAGGAGGACAGGGGAGGGGAGGCTGTGTGCATGGGGGTGGGAATTGTCAACAAAAATAATCAATACATAATCAATGATAAGAACAGAAAAGAGTTTTATTTGAGCCAAACTGAGGACTAGCCCAGAAGCCTACTTCCCAGATTACTCTGAGAAACTGCTCTGGAGAAGGAGGGTTTTCAGCACAGGTTTATATCTTGTCAGAAAAAAGAACATTAAACAAGTCAGGGTTACATTTCTACAGTGTTTCAAAAAAAAAAAAAAAAATACCAGAACGTACACAGTGAGTCAGTATGGCCTTGGCACCTGGGAAAGGAGTCTTTTCATCAAAGGAGTACCAGCATTGCATCCCAGGAAGAGGGGTGTTTAATCTTAAGTTTTAGCATGGACATTCTTTACTTCTGGTCAGTGTGCCGTTTTCTTTGGTAATTAAAGCAGATGTGCGATGTATGTTTGAGAGGCCACAAACAGGCTGTTTTCATTTAAAGTTTAAATTAAATCATGTATAAGCCAGAATGACTTCCCCATACCTCAATATGTGACCATTTCTTTTCCCTTTTTTTTGCGGTACGCGGGCCTCTCACCGTTGTGGCCTCTCCCGTTGCGGAGCACAGGCTCACGGACGCACAGGCTCACGGACGCACAGGCTCAGCGGCCATGGCTCACGGGCCCAGCCGCTCCGCGGCATGTGGGATCTTCCCGGACCGGGGCATGAACCCGTGTCCCCTGCATCGCGGGCGGATTCTCAACCACTGCGCCACCAGGGAAGCCCGTGACCATTTCCTTTATCAGGGTCCATTCAGTCTCAGATTCGAGGAGCATCAGGCAAGTGGAGACCTGTTTGTCTCAGCCCCAGGACCAACTGATTGGTTTTTCATTACTTGGTTGATTGGTTTGACCAAAAGTTACAGTGGGAATGATTCATGGAAGCATTCTGCTGCACGGCATGTAAACACAGCCTTCTAATCTAGACCTTCTTTATTAAAATGGTCACAGATAGGGCTTCCCTGGTGGTGCAGTGATTGAGAATCCGCCCACCGATGCAGGGGACACGGGTTCGTGCCCCGGTGGGAAGATCCCACATGCCGCGGAGCGGCTGGGCCCGTGAGCCATGGCTGCTGAGCCTGCGCGTCCGGAGCCTGTGCTCCGCAATGGGAGAGGCCACAGCAGTGAGAGGCCCACGTACCACAAAAAAAAAAAAAAAAAAAAAAAAAAAATGGTAACAGATAGCTGCGAATTACTACTGTTATGAAACTCATGACTTCATCACGGCTTCTGGCCTAGCAGACGGAGCCACGTTCCGGGCAGTGCTCCAGCGCCCGGCTTGTCCCCAGGCTTTAATGAGCACAGCCCGGTAGATGCGACGCAGATGACAACATGGCATACTCCTTGCCCCACTCTGTTCCAGAGTAACACGTTTTTCAAAAGACCATCGAGCCTTGAAAGCCTCACACACGCTGCATGATATATAAATATATAACTGCCCCGAATATAGCAAAATGAGTCGCTATTAATAACTCAGAGTCATGGAGATTCAGGCAGTCCAGTTCCTCTGCCAAAAGTTAAGAATGTTTGCTCAGTGCTTTGATTTTTTTCTTTTTTTAAACTCTGTTCTTGATTTGCCACAGTACATTTCCTATTTAGATACTCCACTGCGTATATGTCAGACTTTATCTGTGACCTTACTAGGACATACCAGAGCATACAGGACGGGAACGAAAAGCCTTTTAAAGCTACTGGGGCTTTCAAAATCGTGCCTAACAAACATTTTCCATTTATCTCTACCATAGCAACCGTCACCTTTGCCTTATATGCAGAAATTGCTAAGGGGCAAGTGAAAAAAACTCCCTAAGTTACTTACTTGATTATAATATTGTACTATTAACTGTTTCTTGAACGTTTACTATCTCCAGACACAGTGTTTCTATACATTTGCTAAGCTTTGCATCAACCCTACAAAGTAGATCTTACTCCTACTTCACAAACCAAGGCTCAGAAATTAATTAACTGCCCTGAGCTGACATGCAAGTGAGTCTCAGGGCTGGAATTCAAATTCAAGGCTCCTTGGCTTGAGCCATATGAAACTGTCAGTTGTCAATCATTTCTGACCAACAATGGTGATTTGATGGTTCAACCTACTACTACAGGGTGTTGGCCCTGAAAGGAAACCTAGAATCTCCTTCTGACACATCACCATTCATTTTATCAGAAAATTTTCCAATGCAGTACTGGGAGGAGGAGGAGGGGAATTGGTCAAATGATCTATTTTTTTTTCCACCAATTATTATTCCCATCACAAATAGGGACATAATATAAAACTGCACCAAAAAAATGGCAAAGCCTGTCAAAAACTCTCTATTCTACTCACATTCCCTGATACATTCTATCTGAAAATCTCCACATGTAATCATGCTCATCAGACTTTTCCAAGCACTGAAATGATTTCTAGTATTTAAAAGCTAGTGGTGGGCTTCCCTGGTGGCGCAGTGGTTGAGAATCCGCCTGCCGACGCAGGAGACACGGGTTCGTGCCCTGGTCCGGGAAGATCCCACATGCCGCGGAGCAACTAAGCCCGTGAGCCATGGCCGCTGAGCCTGCGCGTCCGGAGCCTGTGCTCCGCAACGGGAGAGGCCACAACAGTGAGAGGCCCGCATACCGCAAAAAAAAAAAAAAAAAAAAAAAAAGCTAGTGGTGTTAAGATATAATTTTGATAGACCACACGTTTTAGTGAGGAGGTAGGCTATGAGTCTATAACACATATACATCAAAAAGATAATTTGGCAAGAGCAATTTAGTTTCTCGGGAATTACCTGAAAGTCGATAGCATTGTGGCTTAGATAGGAGCTTTTGTCCATGACAAATTATGTCTCTGCATTCTCTTAAAAATGGTGCAAAATAAACCCAACTCTTTAATTCACAATTTTCTCCATTGATATAGTTAGAATGGGAACTATTAAGGTGGCTAATAGTAATTATTGCATTTAATATGTGATGGCTACTGAAGAGTAAACTGTTAAATGCATAATTGGGACGGTTTAGTGTCACAAGTTTGGCTCAAAAGGTAAATAATAAGAAAAGGGTCAATGAGTCTTAGACTGAGATTTCAGTCAGGGGAAGAATCTCATTTTACTGAAGGGGAGACTGAGACAGAAGAAAGCCAAATAAATGACAGAGCCATTCAACTCATTGGTGATACCTCAATGACTAGCGTTCAGTTCTCTTGACTTCTGAGTTAATGTTTTCCCTCTCTAAAATCATAGTCTGGCTCCACGTAATATTTCATTTCTCCTTATCTACATTTCTTTTCCGTGAAGACATCTGGAATGAATAATAAGAGCTGTGCCTAACAAATTAATACATTAAAATGAACTCAATATCCTGGGTGATTATATTTTAAGATGGGATAAACTAGATTCTTTAGATTTGTTGAAACAGGATGATCAAATAACTTTAAAAGTAAATTCCTACGGATCTATTAACAGAATCCAAAGTCTGACTGGCCTTTCTCAGGGTCAGAAAAGATTTCCTTTCTATCTGACCCTTTCCGGATTCTCTGTTTACCTCTTGTATGGGAGGCATCCGATTTGAGATAATGAGGATTTCACATGACTCACGTTTCTGACTCAATATTATGAATAGAAATCTGAACCATCACAAAGTTTACGATAGCTTTACCATATTACTTGTGAACCAAATGACACAACCAAAGGGGAGAAGTACCCTAAATAAGAGAATACCTAATATCCTTTTAGTATAATGATAAACATACAGAGAAAGAAAAGGAAAATAAGTATATTCATAGACGGATGGATGATTCAGTTGGTTTCTACATTAACAATGACTCATTCTGTAAAAATTGGCATGTTTATAAAATAATTCATATTATTGTACCAGAAAAGACAAGCACATAATATGCTAGAGAACCAAACATGCTCACAAAATAGTTTTATTTCCATATATGACTTTCTTGAGTGTTCTGAATATTACTCTGGCCTTTAATGACATAGAAAAGGGGAATACAGTGTTAATGGTTGTTAGAAAAAAACATTCTTTTATGCATGCAAATACTTTTTCTAAAAGAGTATTTATAAATAGTACTGGATTCAAGAGTTTCTATTAATAATCCTTCATTGGCCTTAGGTCAAGTCTGTGAGAATGGCCCCTTTTCCAAGGAAGAAGTGGAACATTGCACAGTGTAGCCCTTTCTTTGGAGCCACTGGGTTTATGCACTGACACCTGCATTGATGAAAATGTGCTGAATGTCCTCATTAGAATGTCAGCTTTATGACTGGCAGGTAATGGATGTGGGCTTGTGGATTTATAGGCCAATGTTGGGAGTGCCCAGATGGAACAGGAGGTTGTGCTGGCTCAGAAAAATCCCTTTCAAATGCCTAAATTGGCTCCTTTAATCACGACCTTGTGACTATGACTGGGCCACCTCTAAGTCTTCTTTTCCTGGGCTAAGTAAAGGCTAATACTGCTTTCCTGTCTTTCTCATGCTCTTCAAAGCTTTCTAGCAGGGCTCCCAGAAGTCTACGGACATGTGGAAGTCCAGATGGAGTAGCAGAAAGGAAAAGCAAAGTTCCTAAAAAGGTAATATCTGAATATTAGTTCTGACATTCTAAAAACATTCGAGAGAGGTGGAGAAAGAATATTCGTTCAATTTATGTATATGACATGTATCCATCCAAATGAACGCTATAGGTGTCAGCCAGTGTCCTTAGGTGCTAAGTAGGCAGATACGGTGGGGACGTAATCCCTATTCTCAGGCACTTACAATTTGATAGAAGAGTTTTAAGTGTGTGGGCACGCGGCGCAGAGTGTGGGAGGACAGGGAAAGGTTTCTGTGTAATGATAAGTAGCCCTTTTAGGCAGACAGAATGGTTAGCTACTGAGATAATAGAAGGTGCTCTGGGAAGATTCCTAAAATATATTCCAACCAATGCCCAAAATGATATTGGGAATTGTTATTCCTTAGTGCCTTCTGTTGCCTTCTCAGTGCGCTGCTTTTCTGAAATGTTACTGGAAAAGTCAGACACTTTGCTAGTGGGAAAGTTTTTCAGATCATGTTCTTTCCTCACAGGACAGAGAGGGGGCCACACCAAAGCAGGGTGCCTGGGGAGAAGGGATCCATCAAGAGATTGCTGGTTGCTAGGAGTCCAGCCTCACTCGAATTAACTCAAATTAAAAAGAGGAGTTAACTGTAAAGATAAAACCGGCAACCTTACAGACATCCAGAGGCAGGAAACAAAGTCCAGCTGGACTTCATAGCGACCTAAGCTGGGAACTAGAATTTCACTGGGTCTCTAGTCTCTGATTCTCTCTCTCTCTCTCTCTCTCTCTTTTTTTTTAACTTTCTCTTTTGACTCTTCTCCTTGATTTTTAAGCATATCTAATATCTTCCCTCTAAAGACTTGGCCTCCTCTGATTATTCATAATTTGGCTTTCAAGCAACTTTGTTTGTACTTGACTTTGGCGTGCACTGGTGCCAACCTCAGCCCAGACGGGACGTGAGCTCGGAGCGGGAGTCCACAACCATCGATTGTCGTTTCTGTCATTTGGCTCAAATTCTTGAGAGAGTCTGATCGTGCTTGTCCATGAGTCTACTCCTGGTCTATTCAGACTGGGGCAAGGTGGACATGGGGTGGGCTCAGGGCTTGTCCTTTATAGCACAGACTGTGAACAGCAGGAATCCTCAGGGACAGGAACTGGGGAGGAGACACACAAGTGTCCCAAAGCATGTCAACCACTACTCCAGACCAAACGTTTTCCCCTTACAGTGTGGCAGTGGGCGAGCCTCACTTGCAGAGGGGCAGGACCTTGTCTGCTATGGCACAAAACCGAGTAGCACTGTGTTGGGAGCATGGATGAAAATGTGGTTTCTGAGTCTCCATCCCTTTTCTCCCTCTGCTACAAATTTAACAGAGCGTCAGCTGCTGCTTCAACGGTGGCACTGCCATCCCTGTGAATGGGGCCAAGAGAATCTTTGGGTAAACAGAGGAGACAGAGCTAGGTACTGAGGTTCTTTTCATCCATTCATTCGTTCAGTTAGTTAACCTTAGTAATCACCTGTTCTGTTCTGCCTTCTGCTAGAAGAGTAGGAGACCCTTACATACTCCAAGAGTTTATTTTATTCATGGCTCTTTGGGGTATGTGTTTGTTGACTTTCCACTGAATACAATCTAGATATCACCAGTGAGAAGTTCCCAAAATACTCTTGGAATCTGTTGTACCTAAAAATTTCTAAAAGCAGAGTATTAATAAATACAGATACATAAACAATGCTTATTTCTGGTTCTGAAAACTGAGTTCAGTCCAGTGCCTGGAAAGAAAAACTAAGCAGAAAGACTAAAATAAACATAATATAATCCATCTCACTTCCCCTTCCTCACTCCTGCGGCTTTAATGGGAGCTTCCAGCTGGGAGGAAACTTATTATGTTTGCTACAGGCAGATATTTATGTCTGTTTTGAGTTTTAAAAATCTAGATTAAGATCTATAAAAAAGAAGGAAGAGGGTGATCATTTAAGAAGTTGTAATTAAATTGTGTATTTTGAGGGATGTATTTTCCATACCCACACTTATCTTTGTAGACAGATGAGTTATTTTAGGTATTTCTAGTGGATACAGATAGTTAAAGACCTGAACTAGGCATCAGGGGACTTGGGTTCAGTGTAAGGTGTGTAAATGTGGGCAAGTCTCTTTCCTCCCATGATCCCCACTTCTTTGTCTTTTTGGCTTATCCATCAAGTTATTAACAGTATCAACTGAGAGCTGAACGTTAATGCTCTTTGAACACTGGAGAACACCATTCAGTAAGTGTTTGAATTTGACTGAGTAAATTCAGGACTTTATTGAAAAATCAGTATTACTGCTTGACCTCGATACTAAAGTTGTCTTACCCAAACTTACAGTCTATTTTTGGTGATTATTTAATCAAAATTCTATCTCAAATATATTTAAACCAGCATACTTAACTCACATAGTGGTTGCGTTGCAAGTTTATTTTTGAAAAACTATGCAGGAAGGAATAAAAAAAACACTGAAAAGGGTAAGTGTATGGGTATTTATAAATTACTATTGACTGTACAAAACAATAAATGTAATATTTTTTGTAGAGTAAAATCTATGTAGAACTAAAATGCAAAACAGGAAGAACAGAAAAGTCAGGAAGGGTAAACAGTTTAAAAGTTTTAAGGGTCTGATAATATCAGAGGAGTGGTAAAATAATAATTTGTATAATTCTGTAATCAATCAAAGATATGTGTTGTATTCTTTAGGATAACTACTCTCAGAACAAGAAACTAATGTATTATTTGTAAGTTATTAGAATAAAAACATTAAATAATTTAAAATTTTTGAATAATCTAAAAGAGGCAAAAAAAGGGGAAAAGGAACATAAAACAAAAAGAAAAAAGGAATATAAAAGGGACGAGCCTAATAAAAAATGAAAAATAAAATTTTATCTAGAAAGCTAGTTATGTCAGAGATTATACTGAATGTAAATGAACTAAATTTGAAGTATAAGACTATGATTGTCAGACTAGATTGAAAAAAAACCCGTATGCTTTAAATATAATAATAATGTTTAATGTAAAAGAAGAGACAAATAACACCAAGCAAAAACTAACAACAACAAAAAAAGATTGTGTAACTCTACCAATATCAGGCAATGTGAACTTTAAGATAAGAAACATTATTAGAGATAAAGACAGACAGTTTATAATTGTAAATGGGGCTATCCAATAGGAAGATATTACACCTTCTCTATGCACTCAGTAGCATTGCTTCAAAATAAATCACACCAAAATGGACAGAACAAAAAGGGAAAATGTTCAAATGAGCATCACAGTGGGAGGCATTAACATATCTTTCTCAATAGCTGGTAGGACAAGCCAAAAGTATAAAATCAGTAAGGATATAGAAGATATTAACAGTACAATTAGCAAGCCTGATCTAGTTGCCATGCATGTAAAATTGCACCTATTAATGACCAATTCATATTCGTTTCAAAGGTACATGGAACATTTATTAAAATCAATGTACTGTAATATAAAGTCTCAACAATTTCAAAATGTTGACATATTTAAGAATATCCTCAGTGACCACCATGGAATTGAACTAGAGATCAATAATGAAAATAGAAAAAAAACAACTGCTAAAATTAAACAATACACTCTAAATAATCCATGGGATGAAGAAGAAAATAAAAAATATTTTAAACTGAATAATTAAAAATACATTTCAAAGCTTATGGGAAGAATTTAAATGATGCTTTGAAGGAAATATATAGCCTTAAAAGCATATAGTAGAGAAGAAAAAAGTCTTAAAATCAATGATTTAAGTATTAATATCAAGAAACTAGAAAAAGAGCAGCAATCAAACCTAAGGAAATAAATGATGGGGACAAAAACTGAAATCAAGGAAATAATAATCCAACATATAATAGAAAACAATCAACAAATCCAAAAACTGGCTTTGAAAAGATTAACAAAATTAATAAAACCAAAACTGATAAAGAAAAGTAGAAAACCCACAAATCAGCAACAACAGCAATAAAAGGGAGGATATCACTATTGATTGCACAATAAAAATATTCCAAAAACAACTTTATGCAGATAAACTTGACAATTTGCATGAAATAGACAAATTTGTTGAAAAACACTCCTTACCAAAGCTGATAGAAGCAGAAATAGAAAATATGAATAGTTCTGTGTACGCTTTAAAAATTTGAACCCATTATTTAAAATCCATTCCCCAAAGAAAATTCTAGGCCCAGAGAGCTTATCAATGAATTTTCCAAAAATTTAAGGAAAAATAACACATGTAATTCTTCATGAAGACAGAAACAGTAGCAGAACTTCCAGACTTTTAAAAAATAAAAACAGCATGAACTTGATTTTAAAACTCTGACAAGCCTTCTGAGAAAACTGCAAACCCATCTTTCTCATAAACATTATTTAAAAATTCTTAACTGAATACTAGGAAATCAAATCCAGTGGTATAGTAAACTGAGGACAGTTTAGTCTAGGTGGGCAACAGGTTTAACATTCACATGTCATAAACTCAGTTAACCACATTAAAAAGGAGTAAAATCACATGATCATATCAAATGCAGAAAAAGTATGATAAATTCAACATTTACTTGTGATGAAAACTTTTAGCCAAGTAAGAATAGAACTATCTTAATGTGATGAAGAATGTTTACAAATTACCCCCCAGCAAACATCATTTTCACTGAAAATGAAACTTTCACTGAAACCTTCTCCCTAATATTGGGACTGGGTCAAGAATGGCCACATTGTAACTGGACGTCTAACCAGGGCAAAAGGCAACAGGAAGAAATAGAAGTCATGAAGATTGAAAAGGAAGAAATAAAACTGTCATTTCCAGACAGCATGATCATGCACATAGAAAATTTCTAAAAGATCTACAGACAAATTCTTAGAATTAATAAGAGAATGTAAGAAGGACACTGGATATAAAGTCAACATACAAAAATTAGTTGCTATACACTGAATGTTTGTGTTCCCTCCAAAATTCATATTTTGAAATCCTAACCCCAAAGGTGAGGGTATTAGGAGATAGGGCCTTTGGGCTCTGCCCTCATGAATGGGATTAGCGCTCTTACAACAGTCTCCAGAGGGATACCTAACCCCTTCCACAATGTGAGAACACAGGGAAAAGCCACTGTATATGTATGAAGAAGATGGCCCTCACCAGACACCAAATCTGCTGGCACCTTGATTTTGGACTTTCCAGCTTTCAGAATTGTGAGATATAAATTTATGTTGTCTATAAGCCACCGAGTTTATGGTATTTTGTTATAGCAGTCTGAGCTGATTATGACATGAGTCATGGTTGTATATACTGGCAATAAACAAATAGAAAATAAAACATTTATAATAGCATGCCAAAACTCAAACACTTAGAAACAAATCTCATTAAACATGTACAGGACCTCTAAACTAAAAATTACAAAACATTATTGAGAAAAAAATAAAGGAGAGCCAAATAAATGGACTTGTTATGGATTGGGTGACTCAATATTGTAAAGATATAAGTTCTCTCCAAATTATTACATACTTCTATGTACTCTCAACCAAAATCCAAACCATGGGATAATTTTTCCAGAAATGTACAAATCAATTCTAAAATTCATATGGAAATGCGAAAGGCCAAAAATAGCCAAGGTATTCTTGAAGAAGAACAAATGTGAAGGACGTATACTATATCAGGAAATATTAATATAAAGCTAAACTGTGTGATACTAGTACATGACCAGATAACTGTCAACGGAACAGACCCACACATATATGATCACATGATTTATGACAAAATGACCATGCAATTCAGTAAAGGAAAAAGGTTGTCTTTTCAAAAAATTGTGCTGGGTCAATTGGATATCTATATGGGGAAAAAATGTCTATTGACTTCTACCTCACTTTACACACAAGAATCAATTCCAGACGTGTCAGTCCGTTCAGGCTGCTATAAAAAAAATACCATAAACTTTGGCGTTTGGTGAGGGGCTTGCTTCCTCATTCATGGATGGTGTCTTGTTGCTATGACCTCACATGGCAAAGAGGATAGGGATCTCTCTGGAGCCTAAGCATCTCCCAATGCCCCACCTCTTAATACCATTACCTTGGGGGTTAAGATTTCAACATATGAGTTTGGGGCAGAAAACAGATATTCAGACCATAGCAAGATGGATTGGAGAACTCAGACCATAGCAAGGTTGGATTGGAGAAATAAATTGAAAGATAAAACAATAAAGCTTTTAGAGGGAAGCATCTTCATGACCTTGGACTAGGCAATGCTTTTTAAAATAAGAAATAAAAAAGAAGGAAAACAAAAGAAAAACATGGTGATAAACTTGACCATATTAAAACTAAGAACGTATGTTCACCCAAAGTGAGTAAAACAGCAACCTACAGGGTGGGATAAAATGTTAAACATATATATTTATACACATTTAGGTAATATATATGATAAAAAAACACAGATCCAGAAATCTTAGAAAGCTCCTCCAAACCAATAAGAAAAAGATGGACAGTTCAACAGCAAAATGGGCAAAAGACTTATAAAAGAGGTTATGTAAATAGTGATATAGTCACATAGTGGAATACTACGTAGCTGTGAGAATAATCTACTACTACCTGCAAAAATATGGATGAAACTCTAACGCATAGAGTTGAGCAACAGAAGCCAGACAAGAAGAGTATATATTTCATGTATACAGTGTATCAGAACAGGCAGAACTCATCCAGCCGTCAGGAGAGCTGTTATCGTTGGGCATTTAGAGACTGGAAGGGAACATGGGACCTAGTGGGTGCTGGTAAATGTTCTGTTCCTCGATTTGGGGGACTTTGTTTTGTTAATCCTCTTCTGTACGTGCTACATGATTCTTATCTCATGACTGTCTTTGCCGGAACTTTTTTTTTTCCTTCAAAATGGTTGGACAGAACTCAATTTCTGCTTATGTAATTGTTCAGTTTACTTTCGATATGCATATTTACCATTATGTTTTATTGAGGCTCTGCAAGATGTCTGCTTCTCAGGATTATTTCTGGAGACTGACTTCTTCTCCAGGTAGCTCCGCAGCTTTCTGAGAACTCTTTCTGATGAGTTCTGTGTTCTTTGTCCATCTCCCTCTCTTCTGATCACCATTCTGCCTTATTTTTTGTTGTTCTGCCTTTGCTACTCTGTTACTGTACTGATGAAGAAAGAGGGAGAGATTATCTTCAATAGGAAGAGCAATTTTCTGATTGGGGCAGTCATGATGTCATTGTGTATCTTGCGTGATTTAAGATTTCACTGATTAACTGCTTGGCATATTCTGCTCGGGGATGACAGTCCAGCCAACCTGAATCTGTGGACTTGTTGGCAGACATACCTCTCCTGTGGCAATGGATTTGTCATGCTTGATACCACTAAACATTAAACTCATCAAACGAACTACTCTTCTCTTCTATTTCGCACTCAGTAAATTTGTTTGTGATTATAAACTTGGCTTCCCAAAGCTTCTTCTAGGCAGAAACTATGATTAGGACCATATCAAGTTCTGATCCACTTGATTTTTGCTTTAAATTCACAGGTAGGTATTCTTTTGGTTTATATTATAAATCTTTCTCCACACAACAAATTAACTCTGGGACATCAAAAATATCAAGCTTGGACCTGCCAACATGGGCTATTTTGATGCTTTCAAGGTAGTCCATCTGGAGAGCCCACCGTCCAGCTTTCCCCCGAGACACAGCCTACAAACAAGCAAACAAACACATTTTTTTTTTTTTTTTTTTTTTTTTTTTGCGGTATGCGGACCTCTCACTGTTGTGGCCTCTCCCGTTGCGGAGCACAGGCTCCGGACGCGCAGGCGCAGCGGCCATGGCTCACGGGCTTAGTTGCTCCGCGGGATGTGGGAATCTTCCCGGACCGGGGCACGAACCCGTGTCTCCTGCATCGGCAGGCGGATTCTCAACCACTGCGCCACCAGGGAAGCCCAAACAAACACATTTGATACTCGTTGTGTCAATGTTATTCTGCTTATGAAAATAGAACTAAGGTGCTCAGTGCCTTCCCAGCAAAGGAGATTTAGGAAAGAGGAGTTCAGATGTCCAACAGTTCTAATAAATATAATTGAGTAAATAAAAAATTCCACTTTGAGATAAATGTGGACAGCTGCCACAAGAGCCTGTTTTTTTCCATCATCCTGCTGTTGCCGTTAAGTAGGAAATGTCAGTGAGCAGACTTATCCTCCAGCAACTTGTTCAGATTTGCACCTGACCTCTTCTACATAACAGCTTCCAAGGAAAGCTTCCTTAGTTTCCTACCATGCATTTCTATCACAATGCAAGAGGCAAGCAGCAGCGTGTCAAAACTGCTCTCCAGAGAGAGTGATTATTATTTTTTTAATTTTGCTTTTCCCTGTAGTTCAAAACCCCTTTGGGTACCTTCCAGTGTGTATAGACATTGCCAGTCGTCTCTGCTAACTAAAGGTCTTCACCCAGGATGTTCCCCACAACCTGCCAGCTTCAATTCCCCTGGGGCTTTGGGCAGCCCAGGCATGCAGACTGGCGGCTCATTCCCATCTGCAGCAGCTGAGAGTACCATGGAGAGTAAGGCAGGGCTTAGCGAACAACAGGTTCTCCAAACGAGGACAAAATGAAGACCTGTTGTGCTCTGGTACAGCCCAGCTCAGGGGAGCCATATAATTAGTACAAACATCACTGTGGTGAGATACCTCTCCAGATCTGTTTATTTTGTACACAGACCTAGCTTCGGTTCCATTAGGTTCAACAAACATTTGTTAAACATCTGGGCTGTGTCAGATCACATCCAAGGCACAAGGGCAATAAGGTTGAACAACACATGAACAGGACTCACTGTAATATTTTTTACAGCTTTATAGTTCCCAAAGCACTTTCCACACGTCTCATCTCCATCAGCCTCATGAACTCAAATAGAGCCTACATGGGTACTGCATTTCCATTTCACAATTGGGAGACTTCAGAGTCTGAAAGACCAGCTCAACTTCCCTAAGGTCACACAGTTAGTAAATGTAAGTTCTGGCACCAGAACCCAGAGATATGATTCTTTATTCAATGCTCAATTTTACCACATGGCCCTTTTTGTTTTTTAATACATTGCCCTCTGGCATACAATTAGAGGATGTTTCAGGCCCTTTGCACATGACAGGGGAGAGAGATGCTACTTTCCTTGCTTGTTATTCTCCATTGTGAATGGTGTGGATAAAATCCTTCTGAGCCAGAAGGATTCATATTATTGTTGCTTAATTCTGAGAGTTCACTTTCATCACTGACTATTCAAATAGTTTCTCCTGAATGATGTTTTTATTTGCATCCAATTCACTCTGTTGAATCAGCTACTTGGTCAACCAAGAAATGGTTGACCTACAATTAGAAAAAGTAAGACCTAAAATTCTACTTGTATTGGAATTTTCAGTGCCCAAAGTACATATTTTCTGTTGCAAATATTTTAGCTCTTGGTAATATCCAATTTGAAATGGAATGAATTATATATTGTCTTATATCCTATAATTATTCTAATAACACTACAAATTCCTAGAGGAGAGCAACCATATCATGGGTCTGGGAGTGTGGCCAGAACTAACAATATTTGCTGAATGGAATTTAAATTATGGCTGACCCTTCTACTCCCTAATGGGAAGCATTAGAGTTAATGGTTGAGCATGAGATCAGAGAGAGGTAGACTTGGGTGACAGATATGGTTCTACCACTAATCTTGGGCAAGTTATATAAATCAACTAAGCCCCACGGCCCTCATTAGAAGATGGGGATGTTAATGACCGTCTCTTAGGACCCCTGTAAGAATTAAATGAGAAGCCTGGTAGATGGTGAGAATGAATGTTGGGTCTTATTATCAAGCCCACTTCCTTGGATCTTTCCAGAGGTCCTTCTGCCTTTTCCCCATTTGAATACAATGTTTCTTTCCACAAGCACAGACTGAAAGGTCAGAGTTTCAGAGCCAATTACTCACGGAGCATTCACCAAGAGAGGGCCTTGGATTTGCTGAAAATAATTAAATTAGTATTTGCAACAGTGCTGGTTATATAATAGAGTATTTATTATTTTCTCTCTCAATTTTATGTTACTCTATTTTGTGTAAATGTTGACTAGCAAATAATGATTGCTTCCAATCGGATAGTTCCTTGAATAATCAAGTATCACCTTAACAAAGGTACGATAAATTAATTACTACTACAGGAAATCATATTTTTTAAAGGACATAAAACTGGAGTCTGAATGCTTCATCTAGTTCTCTAAACTGGGTTTGTTAAAAATTATCCTTATTTTTCAGAGACAGAAAATTGGCCCCAGTTTTGAGAGCTATAACAGCATTTAAGAATTCAAATAGACGATCCCTTCAGGCTAATAAAAAGCAAAGTGAAAATTAGAGCACCTACCATTTATGACCAGTCATAAAAGGAACCATAATGCTACATGCATGGCTTTAAGACTGAATTTCATAAAGCAAATTTTCATCTGCTTATTTCATTCCGAAGGCTGAGAATTCAGAGTATTAAAAACAAAGAAAGAAAAGAAAGGTCTGCTTGTTTCTCTTGTTACATAATTATGACAAAGAGAAAACCATCCTTTTGCAACACTCTCAGGCACCTCACAATGGATTTATTCTTTCAGCAAAAATAAATTTACCAGGGCTTCCCTGGTGGCACAGTGGTTGGGGGTCCACCTGCCGATGCAGGGGACACGGGTTCGTGCCCTGGTCTGGGAGGATCCCACATGCTGCGGAGCGGCTGGGCCCGTGAGCCATGGCCGCTGAGCCTGCTCGTCCGGAGCCTGTGCTCCACGGAGGTGGGAGCCACAGCAGTGAGAGGCCCACGTACCGCAAAAGAAATAATAAATAAATAAATGAATAAATAAATTTACCAGTAAGATTATAAATGGCATTCTCTGATTCTCTACAGTTTTTCTGTATCTTCCACTTTTCCTACAAGGAATGCATAGTACCTTTAGGATTAGGAAAAAAGGTTTTTAGTTGTTACTTTTTTTTTTGCTTCTCATTGAAAAACCAATGGTGGTATAGGGCAGGGGATCACGCTCCTTACAAAGGCTGGTCTAAAAATGTTTTGTGAGCGGGAAGGATTCACAGCTGCTGGGAGTTGATCCCAACCAAGGATGTTGAGTTGCAAACCTGGGAATATGGACAGTTGGCCAACAAGAAATATGTGAGTGACTATATGTGCCTCATTCTAGTAAGACTTGTGAGCTACAGTAGCACTTGTGTATTGCTAAAATTCTCAGGCTAAAGAATAGTGCCCGGGGCTTCCCTGGTGGCGCAGTGGTTGAGAATCCGCCTGCCGATGCAGGAGACACGGGTTCGTGCCCTGGTCCGGGAAGATCCCACATGCCGCGGAGCAACTAAGCCCGTGAGCCATGGCCGCTGGGCCTGTGCGTCCGGAGCCTGTGCTCCGCAACGGGAGAGGCCACAACAGTGAGAGGCCCGCATACCGCAAAAAAAAAAAAAAAAAAAAAAAGAATAGTGCCCGGAACATAGCAGATACTCAGGAAATATTTGCCAAATAAATGACAGTTGTGCTAAGAGGGGACAGCAATTATTATCTCAAACCAGGGAAAATCAGAGTCACTTCCTGCCTGAGAAGCCAGAAGAGGGTTTGTTCTCTAAAACTAGAGTTGCTGAATATTAAGTAGTAATCACAATAAAGAAGAAACATTGATGTATATGACTTAGTCATCGGTGACTTTAAACAATGATAAGTTGTCTCTGTGATTTTTCTTATCACAAAAGCATTGCAGAAAAACAGAAAATGCAGATAAGAGAAGAAAAATTTTAAAACCACTGTTATGATAGGTATATATTCTTTCAGATTACCTTTGATACATATATATAATTAATATACATATGTATTTTCTTTTACAAAAATTGGAAGAGCACGTTTTTGGTAATTTTTTGTTATGTCACCAGATATTTCTCTGCCACATTATTTTTAATCACAATATGGCACAATGATGGATGCATGTACATTTATTCACCCACATCTCTGTTGCACATTAAGGATACACTTTTTTTTTCCTCTGAGAAATGATGCTGCCCCTTCATGATTGAATACTTAATAAATTAAAGTGATGTCTCAACTATAGACAACGTGCCCTCAGTTGCTTTTCCTGAAGCAGCCATGAGACTGACATCACTGGGGAGAAAGAGCAGGAGTTTGTGTTGGCCCGGTGCAGCGATAACTGACCCAGAGGAAGGAACTAAACCCAGATCGGCTCTAACTGGTTAGTACCTGTGTTCTAATCGTCTGTCTTCCTGGGGCCTGGGCAACAGGAGACAGGTTGTGATCAGAAAATCAGATTCATTTTTTGAAGTTAAAAGGAATTTAAGAAACCATGAATTGTCATATCCTTAATTGATTCTTGGGTTTTATGGAGAGATGAAAGCAGTTTTGCCCAAGCCTAGAACTTAGATGTCTTTAGCTCAGAAGACTGCTAGGTTTCTATAATCACACAGGGGCTTGATAGTTTCATAATTGAAGACTCTGGACACATGGGACTTCTGGCCTCAAGGCTGACAACGGCAGGGGCAGATGCCCCACGTCTAAGCTCAAGTGCAACTAACCCAACTATGCAAGACTTTCAAAGGGATGATCCCAACTGGTTCTACAACCTTTAGCCAAAAAAACCCTTCCAAACCTTGAAAACATTATGCTAAGTGAAAGAAGCCAGGCACAAAAGGCCACATCTTGTATGATTTCATTTATATGAAATGTTCAGAATAAGCAAATCCATAGGGACAGAAGGTAAATTAGTGGTTGCCAGGGGCTGGGAGGTAGGGGACTTGGAGTGACTGCTTCATGGGTCCAGGGCTTCTTTCGGGAAGTCATGAAATTATTCCAGAGTTAGATCATGGTGATGGTTGCACGACATTAACCACTGAATAGTATACTTTCAAATGGTCAAAACAGTGAATTTTGTTTATGTGAATTTTATTTCAGCTAAATTAAAAAGAACAACAACAAAGATCCTTTCCAGTCCATGTCCATGAAGACAGGAGATGGAAAGAGCAGGTGGGTGAATGGTGATTGCTTGAGGAGTTGCCCCCCTGTGGGCTCTCCCTGGGGAGGGTATGTGGGTACTTCTTGCATGTTCCATATCCACTCCCTGCCCCATTTCTAGCCTACAGAGTTTCCAAAGAATCCAGCCACAAGGTGACATATGTCACTTGGAGTTAAGAGAGCACAGGGGCTGGAGCTCAAGTCTCCATACAGCCAGAGACATAGTACTGGGTTCGAGATCTGGTTCTACCTTAAATCTTGGGCAATTTACAAAAACCAACCGGAACAGGTCAAAAGGCTGTTGCAGGAGTGGAGCGCACTTCCAGAGCTGGTGAGCAATGTTATGTTTCCTGCAGGCCTAGGCTGCAGTCACATTGCAAAAACCCTGCCAGGAGTGCTGCCCCCAGAGTGGGCTCTCAGCAGAAAGCTTCTGCGTGCAACAGTCAGGCTCCTGCAGAGCTAGAAACTCCTGTGAGCTGTCCCTGAAGAACACCTGATGTGTTCCAAGGTTTAAAAAAAAGGCAACTTACATGAAAAGATGCTCAACATCACTAATTATTGGAGAAATGAAAATCAAAACTACAGGGAGATACCACCTCACACTGGTCAGAATGGCCATCATCAAAAAGACTACAAATAATAAATGCTGAAGATGGTGTGGAGAAAAGGAAACCCTTCTACACTGTTGGTTGGAATGTAAATTGGTGCACCCACTATGGAAAATAGTATGAAGGTTCCTTAAAAAACTAAAGATAGAGTTGCCATATGATCCAGCAATTCCACTCTTGGGCATATATCTGGAGAAAAATATAATTCAGAAAGATACATGCAGGCTTCCCTGGTGGCACAGTGGTTAAGAATCCGCCTGCCAATGCAGGGTACACGGGTTTGAGCCCTGGTCCCGGAAGATCCCACATGCCGCGGAGCAGCTAAGCCCGTGCGCCACATCTACTGAGCCTGTACTCTAGAGCCCGCATGCCACAACTACTGAGCCCGCGTGCCACAACTACTGAAGCCTACACACCTAGAGTCTGTGCTCTGCAACAAGAGAAGCTACCGCAATGAGAAGCCCGTGCACCACAACAAAGAGTAGCCCCTGCTCGCCACAAGTAGAGAAAGTCCGCACGCAGCAACAAAGACCCAACACAGCCAAAGATAAATAAATAAAATTATATTAAAAAAAGATACATGCACCCCAGTGTTCATAGGAGCACTATTTACAATAGCCAAGATATGGAAGCAACCCAAGTCCCCATCAACAGATGATTGGCTTAAGAAGATACGGCATATATGTGTATATATATATATATATATATATATATATATATATATAATGGAATATTACTCGGCCATAAAAAAGAATGAAATAATGCTATTTGCAGCAACATGGATGGACCTAGATATTATCATACTAAGCAAAGTAAGACAAAGAGAAAGACAAACACCATATGATATCACTTATATGTGGAATCTAAAATATGACACAAATGTACTTATCTATGAGACAGAAACAGACTCACAGACATAGAGAACAGATTTATGGTTGCTAAAGGGGAGGGAGGTGGGGAGGGATGGACTGGGAGTTTGGAGTTAGCAGATGCAAACTATCAATATTATATATAGAACGGATACACAACAAGGTCCTACTGTATAGCACAGGGAACTATATTCAATATCTTGTGATAGACCATAATGGAAAAGAATGAAAAAGAATATATATATGTATAACTGAATCACTTTGCTGTACAGAAGAAATTAACACAATACTGTAAATCAACTATACTTGCATAAAACAAGTTTTTTAAAAAAGAGGCAACTTTAGATTGGTGTCTCAACTACACCTGGTTACAGGTGTGCTAGAATCAAATGAGACACAGAAAGTGAAAGCCCCGCATAGCATATAAAGTGCTATTAAAGTGTTCATTATTAGTAAAAATGACTTGAAGTCATCAAACTAGTGCTGTTACAATTTATTGTCTCATATACCTAATTCCTTACATCTTTGATTACAACCTGAGAAATTCTGGAAATCATAGGGCTAGAAAATGCCCTGGGATTTCATCTACTCAAATCCCTGCCCCCAGTCAGGAGTTACTTCCAATCCCAGCCAGACACTCAAAGGACCACACATGCCTGAGCACACTAGATTCAGAATCACATCAAGTGTCAATTCACTTTCTCCTATCCGTTGGAGTCATTACTGAATGGTCAAAAAAACCAATAGATTATGCCATGTGGAAAAGACCAGAGAAATATCTGTGTGTCCTATTTTAAACTCCTGAGAAGGCAACTCAACCATCTGTCTTGGCAACCCATTGCAGGCTGGAACTACCCTGTCAAAAATGTC
The DNA here is from genome assembly GCF_026419965.1 of Kogia breviceps. Classification (NCBI taxonomy): domain Eukaryota; kingdom Metazoa; phylum Chordata; class Mammalia; order Artiodactyla; family Physeteridae; genus Kogia; species Kogia breviceps. Next base: position 37,477,407 of record NC_081321.1, on the reverse strand, counting down.
TCTCTTCTGTTTAATCTAAATCCTTCAAGTGGAGCTTCAAGCTAATTTTGTCCCATTCCATTTTCAGATAACTTGGAACACAGTTGTTTACCATCTGCGTTATAGGATTATACAATGTCACAGGGTTTTGGTGAGCCATAAACAAAATAATGCATGTAAAACACAGAGCTCAGATCTGGCACATAATAGCCCAATACATATTTATTTATTATTACCATCATTATATATACTGGGACTCTTTCAGTCACAAGTGACATCAACACAACTCAAAATAATTTAAGCAAAGGAGGAGGAGGGGGGAGGGGAGAAAAAGAAGAAAAAGAAAAAGGATGCAGGGTGGAGAATGTAATTAGAAAGGAAGTAAAATTGTGCAGTGGCCTTCAGGCACTGTGGGATCCAGGACTCAAATAATGTTCACGGGGGTCGTCTTTTCCTCTCTTCTATTTTTCAGAAAAGCTTTTTGAAGTATAAAGAGCAGGAGGGCAATGAGCAGATTCAGGTCAGGTAAGCCTAGAATAGGTTCTCCATTCAGCAGTTGATTCATCAAAAATTCCTTCAATGACAAGCCAGTGTCAAGCAGGGTTCTAGAAGCTAAGAAAAGAGCAGTGTCCAAGACATAACATTTCACCCTTGTGGAATGTACCTTTGAGTGGGAAGAGTGGATCTGGTAGAAGGGATACCAGAAAGAGCCCTGGATCTTCCCAGACCAGGGCTCAAACCCGTGACCCCTGCATTGGCAGGAGGATTCTTAACCATTGCACCACCAGGGAAGCCCCATAAGTCACTTTTGTTTTTAGACTATTTTCCTTTTAAATACAGGTCTTTCTCCCACTTTCATGTTTTCCTTTTTTTTTTTTTTTTTTTTTTTTGCAGTACGCGGGCCTCTCACTGTCGCGGCCCCTTCCCGTTGCAGAGCACAGGCTCCGGACGCGCAGGCTCAGCGGCCATGGCTCAGGGGCCCAGCCGCTCCGCGGCATGTGGGATCTTCCCGGACCGGGGCACGAACCCGTGTCCCCTGCATCGGCAGGCGGACTGTCAACCACTGCGCCAGCAGGGAAGCCCCCATGTTTTCTTTTGAATAGGATGTTAGTTACTCAGTAAAATACTGCAAATACCCGGTCATTTATTAGTCATTTAAAAAGTATACCTCTGAGTAATTTTAATCTATTTCTCTGTGTTAATCATTCTAACTGTAAAAATGAAGGCCTGGAGACCAAGTTGTTTTGAGAACCCAAGGAAGTGTGGCCTAAACTTTAGAAAATCTCAACCTCTTCCTCTCCCCTGGGAGCTCACAGTAAGGAATGCATTTCTGAAGCATTTCAGGCTGTAGTCTTATGATAAACTGCAACTTTTCATAAAACTGAAACTAATCTGAATCAAGCTGCTCTCACCTGAAAAATCTTAATTTCCCAGTGCTATTTCAGATTCATCCCACAAAAAACCTAACTAAATTAATGATGCACACCATTCTATTTAAATTTGGCCCTGGCCTAGCAGGTCTGTGCTACCACATGAATCCATTCATGGACAATGTGGAGAACAACTCTCACTGAATTCACGTACCGCAAGTGGGTGTGCGTGTGTGTGGGGGGAAGTTGATTGTCTACGTCATCGCTTCTATTTTTTAAGTAATATTACAAGTTATGTGCCCTGCCCCCAACTGTTGTTCTCAATTTGGTCCTCTTTTCAATGTCCCCCTCCCTTCTGCTTTGGTTACTATCTCTTGTCAGCGCAGTAATTTAGTTCTTTTAATCCGGATATAACGGCTAAATGGGTCAGTTGGCTCAGTAAAGTCCCATCGTTAAAACTGATCTCGGAATCAACCAAAAATGGATTTTTAATCGAAAAGCTCATCAGCTCCACTCCCCTTCCCCCACCTCATTTTGCCTGGTCTTGTCACCTGGCCTTGTCCACCCTGCTTGCAACTTTCCTAGCCTGCCTCTCGCGAAAGGATGAAGAACCTCCGCCCTTGTCCGGCGCGAACACATTTTGAAAAAAAAAAAAAAAAAAGTCTGGCTCTGGGATTTTTTTTTTTTCCTTTTTAATCTTAATACTCTTTATCTTTGCCTTCCAGGCGGAAGGTCGGCTCCAACCCTTCTTTCCTGAGCTTCTCCTTCGCGAACGGGGGACCATCCCTGATGCTTCCTCATGAGTTAGGAAAGGGATAGAACTTTCCCAGGGAGGTGCGGAGTGTCCCCGCTGCGCTTTCCCGGTTCCTTTCCCCCAGAAGAGATCCTGTTGCACCGGAGGGAACGTGCCCCATTTCTCTGCGCCGCCCCCCGCCCCCAAATGACGGCGGAGACGGAAGGCAGCTTCTGTGTTTGTTTTTTGTAAACCTTTAAAACCTCCTGCACTTAGCGCTTTGCGAGCCCCCTTGGCCTTCGCCCAAAGCAAGCCGTAAAGAGGTCGGGAAGCTCAGCGGACTGGGTGGGAGAGGGAGGCGACCTGCGCTGCCGCGACGAAGTGGGTCTTGAAGGGTGCGACCTCTCCCTCCGGGGCTGGGCGTGTCCCTTAACCTCCCCCAACCCTATCACCCTGCTGACCCCGGCTGGGCTCGCGGACGCGACTGGCAGGAGTGCGCGAGCGCGTCCTCATCCCGGGGGACGCCGGCCCCGGCCTCAGGTGTCGACCCCCGCCCCGCCCGCGCGGCCGCTCTCCCGGGACCCGGGATTGGGGGGAGGGTGGTGGAGACGGCGGCGGGGCTGCCGGGTGGGGGCGAAGGGGGAGCCGGCCGCTGCCCCGATTGGCTGCGCCGCCGCCCTCTCCCCGCGCCGCGCGCCCCCGGCCCGCAGCCCGGGAGCTGGTTCCGGCTGGCGGGAGGACGTGCGGGGGCGGGACCGGTCTCCCCGCCCCGCACCCGACCCCGGACGCGCGGGGATAAAACCCAGCCGGCGCCGCCCGGGAACCCGGGCCCTGCAGCCTCCCGTGCGCGGAGAGGCGGGGCCGAGTCCGACCCCCTCCCCGCGCCTCCGCCCCTCGGACCGGGCTCCGGGAGCAAGGCGCCCCGCGCGCGGGCACGCGACGGCCAGAGCGCCCAGGCGGTACCTTCAGCAGAGCAATGAAGAGAGCCGGGGAGAAGCAACCGCAGCCGGCCGAGACGTTTCCTGCGCCCGGGGTTGCTGCCGCCGCTGCGGCTGCCTGAAACTCCCCAAAGTTGCGAGCCAGCGAGAGGCTGCCGCCCGCCGGGAGCTAAAGGGAAAGGAACTCGTAAGATGCCGGAGTGACAGACAGACAGACGCACAGACCTGCCGAAGACACCACCGTCGGCGGCCTATCCCCGGAGCCCGTGAGGCTTCCCAGCTCTGTGAGTTGCTTTCTGGACGGGTGGCTTGCTAAGTATTTCCGTGTAATTGTTTATAAGACGCGTTTGTATATTTTTGTGACTCTTGGAGAGAGTTAAAAAAAACAACGCAGGATGCACCTTAAAAAACAATTGAGTTTCTGATATTGAGACGGTTGTGTTGATAGAATGGGACCGCAAATGTCTGTAAGCAGGAGTAACCCAGGAAAAATTGCATCCAACAGTAAAAGGACACATAGGCACCCCAGTGTGGAAAAAAAAAAAAAATCCTCCATTTCAAAAGTTATTGGAAAGAAAGCCAGATATTTCTCTTAAGGGCTAACTAGTGCTAGTTAACTTTGCTTTTTTACCCCTCTTTAAATATTGATTGTTTACCAGGTTCACTGGTGGGAGGCTGAGCTGGTGGAAAAGGCGTCTGGAAGAGCCTTAGAGGCGACCATAATGTCTTTACGTTTACACGCACTGCCCAGCCTGCCTGGAGTTGTCAGACCGGGCTGCAGGGAACTGCTGTGTTTGTTGGTGATCACGGTGACTGCGAGCCGTGGGGCCTCCGGGGTGTGCCCCACCGCTTGCATCTGTGCCACTGACATCGTCAGCTGCACCAACAAAAACCTGTCCAAGGTGCCTGGGAACCTTTTCAGACTGATCAAGATACTGGATCTGAGTTATAACAGAATTGGGCTTCTGGATTCTGAGTGGATTCCGGTATCGTTTGTAAAGCTGAACACCCTCATTATTCGGCATAACAACATCACGAGCATTTCTATGGACAGTTTTTCCACCACTCCAAATCTGAAGTGTCTTGACTTATCATCCAACAAGCTGAAGACTGTGAAAAGTGCAGTGTTCCAAGAGTTGAAGGTTCTGGAAGTGCTCCTGCTTTACAACAATCACATTTCCTATCTCGACCCTTCAGCGTTTGGAGGGCTCTCCCAACTGCAAAAACTCTACTTAAGTGGAAACTTTCTCACGCAGTTTCCCATGGATTTGTACGTTGGAAGGTTCAAGCTGGCAGAACTGATGTTTCTAGATGTTTCTTATAACCGGATCCCCTCCCTGCCGATGCATCATATAAATTTAGTGCCAGGAAAGCAGCTGAGAGGCATCTACCTTCATGGCAACCCGTTTGTCTGTGACTGTTCCCTTTACTCGTTGCTGATCTTTTGGTATCGTAGGCACTTCAGCTCAGTGATGGATTTTAAGAATGATTATACCTGTCGCTTGTGGTCTGGCGCTAGGCACTTCCATCAGGTGCTTCTGCCCCAGGATAGCTTTATGAACTGCTCTGACAGTGTCATCAATGGTTCCTTCCGTGCCCTTGGCTTCATTCATGAGGCTCAAGTGGGGGAAAGGCTGATTGTCCACTGTGATAGCAAGACTGGTAACGTGAATACCGATTTCATGTGGGTCGGTCCAGATAACAGAGTGCTGGAGCCCGATAAAGAGATAGAAAACTTTCACATATTTCCCAATGGAAGTCTGGTTATAGAAAGTCCTCGTTTTGAGGATGCTGGAGTGTATTCCTGTGTTGCAATGAATCGGCAACGTCTGTTAAATGAAACTGTGGATATCACAATAAACGTGAGCAATTTCACCGTAAACAGATCCCATGCTCACGAGGCATTTAACACAGCTTTTACCACTCTTGCAGCCTGTGTGGCCAGCATTGTTTTGGTACTTCTGTACCTCTATCTGACACCGTGTCCCTGCAAATGTAAACCCAAGAGACGAAAAAATATGTTAAACCAAAGCAATGCCCATGCATCTATTCTCACTCCTGGCCCTGAAAGCGATGCCCCCGCCGATGAACGGAAGGCAGGGGCCGGGAAAAGAGTGGTGTTTTTGGAACCCCTGAAGGATACTGCAACAGGGCAGAATGGGAAAGTCAGGCTCTTTCCCAGTGAAACGGTCATAGCTGAGGGCATCTTAAAGTCCACGAGGGTGAAATCTGACTCAGATTCAGTCAATTCGGTGTTTTCAGACACACCCTTTGTGGCGTCCACTTAATTTTGTGCCTGTATTTTTATGATGTAGTGATTGAATCTCTTCATACTCAGCTTTGTGTGTGGTCTGCAGAAATAAAGAGCAGGACAGAAATGGGGTTGTTTTGTTTTTCTGAAATACAACCAAAGGGTCTCTTTCCCTGGTTAATAGGAAATGTGCTAAAGCACTTACGTTCGTGCCAGAGAAAGATGGGGTGGTTTTTCAGCGTTTAAGTTCTAGATAATATCTTAGTCTTTAGCACCACTGATAATTTCAAAGCTGGCCTGGAGGTGATACGACTGACACTGTCCTTTCACTCAGGATTCTTGAAAGAAAAAATAAATTCCAAGTATTAGTATTCTTAAAAAAAATTTTACTAACTTATTGGGATCAAAGTTGAGTTATGTTAAAGAAAAGTGTTGTGTTCATTTTTAAAAGATGTAGAAGGGAGGACTGAGCAGCAATTATTTATAAAGCACAAAGTGAAGTTAGATTTGGGAATAATTCGGTTCATGTCATCATTGCAGACCAGAGTAAATAGACTATCCTGATCAAATTTACTGAGCAGTGCCGCATCCCATATGGTGTTAGATAAATAGTACTGTAAAGGTACATTTGTTTGACTGTCTTCTTCCCATTCTGTACATTTCCTATCTTTGTGCAAAAAATCTTACTGAGAGTTTAAAGCCATCATTATTTGTTGCCATAAATATGTAGGTGTCAGTGCCAAAACGTCTGAGTAACTTCTTCAACCTTTGGTCTAGGAGACTAGTATTTGTTTATATGCTTGTGTGAATGTATGTCTTAAATTATATGAACTGTTAAAGAGATACCACTGTATTGTGCTTTGGACATTTGAATTATTGTAAATATATGTGTTCTGCGACTTGATGTTCTGTTTTATTTGCCTATTTAAAAATATACATCTAAGATGTTTTATGTGATCTGATTTTGCTACTTTTGTGTTAAGCACCCTCTATAGCAAATACTTCTCCAAATTTCTTCGAGTTACAGTACAGAGTTTATTTTTTTTTTAGAGAGGGAAAAAGGCTCTAAAGTGTCCTACCCAGTGTATACCTTTTATATCACATTTTACTCTGATACCATTATACATTTCAACCAGGTTTGGAAGATATTTAAGCTCTGATTTTGGAACATGTGAGAGCCCCGGAGACCTCCTCCTTATTCCCATTCCTGCTGTGAGGTAATCGAGTACCCGCTCTTGACCTAGGTTTCCTCAGCTATGAAATGAAGATTTCAGACTAGGTGATGTCTAAGGTTTGTTCTACCCTGGAATTGATGACTTCCTGGTGGTCTTAGCTGCATTACAGACTTGGACTGGCTTTCTGAAAATGTACCATATGCTGATGGAGGACAGGAATGGGATTAGGACAGACTAGCGTAGCACTGCCTAGCTCCGAGAGACTATGATGTTGTATCATCAAGTCCAGCTCCTTTCCTTTCTCAGGGATAAATGAAACCCAGAGAGGGTTGTGGGTTGTCTGAGGCCACACAGTGAGTTAGTGACAGGGTTTCGAGGAGAGCTCAGTTTTGGGATTCTTCCTGGCAAAGATAAGAGGGTCAAAAAGTGGTTATTTTTAACGATGGGGAGGGAGAAGGAGCCAAAGAATGAGACAAAAGAGAGGTCAGAAAATGGCAAAGGGGAATGAATCAGGGATGTGTTGTCCCTGGGGCCAAGAGAAGAGAATTTTTAAAAGATGGAAGTAGGCAACAGTAACAAATATTTGGAGAACTGGAGAACCTGATGAGGAGGGAGGACTGACTTTGGCAATGGAGGTTTTGGGGCAACTGGGTACTTGGTGACAGCTTGATAAGTGCCAAGCCAGGCTCCCAGGGGCAGACGCTGGTCAGCTGGGGGTTAAGGAGTGGGTGAGCCGTCAGGATGTGCGCGGAGGGAATAGGATGTTAGCCCCTGCTCAGTTGCGTTGACAATTCTTTATTGCCCAGTGATTTTTTTTTTATTTTTATTTTTTGAGGTGGACCATTTTTAAAGTCTTTATTGAATTTGTTACAATATTGCTTCTGTTTTATGTTTTGGTTTTTGGCCCTGAGGCATGTGGGATCTTAGTTCCCTGACCAAGGATCGAACCCGCACCCCTTGCGTTGGAAGGTGAAATCTTAACTATTGGACCGCCAGGGAAGTCCCTGCCTCTGCCTTTTAAACACAGACCTTAGCGGTTAGATAAGATCCTTCAGCCCCAAAGATATTACAGGAAAACATTTTTTTAAATTTAATTTATTTTATTTATTTATTTTTTTTGGCCACGCTGTGCAGTTTGCGAGATCTTTCCCCGACCAGGGATCAAACCTGTGTCCCATGCATTGGGAGTGTGGGGTCTTCACCACTGCACCACCGGGGAAGTCCCTGTAGGAAAACATTTTATTCCAGTTCCTGCCATTTAAGTAATTAGGAAGAATTCTGTGATCCGTGTGACCTTTGAAATCATCACTCCTTTCATTGTTCATGTTTGGAGAATCTCAGACTCAAAGATACTGTGATTTGTTCAAGGTCATGAGGGAGTCTGGACACAAGGGAAAACTCGCTCAAACCACTGACACTCTCCAGCAAGGGGAGGGGCTGCCTCCAGGGCCCGTGATGACCCCAATGCTCAGGGTGAAAGAGCCTGGCTGGCAGGGAGTTTGCAGAGGTTCTCTGAATTCAACCTTTTCTCTAGGGTCCTTCAGCCCTCAAACCCTTGCTCCTAGGAAACGCATGCTGCCTTTGGCAAGGGGACATGGACAGTGCTAGAGTGGGGAGTTTGGAGAGCCTGATCTTGGCAGGTCCTAATCCAGATGCTTGGTTAAAGGATAGGCTGAGCTGAGATCAAAACTAACGTACTTACAACCAAAACAAAACATATATATATAAAAAACGGAATCACTTTGCTGTACAAGTGAAACTAAGACAACATTGTAAATCAACTATTTCAATAAAAATAAAAATAATGAAAAAGAAAACAAAAATCCTGAATGCTGCAAAGCAAAGCTTTGTTTTGGACAGGACTAGGAAGGCGCGGTGATGTAAAGCATAGAACTGACTGTTATGATGTGGAATTTTAAGTTCTTACGTGGACCTTTATTTTTTTTTTTTTGGTAGTAGCCTGATCACATGTATTTTAAATATAGGAACGGAACTAATTTGTACTTTATAAATTTGTTCCACTCAAAACTTTTATATAATTTTCCTTCTAAGTAATAATCTGGATTTATGTAACTGGGTTATTCTTTTAAGGTACTTAGTATTTTTTATTATAGAGTTGTGAGAGAGGTGGATACTCATTGGAAAAATCAAGCAAAGATCATTGATGTGAAATTTTCCTGGGCTTACAATATTTTTTCACTATAATTAGAAGATATTAGGTTCATGGTAACAGACTGTCTAGTTAATCATGAGTTACATTTTAAAAATACACTTTTAAGACTTATAATCTGAACTAATGGCCTAAAACATTAATTTATAGTTAACTTCTACATGAATCCTCACCGTTTGGCCTAGAGAGATTGAAATATTTTTTAAAAAATTTTAAATTAATTTTTAGTTCTGATTGCTTGACTTATTTGCCCAGAAAATGTTTTTTTTCTATTTTTCGAAATAAACATTTTTCTGAAATGTTAATCAGAGGGGACATAGGTGTAACTTATGGGGGTGGAAATATAAGAGGGACAAGAAGACACACAGTTCAGATTCTAAAAAGACGTCTGATTTGGATCAACCTGCTAAGCACTGTTAAAAGAGTTTATAGCCTAAACACCCTGCAATATTGCTGGCTTTTCTTTGCCATGACTCTTGCTTGATGATTGTCACCTTTTAGTGTCATCTGGTTTACCAAGTGGTCTAACAATAGGTCTAAACCCAGGCTTCTCCATGGGATCACAGGGGAAACTTAGATAAACAAGAGTTTCCAGCAGGTACCCTCTATACATTCCCCAACCAGAGGTTCTGGTTCAGGCCACCTGAGGTAAGGCCTGAATATCATACATTTTTTTTTTTAATTTCCAAATAATTATGTTTCTGCTTATTTTGTTGAAACACAGCCCAAAAACTGGGGCTGTAGCAAATTTTGTGTTTGGGGCTCTGTCAAAATACATTATTATTACTTGCTAATGGATTTATTAATAAAAAGAATTTTAGCGCTCACTTAAAAAATTCTAATACGTTGGGAAAACGAAAGAGTGATTCTCTGATAATAACGTCTAGAGTAAATTGTTGGCTATAATTTATGATTTCTATTTTTCTAAATTATGAAATATAGAATAATTACTTTGAGATGACTAGATCTCTGATTCTTTCAGTTTTAAAAACTATTTTTGGCTTGAAAGCAGCAACAGCAGATCTGGTTCCTAATCATGAGCTTTGGGGCTTTCAAATTTGATTAGATCATAGTAAAGTGAAGGCATATTCCAAAGATATGAGTGCAGATTTCAGCTACAGAGAACAAACTTCTTTGTTTTTTCAATATATTAGAATAATGTTTTTAAAAGAGAGCAGTGAAGTTCTTTTCATGGTTTTCTCATCCCTCTTTGCCCAAGAGCGAGCCCCAAAGCCATATTTTTTATTTTTTATAATATGAAAGTTAGTATGGAAAGATGATGGTAGTTCGCCCTTGCAAGTACTATTTGTTAGTAACGTATAAAATGTAGAACCAAAAACTCTTATAATAATCTCTTGACTAATTGAGAAGACTGCTTACAGGACCATTGTTATTTGTGAATAGATTCCAGAAGGGGAATCCAGTGAGGATTAGAGTATGGAAACACAGATCCTTTTATAAATTGTAAGAGGTGAGATATATATATATATATATATATATATATATATATATATATATATATATATTTTTACGTGTGTGTATGTATCATATATACATACATATATGGAATTTATACTGGCTTTAATTTATTAAGTGTGATAATTGAGGTTTATTATCCCTCATTACAGAAGCCCTGAAATGGGAAATATTAACCCCCCCCAACACCACTGTTACAGATAGGAAAAAGAGGCTTAAAAGGGATAAATAAATTTCCCAGGTGACTCAGCTAATAAGTTATTTTTATCATGAGAATCATTTAAAAAATATCTCTGCACAGAACCCTTAGGGATGTTCTACCAACAGAACAACTATGTAAAGCATGGGCCATAAGTAAACTCATAAATGTAATTAGTGCTCACAGCCAATCTGGGAGAAAAGGAATAAAGGGTCGGGGGGATCATAAGTCGTTCAAACATAATAAAGATGGAAATGATTATTATTTTTTCCCTTAAAACACAACGAGTCACAAGTAGCAAAATTAGAAATCTACCCAAGAAGAGTTGGTTTAATAGACGAAGCCTCCTTAGTCTGCTGGCTCTTTTCAGTCTGGTTGCCCTTCACACATGAAACTGCTTAATATGCAAAGCAACTATCTGCTTTATCATTATAAGCGACATATTTAAGATTTTAAAGTGAATAAGTGACTGAGTTCCATTTTTTAAATTAAAAATGACCCCAATTTACAGGAAAAAAATAATCCTATTGGAGGGGGCATCTGAAAATTTGCCTTAAATGTCTAGAAGAATGGAGGAGGCAATTTAGCCCCAGTGGGGGATTTTTTCAGCTAATTTTCAAATTAGATTTCTCAAAATAATTTTAAAAATTATTGCATAAGGTAGCGTCATCAGCTTACCTGATTAAACTTCTCTATTAGGTAATATGTCAGCAGAGTATCAAACATCATACTCAGAGTATGTGTCTATAGGACGGAGGGACCGAAAAGTGCCCACGAACTGACAGGGCACCTTGAGACTGAAAAATGAGGCAGGCAGCTGCGTATAATCAATGGATCAGTCAATTATAGGGTAACTTACAGGGTGGGATTGGGGTCCGGCAGATCACCATCCAGAAGCATTTGCAGCCATACACCGTACCACTGAGGGGCCATTGAGGCAATTTTGTAGTTAACCTAGGGTAAGGCGGTAGGTGCTTGGAAACAGGACATGCATTCCTAAGTCAAGATTCATGAATGGGTCACTAGTCTCCTGGGCGCCAGGAATACGTCAGTGAAGGTTTCCATCATTGTTTGGGGACCAACAGGGCATAGAGGCCACCTGGTCCTAATGATTATTAAACAATATCTTTTAACTACAAAGCCCTTGACGACAGAGAAGTGATTTACTGCACAGTACAGTCCTGGGTAGGGTCAGTGGAAGGACAGGAGAAATTGTAAGGGCCCAAGATGGTGTCAGTTACACTAACAGCTATGCACTAGGATCTTGGCGTCGTGGAGTTGAGTATCATAAGATCAAGGGTCAAACCCTTGGCGTTGAGTGGCCAGTGGTAACCAGGAGAAGATTATTAAGCATTTCTACATAGTGTGGAGGCCGTAAATGATGTATAATAACTATTCTCTCCCCTTAAAGGAGATTACAGTACAACTGAGAGATGAAACCAAAAAAAAACTGAAACAATTCAAGAGTAAGAGTTGATCTGTCTACTAGTGACTAAACTGGCTAATAAGAGATGAGAAAAGGCAGATAATTAGCAGAGACCTTGCTTTACCCAGTTGGGCTAATGTGACACAGGCTTGAACACTAAACAGCCAACCCATAGATGCTCTGAATGTTACATTAGCTGGGATCCTTACCGTAGAAAGACAATATTGTAAGGAGGTGGTGCAAACTTAGTTAATAGTGCTCCAAAATGAATGTCAGGGACTCTATTTAAAATTTGACTGCTCATTTATTATCATTTATGATCAAATCTAGAGGAGAAAGAGACCTTAATATTTCACACTGGTCCTTTATCTACACTCACAGCCCCAAACTTCACGTCCATCACAGTTAGAATGAAGACTTCTGAATGTCCGAGCCATGTCCTGAGGAATGAGAGTAATAATAATAAAAATAGGAAACTCTTCTCAATACTCTGTAATGACCTATATGGGAAGAGAATCTAAAAAAGAGTAGATATTTGTATATATATAACTGCTTCACTTTGCTGTACAGCAGAAACTAACACAACATTTTAAATCAACTATACTCCAATAAAATTATAAAAACACAAAAAAGAATAACATTTTTATATGTAAGCTCCATGATAAGGGCTTTACATATTTTGTCCCATACCTATGAGGAAGGTATTTTTACGTCCATTTCACAATGGGAGAATTGAAGCTTAAAAATGATTTGTCTAAAGAACATATAGTGAAAGAGTCAGGATTTGAATCTGGTTTTGTCTGGATCCATCCAGAACCCAGCCTTTTAATGTCTGTACTGTAATATACTAAACTGTAATACTTTCCAGGTCCATAAGAGGGTTTTGCTCATCATGTCCCCTTTGTCCTCTGCTTATCTGGCTTCAGGAGACCTTTCCTCCAGTGATCTGGCTCTTCTTTCAAGACTCCGTACCCTTGTCCCGCAGTGATTCCCCCTCCCCTTGGCAGCTCAGCTGCTTTGGCCCTTAAGCAATGCTGACTTTTATTGTTCTGTCTCTATTCACATTCCTCATCTTCCTGACCAGATCCTCAGCTACTTGAGGAGATGTCTTCTATCCCTTTATCCAGCACCTAGCCCATAGTAGGTGTTTGCATGTATAAACTTTTCAATTATATTCATTCATTCATTCAACACACAGTATTGAATACCTAATATGTGCCTGTCCCTGAGTTTGACCCAGAGATCAGCGACGATCCAGATGCTCCCAGTGTTTGAAGAGAGGTGAAACACAACTTTAATGAGGCAAGTGCGCTGCTAGAGAAGTGCCCAAAGACAGGGAGGTCAGGGAAGTTTTCCTGAAGAAAGGAGGCCTGAGCGGAGGCTTCAAGGAGGCCTCTGCGTTTGGAGAGGTCTGGTTTGTTTTCCACAGCTGGACTTGCAGACAGGATGGAAGGCAGGATTGTGAACGTACCCTGGGGCCCTGGGAATTCAACCAGAGCGGCTGTAGGACACACAGCATTGGTGCCCTCGGAACTATCCTGCAGTGGGGCCCTGTCGGTAGTTTGATCACTTGGTCCTCTGGATGCGGCCCAGCCTGAACCCTTCTCATTCCGCATTCCGCCCTCGCTGAAAATGTAGCTTCCGTGTGGTCCTATTTCATAGCTCTTCAAGGAGGATGCATAGTAAATTGGCTCATGTAAAGGCTTATAGCTAAAAAGAGTTAGAACTATTAGCTTCTCTTGTGTAACAATGTGGGCTTAGTACGGTAGTGATGAAAGAATGCTACTTAATTCAGTTATCACTCTATAGACCAAGAAATATCTCAGAGCAAATGTTTATCCAAGCCTCACTGTAATTAAATTTACATTGCTAGCTAGATATTGATTTGACTAAGCCAGTTTTATAAGAGTAAATGATTTGGGTGAGAAGAGACAGAAAGATGTGACCGAAATGCAGGATTGAATTACAACAGTTCAGGCTGCTTATTGAGCATTTGTGTGCATTTTTGCCTCAACTCTGCCTGGTTAAATACTTTCCAAAGCATTCATGCTTGAGTGAATCTTTCTAGAAGTCTAGACTTCAAGAACTATGGCTCAGGGGTTTTTGTTTGTTCGTTTGTTTTGGTTTTCTTTAACCTGTTCTTTTTTAACTGTATTCTCTTTTCCAAAGAAAAGGATCTTGCCTGAGGTACAAACTTAATGAAAGGCCTGTGATGTGAAAGCCTAAGAAGGCTGTTTATTTTTTATTTGTTTTCAGCTTTTTAATATTTATACTTAATTACAACCTTAGGGAAGCCTTGAGGTCTCAATCTGACCTACTTCAATAAGTGGAGAAAATAGCCATATCTCCCCTAAGCAACCATTTATAATAACTTTGACTCTTTCCTAAAACCCAGAGGAAATGTCGTTCTTGATCCCGGGTCAAGTTTGTCAGGAAATATTTGTGTTAATAAATCTTATTCACGTAAGGATTCAATTAAAAAAATTATATCATTAATCATAATATATAATTTGAATAAGGACCTTAAATAGGACTTAACTATATGGTATGAAGTGATTTGAATGACAAATGTGTTATTACATGTTTTTTCTCATTTAACTGGTCAACGTTAAGCATCTTGGGCATTTGACAGCGTTTTGGAAAATGAGATTATATGCAGCCCTGTAAAGGGTCTGAGATTTCCCTGAGGAACTGGACTCAGGCATCGCCCTTTAAGGATTCCCTGCTTATCATGATGAGGAGGCTGATTAACTCCCCTGCTCTTTGTCACTCAGAGTAGTCTCTAATTCTGTTCAGTTTTCAGTACCGCACACTTGGGGAGAAGGGAGAGGCAAGCAAGCATCCCTTACATCTCTTGAATTTAGGGCCATTGCCAGGATTCCTGCAAGGCAACAAAGCCTTTTCCCACGGGGTCCTAAAGATTTAGAGAAGATGGTGGCAGAGGCATTTATGGGAAGAAGTTTTTCCTGGCTATGTCTTTATCTCCTCAGTTTATTTTTGGAAAATGCTTGGAACACGTGTTTATTATTTGCTATCAAACTACCTTAACCATACTTGGCTATAGAAACTCGCCCTCCAGCCCCACCCCACCCTGTCCCTCTTAAAGGCATTCTTGACCCCTGGAAAGTGCCAGGCGCAGAGTACTTCACTATCTATGGGCATTTCCATGCAACGTGTTTATATTTGACCTAGAAATGCCTTCTGGGTTGTTGAATAAACGTGGTTCTTCCCATGGTCTTTCTCATCTCAGTCAAATGGCAACTCCATCCTTCCAACCGCTCAGCCCCCAAGCTCGGTGTCAAGTCTGACCCCTCTTTGCTCTCATACCCTATATCCATTCCATCAGTGGGGAAGTTTCCGTGGCTTTACCTTCAGAATTAGCTGGAGGCATCTGACCTCTTCTCACCACCTCTTTTCCATCCCCATCCAAGCCCCCAGCATCCTTCACTGAATTATTGCTGTAGCCTTGCTGGTCTCTTTGCTTCCACCCTTGTCCTCCTACAGCCTGTTCTTAAAACTGCAGCCACGATGATCCTTCTGAAGCGTAAGCTAGCTCATGTCCTTCCTCTGGACTCAGTGTGTCTCAACCCTTCACTGCTCCCGGGAGGCACCAGTGGAGACTTCAAAAACACTCCCAGGCCTCGGCTCCATCCAGCCATCACTTGGTTTAAAAAGTTCCACAGGTGACTGTAAAGCCACGGTTGGGTCCTCATCACGGTCTTCAACCCTTCCCCGCCCCCTGCCAGGTCTCTGGCCTCATTGCCACGGCCCCATCCCCCCTCGTTCTGCACCCACCCGTCGGCCTCTGTGCTCACCAGGCACACTACCACTTTGTGCTTGGAATTCTTTTCCCGATTCCTGCCTGACTGGCTTTGCCTCCTTCGGGTCTTTGCTCAAGTGTTGCCTCAGCGAGGCCTCTGACCAATTTATTTAAAATTGGATATCCCGGGCTTCCCTGGTGGCGCAGTGATTGAGAGCCCGCCTGCCGATGCAGGGGACACGGGTTCGTGCCCCGGTCCGGGAAGATCCCACATGCCGCGGAGCGGCTGGGCCTGTGAGCCGTGGCCGCTGAGCCTGCGCGTCCGGAGCCTGTGCTCCGCAAAGAGAGAGGCCAACAGCGGTGAGAGGCCCGCGTACTGCAAAAAAAAAAAAAAAAAAAAAAAAATTGGATATCCCACCCCAAGCCCACTTTCCCTCTCCCCTTTTCCTGTTTTATCTTTCTGCATCAAATTCATCGCCAACTGACGTCGCATGTATTTTGAATGTTACTATGGAGTTCCACGAGGGCAAGAATTTTTAGCAGGTTTGTGTGTGTTGTGTTCCCAGCACCAAGAACAGTAGAAATAAATATTCGCAAATAAATACTTATCCAATGAGTGAAACACACTCGGGAAGGAGCTGTGAGGCAGCCCACTGAGGTGAGGAAAGACCACAGCGGGCAAATAGTGCTGACAACAGCTGGTTTCCACGTGTTACATTTTCTACTTTGTCCCACGGTTTGTGACGCTCTTCTTCACCCCCCGAAAGAGCGCAAGAAGGTCTTGGCCATATTCAGTGGTGAATAAACGGTCTCAATACATCTAAGTCCCATTTCACATATTTTCCCATTATTTAAGGCATCCCGTTTGGTGTTTACAGAAAGATGTCCTGCTGGGTACAGGAGAAGCAGGAAGCGAGCCAGTCTCCTCTCAGCATGTGCTGAGTGAGTAATGCCGATTAGCATGTGTCAAGGGCCTGTAAAGAATCAGACTGGGCTTAAAAGGTATCAGGCAGTAAGCCTGACACAGCTTTAATAAGCTGTCTCCTATCTTTGGAGCAGGTGTTTTTTTTGTTTGTTTTTTTAAAAATCTAGTTCCGTCAAGAGGCATCCCGCCTGCTTTAGAGGCCACACAGCAGAGATGCTGTGTTTACTCAGTGACTCCTGAGTGCAGCTAAAGATGAGCTCTGGGGAGGTGGTGTGGTGCGACAGGTCAATTAAGTCTTTTCCTTGTCAATACGTGGCAACTTCCAGCAACTTCCATGGCAACATATTTTCTGAATTAGTTCCTGGTATGAGGAAAAAGTTACATTGCCACAGAGAACACCAGGCAAAAGGCAAAACCTGAAAGGGGTGGGGTGTGTAAATTGAGGGTTGGCCACTCAGAATATCCACCTGCTCCAGGTGAGGGTCAAGTGTGTGATGGGAGGTGCTTGGTGAACCGTGAAATGCAAGATGATGGTGATGCTCAAAGATGGCAGCGGGGCCGGCGTTGGTGGCTCATGGGTGGTTCGCTCCTGTAGAGTGGTCCTCTCCTCTCTCAGTGTTTTCCAAAACAGCTACTGCTCCTTTCCTCCACCTGGACCCCTCTTTCCGTTCCACTGAGAGTCTGTGTAAGGCTAAACTCAAGAGAGCAAGAATCTGCATACTGCTTTGAGGAGGTTACTCCTCTTGCCGTTTTATACTCTATATGGTTAAAGCATTTTTTTCAAGTCTGTGCTATTGTCATCTAATCAACCTAATTTCTGGCTATTATAATAACATTGATGAATAAGAAGTGATGATGACGGCTTCCCTGGTGGCGCAGTGGTTAAGAATCCGCCTGCCAATGCAGGGGACACGGGTTCAAGCCCTGGTCCGGAAAGATCCCACATGCCAAGGAGCAGCTAAGCCAGTGCGCCACAACTACTGAGCCTGTGCTCTAGAGCCTGCGAGCCACAACTACTGAGTCCGTGTGCCACAGCTACTGAAGCCCGCACGCCTAGAGCCCGTGCTCCACAATAAGAGAAGCCACCGCAATGAGAGGCCCACGCACCGCGACAAAGGGTAGTCCCCGCTCGCCTAGAGAAAGCCCATGCACAGCAACGAAGACCCAACGCAGCCAAAAATAGATAAATAAAATAAATAAATTTATTCTTTTAAAAAGTGACGATGAAAAAATGAACGGCTAACATTGAGTGAGCACTCACCACGTGGCAGCCCCTGTTTTAATCGTTTTCCACGTAATCCTCTCAACAACCTCTGAATTAGGGAGACTGAAAGCCTCTGACATGCACGCAAACCGAAGCACAGAGATTTAGAAACTTGCCCAAGGTCACCCAGCCAGTCAACGGCAGAGCCAGTGCTCATACACATCGTTTCATTTAATCTAGGCAACACCATACTGAAGTAAGTACCATGAAGCCATCTTGCATAGGAGAAAATGGACAGAAATGAATTACTTACCCAAGTCCACATGGCTCTTAAGAAGTTAAGATCCGAACCCAAGTTTGTCTGGTTTCAAAGCCCTTGGCTGTACTTTGGTTTCTGGGGTAAAGCCCACTCTTCTTGATTCATTATTCATAGTCTGAATTTGGTAGTAGCATAACTTTTGTTGGAGGCAGGCATCCAGATATCCCTGGGTGTTAGGTAAAGAGTCTATATCATTTTTAGCTTCATTTTAAAAAACAACCGATTATCAAAGTCTGAGCAGCAACACCTCAGAGTCTAAAAGCATGACGGTGACTGGTCTGTGCGCTTGGCACACAGATTCTTGCTGACAGAATTGCAAAGAAGTGCGCCATCCCTGTGAGGCAGGCATCAGTAGACCCGCTCTCAGATGGGCAAGTTTGCCTGAGGTTACTTAACAGAGCTAGCAGGTAGCTGAGATGGGATGTGATTCCACATCCCTTGGCCAAAGCTCCTGCTTGGCTCACATTCCTCCCTCCTCAAGGGGTTGGTACAAAAGCCACGTGCTGCTGGGTACCCAGGCATCTTAGCCACGCCATTATTTTTTCTTTGTAACAGAAGAACTAAGATTGCTCATCGTTGCATTGGGGAACTTTTGAGTGTGAACTCGAGGGCCACATCCCTACCTGAGCTTGTCTGAATTCATCTAGCACAGGCAGCAGACGTTCTCCGGTCCCAGGCAGCCCTCTCAGGAAAAGATGCTACTATTGGCCACCAGGAAGACCTTTTAAGACTGAAGATATTCATCATAAACCTAGCTTTGCCGTTGGAAAAACAATTCTGAGAGCACATCCTACACAAACCAGGTCTAGGAACCCCTCGATACCTGTACCAAAAAGCAGATATGGAAGCCGTTTGGCCCACAGGCCCTTCTTTATGCTCATGGATGGATTAAGATGATTTACTCATTGTTTTAAATGTTCACATTCAATTCACTTTCTGGCAACTTCCAGAAAGTATTCGCTGACAGCTGGATAAAATCAACCGAGTGTGTCCAATAAAAATATTTCTGAAAATAGAAGCAGCATTATCATTTTGGCAGCGATTACAAAATTTGTGTCCATACATATTATGCATGTTTATTGTCCAATGTTTGGTTTTATTCTCATGTGAAAAAAATCCCACTGAATTTGCCACCGAGTATTAAGTCAGTTCCTTTAAATTTTCTCTTCTTTTCCCATGTCCCTCCCTTCTTTCTGTCCTTCCTTCCTTCCATCCTTCCTTCCTTCCTCCCTTGCTCCCTCCCTCCCTCCATCCCTTCCTTTTTCTCACTCTTTCTCTCTCTTGTCTTTTTCTTTCTTTCTTTTTTTAAAATTAAATCACTACTTGTTTAATAATTATTTTAATTTTAGTCTAGAAAAGCTTTAGTACTACTCTCCTAGACTAATACATTCTTTAGAATCTCATAGTTTAGACTCTGCTAATATATGCCTTTATAGTCTGAAAACACATTATGTTTTATCATTCAGCTCAATTTCTAACATTAAATTCAACTCATTGAATCACCAGTCTTTCTTTTTTAAAAAATTTATTTTATTGAACTACAGTTGATTTACAATGTTCTGTTAGTTTCTTCTATACAGCAAAGTGATTCAGTTACACACACATACACACACACACACACATATATATCCTTTTTCATATTCTTTTCCATTATAGTTTATTACAGGATATTTAATGTAGTTCCCTGTGCTATACAGTAGGAACTTATTGTTTATCCATTCTATATATACTAGCTTCCATCTGCTAATCCCAAATTCTCAATCCATCCCTCCCCCAACCCCCTCCCCTTGGCAACCACAAGTCTGCTCTCTATGTCTGCGAGTCTGTTTCTGTTTTGTGGATAAGTTCATTTATGTCATACTTTAGATTCCACGTATAAGTGATATCATATGGTATTTGTCTTTCTCTGTCTGACTCAGTCCACTTAGTATGATAATCTCTAGGTCCATCTGTGCTGCTACAAATGGCATTTTGTATTTCATTCTTTTTTATGGCTGACCACCAGTCTTTCTTAAATGGTATGTAACC
The DNA here is from genome assembly GCF_026419965.1 of Kogia breviceps. NCBI lineage: Eukaryota > Metazoa > Chordata > Mammalia > Artiodactyla > Physeteridae > Kogia > Kogia breviceps. The sequence continues at coordinate 37,457,454 of NC_081321.1, read as the reverse complement.
AGTAGAGATCATCTTTCGTGTTGTTCCTAAGGCTGCTGCCTTTATCAGTAAATGTCCTTCTTACAGAGGGCAGGAGGAAGATACTTACATTCAATTCAACAGACCTCCCTTTCACTAGCCTTAAATATTCCTTTAAGTGTCATAAAATATCCCACAATATTGTCACAACCCTCATTCAAAATCATGATAGCTAATATTTAATATGTTCCTGAGAAATAATTATATGACTTAAACTCGGTTTACAAAACATGTAGCTCATCATCACATTCTCAGTTTTTTGTTTGTTTGTTTTTAGCAGCAAGATGTATTTGTTGACTAACTGACATAAGGCAGTAGAAGTTCTTCAATCGTTGTAGGTCTGGAAATCTAATCCAGGCATTGCTATTCTCAATTCATTGTTTTAAAAGCATTTAAGAATAATAACAGAATCTACATTAATTCAACCTTTCCCAGTCTCAAAGTAGTTTTAAAAATTAAAAATCACTGGCTTAATTATTAGCCAGTCAAAGATGATTCAGACCATTGAGGGGAACCTTTCCCTAACGCAAACTATTTATTTTGTGGTACAAAAGATGAGTCCTTCCCTGAAGCATCTGAATTTGATAACCAACCTTTTACAATGGAGCATCCTCTTAAATAGCCTATCATATGCTCTGGAGACAAAATTTTTGTAGCATATTATTTTCTTTTTAAATAATGTCATATTCCCCCCTAATTTTTCCTATTCTCATTGGTTAGATCCTCTTATAAGAATATGATTATCTTATAATAGCATTGATACACATTTAAAAAATTAAGCATTGAAACAGGCACTGGCTTTGGTTAAATATGACAGTAATTGATAGTTTTCTTTTAAACAATGTTTCCTAGGTCAGGCTATATCTCAGTAATTTTCATAGCAGAACATTAAAATTGCAACTCTTAAAATGATTTCTATCTGCCCCCTCAGCTCTTTCCCTCCCAACATATCTCTTGGCTTCTTTTCTGGCAGAGAGTGGGGTGGCATTGCCATGACATTGAGATTTCAGTCAGTCTTTTGGGATCAATAATATGACCTGTCACCTAATAATGATAATTAAAAATAATTCCTTTCACTTCCCATTTAAGTTTCCTAAACTGTATCAGTCTGAAGCAGGGAAATTAGATGTAGAACCCAATTTTGTCTTGCATAAAACACATTTAATGGTGCAACCCTTTAGGATTGCACTCAAAATTCTCCTTAGATTGTCTCCAGGCAATTTTTCCAGTATTCATTCCCACAATTATTCTCTCTCAACAATGCATTCAAATCTGGCCTATTCAGGGTCCTTAAAGAGGCACCTAGAATATTCTCCCTGGTATTTTCCACTGATTGATAGTCTATTAATCCTAAAAAGTTTTAGCAAAACCCCACTTCTATGAAGCCATCTTTGACTTCATTCATTCATATGTGAAAGTAACATTTTCTGAACCATTTCTGATTTAAGCCCTCCTTGAAAGACCCATTTGAAGCAGAGAAGGCGTATTAATTCAATCTGCATCTGAAAAAGATTCTTCTGGTAATGATGCTGAGATGGGTTGGGTATGGAGAAGGGAGGAATGGAAACAGGGAAACCAATAGAGGACTTTACAGTGGCCCAGTAGCAAAAGTAGGACAGGTTTTTAGAGAGACTAAAGAGGCACAATTTTTAGGATTTCATTGATTAAAATTAGACAGACCAGTCATTTCCAGCTCACATAAGGGTAATAATAAAAATATGCACAAAGCATTATAGGAGAACAAAGAAAGGTGGTAGTACTGAGTGTCCAGAAAAGTTTTCCTCAGGCTATAAAACCCCACAACAATCCTTGGAGAATGAGTTGTAAGGTGAAGTAGAGTTGGTGGGAGGGGATTCCAGTCCAGTTGGAGGGAGTAGCATGCGTGAACGCTGAGAGATTAGAGAGAATTTGATACATTCAGTACCAGTAGTTTGGTTTTGCCAGAACTATAGTTGAGGATGGGTAGAGGTAGGAACCCTGCAAAGGGGAAGCTAGAAGGGTAGGCAGAAGTCAGATCAAGAAGGGTCCTATGTGCCACCCCAAGTCATTTCAACCTTATTCTGAAAGCCATGAGGTCAATATGTGAATTTCAGCAACCACAGTGATATGAACAGATGTGTAACTGAAGGGTAGCAGAATATGCCACCCCAAAAATGCCACTTTGGTGTAAGGATTATTTTGTGCTGAAGTCAGTTGAGAAGAAGCAGATATCAGAAAAGTTCTCTACTTTCCTCCTATTTACCTAAAGCAGAACATAAATTTATAAAGGTGTTCCCCCCTCCCCTCTTTACCAGGAAGGACAGAAGTAAATCACTGGAGACGACTCTAACTCTTATTAGCCCAGAGGCAGCACCAGAGGAATCTATATAACAAACTTTATTAACTAGCCCTTGTCTTCTATTAGTTCTCCCATATATTTACCTTCCCACAATTTGCTGCCTTAGAAACCTGAAGTCCTTTACCTTTGTCTTGTGACTTATCTAAAAACGTATTGTTCTTTTGTTAAGAAGCTATATAAGCCCAAGTTCTAACCACCCCTTTGAGTTACTCATCACCGGGAACTCCCATGTGTATGCATGATGCCCATATTGATACCCTTCTGTTTGTTTTTCTCTTATTAATCTGCTTTTGTTAGTCGAATTTGCAGTATATGAACCTAAGATGGGTAGAGGGTAAACAATTTTTCTTCCCCTGCGTAATTTAGAAAGAGCTTTCTGACTGCAGTGAGGAGGGAGTAACAGATTAGTTAGGGGACTATAAGAATAATCCAAGGAAGAGATGATAAAGGCCTGAACTGAGATATGGTGATGGAGATGGAGGAGGGGCTATAGTTGGGAGATGTTAAGATGCTAGGATTGACAAGACTGATGCCTGATTAGATGGAGGAAGGTTGAAGAGAGCATCAGATTTACTTTCTGATTTATAGCTTGGGTGGTACAGTAAAGGATGGTGCCAATCTCCAAGATGGGGGATATATTTGAGGAAGAAGAAAATGAGTTTTGTTTTGGACAGATTGAGTTTGAGTTGCCTGTAGGGCTACAGAAGAAATGTCTGGTACAAAGATGAATGAAGATGCCTAAAGCTCAGAAAACAGAGCTGAGACAGAGATTTAGATTTTGGTGATGAGTCCACATTTAGTTAGTAGTTCAAGCCATGGGAGTAGATGAAACATATCAGAGAATATTTAGCAAGAGAAGAGAAGAGGATGGAACAGAGGAGAAAATATCTGAGTAGTTGGAAGAATAGGAGCCAGAAAAGGAGGAGCCAAAGAAGCAAGTGCCAAAGCAGAGAAAGATGGTATCAGTGATGCCAAATGAGGAAAAGGAGGTGTTTCTAGCAGGGCCGAATACATTAGAGAGATCAAGGAAGAGAAAGCCTGTGAATGCTCACTGGATTTAGAAACAGGTGACCTTGGCAGAAGTAAAGCGGAGGAGGAAGGCATATGGCAGTGGGTTGAGGAATGCATAAGGAATAAGGAAGCGCAGACATCTCTTTCAAGAAGTTTGGATGTGAGGGAAGGAGAACAAAAGATAGAGCCTGAGCTATGCAGGGGGATTGTGGAATCAAGAGAGGGCTGGAATCAAGAAATTCAGAAGGCATGGGCATATTTAAATGCTGGAGTAGAAAAGCCAGTAGAGGAGAGTGAAGATCTAGCTAAGATAGGGCATACAGACAGCAAAGCAAAGGCATAAGACAGCAGGAAGCAAGGAAGGGAGGGAGGGAGGCAGTGAATGCATGGGCGGGGGACAGAAGGGACATCAATTCAATTCAATGAAGAGGGAAGGGAAAAAAAAGATTTGGAGGACTGGGTAGGAAGTTTAGGAAATATTTGCCCGAAGATCTCAATTTCTATGTGAAATACGAAAGGAGGTCATTTGTTGAGGGTGAGGAGAAGTGACAGATTGGGGAGGAACTTAAAGAAAGTAGAGAAGATTTGAAAGTCATTGTGGGTGCCAGGGAGGAAAAACTTCCTCTACCCTCTTAGGTTCATTCATGGAGTCCTGTGAATTAAGCTAACAAAAAACAGAGAAAACACAGATTTTTATTCACATACATACAAAGAAATTCACAGAAAAACATGTGACTTAGGGAGGTGGTTAGGATTTGGGGCTTATATATCATCTTGATAAGGAAAGGGGAGAAGGAGAAAGGAAAACAAATAATTTTAGGGAAAATAAATGGTCCCTTAGGAGGCTAAATGGCAGATATGATAGTTTTATGACAATACCTGCTTAGTTGTTCTCTTATCCTGGTGCCAGTTTCTCTTCTCCAGTGCTAGGAGTCGATCTTGTCTGACTGTGAAACTCCTGGGAAAGGGATTTATGACAATTGAGTTCTTTTGGGAGGCTCTGCTTTCAGGCAGATAAGGAAAGTTCAGAAAAAAATCTCTTCCTGCATCTGCTGATTCTCAAATGCCTTCAGCTCAAAATAATTTTTATGCCCCAGTGACATACTCTGGACCCCTTAATGGAAAATAAGATAGAGGTATAACTAGGGAAAAGTAGAGGGTTTTCAAGTTGAAGACAACAACATGTCTACATTTTTGTGTGATTTTTTTTTTTTCCCCAGCAGGGTAGGTGTAGGAGCAGAGAAAGTGGGCCCTGGGATTGATCTATGTTTAGTTTCTCCAAACTGGTGGGATGGAAGGACAAGTGGTCAAGGGAATTCAGAATGGTAGTTAGCTTTGGAGTAACTGAGCTTATGGACTATTGATAATAAGGTGGTGTTATGACCTGAATGTTTGTGCCCCCTCCCTCCAAACTCATATGTTGAAGTCCTAATGCCCATGTGGCTGTATTTGGAGACAGCCTCTGATAAAGTAATTAAGGTGTGGTGAAGTCATAAGTGTGGGGCCCTTATCTGATAGGATTAGTGTCCTTATTGAAAGAGATACCAGCAGACTTCCCTGGTGGCACAGTGGTTAAGAATCTGCTTGCCAATGCAGGGAATATGGGTTTGAGCCCTGGTCCGGGAAGATCCCACATGCCAAGGAGCAGCTAAGCCCATGCACCACAACTACTGAGCCTGCACTCTAGAGCCTGAGAGCCACAACTACTGAGCCTGTGTGCCACAACTACCTAAGCCTATGCGCCTAGAGCCCATGCTCTGCAACAAGAGAGGCCACCACAATGAGAAGCCTGCACACTGTAACGAAGAGTAGCCCTTCTCGCCACAACTAGAGAAAGCCCGCGTGCAGCAATGAAGACCCAACGCAGCCAAAAATAAAAATAAATTAATTTTTTAAAAAAACAAACAAAAAACACACCAGAGAGCTGTCTCTCCATGCACACACATCAAGGAAAGGCCATGTGAGGACACATGAGAAGGCGGCCATCCACAAGCCAGGAGAGCTCTCACCAGAAACGGAATCAGCCAAAACCTTGATCTTGGACTCCCAGCCCTCAGAACTGTGAGAAAATAAATTTCTGTTGTTTAAGCCACCTGGCCTACAGTTTTTGTTATGGCTGCCCAAGTAGACTCATACGTGTGGTCAGGGAAGGAAGTGAAGGCAGGAAGGGCAGGAAAGTGGAGAAGAGCTCTTGAGGGTATTGAAGAGCAAGGCAGTGGCTGTAGTGCAAGGAAAGGAAGTTGTGGAAGGGAGTATCTGTTAGAATTTGTAATTGTTGAGGAATAGCAGCTCTAGGGGATAACAAGCTCAGGATTGTAGCTAAATGGCAGTAGAGGAAATGAGGTGGTGAAGGCTAATGAGGGTAGGAAGAACTGAGGCTAAGGCTTGGAGGTCATCCATGTGGCCATAGAAGTCACCTGGGATGTTGGCAGGACCTGAGATGAGGAGGATGTATGAGTTGGGAAAAGCAGTGCTTGCTGCTATAACAAAAGTCCCCACATTTCTGTGGCCTCCCAGTATAAAATTTTGGTCTGGCAGCTCTCCTGACAGCTGCCCTCCAGAGACTCAGAGATGGGGACTCCTGTGCAGGGCTCTACCATCTGGGGTCATTCATTTCCAATGAGTATAACCCTGATACAAAACATAGAAACGATAGCACACAAAAAAAGGAAAACGCCGTCTCACTTACGAGTATCGATGCACACATTCAAATAAAATGCCAGCAGTAATAAAAGAAAAATACAGCATGACCCAACAGAGTTTACTGTAGTAGTGAAAGAGAGAGGGTCTATCTACATGGGCCTGGCTGAACTGCATGGAATGAAAACATTTGCTTTGCTCTACCTTCTGCAACTTATCCAAACATTTGTATACCATAAAGGCAGAAATAGTGGCCCTCTACTTCAGCAATCCACAATGCCATAAATCTGTGAAGATACCCTGTGAATTGAAATGCACTAAGTAGGAGTAAGGAATTTCTGAGCACACAGGGCCCCATGCTGGGTGTGATTTAGGATAAGAATTTTAAGCCATGATTTCTCTTCTGGATCTTACCACCTGGTTGGAAAAGATAAGCTAAGAGAGATGCAAACAACATGGAGTGTAAAGGCCCAGTAGCCAGACAGACCATGTTTCGCTTTGAGAGGGAGAGATGGTAAACGCCAGGCCTTGTCTGTTGCAGAGAAACCAAGTCATTGCATTTTCTGCCTGGGGCCAGGAAGACTGCCTTTCCCAGCCCCGACTGCTTTTGGAAGGAGTCAAGTAACAGCTCTGGCCCCTAGAATATGGGCAGGAGTGATATATGCCACCATTAGTCTTGGCCCTTAAATATTCTGCTGGGTCCCACTCTGTCTCTCTCCTCTACTTGTGCAAAGAATAAGCAGATGTCAATATTATACACACACACACCAAAAAAAAAAAAAAGTCAAATTGTTTTCCAGTCTTCTATTTTCTTAACCTTTTCATTTATTTAAACAACATTTGTTATGTGCCATTATACATCAGGAGCTGTACCCTCATGGAGCTTACATTCTAGTTGATTGGTGAATTCTAGGGATTTTTCCATTTTGTTGTTATTCAAAAGTCACTGCTTGGATTTATTAATCCAACTGATTTTCTGTTTTCTAATTCATTAATGTCACTCTTTAGCTTGATTGCTTTCTTACTCCTCCTTGTCTTAAGACTGTTTTGTTGCTGCTTTAAGAATTCCAGGGCTTCCCTGGTGGCGCAGTGGTTGAGAATCCACCTGCCTATGCAGGGCACACGGGTTCGTGCCCCGGTCTGGGAAGATCCCACATGCGGCGGAGCGGCTGGGCCCGTGAGCCATGGCCGCTGAGCCTGAGCGTCAGGAGCCTGTGCTCCGCAACGGGAGAGGCCACAACAGTGAAAGGCCTGCATACCGCAAAAAAAAAAAGAATTCCATATATTGGCTAATTTTTCATCTCTTCTTGTTTAATAATAACAGTATTTAAGGGTACAATGAAATCATTTCATGCATGCATTTAAAGTTTGTTAAATTAACTGAGCACCCTTGAATGGATATTCCTCAGTAATACGAATCCTATGACTGACACAGAGAATGCAGTCAAGTCAGAAAACTGTCTGCAGGAGTTCCAAAACTCAGGGAGAGAGCACATTAATGATTTTAAAGTTTTCTCAACCATTGACGAAGAAATGAAATGCATTATTTGTTTTAAAAAATCAATATGATCAATATACTCCATGAGTGATTACAGGTATTTTCAAGATACATGTGACTTTCATTTTAGAGCCAATTCTCCATTTATTTATTTGCTTATAGCTATTATTGTCCCTTATGTGTTTTAGGTGTAACATTCTAGTTATTAGTCTAAATATTGTTTACTGTAGTTTTGATTTCTTTGAATTTATGAGTTGATAGGAAATGTCACCTCACCTGATACCTTGTTGCAGAAAAATCCCAGCTTCTAGGAAGTCAAACACTCCTCTGGCTTTTAAAAATAGATAATTTTCATACACACACGACTTTACAGATTGTCCCACTTACTCTTTACTAGTCTGCTCTAGGCATGCTAGAATGTGAATTAGTCACTGAGTTATGCATCTTTAACCACTCAGACGGCAAATATAAAGTCCAGCAGGAAAGCACCATAACCAGAATGCTACAGAACTCTCCTGGCCCATATATGCTTATGCCACCCAACACTCATTCCCCTCTTAACCAAAAAAAAAAAAAAAAAAAAAAGGTTAGAAACAAGAATGGGCTTGCTTTTGATGAGGCTTAACTGGTAAGCACCAAAGAGCCAAAAAGCTGAGGCCACTGGGAGATCTGCTCAGTGCCTGGTACTTGGTGGATACTTTGTATAATTTTAGTGAATTACCAAACAATTGAATTCTGACTTCAAATCACTCGCTTCTCCCACCTCATGCCCCACAGCGTTTTTGTGAGTGCTCGAATGCAAAAAGCTTGGCAAACTGCCATGCTAGTCATCACTACTATGGTTTTAATACCCCAGATTCTGACCCTAAGGCGTAATGCACGACAGAACCACCAGAGGGCGACAGCCCCACTCTACTACTCTGAAAAACCTCAGTGAATAAGTTTTAGATGAAAAAGGAAAGGCTCTTGTAAGCTTATTAAAAAGATTTTGTTCTCGGTACTCTGTAAAATCCCCCAGATTTTACCTGATCTTTACTTCTGCAAAGTGACTGAGAAAGCACCCATCCCCCGGCCCAACAGATGGGGCTGCAGAAAATGTTTATTTCTTCCTCCCCTTAGGCTAATCAGCTTTTGAGAAATAGATCAGTGGATCAATGGTCTACTGTGGTAGAAAGGTTGATTTGTGCCTTTGTTTCCCTGAACATTTTGGATAAATTATTTCCTGGAATATGTATGATCTCATGAAAATAATTAATAATGGTTCAGCAATTACTTTGTATCAAGCCCTGTTCTTACTGGTTTATGTGAGGTAGGTATGATAATTATCTCCATTTTATCCATGAGGACATTAGCACAGAGAGGTTAGGTAATTTATGTAACATTGCCCAGCTAGTAAGGGGCAGGGCAAGTTAGGAAGCCCTGTAGTTTGGCTTCAGAATGTGTACTCTTAACCACTGAACCATGCTACCCTTCAAAAATGAAGGCTTTTCTGCAAATCTCAGCTAGATTGCTAGATTGCAGCTAGATTGCTGGGGCAGTTTTGCACCTAACTCTGTACATGGCTTCATACTGAAGGCATGGATTATTTTCAGATTACCAAAAGGTTTCCTAGTAATTGGCAGTTTGTAAGGAGCAAAGTCTGAGATGCAATGCAGACACTCTAACAATTTAGGTTGGATACTAATTGGGGCATAGCTTTCCACAAGGCTGAAATTGTGCAGCTGAAATTTCTTTTAAGGGAATCATGACAGCTTTCAGAGTAGATCATTATAGACTTTACAACTTGCAAGGGAAGGTTAAAGATGACCTCACTCAGCCTCTGAGAGGGTCAGTGACTTGTCCAAGGCCCTACTAGCAGAGCTAGAATTTGAATCCAAGCGCCTAAAATTTCCAGTTCCAAGTGCAGAGCTCTTTGTAACAAAGCTTTCTCCCTTCACAATAAAATTCTCTTTCTTCCTGGCCCTCTTCCAGGGCCTTCAGCGTTCAAGAGAGAGAAGAAAACATCGAGACTTTTTTCTCAATGTGAACTTAGCAAAATGAATAAAAGAACTTCCCGAGGTTCCCACTCACTTTATTAGGACTATGTACCTTTCCTTAGTTTCTTCTGTTATTGATCACATGAAAGTTTCAGATTTGTGTCAAGCATGGCAAAAGGCTCTGAGATTTTACCTACCGGCAAGCTAACCAGTTCACCCGCTGCAGTTTAATGGATGCTGGTAGAAGACACAAGCCTCCTGGGTCAGAAACAAAGGACAGTTCGTTATTCACAGCAACTGTTGTCACCAGGATGTTAGCATGTTTTGCACCGGCTCCCTGAGCCCCAACTTCCAAAGAGCAATAGGAAAAGACCAGATGATACCTGTGCACCCAGCACGTTGTGTCCCAGGAGAACTCTGACCGGAATCTTCTGTAACGGGCAGTAAACATGCCTATTCTTTGCTCCAAAGAGAGACATTATTTTCATCACACTGGGCAGAAGATATGCCTGTCCTTTGCTCCAGTGGGAAACACAGTCTCTATCTGTCAAGGTTGTTCTCTACACAAACATCCCTGAAAAGATAGTGCGTAACAAAAGGCAGTCAGTGCCTCTGTTTGCAAGATGTGCAGAGTGGTTGAGGGAACATGTAGCAGGCTTGAGATCCATGGAGAATTGTCTCCCAACAACAGTAATCTATCAAAACCAGCCCTATTTAAGTCACTGAACGTTGTGCTATTTTTAAAGTGCCTAAGGTAGCTGAATTCCTTGATAACCAAACATCAATTTCATATTGTTTCAGTAAACCCTTGCAGCAAGAAGGCTGATTTTTGACCCACTCCAGCAAAAACAACTCGGTACTAATGAGAGCATCCAGATAATTTTAAAAATTATTTTTCTAAGTATTTCATTCTTCCAAAGAAAGAAAAAAAAATATTCTCTTTAACACACAGTGCACATGAGATATTGTCTTGTTTGGGAAGTGACATGGAGGAGGAAGGGCCAGTGATAACCTGATTTCTCAGTACCCACATCAGCAGCACATATTTTCATGTATAGTACATCAGTAGGGTGGGGCTGCCACAGTGATATGTGCAAATAACTCCCATCTTATGGTAATCATTTATGTTAATACAGTTCCTCTATATGATAAGAGAAAAGATACTCTCATAAGTATTAAAAGCTTAGGGCTTCCCTGGTGGCGCAGTGGTTGAGAATCCGCCTGCCGATGCAGGGGACACGGGTTCGTGCCCCGGTCTGGGAAGATCCCACATGCCGCGGAGCGTCTGGGCCCGTGAGCCATGGCCGCTGGGCCTGAGCGTCCAGAGCCTGTACTCCACAACGGGAGAGGCCACAACAATGAGGCCCGCATACCACAAAAAAAAAAAAAAAAAAAAAAAGCTTATACATCTTATGTAAATAGTTTTAATTGGTGATTAGAATTTTTGCCATTTATGCAACAATTTCTTTTCTCTTTCTTAGTTTTTAATACCAGCTACCATTTGTCATGCATCTAATATTCAGGTAATTTGCATATTTAATCTCATTTGAATTTTAATAACTGTACGTGAAGGAATGGAGACCCACCCACCTACAGGATTCAGATCTACCTGCCTGGAAAGCTGGTATATTTCTATTCCATTACTCTGCCTTATGGTTATCTGGCCCACCTCTTGGCCTGGGGTATGGATTTCCAAGAAGATCTTGGAGCATTTCCCTCCAGGTTTCTAAGTCAGTTGCCTCACTCTCCTTCACTTGGGCCTGCTGGCATTCTCAGCAGTGTTCACTTCTCCATAGCTCAAGAACATCATGGAATCTTAGAGATGGAAGAGATCCCAAGAGTCTCCATACTATAGCATCCCCAGTGGGTGCCCATCTGCTTTCTGCCTCAGTGCTTCCTTGATTGGAAGTGCTTGTAGTAATTAGAAGTTTTAAAAAGGTTGCTCTATGCTGTCACTTTGTAATTTGTACACATTGTTCCATGCCTGCTGTTAATCTACTTCCTCTTCTAGAAGGACTTCTCATAAAATCCAAGAAAAATTTTCCAAAGAAGCATGCTGAACAAAGGGCAATAATCTAGGAGGTTTGTATAGTTATATCTTTAAGTATATTATCAAATATTAAAATATAGCTACTTGCTTCTCAAGCACTGATTAGCGTTAAATCATGCCGATAAATTACTCTAAATCATTTGCCACTGGAAGGGTTGGGGACTGACTTAGTGAAATACTTATTGGTACTAATCCATTTTCTATCATGCATCTAACACAATTGTTAAAGTTAGTAGTTTCAGCACAAACCCAATAATAATAATAAATGTTGGGTAAGCATTTTTAAATGCTTCAGAGACACTGTCATTCTTATTTACATTTTCACATTAAACTATCCAGCAGGCTTGGTGGGTGATCCAATAAGTAATTGTCCTCCCAGAAGCCACCACCTATAGTGGTTTACATTTTCTTTTCTGTGACCGTTAGCCTCTGACTCATCTACTTTTTCCAGCTGAGTGCTTTTTAAATCAATTCCACCTCAAATACACTTCATTTCCTCAGATCCAGGATAAAGTACCAAGAAATTCAAAAGTCTTATTTAGAAAAGTATTTTCCCTTATACTTTAGAAATATATCTCCTCTCTTTCTTTTTCCTTTTTCTTTTCTTTTTTTTTTTTTTTTTTGTATTTTAGGCAAGTGCAGTGGATTGAATAGTGTCTCCTAAAAATTCATCCAGAATCTCAGAATGTGACCTTTTGGGAAATTTGTAGATGTAATTAGTTAAAGATCTCAAGATGTAATCATCCTGGATTTAGGCTGGGCCTTGAATCCTATGACTGGAGTCCTTTTAAGTAGAGGAGAGGACACAGGAGACCCATAGAGAAGAAGGAGTTGTGAAGATAGAGGCAGAGACTGGAGATATGTACAAGCAAAGGAACACCAGGGACAGTCTGCAATCACCAGAAGCTAGCAGAGAAGCCTGGAATGATCTTTCCCTCATAGGCTCTGAGAAACCACCCCTATTGACACCTTGATTTCGGACTCCAGCCTCCAGAATGATGAGAAAAAATTTCTGTAATTTTCAACCCCTGAGTTTGTACTAACTTGTTATGACCATTCTAGGAAGCTAATACAGTGATATAACAACAATCTAAAACTGATAAAGCATAAATGTTTATCAATATGTGGTGTCTGAATCAAACAAGATGCATTGAGAAAAGGAAAAAGGATGGGGAGGAGGATATTACTAGGTCTGAAAATAGGCTGTTGCCTTAATTAAAAACCATCATTCTTCATAAATAGCCTGTGAAGACAAAAGGACTGTCTGGCTTGTTCTCTCTGTTATTCTCCATAGCCCTGATCACATTGTATTGAGGTGATTTGTCTTCCACAAGGGCCCTTTCTTATTCACAGATGAGGCTCTGTGTCCTAGCAGAGGGACTGACACGTAAGTCACAGTAAGTGCTCAACAGATAGGAGGACATGTATCCAGCTTTACCTATGAATAGCAGTCCTTGTGTGCACCTGTTTTCCTGGCATAATTATTAATAGTGTCTTCTTTCCAGATATAGAGAACAGATTTGTGGTTGCCAAGGAGAAGGGGCATGGGGGAGGGATGGACTGGGAGTTTGGGGTTGGCAGATGCAAACTGTTATATACAGGATGGATACACAATAAGGTCCTACTGTATAGCACAAGGAACCATATTCAATATCCTGTGATAAACCATAATAGAAAAGAATATGAAAAAGAGTATATATATACATATATATGTGTGTGTATAACTGAATCACTTTGCTGTACAGCAGAAATTAACACAACATTGTAAATCAACTGTACATCAGTAAAATAAATATAAAAAAATAAAATGTGTCCTCTTTCATATTCAGAAGTATTCTATTTGGATGAAAAGCTATCCTATCAATTTATGCTTATGCACATGTGGAACAGATGATTTTGGAAATACTGTTATGAGTCTGCTTGAAAACTGGCAGAGACAAGGTTTTCCCTATCTGTATTCATTTTTATTGTAAAATTCACATATGTAATTAATACATCCAGAATGATCCTATTAAAGTGAGTCAGATCACATCTTTTCACTGCTCAAAATCCTTTTCATCTCACTCTGAATAACAACAGCCAAAGTCCTTACAATGGCCCCCAAGTCCCCGCGCTATGTGACCCATTTCCTCCCTGATCCCACAGGTCTTGTCCAACTGCCCTCCTTGCTGACACTCAAACACATACATAGACTACTGAGTCAGGGGATTTGCATTTGTTACTGATAAACACATGTCAGAATTTGTGGAATGTAGCCAAAGCAGTATTTGGGTATTAATAGACTTAAAATATCTATAATAGAATAAGAAAATAGAAAATTAATGGCCTAAAGTTATAACTCAATTAACTAGAAGAAAATCCCCAATAATCCCAAAGACAGTAAAATAAATAATAATGATAAGTTTACAAATTCATAACATTTAAAAAACCTATAGAGACGAGCAACACAAACGTGTTTATTTGAAAAGAAAAATTCTGGCTACATTCAAGGCAGAAGATATAAGCAAACAATATTAGACATGAAGAAGTGTAAGCTCCATTAGAGATTTTAAATGATAGGAGAATAAAATAAGCAAGTTATGACCATAATTTTGAAAACATAGATGAAATAGGTATTTTTAAGAAAAATATAAATCATCAACACATGACTCAAGAAAGGTAGTTTTAGAATGCAAAAATACCAATATCCATTAATGACAGATTGGTAATCAAACTTATTCCTTCCAAAAAGGGATCAGTTACAGGAAGTTTTATAAACCAATTGTACCAATCCTAAACTGTTATAGAAAATAGGGAAATTTGTTTTATACATTTAGTATAATCTTGATAATAACATAAGAGTAATTCAAGATAAAAATTATAGGCCTATTATATTTATGAACATTATAAAAATATTTGCAAATCAAATCCAGCAACATACAAAACCAGAGGTTATAAAATGTTCAACATTAGAAGCCCATTAATATAATTTACAATACTGACATTCTAAAGAGAAAAATTATATAATAATCTTAATAGAAAAGCATTAGATGAAATCCAACACTCATTTTTTTAAGTTGTAAGAAAAATCTAACACATCCTAACAAATATTAAAAGACAAGTTCTACCAAATATTTATTAAATGAAATTCCAATTTTACAAAAACTCTTTTAGGTTCCACAAAAAGAGAGACTATCCCCCAATTCATCTTGGTACCAAGCATAATCTTGATGCCAAAACTAGACAAGAACAGTGAAGGGTGCCAGAATGTGCTGCCCCCAAATATGCCACTTTGGCTTAAGGATTATTTTGAGCCAAAAACACTTGAAAAACAGCCAATATGGTAAGGACACTCTGACCTTAAAGCTTGAGATAAAAATTCCCATGTGAAATGTTCCCTCTCTGTACCAAGAAGAAGAAACATTCTTATCAAGAGATGAGGAGTCAAGGTGGAGAGAAATCTGCAAAGAGACCTTGTTAAAATCCACTCTTATCTTCCTTTAGTCTCTCCATATATTTTAGTTACTTTTCCACAATGGCTCTTCTTTGTTCAAATACTTAGGTGTAGTCTCTTCTTTGGGTCTTCATTTTCCTATGGGGGCTCCCATGTACATATACAAACCTATGTGCTTTTCTCCTGTTGATCTGTGCTACGTTAATTTAATTCTCAGGCCCAACCAGAGACCTGAAGAGGGTAGAGGTAAAGTTCTGCTTCCCCTACAATGATATTAAATAGAAAATTTACAGTCTAATTTCATTCCTGAACATAGGTGTAAAAACCCTAAACGGAAGCTTATAAAACCTAATTCCATAATCTATAAAAAAGTAAATAATTTATGGTTAGGTTGAATGCATTCCAGGAATACAAAGCTGATTTAATGTCAGAAGGTAAAATTATATTATTTGTCTCATGTGTAGTAAAGATTGTAAACTTGTCCCCAAAGAGGTCTGGCCTTTGTCCTTAGCTTCTAGGAGATAATCTCTAAGCATTTAGAACATCATGCCTGATAGGAATGTCTTTATTTGCCTGAGAACTTTTTTTTTTTTTTTTTTTTGGTGGTACGCGGGCCTCTCACTGTTGTGGCCTCTCCCGTTGCGGAGCACAGGCTCCAGACGCGCAGGCTCAGCTGCCGTGGCTCACGGGCCCAGCCACTCCGCGGCATGTGGGATCTTCCCGGACCAGGGCACGAACCCGCGTCCCCTGCATCGGCAGGCGGATTCTCAACCACTGCGCCACCAGGGAAGCCCTGCCTGAGAACTTTGGATAACTGAATAGTCTAACAGGATAATTTAGGGCAAAGGGTGACTACCTTGGGAAAATGGGAACTGGAGACTGAAATCAGCCATGTGGGTGATCAGTCCTACTTATGTAGTGGAGCCCCAGTAAAAACCCTGGACACCAGGCCCAGGTGAGCTTCCCTGGTTGACAGTACTTTGTGCACATTGTCACACATTGAAACTGGGAAAGTAATGCATCCATGACTCCAGGGGGAGAGGACAACAGAAGTTCCATATTTGGTATATCCCGGACTCTGCCTTATGTTCTTGACTGATTTTAATCTGTCCTAAAATTATCAAATCAATCAAATGATTTTAATTCTCCTAAAATCCCAACAATACAGTAAGCTGCTTTTAAAATTTATATGGAATAGTAAAGGACCAAAATAGCCAAGACACTTCTGAAGAAGATGGGGTCTCCTACAATCATATATCAAGATTTATCATAAAGCTGTAGTAGTTAAAACATAGTGTCTGGCACAGGGATTGATCAATGGAACAGACTAGAGAGCCCAGGAATAATAGACCCACATATATGTGGACAATAGTCGATGTCAAGGAGAGAACATCTAAGGATGAAGAGGGAGAAAAGAAAGGAAAATGGTTGAAGAGAGAAATATTTGTCTCTGTATACATTTGACCACAGCCAAAACTATTTTCCTTAATATTTAAGGAATGGGGGGACATCAAGTATGACGCAAGTCACAGTTCAGTTTTGACATCAAGAAAGATGGTCAGGGGGCTTCCCTGGTGGCGCAGTGGTTGAGAATCCGCCTGCGATGCAGGGGACACGGGTTCGTGCCCCGGTCCGGGAAGATCCCACATGCCGCGGAGCGGCTGGGCCCGTGAGCCATGGCCGCTGAGCCAGTGCGTCCGGAGCCTGTGCTCCGCAATGGGAGAGACCACAGCAGTGAGAGGCCCGCGTACCGCAAAAAAAAAAAAAAAAAAAAAAAAAAGATGGTCAGTTACAAAGTTTCTGGGGCCCACTACAAGATGAAACTGCAGTGCTGCTTGTTCAAAAATTATTATTATTATTTTTTTGTGTGTGATATGCAGGCCTCTCACTGTTGTGGCCTCTCCCGTTGCGAAGCACAGGCTCCGGACGCGCAGGCTCAGCGGCCATGGCTCACGGGCCCAGCCGCTCCGGCATGTGGGATCTTCCCGGACCGGGACACGAACCCGTGTCCCCTGCATCAGCAGGCGGATTCTCAACCACTGCGCCACCAGGGAAGCCCCTCAAAAATTATTAATAATTTCAAGACGGTGACAGACGAACATCCAACAAAGTACAAGACCCTTCTGAGCCTGGGGAGATGTGTGACTGCACATGTCACATGCCCATGAAGCCAGCCCTACTAACGAATATCCTACAGGTCTCTCTGCAGTGCAGGGTTTGACTAATGGATGATCATGAATCATATACATTGCTATCAACTTTGTGGGTGTCAACTAATGTGAAAAAAGTTCTATCATGTCTGCTTTCACTTACAGATATACACAATATTTCTGGAATTAGGGCAAATAATTTTCTACTTTTTCTCCAGTTATGTTAACTCAAACACACTTGTAACTCAATAACTCATTTAAGTTTCAACTCAAAGGCAGTTTCAGGGCATAGCCTAGTTCCGAGCATTTAGGAGAGTACTTTAAATTTTCTTCCATTACCCTAATAAATTTTCTATTGTTTGACATTTTCCTGTGGCATTCATTTTCAAACTTGAAAGATTAATAGAACATTTCACCAAGGTAATACTAGGTTACTTTACTTTATTTTAGGTTATTTTATTTTTTATTGTCAAATGGAATGAATAAATCAGTGTCTAAAGTTATAGAGATTGTAATGTATGAAGGTGAATAATTGGTAATTCCTAAAAATTGATTTTTTAGAATGGAGTAGAGTTGAAGCATACTCAAAATTAGTTTTTATAAAATTAAAAATATCTAACTTACTTTATAGAAGATATTTTGAAAAATATAAATGTATAGAAGCTTCCACTACATTATTTTCAATCTTCCAAAGACTAGTTGCATTCTTATTTATTGTAATAATATGTATACATGCTTCCACTTCACCAATAGGCCCAATGTATAAAGTTATGTTTGAAGTTAAAATATTCACAAGTGTTTGGTAATTTGTTATACCCAGACAGTGCTTCTGGGGCCATTTGTAGTAAAAGCTATTGCAAGGTAATATTTTCAAGTGGGTTCTTTCACCTCCAAATGAAGAATTCAGCTCACTTTCAAAGAAGTGATTAAATGAACAATGGTAATTGCTTTCTCTTTACACAGTTACACTTAAAATGCTGCAAAGGATTTCATCATTGATTTCAGGTCAAATCTTTTTGCAAGTTTTTCTCACTGGAGGTCTTCTGCCTGAAGCCACAAGCAAGAGTTTTCAAGGAGTTAAGAGTGTATGAGGTAATCTGCATTTGCTATTATTAGGTGGACCCTATTGTGAGTGATTTTATTTGACAGCATCATAACCAATTACCTGAAGATTCGAGCCAATAGCTGTCTTTTCAAGAAAAATTCAATTTGCAATTTACATTTTCCACACTTCCTTTCCGTCCACTAACAAATCAACTGCAGATCTCTGTTCAGCTCCAAAAGGTACTTCACATGGCAAAAGAAACAGCCTTAAGCCTTCTTCAGGGTGATCACACTTAGCAGCCAACAGAGAGGAACTGGGCTCTGTGACCGAGGGCAGAATTGGTGTGTGGGATCAGGGAAAGATTTAATGAAAATCCAAAGGGCCACAGAAAACTGATAAACTTTTCAATGTCAGGGGCTGGTCCCAAGAATCACAGATAAGAATAGCAGACCTTTACTGGCTATCACCCAGGTTCTCTTAGCCTAAGGTCTGGCACACCCTGCTTTCTCCCCTCCACACTTCCTGCTTGCCGATCTGCCAAGACCTCCACTTTTCTGTGTCTTGTTTATCTTTTGTTTTCAGTTTGTCTTTGAGGAATTGTAATATGATAGAAGAATTTGCTGACCATTTGAATAGCCTCTTTTGTGATTTGTTCTTATCCATTTTTCTGTTGGTCTGTATCCTTTTTATTAATTTGTAGACGTCTTTTATATATCTAGCATAAGTTTCTAACTGTTGTTCGTGTTGTAAATATTTTCTTCTCTCTGGGCTTCCCTTTTCACTCTTAAGTGTATCTTTTTTTTTTGTGGTACGCGGGCCTCTCACTGTCGCGGCCTCTCCCGTTGCGGAGCACAGGCTCCGGACACGCAGGCTCAGTGGCCATGGCTCACGGGCCCAGCCGCTCCGCGGCATATGGGATCTTCCGGGACCAGGGCACGAACCCGTGTCCCCTGCATCGGCAGGCGGACTCTCAACCACTGCGCCACCAGGGAAGACCTTAAATGTATCTTTTGATGAACAGAAGTTATTAATTTCAATGTAATTAAATATGTGATTTGTGCTTTTATGGTTTCTTTATAGTTTGCATTTTTTATGTTGTCCTATTTTTAGGGTCTTTTTCTACTCTGAAATCATGAAGGTATACTCCTATCATATCTTCTTAAAGTTCCTTCCTCTTTTTCACATTTATGACTAAAAAAATCTGGAATTAATATATGTTTATGGTGTAAGGTAGAGGTCAAATTTCTTTTCTTTTTCTATGTGGATATTTAATTGTTCCAATATTATTCATTGAAGAGGTGTCCCTTTCTCCCACTGGTCAATAATACCACCTTTCTCATAAATGAAATATCCCTGTGTGGCTGTCTGTTTTGGCTCTCTTTCTATTGCATTGGTCTATTTGCCTCTCCTTGTACCATGCTCTAAATCTGTGCCAGTGTCTTAACAAGTGTAGCTTCATAGTCTTGATAATCAGGAATCTGGCTTTGTTTTTCTTCTTAAAAAATTTTCTTGATGATTCTTGGTCCTTGGATAGCTAACTAAATTTCAGCTTGTCAAGTTTAATAATAATAGCAATAATAAAAATAACAATCAAAGGAGGTTTGCTTTAAATATATAGATCCATCTGATACTATTTTTTAAAATTTTGATTACTCTCATGAATGCATTTCCTATCAATTACTTAGATATTATTTTATTTGTCTTAATAGTGTTTTATAGGGGTTTTTTGCACTCAGGTTTTGCATATACATTGTTAGATTTATTCTCTGATATTTGATATTTCTGCAGTTATTATAAATGGTATCTTTTCATTTGATTTTTAAATAACTAGTAAATGGAATTTAAAATATTGTTTCTAGTAACTTTGCTAAACTCATTTTTAAAAAATTTATTTATTTAAAAAATTTTTGGATTTTATTTTATTTATTTTTTTATACAGCAGGTTCATATTAATCATCAATTTTATACACATCAGTGTATATATGTCAATCCCAATCGCCCAATTCATCCCACCGCCCTCACCCCCCGCAGCTTTCCCGCCTTGGTGTCCATACATTTGTTCTCCACATCTGTGTCTCAGTTTCTGCCCTGCAAACTGGTTCATCTGTACCATTTTTCTAGGTTCCACATATATGCGTTAATATATGATATTTGTTTTTCTCTTTCTGACGTACTTCACTCTGTATGACAGTCTCTAGATCCATCCACATCTCAAAAAATGATCCAATTTCATTCCTTTTTATGGCAGAGTAATATTCCATTGTATAAATGGACCACATTTTCTTTATCCATCCATCTGTCGATGGGCATTTAGGTTGCTTCCATGACCTGGCTATTGTAAATAGTGCTGCAATGAACATTGGGGTGCATGTGTCTTTTAGAATTATGGTTTTCTCTGTGTATATGCCCAGTAGTGGGATTGCTGGATCATATGGTAATTCTATTTTTAGTTTTTTAAGGAAACTCCATACTGTTCTCCATAGTGGCTGTATCAGTTTACATTCCCACCAACAGTGCAAGAGGGTTCCCTTTTCTCCACACCCTCTCCAGCATTTGTTGTTTGTAGATTTCTGATGATGCCCATTCTACCTGGTGTAAGGTGATACCTAATTGTAGTTTTGATTTGCATTTCTCTAATAATTAGTGGTGTTGAGCAGCTTTTCATGTGCTTCTTGGCCATCTGTATGTCTTCTTTAGAGAAATGTCTATTTAGGTGTTCTGCCCATTTTTGGATTGGGTTGTTTGTTTTTTTGATATTGAGCTGCATGAGCTGTTTGTATATTTTGGAGATTAATCTTTTGTCCATTGATTAGTTTGCAAATATTTTCTCCCATTCTGAGCGTTGTCTTTTTGTCTTCTTTATGGCTCCTTTGCTGTGCAAAAGCTTTGAAGTTTCATTTGTTCCCATTTGTTTATTTTTGTTTTTATGTCCATAACTAGGAGATGAGTCAAAAAAGATCTTGCTGTGATTTATGTCAAAGAGTGTTCTTCCTATGTTTTCCTCTAAGAGTTTTATAGTGTCTGGTCTTATATTTAGGTCTCGAATCCATTTTGAGTTTATTTTTGTGTATGGTGTTAGGGAGTGTTCTAATTTCATTCTTTTACATGTAGCTGTCCAGTTTTCTCAGCAACCCTTATTGAAGAGGCTGTCGTTTCTCCATTGTATATCCTTCCCTCCTTTGTCATAGATTAGTTGACCATAGGTGCGTGGGTTTATCTCTGGGCTTTCTATCTTGTTCCATTGATCTATGTTTCTGGTTTTGTGCCACTACCATATTGTCTTGATTACTGTATCTTTGTAGTATAGTCTGGAGTCAAGGAGCCTGATTCCTCCAGCTCCGTTTTTTGCCCTCAAGACTGCTTTGGCTATTCAGGGTCTTTTGTGTCTCCGGAAAAATTTTAAGATATCTTGTTCTAGTTCTGTAAAAAAATGCCATTGGTAATTTGATAGGGATTGAATTGAATCTGTAGATTGCTTTGGGTAGTATATTCATTTTCACAATATTGATTCTTCCAGTCCAAGAACATGGTATATCTCTCCATCTGTTTGTACCAGCTTTAATTTCTTTTATCAGTGTCTTATCATTTTCTGCATACAGGTCTTTTGTCTCCCTAGGTAGGTTTATTCCTAGGTATTTTATTCTTTTTGTTGCATTGGTAAATGGGAATGTTTCCTTAATTTCTCTTTCAGATTTTTCATCATTAATGTATAGGAATGCAAGAGATTTCTGTGCATTAAGTTTGTATCCTGCAACTTTACCAAATTCCTTTATTAGCTCTAGTAGTTTTCTGGTGGCATCTTTAGGATTCTCTATGTATAGTATCCTGTCATCTGCGAACAGTGACAACTTTACTTCTTCTTTTCCAATTTGTATTCCTTTTATTTCTTTTTCTTCTCTGCTTGCTATGGCTAAGACTTCCAAAACTATGTTGAATAATAGTGGTGGGAATGGACATCATTGTGTTGTTCCTGATCTTAGAGGAAATGCTTTCAGTTTTTCACCATTGAGAATGATGTTTGCTGTTGGTTTGTCATATATGGCCTTTATTATGTTGAGGTAGGTTCCCTCTGTGCCCACTTTCTGGAGAGTTTTTATCATGAATGGGTGTTGAATTTTGTCAAAAGCTTTTTCTGCATCTATTGAGATGATCATATGGTTTTTATTCTTCACTTTGTTAATATGATGTATCACATTGATTGATTTGCTTATATTGAAGGATCCTTGCATCCCTGGGATTAATCCCACTTGATCATGGTGTATGATCCTTTTAATGTGTTGTTGGATTCTGTTTGCTAGTATTTTGTTGAGGATTTTTTCATCTATATTCATGAGTGATATTGGTCTGTAATTTTCTTTTTTTGTAGTATCTTTGTCTGGTTTTGGCATCAGGGTGATGGTGGCCTCATAGAATGAGTTTGGGAGTGTTCCCTCCTCTGCAATTTTTTGGAAGAGTTTGAGAAGGATGGGTGTTAGCTATTCTCTAAATGTTTGATTGAATTCACGTGTGAAGCCATCTGGTCCTGGACTTTTGTTTGTTGGAAGATTTTTGATCACAGTTTTAATTTCATTACTTGTGATTGGTGTGTTCATATTTTCAATTTCTTCCTGGTTCAGTCTTGGAAGGTTATACCTTTCTAAGAATTTGTCCCTTTCTTCTAGGTTGTCCATTTTTTTGGCATAGATTTTCTTGTAGTTGTCTCTTTGGATGCTTTGTATTTCTGTGGTGTCTATTGTGACTTCTCCTTTTTCATTTCTAATTTTATTGATTTGAGTCCTCTCCCTCTTTTTCTTGATGAGTCTGGCTAATGGTTTATCAATTTTGTTTATCTTCTCAAAGAAACAGCTTTTAGTTTTATTGATCTTTGCTACTGTTTTCTTTGTTTCTATTTCATTTATTTCTGCTCGGATTTTTATGATTTCTTTCCTTCTGCTAACTTTGGGTTTTGTTTGGGTTCTTCTTTCTCTAATTGCTTTAGGTGTAAAGTTAGGTTGTTTATTTGAGATTTTTCTTTTTTCTTGAAGTAGACTTGTATAGCTATAAACTTCCCTCTTAGAACTGCTTTTGCTGCATCCCATAAGTTTGGATCGTCGTGATTTCATTGTCATTTGTCTCTGGGTATTTTTTGATTTCCTCTTTGATTTCTTTAGTGATCTCTTGGTTATTTAGTAATGTATTGTTTAGCCTCCATGTGTTTGTGTTTTTTTACTTCACTTCTCTAAACTTTTTTACTTCACTTCTCTAAACTCATTTATTAATTATTTTAATTTGGTTGTAATTTCTTTTCAATTTTTCCACTCACGTAATTATATCAGCTGTGAAGAGTGATGTTTTATTTCTTCATTTCCGATAACTATGCAATTTATTTACTTTTTGTTTCATACTGTACTGGCTAGGACTTTCAATGGTGTATGTTAAATAAAAATGATTCCTTGTCTTGTTATGGATCTCAAAAAGAAAACTTTCAACATTTTACCATTAATTATTACACTCATCAGAATTTGCTTTGTAAATATCTTTTATTAAATTAAGAAAGTTCCCTTGTAGTTCAAGTTTGGTAGGAGTGTTTGCTTTTTAAAATTATGAATGGATATTGGATTTTACCAAATGCTTTTTCTGCAACTATTGAGATGATGTGTGTTTTTTCTCTTTCATTCTATAAATGTGATGAATTACATTGATTTATTTTTCAGTGGAAGACCAAAATTCAAAATTGCATTTTTGGAATAGTCCAATTTAGTCATGAAATATTACTTTTTGCATATTACTGGATTGTCTCTGCAGCACTAGAATATGTTTCATGAATGCAGGGGGTTTTGTCTGTTTTATTCACTGCTCTGTTACCATGGCATATTTGTTGAGTGAATGAATAAAGGAATCCCTCAGAATCATGACATCCTCTGCCTGTGAATAGAGAGCCCTGATCCCCTGGTTACCTGGGGTGGGGTCATTTCTTCTGGCTGCACAGGGGTCATACCTCCCCAGGACTGGGCGCTACATTCACCCCACTTCCTAGACAGCATATATCCAAACAACTCCTCTCTTGGTTTCTTACCAAAGCCACTCTGCCTCCTTACCCATCTCCCTGTCCTTCCTATGTGTTGAGACCCCTTACATTCTTTATCCAGTATTAAGTGGATAAATGAGTCACTTGTTCACTGGCATCCAACCCAGTTCACCCAGTGGCACAGCTGCCTAGGAGCCAGATAGGGGACAAGGAGAGAAAGTGGAGGGACTGCAGCTACCTTTGTATCACCCTGAAGATCATGACTAGAATCCCACATTCTGGGAAGAACTCTCATCTGTTCTGTGGAAGTCACTCTTTAAAGAGTATAAAAGAGCTGAGGGTTTCCGGGCTTCCCTGGTGGCGCAGTGGTTGAGAGTCCGCCTGCTGATGCAGGGGGCACGGGTTCGTGCCCCGGTCCGGGAAGATCCCATGTGCCGCAGAGCGGCTGGGCCCGTGAGCCGTGTCTGGAGCTTGTGCTCCGCAATGGGAGAGGCCACAACAGAGAGAGAGAGGCCTGCGTACCGCAAAAAAAAAAAAAAAAAAAAAAGAGCTGAGACATGTTTTTCGTCAGGGATCACAAAACAAGGAGAACCAAGACCAAAGTGTGCTGTCAGATGACACATAGATACTCACCTATTATCCTCCATTATAAAGCAGAAGAAATGTTTTAGAATATTAAGCGTTTCATTTCCAAACATTTCTAAGTTAATGTGAAAAAAAAATCTCATTTTAAAATGATCAATGTGCCATGAAGTTAACAAGCTCATTTGGAACAAAAATGACATGAGCTATATTATGGTTTCTTTACTGGTGACATTGTATAATTACAATTACAATTCTAATTGTGAAAGACTAAACCCGTAAGCAAAGTATTTGACCTTAATTTGGCTTAGGTTACAGAGCTCTTCATGACTCTTTTGCCCACTCCTCCATTTTTCTCCTTGAATTTTAGCCCAAGAGGTTTTGTAATTCATTCCAATTATCTAATAAGGTGGGTTTTCCTGACAGTAGAGGTACATCTCCCCCCGCACCACCCCAACCCCAACACACAGGAACACATACTCTCTCTCCCCCCTTGGAACACTCTTTCCCATCAACAGCTTCTTTGTCTGGCAACTTCAACCCTTCAGAGGCCCTAAATATCACTTCCCACCTCCATCCGCAAAACAGGAACCAGGCCCCTGTGCTATTTTATAGCCCCTTGAATTTTTCCTTTCAAATCACTCATCAAATGTCATTTATCCACTTGTCTTCCCTAGCGGCTATAAACTCTTAGGCAAGTGTCCATACTGTCTTGCTCACAGTTGAATCTCTAGGCCCTGGAGTAGTACCTAGCATATATCAGGGATTCAATAAGTATTGAATGAATGAATGAATGAATGAACAATTAAAATCTTAGCCTGGCTTATATTCCTGAATTATTAGTGTTAGCCATGTACCTTTCTAAGTTGACTTAGAATGGGTTCCAGGAGGTCTCATGTCTGTAGCTTGAAGAGCTCCTGAGAATATAATTTTCCCCTAGATGAACACAGACGATTTAGTACAAAAAGCCCCTGCCCAGTTTCCAATGAGAGGCAGACTGCCTGGGTTTGAATCCCCACTCCACTACTTACGAGCTATGTGACCTAGGACAAGTGACAATTTTTGTGTGCCTCAACACCTCTCATAAGGTGGTTGTTGAAGGATTAAAGGAGCTTAACACAGTGGCTGGCATACAGTTAATACCTAAGGAATGCCATGCATTTATTTGACAGTAAGTCAGGTGATAATTGTAGTGTGGGCTTCCCCCAGGAAGATGCGGAAGGGAATCCCCTTGGGAGGAAATATTCAGTTCTCTTGTTAAGAGGTTATGGGGACATCAGTGAAAGGGTGAAGTTTCAGTCACCCCAGCTGAAAATGGAATTGGGGCTACTGGGCGCCCTGCCATCTAAAACTGATACTGGGCTCCAAAGAGGGGGAAGGGGAAACCTATTTAGGGAGACACAGTGACTTCTCTTTAAATTTATAGTTCAATATTTAAACAGGGGGAAACTCTCAAAAAGATGAACTTCCTCATCCATCATCTTACTCCAGGGAACTGTTTTTTGTTTTTTTTTTTAAATTTATTTTATTTATTTATTTATTTATTTATTTTGTTTTTGGCTGCATTGGGTCTTCGTTGCTGTGCGCAGGCTTTCTCTAGTTGCGGCGAGCGGGGCTACTCTTTGTTGCGGTGTGCAGGCTTCTCATTGTGGTGGCTTCTCATTGCGGAGCACAGGCAGGTTACAGCAGAGGTTTTGTTCTCTTCTGGAATGTGGCTGGAGGACATTACTGGGTAGTTGGCTCCTATAACTTTCAAAATACAGCAGCTGAGATCCAGTCTATATAGACATCTCATGTACAAAGTAGGGTAGTATAATAAATATTTAGTGTGTCTTCAGGTGTAACTGTAGCCCCTTCAGTAGTTGTGGCACGTGGGCTCAGTAGTTGTGACTCGAGGGCTCTTGTGGCACACGGGCTTAGGTGCTCCGCGGCATGTGGGATCTTCTCAGACCAGGGCTCGAACCCGTGTCCCCTGCATTGGCAGGTGGATTCTTAACCAATGCGCCACCAGGGAAGTCTCAGGGAACTGTTTTCAAAGAGTAGTAACCATAAGCACATCCCAGAATTATCCCCTAGTCTTTCCCTGCCAGGGTTCAGATTAACTAGAGAGGACAGTGGATGCTCAGGTGGGTGAGAGAGAACAGTGAGAGCTGTGGAATGCATTAACATGTCCTACACTGTGGGTTGGCCACCCTAATTCCCATCCCCCACCCCCTTCTCATCAGCCAGCTTCCAGCCTGTGACATGGCTCTGGTGGATGAGATATAAGAGAATATTTATGTGTTGGGGCTTCTGGAAAGCTTTTTGCTTTCTTGATAAAGAAGAGACTGAATGGGCTACGTGGACTGAAAAAGATGCACAACCTAAAAGTTGAGAGTTACTTATCTGGTGGACAAAACTGAGGACTTAAGCCTGGGACACAGCATCTCAGATAACTGAGAGACTGCTCCGAAGAGACAAGGGGGAGGCAGGGTACATAGGAGTTTTTGCAACAAAGACCAAGTATCAGAACATCAAAGGATTAATGTTAATTAAAGAAAACCAGACGTCTCAAGTTAAAGAATTTAGTGCTTTTCTATGTATGGGAAGATGCAAAATCTGGGCTTGCTGAAATCATTCCTTTGATATGCACCTCAGCTATCTGGGGTCAGTCTCCTGTGCTTCTTCATCTTGAGTCTCCTCGGGGTACATCGTTGCAGGGCTCACCATTGGGGCGGCTGTAATATGATGGCTTGGTGGCGGCAACATCCTTTGTTTACTGATACGTAAATATCAGTGTGCAATATTTGTTTGCACGAATTGCAAAAATTATGCAATGTTTTTCACTTACAGCTAGGATGCTTCATTTTGCCCTTCCTTCTTCCTCCTTCTCCCTGCCTAGAACATAGACAGATGTGATGTCTCAAGGTGTAGCAGCTATTTTGCAATCATAAGGCAATGAGCATGAAGGCAAATGCCTCTAAGCTAAGGATGGTGGAGGGAAAGATGGAAACCCCTGGATCCCTGATGATTTCATGGAGCTCCTGCACCAGCCCTGGACTGCCCACCTCTGCCCTTGTCTGAGACAAATAAACTTGAGGTGAGTGATGGTTGGGTTTTCCTGCCTTTGAATGGACTCCTAACACATACATACATGCATGCATACATACATGCATGCATACATACATACATACTAATAAATAAATACAGCCTGCAGCCCAAACTTTTAGACCATGTGCACCTCAATTGCAACACTTACCACAGTATCTTATCATCACTTAGTTTTCTTTCTCTTCTATTAGACCTGAGTTCCCTGAGGGTAATGATCTGGGCTTATTTATTTCTCTCTCTGCAGCATATACTGTAGTAGAGACTCAGTAGATGTTTGATGAGTGAATCCATTACATTGGATGTATTGTGATGAGTGAGCTTGCAAATCAGGAGCTGGTGCTATGGTCCAGCCAGGAGAAGGATGATCCTCTGTAAAGAAACCAGGGGAATCTTGAGAAATGAAACTCATGAGCCATCAACTGAACTCTTGTGGTTTCACTTGTTCTTGGATCTTTTATGACAAAAGCAAATAAAGCATGCTAATATGTATAAAAATGCAGACATTTTATCAGATAATGAAAACATATGCCCTTCTCAGACATAGAATTAACCTTAATAGGAGGAGTGATAGGAATAACAACCCAGGGAAAAGGGCAAAATAATTTTTCTCCCCTTATTCATGTGGCTGCTTACTCATGAAATGGACCTTTATTTTGGCAGAAAAATCTAGACGTTTGTGTTTTAAAGAATCCAGAACCATGACCGATTAAGAAATGCTCACTCTTGACCTTATCAGCTTCATTCAGGCAACACTGGCCCCGCCGCTGCCTTTGCAAAAGTTTACTTCTCATGGCTCTGTCTTTCCTCTTCTGCCTTCCTCTTCGCCTGAGGCTGATTTCATTTTCTCCAGCATTATGAGGCTCCTGAGCCAATTTGCCCAGAGCCTTTCTGTCGTTTGCATTTCAGCTGCCCACTTCTCTGTATAGTTCCTATTTTAAAATGCTTATGTAACAACTTTGGGCCCACTGGGGTCTTTTGAGTCTTGAAGATTTTAATCAGACTGGAGTGAGTCCCCATTTCATGCCCTGTGGAAAATCTAGTATCTTCTTCAAGTTTCCACCTAATTCCCAGGGGGCTCACCTGGGTCTCACAGACACCCCCTGGCTCCGACTTCCTGCTGCTGCTGAGTCGGTGCTTTTCACTCTGCACCTGTGCTAATTCCTTTTCTCTACTTTAGCCTCACTGCAGCTGTGGAACTCTGGACATTTACTTAATTTATATTTCTGTTTTGAATAAGCCAACTGATTTATAGCACTAAATGTGACTGCTTCCTTCTAAGTAAAGTATAAAACTTTCGTGAATACGTGTTGAGTACTTATTTTATCCCTGGCACTGTCCTGCCAGAGACACTTTAATGACCCACTGAACTAGGTGATGGGCAGGTATCTGTGACCAAGAGAGCCACAGCCCCTGCTCCTGCCAGCGGGGATACCTATGAGGGGTGGAAGTACCATGGCCATGAGAGCCAGTGACACTCCGTGTACCCTGTGCAGGTACATGTTTGTAAGAGGTTCTGTGTAGTATTGTTTCCTATGCTCAACGCAACTGAGTTGCAGCCTCACTGTAATTCACTATTTCTTATAAGTTGAATTTGTTTACTATAAAATTCCTACTAAGAAACTCTAACAATTGGGTCAACATTGGAAAGCAAACCACTTGTATTAGTACCTGCAAAAATCACTCATGTTGAACACAAGTCGTTATTATGGCCTGTACTTATATGTTCCCAGAAAGAAAAATGCTGCTATATTAGAGGAATAAAACTTCATTCTATTAAGCATTTAAGTAGATACAGGTTCGATATTAAATCTTAGTATGAATTCTCTTTTTCTAGTTTTTGAGCAAATGACTAGAGTTTTTCTTGCCAGCTTATACATAACCGTGTGTGCACTGATCACTCTCTTTGAAAGGAACAACTTCTGGATTTAAGGTGGCCTTTAGGGCCCTCTAGTGGTTTCTTGAATATGAAATAGTAAAAATTACCTTTCAGCTGAATAAGAGAAAAAAAAAATCTCTTTAAATTTGCTACACATCAGCTCTCAGAAGCTTTAAAGACAGATATTGGAAAACTTGTAGTAACTCATATATATCCTTTCTCTTTTTCCAAAATGAAATTTGTTACTGTTTTTGCATTCCCACGGTAGTTACGTGTGAAAATAGCTGCTTGCTGAAGGGTATCTTACAAAATAAAGATAGAATATTTTCATATTTAGAAAATAACATACTACACTAGTGCAACGGCATTTTGTAAGAGGTATCTTGCTTTTTTTTAAATTGCCTCATTCAAATGTGCACACAGTAAAGACTCATGTGAGTTTTTGGATTTTTGAGGGATGATGGAATTTTGGCGTCTTCTGGGTTGGTTATGGAGTTTTAATCTATCCTGACAGCTAAGATAATTTTCTGGAACCAACCTTTGTACCTTTCTGTTATATGCATTAAAAATATTTTTTTATATTGGAGTATAGTTGATTTACAATGTTGTGTTGGTTTCAGGTGTACAGCAAAGTGATTTAGTTTTATATATATATATATCCATTCTTTTTCAGATTCTTTTCCCATTTAGGTTATTACAACAGAATATTGAATAATACTGTACTATACTATAGGTCCTTGTTGATTATCTATTTTATATATAGTAGTGTGTATATGTTAGTCTCAAACTTCTAATTTATCCCTCCCACCTTTCCCATTTGGTAGCCATACGTTTGTTTTCTATGTCTGTGGGTCTGTTTCTATTTTTTAAATAAGTTCATTGAGATCATTTTTTTAGATTCCACATATAAGTGATATCATATGATATTTCTTTTTCTCTGACTATTATATCCAATTTGAAAGAATTCAGCCTAGGAACAGCCTCACAGTTAAGTCATGTCAATGATTTAAAGAAACAGCTACAGACTTCTCTCAATGCAAGATTCCTGAGCTATTAAATGCTGGCTCCCCAAATATCACCAACAGAAACTTTTGATAAGACAAATCTGAGTTTATTGCTTACCTCAGAAAGGGTGACCACCACCTCACGAAGCTCTGCTGTTGTCTTGGAGTGGAGGAAGATGAGGACAGAATTTATTGAGAATTTAAAGGGTGATGTAAGGTGAGCCTTTTTTTTTTTTTTTTTTTTTTTTTTGCGGTACGCGGGCCTCTTCACTGTCGTGGCCTCTCCCGTTGCGGAGCACAGGCTCCGGACGCGCAGGCTCAGCAGCCATGGCTCACGGGCCCAGCCGCTCCGCGGCATGTGGGATCCTCCCAGACCGGGGCACGAACCCACACCCCCTGCATCGGCAGGCAGACTCTCAACCATTGCGCCACCAGGGAAGCCCCAGTGGATGGATTATTAAGAGAGACTTGGTTACATATCGGAGGTGAGAGAAGAGGGACATGATTAGATATCAAGGATGGGAGGATTCATTTCATAAATATTTGTATTTCTGACATCCTATAGTAGGGGAAGTCTTGTGGTGCAGCTGGCTTAGCAGGCCAAGGACAAGACCCAGTCAAGCAGAGTGCTCAGAAGACCTGACTAAAGTTCGATCAAGGAGACAGTCCTTGTCAAAGACGGGAATATTTGAAGATAACATTGGGAGTGAGTAGATGAGTGTAAGGAGTCCGATTGTGGTGAATTCAGCTTCATTTCCCTTTGCCAAAAGGACAGCCTCCAGTTTAAGCTCTCCCACATCCCCAGAGTCTAGATGCGTGTCAGCAGCTCACATGGTTGCAGGACCAGCCGTAGGAGGGAGCGAGAGGCCATTGGGCCCATGGCAAATGAGGCTGTCAGCAGAGACATTGTATTTGCATGTGCTTTAAAGGTATTAATTTATTCAACGTAAAGATTTAACATATACTTCAATTTTGTAACATTGCTTTGTCCTTTTTCTGTTTTTTAACGTTACCAGGGGCCTCAGTATGAATAGTCGGCACCTCTCAGCCTGAGAGAGGCCCTTTGTGCATGGTTTCTGGAAGACTCTATTCATCAATCACATGGATTCCAAAAAACCCGACCACCTGAGAATTAGTCAATTATCCACCTCTTACCACAATCCTCTCCTCAACCCATCCATGAAGAAATGAACCATGTGGTGCATTGGAAAGGGTCTGACTTGAGGACTTTGAGTCATCATCTCAATGATGGCATTTAAAGCCACATGACCAGATGAGATCACTTGAGGAGTGAGTACAGGTGCAGAGAGAAGTCCGAGGTGGAGAGCCTGGGGTACTCCCACATTCACAGGTCTGGGAAAGGAGAATCCAGCAGAGGAGATGATGGGGGAGGAGAGGATGAGAACCACCAACGATTGTTTAAAAAAAGCCATTTCATTACTGGCTCTTTATTAATTCAGAGGTCACTCCTTCTATGGATCCCTCTTATAACTATTGATTTCTCAGTTTCTGCTTCACATATGTACACAAGACATATATGGAAATACCATACTCAAAAACAGACCTACAGTATCCCTTACCTCAGTTTTGGGATCCATCTTCTGACTTAGCATAGTGGGGATATGACAGAGTTAGTCATACATGTTGAATTATGTGCTTTTTCTTTAATAAATCAGCTTTTCCAAGCTGCTGTTTAGATATTATTCCAGAGCTCAGCACATGAAATAGAAACCAGTTTAGACTTTTCAGTTAGGAGGGAATTGAACAGAGACAATTAGGCACTTAACAAATTTATTGGAAGGTCACGGCGCTACCACTGATCTGCTGGTTCCAAGATTAACCACCGTTGCTGCTGCTGCTGTCAAGCTGCTACCACGCCTGCTCACGTCCGGGAAGCTGAGAACTAAACATGAGAACAGCGTCCGGCTGCCACAGACTCCCATGTTTTAGGGAACTTGCTTGCCGTCTTACACACCACAGAGGTGGGCTTTCCCGCCATTATGCTTTCTATATCTCTATGAGTCTATATCACTAGCCTCCTCCAAATCACATTTAAAACATTAGCTCCTGGGGCTTCCCTGGTGGTGCAGTGGTTGAGAGTCCGCCTGCCGATGCAGGAGACACGGGTTCGTGCCCTGGTCCGGGAAGATCCCACATGCCACGGAGCAACTAAGCCCGTGAGCCATGGCCGCTAGGCCTGCGCGTCCGGAGCCTGTGCTCCGCAACGGGAGAGGCCACAACAGTGAGAGGCCTGCGTACCACACACACACAAAAAAAAACAAAAACGTTAGCTCCAAGCAATTCTGAAAAATGTAGTTTTTAGACTTCTAGCCCTTTAAATACAGAGGGGATACAAAAGAAAGGGGACTAGTCTCCAAATAAGAATAGCTAATATTCAGCCCAAATGTATTCACAATGTTTCACGTCTTGTAAAATTTATAAGACTTAACCATTTTCTAAAAACTGCAGCTTCTACATGACTTCATAAATATTTGTATTTCTGGCATTCTATAGTAGAGGAAAGGCCTATGGTTCTTACTCGTTTGTTACCCTCTGCTTTTATGCTATGCTTGGCTTTCAAAGAATTCCCACACCTTTGTCAATTGTAATGTCTTTTACTCAACACTCGTTTAACATACTTTAAGTAAAAATGTTTTGGACAATCTATATCTAGGTGCCCTCCAAACTGGGTTATGGTATTGATATGGAGTGACATCTTTCTCCTGGTCTTTCATCCTTATAAGCAAATCATTAATCCACTGATCAACTGCGCAAAAGATGAAACGGCTACTGGGGGAGGGGGGGAAGGGATATTTGATGAGGGAGGTTCACAATCTGGCAGCATCTAGCCTAAAAGTATAGACTGACCTCACACACTGTTTCCAGGTTGGTCTCTCTTAATCAGAGATTAATCTTATTCCAGCACTGCCAACCCACTAAATGCCCTGGCCTCTCCTACAGTTATCCAACCCCTTCTTCCTACTTCATGTCCAGGGTCAAAGCCAATAACTTATAAAGTAGAGCAACAGGCAGTACTTAGTTTATTTCAAAAAAATAAAATGTCTTTTGAGATTTCCTTTTTTTGTTATTTTTCTATCTTCAGCCTTTTTAGGAGGTTAAAGAAAGAACAACAAGAGTTAAGTCAAAAGCCACAGCTGCCAAAGGAAATAAAACTAAAAGATTGGTTCTGCTGTAAAAACACCTTGCAGCTCTCCTCCCAGTAGACTTGACGAATGAGGAGAGTCGCACAGATTTATCTAGAAACACATGTCATGGCTAGGACTCCTTGATTAGTCAAGTTATCTTTCCCGTTTGAAACATAGCAATCCAAATAATGATGTTTTCTTTGTGAGTGCCAGAAGGCTGTTTGAATATCTATGAATATGATAAGAGTATACATTATAGAATATTAGGAACTGTGATTTGGAAACTGGAATTATTCATTACTTGGTTTATTGTCTGCTTTCTGAATGGAGTAGGAGCTTCTTGAGGATGCGGGCTATGATGTGGGCTATGCCCAGGACACTATGATGGATAGGAGAGGGCTGAGATAAATCACTAGCCTAAAGTTTGTAAGAACTAGTAAAAATTAACTACATGGAAAACAGGGAGTCAGCACAATCAGGCAGAAAGCAAACGCATGACATGCTTGGGGAAATGGAGGTGGTTTAGTAGGACTGTTCTGTTGGGATGTGCTGAAGGGTGGGGTAGAGGACGGCAGGGCTCACAACACACAGAGTCAGAGTTACTAAGAGATGAAGTTTCAGCTCTCTTCTGAAAGCCCCAGGGAAGGGCTTGATTGGGTGGACAATCTGGAAAAATGCTCTGTCCCTGTAGACTGGGTTGAGGATATACTGGAGAGTGGGAAGCAGACCAGAGACAGAGAGACCAGTTCGGAGGTCATTACAGTAAATCTGGGCAAGAACTGATGATGATCTAAACTGACGTTAAGTAAGTAGGTATATCATGGAAAGAATGAGTGTATTTGGGACATAATTAAGCAGGAGAACCTTTTGTAATTCTGCCAACGAAGTAGAGTGTGGCCCCTGAGAAGGTAACCATTGGAGACACACTGTCTGGGTTTGAGTTCTGCAGACTCTGCCACTGTGGCATGGCTTTGGCAAGTTACTTAACTTCTTAGTGCCTCAGTTTCCTCACCTGTGAAATGGGGGTAATAATGTAACACACAGAATTATTGGGATTTAAGGAAACAGTACATGGAGAGCCCTTACCTCTCTGCTTTTTTCACTGCCTTACCAGGACTGGAGACCCTGTGGATCCAGAAGCATTAGGGAGGGACGTATCCCCCATTTGAACCATAAGGAGGCATAACAAAAGAAGAGTCTCAGTGCAAGTGAATTCAGAACTTCAGTCTCCGTCTAAGATTCACAAGCTTGATATTACCATCATGGAATAGCTAGGAATTTTGCTTTTTTTGAAACAGAAGATACATTATTACACTTTGAAC
Organism: Kogia breviceps; assembly: GCF_026419965.1. Lineage (NCBI taxonomy): Eukaryota > Metazoa > Chordata > Mammalia > Artiodactyla > Physeteridae > Kogia > Kogia breviceps. The sequence continues at coordinate 37,422,268 of NC_081321.1, read as the reverse complement.
AACATGTCAAATTAAAAGACAGAAAACCAAAGATAGTTCCTGTTTTTTAAGCAACGTTTAAGCAGAAGAAAAGGAGAAGCTTAACACATGAAAGGCACTTTGGAGAAAGAAATCTGACAGGTCTGGATATCCATGGCCTTGCTGGACTAGGTATTCATACCCAAATGGTTCTTTATTCTCAAGGAAATCAGCACCACAAATTGGTTCCAGAGATTAGAATCCTAAATCATGGCTCAAAATAACAGGTAAGATGGATGGGTTTTAGCAGCTGTTTTGGTGTATCTTTCTTGAAACAGGTGATGCTCATAAGATCTAGAAAACCACCAGGGAGGAAATGTGAGCTCTCCATCACTCCCTTTCTCTTCTCCTTGCTCCCCTTTGCTTCACCCATCTTATATCTCTCCCCATCCTTCAAAGCCCTGGTCAAATCCCTCCTCTATTAAGACTTTCCTGCTTCAAGCCCATGCTAACTTCACTTTCCTCTAATTTATTATTTCCCTTCTTTTATAAGTATGTCTTAGTATCAGATGTTTCTCTAAAAAAATTTTTATTTACAAAAGAAATATGCTTAGCTTTAACATAAAAGTTAACCTATTTAAAAAGTATTTGCAAGACGGGAAGGCATTTTGGTTTCTGCCCAGGGAGAATGTTCAGCCTGCAACATCTGAAGGGCTGGAGTGAATCAGCCCCAAGAGGAGGATCTTTTGTTGTGGCATTTGTCAGCTTCAAGCACCCGCAAAGGAATAAAGCTTCCACACTCCCACTCCTCAAAGGTGGGCTTCTTAAGCCTAAAGGGAAGTCCAAGGTAGTAACAAATAATTCTGTGTGCAGTTCTGGAGAGAATCTCTCCGTCTAGGGTAAAGACACTTATGACAAGGAATGCGGAGACTTCACACTTGATCCTGGTGGCCTTGCTGTGCTCAGGTTTAAACGAGGAAGAATTTTAATCATTTCTTGGATCGGGTACCTAAAGCAAATGAAAGTGTCAGTGTTTGAAAACTAGACAGTTATTTGGCATTTAACAACTAGAGGAAATGAGTTTTTTTGTGATTTTATAAAGGTCACTGTCCCAAATGGAAGTCAAACGCTTCATCTTCTTTCACTGCAACAAAAGTACTGCATCTTAAAAGAGTGAATAAGCCAATGAGGGATATCTTTGTTTTCTTTCTTATCCATTCTTTTAGAGGCAACAAATAGACTTGGGCAATAGAAGTGCATGTTGGTAAAAACGAATGTTTAATGAAGTTTTGTTTTTGTTTTGTTTCCCTGGTGGGTACCATCTTACATATTTTCTGTATTCTTTCTCATAAGATCTAAATGAAGCAAATGGTAAAGAAATACATTTCCATTGTCCAGTTTCCCTAAGTCCTAATTGTATCCTTTTCCTCACATTTTTGTCCTAACCCTATGAAGACAACTAGTAGTAGAAATACTCAATAACTTTCTAGCAACTTTAGCGCAGCCAATCAGACACTATAACAAAGAGCTGTGGCCATTGTGAAGGGGCTGGTGCTGTGCTTCCAGCTCACAAGAGCTCATTGTGTGTATCTCTTCCCAACTCCTTGTTCAGTGACCTCAAGTCGGTCGCTTGAAATGGCCATGGTGGGAGCATACACCACAGAAATCAGCAAATGCTACAAATCAGGGACACCCCGCCCAAAATGAGCTGGTTTACTAACACACCACAGATTAATTATCAGAAATATTCAAAAAAAAGATCTACTTTCAGGTGGCAGAGGAGAGGGAAAGGAGAAGTTTGGTTATTGAAGACGTGAAATGTTTCTGATTCTGCATCAGTTCAAAATGTGAGTTGAGGGCTTCCCTGGTGGCGCAGTGGTTGAGAATCCGCCTGCCGATGTAGGAGACACGGGTTCGTGCCCTGGTCCGGGAAGATCCCACATGCCGCGGAGCAACTAAGCCCGTGAGCCATGGCCGCTAGGCCTGCGCGTCCGGAGCCTGTGCTCCGCAACGGGAGAGGCCACAACAGTGAGAGGCCCGCGTACCGCAAAAAAAAAAAAAAAAAAAAAAAGTGAGTTGAGCCATATGAAACTTCCGATCTTCAACAATTTTTGACCTACAAAAATGACAATTTTCTACGGCTCAATCTAGTATATGAGGCTGCGGGGAACAGAAAACCCAACGAACAGTGGCTTAAATAAATACGATTTGTCTCATATAGCAAGAGATCCAAAGCAGCCCTGGGATGAGATAGCTATTCAATGATGCTGTCAGAGATCAAGGATCTTTCTATCCTTCAGATGTACTATCCTTAGAAAATCGACTTTTGTTCTCATACTTGTTTTCCAGGTACCATGCCTGTGTCCCTGGCAGAAGGGCAGCAAAGGGTAAAAGGCTATGCCCATCAAGTTTATTCATGTTACTCAGGAAGACAACAGTTTTCCCTGGGTGCCCACTCAAAAGCACATAATTGCCCAAAACTTGTCATATGGACACTCCCAGGGAGAGGAGAATGGGTAATCCCATTAGAATTAGAATTTTAGAATCCCATTCTAAAACAGATTTAGATTGGCCATGTTTCATCCCTAGCACTGGGGTGAGGGCTTACAGTCTCTGAGAAGAAGAGATCTCAGCAGCCACCTGAGAAAACTGGGGTTCCATAGGCTGGGAAAAAGTAGGGAGGGAGTGGATATAGGGAGGACCACAAATAGTATCCATCACAATTCCCTTCTGGTTATGAAGCCAGACATCTTCAGATTTCTAACAAACTCGGACAAGATTTTCCATTTCTTGGTTTAAATGTGTATAAAATCTTTCACACCGATTGCTTAGCATTGCTGCTAGTTAGCATGCAGCTCAAAACCCCACACAGTAAATATGACTCAGTTTTGCAAGTTTTATATGATCACAGAATTATAGTTCATTCTTAAAACTCAGCCTTCAGACTTCGGTCTCTGTGCTCCACAGTGGTCTGTTTACAGCTGTGGACTGTGAGCTTTAATCTTTCTTTGCTTAAGAGGGGCCTTGACTAAGGTAGAATCAATGACTCGGCATGTTGTTCTAACAGAGAGTTGAAAGAAGATAATGACATATCTATGTGTTAGCATATGGTATTTGTTTTTCTCTTTCTGACTTACTTCACTCTGTATGACAGACTCTAGGTCCACCCACCTCACTACAAATAACTCAATTTCGTTTCTTTTTATGGCTGAGTAGTACTCCATTGTATATATGTGCCACATCTTTATGCATTCATCTGTCGATGGACACTTAGATTGCTCCCATGTCCTGGGTATTGTAAATAGAGCTGCAATGAACATTTTGGTACATGACTCTTTTTGAATTATGGTTTTCTCAGGGCATATGCCCAGTAGTGGGATTGCTGGGTCATATGGCAGTTCTATTTTTAGTTTTTTAAGGAACCTTCATACTGTTCTCCATAGTGGCTGTATCAATTTACATTCCCACCAACAGTGCAAGAGTGTTCCCTTTTCTCCACACCCTCTCCAGCATTCATTGTTTCTAGATTTTTTGATGATGGCCATTCTGACCAGTGTGAGATGATATCTCATTGTAGTTTTGATTTGCATTTCTCTGATGATTAATGATATTGAGCATTTTTTTCATGTGTTTGTTGGCAATCTGTATATCTTCTTTGGAGAAAGGTCTATTTAGGTCTTCTGCCCATTTTTGGATTGGGTTGTTTGTTTTTTTGATATTGAGCTGCTTGAGCTGCTTGTAAATTTTGGAGATTAATCCTTTGTCAGTTGCTTCATTTGCAACTATTTTCTCCCATTCTGAGGGTTGTCTTTTGGTCTTGTTTATGGTTTCCTTTGCTGTGTAAAAGCTTTTAAGTTTCATTAGGTCCCATTTGTTTATTTTTGTTTTTATTTCCATTTCTCTAGGAGGTGGGTCAAAAAGGATCTTGCTGTGATATATGTCATAGAGTGTTCTGCCTATGTTTTCCTCTAAGAGTTTGATAGTGTCTGGCCTTACATTTAGGTCTTTAATCCAAAAAAGGTCATCAAGAACCTAGGGGCAAGACGGGAATAAAGACACAGACCTACTAGAGAATGGACTTGAGGATATGGGGAGGGCAAAGGGTAAGCTGTAACAAAGTGAGAGAGTGGCCCTGACATATATACACTACCAAATGTAAAACAGATAGCTAGTGGGAAGCAGCCGCATAGCACAGGGAGATCAGCTCTGTGCTTTGTGACCACCTAGAGGGGTGGGATAGGGAGGGTGGGAGGGAGGGAGACACAAGAGGGAAGCGATATGGGAACATATGTATATGTATAACTGATTCACTTTGTTATAAAGCAGAAACTAACACACCATTGTAAAGCAATTATACTCCAATAAAGATGTTAATAAATAAATAAATAGATAAATAAATAAAAAGAAAGAAGACAATGACAAAACAGATGTTACAAATCTTTCTGAAGAAAAAGCCTAATGATGATTATTTGGAGGAAGCCAGAAAAAAAAGAAGTACACTCTTCTGTTGTGATGATTGTATCCCTGAAAAAGTCTGACATGGCATTTACCTACATTGGCGTCTAAGAATCATGTTACTCCAATGATTGGTAGCCTTGTTCTGCAGTAATGGTGGGTGTGCCATCATGTAACCCCAAGACAGTGAAGTATTAATTATGCTTCACTGTTCCATTTATCTGATTATGGCAACTAGGAGAATGCATGGTGTCTGCACTTGGTTGGGCATTGTTGAGAAGCATAGACAGTGCAGGCTTTCGTAACATGGCTCTCAAATGCATGGTCACATTTATGAGCACAAGACCTAGAATCAGACACACACAGGTTCTACCCAGATGAGGCCTTTTGCTGGCAACATGACTTTGAACAAGTTACTTAACGACTCAGTCTCAGTTTCTACTTTTGTAAAATGACACTTTTTGTTGTGAGGATTAAAGGAAGCAAAGTTAGTAAAGCGCTTAGTATATATTAAGAGCTTAATAAGTGGGAGTTGCTGTTTTCCCATGTCTGATTCCAAAAAAGTTTTTCTGAAATGATTGCATTTATGATAACTGTCCCTTTAATAATATGCCTTTTATTGTAATAATTGCTGTTTCCAAGGGCCAACATGCAATAACTACTTTTTATAATTTTTCCAATATTATCTATATGTGCTTGGAGAATACGATTTTGCTTTCTTGTCCTTTTATTTTCAACAGCAAAATCACTCATTCTTTCATGACTTACCTCTGGAAAAGTATGTAGTAATGAAAAGAATCTCTTCTATCACTTTGGGATGGTTAGAAAACAAGGCATTTGAAGGCATTTCTAAAACAACAAGATAAAAACCATTATCATTTTCTCTCACTCTTTATTTACTACACATAAAGAATAAGGCAATATATAATATCCTATGGTTATAATTCTACAAAGGATCAATTGAAATGGTGGACTTGACACCACTCACATTGATTCCTATAGGTTTGGTCCTTTATAGGTAGAAAATCACTTTAAGTCCAAGCAACCAGAAAGCCCAAATATACATTTTAAAAATATTCAAATTATTCTCATGTATTCAAAGTATACATCTATAGGATCCTAAAGTTCATATGAATAACAAGAGTGAAATTAAAGCTACCTTAAGTTTAGGGTCAAGTTTATATTATTACATTCTGGTTCTTGGTATATTGCCAATGCATGTATGGTTTGTATATTATGATACAATAATTTAACAAACATGTTCACTTGTCCCAAAAGCTCCATTTCTTAATTATATTGGCTAAATAAGAATTTACAATGATCTCCTATACGTTTGTGGATGACTCAGCATTTTGCCGTTGGATATTTTATATAACAATCTTGTCCCTCCATTGTAGCAAGGAAAGAATCTCATTGGACTCTCTTAAATGTTGTGTCTTCCACCTCAACAAAGAATAGAAAATATCACAACATGGGCCACTAGATGGCTCACTAGTAGCGGTGATACTCTAGCAAAGGGGGAACAAAATAACATTTTTGAAATCTGTAGAGTTAAAACAGTGATTATATGGGTGTACATTATATAACTGGCTGAATGAAAACATCAAAAAGTTGACTGTAAATATGAATTTCTATACAACATATTTCCTTTTTCCATTGACTTCTATTACAAAATCAGATGTGTTTCTCTGGATGAAAGTTGATGTGGGAGATATAAACTATAGGTAGGAAAGCACTAAGTCTTGTATATTGACATATTGAAAGGAAAATTCTATTTTAACATCTCAGTAAAGGTATTGAAATATCAAAATTTGAATGTTGTACAGTTAAGGTTAATTTCATGTTTGACATAAAATCATATAAGTCTAGAAAATAAATGACATTTTAATGTCAGCAAATATATGGGCTAAAAGTCACTCAGGCATAATTCCTTTGAGGTTCTCTGAAGTGGTTCCTAATAGTCACCGATGCTGATGGGTTTCAGAAATTAATAGTCTGGGCCAAGAGAAAGAAGGAGAACTAAACACAGCAGAGGCAGCAATGAAAACAGAACAGCAAATGAAGAAACACAGCGGCAGATCCTGCAGGTTTGTAAGCATAACTGAAACCATGGGAAAGCACATTCATAGAAAGGGAGAGTTGGAAGGGATGTGAGAATTCCGTGAAAAGAGTCCTTAATGATGTAATGATTCGATTTTTAAATTATGAAGGCGTGCCTGAATGAAAACCAGGTTCATTTTATAATGAAACGGACATTTTTCTGAAATTACACTAATTGATTTAAACAGCATTGTTCATCAAGATCTGATTTACAGCTGTCTCTTAAATCAAAATAAAACTCATAATGATAGGATCAAAGGTCTGGCTCTCTGTCTGGCTCTCTGGCTCTCTGCACTTGCCTAACTATTCTTCCTTTTTCTAATTGAAGTACAGTTGATTTACAATGTTGTGTTAATTACTGTTGTACAGCAAAGAGATGCAGTTATAGATATATATACATTCTTTTTTTATATTCTTTTCCATTATGGTTTATCATATGATATTGAACATACTTCCCTGTGCTATACAGGAGGACCTTGTTGTCTGTCCATTCTATATAGACAAGCTTACATCTGCTGACCCCGACCTCCCCTCCCATCCCTCCCCCAACCCCTCCCCCTTGGCAACCACCAGCCTGTTCTCTATATTCGTGATTCTGTTTCATAGATAGGTTCATTTTTGTCATATTTTGGATCCCACATGTAAGTGATATCATATGGTATTTGTCTTTCTTTATCTGACTTATTTCACTTTGTATGTTAATCCCTAGTTGCAGCTGCCTAACTATGCTCATCTTCCTTGGGGGTCCCCAACTCCTAGCGCTGCCAGGCAAGCCTGCTTGCTGTGCTGGATATTGCTTCATCTCCTCTCTTCCCTTGTACTTTGCTGTGGCAAAGATGGGAAATCCCTTTCCATAGTGTAGGGCTGGTGCTGAGAAGCCCTGACCAGCCCAGGCCCACATTTCCCAGCCCCACCCTTCCTTGCATCCAGGTTGGACCATGTCACTAGTTCTTGCTAGTGGAATATGAGCAGAAATGATGTGGGTCACTTCTTGGCCAAGAGAGTAAGAGGTGGTAGTACCTTCTCTGCGCTTTCTCCTTCCCCTTCCGGCAAGTGGATATTAACAAACAGGATGGTGTTGGAAGCCACATGGAAGGTGGTGGAGATTCCATCAGCTTAGGGCTTTGAATGGTCATAGGGAGTGGAGCCTTCCTCTAATTCTGTGCCTGTCCTTCCATTCCTGTCACCTCAACAGGAACATTTGTTTTGGATTTCATGTGAGTGAGAAATAAGCTTCTATTGTGCTAAGACATTAAGATTTTTTTTTTAAACAGCAAATAGTCTTACCTTAATTTATTTGCAAAAGTTATTTTCCTAGCAGGAATGTTTTTTTCATTATGGGGGTGGGGGACAGAGACTGTTTATTGAACACCTATTATATGCTAAGGACATCATAATGGTAACAACTTTAGTGATTTATACATTTTAATTTTCCCAACTCCAAGAGCTAGTCATCACTGTGTTACTGGTACAGCTTTGATGTATGCTATTGGGTAATTATGTTTAAGTGTAGACAGTCTCTGACTTGTGAACATTTTACATTAGAAGGTCCAGCTGGGGATTTAATTCACTACTGGATACAGGGTTGAGTAAGCCAAAGATTGATGGGGAAAATATGGGAAGTGGCCATATGGCATTCTATAACATTTAAGTCTGGCTGTAGTGCAGACACAGGCTTTGGGCTACATATGGAGATAATAGAGAAAGATGAAATTGATAGACAGAGTAGGCTCCAGATAAAGAATTATATTGACTCCAAAGCTAGGAAATTTGGACCTTGGTCTATAAGCAATGCGGGGGCGGGTAGTCAAGTGACATGAACCAAACTCTTCTTCAAGATTTAATTGGCAACAGTATTATATATAGACAACTTACAAATTAACTTTTAGAGAAGGTTTTTAAAATACATATATATATATGTATATTTTAAAAATTTTTGGCCACATTGCGTGGCTTGTGGGATCTTAGCTTCCTGACCAGGGATTGTACCTGAGCCCCTGGCATTGGAAGCTCAAAGTCTTAACTGCTGGACTGCCAGGGAATTCCCTAGAGAAGGTTTTTTGTTGAGATGGTGTAGTCCTGTGCATTGTAGGATGTTTAGCAGTATCCTTGGTCTCTACTAACTAAATAACCGTAGCAACTCCCACCCCCTTCACATTGTGACAGCCACCGGACATTGGACATTGCCAAACATCCCATGGGGAGCAAAATCAGCCCTGGTTGAGATCCACTATTCTCGAGAAACAAACAGTTCACCAAGTGAGACTTGTCTTTAACTTTTCGTTTGAAGACGCACCACTGCCTCATCCTCTTAGATCAGGACAAGAGAAGCCTCTCTCCCTCTACCGCCCACCCCCATCCTTGCTTTCATCAGAAGGCCCAGGTGGATGCGGCTATACCTCTCCCATAGTGCAAGTGGTCTTGGGACCACAGGCATATGGCCACTGGTGGCCCATGCCCTCCTTTCTACCATATTCTAGGTACTCATGACCCTGGAATTCTTAGCTCCATTTTCCAAGCAGAGGTGACTGGGGGTGGGTGTAGATTGAGTTTGGACATGCAAGCTAGGACATCCACGTGCCTGTGCCTCAGGGTCCTCATGGTACCAGACAGAACTGGTGTGGGAGGAGAAGGGGGCAACTCCTTAAAATTCCTGTGTGGGACTCCGAGAAATGTGGGAATTCTAAATTTGAGTCTGACCTCCCAGCCTTGGGCCCTATGGAGAAACTTCAAAGCATGACGCCGGAGGTGGTGGTGAGAGCAGGGGTACCTTGTAACCAGAGTTTGGGGGGCTAGTTGGATGAGGTGGGGTGCGGAGAAACCTGAGCCATGTGGCCCAGGGCTTCTGTGTGCCTCTTGCCTCAGAGTCACAATTTGCATCTCACAATCCAGTTAGTGTAACGTGATGGGAGAAAGAGCTTGGGACCCTGAAATCACATGCATCTAGGTGACAGCCTGATTCTGCCTATAGGGTCTGTGTGGCAGCTGAGCGAGGCCAGGAAAAATTAGGATGCTTTGGCCGGACACAGAAGGGGGAAGGACATCCAGGGAATGTGTGAAAACGCACAGATGTTTGCAGTGCTTGAGTGTTTGGAAGTTGTTTAGGGACTAGGAAGATGAAGGTGTGGATGGAGGACAGTGTGCTGGGAAAAGAGCAGAGGTGAGTCTGCAAGGACCCCACACAAGAGCCCTGAAGGGGCCTAGACTTCCTCCTGCAACAACACAGAGCTTTGAGGGTTGCTAAGCAGAGCAGGCCCTCTGGTTTAACTCCGGATGGAAGCGGAGAGAAAGTAAAGGCTGCAAGATCAGAGAGTTGTTTTTAAAATTTTGACAAGAGATGCTGGGCTGAACAAAGACACTGTGCAGGGGAGTGAAGACAAGAGTGGAGAGATTCTGTGAAGGCTGAATTGCTCATAGAATAACAGCTCTTGATACAGCCCTGAGCATATTGAAACCCAGACACATGCTTTTGGCTCTTAAGATTTTGGCATAGAAGATTTTGGTTTTCACACGGGGCCACACCAGATAAAATTTTCAAACAGGATTTTAAAATTTTACTTTCTTCTTCCTTTTCAGGATGACTTTGTAGACCTTTTGTACCTCCATATCTTTTAAAAATTTTGCACTTCACTTCTGTATGTGTGTTTGTGTATACTTTTTATAACCAGTGTATAAAACTGATTTTTTCCAAAAATAGGAGTCCAAAAGTGGAAACTTCAGGCTGAGTGAAAACCAAAAGAGGTTATATTTGGAAGCAACAGGGATTCTGATGTCCCTGAAATCACTCAGCCTTCATGCTTCCTAGTACTGCTAACACAGACATCTCTCCATGTCACTGTCCCACAAAGGCGTTGACCTCTCGTGCCTGGAAATAATATATGGAAATGAGATTCAAAAAGATTCTAATATTCCAATTTAAGTCAAGAGAGCAAATTCTTTGGGGCTTCATTTTTAGGAAAAGATCATGCAAATAAAACATTCATTTGCGTCTCTATACAACTGCCTTCAGCTATCTCCGAGAAAGGTAACTACATTCAGAAATTTTCCACAGGCAACATTCACATTAACCTTTTGTTGGGACATCAACAGGAGTGAGCCGTCTCTAAATTATTAGCATTCTTCTCTACAACTGGAAATTTCCATCCCTTCCAACAAGTTTTCAGACTGTCTCCTTTGGGTCCAATGACTATAAAATGCTGATTAGATAATGGCAAACAATGGGATCACAAGACCTAAAAGAATGCCAAATCATTTAGTGGGCTTGTCAGGCCTTCTTCTGGACAATGAAAGAAATGTGGGAAATGCAGCAACCACTTTAAAGGGCATATTGTTCAACACTGAGAGGCCTCTCTGTACGATGTGTTTTGATACACTTTAAAGTTCATAGAATCAGGGCGTCTCAAGTCAGAAGGGGCCTTATACGGTCGTTTAAATCTCTTTCCCCTTCCCATTTTCTCTTTACACAGACAAATATATTTAGATCAACAAGCGTATTTAAAGAGTTACCCTGGGCTCCCCCGGCGGTGCAGTGGTTGAGAATCCACCTGCCGATGCAGGGGACGCGGGTTCGTGCCCCGGTCGGGGAAGATCCCACATGCCGCGGGGCCCGTGAGCCATGGCCGCTGAGCCTGCGCGTCCGGAGCCTGTGCTCCGCAACGGGAGAGGCCACGACAGTGAGAGGCCCGCGTACCAAAAAAAAAAAAAAAATCGTTACCCTGTGCAGTGTGCTGGGACAAGAATAATATCCCCATGAATCGAGCCTTGGCCTGGAGTGGGCAGCAAAGCCTTTTCAGAAAAGGTAGGAGGTGTAGTAGAAAGTGTTGTTAAGATTGGATCTGGGCGGAGGTGTTAGGAGAGCATGTGAGACAGAGGAAATGAGATGCAAAAATGTGCAGAGGGTGGAAGAACAAAGCCTGTCAGTAAGACCTCAGGGTACCAGTTGGACCTGACAGAAAGTTCACATAAAGAGGAGGGGCTAGGGTAAGGTAGGTCTTTGCCACCATGAATTGATGAGTCTTCGGACTATTCTGAAAGCAATGATGAATATTAAAGCTTTCTGAGCAGGGGTGTGAACCATAAACCCATCCCATGATCAAGGAATTTACTCATGGAAAAAGGAAAAGAAAATTTACTCAAGGAAAAAGATAAATTCTGATTTAAGTGAAACTATGGATCTGATATTCCCTTTAAACAGTCTATAATGATGACTTCAGTTTATGCTTGATGAGTTTACAAACTCATTTCTAGGAAACATGTCTTGTTGCCTGCCCTGTGGCCCTATCACTGCCCCTTGTTAAAAATAAGGAGAAGTAGCAGGTCTGGGGAATGGGAAGCAAAACTCTGAAGACATATCCTTTCAGAATGGTGCTAAAAAAGGGTGTAGGCTAGTTGGGGGGTTGTGTTTGTCTGCTCTGGCTACCACAATAAAATGCCACAGACTGGGTGTCTTCAACAAGAGAAATTTATTTCTTACAGTTCTGGAGGCTGGGAAGTCCATGATCAAGGTGCTAGCCAGTTCAGTTTCTGGTGAGAGCTCCCTTCCTAGCTTATAGATGGCTGCCTTCTTGACGTGTCCTCACATGGCAGAAAGAGAAAGAGAGAGAGAGAGGACATTTTTCCTCTTATAAGGCAACAGCCCTATTATATCAGGGTCCCACCAATATGACTCCATTTAACATTAATTACCTGCTGAAGATCTTATCTCCAGATAAAGTCACATTGGGGGTTAAGGCTTCAACATACGAATTTGGGGGGCACAATTCAGTCCATGACAGTGGGTTAGGTATAGTCACTGAATCAATTGCACATTGGAGGTTTTTCATTTACCTAGGATTTTCGAAACTACATGGAAGTTGCAGAATCATCATTGTGGCAGGTAAGAAAGTGGTATTTTCTACCACATTCTCTCACTATTTTGTCAAACTTTCCCATACTCCTAAAACTGATCAAGACTATTCTTTTGATATATTAAAATTATGCAAATCATGATACATGATGAATGAGTTATTTTCAGGTAAATGTATTATAACTATATGGAATAAAATGGGCAGCCCAATCCACCTGTTGTTAATAATAGTCTTGATTTAATTCATCACTGGGCATGTGCTGGGCTTTACGCATGTTATCTTATTAATCTTCACAATAACACGATAATGTAAAGATCTCCATTCCACAGATGAGAAAATTGAAGCATGGAGAATGCAGGTGATAGTACAAGACAGATTTCAAATTCAGGCTTGGAAGATTCCCAAGTCCAGAAATTTCCCTGTACCATCTTACCGTTCTTGATATTATATTGTCTTTCATTGCACTGACGAAATAACAGATCAAAATGACATTTTCAAAAATCAAGGTCTTGAAAGGACAGGGATAACAACTATCAGAATCACCTGGAGAGTTTTTTTTTTTTTTTTTAACACTGATATAGTTCTTATCTTCCACCATAAAACACAAACGTACAAACCAACCAGGTCCACGGAATCAGAGTCTCTAAGGATGGGGCTTAGGGATCTGTATTTTATAAAGTTACCAAAATAACCTAGCCAGGTTTAGGACTGTGGTGGATAGAATAGTAGCTCCCTCAAAAGACATGTCCATGTCCTATTGTCTGGAAACTGAACATAATCATATTTGGAAGGAATCTTTGCAAATGCAATTAAGCATCTCTAGATGAGATCATCCTGGATTATCTAGGTGGACCCTAAATTAAATGACAGGTGTCCTTATAAGAGACACAGAGAAGAAGAGAAGGCCATGTAAAGACAGAAGCAGATATTAGAATGATGCAGCCACCAGTCAAGTAATGCTGGGAGCTACCAGAAGCAGGAAGAGGCAAGGAAGGATTCTCTTTCAGAGGGAGTGCCACCGTGCCAACCTCTTGATTTCTGACTTTTGGCCTGTAGAACTGTGAGAGTATAAATTTCTGTTATTTAAACCACCCAAGTTTGAGGTCATTTGTTACAGCATCCGTAGGAAACTAACACAGGGACATGACTTAGGTGACAGAAAGTAGCAAAAGTAATTAAGGCAAGATTGAATGTGGGAATGAGAGAGAAAATAATTGGAAATAATATAGAACATCTTTTTGCTATTTAGGCATGCTCGCAATTTAGCAGGCTATTATGATTTTGGTGTCTCACCATTGGAAGATCCATCTATACATCATTAACAATTTCAAATGCATTGAGCATACTCTTGTAAATTGTATTTACATTAACTGGGGAAAGGTCATTCAAGTCTGTGTAGTTAAACCCATTGTGCATGTGGGCTTTATGAGTCCTTTTAGGAGAGCACTATATGCCTTCCTAGGTGGCTAGTGGTGAGGTTAATACAAAACAAACAAACAAAATAGACAACAATTAGCCAGATAATATGTATCCACTAAGAAGGTGGGAGATAAAGGGAGGGCAAACAGTGAAAAGTAGCTCTTTTACTTTGTGCCTCTGGAGGTACAAATGCCACTTTCTTCTATTCTTTAACAAGTATGGCTCCCAGTGACAAAGGCTTTCCCACGCTTTGGGAGACAATGCAAGATAGACAGGAACACTTCTATAGTTAACATGATTAAAAACAAGTAGAAGACAATTAACTATTTTCTTCTTGGGCATCAGGCCAATAATTATTTTCCCTCTCTAAATGTTTTAAAACATCATGTCATCTTTTTTACAGGTCGTCAATAGGCACAGGAAAAGATGCTCAACATCACTAATTATTAGAGAAATACAAATCAAAACTGCAGTGAGGTATCACCTCACACTGGTCAGAATGGCCATCATTAAAAAGTCTACAAATAAGATATGGTGGAGAGGCTGTGGAGAAAAAGGAACCCTCCTACATGGTTGGGGGGAATGTAAATTGGTGCAGCCACTATGGAGAATAGTATGGAGGTTCCACAAAAAACTAAAAATAGAGTTGTCATATGATCCAGCAATCCCACATGAAAGCATTTGTAGTCACCATTTCCATACCCTCCACATCCTTGCCTATGTCCCATCACTGCCTAATCCCTTATCATGTTTCATTTTTATTCATAGGGCCTATAACTTGTTCATTGGTTTACTCATGGCCTGTGTCTGTCCATAACCCATATTCATTGTGATTGTATTATGTTTTAGTCACTGCTATTTCCCTAATTGCCTAGAAAATTGCCATACTAGGCACACTATAAATATTTGTGGATTTTAATTAATTAATTAACGAATTAATTAAGACAGAAACTCTCTTGGTTACCCATAAGATTTAATTTACCATAACATTCTGTGAACCGATACCTTTCCACTCTTACAGGTTTTCTTTCTCAGAGAGCATTCTCCAGGGTGTTTGATATTTGCATCCCTTATTTGTAGAATGGGGGTGATCATGTACCTATTTCCTAGAATGATCATCAAGATTATATGAGATAATGTATGTGAAATGCTGAGCACAGTGCCCCGAATGTGGCCACAAGAGCAGTGTGTGTTCAACAAATGTTAGCTCTGACCACTGCTGCGGCTGCAGCCACCTCTAGATTTCTATAAGGAAAGTTTTCAAAGTACAGAAAAGGGGGAGAAATCTACTAATTATTAACATATTTCTAAAATATTCTATTTTCTAAATTTAGGGGGAGAATTAAAGGATCTAAAATATAGCTATCTGGGCTTCCCTGGTGGCGCAGTGGTTGAGAATCCGCCTGCATCGGCAGGCGGATTAGAAGACAGGTTTTAAATTAGAAGACAGGTTTTAAGTTGAGAATTCAATGAAGTGAGGGAGTGAGACGTGTGAAAATCTGGGGGGGGGGGATAAATAAATAAAAATAAAATATAGCTATCTGTTATCCTGATGGTAAAGTGAAAAGTGGGCAAATTCTGAATTGCCTTTCATCTATTCAAACTATCTAGACTCTAAGTCTTTCCAGCCCCAGTTGGATTGTAATAATATAACAGTTTAGAATATTACAGCCATTCTTTCAACATGAGCTATTGAAGAGAAAGCAGAACAAAATCCTTCTGGTAATAGTCTGTACTGTGTCTAATGCATTATTGATCATGACAGGGATTGCCATGTGGTTTTTACTTTCAAATTAAGAATACATTCAATCACAGAAATGACGAATTACATCGGCTATATTCCAGTTGACAGAACTGTTCAAGATGATGCAGTTACGCTAGTGAATCCAGTCTCTTGGATCATTCTTGTGAAAAGCTATGATCAAAACAACCCATGTGAATAAGGGTCACCAGGAAATGGCTTCCAAACATTAAAAGAGCCGGAGAAGAGTTAACTAGTGAAAACATTGAAGTAATTGTTTTAAAATAAAGAATCGTTGTATTTGTATTTTGTAGCAATCATTTAAAAAATTAGCTCTTCCGTGGCTCATTAGTATAAATATCCTCTTCTCTGATGTTACTAAATAATTTCACAGGCCTTGGTATTGGGTTACCAAGAGACAGGGTGGGTGAGTAGCCCTTAGTCTCCCTTACTGCTCGCTCTGGGCCTGGCAGTTTCTCTTTCCCAGATCTACCCAAAGAAGGTCAAAGGTCCTATGGCACATCATACATCTGCTGGAAGGAGTTGGGATGTCTGACAGTGAATGAAATGTGATTCCTATGAAAGTGTAGCACATGAAAGATAGAACCCTTTCCCCTGCCCCCCAGCACTTACCACACACAGTTTTCAGTACAATTCCCATCCCCACTTGTATTTGATATTTATTACACTGTTACCCAACCTCTTCTACTTCAGGCTGAGGGGCACACTGGGAAATGTAGCCTCTAAATGGATATAGAAATAGAATGGCGGATGGGGAAGAAAGAGAGGTTATGACTTTGGCTGGCTCAGATGACAAGTCTCTGTTTTCTGGACAGTGGATCTCCTTGTCCTGGAGGTAAGGGCAGGCACTGGGGAAGAGTCAAAGTCTTCCTCTTACTTTGCGGTAGTTCTTGCTGTTCTGGTTCAAAGGGTAGAGTTTGTGCCATCCAGGAATATGTTTCTCAATCCCTCCCAATAAATGATGTAGTTGGTGGAAAGTTGGAAAGTCCCTCTGAACTTTGACACATCTTCTCTTTGGTTTACAATGCTGGTGCCAGATTTTTATCTTTTAGTATAGTCTCATGGGTATTTTAAAAAGAAATTGAGAAGATGTCTGATAGGTATTGCTAATTTGCTGCCATGTTAACCGGAAAGTTTGTTCAAGTTATTTGATTTTGTTTATTATAAAGAAAGATCAATTGAGCAGAATAATTGAATCTCAGGCTGAATGGGATTATAATGACCCTCTAAGGATCAATCTCAAATACTCAGTCTCTTTGACCGTTGGAGATAGAAGGGAAATTGGACATCACCTACTCCAAACCCCTCACTTTATCTTAGGAATCTGATGGCCCAAGAGGATCACTAACTTGCCCAAGGATGCAGCCCGTTAGGGATAGAGAGCTGAGTAGGTACTCCATATCAATTGGTTAGTATAATTCTGCAACACTTATTTGCTATAATATGAACGGGAGTAAGAAGAGGGAAATACCAAATATTTATTATGGGTCAGGCCTGTGCCAGGGGTCTTACATATACTCACTATTTTGATCTACATCACAACTTATTGAAATTATGTATTGTTTTCCACATAATGCCAGTAAGGAATTTTATTTTTATTAAAAGTAAGGGATTTTTAAATTTAAAGTTTTTGCAGAGCAACTATTCAAATGACTGAATACCTTTATCTGAGAAAGTAAAATAATAAAACAAGTGAAGGGTCTTTATTTCTAATGACCAGACTGTTTGTGCTTCCATCCACGGTACCTGCATGAATATTGAGGTAGCTGGGAACATGAGTTAGCAAGTAGGAAGTCACCTTGTGAATACTATAGTTAATGGAAAAGACTATGATTAACCTGGGAGGGATATTTCACTAGGAGATGAGACCCTGAACTACCCCTACCCACCAAAGTGCACACTGTTAAATAATTATAGTTGCATTGAGCCAAATTCTTCATAGGATGTAGTTCGACATATATTATCACCTATGACTCTTGGGTCTCCCTTTTTTATGCTTTACACTGGCCAGTCCCTTTGGTTCTTCACATTTGCCTCCCTGAGATTACACTGTGCCCCTGAATGGAGTTTTGGTTGTTCTCAAAACTCTCCAAGCAAACATTTACAGTCTCTGGGTTTACCACCATGATGATCAATCTCATTCATTATGTGTAGATTAAATCTCTTTGTCCCTCCTAGAGGATAATCTTACTTATCTTCTTTTCAAAATCTTAGCAAATGGTTTTATTATCTCTCCCATGTGTTTATCACTTAGATTATTGTGACAATGTAATCCAATTGTGAGACGAAGTTACTTCCTCTGTGTTAATCATGGAACTCCAGCTCGGGAAGAGACCTTAGGAAAGCATCTCACCCAGGCCTCTTCGCACAGGTGAGGGAATGCCTTAGATCAGGCATACCATGAGCTACCACTTCTTCTCTTAATTAAATCCAGAAATGACACAGAACAATATATCGGAAACTCACTTCAGCTGACATTTAAAAAGTAGTGATTATTCCTTATGTTTAAACACAATCTTCCTAATTTTATTTAACTTTATTTCTTCATTAGTTTTTTTTTTTTTTTCCCTCCAGAAGAGATGGGTAGACGAAGGGAAGTAGTCCAGAATTGTGGAATGGCTATGGACATTGGGACAGAAGCCAGGTAAATAAATGAAAGGTGACACCACAGTGGTTTGGCTGAATGAACCCTGACCAAAAATAAAAGTGATGAGATAAGGTTTGGGGACTGGCCTTGACATTCAAGGAGGTTTGGGCCTGAATTCCCTATTTATATGTTATATAACATTTCCATCTTACCTTAATGAACAGAAAACCAGTTGGGTGTGAAATCTAGGAAAGAACCAGAAGTGAGAGGGTAGACCTCGGAGTGGGGCTCATTGGAAAAGGAAGCTGCTCAGAGACCAGCTAGGCTGCCTTTATTGCTCCAAAACAACAGTCACACCCCTCACAACCTCTCAGGTATTCCAGAAGAATCTCTATTCCAGAGGTAGGGCTTACAAAGGGGAAAGTAGACGTGCAAATGCTCTGGACACCAGGAGGCTCCAGGGCTACCTCAGTGACTAAGGCTATTTTTATAATCCAGCTGTGGACAGTATGACTCCAAAGACCCTTATGGAGATTTGAGAGACAGTTTTAAGTTTTACTAAGTCTTATTACTTTAAAGTGGCTGGCTGCTTTCTTGGCTGGGATGAAATACTCCTTGAGGACCAAACCCAAAATTTACCTTGACAGTCTTTTGAGGTGGTGAAGGGAAACAAGAAAAGTGAGTGTTATTAGGTGTGAAGAAGGCATCTCAGTTCTCCCTCTCACTTTGACCTCTGACACACAGCAGGCACACAGATTGATTGGTTTTCAGTCAGTAGCTTATCAAACCAGGTACATGGCATGCTCCCTGGGACATCCAGTTCACCAACAGCAGTGGCAACTTCCTTCTATGTGGTCCTTGTTTATTCAAGTGTCACATGTACAGCCTCACTGATAAATGTATTTTCATTCCAGGATAGATTCTCCAAACCCTGGCATTAAATTGATTCTGCAAGCACAGGGACACAAGGAACAAGAGGCCAACTTTGAACTTAGCTTGACGTTTCTTTAGGGATTGTGTTAATCAGGGGCTTTCAGAATCTCTATTCAACAATACTTCTTTCTCACCCAAAAAGGGTCAAATCTAAATTGGATTGAGTTGAATTTTTAAAAAGTTGAAGAAAATATTGTGGTAGAAAACAATTATTTGTAAAGGTGTACATATCTTGGATGAACTAGGATGAAAATTATGCTTGATATATAAAGCATCTTCCACTGACGTATTTTCAGGGGAGGATGACGTCTCTTCAAATAGAGATCTACTCAAGTTCATGTATACCACAATGTTTCTGGACTTAAGACAGTTCTAAAAGTCATTTTAGCTCTGAGTATCTGAGTAGTAAACACTCACTGTGGAAGGTTTGTAAAATACAGAAGCCTATATGAAAGAAAATGGAATCCTCTAGTAAACCTTTAATCAGTGATAACCACTGTTAACTTTGTTCTATATCCTTCTTGTATTTTTCTGTGCATTTTTAAAACATGGTTAAGATTAGGCTATGTACAGTGTAATTGGGGATAACATTTTACAAATATTAAACCAATGCCTTTTTATTTCTCCCTTTTATTTCCTTGTACCTTTTCCAAATGTGAGGTTGGATTCATGAGCTTCTTGCCCCAGGGAAAGAGGGTGTTGGTAGTGCCTAGAAACTCTTCCAGCCCTTTGTTCCCTTCTCAGCAGTTTGTACCACCATCCAGCTACATGCTAAGACCCGAGTCCTTGAGGTCAGGCTTGGCTCTTTCCTCTCATACCCCACATCCATTTAATTAATATGTTCTATTGGCTCAACCTTCAAAATATATTTAGCTCCGTCCCACAAATTTTGTGTTCTGTGCTTTCATTTTCATACAGCTAAAAAAAACCTTTCTAATTCCTCTTTTGACTTTTTATTTGACCAGTGAGTTATTTAAAAGTGTGTTATTTAACTTTTGAATATTTGAGGGTTTCCCAGATATGTTTCTGCTACTTATTTCTAATTTAATTCTTTTACAAACAGAGAACATAATTAATGTCATTTGAATGATTTAAAATCTATTGAGGTTTGTTTTATGGTCCAGAACATAGTATATCTTAGTAGATGTTCTTCATGCACTTGAAAACAATGTCTAACTCTGCTGATTATGGGTGCCGTGTTATACAAATGTCAACTAAGTCTGGCAGGTTGAAAATGTTTAAATCTTTGACTCTCATTGTGGATTTCTCTACCTCTCTTTGATATTCTGTCATTTTTTGTGTGTCATGTATTTTGAAGCTGTTGTTAATACGTATATGTTTACGATTGTTACTCCCTCTTAATGAATTAACTCCTTTATCATTATGAAATGATCTTTACCCCAGATAATAACCTTTGCTCAAAAATCTACTTTATCTGGTATTAACATGCCACTCCAGCTTTTTTTTTTGGTCTGTGTTAGCCTGGTATATATTTTTCCATCTTTTTACTGTTAACCTATTTGTGTCTCTATATTTAAAGTGTGTTTCTTTTAGGCAGCACATTATTGGGTTTTGCTTTTGTTATCCAATATGACAAACTCTGCCTTTTATTTGGGATGTATATGTCATTTAAATTTAATGTGCCTGTTTGTGTGGTTGTGTCTAAATCTATTGTCTCTCTTTTACTCTTTGTCCCATCTGTTCTTTATTTCCATTTCACTTAGTTTTCTCTCTTCTTTTGGATTAATTTTTTATTAATGATTCAATTTTATATCCTTTCTTAACTCATTTGCTAAAACTCCTTATAGTGTTTTCACTGGTTGTGTTAGGATTTTTAGTACAAAACTTTAACTTATCACAGTCTACCATTTTGAGTGAAGTATAAGAACAATACAACGTGTACTTCCATTTTTCCCCTCACTTTCTTTGTGCTTCTTTTTTTTTGATGTTATTTTTTCATGTTTTATTTCTATATATTTTGTAATGCCCACAATGTATGATCATTTTTCTTTAGTCATTTATTTTTCAAAGAAATTTAACTATAAGAGAAAAATTATTATCCACATATTTACTATTTCCAGGACTTCTCTTTCTTTTGTGTAGTTCCAGTCTTCCATTTGGTATGAATTTTCCTTTGCCTGAAGGACTTTTAACATTTCTTACAGTGCAGGTGCTTTGGTGATAAATTATTTCATCTTTTGTATGTCTGAAAATGTATTTTGACTTCATTTTTGAAAGATGTTTTCCCTGGATATAGAATTATACTCAGTTGACAGGTTTTTCCCCTCAGTATGTTAAAGATATTGCTCCACTGTCTACCTGTTTGCACTGTTTCTGACCGGGAGTTTGCAGTCTTCCTTATCTCTGTATCTAATGCCTCCCCTTCCTCCCTGCCACGGTTTCAAGGTTTGCCCTTTATCTTTGCTCTATTGAAAATTTTGATTATGATGCAATTTTGTGTAGTTTTTTTCATGTTTCTTGTGCTTGCGATTTGCTGAGTGTCTTGAATCTCTGTGTTCATAGTTTCATCAGATTAGGAAAAAAATGCCATTATTTCTTCAAATATTTCTATGTCTCTTGTTCTCATTCAGGGACTCTAGTTACAACTAGATTAGGACATCGAGGTTGCTCACATCTCACTGATGCTTCTTCCTCCATGCTACCCACATCTAGACCACCCACACACTTTGGTATAACTTGTTACATTTATTTGTTTAACACCAGGTTACACAGTCAGTTTGTGAGGCAGAAGTGACATGTGTCCTATGCATGTCTTCAACTCCAACACCTAGTTCTATGCCCTCCTATAAACGGCATTCAATAAATATTCATTATTGGATGAATTTGCATATCACTTTTTGTGGCTTCACTGTCTTCTTGCTTAAGACTCAGATATGATAAAGATATTAGTTTGCTAATAATAAGTACAATTTATGTTAAATTGTGGATGTTGAAGACAAATAGAAAAGAGTGGTCTCCATAGTGCTTGGCAGTGGAGTTTTAGAGTGAAATTCTCAGCATGCTGTTCAACTGCAGTGGGAATATTAAATCCATGACTTCATCCCAGATGTTTCTTTTATTGAAACACTTTCAACACTTCAAATCAAAATAGTTAGATTAATACTAAATTGCAAATTGACTAAAGTAAACTTTTCCTTAGTTATTTCAGATAACTAGCATTCCAGGGAAATTATGAATCGGTAATTCTCATAAATATTATTCTTGCTTTTGTCTTCTTTGTCTTCCTTGAACTTTATGCTATTATTTTAATAAGCTTTTTTCTGGTTGGGTTAGACTTGACCATCTGGAAGTAATATGCAATTTTATTTAAAATAATACACAACATTCTGAAATAGGTATTTTATTTTATTTATTTATTTTTTTAACAATAGGCAGTATTGGCTTTTTGTAGGTGCCTGAGGTTAGATGACTGAAAGGAAAACAGGTAGGTAACTAGTCAATATAAAGGAGTGAGGGAGAAAAATATACAAAATATGATTTGTTTTTCTGTCTTTGCATATGTATTGAAATAATATATTTAATTTAAAATATATGTTTAATTCTTAAATAATCTGAATCTGAATTCTTCTTGAACAAGTGTTTACAACTTATCAGTGTTTTAGTCACAACAGAGAGGAAATGAAAATACATCTAGCAAAATGCTTTTCCCTTTATAAGAATGGAATTGTCAGCTTTTCCTTTTAAGAGCTAAGAGAAAACTGTGTTGTGGTACCATGCAATGGAAATACCATGTTCCTTTCCCTTCTAGCCATTCATTCTTCCCTGGGTATCTCATATGTCCCCAGGACCTCTAGCCTTCCAGGGCCAACCTTTCCTTTAATACCAGTTAACTTAATCTAAGCTCCCAACCTGCACAACTGCATGAAGTCCAGGTTATATGGTTGCCCTCACCAAGTATATCTGAGAGTCCTCAAGGAATGCTTATATGTCCCATGAAGATGTTCTCCTGCATTTGTCCCTTTAGCCAGCCACTGCTCTCCATACTTATGCTCCCCTCTCATACAATGGCTTGTCCAGTCCACTGCGGCTTCTCCCTTACAACTGCACCCTATGCATGGGTCTGGAAATCTTTATTTCTCTGAAGCAACCCTAAATAAGGTTTAGTTTTTAAGAAAACTTCATTGAAGGCTTGGAGGTTACTAAATGGACTGTAATGTAGTCCAAAAATATCCAACTATCACTACTCTCAAGTCCATTATCTGGGCCCTTCTATATATCATCCT
The DNA here is from genome assembly GCF_026419965.1 of Kogia breviceps. Taxonomy (NCBI): domain Eukaryota; kingdom Metazoa; phylum Chordata; class Mammalia; order Artiodactyla; family Physeteridae; genus Kogia; species Kogia breviceps. The sequence continues at coordinate 37,398,964 of NC_081321.1, read as the reverse complement.
CTATTGGTTTTCTTTCTCCTTAATCCTCAGACTGCTGCCATCTTCAAGGATCTTTGCCTGCATCCTCCTACCTGAAATGCAGGCTCAATTTCTCATGGACCGCAAGACCCCTTCCCAGTCCTAGACCTTTTCCTTTCCTGCTCTTGGGATGATTGTCAGGAGGAGTTCCCATTTGTTTAGAAGCACACTTACCCTCCACTGTAGCATGTGGTCTGCCCATCCATCTCCCTCATCCACTGTTTAGACAAGACACTCTCAGCAGCTGACTGTACATCTCCTGAGGGCTTAATAGCACATCAGTAGAACAAAATCAAGCAGTCCAGTACCTCTAAATCAACCCCATTTACTTCTTCTTCATGGTCTTTCTTCTAGTAAAAGGTGAAGGTGAGATCAGATCCCTAGGTCCTTCTTGGCATGGCCTGGGGGTATGTATAATGCCTCTCAGGAACACCAGACTCTAAAGCACTCCTGTGAAAATAAGAAAAAAGTGCACCTCATGGATTGGTGAGCAGAGCGTTGGCTGATTTCTCTGCTCTTGGACAGGTGTCCAGAATAGGGCCCAATCTACATGCAGCTCCACAGTGGCTCTGATGCTGCAAAGACTTAGACCTGTCAAAGAACAATGCCAAGGTTGGTCAGTAAGAAAAGTGCTCAACTTGTGCTGAAACATCTGCATTAATATCCCCTTATTGGTTTGGGGCTTTCCATGGGACTTTCCCCTCAAACTATGAAGAGTCTTATAGATCTATAACCAAACTGGCTCACAGAAGTGGTTTACTGCAGACCAAAAGGAACCTCTGCCCCAGGATATATACCAGGTCTCCCCCTTGAACACAGGAAATAGTTCCCTTCAACCTTTTACAGATCCCAACTCCAGCAAGAAGACCTTTTTATTGGGAGAGTTTTTCTTTACTTTCTTGAAAATTGCTTTTAATTTTAAAAGGATGGAGGGTCTTCCCTGGCTGTCCAGTGGTTAAGACTTCACCTTCTAATGCAGGGAGTACGGGTTCGATTCCTGGTTGGGGAGCTAAGGTCTTGCACGCCTCGCAGCCAAAAAATCAAAACCTAAAACAGAAGCAGTATTGTAATAAATTCAGTAAAGACTTTAAAAATGGTCCACATCAAAATATGATAATAATAAAGATAAATAAATAAATGGTTGGGGGAGGGAAACAAAAGAAGCAAAGCCCATGAGGCCACCCTGCTTCCCTGACTCTTATCATATTATAATGGAACTTCTGGACTTGTTCCATTATGAGAGGTTTTCAGGATGAAATCTTATTTTTCTATACATTGGAAGCAAAAATCAAGAATATTTAAAGAAAAACAAAAGGCATTTTGTATTTCTACAGTCATTCTCTGACTTAAGGGAAACACACCGATAACTGTCGCCCAACCAGGTTTAGGCACAGCGCCTCCCCCTTCTCTCCTAGTCAGGCAGATGACCGGTGGAGGAAGGCTTCCTGAGGCAGGCAATGCCTCACATAAACCCTGAGGGACTCGAGGAGCCACCCAGGCCAGACCCTCGCCATACGCTCGGAATCTCTGGCACTTGCACGTATAAGCCTATTTTACAGAGCAGAACACGAGACGGAGGGATTTCAGGCCCCACCCTGCCTGCCTGGTTCCTTTCCTCCAGTTCCTTCATCAACAAACATACTTTTGAGTGTATTGTGTGCTCTGGGTTGCAAATCACAAAATTGCAGGTAAGGAGGGGAGCCGCCCGTCCTCTCTATTTCACAGACAGGATGCAGGCCTTGAGGTCATACGCCACAGAATGCTCTATCCGGGCAGGGCATCAGGGAGGGCTCCCTGGAGGAGAAGGCTGAGGCCTGGAGGGCAAAAGAGATACAAGCCAGGCATATTCCAGGCTCTGCTTCCAGACTGGGCCAGGACGAGAGCCTGGGATCCTGGAAAACTGGGAGAGCTATGAGTGGTGGGGCTGGAGGTGAGGGTGGGGGAAGGATGGGGTGGGGCAGGAGGGTGGGAGTAGGGTGAGAAGTTGGGGGTGCCAAGTCCAAACACTGGCAGGGTCTCTTGGAGGCACTGCTCCATCCTTGATGGCCTCACAGTCTTTCCCTTGCCTCAGCAGTGAGGCAGGCCAGCCCATCTCTATACAAAGTCCTTAATTTGTTTTTTTTTTTTTCTCTGTTCTGGTTCTTGCTCCAGTCCTCAAATACTGTGTATATAGGCTGAAGTTTGTTCTACCAGAGAGAAATAAATAAATAAAAGGTCACAAAAGAAGTCTTCTTTGCTAACACTTTAGTGTTTATATGTGTTCATGGCCTTATTTGCCCTTTTTGAAAAACAAAGCATTTCTAAAAGCACATTTTAAAAAAAAACAGGAAATATGGTGCTTCTGATTGCAATCTCATGTGCATTCTCTTTTTCTCTGTAAATGTATTCTACACTCAAGTGAAATTTCACTTGTTATATGTGGGTAAGTTTCCAAAGAAACCCTAATAGAATCAAGAATTATCCCTGCTCCAGAGTGTTGGCCAGATTTTAGTTTCAAGCAAAGGCTTTTAAAAGAAAAATCTGTGAAACAAGAATATATATGTGTGTGTGTATATATATATATATTTTTTTTTTTTTTTTTTTTTTTTTTTTTTTTTTTCTTTACGCGGGCCTCTCACTGCCACGGCCTCTCCCGTCGCGGAGCACAGGCTCCGGACATGCAGGCCCAGCGGCCATGGTTCACGGGCCCAGCCGCTCCGCCGCACGTGGGATCCTCCCGGACCGGGGCACGAACCTGCGTCCCCTGCATCGGCAGGTGGACCCCCAACCATAGCGCCACCAGGAAAGCCCTAAGTATTTACTTTTTTGAGGCACTACCATACTGTTTCCACAGTGGCTGTACCATTTTCCATCTCTACCAACAGCGCACAGACACACCAATACTTGCTGCTTTCTGGTTTTTTGATAACAGCCCTGCTATTGGATGTGGAGTGGTATCTTTTTGTGGTTTTGATTTGCATATCCCTAATGATTAGTGATGTTGAGCATCTTTTCATGTGTTTATTGGCCATTTAAAGTTTTTTTAAAAAATGTGTATTCCAAGTCCTTTGCTCATTTTTTAATTGAGTTGTTTGATTTTTACACTTTTGATTAATTCAAAGTCACCTGATTAAGGATCTTAATTATATCTGTGCAGTCCTTTCACTTTTGCACATCATGTAACCTAATCATAGAAATGAAATATCATCATATTCATAAGCCCTAAACACATGAAATGTGAAGAGATTATACAGGACATTATTCTACAAGTCTGGAATCCTGCAGGCCATCTTAGAATTATGCCTCACACGATCTGATATGAAGCCAACGAAAAAATAATGAATTCTCCCTGGATTCTGTAAAACTTCATTCCAATCCAATTTCCTCAATTACAAACAACTGTAAACTCTGCTAAGAGGAAAGTATTGAATAAATCAGTATTTTTCAAGCTCGGTAAAGTGAATCAGCCTTACACAGGATATAACTTTGAAAAATTCTTGTCCATGATACATGTAAGAACAGCAGTACACTTTACAAAGAAGGTCAGGTATTTCCTAAGAAAACTCAACTTCCTTTTCTTCTCTCCCTTAAAAAAGTGAAAAGTTAATCTTTCCATAAGTCACTGGATCAGGGGTCCCTGGTGTCTCCCTTTCCACAAACTATGTAGAGAATGTTTGAGAACCTTCACTCCGTGGTCAGAGTCTCAGGGGCCTGTTTTAGAGACAGTTTGGTCATTAGGGCAAGACTGTAGAGGATAAGAACAGTTGTTTCTCTCCCCCCTTTTTTTTGGTGAAGAAGAAATGGCCAAGAAGATAATTCATATTCTTCTAGTGCTTGTGTAACCACAACTTTTATTCCTATACAGGTCAGGAAAATAAGAACATACATTGTCTTATTGAATACTTGCACAATGTTATGTTGATAGATATTGTAAATCAAATCACAAAATTAAGTACAGTTCAATAAGCACATTAAGTATTTAATTTATAGGATTTTCTTATAAGGAAATGATGAGAAATGTAGGCAAAAATATATGTAAGGTGGTGTTTATCACAGTGTTATTTATATTAACTGTGTTATCTTAAGTGTAATTGTAGCAAATAAATTGTGACATATTTATTAAAGCATACTACGCAGTTATTAAAATGATTTTTTTAAGTTTTTGTGTCTGTTTTATTTTTTTAATTTTATTTTTTTATTGAAGTATAGTTGCTGTATGATACGATGTTAGTTTCAAGTATAAAACAGTGATCAGACAATCAAATACATTAGAAAGTGTTCACCATGACAAGTTTAGTAACCATTTGTCACCAGACAAAATTATTATAGTATTATTGACTATATTCCTTATGCTGTATATTATATCCCTATGACATTTATTTTATAACTGGAAGCTTGCGTCTCTTAATCCCCGTCACCTATTTTGCCCAATTTCCTCCCAGTTTGCTCTCTGTATCTATAAGTCTGTTTCTGTTTTGTTTTGTTTTTTAGAGTCAATATCTAAGTGAGATCGTACAGTATTTGTCTTCCTCTGTCTGACTAATTTCACTTCATTAATTGCATTCTTGGGGTATCATCGACTCATTTCTCTGTCACTCATATTTCCTATATATTGATAGGGGTTTGATAAAATTCAGGTTCCATTGTTTACAAAACTACCTCTGAGGTGGTGGTGTGTACATATAACAGGAGGAACACACTATCTGGCTTCCTCTGTTGGCACTGTCTGGATGAATCTATCCCAGCCTTATTATACTCTATTGCACTTTCCTGTTTACTTGTCTCTCTCCGTCTCAAGACTGTGAAGTCCTTGAGGACAGGGCCAGTGTCCTTAGCACCTAGCTTAATGCCTGGCACACTGGCCACAGAAATCTTTCAGCAATGCTCCAATGAGGTATAACATGTCACATAGCGTACTTTTCTACCAAATCCTCCAGGAAAAATTAGATGCAAAATGTTCCCTTAAAAATCCAAAGGAAATAAACCACTGTATTCCTGTTGGAAGAACAATTATGGTTTGGAGAACCTCTCTCACAAAACGACAGTTGGGGTTTAGAGCAGCTGCCCATGATTCATTCATCATTAGCTAGAGAGCGAAAACACTTTGGGGTTGAAACCACTTTTAGTTTGAGACAATAACCAATAAAATTCATCTTCCTATTTTCTATAGCTAGGGACTATGTCCACTAATGAGGAAACTGAGTTTTAGAGAAGTTAAATAACTTGCCCTGAGGCACACAGTTAACGTAGGGCAGAGTCAGGGACTTGAATCCAGGTCTTTGGATTCCAATGACAAATCTTCTCCAGCATATACTACAATACGGGGCTCCTGAGTGGCTTCTGCGTTAGGTGGGCCTTGACAAACTATAAAACACAAATACTAGTCCCCTTTAACTCTGAAGAAAAAAAGATCATCAAATCCACCTGCAGAGCTACATGATTCTGAGCCAGGAAAAGCCCCCAGATCAAAAGAGCCGGACGACAGGAAGTCCTCAAGGCTTTGGCAAGAACCAAAAAGCCCCCCTCAATTTTGTGCATTGTTCTAAGAGAGAAAAATAAGTGGTTTAAATTCTGCCATTGGGGAAAGCCTCAGAATTATGCCCTGCCAGCTGCCCTTGGCCATGGGGCAGCCTGAGCTGCTTGGTGGAATCCTTTGGTCACTGGGCTTGTGCTGGAACATCTGCCAGCACTCCCTTCACACACGTCACCCACTGCATTGCCACACTGGACGCTTGACCCGGGCCATGTGTCCTCACCCAAATTAGAAACTACTAAATCAGGAACCGCCCCCTGGCTGCACCAGTGGGAGCTCAGCAAAGATAATCTCAATGGCTCCCGAGGCTTTCCAGATTTGACTATCCAGGCTTATCCTGAATAGCTTCAATAGCTTACAATCAGGAAAAGCCAAGCCATCCCAAGAGTAAAGGCCAGCTTAGCTCTCTGATTTATTCCCCACAGGTTCTGAGCAATGCTTCAGTCATTTACAAAACCAGTGGTGCCCTCATATTTGGACCAGGCATGACACGACTTGAGTACGTGATACTTGAAGGCGAATACAATATACACTAAAAGCCAAAGCCAAAAATCAAACCTGATCCAGAGGCTGTCAAGACAATTCAAATCAGCCTTAAACTCAGATCACAAGGTGACAGTGGGGAAGCTCCTCCTTGGAACTCTCCTCTGAGCTCTTCAGTTGAGAACTTTTATAGAACCAAGTGGCAAACTTTAAAAGCCACCAGTCTTGTTAGGCGCAGGTTGATTTATTTGATGTTCTTTCCATGCCCCTGAGAACTCCCTGAGCTCCAGTGTGTCAGGCATTTCCTTCTTTGTGCTCTCATAGCATAAGGTTCGTACTCTCCTTATTGCACATATGGTCCATATTGCATGAGAGTTACATACTGGCGTGGCCATTGGTTAGGGTTCACCCTCCATCCTCTGAAAATCAGGAGCCTTGTGTTGTTCTACTTTGTTGACCTTCAGCTACTGCAGTGCCTGGCATTTAGTAAGTATTGGCTAAATGAATGTTGTTACTTCAACAGAAAAACTTTACGTACACAATTTCTTCATCTAGCACTCCTGTTCACGTGAATCCTATTACTTCCAGAGAAGAGGGGGAATATTCAAAAGCAATTTTCACCTAATTAGTAAAGAGTATTACTAGTCACAAAGAATCTTTCTTTCTCACTAAAACGAAAATTATGGACTCTATTCTAGAACAGTCTAAAATGAGACAGCAAAACCTGAATAAAGGTAACGTTGGCATTTTTCTTCTCTGGAAGTAAATCCAGGTTTATGATGAATACAACCTAGGATGAGACCAAGACAGTTTGTCTTGCTTATCCTGACAATTCCTGAAAGCCTGGGTGAGTTGTTGGATCATTTCGAGGTTTGGTTTCCTCGCCAAGACAAGCCAGGGGTCAACTAAGGAATCCTGTCCTAAATACAGCTTTCTTAGTATAAGTCCTCTGGAGCAGCTCTGAACTGGAGCTCCCTAATCTAGGCAAATAGGTTGCATTTCACATACTAATGCCAACAGAGTTCCTGGAATGTTGGATTGAGAAAGCTCTGTGGCTGCTTTTAGCGGGAACTTCATGGCAGATGAGCAGCAACCACCATGGATGCAGATGCGGAATCAGGCACTAGGGCTGGGTGCTTTAATCACTTTCCAATCCAGAACAAAGTTGCTACATAGGAGCCTTAATCATTTCAACCTTGAGGAATGCAGAGATGATAAATTCGTACCAAATACCCCTAATTCATACTTGCTTATTAAAAACAACCCTTGCAAGGTTTACAGAGAAAAGCCTGGGAGCTAGGAACAATAAAATGTCCCAGTACAGATCCTTCTCAATGTGTCCTTGGCAGGTCTGGCTGAACATAATCCCCACAGGAGCCTGTGCTGTGGACCGGGAGTCACTTCCTAAAAGCTAATTGCTGCCTATTTCATTGATTTGTTGACTGCACAGGCCTGACCTGCACATGGCAATGGGAAAGTTGCTCCTTGGCATCGAGGAGAATAAGAGGAAAACCTGCCAGGATAATGCATCTGGCAGAACTTGTTAAAACCATTTCTATTTCCAGAACTAGGAATGTACATGGACCTCAAAAGCACCAGAGAGTCACTCTAGCTATCCTTAGTGCCCTTAAGAGGAATTGTTTGCAATCTTTGATCCCGCATGACCTACCCCAGGTAATCCATAGAAGCATATTTCAAATGCTTTACTTCCTAGGTGGAGAGTCCATCTCTCCATCCACTGCTCTCCACCAACCCCCACAGTCCTGGCTCATTTAGATGGGCATATGGGAAAAGAAAAAGTTAAAATCCTCAAAAAAGAAGCAGGAGGGCTTCCCTGGTGGCGCAGTGGTTGAGAATCCGCCTGCCGATGCAGGAGACACGGGTTCGTGCCCTGGTCCGGGAAGATCCCACATGCCGCGGAGCAACTAAGCCCGTGAGCCATGGCCGCTGGGCCTGCGCGTCCGGAGCCTGTGCTCCGCAACGGGAGAGGCCACAACAGTGAGAGGCCCGCATACCGCTAAAAAAAAAAAAAAAAAAAAAAAAAAAAAAAAAAAAAAAAAAGAAGCAGGATACTGACAAGGTCATTTTCACCTTTGAAGTGAATTACATAAATATCAGGTCAAATGAGTGGACGGAACACTGTCATACATTTTTAGCTGCTGCATATGAGCCATAATTTAAAAATATTTTTACATATAAAAATATGTAGCCTTAACTATGTTTTGTTTTCTTCCATCACACTACATAACCCTTTACTCCAAATATACGTGATTAGTTCTCCACCGGATACTTCCACCTGATACCAAATCCTATCTCTAACCAGTTGCTAATAAGACACACATAAGAGAGAACAGGGAACTAGGATGAAAGTTTTTTGTGCTAACTGCTCACGAGTATGGAGGCAATATATCTTATCAACTTAGGATGCATCAAAAGAAGGAATGTTGAAAACAAGTCAAATGCACAAAACAGAAATTTTAAAAATCCATGACAATTTGATACAAGAATTTTTGTAAAGCCTACCAATAAACACATAGCGGGCACTTTATACACAGTCACTGAATTGAACTAACACTTGTTCCAATTTCTTAAACTCTCTCTGAACTCCTTAGTCTGAATTAGGATTGTGGGCAACTTCTTTCCTTTTTATCCTCTACCTTCCCAACCAAAAGTAGTCCACAGGCATCAACAGATGAAGCCAATGCAATTTTTTTTTTTTTTTTTTTTTTTTTTTTTTTGGTTTTTTTGGTACGCGGGCCTCTCACTGTTGTGGCCTCTCCCGCTGCGGAGCACAGGCTCCGGACGCGCAGGCTCAGCGGCCATGGCCCACGGGCCCAGCCGCTCCGCGGCATGTGGGATCCTCCCGGACCGGGGCGCGAACCCGCGTCCCCCGCATCGGCAGGCGGACTCCCAACCACTGCGCCACCAGGGAAGCCCGCCAATGCAATTTTTAAGGACAAATCCTAGCAGACACCATGACTTCTGTAATAGGAGTGAGTCTACAGGGGGAACCAAGTTCAAGGAAGGTGACATACAGTTTACAGGAGAAGCTTTTCTTTCTGAGAGATCTGGTTTGGCTCATCCAAGAACCAGTCTCAACAAAAGGTAAATACACACACTTTTAGAATTCATCTAGGTGATAGTCTGATATTTTCTATTTTTTCCTCTTATCTTCTTATTTCCTGAAGACAAATGTCTCTTTTAACTATGATTTTAACCTATCCAGACCAGACTACATTAAATGAATGTTTTATCTGTAAAATATATCACAAAGAATAAAGCAACTGCCTCTGATGTTATTGGAATATAACTGATTTTAATTGTTTACATGTTTTAGCTTTGTTTGCTTTCAAGATGATTTAAAGAGAACAAAACTTTTCATAGAGAATGAGTAAGGTTAGGAAAGTAGATGAAAGAAATTAGTGGAGAGCCTTCAGTAGTTTCTCTAGATTGTGGGAAGCTACCAAATATTCAACAAGGAAGTCAATTCTACCTGAACAATGGCCTTGGTATCCACCCTCTTCTTTCCATTGCCCCCAAATAAGTCCTCATCACCTCTTGTGATAGTCAATATCTGAGCTCCCTGTCTCCTTTCTCTCCCTCTTCAATACATCTTATATCAATCACATAGCCAAGAAATATGTAATAAGCATCTACTACATGCTAGGCATATTTTAAAATAACCATTTCAAACACTATTGGAGGGCTCATTGGAGAGAAGAGGCTTTAAATATATCCACTGAATTGACTTTTAAAGGGAATGACCTGAAAGGGTGGTCTGTCTACCAAATTCATCCACATAGGATCTATGAGTAGGAGTGTGTGTGTGTGTGTGTGTGCCCCTCTAGATGAAAACCTGACACTAGTTTGCTTTCTTCTCTGAAGAAGACAAAAATATTTTCAATCATTTAGAAGACTATTCCGACAAGAGCTTATGATACACAGAGTTTCAAAGCTCTGGTCCTGGCTGATGTCCTTAGGTGTGAGAAGACTGGGTGTCACTGTGATATAATTACTGTCATATTTCTCCAGTCATTTAGGCTAAGTGTGATTTCAAAAGATCTAGCCACCTCCTCCCTCCCAGAATCTCTGGTCTGTTTCAAACTTTATTTCATTAATATTCTCAGGCCCTCTGGTTCCAAAAGCAGCTTTGAGAATGTTTTTAAAAATGTGTATATGTTATTTTGAAAATTTCTTAAGTTATTCTAGGATGAATTTTATTTTCCCATTTAAATCTATAAATCTGAAAGTTTCTTTTTTAATTTTATGTGAATAACAACTGGCAGTTTTAAGAAAAAAATTTTATCCTAAGAAGTCTCACCAATTAAGAGGTCTTTAAAGCCTTTGGAGAAAGACGTCATACATATTCCAATATTGTACATTGTCTTATTTCTGTCTGTTGAGAAAGGAATACTACCTGCTTGGGACTTGTCAAATGATACCATGGAAAGGGCTTGGGCTCTGGAGAAGACTTGGATTTAAACCCAGTCTCTGTCCCTCACTGTGTTCTCCTGGGAGAGGCACTTTGGATCTCGGTACCTCAGTTTCCTCACCTCACAGGTTGCTGTTGAGGTATGTGACATCTCTCTGTGAACCTTCAATTACTCTGTCAAGCAGTGTTTGTGAGAAGGGTGCCTTTGGGAGGTGAGATCTCTCCCTGACAGTGAAGGAGTTGAGGAAAATCCGCCCCCCTCCCGCTTCTTCCTGCCCAGCAGAGATGGGGTCTCCTCTTGAACTTTAAAATTACTTATTATGACAAGTTTCTGATACATACCACAAGTACGAAAAACACTAAAATTGTTAACATTACCCATCGACCAATTAACTATTGAAGCTAATCAGTGAGTCTGAAGAGCCTTTGTCAGAAACATGCAAACTTTTTTAGCCACTATCTGTAATGAATATTCCACTTTTATATATTCCACTTTTCCAAGTATTGGGTTAATCTTTGTTTTTCTGCCTCCTGCACTTTTTTGGCTGGGTCCTAATCAGGGAAATATACAGTGGGAATCCAGACACCAGTTGCAGGGATGCATGATTACATATACTCAGTTGTGTAAAGAATAACCACTAGGGGGCTACCCTGGTGGCGCAGTGGTTGAGAGTCTGCCTGCCAATACAGGGGACACGGGCTTGAGCCCTGGTCTGGGAAGATCCCACACGCCGCGGAGCAACTAGGCCCATGAACCACAACTACTGAGTCTGTGCTCCGCAACAAGAGAGGCCGCGACAGTGAGAGGCCCGCGCACCGCTATGAAGAGTGGCCCCCGCTCGCCTCAACTAGAGAAAGCCCTCGCACAGAAACGAAGACCCAACACAGCCAAAAATAAATAAATTAATTAAAAATTTAAATAATAATTAAAAAAAAACAGTAGTGTTGAACAAAATTGACCCCTTTTAATTTCTTAATAATACAATATTCTTATCTCTAAGCCAAATGGATATTAAGTAGATGAAAGATTATTAACAATTATCACATGTGAATTTTGGTTAAATCTACTGGCTAGACAGAAACCCTGACAGAAAAGAAAATCTTTTTTTCTGGCTTTAGAATAGAATCCATATACTGGTCCAACTGTAGACTCTCCCAAAGGCCTGTGGGTTGTTATTGAAAAATTAAATCCCAGTAAAAGAGAGAATTTTTGAGGCCAATTATGGTAGTCTAGTTACCCTGTTTAAATGTCACTGAATTAATCCTTCTATTTATGTTTCAATAAACATAGGTGAACATAATATTTTTAAATATAATATCAGTTGAAACTATTTTCTTTAAAAAACTGATCAGCCCATCCTGTCATGGTCGTGAACTGGGTCACTCCAGGAACACAAGTAGAAGGAAAAAGGAAGAAGGTCGTGCCAGCTGAGCTATGGACAGGCCACTGAACTGTGACTTCCAAGAACTTAAAAATCGTTGATTTCCTATTTTTTCCTCAAAAGAATGACTTTTGAGGAAAACATAGGAAAAGATTCTGATTCCTTAAGACTTATTTCTGGCATCTATTTTGTAGGAGGAAATGGAGGGACCATAGTTTGCAGTCTCTGCATCCCTTTCGTTGCGGAGCACAGGCTCCGGACGCGCAGGCTCAGCGGCCATGGCTCACGGGCCCAGCTGCTCCGCGGCACGTGGGATCTTCCCAGACCGGGGCATGAACCCGTGTCCCCTGCATCGGCAGGCGGATTCTCAACCACTGCGCCACCAGGGAAGCCCATCCCTTTCATTTCTATGTCTCTAGTTACTCACGCCAATCACTTTGCTGAGAGCTGATGGAGGGTTGAGGTGGAGGGGAGCTGACGGTGGTAGAAACATAAATGAATTCCAGTCCTGGTAGGCAGACTACCACTGCACTTAGGGCTGGCAGTGTCCCCAGTCACATCATCTCTTTTATGGGTCCCTGTTCTGTGAAATGCTCAAAGCTTTTCTGTATATCCCACGATATTGGACACATGGCCAAGCATCTGAAGGGCTGCTTGAGTTCCATTGGTTTAGTAACCGTCTACTTCATTTCTCCAATTACGAAGTGAATTTGCATAGATTTAGTTGGTTTCTGAGATACTAGGCCTTGAGGTGTTACAAAGTAACTTTACTTGGGCTTCCCTGGTGTCGCAGTGGTTGAGAATCCGCCCGCCGATGCAGGAGACACGGGTTCGTGCCCTGGTCCGGGAAGATCCCACGTGCCGCGGAGCGGCTGGGCCCGTGAGCCATGGCCGCTGGGCCTGCGCGTCCGGAGCCTGTGCTCCGCAACAGGAGAGGCCACAACAGTGAGAGGCCCGCCTACCGCAAAAAAAAAAAAAAAAACTTTACTTGAATTCAGTAGATTTTATATTTTTAAAATATTCCCCTCCTACCACCCTCCAATTAATCATTTCAGTAGCCAGAGACAATCTGTTATATAACACCGTCTCTTCAGCAGCAAATAGGACAACAGTTAATGATTGATAGATCAGGAAAGACGTTGACATTTTGAAATCGGAGAGTGTGATCCACAAGGTGACATACACACCTCGGTCTCTTTGTTTTAAAAATGTACTTTTACTTAAATAAACATATTTCTCTTTTTAGTCTCGTGTATTATTAAGGCAACATTAACACAAATTACCAAGAGGTATGGAACTTATGTTGACTTCCCATTTGAAATTTTGACACTAATTTGAGCATTTAATTTTTTGAAACATTTTTCTGGTCACATACAAGAAACTAAATTTGGACGACAAATCTGATGAAATAAAGACAATTCCCAAAGGTCCTTGTCACAATTTTTTCTTGAGAAAAAAGGCACTGCCTAGTTGAATTTCTTAGCTGTAAAGACGAATTTGGTGTGACAGCTATGGAATTGGGTTAGCCAAGAAAGCCTGAGGGTTAAGTGAGAAATCTTGAGGTAGATGAGTTCTTTGAAATAAAGCATTCCATTAAGGAAGGACAGTCTACTTATTATCCATGCACACAAAACTTCCAGGAAAAAGTTACAATCATTTATTCCTATACATCCACAGAGTGGTGGATTGTCCATTGGGTCGACTGGTTGCTTTTTCCTCTCTCTCTGATTTAGATACAATTATCAATATATCCCCTCTTCTCTCATAGGGTAGGGCCATTATCCATTTGGGGAATCGGGCACTACAGGGCCTTACTGGAGGAGGAAAGACAGACAAATGAAGTGTTTGAAGGACTCCCTGAGGAAAAGAACACGGTAGCGATGACATCTCTCCTACGGCTGCTTGGAAGGCAGTGAGGGAGGTGCACAGAGGAGACAGGGGCATTGCCAGGAGAGGGCTGGCTAGCTGCCCTCACAAGGTCCTCACGATGAGACTGTCTCAGGGAGTGAATCCACCACTTTCCAGGGAATGACCTCAGAGTTCTGGGCTCTGAAACTCATCAGTAGCTCAGAGTTCCTTGGATTTAGAGATATACAAAACTAAAAAGATCATGAGGTAGAAACACAGAATGCCAGTCTATTAAATTTTAAAGAGAAATAAATCAAGGAGACCTCACATTCAAGTCAATCTGACCAGTACAAAATACACGGAGAAGTCTACTTTGGAGAAAAGGAAACAGAACAAGGGGAATTAAAAATTGTATGAACAACAACAACCAAAAAAAATTGTATGAACCAGATATACAGCCAGCATCAACTCTGATGGCTGCCATGTCCATCTCCATAATATGAATACACTGGCCAGGTAGACTGGATAAATCCACTTCTTGGGAACGCACAACTCAGATTTGCCCATGATTTTCATGGGACTTTCTAAATCTCTCTCTACTCCAAATTGCGGTGGACTTATTCCTTACTTTAATTATCAAAGAACAATCTTACCTTCCTTATTTCCAAATTTTTGAGGTCTATTCTTCTGTGTCCCCCATGGACTGTCTGCAAGATATATGACCAAAAGATTTAGAGCCAAGTTCTGGAACATAACAGCAGTGAAATGCATCTGTGATGCCCATACAGTCAAAAGGCACAGCTAAAATAGCACCAGACCCTGAAGAGATTGGTAGTGACCACAGACCAGTGTTGTGATGGATGGTGTATATTCTTTTTTTTTTTTTTTTTTTTTGTGGTACGCGGGCCTCTCACTGTTGTGGCCTCTCCCGTTGTGGAGCACAGGCTCCGGACGCGCAGGCTCAGCGGCCATGGCTCACGGGCCCAGCCGCTCCGCGGCATGTGGGATCTTCCCGGACTGGGGCACGAACCTGTGTTCCTTGCATCGGCAGGCGGACTCTCAACCACTGCTCCACCAGGGAAGCCCGGCGTATATTCTTGATCCAAGATGGATGGCCACTGTTGGCATGCCTACCACTGAGGAAAATTCTCCAAGGTTGTGGAAGTCTTGCAAATTGTTTCCCAACATTCCTCTCTATGATCTACAGTGAAAACTTCCTCCTGATATTGAGTCACCTGCTGTTATTAACAGCCATAGTTAAACACAGAATTTTTTGTACCACCATCCTTCTTTCCTTTTTCCCTTTTTTCCTCAATGGAGTGGGGTTGGGGAGAGTAACTGAAGCTAGACTGGAGATCTGTTCGCAGGCCACAGTAATCAGATATAAACAAACCCTTTAAATGATCAGGATTCTTTTTGTTCCCAGTCTCACTACAAACTACTTTGTGTACTTACGAAGTTTCCTAGAGACAAAAATTCTTCTAAAATTCTTATCAAATCACCTCATACCAAGCTGGAAGACTATTGATTATATAGGTGAAATTTACCTCAGAAAATGTGTCATAGTCAGTATAAATTAAATCAAAGCAGGGAATTTTTTTTTTTTTTGACCCTCAGCACCTTATCATTCTTTTGTTAATCATCACTTTTCCATTTTCTTGAAGCTAATTTCAGTTTGAGTGGTTATCATTCTGTGAGGAAATATGATTCTGATGAAACCAGTGCACATAACTAAGACCCATCCAGTGTTGTGAAAGAGCAACATTTACATGTGTTTGCAAATACTAAAGCCTGATCTCCAGATTATCTAAATCCGTAATTTCAGATCATTCAAATCAAGCAGTCCTATCCCAGGAAATCCTATTTTGCAGGAAATAGAGCAGCACTGAATATTTTCATATTGCAATTTATGCTGGGTTTTCTTTTGTCTTTTAAATTTATTTTATTGAAGTATAGTTGACTTACAATGCTGTGTTAATTTCTGTTGTGCAGCAAAGTGATTCAGTTACACATATAGGCATTTGTTTTGTTTGTTTTGAATTTCAAAGTAGGAATCTAAGCCATGCCTTCCAGAGGTCATCTACGAAGGAAAATGCAATATCACCTTGTTCCCAAGCCTTTGTCTTTATCTTAAAACAATTTAATCCACAACACTTATTTTGAAGAGAACTTCAGCTATCTTTTGACTATCTACCTGAAATTCTGCAAGTGCCTGTCTGACCATTCCATTACTGACTTACTGTCAGAGGGGAAGTGTGCAAAGAGACTTTGTTTGTTTGTTTTTGGAGTTTCTCATTACTAGCTCCTTTTCCTGACCTTAGCTAAAGATGTTGTAAAGTCTTTTAAAAATATAAAGTATATTCTACTTAATATAAATGGCTAATACCCTAAAATATTGTTCCAACCGAGTGTATTTTTAAATCTTTACAAGGAGGAAATACTCAACCTAAAGGGACAAAATGGGGAAAATAAAACAAAACATTGGCCTAGACTTGGAAGCAGAGGGGACCAGTGTTCCAGTCCTGGCACTGCAATTACTAGTGGTAGGATCTTAAGCAACTCATATCAGCATTCTGAGCCTTCATTTCCTTCTCTTCTGGATGAGAGTGTAGGGGAGAAAACTGTTTACCTTGACCTTTATAGAGTCCCTGGTTGGGTCTAAAAATTAAACTGATAAAGACAGATTAATAGGAGATTTAATGGAGGAGCTTTCATAAGTAAATGAAGACCTGAAGAAACAGTTAGACCTGAGTATTTCTATGCTGGGTTTGATGAGGTGTGGACAGGTGTGGAGAGCTCTGATAGGTCAAAGAATATGAGGTACGTGTAGTAAACTGGGGAGACTTAGCAAGGCCTGTGTGTTAGGATTCTTCTTGGCATCTCTTTGTCTTTGGACCTAAGGATACTTCCTTCCTCCAGGTATAGAGAGGCCACCTCTCACATGAGGATTTTATGACCTGTTTGAGGGGAAAATGACACAGGGGAAGGTCAGAATGAACTTCCTGCTTCTGATAGTTTCTCAAACTCCTACAGCTTAAAATATTCAACTTGCCACATTGCCATATTTTTTAGTAGTGTGTCTTGAACCCCATCAAGAGGATTTGACTGGGGCTTTGAGATGACTACAAGTTCATAAATTCTAATAGACATTTCAGATAAAAGAGAGGTTGGAGGACTCCAAAACAGATGTAATAGGAATAAAGAAGAAGAAATAGGAAGGAGTAGGTATAAGGAAAAGTTGGAAAGATGAGAATTGTGTCTGAGCATGAGGTATTAGAATTTAAGATTCAACATTGGAGTAGTTATTGACAGTAAGGCCAAGGGTGTGAGAGGCTACAGTGAGGTGAAAAAAAAGGCCATTGAAGTTGGGGTCAGGAAAGGTTGTGGCTAAGCTTTAGTGGGTCACCACACAAATACTGAAATCACTCAGGATGATGAGAAGGATTGTGTTTTAAGAGGGAGACTGTGAGCTAGAAGCCAAAATCTTTAGTGAACGTACTGTATGACCAAGAGATAGTAGAGCACAGTGGTCAGGTACACCTGCATTAGTGCCAGGCAATTTTGGTTCAAATCACAGCTCCACCACTGACCACTTCTCATCCTTGGGCACCTTGCTTACCATGTCAAATTATATTTTACTCAACTATAAAATGGGGGAAATAATAATGTCTGTCCTACGGGGCCATTCTGTGTAGCAGATACCAATAAATGCCTACCGAACAGCCATTCATATCTTCCTTGCTAACAGAACACAGTCCTCTATGAATGCTGGGAGCAGGTTGGCCCCAGCTTTAGACCCACTGGGTACATCTTGATTTGTTTTAGCCAATCATGGGGGTTTCTTCTTCTCTTCTAATAATTGACTGGACAATGATATGTAGGATAAGCCTGCTAGGATGACTTCTGGGAAACGTTTTCTTTCCCTTCACATTTGTTTGTAGAGATGTGATGTCAAAAGCTTCTGCAACCAACTTGCTACCATGAGAAAAATTAGTGGATAAGCTGAGAGTGTTAATGCAGAAAGATGGAAAGAACTCCCAATTATATAGCAAAAGCAGTATTTGTAAGACTAACAGCAGAAGTTCTGAAAATCACTTGGGAACTTGAGAATTTAGATGGAAATATAATCTACAACATCCATTCATGATAAAAACCCTCATAAAAGTTGGTATAGAGGGAAAACTTCTCAACATAATAAAGGCCATTTATGACAAACCCACATCTAACATCATACTCAATGGTGAAAAGCTGAAAGCTTTTCCTCTAAAATTAGGAACAAGACAAGGATGCCCACTCTCACCATTTTTATTTAACATAGTATTGGAAGTCTGAGCCACAGACAAGAAAAAGAAATAAAAAACATACAAATTGTAAGGGAAGAAATAAAACTGTCACTATTTGCAGATGACATGATACTATATACAGAAAACCCTAAAGTCTCCACCAAAAACCTATTAGAAATTATAAATGATTCAGTAAAGTTTCAGGATACAAAATTAATATACAGAAATCTGTTCTTTTACTATACACTAAAAATGAGCTCTCAGAAAGAGAAATATAAACTTAACCAAGGATGTAAAAGACCTATACTCTGAAAACTATAAAACATTGATGAGGGAATTTAAAATCAATACCAAAAAAAATAGGAAAGATATCTCATGTTCTTGGATTGGAAGAATTAATATTGTTAAAATGTCCATACTACCCAAAGCATTCTACAGATTTAATGCAATCCCTATCAAAGTATCCATGGCCTTTTTCACAGAACTAGAACAAATAATCCCTAAAATTTATTTGGAAGGACAAAATACCCCAAATTTCCTAAACAATCTTAAGAAAAAGAACAAAGCTTGAGGTATTAAGCTACCGTAATCAAAATAGTATGGTACTGGCACAAAAATAGACACATAGATCAGTGGAACAGAATAGAGATCCCAGAAAAAAACCCACACATTTATGGTCAATTAATCTCTAACAAAGGAGGCAAGAACATACAGTGGAGAAAAGATTATCTCTTCAATACGTGGTGCTGGGAAAACAGGACAGCTACATATAAGACAAAGAGATTAGAACATTTCCTCACACCATATACAAAAATAAACTCAAAATAGATTAAAGACCTAAATTTAAGAAGTGAAATGATAAAATTTCTAGAAGAGAACATAGGCAGAGCACTATCTTTTTAATTGAAATATAGTTGATGTACTATATTATATAAGTTACAGGTGTACTACATAGTGAGTCACAATTTTTAAAGGTTTGACCCCTTTTATAGTTATTATCAAATATTGGCTGTATTACCTGTGTTGTACAATATATCCTCATAGCTTATTTATTTTATACATAATGGTTTGTACCTCTTAATACCCTACCCCTATCTTGCCCCTCCCCTCCTTCCCTCTTCCCACTGGTAACCACTACTTTGTTTTCTATATCTGTGGGTCTCTTTCCTTTTTGTATATTCACTAGTTTGTTATTTTTTTAAGAGTCCACCTATAAATGATATCATACAGTATTTGTCTTTCTCAGTTTGACTTATTTCACTTAGCATAATACTTTCCAAGTCCATCAGTGTTGGTGCAAATGGCAAAATTTCTTTCTTTTTTATGCCTGAGTAGTATTCCATCATAGATATAACATTACATCTGTCAAAATGGCTATCAACAAAAAATCTACAAATAACAAATGTTGGTGAGGATTTGGAGTAAAGAGAATCCTAATACACTCTTGGTAGGAATGTAAATTGATACAGCTGTCATGGAAAACAGTATGGAGGTTCCTCAAAAAATAAAAAATTAAACTATTATACAATCCAGCAATTCTACTTCTGGGTATTTTCCAGAAGATATAAGCACCCTATGCTTATTGCAGTACTATTTACAATAACCAGGATATGGACGCAAACTAAGTGACTATGAATAGGTGAATGGATAAAGAAGTGGTATATATATATATATATATATGTATATATATATACACACACATATATATTGGGTGGGCCAAAAGTTTTGTTCAGTTTTTCCCATAAGATGGCTTTAGTAGCACTTAGTTGTCCTTAACGTCATTTGAGACAATTTTGTTAGACAGTCTGTGACAGCTGTCATATCAGCATGCATTTTTGAAAAAAGACATAAAAATTGGTGAATTTTTGTGTAGCCATTTTAATATTGAAGATGGAAGGAAAAAAAAAACAACATTTTTGGCATATTATGCTTTACTATTTCAAGAAAGGTAAAAATGCAACTGAAACTCACAAAGAGGTTTGTGCAGTGTACGGAGAAGGTGTTGTGACAGATCAAACATGTCAAAGTGGTTTGAGATGTTTCATGCTGGAGATTTCTTGCTGGACGATGCTCCATGGCCGGGTAGACCAGTTGAAGTTGATAGTGATCAAATCGAAACAATAACTGAGAACAATCAACATTATACCAGGCAGGAGATCGCCTACGTACTCAAAATATCCAAATCAAGCATTGAAAATCATTTGCACCAGCTTGCTTATGTGAGTCGCTTTGATGTTTGTGTTCCACGTCAGTTAAGCAGAAAAATCCTTCTTGACCATATTTCCGCATGCGATTCTCTACTGAAACGTAATGAGAACGTTCTGTTTTTAAAACAAATTGTGATGGGCGATGAAGAGTGGATACTGCACAACCATGTGGAACAGAAGACATCATGGGGCAAGCGAAATGAACCACCACCAACCACACCAAAGGCCGTTCTTCATCCAAAGAAGGTGATGTTGTGTATATGGCGGGATTGGAAGGGAGTCCTCTATTATGAGCTCCTTCCGGAAAACCAGATGATTAATTCCAACAAGTACTGCTCCCAATTAGATCAACTGAAAGTGGCACTCAATGAGAAGTGTCCAGAGTTAGTCAACAGAAAACGCATAATCTTCCATCAGGATAACACAAGACCACATGTTTCTTTGATGACTAGGCAAAAACTGTTACAGCTTGGCTGGGAAGTTCTGACTCATCCTCCGTATTCGCCAGACATTGCATCTTCGGATTGCCATTTATTTTGGTCTTTACAAAATTCTCTTAATGGAAAAAACTTCAATTCCTGGGAAGACTGTAAAAGGCACCCGGAACAGTTCTTTGCTCAAAAAGATAAAACGTTTTGGGAAGATGGAATTATGAAGTTGCCTGAAAAATGGCAGAAGGTAGTGGAACAAAATTGTGAGTATATTGTTCAATAAAGTTCTTGGCAAATATGAAACATGTGTCTTTTATTTTTCCTTAAAAAACCGAAGGCAGGGCTTCCCTGGTGGCGCAGTTGTTGAGAATCCGCCTGCCGATGCAGGGGACACGGGTTCGTGCCCCGGTCCGGGAAGATCCCACATGCCGCGGAGCGGCTGGGCCCGTGAGCCATGGCCGCTGAGCCTGCGCGTCCGGAGCCTGTGCTCCGCAACGGGAGAGGCCACAACAGCGAGAGGCCCGCATATCACAAAAAAAAAAAAAAAAAAAAAAAAACCGAAGGCACTTTTTGACCCACCCAATAGTAGAATAGGGGTATGAGATTAAGAGACACAAATTCCTAGGTATAAAATAAATAAGCAACAAGGATGTATTGTACAGAACTGGGAAATATAGACATTATTCTATAATAACTTTAAATGGAATATAATCTATAAAATATGGAACCACTATATTGTACACCTGAAACTAATATAATATTGTAAATCAACTATACTTCAATTAAAAAATATATATATATTCTAAAAATTGTTCCTTCTTTTTTTTTTTTTTTTTTTCTTTTCTTTTTGCGGTACACGGGCTTCTCACTGTTGTGGCCTCTCCCGTTGCGGAGCACAGGCTCCAGACGCGCAGGCTCAGCGGCCACGGCTCACGGGCCCAGCCGCTCCGCGGCATGTGGAATCTTCCCGGACCGGGGCACGAACCCGTGTCCCCTGCATCGGCAGGCGGATTCTCAACCACTGCGCCACCAGGGAAGCCCGTGTTGCTTCTTAGTCCTGTAGAAATTGCATTTTAACATTAAAAGGAGGGTGAAGAGGCTGACCTTTGAACGAGAAGCTAACAGATTTGTCTTTTAAAAACAGCAATGACTGGAACCTTATGAATAAATTATATGCTCTATACTTCTTTCCTCGAAGCTGTCAGGTATCTTAAAAGGTAAATTAATGTTGGTTTAGGAAGTATAAAGTGAGTCATAGGAAGAGAATCTGGTTCAATCATCTAGAAATGTATTAAATGTCAAAGATGATAATTTAAACCCTTTTTTTCCTAGTTTTTTAGGGCAGTGACGCATTATCTAAATACTTTTAAGAGGCAAAGCTATTGACATAGAGTGATTCAACAACATGAATTTGCTCACAGAACTTATAGCTATCAATATATGGAGAGCATTCCAGAATGTGAACGCTACAAACCTGTCCTCATTTTCCTCCCTTCCCACTCCTCAGACGGACGAGGCTTTTTGACTCGTTTGCTGAAAGCCTGATATAATATATACCTTAAATAATTTACCAACTTTGCATCTAACCTTCAGACTTAAACTGAGCCAAACAAACAACCTATACACACAATAAATGGGACTGTTGTACACAATATTCGGGTACATGCAGGATGCGTATATATCCAAAATATTTAATAAGCATTATGGCGTGAAGACTGGCGATCAGAATGAATGCCAGCTGTAGGCTGAAGCAGGGTCCTGGGAGACCTGTATTGTTTCAGGCATTAACCCTTCCAATTTTACCTCACCAGCAGATGGGAGGATCCCAGGAGTGGATCTGGGGGGTGGCTGGAGAAGGGGTGCTGTTTACCAACTGGTGTGAGACTATTTCAATAGTTTAAAAAACAGTGTGGCCATCCTGAAGCATATCAAGTAAATATCAGCCCTGAATATGGAAACTTATCTTTTGACTGTCAAGGAAGCTGACTCAGAATATAGTTTACTTGTCCAAAGTCATTTCCAGTCAGTTGCATACCCTGGGCTACATCCCAGGTCTCTTGACTCCTAATCCTCTGCTCTTTTCATCAAACTAAATATTACAGAGGGAAAATTAAAACAAACAAAACTGAGGAAATTTTAAATTTCATTTAATATTTTTTTCAAATAAATTGTGGCATATTCATTTAATGGAATACTATATAGCAAAGGATGTGAACAAACAAGTTAACATACCACAAAATGGCAAATGTGATAAACAGTTAAATAATAAGGCTGTTAAAAGATTAAATGAAGATGAAATTAAATTATCTCTATGAAGTGCCTATTATTTGGACTCCAAGTATCTCAAGATACCAACTGCACTTCACTATACAAATGTATCATGGTTACATTTCTTTTACTTCTTTTATTTTTTAAACATCTTTATTGGAGTATAATTGCTTTACAATGGTGTATTAGTTTCTGCTTTATAACAAAGTGACTCAGCTATACATATACATATATCCCCATATCTCCTACCTCTTGCGTCTCCCTCTCACTCTCTCTGTCTTACCCCTCTAGGTGGTCACAAAGCACCGAGCTGATCTCCCTGTGCTATGCGGCTGCTTCCCACTAGCTATCTGTTTTACATTTGGTAGTGTATATATGTCCATGCCACTCTCTCACTTCGTCCCAGCTTACCTTCCCCCTCCCCATGTCCTCAAGTCCATTCTCCATGTCTGTGTCTTTATTCCTGTCCTGCCCCTAGGTTCTTCAGAACCATTTACATTTCATTTAATTTTAATTAATTTACATTTATGTCTAAATATTCACATGAGCTTAGCGGCTACCATTTTCGTGTGGGTATACAGAGAGCCAGAGAATGATGCAGATGTGAAGAGATGGCATGGGTTACTGAGAGTAGACAGAAGAGAGTCTTTCTCTTTCCTAAGATAACTTATATTCCTCTCAGGCTTGTTTCAGCTTTGGGAATTTACACAATATTTTAATAATGATTTTCTTTGCTAAGTCATCTGGAAAGGCATCTAGCTTATCACTCATTTCTTTGGAAATTAGTGTTAGACATTTTCAATTGCGTTAGACATTTTCTGTCTTGTTTATCACAAGAAACATTTGAAGTGCTCATAGTTTCAGTGTTATTCCTATCCTTTCCTTGCGATGGCCTACTTCTTGCTTACTTCTTGCAAATATCCAAGCATATTTGCACTAGTTTCCACATCTTTGAGGAGCCCTCCAGTCAGCTTTGCAGATATGCAGTGAGTCAAAATCCAGTAATTCTACCACCATAGTATTGCACACCAAGGAGATTATCTTCTAGAAAGACTTAAAAGTCCAACAGATATGCCACAAAGGGTTAAATAACATCAGTGCTTAGTAACTAGGAGTGGGGAGAACCACAGATATTTCATGGACAGTACACAATCTTTCATCTTGACTCTAGGTCATACCTTGAACTAAAAAAAAAAATAATAATTAGAAAAAAGTATTACCTTAATATTCCTTTCTCCCCAGCCTCTCCTTCTGTGGTTAAGAGATCCTAAACCTTCTGCTCTAAGCCAATAACAATAATAATAATAATAGGTAGAAACAATGGATATTCAAAATATGTTATCAGGCTTTGGGAAAAACACTCCTAGAAAATAGAATGAAAAGGTTTATTTACTCCTAAATTTGAGGAAATAACCTCTAATTAATTAATAGTTTTAAAGTGATATTGAAACATGAATTCTGAAAGCCTGTTCATGCTTATTTCTCATTAAAATGCATTTCAAAACACATCCCATTATTCTTTGGGTGCTAAAGAATTCATATTTAAGACATGAACACAAAAGCATCTCCCAGGCTTCTGAGAAAATATTAAAATGCACCAGTTGACAGTTTGCCTAAATGGAGCACAATTATCACTGAGTTGCACAGCATTTTTATTTGTACTGTCACTGCAGGAAATCTCATTGTGTATGTGACCTGAATACATACAACCCAGTGGAAAATTCCGTAAATGCAGAAGTAGCCTAAGAGCATCCAACAGCTGCCTTGCTTTTTTTTTTTTTTTTTTTTTCTTATTTCAAAATCAAACACAAGGGATTGCTGGAGATTGCTATTCTCCTTAAACCACTGGGCCATTTTAGAATCCTCTGTCATTTTCATCTATCCATATTAATTCTTAAACAGTATCCACTCAAATTGCTGTGCTTCAACCCTGAGGAATGTAAATACTGAGGTAATTATGAGCCATATTTTCCAGGGGCGCACCTTTGAATGATTACCTGAAAGTTAAATGTTAATGTCACAAAATAAAGAGGTAAAACATAGTTAATGTATGTTGCCCATAGTTAATGCGCTAAAATAGAGCAAGCAATCTAACATTGCCAGGAAATTTGAATGCGGAGACTAGAAGTGCTTTTTCATTATTCAAATATTACACCACAGTAGATATATTTTATTTGTATTAGCCCCTCAGACGGACGGGAGAGACAAAGCGTATGAGACAAAGGGATTAAAAGAAAATATGTGGAGACTGGATTGTTGGACAAAGTGTGTGTGTCCAATTGGGCAGGGGTGTGGGGTGAAAATGACTCAGGGCACAATCCTCATTGTAAATCTGTCAGGAGTTCAAGGGCAGCAAGGAAATCCTTTGTCGTGTAGACATTGGCCATGCACACAATCTGTGGGCCCCCTCCTTCTCTGGGTCCCATTCCTCCCTTCCTCTCTTTTCTACCCCACCCCTCCTTTAAGCCAATTTGAACAAATATCAACTGGAGTGTTTGTAATGACCCTAACTGCATCCCAATTTATATTCATCATCTATTATGGAACTATACTCTCAGGAATTTTATAGAATCTGGTGATTCTATAAAATCGGATTGTTACGGGTTGAACTCTGTCCCCCAAAAAGATTTGATGAAGTTCTAACCCCCAGTGCCTCAGAATGTGACCTTATTTGGAAATAGGGCAGTTACAGCTATAAGTCAAGAAGAGTTCGCTCTGGGGTAGTGTAGACCCCTGATCCAACATGACTGTTGTCCTTATAAGAAGACAATGGCCACGTGAAAACACAGAGATTCACAGGGAGAATGCAATGTGAAGATGGAAGCAGATATTGAAATGATGCATCTACAAGCCAAAGAATGCCAAAGACTATCACCAGAAAATAGGAGAGAGACATGGAATAGACTCTCCCTCAGAGCCCTCAGAAAAAACACCAACCCTGGCAACACCTTGATTTTAAACTTCTAGCCTCTAGCACTGTGAATCAATCATTTTCTGTTATTTTAAGCCACTCAATTTGTGGTACTTTTTTATGGCAGTCCTGGGAAGCTAAGACAATAATGCTTGTAGAAACTTAAAATTTCTCCCTCTAGATGACAATTATATCCATAACCCAGTAACAAGAATGAGTGCCAACATTTACTACTTGCTGTATACATGCCAGACACAATCAAGTTTTCCTCCCCAGCGCCTGCCCCATCACCCCTACAGAGACAAGGCTGCCCTTCGCCCCTTGACTCAAGCATCCAGAGATCCTGCTGTTGGTGATAGATGGTCCACTCAGTAGTCACAGTTCTGAGTCTCTAGTATGCAGTTCTCAAAATCCCCAAGAATTCCCTTGTGGACTCTAGTTCATGTATGCAATTCCTCCTTAAAGAGAGACCTACTAAGAAGTTATATAGTCAAGTGAACATTGGGTTGGGGAGGATGAACTCAGGGTCAGGCGTGTTAGTGAGAGGAAGGAAATACTTAATGGCACCAGACACATCACAATGAAGATAATCTTTGGGCTGGAATGTTGTCATCTTCTCTGGTCAGATGAGCACGAGCTAAGATGTTGGCACCCTTTGCAGAGCTCTCTAAACTGACCAACCTCTTTCTGAGAGTAACATTTTCCCTTAATTGTATTAATATGCGAATTAATCAAGTTACAGGTCGTTTTATGTTAGTCCAGGAAGCAGATGTCAAGTTGGGATTAAACTTGCATGGATTTTAATGGGGGAGGGAGCCAGGGAAGACTGGGAAGGCCATTGGACCACAAGACAAGTCTGACCCTGAATGAAGGAGAAAGGGAGAGAAGGGAGAGTGGAAGACTGCCACACAGGCTAAGGAAGTTCATCCAAGCCACTGGAGGAGGGGGTGGGGGAGAAATAGGAGGAAGTGATTAGAGGCAAAGTGGGCTGAAGGAGGAATTCCCCTGACTCCCAAGATGGATCTGCCTGGCTCAGTGATTGGCTGGAGCAGCCTGTGGGCAGGAAGATAGGCCCTTGGTCAATTACACACCGTGTAGTTGGAGGTCTTCTGTGGTCCACATGCCACACCCTGGGAGTCACTCTTCTTTAAGGGGACTGACTGCACATCTTGGTAGTGTTTTGATTTAAAGTGTAACTGCCAGAAGCAACTTTACTTCTCATTTCTTGGAAGAAAGCTCATTGTGGCAGGACTTCCAAGTATTCATAATACCTATCTTGTTTTAGTCCATGCCCCTATTATATATGTAAACACACACTTATATACATATGTTTAAGATATGCTACCACATGTATAAAAGAGAGATGGACGACCATTGAGCTAAATAGTTCCTGAGAAAAGGAACTTTCTCATACCCATAGTGAAATAGCTCCTAAATGGAAGGATCCAGTTTTAGTGCACTGTATTATAGCCATTAGACTTACACAAATGCACATTCATGATAACTTCTCAAGGTGAATAAATGATATGCCTTGTACTTTGCAGCATAGATCACATTTAATGAAACACCTAGCTGGCTCCAGAGAACACCTGACTTCTCTTTAATAAGAACAGATGTTGTCTCCAGAAATAGTAATTTCCACAATGCTCAGTGCTGAGAACAGGTGAAACAAACAACAGTGCGTGTCATTTTTACAACACCATCAAAACAGCATGTGAGGAATATGCTGAGTACAGCTCACTCTGCCTGGTTGGTGAACATTGTGAAGAGAAGATGTGTGAGAATACAGGTGTGCATGTGGATTCAGCCAGACCAGAATGACTGTCCATCCGGACCCTCCGGGAATGGATTGCTCCTAAAATGACAGGAAATACACACTAACCAAGAGGCGAGGAAAGCAGTGAAGAATGCCATCCACAGTATAAGAATCTTCCATTGTTGTCTAGTGTATTGCTGAACTTTAGATAAATTACTTAACTTCTTCTTGACGCATTTTTCTTTTGTTTGGGCTGCTTTTTTATCTTTTCTTTAAACCCATGACAGTTTACATAGTGCAGCTTAATCCACATAAAACCACTTTGACCTAATGATTACTTTTATGAAATTAATGTGAAAATACCATTTCAACAACTAGACTTCCTCTGTATTTTTCCAGTTTTTTTCCATTCATAGCTTGTTTGGAATATTTTTCAATGATCTGATGTAATGCAAAGAAATCTGACCCCCCAAAAAGCAAAAACATTTTGAGCCTCTCTTTATCTAGGAATTAGTCATTCTTCTAGTTTCCCAAAACACTTATGTTTCAAGTTTACCTCAAGTTCACGAACAGGGAAGGCAGGTTAGAATAATAGTAATCCAAATAATTGGAACCTTCGAATAATCAGATTTTTGTTTTTCACAGTCAGCACTCTAATTTTATGGAAAAATGACAAGTAAACAATCATAACAACTTCTAAAGTGATTTTAATATTCTTAGACATCTTCAGTTGCTTAGAGTTAAACATTGTTCTTGAACCATAACACACTTTGAATATTTATTCGAAAGGTTCTATTTGCTAAAGCGAGAAAGAAAATGATATATTTAATCAATAATTTTAGTAAGAGAAGACACAAAAAGTATTTTGGCATTTAGAGAGTTAACTCTTTGCAGAGGGGAAAGTAGAATAATCAGAGTTTCTCATTTAGTTAGCCTAGACTTCTCTCTGCTTCTCAACACACACGGAAAATACCTGGCCTCTTACACACTGATGCAGCTTTACATCTCAAGTCCATGAGCACTGAGGCAGTTCCTAGGAGGCCAAATAGCATCAGCAGCCTCCTTTCTTCCTATACCCACCTGTAGCTCCTGAGTACAATGAATCAGAGAAATTCTTCCAGGTACCATAGTTTAATTGAGAGGATAGAGGCTGGAAAAACAGAGCTGACAAGGAAAAAGGAGACGACTCCAGTGTTTCCTGGGCTCCCAAGGCAAAGACCCCCAGAAAGGAAAGCTAACTTCTGCTGGCACCTCCTCCTCTTTGACACAGACGCATGCCTACACTGTATGCTGCACCATTGTCACTTCTTTTCTCACTGCTGCCCTTGAGGCTCATTCAAACTGGACTAGGTACATAGAGTGCTTATGAGCTAAACAGGACACATACTGAATGAATGATCTTGAGTCACA
This sequence comes from Kogia breviceps, assembly GCF_026419965.1. Lineage (NCBI taxonomy): Eukaryota > Metazoa > Chordata > Mammalia > Artiodactyla > Physeteridae > Kogia > Kogia breviceps. Next base: position 37,370,023 of record NC_081321.1, on the reverse strand, counting down.
TCTTTGTCTAGGAAATCATCTTTGGGTCCCATGATTTATTATGGAAGTGTTCAATAAATGTTTGTTGACTAAGTGCATGTATCCATGCCACCTACTGACATGAGGCTTAATTCTGATTGTTGGATGACTTATTCCCCTTTGCTTCTGAATCATTTCCTCTGCAGAGTTCAGGGATCCTAGGGTGCTAGGAATTGCCGCTTTAGGAATTACATAAGACGATCCTGAACTCAAAGAGGTCTGGAAAACTTCTATAGAAGCTTGGGTTTTTCCATTCTCTATCCTGGGCTCATTCCAATTTTGTCAATGACTTTCACTTATTCTCCTAAGCGTCCATCTGTCAGCTGAAACTCTATTGTGCCTTTAAGTGAAATTCTTTTATAGGTGAACATACAATATGTGTGCCAAAATCCATCAGAAATTGAAGTACTATGGTGAGAAAGTAAATTACTAGGAAGTTGGTGTGGGTTTGGGGGTTTTGTTTTGTTTTTAGGTAAAAAGAGTGTGCTTGTCCTTTGCTGTAATGCTCTGTATATACATGATTGTCTTAAAATGTAATAACTTTTAGACAGATTGCAGATTTTTATTTACGTGTTTAACATTCATGTGGCTTGACTTGGATCCAGATCTTTGAACCTCTGGTCCTCTCATGCCAAGAATGGGACAGGACAGGAGACTGTCTGCCGTTGGAGACTTTAATGACCCTTTCCCATTCTGCTGCATTCACACTGCCTTCATCGCCTCGAGTTTGCCTCCTAATTCCTGCTCATGCTTAGAGCCAACAGAGCCTCTTTAACCTCCACGCCCTGGTGTCATCTTCCTTGAGAACAGCATTATTGTAGGTTCAAGTGCCGTTAGGGGTTGAAGAACTGTGTAGCAGAATGTTGTCGTGCTTAATGCAACCTACACAGAGCCATTAGACACTGATGAGTCAGAAGGAAAATATTCTCTGTCAATAGGAAAATATTTTGCCAAATATGAATCCACCTAGATAGATTTCTTTAATAAGATTAAATCTGTTTGATAACAAGGTTATGTGTGTGCTTTGTAAATCAAAACCCTCTGAACGACCTTCATGTACACTTCTTTCACGTCCCACAGTTTCTGACAATACCTTGCACACTTCTCAGAGCATAAGGACTGAAATCATATCCATTGGTGCTTCTCACAAGAGCAGTGGTGATTTGGGGGGGCAGTTTTAAAAATATATATAATTACTACTCATTCATTGGAAAATAAATTGAAGTTAAGAAGTAGAAGAAAATTAAAATTCTCATAACTCTACCACCCAAGAATTAAGCATTATTGGCATTTTGTCTGAAAACTTTCAGACTTTTTCTATGCATATATGTATGTATTTTCCAAAGATGGGAGCATATTGTTCATACTCTATACAGATACCTTTAACATAATTCTTTTTTTTTTTTTTTTTTTTTTACCCCATTACGCGGGCCTCTCACTGTTGTGGCCTCTCCCGTTGCGGAGCACAGGCTCTGGACGCGCAGGCTCAGCGGCCATGGCTCACGGGCCCAGCCGCTGCGCGGCATGTGGGATCCTCCCGGACCAGGGCACGAACCCGTGTCCCCTGCATCGGCAGGCGGACTCTCAACTACTGCGCCACCAGGGAAGCCCTAATCTAATTCTTGCACTTAACAATTTATCAAGATATTTTCCTATGTCAATAAACATTCCTATGTCAATATTATTTTAATGGTGGCATAGAATTCCTTTGGATAGAGGTATTCTAGATTCTACAGTTAGACTGTCTTAAAAAACTCACTCCTATAAGTAGCACTGCCATAAACTTCTTCAGCTAAGTATTTGTTTTCTTAGGATTAATGATTTCCTTATGACAAATTACTAGATGTAAAAGTGCTGGTTCAAAATGTATGGATACCAAGGGGGAAAGGGGTAGGATGGGAGGAATTGGGAGACTGGGATTGACACATATATATTACTGATACTATGTATAAAATAGACAACTGATGGGAACATACTGTATAGCACAGGGAACTCTACCTAATGCACTGTGGTAACCTAAATGGCAGGGAAGTCCAAAAGGTAGGGGTTATCTGTATGTGTATGGCTGATTCATTTTGTTGTGCAGTGGAGGCTAACACAACATTGTAAAGCAACCATACTTCAATAAAACTTAATTTTAAAAAGTGCTGGTTCAAAGGCTCTATGTATTTTTAAAAGCTTCGACATTTAGAGTGACAGCAATTTCTGAAGTAAATCCCTTGCTATTGTTGCCATCTGACTTGGACTTTTGGAACAGACAATTTGAGGGAAAAATTTGACTAAGAAAATGTTGCAAGTCATCTCATTTTGGTTGGACAATGAAATAGTGGTATCTCTTGGTTTCCAAATGAATACTTGGCTTCTGGTTGAATATGCCTATAGGAGGTATGTTTTAAAACTAAAAAAAAGGGGGGGCATCAATAGCTGGAAAAATATTGGTACACCAGAAATGCAGAGGGTTCTATAGTGCAGTGGATTGTGCTGGACTTTTTTCTGAGCCTTCTAGGACATTAGGAGTCCCACCATATATACTAGGGGTTACTGACAATAACAGGCTACAGTAACTTGAAACCACCTTCCCAGTTAATTTTATCTCTTTCTTTACACATCATTGAAGGGCATGAAGCTGACTAGTACCAGGTACTGAATCAAGCCTCAGTGAACCACCATCAGACGAGTCAATTAACTGGGAGCTTTTACTACCCAAAGACCAATTGGGACTCCGTGTGCTCCAAAATAATCCAGTGTGCTCTTAAACTAATGGAGCTCTGGTTAAGAAGGTAAGGAAGAAAGGAGGAAACACTGTGTAGTAGATCAAGCGGAGGGCTCAGAAGAGGTAAGACAGGGCAGCGGCCAGGGCAAAGACGGCAAAAAGAGTTACATACTATTCCAGTGGTGACAAATATCAAAGGTGACAACGAATGGCTAACAACTGGGGGGAGGGGGAGAAAGGTGCACACACATGCTTTTCTAAATTTCTTCTAGAATTAGTTAATATGTTCTTACCCATACCTTAAAGAAGAGGAAAATGCCAAATGAATAAATTTAAAGTGCCTCAGAAAATGGAGATGTTCATCCTGGGTCCTGGGTGAACACCAGGTTAGTGAATACAACTTACAGAGGCAGGGGGGCTGGGCAACGGAGACAGTGCTGGGCGTTCACATGTTTTCAATTTAATATCAGTTGACGTCATTCCTCTCCCTTTCCCCTGTCCCTCACTAGGAAAGGGACCACTGCTGATGGCCAAACCATTGCATGTTCTCTTTCTGTTCACTGCCCTCTTGTGACCTCTCTTCACAGTGAAGCCTAGAGGGGACCCTGCTTACAATCCTGGGGGTCAGGGCCCCAGACTAAGAAACAAAAACAGGAGATGGAGGCCTGGGAAACGAGCTGCAATGAGAAGAACAGAGGAGTGCAAAAGAGACTAAAATACTATAGGAAGGCAAAAACAGAGAAACAAAATAAAACCGAATTGAGACAACAAAAGTTTAAAAAATTATTTTTTTTTGATACATGCATCCCAGTGTTCATTGCAGCACTGTTTACAATTGCCACGATGTGGAGGCAACCTAAGTGTCCATCAACAGATGAATGGATAAAGATGTGGTACATACACACAATGGAATATTACTCAGCTATAAAAAAGGAATGAAATCATGCCATTTGCAGCAACATGGATGGACTAGAGATTATCATACTAAGTGAAGTAAGTCAGACAGAGAAAGACAAATATAATTAGGATATCACTTATATGTAGAATCTAAAAAAATGATACATATGAACTTGTTTGCGAAACAGAAACAGACCCACAGACATAGAAAACAAATGTATGGTTACCAAAGTGGAGGGGGGAGGGATAAATTAGAAGTTTGGGATTAACGGATACAAACTACTATATATAAAATAGATAAATGACAAGGTTCTAGTGTGTAGCACAGGGAACTATATTTGATATCTTGTAATAACCTATAATGGAAAAGAATCTGAAAAAATATATATACACATATATATACAGTATATATAAAACTGAATCACTTTGCTGTACATGAAACTAACACAACATGGTAGATTAACTATATTTCAATTAAAAAAAATAAAAAGACTGGACAGACTCATCGGGGGCTCACAAGTGCAGCAGAGGAGCACAGAGAGGTGGAGGGTTTGAAGTAGGGTCCAGACTTTGAAAAAATTATCTTTTTATTGATGAAGTTATATTAAAAATATCCTTCCTAGAGAAAATTAGGGGAACACTAATATCCTCTAAATAAGGAGATTCCTTGTCAATCAAATATTTTCTAAACCCAGCACTTCTTAATTTACAATACTTCAATGGGAAAGACAAGCCAATGATTTGGGATGTTTCTTTTATAATAAGATAGGACATGACCAGTAACATGTTACATTTAACAATACTGATAGCTTATATAAATTGAGAACTTGCAAAGTGTCCAGAAAAGCATTAAGTATTTTTACTTATCACCTCATTCTATAGCTGAGGAAACTGAGTTACAGAGTGTGAAGAAATCACCCATAGACTCATACAGTGCATGATAGGTAGAGTAGGGCTTTGAACGCAGGCCCTATGAGGCCAGGGTTTATGCTTCTAACTGCTGTACTGCACTGATCACCACACAGAACAGCATCATGTGAGTGAAACAGCTAATCAGCTAGCCAGTCCCACCTCCTCTGACATGCTTTGTAAAGATTTTTTGTTTCAATGAACACCCAGTGGTCTCCTATGAAACTGATTTTTTTAAGTATTATTGCATATTGTGGGTTCCCAAAAAGTGCCAACCAAATAAGAGCAGCTGTTCAGAGTGTTTTGATTATACCTGTATGAATAAAAGGAGAAATCTTTTATGATTTTACCCTAAATATCTTCCATGAAGGATGTTGGCTACTACCAACAGTCTTTCCTAAAATGAATCCCACTTTTTTCATTGAGGTAGAGTTGAATTACAATATTGTGTGACTTTCAGGTGTACAGCAAAGTGATTCAGTTATACGTATGTATCTATTCTGTTTCAGATTCTTTTTCATTGTAGCTTATTACAAGATATTGAACATAGTTCCCGGTGCTAGAGAGTAGGTCCTTGTTGTTTAAAAATGAATCCCATTTTAAATACTCAAAGAACCTAGAGTAAAAATAGAAAAACAAAAGAAGTGTGACAATTAAATTAGCCTATTTGATTCGCCTTGCAAACAAATGAATAAGAGTGCAAAAAGCTAGAGGATTTCTCTGTGTTCTCCACGTGGGGGCGTAGTTAGTCCTCTGAGTACTTAGGAACAAGCCTGTAGTTTTGAGGGAGGGTGTATCTATCAGACAAGGGAAGCACCAGAGCCAGGAACAAGGATGAGAGAGCAAGACCAGAAAACCCTGTAGAAACATCAGCTGTGTTGGGGATGGCGTTGGGGGGTGGGGTTGATGATTTTCACTAACGGCTCCTGAGTCCTCTAGTCCAGGGGTCCCCAAACCCCGGGCTGCAGACTGGTAGCAGTCCTCGGCCTGTTAGGAGCTGGACGGCAAAGCAGGTTGTGAGCGGCGGGCGAGCGCGCCCCATCACTGCCTGAACCACCCCCAACCCCCCTGCCCCAGGTCCATGGAAAAATTGTCTTCCATGAGACCGGTCCCTGATGCCAAAAAGGTTGGGGGCCACTGCTGTATAGTCCATCCTCACAGGCCTGTGCGACATTCCCCTGGGTTGGCAACAACGGTGACCAGACTTCGGATACTGACAGGGACGTCCTCTATTTTTGCAGAAGTTCTTTTGTAAAAACAATCGCAACACTGCTGCTGTCCTTTGCCCACAGCAAGGATGAGTGTGTTTCTCTTCTCCTTCAAGACTATCCATTCTGGGTCTCTTCTCCCCAGTCCGGGGGATAGCTCTTCATGAGACACACAAGCGACTGTCAGGTGACGGAGCTGTGAGCCCTCACAGGATGCACACATTTTCAAATAGCCTGGTGACATCATTCCATAGCCATTTCCCGGGTTGGGGTGGAAAAAAGTCCAGAGGAAGATAAAGATAAAAAACAGAAGGTAGATAGCCACTTTAGCACAGAGCAAAGCCCCAGGGCGGGAGAAAGACCAAGGTGAGGGAAGCTTCTATTTTCCCTTCCTCTCTCCCTCCCCTGATAATAGTTCTGAAACCCAGGATCTACATTTTCTTTAGAGCACCAGGGACACAAGCATTTACAAGAGAAACAAGGTCAGAGGTTTGTTAAAGATATCAGAGCCTGAGGAAGACTCCTGGGTGAGAATGACAAATACCTCTTGACATTTGTTTATTTTCTGCCTCCAAAATCTTCAACATGTTTATCTCAAGAAGTGCTGAGGGACGCCCTTCTTCCCCTTTGCAGGATAATGGAGAGATGTGGGCGATGCTCTACTCCAATCACTCCTACACCTGCCCCTATTGTTACACAATGCCCTGCTCATTACAGCAGGTGGATTGAGGTAAAGCAGTTCATACTCAAGTTCTGACAGTAGATGTCAGGACTAACCTTGCTCATTTCGTTTACTGCATCTGCTTTAACAGAAGCAGAATTCAGGTTATTTGTCCACAACAGGAAATATCTAATATAGTACTTTTAAAGAAAATACGTCATTAGACACTTACCTTAAAAAAATCCATGAGATTAGTTCAAGATGGCTGAGCAGAAGGACATGCACTGACTCCCTCTTGCGGGAGCACCGAAATCACAACTAAGTGCTGAACAATCATCAACAAGAAGACACTGGGACTCACCAAAAAAGGCACCCCACATCCAAAGACAAAGGAGAAGCCACATTGAGATGGTAGGAGGGGTGCAATCACAATAAAATCAAATCCCATAATCACTGGGTGGGTGACTCACAAACTGGAGAACAATTATACCACAGAAGTGCACCCACTGGAGTGAAGGTTCTGAGCCCCACGTCACGCTTCCCAACCTGGGGGTCCAGCAACAGGAGGAAGAATTTCTAGAGAATCAGACTTTGAAGGCTGGCAGGATTTGATTTCAGGACTTTGACAGGACTGGGGGAAACAAAGACTCCACTCTTGGATGGCACACACAACGTAGTGTGTGCATCAGTACCAAGGGGAAGGAACGGTGATGCCATAGGAGATTGAATCAGACTTACCTGATAGTGCTGGAGGGTATCCTGCCAAGGCAGAGTGTGGTTGTAGCTCACGGTGTGGACAAGGACACTGGTAGCAGAAGTTCTGGAAAGTACTCCTTGGAGTGAGCCCTCCCAGGGTCCATCATTAGCTCCACCAAAGAGCCTGTAGCCTTCAGTGCTGGGTTGCCGCAGGCCCCAAAACCGACAGGAACGTGCTGTATAAAAAAAATAAAATTCAAAAAAAAAAAGTTAGAGTAAATCCTGTGTTCTCATCACAAGGATAACATTTTTTTTCTTTAATTTTGTATCTCTATGAGGTGATGTATGCTTTCTAAACTTCCTATGGTAATGATTTCATGAGGTATGCTAGTCAAATCGTTATGCTGGAGACTTTAAACTTATACAGTGTTGTAGGTCAGTCATATGTCAATGAAAGTGGAAGGACAAAAAATCCAAATTTCTTCTTGGGAAGGAAGAGGTTAGAGGATTTGCCCACATTTATGGAGACGTGAAATGCAAAGGGAAAACATTGCCAAATTTCAGATAGCTTTTCTTCCTCATCAAACTCCCAGACACATACTTCTCAGTACATGCCTGAAGAAAATAAAAGACAAGGCTTGGAGTGGAAAGGAAAAAAATTGTTATTTCATTATATCAAAATTACATCTCAGGATTTGACAGAGCTAGCTTTAATTAGGTGTTTTATTTTTTAATAGACGATTTTTTTGGAGCAGGTTTAGGTACACAGAAAAGTTGAGTAGCAGGTACAGAGATTCCCCACATCACTCCTTCCCCACCGGCAGCCCCCACCCCTGCCATGCAGAGCCTCCCTTACAATCAACATCCTGCACCAGGCTGGCACACCTGTCAAAAGGGATGAGCTTATTTTATCACATCATTATCACCGAAGTTCACAGAGTTCACTCTTGGTGTTATACATTTTATGAATTTGGACAAACATATAATGACATGTATCCCCCATTACAGGATCATGTAAAGTAGTTTCACTGCCCTAAACATCTCTGTGCTCTCCCTATTCATTGCTCCCTCCCTCCAACCCCTGGCAACCAGTAATTCTTTTACTGTCTTCAAAGCTGTGCCTTTTCCAGATTGTCATATATCTGGATATCATACAGGATGGAGCCATTTCGGATTGGCTTCTTCCACTTAATAATAGGCATTTTAAGGTTTCTCCATGTCTTTTCATAGCTTGATAATTCATTTCTTTTTACCACTTAATAATATTCCATTGTCTGCATGTACCATAGTTTATTTATCTATTCACTTACTGAAGGCCATCTTGATGACTTCCAAGGTTTGGCAATTATGAATAAAGCTACTATAAACATCTGTGTGCAGGCTTCTGTGTGACCATAAGTTTTCAGCTCATTTGGGTAAAAAATGAGGAGCACAATTGTTGGATCATATGGTAAGAATTTGTTTAGCTTTGTAAAAAGTTTTTCCAAAAGTTCAGTTTTCGAAAGTGTCTTCTAAAGGGGCTGTACCCTTGTACCATCAATAAATGAGAGTTCCTGTTGATCCATATCCTCTCCAGAATTTGCTGTTTCCAGTGTTTCGGATTTGGGACATTCTAATACGTTTGCACTGGTATCTCTTTGTTTTAATTTGCCATTCCCTAATGACATATAATATTGAGCATATTTATGTATGCTTATTTGCTATCTATTCAGTGTCTTAAAGCAATATAGCTACTTCCTCTTTCTTTTGATTAATGTTAGCATTGTTTATCTTTCTACATCCTTTTACTTTTACTCTATAAGTATCCTTATATTTAAAATAAGTTTCTTCCCCTACACTGTTGGTAGGAATGTAAATTGGTGCAGCCACTATGGAAAACAGTATAGAGGTTCCTTAAAAAACTAAAAATAGAGTTACCATATGATCCAGTGAACCCACTCCTGGGCATATCCAGAGAAAACTCTAATTCAAAAAGATACACAGTCACTTCTCGGAGCACAGAGTCAACTCCCTGGGCGTTGCGGCGTCAGTTTCATGGGCACGAGCAATCTGAGCCGTGTGGCTGACAGGGCCTTGGTGATCTGGCTGGGTGTCAGGCTTGTGCCTGACAGTTCAGGACATTGGTCCACCAGAGACCTCCTGGCTCCATGTAATAGACAGCGAATGCTCTCTCAGAGAGCTCCATCTCAAAGCTAAGAACCAGCTCCACTCACCACTAGCAAGCTACAGTGGTGGGCACCCTATGCCAAACAATTAGCAAGACAGGAACACAACACCACCCATTAACAGAGAGGGCTAAAATCATAATAAGGTCACAGACACCGGAAAACACATCACCGGAAGCAGTCCTGCTCAACAGAAAGACAAGGTAAGCCTCATGCACCAGAACACAGGTATCAGTCCCCTCCACCAGGAAGCCTACACAACACACTGAACCAACCTCACCCACTGTGGGCAGACACCAAAAATGACAGGAATTACAAGCCTGCAGCCTGCAAAAAGGAGACTCCCAAAACAGTAAGTTAAGCAAAATGAGAAGACAGAGAAACACACAACACATGAAGGAGCAAGGTAAAAACCCACCAGGCCAAAACAAGGAAATAGGCAGTATACCTGAAAAACAATTCAGAGTAATGACAGAGAAGATGATCAAAAATCATGGAAATAGAATGGAGAAAATAGAGGAAACATTTAACAAGGACCTAGAAGAACTAAAGAGCAAACAAACATTGATGAACAACACAAGAAATGAAATTTAAAATTATCTAGAACGAATCAATAGCAGAATAACTGAAGCAGAAGAATGGATAAGTGACCTGGAAGATAAAAGAGTGGAAATAACTACTGAAGAGCAGAATATCTATCATTAATCTGAATTTTTTTCAGGTAGACTGCCTATTTCCTTTTTTTTTTTTTTTAACATCTTTATTGGAGTATAATTGTTTTACAATAGTGTTAGTTTTTCCTTTACAACAAACTGAATCAGTTATACATATACATATGTTCCCATATCTCTTCCCTCTTGCATCACCCTCTCTCCCACCCTCCCTATCCCACCCCTCTAGGTGGTCACAAAGCACAAAGGTGATCTCCCTGTGCTATGAAGCAGCTTCCCATTAGCTATCTAATTTACATTTGACAGTGTGTATATGTCCCTGCCACTCTCTCACTTCGTCTCAGCCCACCCTTCCCCCTCCCCATATCCTCAAGTCCATGCTCGAGTAAGTCTGTGTTTTATTCCCGTCCTACCACTAATCTCTTCATGACATTTTTTTCCCTTAGAGTCCATATATATGTGTTAGCATACGGTATTTGTTTTTCTCCTTCTGACTTACTTCACTCTGTATGACAGACTCCAGGTCCATCCACCTCATTATAAATAACTCAGTTTCATTTCTTTTTATGGCTGAGTAATATTCCATTGTATATATGTGCCATATCTTCTTTATCCATTCATCTGTTGATGGACACTTAGGTTGCTTCCATGTCCTGGCTATTGTAAATAGAGCTGCAATGAATATTTTGGTACATGAGTCTTTCTGAATTATGGTTTTCTCAGGGTATATGCCCAGTAGTGGGATTGCTGGGTCGTATGGTAGTTCTATTTGTAGTTTTTTAAGGAACCTCCATACTGTTCTCCATAGCGGCTGTATCAATTTACATTCCCACCAGCAGTGCAAGAGGGTTCCCTTTTCTCCACACCCTCTCCAGCATTTATTGTTTCTAGAGTTTTTGATGATGGCCAATCTGACCGGTGTGAGATGATATCTCATTGTAGTTTTGATTTGCATTTCTCTAATGATTAGTGAGGTTGAGCATTCTTTCATGTGTTTGTTAGCAATCTGTATATCTTCTTTGGAGAAATGTCTATTTAGTTCTTCTGCCCATTTTTGGATTGGGTTGTTTGTTTTTTTGTTATTGAGCTGCATGAGTTGCTTATAAATTTTGGAAATTAACCCTTTGTCAGTTGCTTCATTTGCAAATATTTTCTCCCATTATGAGGGTTGTCTTTTGGTCTTGTTTATGGTATCCTTTGCTGTGCAAAAGCTTTTAAGTTTCATTAGGTCCCATTTGTTTATTTGTGTTTTTATTTCCATTTCTCTAGGAGATGGGTCAAAAAGGATCTTGCTGTGATTTATGTCGTATAGTGTTCTGCCTATGTTTTCCTCTAAGAGTTTGATAGTGTCTGGCCTTACATTTAGGTCTTTAACCCATTTTGAGTTTATTTTTGTGTATGGTGTTAGGGAGTGTTCTAATTTCATACTTCTACAGGTAGCTGTCCAGTTTTCCCAGCACCACTTATTGAAGAGGCTGTCTTTTCTCCACTGTGTTTCCTTCCCTCCTTTATCAAAGATAAGGTGACCATATGTGTGTGGGTTTATCTCTGGGCTTTCTATCCTGTTCCATTGATCTATATTTCTGTTTTTGTGCCAGTACCATACTGTCTTGATTACTGTGGCCTTGTAGTATAGTCTGAAGTCAGGGACCCTGATTCCTCCAGCTCCATTTTTCATTCTCAAGATTGCTTTGGCTATTCGGGGTCTTTTGTGTTTCCATACAAATTGTGAAATTTTTTGTTCTAGTTCTGTAAAAAATGCCACTGGTAATTTGATAGGGATTGCATTGAATCTGTAGATTGCTTTGGGTAGTAGAGTCATTTTCACAATGTTGATTCTTCCAATCCAAGAACATGGTATATTTCTCCACCTATTTGTATCATCCTTAATTTCTTTCATCAGTGTCTTATAGTTTTCTGCATACAAGTCTTTTGTCTCCTTAGGTAGGTTTATTCCTAGATATTTTATTCTTTTTGTTGCAGTGGTAAATGGGAGTGTTTTCTTAATTTCACTCTCAGATTTTTCATCATTAGTTTATAAGAATGCCAGAGATTTCTGTGCAATAATTTTGTATCCTGCAACTTTACCAAATTCATTGATTAGCTCTAGTAGTTTTCTGGTAGCATCCTTAGGATTCTCTATGTATAGTATCATGTCATCTGCAAACAGTGACAGCTTTACTTCTTCTTTTCCTATTTGGATTCCTTTTATTTCTTTTTCTTCTCTGATTGCTGTGGCTAGAACTTCCAAAACTATGTTGAATAAGAGTGGTGAGAGTGGGCAACCTTGTCTTGTTCCTGATCTTAGTGGAAATGTTTTCAGTTTTTCACCATTGAGAACAATGCTAGCTGTGGGTTTGTCATATATGGCCTTTATTATGTTGAGGAAAGTTCCCTGTATGCCTACTTTCTGCAAGGTTTTTATCATAAATGAGTGTTGAATTTTGTCAAAAGCTTTCTCTGCATCTATTGAGATGATCATATGGTTTTTCTCCTTCAGTTTGTTGATATGGTGTATCACGTTGATTGATTTACGTATATTGAAGAATCCTTGCATTCCTGGAATAAACCCCACTTGATCATGGTGTATGATCCTTTTAATGTGCTGTTGGATTCTGTTTGCTAATATTTTGTTGAGGATTTTTGCATCTATGTTCATCAGTGATATTGGCCTGTAGTTTTCTTTCTTTGTGACGTCTTTGTCTGGTTTTGGTATCAGGGTGATGTTGGCCTCATAGAATGAGTTTGGGAGTGTTCCTCCCTCTGCTATCTGTTGGAAGAGTTTGAGAAGGATAGGTGTTAGCTCTTCTCTAAATGTTTGATAGAATTCGCCTGTGAAGCCATCTGGTCCTGGGCTTTTGTTTGCTGGAAGATTTTTAATCACAGTTTCAATTTCAGTGCTTGTGATTGGTCTGTTCATATTTTCTATTTCTTCCTGGTTCAGTCTCAGCAGGTTGTGCATTTTTAAGAATTTGTCCATTTCTTCCAGGTTGTCCATTTTATTGGCATACAGTTGCTTGTAGTAATCTCTAATAATCTTTTGTATTTCTGCAGTGTCAGTTGTTACATCTCCTTTTTCATTTCTAATTCTATTGATTTGAGTCTTCTCCCTTTTATTCTTGATGAGTCTGGCTAATGGTTTATCAATTTTATTTATCTTCTCAAAGAACCAGTTTTTAGTTTTATTGATCTTTGCTATTGTTTCCTTCATTTCTTTTTCATTTATTTCTGATCTGATCTTTATGATTTCTTTCCTTCTGCTAAATTTGGGGGTTTTTTGTTCTTCTTTCTCTAATTGCTTTAAGTGCAAAGTTAGGTTGTTTATTCGAGATGTTTCCTGTTTCTTAAGGTATGATTGTATTGCTATAAACTTGCCTCTTAGAACTGCTTTTGCTGTATCCCATAGGTTTTGGGTCATTGTGTCTCCATTGTCATTTGTTTCTAAGTATTTTTTGATTTCCTCTTTGATTTCTTCAGTGATCACTTCGTTATTAAGTAGTGTATTGTTTAGCCTCCATGTGTTTGTATTTTTTACAGATCTTTTCCTATAATTGATATCTAGTCTCATAGCGTTGTGGTCGGAAAAGATACTTGATACGATTTCAATTTTCTTAAATTTGCCAAGGCTAGATTTGTGACCCAATATATGATCAATCCTGGAGAATGTTCCATGGGCACTTGAGAAAAATGTGTATTCTGTTGTTTTTGGATGGAATGTCCTATAAATATCAATTAAGTCCATCTTGTGTAATGTATCATTTAAAGCTTGTGTTTCCTTATTTATTTTCATTTTGGATGATCTGTCCATTGGTGAAAGTGGGGTGTTAAAGTCCCCCATTATAATTGTGTTACTGTCGATTTCCCCTTTTAAGGCTGTTAGTATTTGCCTTATGTATTGAGGTGCTCCTATGTTGGGTGCATAAATATTTACAATTGTTATATCTTCTTCATGGATCGATCCCTTGATCATTATGTAGTGTCCTTCTTTGTCTCTTGTAATAGTCTTTATTTTAAAGTCTATTTTGTCTGATATGAGAATTTCTACTCCAGCTTTCTTCTGATTTCCATTTGCATGGAATATCTTTTTCCATCCCCTTACTTTCAGTCTGTATGTGTCCCTAGGTCTGAAGTGGGTCTCTTGTAGACAGCATATATATGGGTCTTGTTTTTGTATCCATTCAGCCAGTCTGTGTGTTTTGGTGGGAGCATTTAATCCATTTACATTTAAGGTAATTATTGATATGTATGTTCCTATTGCCATTTACTTAATTGTTTCGGGTTGTTCTTGTAGGTCTTTTCCTTCTCTTGTGTTTCTTGCCTAGAGAAGTTCCTTTAGGATTTGTTGTAGAGCTGGTTTGGTGGTGCTGAACTCTCTCAGCTTTTGCTTGTCTGTAAAGTTTTTAATTTCTCCATCAAATCTGAATGAGATCCTTGCTGGGTAGAGTAATCTTGGTTGTAGGGTTTTTTCCTTCATCACTTTAAATATGTCCTGCCACTCCCTTCTGGCTTGTAGAGTTTCTGCTGAAAGATCAGATGTTAATCTTATGGGGATTCCCTTGTGTGTTATTTGTTGTTTTTCCCTTGCTGCTTTTAATATGTTTTCTTTGTATTTAATTTTTGACAGTTTGATTATTATGTGTCTTGGCGTGTTTCTCTTTGGGTTTATCCTATATGGAACTCTCTGTGCTTCCTGGACTTGATTGATTATTTCCTTTCCTATATTAGGGAAGTTTTCAACTATAATCTCTTCAAATATTTTCTCAGTCCCTTTCTTTTTCTCTTCTTCTTCTGGGACCCCTATAATTCGAATGTTGGTGCGTTTAATGTTGTCCCAGAGGTCTCTGAGACTGTCCTCAGTTCTTTTCATTCTTTTTTCTTTCTTCTGCTCTGCAGTAGTTATTTCCACTATTTTATCTTCCAGGTCACTTATCCGTCCTTCTGCCTCAGTTATTCTGCTATTGATCCCATCCAGAGTATTTTTAATTTCATTTATTGTGTTGCTCATCGTTTCTTGCTTCCTCTTTATTTCTTCTAGGTCCCTGTTAACTGTTTCTTGCAAATTGTCTATTCTATTTCCAAGATTTTGCATCATCTTCACCATCATTATTCTAAATTCTCTTTCAGGTAGATTGGCTATTACCTCTTCATCTGTTAGGTCTGGTATGTTTTTATCTTGCTCCTTCATCTGTTGTGTGTTTTTCTGTCTTCTCATTTCACTTATCTTACTGTGTTTGGGGTCTCCTTTTTGCACGCTGCAGGTTTGTAGTTCCTGTTGTTTTTGGTGGCTGTCCCCAGTGGCTAAGGTTGGTTCAGTGGGTTGAGTAGATTCCCTGGTTGGGGGGACTAGTGCCTCTGTTCTGGTGGATGAGGCTGGATCTTGTCTTTCTGATGGGCAGGTCCTCGTCTGGTGGTGTATTTGGGGATGTTGGTTACCTTGTTATGATTTTAGGCAGCCTCTCTGCTAATGGATGGGGCTGTAGACCTGTCTTGCTCTTTGTTGGGGATAGGGTGTCCAGCACTGTTCTTTGCTGGTCCTTGATTGAAGCTGGGTCTTGAGATGGAGATCTCTGGGAGATTTTCGCCACCTGATATTACGTGGAGCTTGGAGGTCTCTTGTGGACTAGTGTCTTGAGGTTGGTTCTCCCACCTCAGGGACACCGCCCTGGTGCCTGGCTGGGGCGCCAAGAACCTTTAATCCACGCGGCTCAAAATAAAAGGTAGAATAAATAGAAAGGAAAGAAAAGGAAGGAAGGAGGGAGGGAGGGAAGGAAGGAAGAAAGGAAGGAAGAAATGAAGGAAGGAAGCAAGAAAGGAAGGAAGGAAGGTGCAGAGGAAGAAAGGGAGGAAGGAAGAGAGGAAGGGAGGAAAGAAGGGGGAAGGAAGGGAGAAAGGAGGGAAGGAGGGAAGAAAGGAAGGAAGAAAGAAAGGGAGAAGACAGAGTAGTATAAAGTATAGTTATTAAAATAAAAAATAATTATTAAGAAGAAAAATTTCCTTTAAAAACAAACAAACAAACAAACAAAAAAAACAGAAAAATGGGTCGGTCTAACCCTAGGACAAATGGTGAAAGCAAAGCTATACAGACAAAATCTCACACAGCAGCACACACATACACACTCACAAAAAGAAAAAAAAAGGGAAAATAATAGTATATCTTGCTCCCAAAGTCCACCTCCTCAACTTGGGATGATTCGTTGTCTATTCAGGTTTTCAACAGCTGCAGGGCACTTAAAGTTGATTGTGGAGCTTTAATCCGCCGCTTCTGAGGCTGCTGGGAGAGACCGCCCCCTCTCCTCTCTGTTCGCACAGCTCCTGGGGTTCAGCTTTGGACTTGGTCCCGCCTCTGCGTGTAGGTTGTCCGAGTGCCACTGCCCTTCGCTCAGACAGGACGATGTTAAAGGAGCAGTTGATTCGGGGGCTCCAGCTCACTCAGGCTTGGGGGAGGGAGTGGCACAGGGGCGGGGCGAGTCCGCGGCGGCAGAGGCCGGCGTGACGCTGCACAGGCCCAAGGCGCGCCGTGCGTTCTCCCGGGGAAGCTGTCCCTGGATCCCGGGACCCCGGCAGTGGCGGGCCGCACGGGCTCATGGGAGGGCCGGTGTGGAGAGTGACCTGCGCTCGCACACAGGCCTCTTGGTGGTGGCAGCAGCAACCTTAGCGTCCGACACCCGTCTCTACTGTCCGTGCCGACAGACGCGGCTCGCGCCCGTTTCTGGAGTTCCTCTACACGGTGCTCTTAATCCCCTCACCTCACACCCGAGGAAGCAAAGAGGCAAGAAAAAATCTCTTGTCTCTTCGGCAGCTCCGCGCCCGCCCCTGGGGCTCCTTCAAGCGGCGCACTTAATCCCCTCTCCTCGCGCCCAGGCAGCAAAGAGGGAGGAAAAGGTCTCTTGCCTCTTCGGCAGCTCCAGACTTCTCCCGAACTCCCTCCCGGCCTGCCGTGGCACACTAGCCCCCTTCAAGCTGTCTTCACTCTGCCAATTCCAGACCTTTCCCTGGGATCCGACTGAAGCCTGAGCCTCAGCTCCTGGCCCCGCCCGCCCCGGCAGGCGAGCAGACAAGCCTCTCGGACTGGTGAGTGCCGGTCGACACCGATCCTCTGCGGGAATCTCTCTGCTTTGCCCTCCGCACCCCTGTGGCTGCGCTCTCCTCCGCGGCTCCGGAGCTTCCCCCTCCGGCGCCCGCAGTCTCCGCCCGCGAAGGGGCCTCTAGTGTGTGGGAGTCTTTCCTCCTTCACGGCTCCCTCCCACTGGCGTAGGTCCCGTCCCTATTCTTTTGTCCCTGTTTATTCTTTTTTCTTTTGCCCTACCCAGATATGTGGGGAGTTTCTTGCCTTTTTGGAGGTCTGAGGTCTTCTGCCAGCGTTCGGTGGGTGTTCTATAGGAGAAGTTCCACGTGTAGATGTATTTCTGATGTCTCTGTGAGGAGGAAGGAGATCTCCGCGTCTTACTCTTCCGCCATCTTTAAGCCGTCTCTGCCTATTTCTTTTTTATTTGTTTGGTCTGGTGGGTTTTTACCTTCATCCTTCATCTGCTGTTTATTTCTCTGTCCTCTCATTTTACTTAATTTACTGTGTTTGGGGCCTCCTTTTTTCATTCTGCAGGTGTGTAGTTCCCATAGTTTATGGCGTCTGCCCCCTGTGGTTAAGGTTTGTTCAGTGGGTTGTGTAGGCTTCCTGGTGGAGGGGACTGGTGCCTGTGTTCTGGGTGGATGGGGCTGGGTCTTGTCTTTCTTGTGGGCCAGACCATGTTTGGTGGTGTGTTTTGGGGTGTGTGTGAACTTATTATGATTTTAGGCAGCCTCTCTTCTAATGGGTGGTGTTGTGTTCCTGTCTTACTCATTGTTTGGCATAGGGTGTTCAGCCCTGTAGCTTGCTGGTGGTTGAGTGGAGCTGGGTCTTACTGTTGAGATGGAGATCTCTGGGAGAGCTTTTGCCATTTGATATTACTTGTAGCTTGGAGGTCTCTGGTGGACTAATGTCCTGAACTTGGCTCTCCCAACTCAGAGGCTCAGGCTTGACACCTGGATGGAGCACCAAGACCCTGTCCTCCTCCCGGCCCAGAATAAAAGAGGGAAAAAACTGAAAGAAAGAAACAATGAAACAAAATTATTAACATAAAAAATAAAGAAAAATTATTAAAAATAAAAAATACAAAGTAATAAAAAAGAGAAGAAAGGAAGAAGAGAGTAACCAAACTAAAAAACAAATCAACCAGTGATATCAAGTGCTAAAAACTATACTAAAAACAAACAAACAAAAACAAACAAACAAATGGACAGAGAGAACCCTAGGACAAGTGGTAAAAGCAAAGCTATACAGACAGAATCACCCAAAGAAGCATAGACATACACACTCACAAAAAGAGAAAAAGGAAAAAATATTTGTATATATTAAAAAAAAGAAGAGAGCAACCAAATCAATAAACAAATCTACCAATGATAATAAGCTCTAAATACTAAATTAAGATAAACATAAAACCAGAACCAAATTAGATGCAGAAAGCAAACCCCAAGTCTACAGTTGCCCTCAAAGTCCACTGCCTCAATTTTGGTATGATTCATTGCCTATTCAGGTATTCCGGAGATGCAGTATACATCAAGTAGACTGTGGAGATCTAATCCACTGCACTTGAGGCTGCTGAGAGAGATTTCCCATTCTCTTATTTGTTCTCACAGCTCCTGGGGTTCAGCTTTGGATTTGGCCCTGCCTCTGCGTGTAAGTCGCCCTCTGGTGTCTGTTCTTCGCCTAGACAGTAGGGGGTTAAAGGAGCAGCTGATTCAGGGGCTCTGGCTCACTGGGGGGGGGGGGAAGGGGTACGGTGTTGCGGGGAGCCTGTGGCAGCAGAGGCCGGCATGACGTTGCAGCAGCCTGAGGCGCGCCATTTGTTCTCCCGGGGAAGTTGTCCCTGGAGCATGGGACCCTGGCAGTGGCGGGCTGCACAGGCTCCGGGAGGGGAGGTGTGGAGAGTGACCTGTGCTCGCACACAGGCTTCTTGGTGGCGGCAGCAGCAGCAGCCTTATCGTCTCATGGCCGCCTCTGGTGTCTGCGTTGATAGCTGTGGCTTGTGCTCGTCTCTTGAGCTCGTTTAGTCGGTGCTCTGAATCCCCTCTCCTTGTGCACTCCAAAACAATGGTTTCTTGCCTCTTAAGCAGTTCCAGACTTTTCCTTGGCCTCTTTCCAGGCTAGCTGTGGCACACTAGCCCCCTTCAGGCTGTTTTCATGCAGCCAACCCCAGTCCTCTCTCTGGGATCTGACTTCCGAAACCAGAGCCTCAGCTTCCAGCCCCCACCCTCCCCAGTGGGTGAGCAGACAAGCGTCTCGGGCTGGTGAGTGCTGGTCGGCACTGGTCCTCTGCGGGAATCTCTCTGCTTTGCCCTCCACACCCTGTTGCTGAGCTCTCCTCCACAGTCTCCACTTGCAAACGGGCTTCTAGTGTGTGGAAACCTTTCCTCCTTCACGGCTCCCTCCCACTGGTGCAGGTCCCGTCCCTATTCTTTTGTCTCTGTTTTTTCTTTTGCCCTACCCAGCTACCTGGGGAGTTTGTTGCCTTTTGGGAAGTCTGAGGTCTTCTGCCAGCGTTCGGTGGGTGTTCTGTAGGAGCTGTTCCTCATGTAGATGTCTTTCTGATGTATTTGTGGGGAGGAAGGTGATCTCCATGTCTTACTCCTCTATCATCTTGAAGATCCCTAGACATTTATTCTTCTCTGAGATTCCTGGATCTATAGTTTGATATCTGACCTTAATTTGGAAGAAATTCTCAGTTATCATTGCTTCAGATATTTCTGTCCCTTTCTCTGCATCTTCTTCTGGTATTCCCATTATGAGTATGTTACACTTTTTGTAGTTGTCCCACAGTTCTTGGAAATTGTTTTCTGTTTTACTTTTCTTTTCCAGTCTTTTTTCTCTTTGCTTTTCCACTTTGGAAGTTTCTATTGACATAGACTCAAGTTCAAGCTCAAAGATTGTTTCCTCAGTTGTGTCCATTCTGCTAATGAGCCCATCAAAGGCATTCTTCATTGCTGTGAAAATGTTTTTGAACTATATCTTTTCCTTTTGACCCTTTCTTAGAATTTCCATCCCTCTGCTTACATTGCTCATCTGTTCTTACATGTTATTCACTTGATCCATTAGAGCCCTTCATATATTAATCATAGTTGTTTTAAATTCCTGATCTAAGTCTGACATCCCTGCCAAATCTGAGGCTGGTTCTCATGCTTGGCCCATCTCTTCAAACTGTGTTTTTACCTTTTAGTGTTCTTTACAATTTCTTATTGAAAGCAGACATGACGTACTGGCCTTTAGCGATGGTAAGGTGTGGAGAGGGGAACCATTCTTTAATCCTCAGTCTTTTAGTGAGCTTGTACCTCTAAGCTGTGAACTTCAGAAGTCCATGTCAGTTTCCCACACCCTCTTAGGTGGTCAGGATGGCTAGGATGGGCTGAAGTTGGGTATTTCCTTTCTCCCACATGCAAGCCTAGAAATGAATATTTCTCTTCCCTCAGATAGGTTAGGCTCTGCTAAAACCCCAATAGTTTAAGCTCTGGTAAAATGATTTCTTTTGTCCATAGACCTTGCTAAGAAGAAGAGAATGCTCTGGTAAATTTCAAATGTTTGTTTCCCCCTCCATCTGTGGGAAGCACTAGGGGATTTTCTCTAATCTTCATTGTGAGAGCTCTTGCAGGTAAAATTCACAAAAATGTAGATGCTCCCCTCTGACCAGGTCCCTCCCCGTGGAATTGCCCACACTAGGCTCCCAGCAATTTGTCAGTTTACGCTGGTTCCTGAGGATGTTTCTGCTTGTGGGATTTTGCTCTGGTAAGTTGTGATTATCTGTATCTGCCCATCTGTGTCTCCAATTTTTGGTGCAGCATTTTGCCCTATGATCTAACTTCTCTGATAGATCTAAGAAGAGCTGTTGATTTTTCAGTTTGTTCAGCTTTTTACTTACAGTTAAGATGGAGTGATGACTTCCAAGCTCCCTACATGCCAGACAGGAAACCGGAAGTCCTAATTATGCTTTTAAAGCGTTTGTCTTTTTCCCTCTTTGTGTCTCCATTGTTGAACTATTTACTCTGAGAGGCATCCTCACAAATACCAAGTTCTTCTGTTCATTTATTTATAGTTTAGTTAACAGTGATTATAGGTTAACAGGTGATTAATGTGGGAAGGGATCTTAGAAACCATCCAGTCCAACCTTATTTTTCATGTGAAAAAATAAAAGAGGTCTAGAAAAATTGTCACTTGATTAAGGTCATTTAGCTGGTTAATGTAAAGCCAAATCTCTTGGTTAGTCTGCTGCTTTTTTCACTAAAGTCCACATCTCTCCGTTTTAAAATTCTTAATTTGCCAGTCTCTCTACTTGGATTGAGTGTACACACAGTCCGCTGTCTTATGTGGAAGTCTGACTTAACCTCAAAGAAATGTCTGATTAGAAACAGTTTGTTATTGAAGACTCTACTGTTTAAATACTTAATACTTATTCCCTACCTCCGCCCCAGCTACGTAGCATCCTGCCTCCCTCATGTCTCAGAGGATGGTGATCCCACCCTCAAGGTAGACACTGTTTAGTCTAGGCCCAACCTGGAAATCCTATGTTCATTCCAATGCATAGTTTAGGAATGAACATATGACCCAATTCAGGACATTGAGACATAGGGGAAGGAGTTTCTGAAAAAGATCTCTTTGTTCCTAGAAGGTAAAAACAAGAAAAGATCGTTGCTACATCTGGATGTGAGGTCTAGATGCCCTTTGGGGACTATAAGGGGACCTAGCCAGAGGGCAAATGTGACCCACTAAGGAAGGTGCAACAGGGAGATGGAAAGAACCCAGATCTTTGAGGACATTGTTAAGCAGCTAGACTTCCTGTTATATTAGATGATAAATTCCCTTATTGTTTAAACCAGTTTAAATTGAGGCTTTATGTTACTTGTAGACAAAGTTAACCTAATGGAAAACTGTTACCAAATGCATATTATCTTATTTCTAAATTTATCTTAAATGTAAACTTTGCTTAAATTTAATATAAACCTAATTCCTAAACAGAGTGTCTGGTCAACAATAGAATATTTTCAGGGGAATCTAAGTCCTGTCTAATTTCTATGCCTACTAATCATGACCAGAGTTCTCTATTCTTTCAGGTCCAGATGTTACAAGCTGATAACCCACTGCCCCAAAATAGGCCTGCCAATTTTAGATTGTTCTGGAGCATTAAATGACTTTAACTCATACATATTCTCTCCATTCCCTGTTATCTTGTGTTCTGCTGTTTTACACATTTATATTACTTGCTCAGTCCTTAGGTATCTGTATTTAGACCCTGATAAACTGTTCTTCCCAAAGATGCTTTTAAAAAAAATCTCCACCCCCAATGCCCTTCACTGTAATAAGTTGCATAAATGATGGGCAGCTTAGAGTATCTGTATTTCTAGACACCAGGCTCTGAATAGGCCAGCGACTCTCAACACTGGCTGCCCATCAGAATCAGCTGGAGAGAGCTTAATGTCCTGATGCCCAGGCCACACCCAAGAAGTTACTCAGAATCTCTGGGAGTGGGATCCAGGCATCAGTGATTTTCTTTTAATTTAAAAATATTTTAAAATTTTGAAATAAGATAAAACTTACCAAAAAGTTGCAAAAAATATAAAGAATTTCTGTATATCATTATTCCAGATTCTCCACAGTACCTTTATCATTCTCTTTCTCTATCCCTGCCCTCCCTCCTCTTTCTATCTCTCTCTGAATACATATATTTCTCTCTATATACACATATTTCTTTTCTGAAACATTTGGGAATGGTGTCAAAGGTGTGACAGTGCTCTACTTCAAAATATTTTAGTGTGTATTTCCTAAAAACAAGAACATTCTCTTAAATAATTGTAATACAGTTATCAAAATCAAGAAATCCAAAAATCGAGAAAATCAGGAAATATGATGATTGTCATATTATCTAATCTAAAAACTTTATTCAGATTTCTCCAAATGTCCCATGGATGTCATGTTGCTGATCTAATTTCTAGTCTAGGATCCTATTCAAAATCATCATTGCATTTAGTTATCATGTCTCTTTAGTCCCCTTTAATATGGAATTGTTCTTCATATTTTTCATGACATGAAAAAAATTAAATAACAGACTAGTTATTTTGTAGAATGTTACCCTATTTGAGTTTTTTGATGTTTCCTTATGATTAAATTCAAGCTCTGCATTTTTTGGCAGGGACACCCCAGAGTGATGCTATATCCTTCTCAGTACATCATTACAGGAGGCAAGTAACAGGCATCTATATTTTGTAACTTTCCCCATATGATTCCAACATGTGCCCAAGGTTGAGAACTACTCATTTTGGCCAAGAATATATAGGGCCCTTATTTTTGAAGTTGAATATCTTTCTAACAGGTGGGACCAGAAAGTAACCAGGAAACAATCTTTTACCTCTACAAGGGGCAAATCAAACCAACAAGTCAAATGGTGATGTCAAAATGTTGGGAAGGTTGATGATAAGACTGAAGGAAAGATGCAGGATGAAGGAGTAATGAACTATCTTCCTGTTCTATCCAGTTTAAGCCTGTTTCTTAAATTGGTCCTGAATACATTACATTCTTAAAATGTACTGCAGTGCATTTGGGTCCTGCCTTCTATCATCTAGTCCTTCCATACTGAAAAAACCCTTCTCAACTCTGTGTTCCCATAGGACTGTGTTTCTTTCAAGTTGTACTTACCATACCTCCCCTTGTCTTTAATGTATTTACCTGTTTTCCCCCACTAGATTGCAAGTTTCCTGGGAGCAAAAACTTTGTCCTACTAAAACGTTATCTCCCACATTATATTGATGATTGTATATTATTAGACATTCAATGAGTGCTTGCTAAGATAGATTAAAGGAGGTTGCTAGCTCACATTTTCTTTTCTTTTTATTTTTAAACAAGAAGTTTATTTAAGAAAACAAAACACTTGATTTGAAGGGAAAACTATCTAGAACTCATTTCTTTTAGCATAATTTATCCCTTTTGAATATAGATTGACCTACATATAATAGTTACATACAAAAACATTATGATTATCCTTTACAATATCAGATATTAAAATGGTATTCAAGGATTTTTATGTTGTTTTTGTCTTTTTTTGTTCAACTGTGAGACCGAAATAACTTACTGGAATATAAAGGTAAGAGCTGAATGAACGTGTCATTAATGGAGAAAGGGGGTGTTTCCATAGAACCAGTATTTTTTTCCCCATTCCATTTCTATTAGATGTTGATCAAAACATACCTTTGGCCACTTGATTTTTTTTAAAAAGCAATATGCATGTGCACATACACCAGTTACTTTATCTGTGGTAAACAGTTTCATTTAGCAAATATTGAGCATCTGCTATGTGTCAGGCAGTATTGTGGGCTCCGAAGCACATATAGAGCAAAACAAAGATGTCTGTTCTCAAGGGGTCTATCTTCATTCCCAGGAAAATGACAATCTTACCATTCTTTCTCTCATCTATCCCTGTCCCTCTCCACTGGCAATTCCTATGCTATGGAAAATTGTTGTAATTATACTTCATCATAATGATCTTTTGTTGAAGTTACCATATGTTAAATCCAATGGGTCCTCCTCTGACATAACAGTTTTTCCCCAGTCACCAGCTCTAAGCTAGAAGTGAAACTCCTATGAACTATCCTTGACATTCAGAGAGGGGAACTAGGCAGTCTTCATATCCCTGGTAAGGATCAATCTAATTTGTCCAGATTTGTCCAAGATTTAAGTCATGGTGAATGTAAAGATTCCTTCCTAATTGCAGACAATTTAAATTTATCTTTGCCATTATCAAATAGCTATGTAATGCTTTAGAAATACTGAGCTGAACTCTCTGGGAATGATCCCAGAAGATATATTGTAAGATTATAATGCAGAATAACAAAATTATCTAAACAGTCACATTGAAAGCATTTTAATAATATGTACACACAAGGCTACTTCCATCAAAGTCTCTCTTTAGATGTACTCCAAATTCTTAATTTGAAGACTATTTTATTTACTTTCTTGACTTGTTTAAATATGAAAGTTATTTTTTTAACGGACCTGAACCACACTAGGTAAAAATTTATCTCAAAAAAATTTTTCTGTCATTTTCTAATAAAGATCTAGGGTAGGACTTCCCTGGTGGCCCAGTGGATAAGAATCCTCCTGCCATGGCAGGCGACATGGGTTAAATCCCTGGTCTGGGAAGAGCCTACATGCCGCAGAGCAACTAAGCCCGTGCACCCAACTACTGAGCCTGTACTGTAGAGCTCACATGCCGCAACGACTGGAACCCTTGAGCCACAACTAGTGAAGCCCTCATGCCTAGAGCCTGTGCTCCACAACAAGAGAAGCCACTACAAGGAGAAGCCCGCACACTGCAATGAAGAGTAGCCCCCATTTGTCACAACTAGAGAAAGCCCACGTGCAGCAATGAAGACCCAATGCAGCCAAAAATAAATAAATAAAAAATTTTTAAATCTTAAAAAAAAAAAAAGATCTAGCGTAATGCTGTCCAAAAGAATTCTGTGATGATAAAAAATGTTCTAAATCTGTGCCGCTAGCCGTCTGTAGCAATGAGCATTTAAAATGGGTCTAGAATGATATAAAAACTGACTTTTTAATTCTTTTTAATTTTAATTAATTTAAAATTAAGTAATCGGGCTTCCCTGGTGGCGCAGTTGTTGCGAGTCTGCCTGCCGATGCAGTGGACACGGGTTCGTGCCCCGGTCCGAGAAGATCCCACATGCCGTGGAGCGGCTGGGCCCGTGAGCCATGGCCGCTGAGCCTGTGCGTCCGGAGCCTGCACTCCACAACAGGAGAGGCCACAACAGTGAGAGGCCCGCGTACTGAAAAAAAAAAAAAATTAAGTAATCACCTGTGTCTAGTGGCTACTGTTTTGGACACTGCAGATCCAGGGCTTCTAGACCCTAAGAGCCATTAATTCTAATTCTCCCTATGAAAAAGTTAGGAGTCCAAATTGCTACCATAGCCTCATTGCCTGTGGAGAAAAGCAGAACCATCAAAAGACATGAAGGAATCTTTCTCTTCAACTTCGCACTGGGCAGAGGTTGGGAAGAGAGATGGAATTTCTGTGTTTGTATTTAGCTTTATGGGGCTAATAAGAAAGAAAAATTAAATATCCACAAACCACCGCCTTTCCATGAATCCGTGAAATACATACTTTGTTTAATACAGAGAATTACAAGAATACCTTTCTTTCTGACATGACATAGACTCAAACAATTTCTGATTTTTCTCAGATGGAAGAATTTCCTCCTAAATCCTTTTCTCTTACTCCAAGTTAGAGTTTTATTCATTCATTCAAAAGACATCAGTTAAGCACATTTACTGTGTGTCCTTATAGTTAATAAAGTTTTTAAGTGCTGCAATCTTCTATGCAAATCTAATATGTTTATTGAATTAGCCAGTAGGGCACAAACAGAGATCCTCTTTACTATATTTCCCCAAGGACCCTTCAAACGCTCCCTCTTGCAGGTTCTTTCCTGCCCCTGGAGAAAATACCAGCATATTCCACAGCTTTTCTAGTCTCCAGCAGTCACAAGAGTAATTTCATTCTGTAGCTTGGAAAAGCATCTTCCAGTCTAACCTTGGAATGTCCATCATTTATCCCCTTTAAAGTCTCCGCTTCTCCCATCAAGGCTTGTCTGTGGCTGGAAAATCTGCAGGGTTAAGAGTTTGAGGTTGATTTCTTCCTTGCTTCTTCTAGTCCCCTACTCCTTACCCCTTACTAGCTGTTATTTTGAGCCCCTTCACAGCTGGAACAAATGGAAAAGGGGAGAAATTATGATAGTCTATTCTAACTGTATAGTACAGTCATAATCTGGGATTAGTGCTCTATTATGGCAGGTGCACAATTGTGGACTCTTGTGATATGATCAACACCCCCTAACATCATCCCAAGAGGGCTCTCTCAGTTCTTTGACTTGGACAAAGACACTGCCTCGGTTGGCCGCCATCAATCCCCCCCATCCTCCTGACTCCCAGGCTGTCCACACCTGTGTTGGGTCCTCTTGGCAGTCCAGACCATCCTCTGTTTTTGATTCAACATGTGTATCAGTAAGAATACTTTTCACTGTAACCAGTGATGTACAAGAAAATCTTTAACAACCAGGTTTCTGGGACTGGGGGGTGGGATTCCCTAATTCAGAGCGCTTGCTAATTTCTGAATTTTAAATAGTCCCATGATGGCCAATTCCAAGCTAGCAAGATGACGTCACTAAATACAGAGTTGGGAAGACATGAGCAATCAGCTCCGGTGATCTGGCTCTAGCACTTACTTCAGTAAGTGACAGATCAAACTGGCTTAGACTGTAAAGGAATATATTGGTTTAACTGGAAATCTGGGGGTGGGGTGAGAGTTTGGGCTCGCTTATTAGTTAGTTCGTGGAATTCATAAAAGACACAAGTTCTTTCTGGTTCCAGCAACAATGTCGTCTTAATTCTGAGGAGCTGCTCTTGACTTGAGTAGAGTCAGCTCCTTCGGAATCTTTTCTTGGTCTGAGCTTTGGAACTTTCAAGTAACTTAGCATCAAAGACCTTATAAATAGACTTTTCTTTAGACTATAATTTCTTTCTTCCTCTCTTAGTATAATTTTCAGGTGAAAAGAAAAGTTGTGCCAGATGATGTGTGAAGTCCTATCAACTTTCAAAGAGTTATGACCTGTTCCCACAACTTGTTTCCACGTATCCTTGTTTCTATGTACTCTTTTCCATGATGATCTCATCCTCTCACATGGTTTCAATGATCGTCTCTGTGTATTGTAGATAATTTCCAAATACGTAACTCTAGCTCTGAACTCTCTTCATCACTCCAGTACCTACATTTCCAAATGCCCAATCAACATTTTTTACATAGGCATCTCAGTGACTTCAAATTCAACCTCTCTAATCCAACTAAATCACTCTTCCCTTGTCCTTTCCAAATAAATAAATAAACAAGAGCTAAACTTTTCCTGAAGGTGTCAGTCACTGTTACGGGCACTACTACTTTCCAAGGAAAACAAATTGACTCATCTTTTGGTAACAAGGGATGATGCTGAGGTCAAACTCTGATTTAAGAAACTAGATGGCTGATAGTTTAATTCACGGAGATAGGGAAGCATGGAGGATAAAGTGGTTTGTGAAGATAAGGGTTGGAAGAGAAGGAGTGGAGCAGAGGGGAGGAGTTTCGTCTTGGACATATTAAATTTAAAGTGTGATTGTGATGTCCAAGAGACGGTGTCTGGAGACAGTAATGCTCGTTGGTCTGGTACTCAGGAGAGAGATCTGGGCTGGAAAGAAAGATGCAGTTGACGATATTCATGTGGAAGAGCACACCCAGGTAGAGAAGGCAGAGTGAGAAAAGAAAAAAAGCTAAGCTGGAGCCCGTGAGTGTGATATTGAAGGCAAGACAAGGGGGAAATGATCCTGAAAAGTTGACTGAAAAGAAGCAGAGAGGTCAGAAGAAAGCCAAGAAAATGAAGTGTTATTGACGTCAAGAGAAGAGAATGTTCGAGGGAAAGTTACAGTCTAGAGAGTCAAGTCCTGCTGAAATCTAACACCAGGTAAGGCCTGTGAAGTGTTCTCTGGGTTGGCCATAAAGAGTGCGTGGGAGATCTTCCAAATGCATTTTCAGGGGTGTGTTGGGTACAGCAGGCAGCATGAGGTGGGTGGGAAGTGAGGACATAGATGACTATTCAACAAACGGTGTTAGAAAAAGTGATAACCTTCTGGGGAGGAAGAATCAGCACAGGTGGCCAGAGTGTGAAATAAAAACAAACAAGAAATAAGTTCAAGTGCTTGTCCTCCAGGAAAATGTAAGAGAAGGCTTCATTTGAAATGCAGCCAAAAGTTCACTGGCATTTTCAGGGGCTGAAAAGTGAAGAAAGTATTTTCAATACCAGAAGGGGCATGAGTGTAACAGCAGCAAAGGGGGCTATGTACAGGGGAGCTGTAGTGTTTTCGAAAAATTAGCTAAGATTAACCAAGACGGATGAAAGAGAGGGAAACCTGGAAGTAGTAACACTGGTTAGGAAGCTCTCTTCCACTGCTCTTTTCACGGAAGTTTCAACATCTTCAAGTCCATGCTGTTTGAAAAGCATCACCACCACCATCGCCACCACTATAAAAACCTCTTCCTGCGACTCCATGTTTTTCTCTAGCTCTAGCCATAGTCTCTCCTGTTCACAACCAAATGTTTCCAAATGCTTTCTACCCATGCCTGCTGATCTCCTTCAAGCTTTCCGGAGTCAGTTTCAAGGCCCTATTATTTACGCCAACCTCCTTCTAAATTTTATCTCCGGGTTCTTTTCCACGGAGGAAGAGGAGGGGAAGGGGAAGTGGATTGCTGACGGTGCAGTCACAGTACATGCACAAGGCGGGCCTCTGTGGTTCCAGCAGGCAGAACCATTCTCTTGGCTCCCCGTGGCTGCTGCCCCCCGCCCCCAACATCATTCCTCCCTCTGTTTTACGTATCTTTGAACTCCCAATCCTCTCTCAATCTTCCAGACACTTTTTCCCCCCGAGGTTGAGGTTTTAAAATGGAAGTGTAGTTGATGTACAATCTTGTGTTAGTTTCAGGTGTATGGCAAAGTGATTCAGTTATACATATACCTATCTATTCTTTTTCATATTCTTTCCCATTATAAGTTATTACAAGGTATTGAATATAACAGGTCTCTGCTGTTTATCTATTTTATAGATAGTAGTGTGTGTCTGTTAATCCCAAACTCCTAATTTATCTCCCCTTCCCCTTTCCCCTTTAGTAACCATAAATTTATTTTCTGTGCTGTGAGTCAGTTTCTGTTTTGTAAATAAGTTCATTTGTATCATTATTTTAGATTCCACATATAAGTGATATCATGTGATATTTGTCTTTCTCCGATTTACTTCACTTAGTAGATAATCTCTAGGTCTAGCCATATTGCTTCAAATGGCATTATTTCGTTCTTTTTTATGGCTGAGTAGTATTCCAATGTATATGTACCACATCTTTTTATCCATTCATCTGTCCATGGACATTTAGGTTACATCCATGTTTTGGCTATTGGAAATAGTGCTTCCAGATACTTTTCAAACCTTTGTTCAATGCTAATTTACTTTCTGTTCTCTTTGCTAAGTTTCTCCCTTTACTACAGGGTCTTGGGAGGGCTCAGTTTTATTTTTGAAAATAGTCTAAGAGAATAGAGAAATGAAAAAGAAAAAACATTTTCCCTGCCAGATTTTTATTAGCATACCTTAAAATGAATTTACATCCAAAGACAAAATTTGTCTTTAAGTTATGAGTTATAGCATACTAAGTGTTCCCTCCCTAGGCCTTTGCCTCTAGCCAAATGTTCTGATCTTCCCTTTCCTTTCTCCTTCTTTCCATTCAGGACTCTGCTCGTATGTCCCATGCTCAGAGAGCCCTTACTTCATGAGCAGCTTATCCCAGCCAGTCACTCTTCCATCACCTGTGTTTGTTGTCTTCAAAGCATTTATCATTGGGTAAAATGAGCTTGCGGGCATCTTGCCTCTCTTG
Organism: Kogia breviceps; assembly: GCF_026419965.1. Taxonomy (NCBI): domain Eukaryota; kingdom Metazoa; phylum Chordata; class Mammalia; order Artiodactyla; family Physeteridae; genus Kogia; species Kogia breviceps. The sequence goes on along the minus strand of NC_081321.1, from coordinate 37,339,557 downwards.
TTCATGGTGAAATCTCAGGAGGCTTGAATAATGCCTGACCCACAGTAAATGTGCAATAAATATTACCTGTATAATGTATTGATTCAATGAAGTACATTCATAATGGTTGTAGCTTTTATTCTCGAAATGAGTAATATCCTTTCCCTCCTTTCTCAAAAATTAGCAGAAAATGTAGTTTAAGTAGTTACTTTTAGGTCCTATTTGTGGAATTTAATTCTTTGAAAACTTCCATCATCATGTCACATTTTGACTCAAGGAACATTTACTAAACACTTACTAAGGGCAGGTGTGGTAGAAGACACAGAGAAGTAAGTGGCAGTCCCTTTGTTCTGCTGAACTCACGTGGCTCCCTGAGCCTCATCACATCAGATGAAATGTTCTAAACTGGCCTCCGAGAGCTTCCACCGTTCCTTTCTATAACTTGACCATATAGCACTCTTCTTCAATCAAGCTCATAAATTAACCATTTCTATGCTCCTGTTGACTCCGTTAGAAAATACTCTTTTTCTACATAATCAAATCTTGGCCATCCTTCAAGGATCAACTCAAGACTCTTTTCTGCATGTGCTTTTCCCCAAATCCCAGCTTTCATTGTTATTCTTCGGCTTGGAACAATCAGAGTATACAGTCTGTCACAGAACTTCAAATTTGTATTGTTCACTCTTTCCTGTTCTAAGTCCTGACTCCCTGCTGGATTACAAGCTCCAAGAGGAGTTTACAGTAGGTACTCCCGCTAAACACTGATCCACTGAGCACCACCTGCTTAGTGCCCTGAGATAGATTTAAAGTTCAGAATCATGTTCATGAGATAGAATGGAAAGAGATCCTGAGGACTCTTCCAGAAAATCCTATTCTGTTCCCCACCCAAGCTAACAAAAACTCTTTGCCATGGTCATAAAAGTTTTTTCTTCCATTATAGACAAACATGTTACATTTGGGATGATCCAGTGGCCCCGCATGTCCCCCAACTCTCTCCTTCTCCCATTCTCCAACATCCAGGGTCTGTACTACCAAGATGACAGAATCTTTGGAAGGATGAAAGTGACAAGGTGGAGGAAGGGCGAGGAGGAAATGTGATGGTTTGTATATTTTTTCATTTAGAGAAATGTGGAGGTGAATTAATTCGTCCACTCTGTGCCTAACTTCTGAAAAATATTTCAGTGGGAAGAGAAATCAGATTGCAACCTCTCTTGTCTTTCACAAGTTAAGCACTGAATCGTGTGTGTGTGTGTGTGTTTTCTGAAGAAATGAATAAACATCATATTCTTAAAAGCAAATGGTGTACAGCAGGACAAAATTTTTAAAAGATATTTAAATAGGCCTAAGGAAAAAAAGGACAGGATACTTTGAATTAAATTTTCTCATATCAACATATTAAGTTGTAGTAACACAACCTCTCTAAACTGGTCTATTTCAGGAATGCTCTGATTTGGCCCCAACTATCCAGTTCCTCAGATGTCTGACACTGATTCCACAGTCCACCCTTGGTGATACTGGAAGAACTGGACACAAGAGTTTCATTTGGAATTATGTGTCCAGTTAATCCTACCCAACTTCACATCCCTGTCATGCTGGGTCACTGCCCAGATGACAAACCCTTGTGGTCATCTATCTTCTTCCTTACTTCATCCCAAACTGCTCTGGTTTTCTCTCTTCCTACACAACCTTCGAACAGTCTCCTCCTACCTGAATCCTTGATTGTTGGGGGAGGGGCGGGAGGGGAGGCTAAGAACAAAGGTTCTTCACTCTCACTTTTGAAAGAGCTAAGGTTTTTTTCAATCATGTTACCATCTATGTTTATTTTTTAAAATTTTTTTATTGTCACTATGATTAAATAGACAACCACGTGTTGTTTCTAAGGCACCCATGACTATCTTAACCGTGTCCAATTTTCCTCTGACAAGTTTTTTCATCTTTGCCTTCCAAAAATGGAATCCTAAATATAGAAAAAATAAAATTCTCAAGCTATTTTTCATAGCTAAAACTATTTGAGATTTCCCATATGGCCCCTAAAAAATTACAAACATTTGTTCTTTTTTTTTTTTTTTTTTCGGCTGCATTGGGTCTTCGTTGCTGCACACAAGCTTTCTCTAGTTGAGGCGAGCAGAGAGCATGGGCTCTAGGCACACGGGCTTCAGTAGTCGTGGCACGTGGGCTTCAGTAGTTGGGGCTCGCGGGCTCTAGAGTGCAGGCTTAGTAGTTGTGGTGCACGGGCCCAGCCGCTCCGCGGCATGTGGGATCTTCCCAGACCAGGGCTCGAACCCGTGTCCCCTGCATTGGCAGGCAGATTTTTAACCACTGCGCCACCAGGGAAGCCCAAAACATTGGTTCTTTCACAGTATAAAAAGAAAGATGCTGGAAATAACTAGGTTTGTTTGATGAGTTACATGGGAAGAGTTGTCAAATCAGAAGAGACACTCAGCCATTCCTAGGTTAACTTTGTATAGGTAAAATTTTATTAATATAAATGTATCAGAAATTGTATACTTTACGGGAAATCCTTGGTTAAGTTGTCAGTATCATCACTGTCCACAATATGTTTTAACCTTCAGGGATAACACCTATCAAAACTCTAGGAAATAGCTGTGTTATGTGGTCCTGTTCATCAGAGGCCTGGTACTGCTTTGCCTGATGACCTGATCATCCTCATTCCTACTCTCATCTTTCTGGATTTATTTTAGCTGCTTCAACCCCCATCTACATGTTAATACTCCTCTAATTTATATCTTTCTCATGTTTAAACATTGTGCTCATGTATCTTAATTTAAACCAAATCAATTGTTAAAATGTTACTCACCATGTTTACAGGTTGGAGATTCTAATAATCTGCACTTTCCATGACATTTATAAGCCTTGGTTTATTTTAAAATTTATTTTATGTTACAATTGATTTTATTAGTAAAGCTTTAAAAAGTTTTAATCTGTGTTAGCTCAGGGACTGACAAATTGATAATTATCCAGTGAAAGCTGTATTGCAAATTCAAGGAGATCTTCAAGATATTTACTCGTGAAGCATTGCACGTATGTTTTATAAGTGGCAGTCAAGGAACACACTAATGGTTAGGATAGATGTGTCATTTCTATAGGAAATATTTTATTTCTGAGAGACTTTGCAACATTCGCAATATGGTACAGCAGGTGTTACCTATCATTAGTCCAAAAGTCTAAAATAAAAGGTATAATGCAGTAATGTCACTATCATCATTATCATAACCACAACACATGCATCTAGAATATCTAAACAAATTTCTTCTGTTTTGAGAGAGAAGATAGTTGGTGGGGAAAAGGAGGAACAAGTAAAGGTAGAGTTAAAGAAGCAGGGAGATCAGTGAAAATACAAAACTGAGAACATCTGGAAGGTACCAAGAAGTTAGGAAGATACACACAGAGAGACAGAGAGAAAAAAAGAAAGTGAGAGACACTCAGAAAGATGATCAGAGCACACTTTCCAGGCAAAGCCTCTTACATTACACAGGACGGGAATCTGGTTCAGAATTATGAGGTCCAGGAATCAGAAATCCACCAGGCCAATAAGGTCTTGTCAAAACGAGCAAGTATAAAATAAACCGGAAGTAAAATCTGTCCATCTTCCCAGTTTGTATTAAGTACAATATTTTTGTCAACACATTTTCCCCAACATATTGAAAAAAATCAAAGAATAAAGTGTTTAATAAACAGCTTCAGATGCTAAAAACTTAATATTTGTGTCACAGGTAAAACTATACAAAGCAAATAATAACAGACTAGACATCTATACAGTGCCATTTACTAAGGCCAAAGTATCCTTCAGAGCTTAAGGTTACCTTAATCAATGGAAGCTTCTCCAAACTTTACTATACACAAGTCCCTCTAAACTTGCCTGTAGTTTTGAAAATAGGTTTATTAGAACTAATGTGAACTACTATTTGGTAAATGGGTTATTATGTACACAAAAAAGTCTCAATTTTTGAGAGACATTTTTAAGAAATGTATTATTCTACTAAAACTTGTTCTGGAATTGCTCTGCTTTTCTCCCAAAAGTATATGCCAGTCACTAAATTTGTCAACATTGACATTTTTACCACACAATAAAAATAACATTAGTCATCACTTACTGAGCACTTACTACATGGCTGGTACTATTCTAAGCATTTCACATGTTCTAGCTCATTTAATTCTCACAAAAGCTAACATGTTTGGTATTATTATGCCCATTTTACAGATGTGGAAACCAAGAGACAAGCTAAATAATTTGCCTCAAGTTACACAGCTCCTGGTAAATAGCTGAGCTTTTGCTCCTGATACAACCTATGCCTACAATGTCTATTTTAGCATTTCTGCCCATCAATATCCCACTTATTCAAGGTCTAGTTCAAAAACCAATATCCTCAGTTATGTTGTTCCGACACCTCCACCGTTGTTCCCACGTCCAGGAGAATGAATTATCCCCTCTTCTCCCATTTTCCAGCACTTTGACATTCTTATAGCCTAACTTTGTCTTTACACTTTTGGTTTCCTCTAATACAGCATCTAGTAAAGCACAGAGCAAATGCTGCATAAAATTATTTAATAAACTCTGTACAAACCCCCTCCAACTACATATAACTTATTTTTCCTCAAACCACCACATTTAGCACTTTTCTTATACAATTTAACCCTTTTTCTACTATTTTAATCCCTTACCCTTGTCCAATCTCTTCTACAATTTATAAATTCCTTCATGTTATGGGGCCTTATTTGATTTGCAACACATGAAATCTGCATACAAGGAATGTACTTGGAAAATATCTGTTGAAGTGAATGGATGGGAATGACATCTGCCCCTGTAAGAGCATTCACAGTCCTAAAGAGGTATATTTTAAAGACTCCATTCCTTAATTATATCCCCCAAGTTGGATTCTTAACAACTTTATGCTCTGCTTTGCTGGATAATTACATGTATGTTATAATTCTGCCCTTTCTGCTTTAGATGAGAGCCATGCTACGAGGTTCTATGGACATAAGAATTTTGACGTCAGTTAATAATGTGGTGACCAGAGGCCATCTGAAACAGGAAATCCAGGAGCCCCAGAAAGCAGAAAGTGGGAACTTGGCCTGAGAAGCTCACTCTTCATTTAATAAAAGAGGTTAGTTAAGTGCATAAGACTAAGAATGTAGGAAACCCTGAGAATGACAAGATAGGACCCTAACAAGGGCAGGTAGATAGGGATCTTCCAAGAGTGTGGCACCCAGGAGATTAAGGAAAGGGATCAGAAACCATTCCCCTCCCAGTTTGGGAGCTATGGAAGTACCCACAACTGTCAATTCAGCCAAGGCAGAGTGGATGGTGTCTTCAAATTCTAGAGCTGTGAGAACTGACCAGCAGGGCTTGGCAGAACCAGATAAATGTGCTAGCTCCCATGAAGGCCAGATTCTTTATCACGTGCTCTGTTTAGCTGGATAGGGCTTGTACCACAGAATCCCTCTTGTTGTAGTAGAGTTGACTACTCTTTCCATATGCTGGGATTTAGAAAGAATGGGACATGATTGTTGATCTAAGGTGGTTTCAAAGATTTGGTTGAAGGGGAAGGATTCTATTGTCCCTTAGATGGTGGCCTTGCAAGGTTCAGAGGGGATGGGCCAGTCTCTGTCCTGATGCCTTGCGTATCTTTAACGCACAGCCCCTGGCAACACCCCCCAGTTGATTCTCCAGAGCTGCCCCATGATTCTCTCCCTCTATCTCAATTACCTTTCCACCTGGCAGCTCCAGGCTTTGAGATTAGCCTGGAAACATTGTCCGCTTTTCTTTTTTCCTGGGCTTCATTCCAAGGTACACTTGGCTGTGCATGTGGAACCTTCTTCTGGTCATAAAACATATTGGGAAAGTCGGTGTTGTGAGAGTTCTTATTTCTCATGGAATATCTTTCTTGCAAGGTGGAACAACTTGTCTTTGGATGGCAAGGAAGTCTATAAAAGGTCTGTATATCTTGCAGTTAAGGAGTTTTTCCAAGATAATTCAGAATTAAAACAGACTATCGCAGTTTGATTTTCTGTGTGACAGTGGTCTTCAAAGAAAAGAATATGTCTTTTCTATACTCTGTAAGATTTCTGGCAGCCTGTGTCTATACCTCACAGTGCTATAAGTTTTTTCAGTGCTATAATTAAAAATGGATTTAAAAATAGTTTATCTAAATTAATACATGCACACGGTTTAAAAACAACAAGCAGTATTAAAACTTTTTGATTAAAAATCAGCAGTTGGTTAACCCACCTCTCCCTATCACTGTCAAAAACTTTCAATTTCTTTAATGGTCATCTGGGTTTTACCATCACATTTTAAAATTGTAACATCTCTACCTTGATTTATTTCAACTTTAGCCAATATTTATTGTTGAGATTATTTAACTCTCTTACAAGTCTTGCCCCCTTAGCCACTTCCTCTTGCCCCTTCTCCCAAGCTTCTCCTAGCTGTATCACAATTTCTAAAATTAGATGACTAGTTCATGACTGCACTATTGTAGCTATGTAAACACTGCTGAGTCAAACGTTATAGTCTGATGTGTTTTCTTTTTGTATAACAGCTCTTTAGTTTTCCTCACCCCTTTTTTGTAGTTTCTTGTGTGTCTATTCAAATGACCCATGAAATCTGTAAAATACGTATTAAATTATCCAAATACCTGCATCAGATATTTATCAATTTTACATCTGCTCCTTGAAACTCATACACAAATCTTCATTCCTGAGTCTTCGTTTGCTCTGTTCCAGTTTTTATGAATTACTTTCTAGTCCTGAATTGAGATTTCATCCTGGTTCTTCCTTTTTCTGTTTTCCTGTGTTGGACCCCTAGTTTCCTGGGTCATATAACTTCTTTCTTGGATTATTTCCTCATTTTCTAAAGCATATTCTCCAGTACATTCCTAAGAAAGGGTGAAGGGGTGGTTATTTTTCTGAGCCCTAGCATATCTAAAAATATCTTTTGCTCTCATACTTCAATGGTAGTTGGGTCAAGTATAGAACTTTTGGCCTAACGTCTTTTTTTTTCTCTCAGATTTTGAAGATATTGATTCATTGTCTTATAGCTTTCAGTGTTACAAATGAAAGGTGAGATGCCATACCATTGATTTTATACATATATCTCCACATGCATACATATATACACATATATGTTCATATTTGTACATATGTTCACATGTATGTATGTTCAGGGTGTTTAAGTATTAAGAATTTTATATTTATATTTTTGGTCTTCTTTAATTTGAAGATGCTTTGAAATACATTTTGAAAAAAATTGTTATTCAGAGTGTTCTGTGGAGTTGTCAGTCTGGAAGCTCATGTACTTCAGCCATAAAAAATGTTCTTTCTATTTCTATTTTACCTTCCTCTACTCCGTATTCTCTGCTCTTTCTTTCTAGAAACCTTATTGTTGAAATTCATGGATGATCTTCCAATTTTATCTTATCTCTACTGGATTACAACTCTTTGCCTTTTTGCTTCATTTTTTTGGGATAGTTCCTTTTTTTTTTTTTTTTTTTTTCAGTATGCGGGCCTCTCACTGTTGTGGCCTCTCCCGTTGCAGAGCGCAGGCTCCGGATGTGCAGGCTCAGTGGCCAAGGCTCACGGGCCCAGCCACTCTGCGGCATGTGGGATCTTCCTGGACCGGGGCACGAACCTGTGCCCCTGCATTGGCAGGCAGATTCTCAACCACTGTGCCACCAGGGAAGCCCTGGGATAGTTCCTTTGATTTAGTTATAATCATATTTTTATTCAGGGGGGCTCTTTATTTCTTCACAGCAGCAGCTTGGTCTGCTATGAAAATATCAAGATGCAATATTTTCTCTTATCTCTCTGAGGATACTAATCAAATATGTTTAATTTGACCTTTTCTTCTATTTCTTATATTGTGTCTTTTGCTTCCAAGTTTTGTTTTGTTTTTGGGTTTTTTTTTTTTCCTGTGTGTGTGTGGTGTGTTTCCATTACTGTGTTTAATGTTGGAGGCTTTACACAGATGTTTGGTGGTCTGTGGCTGACCATGCATATTTTTCTAACAGCTTTGTTAATATATACTTCACATACCATAGAATTCACCCATTTAAAGTGTACACGTCAATGTTTTGTAGTATATTCACAGAGTTGTGCAGACATTACCACAATAAAGTTTAGAATATTTTCATCACCCCAGAAAGAAACCTTAGATCCATTAGTAGTCATTCCCCATTTCCCCTCAACCAATCTCTCCCCTCCTTGGTCCTGAGCCAGCTCTAGGAAGTCACTAATTTACTTTCCATTTCTATATATTTGTCTATCTGGGGCATTTCATATAAGTGGACTCAAAATATGTGGTCTTTTGTGACTGTCTTCTTTTACTTATGACATTTTCAAGATTCATCCAATGTTGCAGCATGTATTAAAACATCATTCCTTTTTATTGCTGAATAATATTCCATTGTAAGGATATACCATAATGTGTTTATCCATTCATCAGATTATGGACATTTGAGTTGTTTCCACTTTTTGCCAATTATGAATAATGCTGGTATAAACATTCCTGTACAATTTTTTATGTGGGCATGTGTCTTTATTTCTCTAGGGTTTATATCTAGGAGTAGAATTGCTGGATTATATGATAATGCTATGTGTAAATTTTTAAGGAACTGCCAGAAAAGATTTCCAAAGTGCTGTGTCATTTTACATTCCTACCAGCAATGTATGAAGGTTTCCATTTCTCTACATATCTGCCAACTGTTGTTATTATCTGTACTTTTGATTACAGTCATCTTAGTGGATATGATGTGGTAGCTTATTGTTTTGATTTGCGTTTCTCTAAAGGCTAATGATATTGAGCATCTTTTCATGTGCTTCCTGAATATGTGTATATTTTCTTTAGAAAAGTATCTCCAGATCATTTGTCCATTTTTAATTGCATTATTTATCCCTTTATCATTGAGTTTTTTTTTTTTAATGTATTCTGGATGTAAGTCTCTTATCAGATGTATGATTTGCAAGTTTTTTTCTCCCATTCTGGGTGTTGTCTTTTCACTTTCTTTATGGTATCCTCTGAAGCACAAAAGTTTTAAATTTTAATGAAGTCCAATTTATCTATTTGTGTTTCTTTGTGGCTTGTGTTTTTGGGGTCATATATAAGAAGGCTTTGTCTAACCCATGGTCATAAAGATTTAATCCTATATTTTTTTCTATAAGTTTTATAGTTTTAGTTCTTACATTTGGGTCTATGATTCATTTTGAGTTTTTTTGGTATGAAAAAGCAGTCCAACTTCATTCTTCGCATGTGGATATCCAATTGACTCAGTCCCATTTGCTGAAAAGACTTGTTCATCCATATCGAAAAGTGAAATACTAAAAGACTAATTGGAAGTGCTGTGTGCCTGAGAGGGATTAATCAACTGGTAGGCTTTACTCTAGTGTTATTGGGCAGTGAGTTAGCCTTTTCCCTGAGATTCCTAGATAGCTAAAATGCAAAGATATATCACTCTCTCCTTAACCCTGCACCTTACCTGTTGCACGTGCTGCTTTCAGGTCCAGAACATCTCTTGCTTAATTCCTCCAAAGAATTAGCCTGTGATCACTTAGAGAGAGGTGATGGGTAAGTGGTTAGCCGAAGGTTGTCACTTGTCCAGTGTGGGTTGGAACAGACTATCTGTGGGTATTCAACCACTTCCAATGCAGACTTCCAACTTATTCCCCTGATTTTAAACTTTTGCTATATTCACACTGTGGTGCATCCAAGTTCTGAGACTTTATTAGTTTCAGTGCAGCAAATTGGCTCATTTCTCATCAGTGCCCCTTTCAGCAGGCACTGCAGTGTTATCTTCTTCCACTCTAAGTCACTTACTATGCCTCTTTTTCACTTTATCATCTGAAAGTCTATTGAAATCTTCTGTCTGCTGATGATTCATCTCCCTTTCTTGCTTTGCTCATTCATCATTTTAATGGTGTTCAGGAGAAAAAGAAGATAACCATTGATAAGTATGTCACGTTAAGCAGGAAATTTCTCTTCAGTTCTTACTGTGCACAGCTTTCAAAAGAGCTTCATTTCAAATCAGAATATTGCTAGTTTTAGTAGGGGAATCTAATTTAACAAATGTAAATGTACAGTTAAAGAAAGTAAGAGAAAGTCATCTTTCTAAATGACAGTCTATAGTCCATATTAGATATCATCCCACTGACAAGTGTAACCTCCCTTGATGGCAGCATCATGTCTCTGTTTCACCATTGAGTTCTCAGAGTTTAGCACAGTTTTTAATGTATAGGGAGCTCTCTGTAAATGTTTTGTAAATGGATGGACAGATTAATGAGCAACCATATGACACTGATAAAAAGTTTCCAACTACCATGAGTAGCCTCCCGTTATATAGTAATTTTTTTTCAGGACTTACAGCACTGAATTTGACTGACTTTTACATCCTGACTTGGGGAAGTAGATGAAGTATATTAATTTCTCAACTATAGCTCCAAAGCTAAACTGTATTTTGCTTATATGCAAGTCAGCACAGACTGATGAGGTAAAAGAATTTACGTTCAAAGAAATCTTACTTCAAAGCAAATTAAGTTTACTCTTAAATCAATCTTCCCACGTTCTTCCTCCCACCAGTTCCAGAAGACAAAGTGTTATTTTTCATCAACATGACTTAAATTGAATTAATAAATTCAATCCATTTTGATGGATAAAAGATAATTAAATTTATAACAGGATTTTAATATATTACCATGCTGTTTCAAAATTATCTTTCTAAGCCTATTGAGACACATAGGAGATGAAATGAATATTCCTTTTGAGTGAGCTTTGGTTTTGTTTTATTGTGAAAATTCTAAACAGATATTTAGCTTCATACCGCCTAGAGACATTTGTTCTGAGTCTAATATTCTTCTTGTATAAGGTCACCAAAACACCGTGGTAGCTGAATAAAATAATAAGTTATTTGAAGTTAAAGAAGCAGGAGAAAAATAGGCAGAGAATATTATAATATTATATGGTTATAATTTTATATTGTTTTACTCACCATTTTTACTACACCTAAATTTAATCTATTAATAAACTCTGGAAATGCAAAATGCAAAATAGGAGGTGTTAGTGATTTGGCTTCTCAACTGTTTAGCTTGCTGAGAAGGTTGCAGGTAACTTTTAGATACAGCACATCTAAATTGTTCAGTTGGTCTCAAACCATTGCCTGTGTCTTGGACTGCTGCCTAGCAATTTCTTTAGGTTTGCTGGAAGGTGTTTTTTCTTGTCTTTTCAAGAATAGTTGAGACACAATCAAGAAAAGAACATGTTTCCATTATTCTGAAAAAATATAGTAGCAAAGTGTTTTTCCCTCCAAAGTGGAAAAAAGGGTTGTTTGATCTCAATCAAGGTCTACTTGATAATTATAATACAACCTATTTTGTTTTTGTTCTTGTTTTTTTGGGCTTAAATCTCTTTATAACTACTGGAACAAATTGTCTTCATTATCATTAATTAGGTATTTTTAAATTAATGAACATAATTTTTTAAAATCTCAAATAATAACAATTTGAAAAGTCATTTACTTACATTGCTTACACTATGATTATGTAAATATTTTGCTGGTAAAACCAAATACTGGAGTTACAGAGAGGTAAAAATATTATTGTCATTTATATTTTTCTAAAGAGAACCTTTCACAAGCCCCAGCCTGATGGGTTCTCTTTTAATTTTGTTCTAGAGTCTTTTATTTCTGCATCATACTCAATTGTTGATGTTCCTTGGATCTCATGTCCTCCGGCTTTTTAGAATCATTTGGACTGAATGTTTGTATGCTCCCCAAATTCATATGTTGAAACCTAATCCCCAATATGATGGCATTTGGAGGTGGGGACTTTGGGAGGTGATTAGGTCATGAAGGTGGAGCCCTCATGAATGGGATTAGTGCACTTATAAAAGGGGCTCCAGGGCTTCCCTGGTGGCACAGTGGTTGAGAGTCTGCCTGCTGATGCAGGGGACATGGGTTCGTGCCCCGGTCCGGGAAGATCCCACATGCCACGGAGCGGTTGGGCCTGTGAGCCATGGCTGCTGAGCCTGCATGTCCGGAGCCTGTGCTCCGCAACGGGAGAGGCCACAACAGTGAGAGGCCCATGTACCGCAAAAAATAAAATAAAATAAAATAAAAGGGGCTCCAGAGAGGTCCCTCACCCTTTCTGCCACATAAGGATGCAGGACGAAGTGACTATGTAAGAACCAGGAAGTGGGCTCACCAGTCACTGAATCTGACAGCACCTTGGTCTTGGACTTGGCCTCCAGAACTGTGAGAAATGAATGTCTGTTATTTATAAACCACCCAGTCAATGGAATTCTGTTATAGCAGTCCAAACTAAGACACATTTTATATTTTGTTGGTTTGTCTGTTTAAATAGTAATGGACACGAGACTTTCTGAATTTTGCATGTCCAAAAATGTCTTAATTTTCCATGACCATTTGATTAATATTTGTCTGGGTACAGAAGTCTAAATCCAAACGTCAGAATTCATAAACCATTATTCTATTGCTATATATGAAACATCTGATACTAATCTGATTCACAGTACCCTGTAGCTAGTTATTTTTTTCCTTGGAGGTTTTTAAGGTTTTTCTTTATCCCAGAGTTCTAAAATTTCTTAAATAAAGTTTCTCTTTATCCCAGAGTTCTACAATTTCTTGTGTCTAGATTTTTTTTAAAGTTATTATTGTTGCCACTTAATAGGGTCTTTCGAATCTTTCTTCAACTCAGTACGTTTCTACTCTTGCTTCTCAATTATTTCCTTCCTTTTATTCATCCTGTTTGCTTCTTTTGGAACTCAAATTAGGTGGCTATTGGACTTCCTAAATATATCTTCCACATCTCTCAACTTATCTTTTGCTTTTAAAATAAATGATGCAGAATACTAGTTAAGAGCAAGGTCTTTGGAGTCAAATTCCCTGGATTTGAATTTCAGCTCTACCACCTCATTAGCTGTGTGACTGGGTATGTTTCTTAACCTCTCTCTGTGTATAATAATAGTTCTCAGCTCAGAGAGTTGTTATGAATATTAACTATGTTATCATAACTAAAGCACTTAGAACAGTTTGGCACATATTAAGTGCTACTATTATTTCCTCACTGACTCTTTGCTCATATATTCTAAAGAGTTCCTTGAATTTACCTTCCATATCATCAACTTTCCTAGGTGTCTAATTCATTATTCAGACCACTTGTTAATTTTTTTTTTTTCATTTGGGCAATGGTACTTTTAATTGCTATAAAGTGTCTCCCATTTTCTGATTGCTCTGTTTTCATAGCAACCTGTTCTCATTTTTGGCTACAAAATCTTTTAACCATTTTTAAAGTGTAAGTTCTTTAAAAATTTTTTAAAATTTAAATATAGTTGATTTACAATGTTGTGTTAGTTTCGGGTGTACAGCAAAGTGATTCAGTTATATATATATATATATATATATATATATATATATATATATTTGTTTTTCAGATTCTTTTCCATTATAGGTTATTACAAGATATTAAGTATAGTTCTCTGTGCTATACAGTAGGTCTTTGTTGGTTATCTATTTTATATATAGCAGTGTGTATATTTTAATCCCAAACGAAGTGTAAGTTCTTGTTTGTTCACAAAGTTATGTCCTTTTCCCTAGAGTTAGTACTTCTTTTGTTTTTCTTTGTGTTTCTCTTCCATGGTGTTGATTTTCCTTAAATGCCTAGTAACCTTGATTTCCTCTCTGTGATTATGATTATTGATCAGTACACATGCTAAATTTGGTTTCCTGTGTAGCTGTGTTCAGTCTGGCTCTATATCAGTCAGAGTTCAAATAGGAAAACAGCAACCACACTAGGTATTTCAAACATTAATACAGATCAAATTTAATACAGAGATTCTTTACAAGATTGTTGGAAATTCTGGAGATGCAAAAGATGGTAAGAAGAAGTTACTCAAAGATTAATAACTATAGGAGACTGCTACCATCTCTGTGCTAAAGAAGAAAAACTTTACCCAATGGCCAAGTCAGATGTGCTGATAGGGCTCTTGCTACTGGAGCCCAGCTGCTTGAGTAGGAACCCAGTAAGTTGATCTAAATGTTTGGCACTGGTATCTACAAACTTAAATGACTTCAGGGACTTGGCAAGCCCTATAATAGATGAAGCAGGTGGGCCAGTGGGCATGAAACAGCAAGGGTGGTACTGTGGCTAGATGGAGAATGCACACCCAGCCAAAAAGCATTTGCATATAACTTTTACAAAATATTTTTCTGTCTAACATGAGTTTGCTATTATTTGTGGAGTTGAATATTAGCAGCTTGTATCCTACTTTATCATTTTGTTATAATCATATATAGCTCGTTTGGGATCATACTGTTCTGAACATTCAGTTGTTTTTTATTTGGTGTTTTTGAGGGTATAGGAAAATGATTTTGTTCCTTTAAATATTTTATAGTCTGTTTTTTGTAGCCCTGACAAACATGAGCTGAAGTATCATTATGATTTGGATGCTTTCCAGTTATGAATATCACTTTTCAGACCATAAAAAGAGTGATAGGATCCTTGGCAAATGGACTAGAACTGACGGAGCCTCAGAAGAACTGGCTTTATGCTGACTGACACCACACAAAAAGGAAACAACAGAAAGCAAAGTGGACCTTGAATTGCTTGAATTTTTGATTCAAGCAATTTGATTCAATGATTGCTTGAATTTTTCCACATACTATTACATTTATGGGGAAAAAACTCCCACCAAGACCAAGAAATTATCTTCAATACTAGGAGAAAGAAACCAAGAGGTTTTTATGTCAGATGCATGCCAGGCACTGTACATGTGTCATTTTGTTTTTCTCAAATCCACAGCATAAGGCAGGCATGTTAGCCCATGTTACAGCTGGCAATCTGAGGCGTAGAGAATTTAAGTCCCTTGACCAGTCAAACAGCTATTAAGGGACAGTACTGCTATTCAAACAAATCTGATTTCAACACTCAGGTTCTTTCCTCTACACCACATCATCTCTTTATGAAGTCAGAAGTTGGTGAGACATTTCAGAAGACCCTGGGAGAAGTTTTCAACAAAGGAGCATTTTTGAGAGTTGTCAATTTCCCTCCGCGATATGTTGAAAAAAATGTTATACGTTTTAGATATTTTACTGGTTAGTTTACAAGCAGAGCAATAAAGGGGTAGAATTATCCAACTTCACCTCCACTTAGATAGCTGTTGAGCCATCAGGCATTGAAGATCACCTGGCAGTCTTTGCCTTATTCCACAAATAGAGCAGTGATGACTCATGCACACAGAGTTGGTATTAAACCCAGTTACACACGCACCCTGAACTGTGGTCCCCAGTGACTTACCATGTTTCTGAATGTTGACATCCAGCCACGTCTAAAACCCCAGCTAGGAATAGAAAGGGACTTAGAAACCAGACACCACTCACTACTTCCAGAAACCCCACAGCAGCATAATGGAAAAACCAGATTAGGGCTTCAATAGGCAGCTGAAAGATTAAGTTCTGGGATGGCAGCATGAACCAACATGAAATGTAATTGATCAAGGGGCAATTGATCCTATGACTTGCAGTAAATGAGAGGCCCCTGGAAGCCTGGCAGTTCACGAACACTGTCTGGTGGTATTCATTCCCATTTAAGAGCAAAATGTTGATGTGTTTATGAGCATATAATGGGCACTGCCTAATACCACAAATCGCCACTTAGTGTTAACCTTGGGCTTTAGTCTTTCTGTGTGCTCTATGATCCCTTAATTTGTTAATTAGACCAGAACTGGCTGTGAAGGAGGTAAGTTAGTGCTGCCTTCTGCATCTACTCATAAGAGACTGGAAGTCAGTGACCACTGCCCTAAAAAGACCACGGCTCAACTTTTCCTTTGCCACATATTGTCTTGAAATAGTTGCACCTAGAAAGCCCTTCACGGTTGCTAATATTAACTAAAAAGATCCTAAATGGCTTCCCAACATCTTCTCTAATCCAGTGGTCCTCAAACTTTGGGCTGTATCAGAATCAACAGATTACGGGGCTTCCTGTTCACCAAATCTAGGGTGAAGCCCCCAACTGTGCACTTCTAGAAAGTTCCTATGTGACACTGATGCTACTGCACTTTAAGCACTCCTGTTCTAACTAGATATGCCCAAGCCACCCTAGAACACAAGACTCAGGCAAGTCTTCAAAGATCTAGCCTTGCAGAAGCCCAGCACAGAGACTCAAGGCTTTGTGAAAAGAAACAATTTGGAAAAGCCAAACGCTGGTTTTTCCCTTAAGTGGAGGAAATCCACAGTGACCTTCTAATTTAGTGGCTCTCAAACTGTGGTTCCCCAACCAGAAGAATCAGCATCACCTGGGAACTTGTTAGGAATGCAGATTCTCAGGCCCACCCAGACCAGCTGAATCCGATATTCTACAGGAAGAGCCCAGCAACCTGTGTTTTATACACACACCCCTGCCTGCCCCACATTTTCTATGAGAAAGAGTGGTATTTTTCTTTGCAATTGAAATTTTATTGTGATAAATGTAGATTTACCTGCAGATGTAAGAAATAATAGAGGGAGATTCTTTCTACTCTTTTCCCAGCAGAAAGATGACACTTTGCAAAAATGTCATAACCAGTAATAATTCTTTAACATCTTTATTGGAGTATAATTGCTTTACAAAGGTGTTAATTTCTGCTGTATAACAAAGTGAATCAGCTATACATATAAATACATCCCCATATCTCCTCCCTCTTGCGTCTCCCTCCCACCCTCCCTACCCCACCCCTCTAGGTGGTCACAAAGCACCGAGCTGATCTCCCTGTGCTATGCGGCTGCTTCCCACTAGCTATCTATTTTACATTTAGTAGTGTATATATGTCCATGCCACTCTCTCACTTCGTCGCATCTTACCCTCCCCCTCCCTGTGTCTTCTAGTCCATTCTCAATATCTGCGTCTTTATTCCTATCCTGCCCCTAGGTTCTTCAGAACCGTATTTTTTTAGATTCCATATATATGTGTTAGCATACAGTATTTGTTTTTCTCTTTCTGACTTACTTCACTCTGTATGACAGTCTCTAGGTCCATCCACCTCACTACAAATAACTCAATTTTGTTTCTTTTATGGTTGAGTAGTATTCCACTGTATATATGTGCCACATCTTCTTTATCCATTTATCTATCGATGGACACTTAGGTTGCTTCCATGTCTTGGCTATTGTAAATAGTGCTGCAATGAACATTGTGGTACATGACTCTTTTTAAAATTATAGTTTTCTTAGGGTATATGTCCAGTAGTGGGATTGCTGGGTTGTATGGTAGTTCTATTTTTAGTTTTTTGAGTAACCTCCATACTGTCCTCCATAGTGACTGTATCAATTTACATTCCCACCAACAGTACAAGAGGGTTCCCTTTTCTCCACACCCTCTCCAGCATTTATTGTTTGTAGATATTTTGGTGATGGCCATTCTGACTGGTGTGAGGTGATACCTCATTGTAGTTTTGATTTGCATTACTCTAATGATTAGTGATGCTGAGCATCCTTACATGTGTTTGTTGGCAATCTGTATATCTTCTTTGCAGAAATGTCTATTTAAGTCTTCTGCCCATTTTGGATTTGGTTGTTTGTGTTTTTGATTTTGAGTTGCTTGAGCTACTTGTATATTTTGGAGATTAATTCTTTGTCAGTTGCTTCATTTGCAAATATTTTCACCCATTCTGAGGGATAAAGGTTTATGGTTTCCTTTGCTGTGCAAAAGCTTTTAAGTTTCATTAGGTACCATTTATTTATTTTGTTTTTATTTCCATTTCTCTATGAGGTGGGTTAAAAAGGATCTTGCTGTGATTTATGTCATGGAGTGTTCTGCCTATGTTTTCCTCTAGGAGTTTTATAGTGTCTGGCTTTACATTTAGGTCTTTAATCCATTTTGAGTTTATTTGTCTGTATGGTGTTAAGGAATGTTCTAATTTCATTCTTTTACATGTAGCTTTCCAGTTTTCCCAGCACCACTTATTGAAGAAGCTGTGTTTTCTCCATGGTATATTCTTGCCTCCTTTATCAAAGGTAATGTGACCATATATGCAAGGGTTTATCTTCAGGCTTTCTATCCTGTTCTATTTATCTATATTTCTGTTTTTGTTCCAACTGTCTTGATTACTGTAGCTTTGTAGTATAGTCTGAAGTCAGGGAGTCTGATTCCTCCAGCTCCGTTTTTCTTTCTCAAGATTGCTTTGGCTTTTGGGGTCTTTTGTGTTTCCATACAAATTGTGAAGTTTTTTGTTCTAGTTCTGTGAAAAATGCCAGTGGTAGTTTGATAGGGATTGCATTGAATCTGTAGATTGCTTTGGGTAGTATAGTCATTTTCACAACGTTGATTCTTCCAATCCGAGATCATGATATATCTCTCCATCTGTATTTGCTTTAATTTCTTTCATCAGTGTCTTATAGTTTTCTGCATACAGGCCTTTTGTCTCCATAGGTAGGTTTATTCCAAGGTATTTTATTCTTTTTGTTTCAATGGTCAATGGGAGTGTTTCCTTAATTTGTCTTTCAGATTTTTCATCATTAGTGTATCAGAATGAAAGAGATTTCTGTACATTAATTTTGTATCCTATTACTTTACTAAATTCATTGATTAGCTCTAGTAGTTTTCTGGTAGCATCATTAGGATGCTCTACATATACTATCATGTCATCTGCAAACAGTGACAGTTTTACTTCTTCTTTTCGATCTGGATTCCTTTTATTAATTTTTCTTCTCTGATTGCTATGACGAAAACTTCCAAAACTATGTTGAATAATAGTGGTGAGTGTGGGCAACCTTGTCTTATTCCTGATCTTAATGGAAATGGTTTCAGTTTTTCACCATGGAGAACTATGTTGGCTATGGGTTTGTCATATATGCCCTTTATTATGTTGAGGTAAGTTCACCCTATGCCTACTTTCTGGAGAGTTTTTATCATAAATGGGTGTTGATATTGTTGATGGCTTTTTCTGAATCTATAGAGATTACCATATGGTTTTTATCCTTCAATTTGATAATATGGTGTAGCACATTGATTGATTTGTGTATACTGAAGAATCCTTGCCTTCCTGGGATAAATCCCACTTGATCATGTTATATGATCCTTTTAATGTGCTGCTGGATTCTGTTTGCTAGTATTTGATTGAGGATTTTTGCATCTATGTTCATCAGTGATATTGGCCTGTAGTTTTCTTTTTTTGTAACATCTTTGTCTGGTTTTGGTATCAGGTTGATGGTGGCCTCGTAGAATGAGTTTGGGAGTGTTCCTCCATCTGCTATATTTTGGAAGTGTTTGAGAAAGATAGGTGTTAGCTATTCTCTAAATGTATGATAGAATTCACCCGTGAAGCCATTTGGTCCTGGGCTTTTGTTTGTTGGAAGATTTTTATTCACAATTTCAATTACAGTGCCTGTGATTGGTCTGTTTATATTTTCTATTTCTTCCTGTTCAGCCTCAAAAGGTTGTGCTTTTTAAATAATTTGTCCATTTCTTCCAGGTTGTCCATTTTATTAGCATATAGTTGCTTATAGTAATCTCTCATGATCCTTTGTATTTCTGCAGTGTCAGTTGTTACTTCTCCTTTTTCATTTCTAATTCTGTTGATTTGAGTCTTCTCCCTTTTTTTCTTGATGAGTCTGGCTAATGGTTTATCAATTTTGTTTATCTTCTCAAAGAACCACCTTTTACTTTTATTGATCTTTGTTATCGTTTCCTTCATTTCTTTTTCATTTATATCTTATCTGACCTTTATGATTTCTTTCCTTCTGCTAACTTTGGGGTTTTTTTTGCTCTTCTTTCTCTAATTGCTTTAGGTGTAAAGTTAGGTTGTTTATTTGAGATGTTTCTTGTTTTTTGAGTTAGGATTGTATTGCTATAAACTTCCGTCTTAGAACTGCTTTTGCTGCATTGCATAGGTTTTGGGTTGTCATGTTTTCATTGTCATTTGTTTCTAAGTGTTTCTTGTTTTCCTCTTTGATTTCTTCAGTGACCTCTTGGTTATTTAGTAGTGTATTGTTTAGCCTCCATGTGTTTGTGTTTTGTACAGATTTTTCCTGTAATTGATATCTAGTTTCATAGCGTTGTGGTAGGGAAAGATACTTGATACTATTTCATTTTTCTTAAATTTACCAAGGTTTGATTTGTGACCCAAGATATGATCTATCCTGGAGAATATTCCTTGAGCACTTGAGAAGAAAGTGTAATCTGCTGTTTTTGGATGGAATGTCCTATAAATATCAATTAAATCTATCTTTTTAAGTGTATCATTTAAAGCTTGTGTTTCCTTATTTATTTTCATTTTGCTTGATCTGTCCATTGGTGAAAGTGAGGTGTTAATGTCCCCTACTATTATTGTGTTACTGTCGATTTCCCCTTTTATGGCTGTTAGCATTTACCTTGTGTATTGATGTTCTCCTATTTTGGCTGCATAAATATTTACAATTGTAATATCTTCTTCTTGGATTGATCCCTTTGTCATTATGTAGTGTCTTTGTTTGTCTCTTGTAATAGTCTGTATTTTAAAGTCTATTTTGTCTGATATGAGAATTGCTACTCCAGCTTTCTTCTGATTTCCATTTGCATGGAATATCTTTTTCCATCTCCTCACTTTCAGTCTGTATGTGTCCCTAGGTCTGAAGTGGGTCTCTTGTAGACAGCATATGTATGGATCTTGTTTCTGAATCCATTCAGCCAGTCTATGTGTTTTGGTTGGAGCATTTAATCCACTTACATTTACAGTAGTTATCGATATGTATGTGACCCTATTACCATTTTCTTAATTGTTTTGGGTTTGTTTTTGTAGGTCTTCTCCTTTTGTCTTTCCTGCCTAGAGAAGTTCTTTTAGCCTTTGTTGTAGAGCTGGTTTGGTGGTGCTGAATTCTCTTAGCTTTTGCTTGTCTGTAAAGGTTTTAACTTGTCTGTTGAATCTGAATGAGATTTTTGCTGGGTAGAGTAATCTTGATTGTAGGTTTTTCCCTTTCATCACTTTAAATATGTCCTGCCACTCCCTCTGGCTTGCAGAGTTTCTACTGAAAGATGAGCTGTTAACCTTATGGGGATTCCCTTGTATGTTATTTGTTGTTTTTTGCTTGCTGCTTTTAATATTTTTTCTTTGTATTTAATTTTTGATAGTTTGATTAATATGTGTCTTGCTGTGTTTCTCCTTGGATTTATCCTGTATGCGACTCTCTGGGCTTCCTGGACTAGATTAACTATTTCATTTCCCACATTAGGGAAGTTTTCGACTATAATCTCTTCAAATATTTTCTCAGAACTTTTCTTTTTCTCTTCTTCTCCTGGACCCCTATAATTCAAATGTTGGCACATTTAATATTGTCCCAGAGGTCTCTGAAACTGTACTTCATTCTTTTGTCTTTATTCTGCTCTGCAGTAGTTATTTCCACTATTTTATCTTCCAGGTCACTTATCCGCTCTTCTGCCTCAGTTATTCTGCTATTGATTCCTTCTAGAGAATTTTTAATTTCATTTATTGTGTTGTTCATCATTGTTTGCTTGCTCTTTAGTTCTTCTAGGTCCTTGTTAAACGTTTCTTGTATTTTCTCCATTCTGTTTCCAAGATTTTGGATCATCTTTACCATCATTACTCTGAATTCTTTTTCAGGTAGACTGCCTATTTCCTCTTCATTTGTTTGATCTGGTGGGTTTTTGCCTTGCTCCTTCATCTGCTGTGTATTTCTCTGTCTTCTCATTTTGCTTAACTTAGTGTGTTTGGGGTCTCCATTTCTCATGCTGCAGATTCGCAGCTTCTGTTGTTTTTGCTGTGTGCTCTCAGTGCGTAAGTTTGGTTCTGTGTGTTGTGTAGGCTTCCTGGTGGAGTGTACTGGTGCCTGTGTTTTGGGTGGATAAAGCTGGATCTTGTTTTTTTTTGGTGGGCAGTACCGTGTCTGGTGGTGTTTTTTTGGGTGTCTGTGAACTAATTATGATTTTAGGCAGCCTCTCTGCTAATGGATGCGTTTGTGTTCCTGTCTTGCCAGTTGTTTGACATAGGGTGTCCAGCACTGGAGCTTGCTGGCCATTGAGTGGAGCTGGGTCTTAATGTTGAAATGGAGATCTCTGGGAGAACTTTTGCCATTTGATATTACGTGGGGCCAGGAGGTCTCTGGTGGATCAATGCCCTGAACTAGGCTCTCTCACCTCAGAGGCTCAGGCTTGACAACTGGCCAGAGCACCAAGACCCTGTCAGCCACACAGCTCAGAAGAAAAGGGAGAAAAAGAAAGAAAGAAACAAACAAGCAAACAAACAAACAAAGGAAGAAAGAAAGGAAGAAAGAAAGAAAAGAAAGTTATTACAATAGAAAAAAATTAAAAATAAAAAGGTAATTTAAAAAAGAAAGAGAAATAAAGAAGAAAGCAACCAAACAAAAAACTAATCCACCAATGATAACAAGTGCTAAAAACTGTACTAAAAATACCAAAAAAAACGGACAGTCAGAACCCTAGGACAAATGGCAATAGCAATGCTACACAGACAAAATCACACAAAGAAGCATAAACATACACACTCACAAAAAGAGAAAAAGGAATAAAAAGTATATATATATATATATATATATATATATATATAATTTTAAAAGGAAGAGAGCAACAAAATCAATAAACAAATCTACCAATGATAATAAGCTCTAAATACTAAACTAAGATCAACATAAAACCAGAAACAAATTAGATGCAGAAAGCAAATCCCAAGTCTACAGTTGCTCCCAAAGTCTACCACTTCAGTTTTTGGATGATTCATTGTTTATTCAGGTATTCCACAGATGCAGGGTACATCAAGTTGATTGTGGGGATTTAATCTGCTGCTCCTGAGGCTGCTGGGAGAGATTTCCCTTTCCCTTCTTTGTTCACACCACTCCTGGGGTTCACCTTTGGATTTGGCTCTGCCTCTGCGTGTAGGTCGCCTGCGGGCATCTGTTCTTCACCAGACAGGATGGGGTTAAAGGAGCAGCTGATTAGGGGGCTCTGGCTCACTCGGGGGGTGGGGGAGGGATTATGGAATGGGGGGCCTGTCTGTGGCTGCTGAGGCCGGCATGACGTTGCACCAGCCTGAGGTGCGCCATTTGTTCTCCCAGGGAAGTTGTCCCTGGATCCCGGGACCCTGGCAGTGGTGGGCTGCACGGGCTCCTGGGAGGGGAGGTGTGGATAGTGACCTGTGCTCGCACACAGGCTTCCTGGTGGCTGCTACGGCAGTCTTAGCATCTCATGCCCGTCTCTGGGGTCCGCGCTGATACCCGCAGCTCTTCCCCGTCTCTGGAGCTCATTTAGGTGGTGCTTTGAATCCCCTCACCTCACGCACCCTGAAACAACAGTCTCTTGCCTCTTAGGCAGGTCCAGACTTTTTCCTGGACTCCCTCCCGGCTAGCTGTGGCACACTAGCCCCCTTCATGCTGTGTTCACACAGCCAACCCCAGTCCTCTCCCTGGGATCTGATCTCCGAAGCCCGAGCCTCAGCTCCCAGCCCACGCCCGCCCCGGCGGGTGAGCAGACAAGCCTCTCGGGCTGGTGAGTGCTGGTTGGCATCGATCCTCTGTGCGGGAATCTCTCCGCTTTGCCCTCTGCACCCCTGTTGCTGTGCTCTCCTCCGTGGCTCCAAAGCTTCCCCACCACCACCCCCAGTCTCCACCAGTGAAGGGTCTTCCTAGTGTGTGGAAACTTTCCCTCCTTCACAGCTCCCTTCCAGAGGTGCAGGTCCTGTCCCTATTCTTTTGTCTCTGTTCTTCCTTTTTTTTTTTTGCCCTATCCAGGTACATGGGGAGTTTCTTGCCTTTTGGGAGGTCTGAGGTCTTCTGCCAGCGTTCAGTAGGTGCTCTGTAGGAGTTGCTCCACATATAGATGTAGTTTTGATGTATTTGTGGGGAGGAAGGTGATCTCCATGTCTTACTCCTCTACCCTCTTGAAAGTGCCCCCCATAACCAGGATTTTAACACTGATAAAATATACCTATTTTGTTCAGATGTCTCCAGTTTTACTAGTAGTCATTTGTGTGTGTGTATTAAGCTCTATACAGTTTTATCACCTGTGTACTTTCATGCATTCCCCCACCACAGGCACATTCCAACACCACAAATATCCTTCAGTTTGTCCTTTGATGACTATACCCACCTCCCTCGTCCCGACCTCTGGCCACCTCTAATCTGTTTTCTTTTTCTAAAACTGTCATTGTGAAAATGTTATACCAGTGGAAACATACTGTGTGTAACTTTTTGGGATTGGCTTTTTTCACTCATCATAATTCCCTGGAGATTCATCCAAATTGTGTGTATCTACAGTTTGTTCCTGTTTATTGCTGAGTAACTTCTATGGTACTTATGTACCACAGTTTGTTTAATCATTCCTGGTGAAGGTCATCTAGACTGACTTCAGTTTTTGGCTATTAGAAAAAAAGTGGCTATTGAATCATTCACGTACTGGTTTTTGTGTGAGCGTATGTTTTCATTTCTCTGGGGATAAATACCCAGGAATGCAATTGCCAGGTGGTATGTAGTTGCATGTTTAGTTTTATAAGAAACTCCCAAACTATTTTTCAGAGTGGCTGTTCCTACCATTTATATTCCTACAGCAAAGTATGAGTGGTCTAGTTCTCTGCATCCTCACAAGCATTTGGTATTGGCATAGTTTATCTTTTTAGCCATTCTGATAGGTGTGTAGTAATATCTCATTGGGGTTTTAATTTATATTTCTCCAAAGGCTAATGATACTGAACATCTTTTCATGTGCTTATTTGCTATCTGTATATCCTCCTCAGTGAAATGACAGCTCATGTTTTTTTTTTCCATTTTCTAATTGTATTATTTTGTTGCTGCTGCTGTCTTACTATTAAGTTTTGAGAATTCTTTACATATTCTAGATATTAAACCTTTGTTGGATATTTGGTTTGCAAACATTTTCTCCCAGTCTGTAGCTTTTATTTTTATCCCCTTCACATACACTCTCATAGAGCAAACGTTTTTAATTTGATGAGGTCCAATTTTGTCCTTTTATGAAAAAATTATCCATAATGACCATTTTTTTTTATTTGAGGTTTTTCTTGTTTCTTGAGGTAGACTTTATCAGTATAAGCTTCCATCTTAGAACTGCTTTTGCCGCGTCCCATGGATTTTGGAAAGTTGTGTTCATAGTGGCCATTAAAAAAAAAGATATATATATATATATACATACATACATATATAGTGGCAAAATATACATGACATAGTGACTTTTTTTTTTTTTTTTTTTTTTTTTTTTTGCGGTACGCGGGCCTCTCACTGTTGTGGCCTCTCTCATTGCGGAGCACAGGCTCCAGACGCGCAGGCTCAGCAGCCACAGCTCACGGGCCCAGCCGCTCCGCGGCATGTGGGATCTTCCCGGACCGGGGCACGAACCCGCGTCCCCTGCATCTGCAGGCAGACTCTCAACCACTGCGCCACCAGGGAAGCCCAATAGTGACTTTTACAACACAAATTTGGTTATCTTTCTTCCTGTTTAAAATCTTTTGATTGCCTATTTCCCTTAGGATAAAGTTTAAAATCCCTAATGTGGATGAAAGCCCTCCACTATCCTGCCATGAGGCTACTCTTTGCAATTTAGCCAAACAGGAACTACTTTTAGTTCCTCTAAGATTGGCTTTCTCTCTCTTCACTCCTCCTGGGACCTTCTTCTCCTCTTCTCCCCTCAACAATTTTTTTCCCCAGATTTTAGCTGCTTTACGGTGGCATTACCCTC
The DNA here is from genome assembly GCF_026419965.1 of Kogia breviceps. NCBI lineage: Eukaryota > Metazoa > Chordata > Mammalia > Artiodactyla > Physeteridae > Kogia > Kogia breviceps. The sequence continues at coordinate 37,313,889 of NC_081321.1, read as the reverse complement.
TTCTATTTCACAGCACAAACACAACACAAAGTGCTTTTGTAAGTGCCCATTTCTCTGCCTCCCCCATTGTCTAATCTCCTTGAAGACAGGAACTATTTATTCATTGCTGTCTTCCCATTGTCTGTCAAAATGCCCACCACACAGGACACTAGACCTAAGTCACTAAACCCTGGGACTGCAGCCCTCACCACAGGACCACCCAGCAAGAAAAGAAAGCAAATCTAACCAAAACTTCAGCTTCGAAGTGAGCATCTCCCTCATCATCTCTGATCAGCTTTCAAGACATTCTGCAATTACAAAGCAGCCTTTATTTTCGAGCACTTGTGTGGCATGGTATTTTGGCAAAGTGTTTTATAATTAGCTTGTTGATTGCTTCTCAAAACCCTTAAGGAGAAATGTTCACCCTCTCTTAGAGCTTAGGGACTGAGCCCAGATAGATCAGAAAACCACATCTAAAGTCATGTGGCACATCATTAGCTCTCACCACAAAGTGTCTTTGTCTCCTTGGCTTTGACCCTGACATGTAATTGCTCACTATACTAGGGAAATCCAAAAAACCCTGGGAAGTTCAGAGGGGGTTATCCAATACAACTTTCTTTTTTGGACGATTAACAGAAATTGAATGATGATTATTTTAAATGTGTTTGAAGGTATGAATTGAACAAATATGTTTTTAACTTTTAGATATGGAACTAATATTCCTGTTTAAAGAGGCACTCTCATTATGAATCCTGCTCATCATTAGCTTACTGAATAGTTTCTGGTGTATGGAATAGACTCCACACATTAGTATAATCATTCCTCCAGCTTCTATAATGTTGGAAGTAGAGAAAAATATTCACAAATGGCACTAGTTCATTCTCTTTATTTTGCACAGTTTCATCTGGATCTCTTCTCTAGTAGTTAAGTGGAGTTAAAGACAACCCATTGTAAGCCACCCACATTGTCAGATCAATTTGAGCCTTCAGGACAGGCCCTTACACAAGGAAGAAGGGCCTACTCGAAGGGAATTATATACAATAACGAAAATTCACGAAGACTGATTCACTGCCCATTCCCCATATAGCCTGCTATTTTAGTTCTAAGGTAGTGTATTCTGAGGGTCTACATGGTCTCCTTTGGGGCAGCTGTGGTTGGGACAAATGAAGAATTAGGGCTTCTTCTTGGACCAAGGCTTGATTGCTGCTGCATCTCCATCCCTGTAATCTTGTCCAGAAGGAGAAGACATAGGAAACAGGTCGGTCTCAAAGCACCACCTGAACCAGTGAGCTAGATAAAACAGCAGCCCTGGCCTGCCTGGGGCTTAGGTCTCACCCCATATCTGTCCATTAGGGCAGAACCTGCTCATCTCTGGTTGATCCATCCCAGGGCTACTGCATCAGGAACAGAAATTTACTTCTCATAGACTTATTTTCTCCTAAACTCACTCAGGTACAGATTACAGCTATGCTCAATGGTTTTATTTTGCTTATGAATATAACACTTAACTAAGATTTAAAACATTTTTGTAGTCTTGTTTTGGTGACCAATATAAAACCGTTGTTCATTTATTTCTTCAACATGTACTTACTGACTACTTCCTCTGTGCCAGGCACTGTGTTTGGCCCTGAGGATTGAATGATAAACAACATAAGCAGGGCCTCTGCCCTTGAATCTTACAGCCTAGCAGGGGAAGAGCCTAATAATAAACAGTCCTGCAAGTGCACACATACCTCCTTTAAAGCCAGCCTATGTATGCAGCATTGATTTGTTACAACACCATTTATTTTGAAACAGTTTCCTTAAAAATACACACACACACAAGACACACACATAGCACATTATATAAAAAACACTCAATTGCAGTGCACTGTGGATGCATGTGTTCCCCCCATGCTCAGGGAGAGCCAGCTCAATCACTGGAGCATGAGTCTCCACACTACAAAGACCTTCAGCCTGCATGTGATTGTCGGCACAGAAACACTGCATTGCCTGTATCCACATGGAGCTACATTCTGCCAACCACTTGAATGAGCTTGAAATGGATAATCCTCAGAGCCTCCAGAAAGGAGAGCAGCCCTGCCAATACTTTCGACTTTGTAGGTTCCACATCAGAAAGCCAGCCAAGCCAATTGGATTGCTATGGAGCTGTGAAATGATAATTAACGTTGTTTTAAGATGCTGAGTTTTTGTTTGTTTGTTTGTTTTTCATACATTTATTTATTTTTGGCTGTGTTGGGTCTTCGTTGCTGTGCATGGGCTTTTGCTAGTTGTGGCGAGTGGGCGCTACTCTTTGTTGTGGTACACGGGCTTCCCACTGCAGTGGCTTCTCTTGCTGTGGAGCACAGGCTCTAGGTGCGCGCGCTTCAGTAGTTGCAGCATGCAGGGCTCAGTAGTTGTGGCTTGCGGGCTCTATAGCACAGGCTCAGTAATTGTGGAGCCTGGGCTTAGTTGTTCCGGCATGTGGGATCTTCCTGGACCAGGGCTCAAACCCATGTCCCCTGCATTGGCAGGCAGATTCTTAACCACTGCGCCACCAGGGAAGTCCCTTAAGATGCTGAGTTTTGATAATTTGTTACAGCAAATTATTTGAACATTTTATTTGATAATTTGTCACAGCAGCAACAGAAAACTAATACAGGAATAAGGGCATAAACACTAATCAAGAAATTACTGCAAAATTCTAGTAAGAGATGTTGGTGGCATGGTCCAGGCAACACTACGAAAGTGATGAGAAGTGGTGAGTCTGTATATGTTTTTAAGGTAGAGCCTGGATGATTTGCTGATCTGGTGTACAACTGAGAGGAGCCAAGTGTCCCTCCAAGGTTTTTGGTCTGAGCATTTGCAAAGATGGTGTTTCCATTGAAATAGAGTCAAGTGTGGGAGAAGCAGTTTGCAAAGATGCATTTAGTGAAGTCGGTAGGAAAAAAATTATACAGAGCTTTCTGAATTACGTTCAGAATTTTTGAATATTACCTTAAAAACAAATGAAGATTATTGAATACTTTTAAGTAGATGAAGTTTAGAATCAATTTGCCTCTTAAAAAGAGCACTCAGGAGCCCTTGTAGTTAAACAGATGTAGTGAGGTACAATCACCCAATATAAGTAGGTAACTTACACATTTAGGAAGACCAGCAAAGCCAGAATCCCCAAAGTGAGACCAAGGAGAGTCTCCTACTCATTAGAACAGAATTTCTCATATGTAAGTAATAGAATGAGAGACTATTTCAAAGGAAAAAAGTGCACACAGGCTACCAGGATTTATTAAACCTATTTTAATTATAAAGTTATTTAAACATGTAATAAAACTAGGCATAAACAATGTATAATTATAGTTCTTATGGCTTTAAACTCAATACATTTACAAATTAAACACTAGGAAAAATATAACTCAAATTTAGAACATTAATATACTATTACAGAAGATGCTCTTTTGCAGAAGCTAAATTGCCAAAGCTTGACTTAGTAGTTGAAAGATGCAGCCTGTTTCTTTTTTTTTTTTAACATCAAGAATATAAATGCCAGTGTCTGCTCTCAAATGTGTTGTAAAAAGTGATGTTATTAACATCAAAGCTCTGCTTGCTAGCTCAAGATAATCAGATACCATATGAGTCAAAATTTTAGCAATTCGCTGATCTTCAAATGGCATTCTTAATGAGGCACAATTTGATAGCTCTGTAAAGTGTACTTACTGGCATCAAGATGATATAGCATTGCAATGTCTTAGAAATCATTATTAACCTGACATTAATAGGTTTATTGAACATTCTTCACTATATATTTACCTCTACACCAAAGAACTATTGCAAATGGATACAAATAAAGGTGGAATTTGTGTAGTACATACTTACAACAAAGCACAGTTCCTTTTGAATTTAGCATACCTATATGAAAAGAAAACAAGGAGAAGAAAGTAAAATTACAAGGATTATAAAGAAAGAAACAAAACTGAAATCACTGCAAATGATATGATCTTGTACATAAAGACTCCAAAAGATGTTTCAGAAAATTAGTAGAAATAACAAGAGAGTTTAGCAAAGTTGCTGGAAATAAAATCAAATAAATGTTGATTTGCATTTCACATACCAGCAGCAGTTAAAAATAAAATTAAAGAGATATGATTTAAAATAACATTAAAGAGGTACCTAATGATGAATATAACTGGAGATAGGCAAAACTTTTCTGGATAAATGTATAAAACTTTTCTGATTGATGTTTAAGGAGGCCTAAATAAGTGGAAAGATAGACCATGTTCATTGATTAGAAAATGCAATATTTAAAAAAGTTTGTCTCTCTAAATAAATTTAATAAAATATAATATATACCTAAAATGTTTCTTTTGAAAATTGATAAGCTAATTGAAAATTTTATATATAGAAAGGGCCAAGAATAATTAAGACGTGTTTGAAGAAAAAAACAGGTGGGGGTCACACCCAAGTAGACATTCTTTCTTAAGGCATTATCAAGCTAAAGTAATTAATACTATAAGGTATTGATGCAGGCATAGGGAAATAGACAAATAGAAAAAAATTAGAGACTCCCCAAATAAACCCATTAATATGTGGGCTGCTGAAATAAGACAGGGGTAGAACTGCAGATCAGTAAGGAAACAATTCTTTTTCACTAAACCATTCTGTGCATTACTTAGCTATACTTTCAGAAAAAATAACGTTGGATGCATTTCTCACACTGTAAATAAAAACAATCACAGAGAGATTAAAAACTAAATGAGAAAGCCAAAATTATTAAACATTAAAAAGAGAAAATAGAATACTTTATGACTTCAGCATATGGGAGAATGTTGTAAATATGATATAAAAGCATAAAGCATGAAAAGTTGATGAGTTTAATTACATTTGAGAACACATGTTCATCAAAAGACACCACAAAGAGACTGAAATGACAATCCACAAACTGGGAGTGGGTATTGAAACACATGTATAAAATTCGTGAATCTAGAGTTTCTTCTTAAGACAAGAAGGACCTACATAAAAGGGAAAGTAAAGGACAGGGATGGGATAATTAAAAGATGGAGGTCTTTGGGAAGGCAGGAAAAGATCAGAACACTCAAGGAGACACTTGGTTTTGATAACTGTGGGAACACTTATCTCTTAGCAGAAAGGGTGAAAAGAAGAAAGGAACAGATACAGGAATAGTTTTAGACTTGCTGGAGCGAAAGGGGGGGCTCATGCAGTGATTCTTTATAATTTATGAGGTAGTCATAAGATAGTCATGTAAGTTTAGGGAAGTCAGATGCAATGTTGAAGATGAGGGTAAAGCATATGAAACACTTGTAGAAGGAAGAATGAATTTACTTCTAGCAGTATTGAGGGACAATTTGAGTTTGATGATCAAGAGTATCTACAGCTGTTATTTTTCAAAATAACATTTAAAAAATTTCTGGTAATGTTCAGCCTTTGAACACATTCTGAGAATGCCAGTGATCAGATTTATCCAGAGTTGGGTTTTTCCAGGAAGGCATGACAGAATAATACTTATTTAGAACTATTTAAGTTTCAGGTGAACTTCCAAGTGTTTTACATACATTAAGATTTAATTCTCCTAACAACCCTATAAGTTGTAATAATAATACTAATATTATTCTCATTTTATTTACTTTTTTTTGTGTGTGTGTGGTACGCAGGCTTCTCACTGCTGCGGCCTCTCCCTTTGCGGAGCGCAGGCTCCGGATGCGCAGGCTCCGGACGTGCAGGCTCCGGACGCGCAGGCGCAGCGGCCATGGCTCACGGGCCCAGCCGCTCCGCGGCATGTGGGAATCCTCCCGGGCCCAGCCGCTCCGCGGCATGTGGGATCCTCCCGGACCGGGGCACGAACCCGCGTCCCCTGCATCGACAGGCGGATTCCCAACCACTGCGCCACCAGGTAAGCCCTTGTCCCTGCTTTTTTTTTTTTTTTTGCGGTACGCGGGCCTCTCACTGCTGTGGCCTCTCCCGCTGCGGAGCACAGGCTCTGGACGCGCAGGCGCAGCGTCCATGGCTCACGGGCCCAGCCGCTCCGCGGCATGTGGGATCCTCCCGGACCGGGGCACGAACCCGCGTCCCCTGCATCGACAGGCGGATTCCCAACCACTGCGCCACCAGGTAAGCCCTTGTCCCTGCTTTTTTTTTTTTTTTTTTTTTTGCGGTACGCGGGCCTCTCACTGCTGTGGCCTCTCCCGCTGCGGAGCACAGGCTCCGGACGCGCAGGCGCAGCGTCCATGGCTCACGGGCCCAGCCGCTCCGCGGCATGTGGGATCCTCCCGGACCGGGGCACGAACCCGCGTCCCCTGCATCGGCAGGCAGACTCTCAACCACTGCGCCACCAGGGAAGCCCATTCTCATTTTAAAGATGAAGCAACAGGATTTGAATTCTGACCAAGGGAATGAAGATTACCAAGGGAGAGAGGTTGTAGTGATGGACCAGGACATCAAGGCTAGATAAGGAGTTAATAAAGGTAGAAGGGGGGTTATGAGCGAAATGGGCATGGTCAATGAGTTAGAAGTCTGAATGAGGTTAAAACACTATTTCAGTGAGAGTTCTTGAGCAAAGAACCAGAAAGATACCGGGTTGTGATAGAAGAAGAATGCTAGAATCCGTGATTTCAGGGAAGGAGTGTTTCTGGTGATGACAAGGCACAGGGAAAAAGCAAGTGGGTGTCTGAGGTGAAGAACAGGAGGTCACTGGAGGTCAACGAACAAGAGACTGAGATGTTGGGTAGGACATCTTTATGGGCATGGATGCCCAATAACCCTCTGGACTGGGGAGGAAAAAACTGTCAACAAGCTGTCTCAGTCAATGAACAAGAGTGCTTAGGAAGTTGTGAGATGCAGGTGATTAGAAGGAAAAAGGTATTGTAGCAGGAGAGCATGAGCCTCAATGGCAAGAGATTTACACGAAGGAAGGGAAACATTAATCTCGATGCAGGCCTGGAAATTATGGAGAGCAACCCACCTGACTCTGGAGAGCACAAAAGGAAATAACCCCCATGTGAGAAGGCTGCAGGGGAAATAGTGCCATCTGGGGGTTATTTCCATGAAGTCAAGGAGGTGGAACACATGTCCAGGAAAGAAGTTGCAGATCTAGGGAAGATTGGTGATTGCAGTGCTGGAACTGGTCAGAGGTATGGGTGTGAGAGGGAGGAGAGGATCTGGGGTTCTGTGAACAGATAGGACACAGAAGGCAGCCTGGGAATGAGGACTCCACAGATGGTAGATGACCAGAGATGCCTGCATGCATTTTATGTGACCCACATAAACTCAATTAGAGAGTGCAATGGAGGAGGTGAGCACCTGGTTTTAGTGGAATTTGGCTGTGTCCTTGAAGTAAGCCCAGTGGCTATAGTGGGGACCTGGTGTGGCGTTCAGGACTGGTTTGTATAGTTGGAGAAAATGTGCAGTAAGTGTGAGCCTGTAGTCTTCCAGTGAGGAGGGAGTGGTGTCTTCAGGCGGCCCACTTTACTCCTCCCAGGAATGGGTTGGTGTTTTGCGTACTTTAAGGTGTTCTCCATGTACAAGATGATAATGATTGTCCTTTCCTCCTTTCCCAAGGCAGGATAAGCTCAGCTCTTAATGTATCACATTTAAATAATAGAAGTTGAAACATTTAAGCCTGAGTATGAACACTTAAAAGTATACGTAAGCTAATTATTTACTCTGAGTTGGTAGATCAAGGCTAAATATTTGCTAGTTGTGTTATTTGCGCGGGGGGGGGGGGGGGGGCGGTAATAATAGTCTTGTGGAAATGCCAGATAATATGACCATATTTTAAAAAATTCTTTTCCACTATGAGTTATCACAAGATATTGAATATAGTTCCCTGTGCTATACAGTAAAAACTTATTGCTTATCTATTTTATATATGGTAGTATGCATCTGTTAATCCCATACTCCCAGTTTATCCCTTACCCGCCTTCTCCTTTGGTAATCATAAGTTTGTTTTCTGTGTCTGTGAGTCTGTTTCTGTTTTGTAAATAAGTTCATTTGTACTATTTCTTAGATTCCACATATAAGTGATACCACATATTTCTCTTTCTCTGTCTGACTTACTTCACTTAGTATGACAATCTCTAGGTCCATCTACGTTGCTGCAAATGGCATGATTTCATTCTTTTTATGGCTGAGTAATATTCCATTATATATACATACCACACCTTCTTTATCCATTTATCTGTTGATGGACACTTAGGTTGATTCCATGTCTTGGCTATTTTAAATAGTGCTGCTGTGAACACAGGGGTGCATGTTATCTTTTTGAAACTAGAGCTTTCGTCTTTTCTGGATATATGTCCAGGAGTGGGATTGCTGGATCATATGGTAGCTCTATTTTTAGTTTTTGTTTTGTTTTGGTTTTTGTTTTTTTGCGGTACACGGGCCTCTCACTGTTGCAGCCTCTCCCGTTGTGGAGCACAGGCTCCGGACGCGCAGGCTAAGCGGCCATGGCTCACGGGCCCAGCCGCTCCACGGCATGTGGCGTCTTCCCGGACCGGGGCACGAACCCGCGTCCCCTGCATCGGCAGGAGGACTCTCAACCCCTGCGCCACCAGGGAAGCCCTATTTTTAGTTTTTTAAAGAACCTCCATACTGTTTTCCATAGTGGCTGCACTAATTTACATTCCCACCAACAGAGTAGGAGGGTTCCCTTTTCTCCACACCCTCTTCAGTGTTTATTATTTGTAGACTTTTGATGATAGACCTTCTGTCCAGTGTGAGGTGATACTTCATTGTGGTTTTGACTTGCATTTCCCTAATAATTAGCGATGTTGAGCATTTTTCATGTGCCTGTTGGCCATCTGTATGTCTTCTCTGGAGAAATGTCTGTTTAGGAATATGACCTATGTTAAAAGGCGTATAACACTATGAAGAGGTTATGGATATAACTGGACAGTGTGGTACTCTTACTATATTAGCAAGAGTTTTTAGTTGTAAGCAACAGGGCAACCTGATTTAGACAGAAAAGAAATGAAAAGGAGCATGGATACCTCAGAGACCCACGGAATGGAGAGGCAAAGCCACCATATGCTGGCAGAGCCTTGCACCTGCCAGAAGGGGTGCCTTTTTCTTCTTCACACAAAGGCCTCAGCTGGCTCCCAGAGGTCTTGGGTGAAGAATCTGATACAGGGTGACAGATCCAGACAATGCTACCACCCCAGAGGGCTGGTCTAGGGATGCCATCACTGGCACCTCCCTGAGCACTGCAGCCTGTAGGGTGACAGAGCAAGCAGGGGCTCAGCCCACACTACTGGCACTCCTTCTGCTACTGGCAAAGACAGTGGTGCCAGGGTGTGGCGACACCTGAGTTGCTTTTGGCCCTTGCTTCAAAGAAGGTGGGGAAAGCAAGTCCCTGACACATTCTGCTGTGATAACAGCAGTGTATGAGCCACCCACCAAGAGCCCAGGAGGTGAGAAATTTCCCAAACATAGGAAGAGACTCCGCTGGGCAGCTGAGAATGCCAACAGTAACTTCTTGCTGTTTCCTGTCCTTGTTTGTTTCTTTTACCCTCTGTTTTGACTTTACCTGGCATTTAAAGCACAGACAAATGAGATGGTGCCTACATGCAATAGAAGGTTACAGGAAGTCAGCACAAAGTTGAAATGGGGATCAGCCCGTGGATAGTGAGGACTTTAACTTAAAGGAGAAAAGAGTTTTCCACTAACTGTAGGGTCCTGTGGGCTACTGATATGCATTCCAACACAATGGATCACTGCGTGGTGTGAGGAGGTATGGAAACAGCATTTGGTTTAAAATGAAAGCACTAGATATGATTAAGTCTAACTCCATTTCTTAGTGATTAAAGTCTGACCCTGTAATATTATTGCTACACACACACACACACACACACACACAAAGATGGAGACTGCTATCTGTATAAGCCTGTGTGTGTGTGTGTGTGTGTATATGTAACAGTATATATAATGTATATATGTAGCAATAATCATCATTGTAATCATCTTCCCTTCACTTTGCTTCCGTTTTCTCACTTTGCTTTGTATTTTGCCTCCTTCCTTTTCCCTTTTTCCTCCAGTACTATTGATTCAACTTGATCCCACAGCAACATATATTTCAACCATCAGCTGCTTGTCCTTGATCCTGGCTCAGTTTAATTCAAGTCAATAAATATTTATTATTTGCTTATTATTGGCAACTTGTACAGATGTTATTAAAAATTCAGCAACACATCTTTTTTCCCTTTGTCTCCCTCTCCACAGCTCACAGCAGATCAAGCTGCCCCAGATAGATATCCTGTAAAAAGAAATGAGATGAATAGAAGGATATAGGCAAGATACACACAGGAAAAAATGAGTCTATTACCCATAAAATATCAGTAAAATACTTCTCTTTGTCGAGAAGTATTCTTTTTTTGTTGTTATTCTTTAATATCTGAAAACACCCTGATTTTAGTATACCACTCAACAGCAAAGTGTAAATACCTTTAGAAATTCACTACATAGAAGATAAAACCTGTGGATAAATTAAATAAAGCACCCTTCATACAAGAGAAAAATGTTAGAGATGTCTGTTTTATTTTTAATTCTCTTTTCCAATATTCAGCAAATATATTATCATAAAATAGTGAATGATATTAAGGAATGTGCATTTAAGATTTTTAAAAAGTTCTAATGCACTTATAATTTACAAGAATTTAAGATGTTATTATTTCAGTATGCTAGATACAGCTGGAATTATTAGTGATACACTTTGAAGCTTAACCAGGACTATGATGCCTATGCCCTAGGAAAGTGGTGTTGCAAGCTTGCTAAGGCCCAGGGGAAGAGAGCTGGGCGACCAACCAAGACTCAAGAGGTTTGGAATTACAGGTGACTCTTCCGGGTATTGTGTTAAACTCTAGTTAAGAACTGAATAAGGACACGGTTGTGTTGCTTTTAATCTTACGATCTATCTTGTCACTTAACAGTCCTGAAGACTGTGGATGAGCGACTATTACCAGTACAATTACTGTGAATTGAAGATATTCTTCAAAAAGAGATTGTTGTTGGCAGTGTTGTTAAAAAGAGAGCAATGACTAATTGATTCTGAAAGAAAAGGGATTTGCTTTCTTTGAAGCAAATATGTGGCACACATGGGCAGTTGAAAGTCAAGTTCTGGGACTTGAATTTGGAGAAATTCAAGTAAAAAGTATGCATAGCTCTGCCTTTGTTTACATATTCCTGGTCTGTCTGCTCCCCCTTTCCCTACAGCTCCTCTTCCTAATTTTTATCATTTCTTTCAAGCCGTCTTCTCAATTCCATCTCCGTTGTGAGCAAATGACCTTGCTTCTTACCTTTCAGCAAAACCAGAAGATTTCAGAGTTGAACTCTCCCAGAGTCCCAACTTTTGTTCTGATATAAATAGGTGTCTGATTATGGGCATCTGTCCTGCTAGATAGAAAGCTCTGTTAGATCAGAGATGGAACCTTGTTCACCAGTGTCCCCAGCACCCAGCACATGGTCTGGTGGGGGCTCAATAGAACGCTGTTGCCTAAATGAATGAACACAGTTCCTTCCTCTCATTTATAACTTTTTGTTTTAAAAACAAAAGTTTTGTCTTTAACATATATTACCACGGTTTAAAAAAAAAACAAAACAAAAACAGAATAGTACAGAATCATATTAGAGGAAATGTTAAAGTTACCCTCTCCAGTAAATTCCACTAGCTCTCTTCCTCACCTCCTCTCCGGCCTTAGGAGCTAACCTTTCCCCTCTGCTCCAGATTCCATCCTCTTATTGTGATCTCCTCTAGGAGGCACTTCTCCTCTACATGAACAAGTCAGGGAGGGGGGCTTGGCAGGGCACTTACTCATAGTGGCCAAGAGTTGCAACAGCTGAGGGAGATGGCAATAGTGTGGCCAAGGAGAGTAGTGGCCAGGTGCCAGAGAAGCTAAATCAGTCATCAAATCTTAAGGCTGAATCCAGGCGACGGAAAATAAGAGGCAAAGTAAAAGGTCAGGGGAATGCAGCAGGAAGTCAAAAATGTAAATGCAAAGCAAGATGAAGTGAGAGGTCCAGGGCCACATAGATGAATGGAGAAGGGATACTGAGAATGCATTTTTAAATTAATTTGGGGGAAGTTTGCTAAGCAGTAAACAAGTAGGTTAATGAGGGCTGAGCTGGCACCCTGACACCTCTTCAGAACTTCAACTCTATTGATTATCCTCTCTCTCTCCTGGACATTGGACATCTCCCTTTCCTCTAACTTTCTTTCTCAGATAAATATGCTAAGCTTCTTTCACCTAAAAATGAAACAAAACAAAACCAAAAGACCTTTCTCTCAACCCTGTCTCCCCCTCAGACTACTCTGCCCAATCTCTCTTCTGCTAATTCTAGACAAATTTCTTGAAAGAAATATAAGGTCGCTGTCTATATTCATCACCCCACCCCCCCAACTGCCTTACTCAATGGAGTTTGCCTTCTTCCCCACCGCTTTGCTGAAAACCGTCTTGTCAAATCATCAATTGCTATCAATAGATATAAATGACATGCTTTCAAGTCTAGCTGAATTGACTCCTGGAGGTCTGCCTCTGTTGACTGCTGTCTCTTCATTTGGCATCTCTGACACTCTCCTCCGCTGATTCTGCTCTTCTATCTCTGGCTCATTTTTAAAATTTTCTTCGTGAGACCCTATTTCTCCACACACTTCTATCTCTAGCTGCCTATGGACATCAGGTAACATTGTGTGGTAGGCAACTGGCTATATGTGTCTTCCCATTCTGGGGCAGCTAACAGAGTCAGACCTCTTGGGCACCACGCCTTGAAACAAAACCTGCTCTGGGTGATTGTCCGGCTCCGTTCCCCATTTACTTTCAGTCTTCTCTTCCTACATCAGCTCAGTCTTCCTTTCTCTTACAGGAAAGTATTCTGGCCTGTCGTTTATCATATTTTTGTGGTTATGACTCATTGAGGACTTGCTATTTGCCAGAAACTTCACTGCATGCTTACTTTTATTTATTTATTCATTAAGTTATTTCTTTAGTCAGTAAGTATTTACTGACTTTTACTATGGTGCAGGCACTATGGATATATAATTTCTAGTTATTAGAATTAACTTAGAAGATAGAATGTTGTAATTTTACAGATGATGAAACTGAGGCTGGGAATTGCTCTTGGCTAAAGCTCTTGAGGCAGACCAGGCATTTGAATTCACAGCTCTTTCCATGTCACTAAAATATCTAAAAAATATTCTCTCTTTCATTGCATATCTCATGCCAGGAGCTTTTCCCTCCTTTGTCTTACTATACCAGTGGTATCATTAACCTATGGCCTGATGTTATTTTTGAAACATAGGAGGGAGAGATTCATACCAATGAAAATCCAGAATTCCATAACTTTGTTATCAGCACCATCTCACTTGTTTCCACATGATCCAGACAAGGCTACCTATAATCAGGTAGCTTGGGAGTCACTTATTTATTCATGTTCTTGCAGAGCTTACAATATATTAGTAGAGGACAGGGAGATGGGGAGACAGAGCTTAATCAATTAAGTGAATAAGAGAATATATTATATCTGAGAAAAGTCCCAGGAAGGAAAAGGGTACGGTTAAATATAAGCTAATAACAAAGAAACTTGACCCAGATTGGGGTGGGTGGGTGGATCAGAAAAGCTTTCCTAAAGAAGTGATATGTGAGTTGAGATCTGAGAGATGAATAGAAGTTAAGCCCATACATGGGTGAAGAAGAGCGCTTCAGGATGAGGGAACAGCATATGCAAAGGCTCAGGGAGAGAAAGAGGTACAATGCTTTCAAAACCTAGAAGGCTGGGGTGTAGAGTGAGAGTAACAGAAAGAGGCCAAGAGGGGTAGCCTGGGTCACAATATGCTGACCAGGCCATTCTTTTTAATCTTAAGAATCATAGTCTAACCTGATGGGATCTTATCATCAAATTTGTGTCCTAGAAGTTCACTCTGACTACAGTGTAGAGAACGTTGCTGGAAGGGTCCAGGGAGGATGCATGGACAATAGTTAGGAAGCTACTGCTGTTGTGTCAGCATAGATGATGATAGCTTGGACTAGTGTGGTGGTCATGAAGGAAGAGAGAAGTGAGGCAATTTGATACATATTTGAAGAGGTAGAATCAGTAGGACTTGCTGACAGATTAAGTAAGAAGTGGAGAATAAGGCGTCAGTGTTACATCCTAGACATCTGAGATACCTAATTGCATGAATGATGGTGCCATTTGCTGAGACAGGGAAAGTAAGAAGTCCAGGTTTGGAGGAAATCTTGGGTTTAGTGGGTTATGTTAGATTGAAGGGTTCATGGCATAATAAGATGGTTTTGGATGTATGGGTCTGGAACTGCAAGGAGAGATCTGGGTTGAAGATATAAACTTAGGAGTCATCAACAGAGTAGTTAGTAATCAAGCCACAGGCATGAATGAGATCAAGGAGGGAAGAACTACAGAGTGAGAAGAGGAGAGGCCTAGGACTGAAGCAGCCAGAATGCTTTCATGTAAAGGATTCACTTTCCAGTCATTTAAAAGAAAACCATTCTCTGAAGAAATGTATGAGCTTCTTAAAATAAATTTCTCTTAACCATATTTAAAAATATTAACATCAATAAGAAGTTTGGAAAAACCCTGCACCTCTGTGGCCCCAAATGAATTGGTAAATTTTTACTTATTAAAAAAATTCCAAAGTATGTAAGATATCGGCACTTGTTTAAGTCTAGAGGTGTATACATGAGAGTTTGTTATATGTCTCTGTACTTTTTGAATGAATGACATATTTCATAATTAAACAACAAAAAGTAACAGCAAAAAGTTCCAGGAAATAAAGTCTAAGGCAATAAAAACTCAGGCCAGAAAATTAAACACCAGAAGCAGTTAAGGGAAAAATAAAGGATCATAGGTATTGTCAAGGAGCCCTTGGCCCCAAATGGAAAGGTTTTAGTCCCAACCTAATAAGATGTACCATTAAAGATTCTTCTGGTATTTCTGTAGGAATTTCCAATATTATAGAAACCATAACAAATAAAATCTTGGCTCTATATTTCTGAATAATGGGAAACAGGAAATTGGCCAACATTATCTGCTTTTGCTGCACATGAAAGTCACTAGTCTGGCTTAATGAATGGATGTTACTCCTGTGAGACTATATAGGCAGGAATATTATTTAAAATTTGGAAGCAAAGTGTGTCTGAAATAAGATTAGTGATCCACAAGTGATCTGTAATCAGAAGGGGCTTTGTTAGTGTAATGGAATAATTAAAACCCTGACTCCCTCCTCAGTACCATTTACTACTATAACCATCAATATCCCTTCCTATCCACTACCCCCAAGAGAGGGTAAGAGATGATTTTAGAAAGGTGCTTTCTCTAAGAAATTACTCTGCCCCTATATTAAGGGATATATGGCTCAGTAATGGACCTGCTAAAACAATCTTGAGAAATGAGAACAAAGCTGAGGTATCACACTCCATGATTTCAAACTCTATACAAAGCTATAGTAATCAAAACAGCATGGTCGTGGCACAAAAATAGGCACATAGATTAACAGAACAGAATAGCTCAGAAATAAATCCACACTCTATGACACAGGAGCAGAGAACATACAATGGATAAAGAACAGTCTTTTCAATAAATGGTGTTGGGAAAACTGGACAGTCACATGCAAAAGAATGAAACTAAACCACTATCTTGCAAAAATCAATTCTCATAAAAATTAACTCAAAATGGATTAAAGACTTGAATGTAAGACCCAAAACCACAAAATTCCTAGAAGAAGACAGGCAGTAACTTCATGGACATTAGTCTTAGCAGTGTTTTTATGGCTCTGACGCCAAAGGCAAGGGAAACAAAAGCAAAAATAAACAAATGGGACTACATCAAACTAAAAAGCTTCTGCATAGCAATGGCAACTATCATGAAAATGAAAAGGCAACCTACTGAATGGGAGAAGACATTTGCAAATCATATATCCAATAAGGGTTTAATATTAAAAATATATAAAGAACTCATACACCTCAAAAACAAAAAACAACCTGATTAAATAATGGGCAGAGGACCTGAATAGACACTTTTTCAAAGAAGATATACACATGGCCAACAGGCACATGAAAAGATGTTCATCACTAATTATTATGGAAATGTAAATCAAAACTGCAAAGAGATATCATCTCACACCTGTTAGAATGGCTATAATCAAAAAGACAAGAAATAACAAGTGTTGAAGATGTGGCAAAAAGGAGAAATTCATACACTGTTGGTGGGAATGGAAATTGGTGCAACCACTATGGAAAACAGTATGGAGATTCTTCAAAAAAATTATGAATAGAACTACTATATGACTCAACTCTTCCACTTCTCAGTATCTATCTGAAGAACATGAAAACACTAATTTGAAAAGATATATGGACCCCTATGTTCATTGCAGAATTATTTACAATAGCCTAGATATGGAAACAACCTAAGTGTTCATGGATGGATGAATGGATAAAGATGTGGTGTATATACACAATGAAATATTACTCATCCATGAAAAAGGATGGAATCCTACCATGTGCATTCATCCATCCATGGACAGTTAAGTTGTTTCCATATCTTGACTACTGTAAATAATGCTGCTATAAACATGGGGATGCACATGTCTTTTTGAATTCGTGTTTTTGAATATATTCCCAGAAATGGAATTGTTGAATTATATGTTAGTTCTATTTTTAATTTTTTGAGCATCCTCTGCACTGTTTTCTACAGTAGCTCTACCAGTTTACAATGCCACTGACAGTGCACTGGGTTTCCCTTTTGTCCACATCTGCTCCAGGATTTGTTATCTCTTTTTTTTCTTGATGGCCATTCTAACAGGTGTGAGGTTATATCCCATTGAGGTTTATATTTGCACCCAATCAAATTTAGAACATTTTCATTACCCCTCCAAAAGAAATTCCATACCCATTAACAGTCATTCATCATTTCCTCTCAATCCTAAGCCTCCATCCCCATCCATAGCCCTGGGCAACCACCAATCTATTTTCTCTCCACCAATTTGTCTATTTTTTGACATTTCATATAAATAGAAATGCAGTAGATGTGTTTTTGTAGCTAGCTTCTTTTACTTAGTATAATGTTTTCAATGTTCATCCATGTTGTAGCATATATCAATACTTCCTTTTTTTGACAAATAATATTCCATTGTATGGACAAACCACAGTTTATCTATTTGTCAATCAATGAACATTTGGGTGGTTTCCACTTTTGGACTACTATGAATAATGCTGCTATGAACATCAGTGTACAAGCTTTTGGTGGATGTATATTTTCATAGGAGTGGAATTGCTAGGTCATATGGTAATATTTTGTTTAGCTTTTTGAGGGACTGCTAGACTGTTTTCTGAAATGAAAAAGGTTTTATTTCTCTTGAAAAGTCTTTATTTCACCTTAAGTTTTGAAAAACTGGTTTTGCTGAATATAAAATTCTTATTTGACATTTTAATTTTTTGAGCACTTTGAGTATGTCATCCCACTGTCTTCTGGGCCCTGTTGTTTCTGAACAATGAAGTTGGCTGTTAATCTTATTAGTTTTCTCATATATAATGAATAGCTTTTTTCTTGCTCTTTCAAAAGTTTGTCTTTTGCTTTCAGGAATTTTACTATGTCTGGTTGTAGATCTCTTTGTGTTCTTATTGGAGTTTCTTGAACTTCTTAGATGTGCAGATTAATTTTTTTATTGTAAGTGTTCAGCCATTAATTCTGTTTTTTAAAATTATTTATTTATTAATTATTTATTTTGGGGTCTGTTGGGTCTTCGTTGCTGCACTCGGGCTTTTTCTAGTTGCAGCAAGCGAGGGCTACTCTTCATTGCGGTGCTCAGGCTTCTTTCATTGCAGAGCACAGGTTCTAGGCACACAGGCTTCAGTAGTTGCAGCATGCAGGCCCAGTAGTTGTGGCTTGAGGGCTCTAGACTGCAGGCTCAGTAGTTGTGGCTCATGTGCTTAGTTGCTCTGTGGCATGTGGGATCTTCCCAGAGCAGGGCTTGAACCCGTGTGCCCTGCATTGGCAGGCAGATTCTTAACCACTGCACCACCAGGGAAGTCCCCAGCCATTATTTCTTTGAGTTTTTTCTTTTCTTTCTTTCTCTGCTTCTTTCTCTCTCTACTCTCCTCTCCCTCTGATTCTTCCACTACATATAAGTTGGTGCACTTTAGTAGTATCCCACATTTCTCTGCAGCTCTGTTCATTTTCTTCATTCTTTTTTTTCTCTTTGCTATTCACATTTCATAATCTCTATTGATCTGTCTTCAAGTTCACTAATTCCTTCTGCCAGTGGAAATAAACTGATGAACACTTCTATTGAATTCTTCCTTTCAGGTCTTTTACTTTTTGTTGCCAGAATTTCTATTTGGTTCTTTTGAATAATTTATATATCTTTATTAATATTCTCTATTTTATGAGACATTATCATCATAACTTTTTTTTCTTTAAACATGATTTTCTTTAGTTTTGTGGATACATTTATAATAACTGCAGTGGAGTCTTTGTCTGTTAAATCCAACATCTGAACAGAAGTCACAAGTAGCTTCTGTTGCCTGCTTCTTTTCCTGTGTATGGGTCATACTTTGCTTCATCTTTTATGTCTCATATTTTTTTTGTATGTTAAGAGCTGGACATTTTAGGTAAAATTTGTAGTAATTTTGGATACTTTTCTCCCCTTTCCCTAGGGTTTATTTTTCCTATTGTTTGCTTGTGCATTTATTTAGTGACTTCACTGGAATATTTTAAATGAAGTCTATTTCCCATGCAATGTAAAGTCTCTGATGTTATTTCTCAAAGGGTTCAGTCTTGGGCAAGTACATATTCACCCTGGGAGTATAGTGCTTTTAACAGGGTTCTCTTTGACTGTCTTTCCCTGACTTCACTATTAAGTTGTCTGCCTCTGCTGATATCACATCCAGATGTTAGGCTCCACTAATTGCTGTCTGGTTACTCTATTGTTTTGATGATGCCCTGGAGTATACATTGTCCCACAGTATGATCCAATTAAATTCAGACTCCTTTGCAAGGGTAGTCTTTGAAGCCAGTCTCTGAGGTTTTCTGACTCCAGAAGAGATCTTCTCAGTTGTCTCTTTTCCTGATTCTCTCATTAAACTAGCTGACCTACAGTTTAGCTTGTTACTTCATAAAGCTATTAGCCTCTACTTAATTGCTTACTACCAAAACCTCCATTATTTTTAAGAGTGTTTAGGCTTGAACTTCCCCAAAGTCTGTTTCAAATAAAATCAGTTCCTCTAGGAAGAGTTTTGAGCTGTTTTTATTGACTGCCTCTCTCTCTCTAGGCAAAATCTCTGAGTTCCTGCTCTAGAGCTGCAGATGGGGATAGCTGTCTACTTCTCTCTGATTGGCATCCTTTCTTTATGATCAGGGTGCTGGGTGAAGGTGATAACCTCTCGTGTCAGCTTGCCTCTTTCAGTGTGGATCGTCTGCTCTCAGTTCCCAGTATTCTTGGTGTAACTATCTCTCTTATAAATTCAAGCTAGATGAAGGAAGGAGTCCCTGATCTCTTGATTGCACTCACCAGGAATTTAGCCTCTGCAACCAGGAGCTAAGAGTGATGAGAAATGCTGACAACCTGCCCTACTGGTGAGAAATTATATCCCTTAACTGAGATCTGAGGAGAGCTCCATTTTCTTAGCCACATCCCCCAGAGTGGAGCTTCCATTACACTGAGCTGGGGAGTGGTGGAGAAGATCATGGATCAAGAGCCACAGACTTGCTATTCTTACTCAAATTTAGTAGATTTTCTTGAGTAAGTAAGATTTTCTTTACTTGCTGTATGCTTTTAGGACATTTTCCAGAGACTTTAAATTGTTGTTCTTCTCAGCATGTAATTGACATAAAAACAGACACATAGATCAATGGCAGAAAATATATAGACCAGAAATAAATAGACCCACGCACCTATGATCAAATTAATCTACAGCAAAGGAGTCAAGAATATACAATGGAGAAAAGGCACTCTCTTCAAGAAGTGATGTTGGGAAAACTGGACAGCTACATGCAAAAGAATGATATTAGAACAGTTCCTCACATCTATACAAAAATAAACTCAAGATGGTTTAAAGACCTAAATGAAGACATGACATCATAAAACTTCTAGAAGAGAACATACGTGAAACATTCTTTTTAAAAAAATTTTATTGAAGTATAGTTGACTTATGATGTTGTGTTGAAACATTCTTTGACATAAATAGTAACAATACTTTCTTAGGTCAGTCTCCCAAGGCAAAAGAAATAAAAGCAAAAATAAACAAATGAGACCTAATTAAACTAAAAATCTTTTGCACAGCAAAGGAAACCATCAACAAAACAGGAAGACAACCTACAGAATGGGGGGAAATATTTGCAAATGATGTGACTGATGAGGGTTAAATGCCCAAAATATACAAACAGCTCATACAACTCAATATCAAAAAAACCAAACAATCCAATCAAAAAAATTGGTAGAAGACTTGAATAGACGTTTTTCCAGAGAAGACATACAGATGGCTAACAGACACATGAAAATATGTTCATAACTAATTATTAGGGAAATGCAACTCAAAAGAACAAAGATATATCACCTCACACCTGTCAGAATGGCTATCATCAAAAAGTCTAAAAATAACAAATATTAGAGAGGATGTGGAGGAAAGGGGACATTTATACAGTGTTGGTGGGGATGTAAATTGTTTCAGCCTCTATGGGAAACAGTATAGAGATTCCTTTAAAAACTAAAGTTAGTACTTCCATATGATTCAGCAATTCCATTCCTGGATATATATCCAGAAAAAACAAAAACACTAATTTGAAAAGATACATGCACCCCAATGTTCATAGCAGCACTATTTACAAGAGCCAAAACATGAAAGCTGAGTGCTTATCAACAGATGAATGGATAAAGAAGATGTGGTATATACATGCAATGAAATATTAGCCATAAATTAAAGAATGAAATATTGCCATTTGCAGTAACGTGGATGGACCTAGGCAATATTATGCTTAGTGAAATAAGAAAGATTAATACTATATGATGACACTTATATGTGAAATCTAAAAAATAATACAAATAAATCTACATACAAAACAGAAACAGACTCACAGACATAGAAAACAAACTTGTGGTTACCAAAAGGAGAGAAATTAGGGGAGGGATAAGTTAAGAGCATGTGATTAACATATACAAACTACTATACATAAAATAAGCAATAAGGATTTACTGTATAGCACAGGGAGTTATACTCAATATCTTGTAATAACCTATAATGGAATACAATCTGCAAAATAACTAAATCACTTCATTTTAGATACCGTATATAAGCAATATTATACAATATTTCTCTTTCTCTGTCTGACTTACTTCGTTCAGTATGACAATTTCTAGGTCCATCCATGTTGCTGCAAATAGCATTATTTCATTATTTTTAATGGCTGAGTAATATTCCTTTGTATATATGTACCACATCTTCTTTATCCATTCCTCTGTCAAAGGACATTTAGGTTGCTTCCATGTCTTGGCTATTGTAAACAGTGCTGCAATGAACATTGGTGTGCACGTATCCTTTCAGACTAAAAGAAATTATACAAATGAACTTATTTACAAAACAGAAACAGACTCACAGACTTAGAGAACAAACTTATGGTTACCAGCTGGGGAAGAATAGGAGAAAGGGATAGTTAGGGAGTTTGACATTTATATTTAAAATGGATCACCAACAAATACCTACTGTATAGCACAGAGAACTCTGCTCAATATTATTTAACAACCTAAATGGGAAAAGAATTTGAGAAAGAATAGATACATGTATATATATAACTGAATCACTTTGCTGTACACCTGAAGCTATCACAACACTGTTAATCAACTGTACTCTAATATAAAATAAAAAGTTTAAAAAAACCTAAATCACTATATTGTACACCTGAAACTAACACAATATTGTAATTGATCATATTTCTTATTTCTATTGACTCAATTCATTCTCATTGTGATAGGTTAAACATGGTCTCAAAGTTTTGACACCTTTTTCGTTAAGAGGATGAGGGTCAGGTTTTGTGACTGCTTGACCAATAGAATATGCTGAAGGTGCCACTATTCCTTTTCTTTGGCCCTGACTTAAAGAGATTAGCATTTCCAATTCCTAACCCTTGGACCATTCACTCTTGGAAACCAGTCACCATGGCAATGAGGACACTCCAGCAGCTCCATGTGAGAGGCCCATGTGGAAAAGAACTGAAGCTCTCAGACCACAGCTCCAGTTGAACAACCAGTTGACAGTCAACACCAACTTGCCAGCCATGTCAGTGAGCTGTCTTGGAAGTGAATTCTCAGAGCTGATGCTCTGTATAGCAGAGATGAGTCATTCTTGCTGAGCAAATTCATGTGCAAAAGTGCCACCTGTCCCCAGTTCTCAGTGTCATAACCAGGTTTCTTCTGCTCATGATCAAAGTGCTTCCTGAATCTCCTACGTCAGGGCCTCTCTCTACCCGCCCCACACCACCCCCTAGAATTTCCTCCTCAGCATCCCCCCTTTCCCGGCCCTCTCGCTCCTCCATGGAAGAAGCTGCATCAAAGATAATATAGTGAGTTGTCACCAGACCCTTTAAGTACTGTATTTGGACTGCCGGACCTGTCACCTTCCCAACACATCCCTCAGATCTGTCTCCTCCGTGGGTAAGTCTGGTCTAAATGTTCTCAGTCTTAGCAGGAGTGAGAACTACTTGAGGAATGCATTAAAAATGTGGATTTCCTTCATTCTAGAGATTTTGGTTCAGCAGGCCTGGGCTGGGATTAGGGAATTTTTCACAAGTACTCTGGAGAATTCCCATTCAGGCCATCCAGGGACCCTGCTTTGCAAAGTTTTGATCTGATCCCAGGTCCCAAGCCAGTTGATACCATCCAGCTAAAGTTCATGGACCTGAATTCCAAAGCCAGCAAGATCCGTGTAACAAGTATGGACACTGAAATAGAAAGAACCCAATCTGTTCGGGGCCTAAGTCATTCCCTGACATTAAGTTAGTTTCCTGGGAAAGGGTGAGAGCTGGCCTTTCAGATAGAGCTGATATAATTTCAGGTTTTTAAGAGGTAGCGCTGTGGTTTTTAAACCTGGTCACACATTAGGATGACCTAGGGTATGTCATTAAAATATAGATTCAAGGGCCACAGTTCAATGTTACCAAATCAACTTCTCCAGAATGGAGTTTGGGAGTTTCTATATACCCCATCCTCCAGATGAATCTGGTATAAATCTGTGGGTGGACCTGTCAGTGATTAGAAACTATAAGCATATAGCACATTTCTTCCTGGTGCCTGAAGTCCGACAATTAGAGATTCATTCCTTTGGCCTAAAGGTTGTTCTGTTATTCTGTTAATAGCAAAACACTCCTAGGAAAGAGGTCCCTTCAAGTGCAGGAGAATAGGAATAATTAATGTTAAGCACTACCATGTTGCTTTGAGGAGGGTACTGAGATACTTTCCAGCGATGTCTCAGATGTAACCATGAGGCTGGTTAGTTCTACATTCCTTCATACTTGCTTCTCAACACTGTCATCCACCCACCCCAACAATTGTTCTCATTTAGAATAATTATTTTTACCTGTATACCCCCCTCCATTAGACTGCAAATTCTTAAGAACAGAGAATGTCTAATTAGTCTCTGTATCTTAAACATTATCCAGCATGTTAATAAACAGAAGATAGTACCTTAAATACTCACACCTTAATGCCAGTGGGTTACAGGCCTTTTCCTCTGAGCAGGTTTTGACATGGAGAAGGATGAGAATGTGAGGACAAGGGGACCCCTCCCATCCCAGGGGGCAAGAGAAAGCTGAAGACACATCAGACAGATGTCAGACAGTCATCTTTTGTGCAGAAGTCAGTTCTAAAAGGGTGATACCTCCTCCACATCAGGATGCCTCTTAAGCTGCCATAAAATAGCTCTTTTCAGGACTTGCTCACAGAGTGGTTGATTCTGAGGATTTTGGTTTATTTGATGCCTAAAGTTCTGCTTGCCCTAAAGAAGAACAAGCTTCTGATAAAATGAGAGAAAGGGCATTAAGTTTTGATGCGGTGTCCAGAGATTGGGATACTATCTCAGGGAGCAAAATAGGGAGTTTGCCTTCCTAAATGGGTAGAATGCTCTTTCTTGTTCTGCAAAAAATAAGAAATAGGACAGTGGACAGGCAGGGACCAGAAGACACTCAACAGGGGAAAGCAAGACAATGTGCCAGTCACATTCCATCCCATTTATTTCTCTGTCTAAGGCTAACCTAAAGAATGGGGACCCTATGTGGTGAGGTGATTTTAAAGTGAGAGAAAAGGTAACAAAATACTAGCTTCATGAGCAGAAGACTCAATTTGATGAGGATACTTGAAATTTACATTTGGAAACTAACTGTAATGATCACCTGACACACTTGTGTACTAGCTCATACCTTTGAAGGACAGCCAAGTTTTCTGGTGGGATTTTCCCTTTAAGTTATAAGTGAAACTGCTAACATGAAAACTGGCTACATTAAAAAACCCAGAACCCAGAACCTGGGCTTGAGGTGTGACTTTGTCCTTTACACATTAAATATTGCAACAGGTCTTTCCTAACATACAACATGCTGCAATATGTCAACATAAGTTTAAGAAAAAATGCAGGCACTGACTGTAAATCTCAGTTTCAAATTGATTTCCCCACTTGGTTGTTTGTTTGTTTGTTTAAGGTTTAAAGCAAACTCTCTGTTTCACTTACCACACCCTCCTCAAAAGGATGGTACTCAGGGTCCCCAAGTTTGAGACTCATTCAATACTGTCTCACTCAGATGCTCTCTCCAGTTTACAGTCTGGCTTATTATATATAAGAGCCAGAACCCTTTTTTACCTTGAACTCTATATGGTAGATTGAACTAGATTCCTCCCTCCCCTACTAGAGGGTCAGCAGAGGATCTGGTATGAAAAAGATTCCATCAAGCTGGATCATTTCTTCCAGAAAGTGAAGGGAGCAGCCTCTGATAACTACTATGACGTTTAATGTCATGTGCTTGGCTTAAAGCAGGACATAAAAACAGCCAAAAGCACTGTGTTAGGGGTGGGATGGAATTCTCTACGATTCCTAAAGGATCAAGCAAAAAGAGGAGTAACTCTGGTTATCTCTAGTTGAGTAAATCATGTCTCTGAGAAGTGTGTGAATTTGCAGGGGACCTAGTAACGCAGACTGGCCAGCCCGTGCCTCTCACTGGTGGGGAGACAGAACTAGAATCAGGTTCTTGCATTTATCCCATTTTGCAGAGAGTTTTTCCACCCCTGGAGAGACTGAGTGAAGAAAACTGAGCAGGGAAGGTGTCCCTCTTGCTACCGAGGCGATCACTTCACATGAGATGGATCCACCCATCCCACCATCTCAGCAGCACATGATCTGCCCTCCCTCCACCACAGGCATGGGCTTCTCCCAAGCACTGGAATATGCTAGTCACTCACTTTCATCTTCATGACTCATTTCCTCAGGTAAATCTGTTCCTATGATCAGTGTAGCCATCCTTCACTGCAGTCTTTGTCATTTTATGTTGATTAGTGTCACACTTTGATTAAAATATTTTCTCCTACCAAATTAGAAACTCCACAAGGACAGGGACTGTATCTGTTTTGACTCACCATTCAGTCCCTTGCACCTAGAACTTAGGAGGTCCTCAATAAATGTCTTTTAAATCAGAGAATGAACAAATGCAGATAGGACTGGATTTTCTGAGGGAGGATATGGGGTCACCAGTTTTAAATAAGGGGCTACCTGTGGGCAGGCAAAGTTCAGAGGGGAGAGATGTCTCAAGTGAAGGCAACATTTGTGAGGCTTCGTGTCAGAGCCTTCCTTTGTTCAGTCAAATTAGTCAGAATTTCAACCTTGAATCATTTACCTTGGAATATCCTTTGGAGATGGACCTCACTCTTCAGAATGTGGCATGTTTACATAGTCCTGCATTAGTGGGCTACTGAAGGCTGTCCAAGCAGGATTACATGAAAGAGAAGGGCCTGGACCTTCCACTTTGCTGAGAGCCTCATCAGAGAAGGGGCTGGAAAAGCATTGTCCCCTTAGGTGGAATAGAAGGCAGGAAAAGCATTGGCTGCCTAGGTGGAATAGAGGCAGAATATCTCTTGGTCCATGGCAGCTGCATGGATTGGCACAGAAAACTCCAGGAAGACTCAACACCTCCAATGTCCTACATAGGTTAGGAAGACCCCCCCTTCCAGACTGAAGTAAGATAAGACCTCAAATAAAGCCAGGTTATAATTTTAAAACCAATGAGTTCGAGTCCTGGGGGAAGAATAGAGATGACGAAGGCTGCATTGGGTAACAAACAGTGAGCCTTGATGTCAGCAGTTACATGCAGAAATAGGCCAGCATGTGAGAGTGAACAAATGTCTGAAGCAATAACATCAAGGGAGTTGTTGACAAGAAAATCCTAATAAAGGGAAGTGATAACATCTGGAAGCATAAATCCATTTTCTATTACTTCAGCCGTGTGGCTGACGGGGTATTGGTGCTCTGGCCGAGTATTAGGCCTGAGCCTCTGAGGTGAGAGAGCTGAGTTCAGGACATTGGTCCACCAAAGATACCTCCTGGTCCCACATAATATTAATCGGCAAGAGCTCTCCCAGTGATCTCCGTCTCAACGCTAAGACCCAGGTCCACTCAATGGCCAGCAAGCTCCAGTGCTGGATATCCCATGCCAAACAACTAGCAAGACAGGAACACAACCCCATCCATTAGCAGAGAGGCTGCCTAAAATCATAATAAGGTCACAGGCACCCCAAAACATACCACCATGATCAAGTGAGGTTTATCCCAGGAATGCAAGGATTCTTCAATATACGCAAATCAATCAATGTGCTACACCATATTAACAAACTGAAGGATAAAAACCATATGGTAATCTCAATAGATGCAGAAAAAGCTTTCAACAAAATTCAACACCCATTTATGAAAAAGCTCTCCAGAAGGTAGGCATAGAGGGAACATATCTTAACATCATAAAGACCATATATGACAAACCCACAGCCAACATCGTTCTCAATGGTGAAAAACTGAAACCATTTCCACTAAGGTCATGAACAAGACAAGGTTGCCCATTCTCACCACTATTATTCAACATAGTTTTGGAAGTTTTAGCCACAGCAATCAGAGACAAAAAAGAAATAAAAGGAATCCAAATCAGAAAAGAAGTAAAACTGTCATTGTTTGCAGATGACATGATAATATACATAGAGAATCCTAAAAATGCTACCAGAAAACTACTAGAGTAAATCAATGAATTTGGTAAAGTAGCAGGATACAAAATTAATGCACAGAAATCTCTTGCATTCTTATACATTAATGATGAAAAATCTGAAAGAGAAATTATGGAAACACTCCCATTGACCATTGCAACAAAAAGAATAAAATACCTGGGAATAAACCTACCTAAGGAGACAAAAGACCTGTATGAAGAAAACTATAAGACACTGATGGAATAAATTAAAGATGATACAAACAGATGGAGAGATATACCCATGTTCTTGGATTGGAAGAATCAACATTGTGAAAATGACTACACTGCCCAAAGCAATCTGCGGATTCAATGCAATCCCTATCAGACTACCAATAGCATTTTTCAAAGAACTAGAATAAAAAATTTCACAATTTGCGTGGAAACACAAAAGACCCCGAATAGCCAAAGCAATCTTGAGAAAGAAAAATGGAGCTGGAGAAATCAGGCTCCTGGACTTCAGACTATACTACAAAGCTACAGTAATCAAGATAGTATGGTACTGGCACAAAAACAGAAATATAGATCAATGGAACAGGATACACAGCCTAGAGATAAACCCACGCACATATGGTCACCTTATCTTTGATAAAGGAGGCAAGAATATACAATGGTGAAAAGACAGTGTCTTCAATAAGCAGTGCTGGGAAAACTGGACAGCTACATGTAAAAGAATGAAATTAGAACACTCCCAAACACCATCTACAAAGTAAACTCCAAACGGATTAAAGATGTAAGGCCAGACACTATCAAAGTGTCTTTTATCAAAGATTAAAAATATAAGGCCAGACACTATCAAAGTCTTAGAGGAAAACATAGGCAGAACACTCTATGACATAAATCGCAGCAAGATCCTTTTTGACCCACCTCCTAGAGAAATGGATATAAAAACAAAAATAAACAAATGGGACCTAATGAAACTTAAAAGCTTTTGCACAGCAAAGGAAACCATAAACAAGATGAAAACACAACCCTCAGAAAGGGAGAAAATATTTGCAAATAAAGCAACTGACAAAAGATTAATCTCCAAAATTTACAAGCAGCTCATGCAGCTCAAAATCAAAAAAACAAACAACCCAATCCAAAAATGGGCAGAAGACCTAAATAGACATTTCTCCAAAGAAGATACACAGATTGCCAACAAACACATGTAAGGATGCTCAACATCACTAATCATCAGAGAAATGCAAATCAAAACTACAATGAAGTATCACCTCACACCGGTCAGAATGACCATCATCAAAAAATCTACAAACAATAAATGCTGGAGAGGGTGTGGAGAGAAGGGAACCCTCTTGCACTGTTGGTGGGAATGTAAATTGATATAGCCACTGTGGAGGATAGTATGAAGGGTCCTTAAAAAACTAAAAATAGAACTACCATATGACCCAGCAATCCCGCTACTGGGCATATACCCTGATAAAACCATAATTCAAAAAGAGACATGTACCACAATGTTCATTGCAGCTCTATTTACAATAGGCAGGACATGGAGGCAACGTTAAGTGTCGTCCATCGACAGATGAATGGATAAAGAAGATGTGGCACATATATACAATGGAATATTACTCAGTCATAAAAAGAAACAAAATTGAGTTATTTGTAGTGAGGCAGATAGACATAGAGTCTGTCATACAGAGTGAAGTAAGTCAGAAAGAGAAAAATACCGTATGCTAACACATATATATAGAATCTAGAAAAAAAAGGTCATGAAGAATCTAGGGACAGGACAGGAATAAAGATGTAGAGGTAGAGAATGGACTTGAGGACATGGAGAGGGGGAAGGGTAAGCTGGGATGAAGTGAGAGAATGGCAGGGACATATATACACTACCAAATGTCAAATAGATAGCTAGTGGGAAGCAGCTGCATAGCACAGGGAGATCAGCCCGGTGGTTTGTGACCATCTAGAGGGGTGGGATAGGGAAGGTGGGAGGGAGACGCAAGAAGGAGGGGATATGGGGATATATGTATATGTATAGCTGATTCACTTTGTTATATAGCAGCAACTAATCAGTGTAGAGCAATTATACTCCAATAAAGATGTTAAAAATAAATAAATAAATAAAAATGTAAAACCAATGAGTTCCAAAATCATCTTCACAGTGGTATTTGAATCAAAAAACCATTTCAGGTTTTTTTGGATAACATTCCATCCTTATCTTTAAGAATATTATCACTCAGTTTTTCAACTCCTGAAAAACAGAGAAGCATCAATTGATTGACCCATCCATCCATTTATTTATTTATTCAGCAAATATGTTTTGATATCACATCTACAGCACTTACAGTCTCAAGAGGAAACATGCAAACAAACTATTATACAATGAGAAAGAATGAAACCTACTGCAGCATTGGAACAGGACAATGGAGACATAAGCACACAATTCTGACCTCTTTCACACCATCTAGCTATTATATTTGAAGACTAGAAGTTAAATGTCTTCATGGTTTCAAAGTTAGAGTGCAAGTTTTGTTTAATTTTATATTTAGTCTTGTGAAAATTAAGTAATAGGTTAATAATTTCCTGTTCTCCATCTCTTCAGAAGGTGAATTTTAGGAAACTGGAGTTTTGTTGTGGAAACAAGGGAATAAAAGTAAATCCCCGGAAGCTGTGCAATTGTAGAATGTTAAGATCGTGCAGGTCACAAGGATAAAATAATCTGCCCTCTTGTTCTAAGAATGAGGGAACAGGCCCAGAAGAATAGAATAAAGTTTTAGGGTAATTATAAGAATTTTTCAGTAACAGATGATACAACTATAATCAGTATTTTCCTTTTGAAAAATGATGGTTTAACAACTGCATTAAGAAATTTACTTAAATTTTAAAACAACTCTAGAATAGGTACAACTGTTATCCCCAAATTACAAATAAGGAAACTGCAGCATAGACAAGTTAACAATTTACCTAATTATTATGTAACTAATAACTAGTTTTCAGCTAGTAAATATCAGAGTTGGAATTCAAACCCAGGGAGTCTGATTCCAGAAGTCAGAAACCAAGTGTTTAACTTTATATGTTCTATCTCTTATATATCTGGAAAACATATATATATATAATAATTTATTTTAAATGTGGTCATACTCATTAAACATGTCTAGTTTTTGGTGGTAAGGTGTTTCATTTTATTTTTCCAGATAAAGGAAATATGAAGTTAAGTTTGACATGAATGAGTTTCTAGCTCTCGGAGGAATGTCACAAAGGGGAAAATTTGCTTTCAGAGTAATTTGATATTTTCTGAAAGCTGCCAGGCTATTGCGTTACCTGCCAGTGTCGAATCAACGTCAGTCTCTGTTCAAACACCAGTTGTGCAAACCATGTCATTGTAGCTGGTAGCATGGCAGACTCAATCAGTGATTGTCTCTCTGGGCACCAAAATTATAATTGGCCTCCTAATTATGGTACCTCTTAATTTCAGAGAAAAAATAGAGAGAAGATGGAAAACATCATTAGAGATAACGCACAAATAACTTACTAGCTCAGGCACAGATAGTGTTTGTTACAATATGTAAATCATAGGGGTATTCTTCATTTGTTCATTCACTCATTCAATAAATAACTATGGAGTTATGCTATGGTAAATACCAGGAACACCGATGAGAATGACACAGAGACTGGCTGCTCAGGAGCTTGAAGTCTAATGGGGGCCAGACTAGTGTGTTATGATGTGCTTCTGAAGCCCAAATGAGGACAAGTCTAACGATGGGACAGAATGGCGAGAGCTTTGGCATCGTGTACAGCTGAGTCCTAATTCTGATTCTGCCTTTGGCAAGCCACTCAACGCATTCACTCTCTGTTTTCTCATCTAAAAAGCAAAGGTAGAAACACCAACCTCACAGGATGGTCGTAAATACTAAATTCCATGTCCAAAACATGCTCGTTCTTTTTTTCCACCCCTCTTCAAACTTCCCCACCACTCCATGTCCCCAGCCTCCCAACAAAAATAATAGCTGGATGAGTTGGACAGAGTTTCATTCACTTGAGGTGACATGTGAGCTGGGGCTTGAAAGACTAGTAAAAAGTGAAATTCACAGGCAGAGCTGATAGCAAGGGCTTCCGGGAAGAGGGGACAGTGTGTTCAAAAGCTCTAAGGCGTGGAAGACTTCGGCATCAGGAGCTGGGAGGCAGTGAGTGATTTAGAATGTGGGTTGTACGGAGGGATGTAATTGACTGTCAGTGAAATGCAGTGAGCATCAAGCTGGAGAAGGAAGGTGGATCTGACTGGCCAGCTCTCTGTAAGCAGTGCTGTTTCCAGAACAGAGAGACAAAAGCTGACCTCCCTGGGGCTGGTATTGAATATTGACCACAGGATGGCCACTCTCCTCTCTGAGCTATTTCCCCATGGGACGTGGGTTCTACTCCCCTTTCCACCTCCTGGATGGGACTTCAGAGTCTGGAACCTGACATCCCAATCTTGGACTCTAGAGTTGGATCTTCTAAGATCCTAGATCTAGTTTGATATTATTTTTTGTTTTGAGATCCAGTATCTAGTTGCTTCATCATGTGTGAAACTGAGACAGTGAGTGATCAGGTGTCTTTTTCCTAGTGCCAGTAAGAGATAGTAGTCCATTTAGAGAATATAATACTAAAGAAACTCAACCATAAGCATAATTCATGGTATGACTTGGTTTCTCATATAAATCAAATTCAGATTCATAGAAAAGAAAACCATGATACTGACATTAGAAGTTTGTAGAGGCTCTTGTAATTATAATAAAAAGATAATTACTTTTATAGTATTATAATTATTTTAAAAATCAGTATTTTTACGGCTAAGCTTGCCATTCACGGCTGGTGACCTTGTAGGAAGAAAAACAGTAATCACTTTCAGTAAAGAAAATGCTTAGAAAAAAGAGAGGTGATCTGTGGAAGGTCAGACATTGAATTTGAAGCCAGAAAACCTGGTTCATGCTCCAGTCTGTCATTTATCGGCTCTGTGTCCTTGGAGAAGTCACTTAACATCTCTGAATCTCATTTTCCTCTCCCATGAAATGGAGAAAATAATATCTACACGGTGGGTTTATTTTAGTACCAAGTGGCATAATATATGTTAAGGTGTTTTGTAACCTCAAGTCATTTTACTAATTTCAATAATTATTCATTGAAAAAATAATCCATGTTAAAAATCTACTATCAAAGAAAGAATTTAAACAAAAGTGTCTTAAAGTCACTGCAGCAAACTTCACAATAAATCAATAAATCAAGGAACTTCATACGTATGATGTCAGGATAATAATTGTGTTTTATTTCCTTCCTAAGACATTTATTTATACTAAAATTTAGTAACGACTGTTCTCTGGATGATTAAACCTTAGAAATTAAACTTTAGAAATGTTTCTCCAAAAAGGGTTCATGGTGATAGAGAGATACTAATGCTCCATCCACCTTCTGGAGACTGATTCAAACCCCAGAGGAATCCCACAATAACTTTTAGCACAATGTTTTTCAAACTTATAGCAGCATGGAACTCTGTTTTCAAGTATTAGCTTTAGTTCAAAGGAACATATTTTGGGAATATTTTTAATAGAGACTTAAAGCATAAGCATCCAGAACAAAACCAGTAATCATTCCTAGGACCAGTGTGTTAATATAATTTTAGAGTGGAAAGCTTCAATCAGTTCAGCTTTGTCAAAATGGTAGAAATTCTAACTCTTCTGTCACTCTTTTTTCTCAGTCGCAAACATTTTATTTTCCTCCAGCACTATTTGAGTTTGTAGTACTGTCTGAAAATAACTAAGGAAAACAATGTATTAAGGAATGTTCTACATTTTCTCATGGAGAAACTGAGTCACTTAGAACTTAAGCGCATTGGCGAAGGCCACACAGTTGGTAGGGGGTAGCTCTGAAATCAGAACTCAAGTTGTCTGCTCCAGAGCCAGCAAATGATCTGATGGTAAATCAAAGTGTGTTTCACAGTGCGGTTTTGCAGGGATATTCACGTTGCTGGTCAGGGTTGCTTCACATTCTTTCAAACACAAGTTTTAAAGAAACCCTTGAGGATTGTTGGTTAGATATGGCGTAGTCGTCAAAGGCTCAAGTTTTTGATCGTATCACGGAAGACAATGGCTTGCCAGTTATCTCATACCACCTGGACAATTGCTTTGGCCTCTCCTAAAACTCTAAGGATATACGATAGCTACAAAAGATGACAAATTCGAATTTTGCTCAGCACTTTGTTGCTTTATAGATGAATGCAACTCATTTTATTTCAATCCACACATGATTAAAATAAGTAGCACATATGTAGATGAACAACTTATAGTTCTCTAGTAAATTAGGCAATGAACCACTGCTTCTGAGCTTTTCTGTACTAGCTAAGATATGGACACCAAGAACTGACTAAATAAATAAGCAATTCATTAAAAAGTTGAGTAGCTGCACGGTGAACTAGTATTTATTTTAGGATTGCATTGATCCCATCTTTATTTGTATTTTCTCTGGAATGGCTTTTTGTTTTAGAATCTTGGATTTTGCTTTTACTAAATCTCAGTTTAAGTGGAGAGAAATATATGTCTATTGTGATCTCCCATTAATCCCCTCCCAATCTTACCAATTTTGACAATTTAGTAGTTTTATAAAAGATGCTTATATTTATTAAAAAAGAATCTATGAAAAAGTGTGATAAAGATAATCTAGTTTCAACAAGTTTGAACGGACCTCTAAATTATTCTGATGTATTCTAATTTCATAAAATGAAAACGTCTTATGACAAACTAAAGTGGTTTACCATATTTGGTTACTCAGGGGATAATCAGCTTTCATAAAAAAATTTCTTCTATACTCTGTTTAAATAATTAGTGTATTTGTTTTTAGGTTTCAAAATGATAACTCCAGAGAAGGTATTCATCATATCATCCTTCTACTGGATTTGCATTGTTGGATGACTTTAGTAAAATTTGATATGTGTGCATGTATGTTAATGGAGTTTTTAATATTTCTGACTAATATACAACTGCATTATCCAGATGGATTTTTGTTCTTGTTGTTCTTGTCTTGTTTCTTAATTGCTAAGGTGCTGCTGATGTATTAGTTAATGGGAACTGTAAAATGAGATGGTTCTAGATATTCATGGTCTAAACAGTGAGCCTTGCCATTCTGAATAAAGTTAAATTGCATATGTGAGAATTTAGAAAGTAATTTGTGCTGCCTGATGAGTTTGTTAAACTGTGGGGATCAGGCCTTCACAGGAGAACGTTTTTTCCCTTAAAGAATGACAAATGAGTCGTAAATAAACGGGATGGTGAACACATTTATTACGTGGGCTTTTGGGAAACAAAAAATTTTGGTTAATATCAGAAAATGGTGGGCTTTCTTTAACATCTTTATTGGATTATAATTGCTTTACAATGGTGTGTTAGTTTCTGCTTTATAACAAAGTGAATCAGTTATACATATACATATTTCCCCATATCTCCTCCCTCTTGCGTCTCCCTCCCACCCTCCCTATCCCACCCCTCTAGGTGGTCACAAAGCACCGAGCTGATCTCCCTGTGCTCTGCGGCTGCTTCCCACTAGCTATCTGTTTGACATTTGATAGTGTATATATGTCCATGCCACTCTCTCACTTCGTCCCAGCTTACCCTTCCCCCTCTCCATGTCCTCAAGTCCATTCTCTACATCTGTGTCATTATTCCTGTCCTGCCCCTGGGTTCTTCACAACCATTTTTTTTTTTTAGATTCCATATATATGTGTTAGCATACAGTATTTTTTTTCTCTTTCTGACTTCTTCACTCTGTATGACAGACTCTTGGTCCATCCACCTCACTACAAATAACTCAATTTCATTTCTTTTTATGGCTGAGTAATATTCCATTGTATATAGGTGCCACATCTTTATCCATTCATCTGTCGGTGGACACTTAGG
This sequence comes from Kogia breviceps, assembly GCF_026419965.1. Taxonomy (NCBI): domain Eukaryota; kingdom Metazoa; phylum Chordata; class Mammalia; order Artiodactyla; family Physeteridae; genus Kogia; species Kogia breviceps. The sequence continues at coordinate 37,278,802 of NC_081321.1, read as the reverse complement.
TTGCTTCCATGTGCTGGCTGTTGTAAATAGAGCTGCAATGAACATTGTGGTACCTGACTCTCTTTGAATTATGGTTTTCTCAGGGTATATGCCCAGTAGCGGGATTGCTGGGTCATATTGTAGTTCTATTTTTAGTTTTTTAAGGACCCTTCATACTATTCTCCACAGTGGCTATATCAATTTACATTCCCACCAACAGTGCAAGAGGGTTCCCTTCTCTCCACACCCTCTCCAGCATTTATTGTTTGTAGATTTTTTGATGATGGTTATTCTGACCGGTGTGAGGTGATACTTCATTGTAGTTTTGATTTGCATTTCTCTAATGATTAGTGATGTTGAGTATTCTTTCATGTGTTTGTTGGCTGTCTGTATATCTTCTTTGGAGAAATGTCTATTTAGGTCTTCTGCCCATTTTTGGATTGGGTTGTTTGTTTTTTGATATTGAGCTGCTTGTAAATTTTTAAAATAGAAACAGTTTTCCTTAAAATGGTAAGTGGTGCCTTAATAAGCAGAACTGAAATTATAGTGCTACTTATTATATCCTAATTCTTCATATATACTGAGGATTATGCTTACAGTGGAATCCCAGGAAAAAAATGACCACAAAAGACCCCTAGCCATGGTTAAGTGCTAGCAAGCTATCCTCTGCTCTGCTCTTGCATTAAGTGATTTTTACTGTGAATGACAGGTTTTTCAATTGTACCCCTTCCCCAAATGTTTTTTTCCTTTAAGTCAAGTTCAGGTTTGACATTCCCAAACCTGGAGGAAGTTGAGCCACCTATTGAAAGAAAGACTGTTTTACAGACTTCAAAATGAGCACTGACAGGTATTTCTGTGCATAGGACAGATCCAATAAATGCAACCTTGACTAATGAAGAAACTTAATCGTTAAAAAAAAAAAAAAGCCCACAGAAAAGCTCAACTCACACCAAGATCTTCTCTGTTATCGTGAACCCAAGAAAGCTGGGGCAGGGGCTGGCAGGTCCCAGGCTTCACTCTTGAGGGACAGCTGGACAACTCAGCCCCACCTGGAAGGATGCTTTTGTTGACATCTCAGGTTGCCGCCTGACGATTGGTGGCTGTGCTGGAAGGGAGGGTCCACAGGAAACGCGACACTGGGGATGCTGCCCCCTATCACATGATGGAAATTTCCACTCTTTAGAAAGGCGAAAAGAAAAGAAAGAAGGGTCTCTCAATCCACCCTTTTCCCCTGGATCCCAATCGGGAGAGGGAAGAAAAAGTGGGGTGAGTGAAGCTGTTTATATTTTCCGTTAGATTTAAAAGACTTGTCAGTGTGCAAACTTGTGGCTGGATCCCAGCCGGAACGCGAGTGTGTGTGTGTGTGTGTGTGTGTGTGTGTGTGTGTGTGTGTGCGCGCGCGCGCGCGCCTGTGCGCATGGGGACACGCACACGTGTGCGACTCGGTCTCTCACCCGTCTGGGGCTTTGGTCCGGCGCTGTGGCTCCTCATATCTTGTTGATGGCCCCAAATCCTTATCATTTAACAAAAGATCCCCTTTGGGTGCATTACAGCAGGCTAATGACCGGATTGACTAGAAATTAAGTAAACCGGGGCAAGCAGAAGGAAAGGAGAGAGGCTGGGAGAGCTCCTGTGACTCCCTTTTCCAGGACAGGTGACTGCCAAGGCTGCCTGGTCCTGGGGGGCGGGCAAGGGGTGCCTTGCGCTGGGGCGCCCACGCCCCCGGGCCCGGGATTCCCTGGGCGCTTGAATCTCGAGATGCTTGTACTGAGACCGCCATCCACCACCGTGGCCCGCCCTGCCTGGCCAGGGGCCCCGAGACCGCGCTGCAGGAGCTGGCTCTGCGTCAGCTCGGGTCGCGCTGGCAAGGTGTTACCCGAGTCGCGGGACCCGTGCCGGCGTCCTCAGGACGGGGACACTGGGTGCAGAACCTAAAATAGACCCATCGTCGCTGACAGCTGGGCAGCCCAGGAGGCCAGCACGGTTCCCTGGGTCGGAGGTTCCGGCCCGGGGATCCCCAGGGAGGCTCGTTCAGGGGAGGAGGAAGGCGAGAGCAGCGCTGGGTCTGGGGGCCTTGGCTGCGGGCAGTGAACGGGTTCCAAGACTGAGCCCGGGGTTCCGAGGGAGGCATCGCGCGCCGTCGGACTGAGAAGCCTGGGGGGCGCTGGAAAGAAGGAAAGGGGCGCCGCAGAAAGTGCGGACAGGAAAGACGAGTGGAGAGGAGGGAACGCAGAGAGGACGTCGGGGAGGAGAGGAGAAGGAGAGAACGGTAAGGGTCCAGACCCTGAGAGGGGTAGGAGTAGGAGGGAAAATGGAGAAAAGAGGAGAGAATGAATGAAAGGAAGAGAGGATGGAGACGGGAGCGAGGACGCAGGGAGCCCCCTGGGAGGGTGAGCTGGGAGCACCTCCGTGTCCGGGAGAGGAGAGAGGTGGGCGCGCTGCAGGTAGGGGCTCTTCGCACAGGTGGGCGTGCGCCCTGGTGGGCGCGGGCTGGGGGTGGAGGCGTGGAGTGGGGAACTCGCGCGCCCCCCAGCTCCCCTGAGTGATCCAGCAGGGAGAGGTGGAGAGTGTCCCCTTTCATGTGCCCCGGGACCAGCCCAGGAGGTGCGCACCGGGCGGTTGACTTGGTTAGAGGAACGGGGCGGGGGGGGGGGGGGCGGTGAACTAAGCCGGGGAACCAGAGCCAGGGATACTGGGTCCCTGGTGTGCCGGGGCATGTACGGAGGAGTGAGGGGGCAAGATTTGGGGGCCTTGAGATACTTGGCGATGACCTGGAGATCCCCACCTGCAGTCCTCCGCAGAGCCTTTAAATACCTGGGTCTGGTTTCACCGGAGGAGGACGGGTTGGCTCTTGATGTGTATCTCTCAGCGCAAAAGGTGTATCTCTACCTGTCTAAGAGGGATCTGAGACCCCGAGAAAGAGAAGCGAAGCGAAGGGGTAGCCTCTGCCCTGGAGGTGTAAGCAGACCTGGCCAGCCACTTACGTCAGCGGCCTCCTGGTCAGGTGCCCCATCCCCCAAGCTGCTGGATCTGCTTGCTTTGTTATCTGCTGAGTAGTGGTGCACCTTGTCACCCTTAAGGAAAGGAGGGAGTGGCCAGCCTTTCACCAGGAATGGTCTGTTTCCCAATTTCCTGGCTTCCTATATATATCTTTATCTGCTTCCCGGCAGTGCAGACATAATTATTATGACTAAATTGTGTTAAGTTGTAAAGAGAGCATCCTTCATCCAGATTACAATTTCCAGGGCCTGGTAGCTTGGGTTTGTTTTAACTTTGGTTATAACTTTTTGTAGACCTTAAATTTTGGGGGGAGGAGGTGTAAATTAGCCCATGGGTATTTTTTTTGTCCCCACTGCAAACAAGTCTCTGAGGATTGGGTGAGATTGGTGGACTCTCATATGGAACACAAGAAATGTGTGTGTGTGTGTGTGTGTGTGTGTGTGTGTGTGTGTGTGTGTGTGTATATGTGTGTGTGGTATAGTCTCTAAGATTTTAACAAATGAATCTACAGAAAATCTGTGTTCTGGGTAAAAAGTTGTAAGAACAGAGACACTGAAGAGAATATCTGTTCTCCCCAAATTACAGATTACCATATGTGTTCAGAGACAGAAAGCTTCTGTTGGTTTGATTTTACCACAAAACTTCAAAAAGCAGGAAGACTTGGGTAAAGGGATAAAAAACTTTCAAGCCTGTGGCGGGGATAGGAGGCAAGCTCTTCTGCCAGAGTATGCAGTACTAGGTTCTCCAAGGAGGCTAGTCTCTACTAGATTCATGATAATAATGGCTCACACATAGATATCAATTATTATATTCCTTATATGTTATGAAGTGCTTCTTTTATGTTAACATTTGACCCTCATAACAGCCTTATGAGATAGATTCTATTATTCTACCCATTTTATAGATCAAGAAATGGAGGTACAGTGTGGGGAAGATAGAACATCTTTGGAAATTCTATTTGGACATTATTCTTAAGTGTAAAGAAGAATTTTCTTTCACTTTGCACTTTATCGTGGTCAGAACTGGACAGGTGACATCTAGGGACCCAAAACTGACTTCGTAGTCTATTAGAGACTAATCCTATCCTAAGAAAGCCAAAAGCAGGACCATGTACCTTAAGAATTAATCTTTGTCAGCCCCAGGATTGGATTGTTTTACAAGTGACATTTGAGAAATGCATAATATAACTATGGTTACCTTGTGAACTTTTGAGCTAAATGTCTTTCTTCTTTTATGTCATCATCTTTGTTCATTTCTGCAGTGTTTTTTAGGCATATATTCCTTTTTTTCCCCCTTATCCTTTGTACTGACTTAATAATATTTTCTATTTTTTTCTTTTTTATTATTTTTTAATTTAATTTAATTTTTATGTTATATTGGAGTATATTTGATTTCCAACGTTGTGTTAGTTTCAGGTATTCAGCAAAGTGATTCATATATATATATATATATATATATATATACATGTATATATATATATTCAATATATCTATTCTTTTTCAGATTCTTTTCCTCTGGTTTTGAAAAACTTAAACCCCTTGTTTTTTCATTTTTACAAATCCAAAGCAATAATTTCTATAAAAATCAAAGGTTTAATGGAGTTTAATCACTATTTACATATTTTAATATGTATATAAATAATATTACAATTCTGAAAAATGTGCTTCCATGTATCACATGAAATCATCTCACATGCTACTGCTACCCTGATGACATCTTGCAGGAAGGTGAAGAATCGAAGAAGGGGAGAGACAAAAGACAGGAAAGGAAGGCTCTTCCAAGCCAGGCTTTGAGCCAAGCCCCTTCCATGTGTAAATCACATTTAATCTTCACATGATACTCCATGGTCTAGGTGTTCGGTGTCTCCATTTTACAGAGGAGGAAATTGAAGCTCAGAGAAATTAAGGGAAGAGCCAAGTGTCACAGAGCTAGTGACAGGGCTGGCCTCAGAACTATGGTCCCTCCTGTGCCAAAGTTCCTGCTTCCAATAAAGACGGCAGTAAGATAAAGCCTACCAGGAGAGCAAAAGCTTAAAGCAGCAAGAAGCTCAGAGAGGTGGTACACAACAGAGCAGCCTGTGAGAGGTGGGAGAATGCAAAAACCAAATCACTTTCACGTGCCTGCTAATTTTCTGGTCTACTCTGTTTGTAATGACCTAGTTCTATTCATTCATTCCACAAACAACCATTGAGTATCATTATCCCCCAGGAAGTATATTAGGGACTTTCTTTTATCCTTGTCTCCCTAACACCTAGCACAGTCCCGGGCAAATACTAGGTGCTCAAGAAATGTTTATTGAATAAAGGAATTAGTCGAGTGGGGGAAAGAATAAATAAGCAAACAGTTGTGTTAACAGCATGTGAAGGGCCAGGGGGAAAAGTCAGATTTGAGCGCTCTGCCACCGAATCTGGCTTAGGAAAAGGGTCAGAGAACATTTCTAGACCGGATGATGCCTGAGCTGGGGTTTGAAGCAGAAATGAAAGTCAGTCAGGCAAAGAAGTGAAGGAAATAGGGGAGGATTCTCAACAGAAAGACCGGCCTAAACAGAGAAAGAAAAAAGGAGCCACTGGGGAATTTAAGAGTTCAGTGGAGATTGCTGGGGGCAGGCAAGGGGGGTGTGGGGGGGAGGTGTGGTCGGAGGTCCTTGCATGGTTTCTCTCCAAATGTCCCATAGCTCTGCCCACCCCACTTGAATGCCAGAAGTGAACTGTGCTAACAGGGAACAAAATAACTGAATACAGGAGTCAGCAATACATTTTATTATTTTATCGTTTTATTATGGCCCTATAATAGAGAACTATAGTTTAACTTTTTATAATGTTAGTGTTTTAAAACCTAAGCTCAAATGCAAAGACCAGACTTGGTTGTCCTCTGTATGGGAAAACCCAATTATTTTTCTTATATTCACGGGGATGTTTTATTTTAGCATAGGTACAATCTACGCGATCATGAAAATGACTTCCAAACAAATGCTTTTCTCTCTTTTTCTTAGGAGGTTGCTTGGGTGTGTGTGGGGAAATTTCTCTCCTTATTTTAGTTTTTAATGGTTTTATTTTTTATTTTAGTGTGCTAGAGAAGAATCAGGAAGTAAAAATGTATTTTTAAAAAATGAGGTGAGAAGACAGGAATGAATCTAACCCTCTTATCTGCAAAGTAGACGTTTATGCTAGTTAAGATTCTGGCTTTTGATAACAGACTTTGAAAAACTTAACTCCCAATGTCTCTTCTTTCTTTAGGGATCTTTTATGCCAAGTTTTCGTTGCAGGTTCAGAGGTCTGCATGCCACTTCACCATTTCCACATTTGTATTCTCACTCATACTGTCATTAGGAAGGGAATTCAAAGAGTAAATGAAACCTATAAATAATCCAAAACCTAACTTCAGTTAACAGATGAAAACCTCCACTTTTTAGCATAATGTCCTTGGGCAAGTTCCTTAATCTTTCTGAGCTTCAGTCTTTTCATCTATAAAATCAGGATCATAATAGTATCGGCCTCATGAGATTGTTATGAGGATTAAATGTGTTAACACATGTAAAATTCTTAGACTAATGCCTAGTATATAATAAACGTTCAACATGTGAAAGCTGTTATTTCTCATGTTACTCCTCCTGACACCCAAAGCACTATTAGAAATGTTAACAAATGTCTATACTAAGTGTTCTTTGGTAATGTGTTTTCCTCTAACTGCCGTAACTAAAATGAAGGAAACGGAAGGGAGGAAATGAAAAAAGGGCTAAATAATACTCATGCAGGACAGTCTAGCCCAGATAATATCATTCCCTGTATAATAAGATTGAAATGTTGCCTTGTTTCCTGTTGGCTATTTGCACCTATTTCTCCTGATAAATCTAGCGTGTACCCATCATTAAAATGAACATCATTTCCGGTTCCCTTGTTTTCTCTCATATCTGTCTCTTTCGGTCACGGCTGTCACCCTGGTACCTCACATAAGTGCCTGGGGTAAACAGACACTCATGCATGTTTGTTGAATGAAGGAAGGAGGAAAACCTGTCCTCCCCCCTACCTTTTTTTAAAACAATATTTATTGTTCAACTAAACACTATTTCGTCTCCATGTTCAAGGTCTTTACAAAGTAAATCTGCGTTGTTATTAGTCAACATAAATATTTTAAAATTAAATTATTTATTCAGTGTGCATTTTTGCACATAATTAAGCATGCAGGCTTGGGAGTCCGGGAGTGTGGATATGCATCCCAGCACCATCATGGAATTGGGCTTCCTGGATTCAGATCTTGGCTCCATCCTTCCGACTTTTTCCTGGGTTCAAATTCTGGCTCGCTCACTTTCTATCTGAACCACCTTGAGCAAGTCACTTAACCTGACTGCGTCGTTCTCTTCATCTGTAAATTGAGTGAAACCATTCTCATTTCAGAAGGATTTTATGAGAATTAAATGAGTTACTATGTATAAAGCATTCAGAAGCATATTTGGCACTTTATAAGGATTAGAGGTGTTTGTTAAATTAAACAGTTAAAAGAAACTCTGGTTTTCCAGTTAGATATAATCACAAGTACTTACTTTATAGAATTAATTTGATGATACTGCATGGCACCTAATAACCGCCCCCCCGCCCGCCCCAAAATGTTACTGTTACTATTGCTATTATTGCAAATCTTGATTTCTGTTTTGTGCTCCAGAGGAGTTGGAGCCCTGCCTCAGCCTTTCCATTCTTGGTCCATTGGAAGTTTTATTGATTCTACCTTACATTTTCCTCCCCACCCAGTGTTTGTCCTGTCATTTTGCCTTGCGTCATTCGCGCCTTTTACACCACATACTCCTCAGGACAAGGACTTTGCTCTTTGTTTTGGCATAATTTTCTAACACTGGGTACACTCACACACGGTACTATAAAAATGTTAAAGAAGAAAAGGGAAGAAAAAGATGCAATTCACCAGGAGGCCACTTTGGCCGACAGCTGATCAGGCTGTTTGCAGTGTTGGCACCCCGTGCGGGCTGCCCAGCCGCATCTCCGGGGCTGGCTGGTGGCTCGCTGGTGACGCGCGCGTCCTGCGGGGGCGTGGGGAGCATGAACTGGGTCGCGGCGCGCAGGGAGGACCGCGGGAGGCCGCCGCCTGGGGACGCTGCACCGCTCACAGGTTTGCCTGCCTATGCTACGGACGGCCTCGCTAGAAAGACCAGGCTAGTGAGTGAGACGAACTTGGAGGGAGAAGTGGCCAAGAACTGAAAGACGCGGGGAGAGGGAGGCATTCGTTAAAGAGAGAGGCTAAGGTGACTTTCTGTTTTGAGAAACGTTTCCTGCGTGCTACACGGGGATACACGCTATGGTCTTATTTTCCGGAATTTTTCCAAATGGGAGAGAGGAATGTGGTACCTGGATGCAGAATGTTCCTGTAAACCAAATAGACCAAACTGCCCTTGATTGTTAGTGAGATTGAACTACAGGGGTTCTTGTTTCCGGCCTCGCTTTGTGGATGCCTGGAGAGCAGTCAGAGGGTTGAGGGCACTGCAGAAATGGAGGCCTCTGTGATGGCCCCGAGAAAACATTTCATCACGATTTTATTCCTTCTTGCCTTTGAAGCAATTCTTTAGTGACAGCACATCTTTAAGAAAAGATCGGACACTTTGGGGGCATTGTTTTGCTATACTGTATTTATACGTGCTGTACAGAGGAGTCCACACTTTTGTCTGACTAGTATATATTTAAACTTTTTATTTGAAAGTAATTATAGGTTCATAGGAAGTTGCAAAGGTAACACAGAGAGGCCCTATATAGCTTTCATGAGACATAATTTTCTTACAGTAGCAAGACCAGGAAATTGACATTGGTGCAATACGTGTATATAATTTCTGTGTCATTTTATCACATGCAGAGACTCATGTAACTACCACCAAAACCAAGATACAGAGCTTCCATGTCACAGAGATACAGAACCTTTATAGTCACACCTCTTTCTCTCTACCAACGGAAACTAGATATTTTCCTTCTTTATATTTTTATCATTTTGAGAATATTACATAAATGGAATCATAGCGTATGTGATCTTTTGGGGATTGATTTTTTTCACTCATTCAGTGTAATGCTCTTGAGATCCATTCAAGTTGTTGTATCCATAGTTGGGTCCTTTTTTAACTGCCAAGTAGTATTCCAATTGCTTGACTATATTTACCGGTATGTTTTTTTCCTCTCAATTGATATACTTATTTAGAACTTCAGTTGGATTAAAGAGGTGCTGAAGGCACTTGGTAAAGTGAAAAGTATGAGGACAAAATTTGACTGTTTTTCTCTTAGAAATGACATTTGTAAGATAGGGCAAAAGGATGTATGAACTACATCTCCATTTAAAATGGAGGCCACTGGAGGGGTGGAAAGGAGGAAAGGCATATGGCAGAGAAAGTATGTATTCAGACAATAAGGTATAAAATCTAGCACCTGTTAAAATTTCCACACCCATATAATAATGTATTCTGTGATTTTAACTTTAGTTTAGACAACTCAGATTTCTTGAAACTAACAAAAACAAAACCTCTGCAGTAGGAAATTCCCTGCCACATAGCTGATAACTCAGGGACAGACGCATGGCTGGAAATGCCAGCAAATGGCCCTTCAGTTTGACAGGGGTCACCAAGAGTCAAAACAGCATCTTTAGCCCCAGGGCAACTATCAAGGGTCTAGAGACAATCAGTGTTACCCTACTCTGGCCTTTCGTCCCACCTGCCGATGGGAGGAGCATCTCCTAGAGACCACTTAAGTCAGATTTTAAAAGAGGATGTTATCCTTCACCTGAATGTCCACAAGCATGGGGAAACTGGATGCTCGTGGTAGTAACTGGCTAAGGGAAATGAATCACTTCTGAATAGTATGCAGAAGAGATAGGCTTGGCGCCTCTGTCAGCCAGCTCCTATTAGAGAGCTCTCTACCCTGCAACACCACCGTACCCCTGAGCAGAGGAGAAAACAAAATATCCACTACTATCTGAAAGTGCAAATACTCCTTTAAGTTTTTAGAATTTCACATTTTGGAATTTCTGAGACAATAACAATTCACAAAATAACACAAACTATCAGTCTGAAACACTGACTAGACCCAAGTTTAACTGAAGGCACTGCCTTAAGTCTCCATGTTAATGATTTCTGTTACCAGAAAAATATTCCTTATCTGAAACACTGCCCAAGGATGGAGAGTAGATACGGGTTGGTGGTTCAAAAGCCTAAAACACAGAGAGGATCGTCATAGCTAAAATAACTTACAACTCCTTTGACAGGCAAATCTACTTTTCGGAATCTTTCAAAATGGAATATAATCGTGCTGTCTTTATGATTTATTTTATTTTGTGTAAATGTTAGATGCCCCGTGTTGATTTACAGGCTGATCTTCTGGGTCTTATCTCCTGTGCTTGGACCACATGGTCCCACAGCATGTGGTGGGGCAGATAACTCAGCCCTGTACTCTTTTTTTTTGGTTTTTTTTTGCGGTACAAGGGCCTCTCACTGTTGTGGCCTCTCCCGTTGCGGAGCACAGGCTCCGGACGCGCAGGCTCAGCGGCCATGGCTCACGGGCCCAGCCGCTCTGCGGCACGTGGGATCTTCCCGGACCGGGGCACGAACCCGTGTCACCTGCATCGGCAGGCGGATTCTCAACCACTGCGCCACCAGGGAAGCCCAGCCCTGTACTCTTGAAGGAGCCAACACTTCGCTGTAAATGGGGAGACTAAACAAAAGGCCCATTGAGTTTTGTTTACCTCTCTTATGCTATTTACTTATATGACTAATAATGACAGTCATTGGCGTAGGGGAGCAGTGACATAAAATATAAGCACATACATAGACTATGGGTCTCAACATCGCAGGAGTTGTTTTTTAAGGTGTGATGGGGAGGGGTGTTTGTGTTTTGAACTTTTTCTATAAAGAGAAGAAATAGAGCTTTTCTGAAAGATAAATAAAATAGAAATACCTCATGTATTGTATCAATGTAGACAGAAATCAAGCATTAGCTGTACAATCACTTGCGAACAATTTTGTAACACTATAGCAGTATCAATACTTTGAAGAATGAAACCAAATCCAATGCTTTACATTACATTTTATACCAGAATTCCAGAAAGTTCAAACTCCTTAACCTGGCGGTCAAGGTCAACCTCAGCCAGACTGTACACAAACATTCCGTTTGACCTAAAGTAGACTCTAGTTGTTTTGATATTTCTGGGCCCAAACTTCTGATCCCGTTTCTCCTGCCTAGAACCCCACTCCTCTCTCAGCAGCCTCACCATTTTTCCTCCATGACACCTGCTATATTCTCCCCAACTCTCATGCTGAACCCTCCAGTTCAGTTCCATGACTTAAAGATGGGGATCCTATTAGAATAGTGTCCAACACAGCGTAGGTACTCGATGGCCATGGAACTGGGCTCTAGACTTGGGGTTGTGAGTCCTGCTTAACCAATCCTTCACCAGCTTTGGTCTTTGGATAAATTACTCAATCTTTTTGAGCATCAGTTGCCTCATTTAGAAAATGGGGAGGTAATAATACATACCCCAAAGGTTGGGCTATTACTGATTTGATACATGTGAAGTTCCCGGCACAATGCAGGGCTATAATGAATCTGATTATTACTAATGAGAACTTTAAAAAAAAGAGATTTCAGACTTTACAGAATTAACAGGATAATGGTGTGAGTGGAGGATGATGACCACAAAACTTGATTGTTTAGGCCTCTCAGTATCTTTCAACCCTAATTGTTATCATAAGAAGGAACAGAGTCCCTCTATGCCTGTCAACCAGGAAGAGAGAGTCTCCAACTGCCCACCCACTGAGACTGGACACAGACAGATGGAAACAGAATGATTCTTCCCTTTTTAGAGCTAATAGAAATATGTGTGGCTTGGCACAGATTTTATTTTTGGTAAGAGATAATCAAGTGATGGATGAATTTCTATAGAGAAGGGAACAAATGCTAGATTCAAAGAGTAATTAAAATAGTCTCATGATGAATCATCTATCTTTGAAGCAAATACAACCTGTAGCCTTAGAAAAGTGAAAATTTTGATGAATTAACTGGTTGTTTGAGCTACATAATACTAAATTATTAGATTTTCTAATATTTCCCTACAAATAAGTTGATGTTTTCCTGAAGCATGGCTTCAGTCAAATTAAGGGCATAACCATTAGCACTTTTATTGGTTACAATGATGTCTAAACAAGCCCCTTTTTTTGTTTTGAATTACAGACCTAAAAAGGATGTGTTTAGACCATAGCATGCAATTACAAACAGAACAGCCATGCTTTAAATAAATAGCAAGGTAGATTGGGTTTGGGATAAGGGGGGCAGTCCCATACAGATTCTGACTTTTTCCTGTTCCTGGGGCCACGCCTTAAATAATGACTCTTTGTTAAGTGATCTGTGTGCAGGTGTTTCAGCATAACAACCCCCTCCGAAGGTGTCCTCAAAATTGGGTGAGGTGCATATATGCACATGGATATATATAAATTTCACAGGCCCAGAGGAGGGAAATTTGCTTAAAAGTCTCATTTGTCTAACTAAAGGATATAGAAAAACTCTGTTAAATGATTGGGGAATGGAATGTTCTGGTTAAGAGGAAATTATACCTGCCATGGATTGGTAATTTTCAAAGAATTAGAACACAGCAAGATCCATTATCAAATCACAATTTTATCAAATATAATTTAATCTTTCTACGTTTCAGAGTGCCTTAGGCTCACCACCGTGAACTTCATCTGTAACGGCAAAACTCAAAGTGTCAGTTAATAGAAATTTCTGGTTGGTTGAAGAAATTTATAGTATCTTCCTCTGCTTTCAAACTTTGGGGAGAAATATCAAGGAAAATACATGTAGTAGTTCTGAACTAGGAAATTTAACCATTTTTAAAATGGAAAATTTCTAACATATTTCAAAGCAGAGAATGGTATAACGTAACTCCATCTTCATTCAACTTCGACAATTATTAATACCTGTCTGTTGCATTTCATCTGTACCCAAGCCTTTCCTTCCGACTACCCCTACCATAATCATTACTAGATCATTTCTAAGCAATCCCAGTCATCATACAGTTTGATCCATACATGATTCAGGATGTATCTCAAAAAGCTAAGTCTTTAAAAATAACTAAAATACCATCACACCTTAAGTAAACCAACATTTCCTTAATATTATTAAATATCCAGGCAGTGTTCAAATATCTGATTCTCTCCTCTTTTTCGTTTTACCCTTAGTTTGTCTGAATCAGAATTGAAACAGGTTCATACGCTCATTGGTCGATGTGTCTCCTAAATCTGTATTTTTCTTATATTGTCTTCATTTATTTATTTTTTTCATAAATTTACTTATTTACTTATTTTTGGCTGTGTTGGGTCTTTGTTGCTGCATGTGGGCTTTCTCTAGTTGTTGCGAGCGGGGGGCTTCTCTTCATTGTGGTGCGTGGGCTTCTCATTGCGGTGGCTTCTCTTGTTGCGGAGCACGGGCTCTAGGCACACGGGCTTCAGTAGTTGTGGCACGAGGGCTCGGTAGTTGCAGCGCACAGGCTTAGTTGCTCTGCGGCATGTGGGATCTTCCTGGACCAGGGCTCGAACCCGTATGCCCTGCATTGGCATGCGGATTCTTAACCACTGCGCCACCAGGGAAGCCCCCTAAATCTGTTTGAATACATAGGTTCAACCACCCTTCATCTCTTTTTTTCTTTCCTCTTGCAATTTATTTGATGATGAAACCCAATCTTCTGTCCTATAGAATTTCCTATATTCTCAATTTTGTTGATTTATACAACCTTAAAAATGTCATCCTCAAACTCTATAATTTTCTGCCCTCTTCAATCTAACACTCATGAAATTGCTTCTGTTTTAAAGAAAAATTGCACCTTGTTGTCATTTCTTTGCCTGTTTCCTTGAGGATCCTCCAGCCTACATTTTACCCAATTTTGCACAAATATCCTTCCTCTTAGTATCCGTAATTTACCTAACAATTCTTCATGATAGAATCTGGCCAACCTAGAGGGCCCTTTCAGTTTGGTTTCAAAATGTGGACCCGTCTACTAACCCCAGTGCTTACTCAACTTTCCCTAAGATTGCAAGACATCACCAGTAAACAGTAGGGGTTGTTTAGATTTTTAAACTGTGCCACATGACTACTTTTTTAAAAAGTACTTTTCTATTACTGATATGCAAAGATATATTTACTAGGAAATTACATATTTGGGATTTGCTTTAAAATAATAGAGGAGGGGAGTGGTGGTTTAGAGGTAATGAGATTGGACGTGGTTGACAACTGTTGAAGCTTGATAATGCACATGTGAGGTTTGACTATATTATTCCATCTAAATTTGTATAAATTTGAAATTTTCCCTAATAAGAAATACAAATGAAATGTACTACATAAGCGAAGTTACATAATGAAACATTTCACTTTGGGAACCTTTATTGTAATATTTTTGCCCATCAAAAAATCATGTCTAAGGAACAACATACTTGCTTTTCTCATTTTGCAAGTCTGGTTTGCCTAAAAACAAGTCAGTTTTAAGGTTAAAAAAAGCAGCATTAAATAATATATAAATAGAACAGGGAAATGGGTTGGAGTGATTGAAAATATGACTCCTGCAGAGGTGCTTCATAGGTTTTGTGATTTGTCTAAGCTGCCTTTTTTAGGACTCTAGGATGCAGAAGCCATTGACACACCCCTGTGGTCTACCAATAGCTGACAAAAGACTCCCTGGAGAGGAATGGCCCAAACCATTTGACTATCCCATAAGAAAATATGCTGGGATGGATTTTGACAGTTATACTTACAAGCTTTCTCTGCTATTATGCCAGATGAACACCCAGGTTTTACTTTCCAAGGTGAAAGTCAAAAGCAAAACTTTACAACAACCTATTAGCTTTTAACTTTAGTTTGATTTCTCTTTATTCTGTTTAACTATTGACAAGATAATTAACACCTTATGCTTACATTAGCTATATATACTAGAAAATACTTTTCAAAGGATATTTAGCTTCATTAATAATAAATTTCTATTATTTAATTAGTACTAAATTTAATTAATTTATTTAATAATAGTTAATTTTTAATTATAATATGCTATGCAACAGCAAAATTTAATATTCTAGAAACATTTTAGTGAGCAAAAGGTGAGAAGTTGAAATTTAATTGTATTTATCATCGTCAATTTAAAATATGTAATAATATCAATGGTGATATTTTTACTTTTATGAGTGTAAAAATATTTTACAGATTCACTCAGGATTGGCCCCAACCCTGGAAACCATATCTTCTCTTAAGCTATTTAATTACTCAACCTGGAATTCTCCCATTATGGACTTTTCAGGAATTTGATCCTTTCAACTGGTGAGAGGTTATTCTATACCCAGATCCCCCAATCTCTCTGAACTATTACTTCCTACACTGTCACTTTTTAAAAATTTTGATCAGAATTGGGAAAAAAAGCCAATTTATACCCTTTGTAATTATGTGTATAAAGTCCGGAGTTTCTAGACTTGTAAATATTCTGGTTTGCAAAAAATTTAGAGAAACAAATCAATAGCCCATAAGAATACATTTTTTTTTACTCCTTTATTCTGCATCAAAATTAAGTGAGAAAAATAGATGAAGACAGCCCAGTGTTGAATTACGGAAAGTATGGAAATAGTCAAGTGTGTTAGGCTTCAAATTTCACGGAATTTGAGCAACCAAATATACCAAATATTGAAGCCGAAAGAAGGCCCAGTCACCTGCCCACCTGACAATAAAGCACAAATCATTTTCTCACCATAAAAATAGAAGGAATGTTTTATACGTGTTCTTTAGAAAGATATAGAGTGTTTTTTTTCAGGTTCTACAAGATTCGCTTTTAACAAATACACTTCAAACATGTATGTAAAGTATAGTGCAAAATAAAAATAAGGCGTTATATTTACAAATCATGTTTTTTATAAAATGGTAATTTTATAAAATTTTATAAAATGGTCATTAACCCAAATACTTACATTGCTGTGGTTGTATCTTCTTTGCCAGAGTCACTGTCATACATCCAAATAGCCCACACCTTTCAGATTTAGTTTGTAAATAATAATAATAATAGTAGCAATAATACTTAGAAACAGTCTAAGTATAATATTTGGAAATACTCTTATGGTCCCATATGAAAATGTTATTACTATACACGTTTCCATTTTGCAGAATATCTAATCTGGACCTGGACAACTAACATATTTTTGTATGTTTCTTTAAAAATAGTTTAAAAATAGTTCTCCTTATCTTAGAAACACATATAGGCTTTGTGTTGCAATGGTTGCTATGGCAAGTTTGTATATTTTAATAAATACCAGCCCAGAGTAAACAGACACCACAGCAGGCCAAGGTAGCTGGAAACATCAAGATCGTGTCAGCATATCTGTTATAAATATATATGTCTTCAGGATTTCCTACATGTGAAATGTTAACTCCAAAGCAAGTTAACATGAGGCAATGAATGCTAATGCTTAAGAGGCTGAGTATTTTAAGGAGCCCACGAAAAGTAGCTATTTCTCCTCGGGATCTGTGAATATTGCAAATAATGAAAGTTTGGGGACCATTCCTGGAATGTTTGCCAGTAGGCTTAGGAACTAAATTTGCCACTGGGTTTTCAGCCAAGAATATGGAATGAAATGTGTAAATTGGAGTTTAGTTAATATATGATGACTATTCTTCTGAATCAAAAATAATCTACTGTTTAAGAAGGTTCTCATAAAAATACTAAGTTCCTAGGCTATTTTATGTGGTTCACCAATCTAAAAATATACAACCAACAACTATTAATATTTCTATATTTGCTTCTCTATTACTATATCCCAAGCCCTGTTCTAAGCTCTGTACATGTATGATCTCACTTGCAGAAAAGTAAATAAAGAATACACATGCCTTCTTTAGTAAGTTACTGTGTTCTGTGCAAAAATAAGAAAGGAAGGAGAGAAGGAAGGAAAAAGTAATAGAATAAAAAATAAAAAGTCTTAATTTATCAGTCTACTCAAGATATAAAACAAAGGTCATCTCCATTTGATTCATAGAGCTATATATAGAGAGCAAGATAGGTGCTTTCTAACCCTTTAGAATCTTTGAAAAGTTATTTCCTCCCCTCCCTCACCAAATCTACTCATCATAGGCATACTGTCTCATGTACATCTTGTGTCAGTTATTGTCAAATAATTTCAGTGGTCACAGCATAGAATAACTAAGTATGATTAGATGAGATAATGCAAAACTTTGAAAGAAAATTGTTTCTTAAACATTCTTGGTGGAAACTCATGCACTAGGAGGCCATGTGACTGCATCTGTTTCTACACATTGAAAATGAACCTGTACATACACCTAAACATTCCTCATGGGTAGATCTAAACTTGGTGATAATGCAAATAGAAACTGAATACTTTTATTTGCTGAAATCCTAGGAAAAAAAGAATAAACAGAATCTCGGAGTTTTCACTCTAGCTGGAGTGAGAAGACATCTAAAAATGCGTTTCATCTCTTTGCCACATATTTCTAAATCCTTATATTAGTGCAATAAAAAATTGGGCTTCCCTGGTGGCGCAGTGGTTGGGAGTCCGCCTGCCAATGCGGGGGACACGGGTTCGTGTCCCAGTCCGGGAAGATCCCACATGGCGGCTGAGCCTGCGCGTCCGGAGCCTGTGCTCCGCAACGGGAGAGGCCACAACAGTGAGAGGCCTGCGTACCGCAAAAACAAACAAACAAACAAAAAAACCAACTATACTGGATATTAAAGAAATTTTTAAATAATATTTCTTGTGACTAAAACATGACCAGAAGACACTGAGTAAAATCCTTAGGGGATTTTTCAACAACTCACTGCAGGCTCATTTTTTCTATTTCATGTCATAGTTCTTGCTCCTGTTGATGCTTTTCATAATTGGGCATGAGACAGACAAAAATCTTGTTTACTTAATGATTGCCCCAGGAAAACCAGTCTACATGACTGCACATTGGACCGTGCAACAGATTATTTATTGTTATCCTACCACCAAATTGGGGGTCAGATTTAAAAACAACAGCTAAATTTACGTTATAAAAATTAAACAGGGTTGTTGAGACCATGAGTCTTAGTAGTCTGGATAAGTATTAAGCCTCAAGACATCCATATGGATGTAATAAATATACTTAAACATTATTCTGTTTAGGATAAAGACAGAGACTGATGTCAGTATATTTATACTCATGTGGGAACAGCTCCATATGTCAGCAACTGGAAGACCAACTGTTTGAAAGAGGAAGAGATGGAAAGAAAGTAAAATATCAGAGTGGACATCACCAACTTCTACCAGTATTATGTTTATTCCCGTTTCTACCCACAGCACCTAGGAAAAAAATGGCCTGTTTCCCAAGGAGCATAAGAATATTTGATAAGAACACTAAAGATTTTTACATAATGTTGTTTTTCATTTCTCTAAAGCTTTCTGTTTGAAAACGCCTGCATATATGTTTCCTCATTTCTAAGGAAATTGGCCTGAATGTACTAAAAAATTGGACACAACAGTCTTCTAGACTTCAACTCAAAATCTAACCAGTCTTATCTAGGTTAACCTCAAATGAATGAAAAGTAGCATATGCGCATGCTTGTAGGACTTCCCTGTATTTAAGAGGTGCAAAGATGGAAGCTGTGGGTCCTGTTTGATCAAGAAGGTGCCTCAAAGAGAGCCAGTCATCCAGTCACGTTGTCAGCTTATCCAGACACTGATTCATAATGACTAAGAAGGTCTTACCGTTGAATCAGCTGATTCTGATTAGACCAAAGCTATGTGGCTGGACAATTTGAGCATTAGTATGAAAATGCCAGCCATCTCAAATCCCAGAGTGTAAGCAGAAGGTAGACCATTTACTGTGGCATCTGGAAAATGCGTCTTGGTACGTTTGGGGGTCTTCGTGTTTGGTCAATCTCACAGAAAAAAAAAAAAAAAAAAATCCAAAGCGAAGCCAAATCAAACCTTCCAAAATCTACCAGCATGTTTGCATGTTTAAACACTGGCTCTGAGAGCAGGTTCAGGGGTAAATATGTACCATGGTGCCATTCAGCTTCACAGGTTGGTTGGTTAATGTTAAACAAACACGGCTTGCAAACCATGTCTTATTACAAAAGGTTGTTTTCTGAGATTCCATGGGTCAGAGTCAAAACCTGCCATTTTCTAGCTTTTCAACAGCGCTAATCGATAGTTTAACAGATGAAATAATAGTCTAGTAAACAGTGACAATACACTTCCAAGGCAAAAGGTGTTGAAACCAATTTAATTCTGTGAGCAGTTTTGCTAATGTTGCATTACCCTTATAATCAAACAGCCATAAAAATACTTTTTATGTTTAGAATGCTTAAATATCCATTATCTCATTTTATCCTCACAGTCATAATGGTTCTTATTAGACCCAGTTTTAATGAGAAAACTGAGTTCTAGAATATTTACATGCCTTTATCTACTTTTCAACAAAGACTTATTCAGTAGGTACCATACAAGATTTTGAAGTTAGTGACAATTCCTTAAGTATACACATCTAACAAATACTTACATGTTTAAGATGTGTCAGATACTCTCCTAACTGTTCTAGAAATAGGGACTTAGTTAATCCTCAAAACAGCAGGGTGAGGTAGGCATTATTATTATCTCTTTTTTACAGAGGAGGAAACTGAGGCATGGAGATAGCAAACGACTTGCCCAAAGTCAGATGGTCATTAAGTGGCAGGAATCAGATTTAAGTCTAGATAGTCAAGGTCTAGAAGCTATAGTAGATTCAGCTCTGCTGAATAAGACACAATGTCTGCTCCTGAGGACTTCAAAATCTAGAAGGGCAGACACATAGACAAATATGCTAGTACAGCATGTAGGCCTAATAGCAAAGCTTGTAGGAAGCAGAGATAGCACAGAGGAGGGAGGGATTAATTCTACTCTGTAAAGTCTCTCAACTAGTAGATAGCAGAATGGGAATCACATCTGCATCCTTGAATTTGGACTCCAGAGTCAGTGTGCTCTCCATTTCATAGGGTAACTCCATGTTTAGTAAAAGAATTTGGAAGTACCGTGAGACAATAACAATGCACTTACAGGACGATAGCATATGAACCAAAGGATAAAAGCTGAGTTTTTTAGATAGGGGAAAAAATGTACTGTGGATCCTAATAGATATAATTATAAACATAGATACAAATCTCTCTATATATGTAACATAGAATATGTAATGTAATATACGTGTAGATAACCACAGAACTCTTGTGTATCTCAACTCAACTGTAAAGCTCTCCAGTTTTTCTAAAGCTTGTGGTCAGTCAGAAAAAACAGAGCCAGATGTTCAGAAGTAGGAGAGCCTAAAGGGGAAAACCTGATGGCATCATTCTGGGTGTATAATAGATGTTCAGTGTTTACTCCCTAATTGAATGATTGATTGATTGACTGATAGAAAACAGGAAAGGGAAAGAAAAGAAAAGACTAAAGGCAGTTCATTTCATTATTCACCTTTTAACTTGGTAAAAATTTTGATAAAGAGAATTAATTAACTCTAAATATTCAGAATTGGAATTTTATGTCAACATATCAGAATTTTATG
The DNA here is from genome assembly GCF_026419965.1 of Kogia breviceps. Classification (NCBI taxonomy): domain Eukaryota; kingdom Metazoa; phylum Chordata; class Mammalia; order Artiodactyla; family Physeteridae; genus Kogia; species Kogia breviceps. The sequence continues at coordinate 37,258,259 of NC_081321.1, read as the reverse complement.
CCAATGTGCCCCTAGTGGACAACCACTTTGCTATTTCTTTGATAGCTATATAAGTGTGGCTACCATCTATTTACATTTCTAAGTTTTGTGGTCCGAACAGTGGCAAAAGGAACTCAATGGGAAGAAATACATAACAGTTTTGCCAGTTTGAACTATAGTCATGTTTATAAGTGTATTTTCAGCACATATGAGATCCTCAATAAATGAATGAATGAATTCCATTTGCTTCTTCCAATGGTCTTGTTGTCACCCAGGAATTATATACTTTTTAGAAGCGAGAAAACAAAGGCCCAGATAGCTTACCGAGTTGATAGTTCCACAGCTAGTAAGTGATGGAGTGAACCCAAATCTTCAGAATCAAGTGCAAGGCTAAATGTCAGCATAACAGAAGAGGAAGACCTTGTTCAGCCATTTAGATTCTTTGGGTGTCAGAGGTTAGAGGGATGAATAGATACAGTTTCAACACAGAAAAGGTGAGCTCCTCTCAGACCTCCTCTGAAAAAGCTGTTAAAAGCCTTAGGCTTCAAAGGAAATGTCCTTTTAAACTTGAAAACAGGCCACAAGCAAAATTATTTTCATCAATATGATTGTCTTATGCCCATGTAAAAATCAAATCACCCACCATTAAAAAGCAAGTATAGGGCTTCCCTGGTGGCGCAGTGGTTGAGAGTCCGCCTGCCGATGCAGGGGACACGGGTTCGTGCCCCGGTCCGGGAAGATCCCACGTGCCGCCGAGCGGCTGGGCCCGTGAGCCATGGCCGCTGAGCCTGCGCGTCCGGAGCCTGCGCTCCGCAACCGGGAGAGGCCACAACAGTGAGAGGCCCGCGTACCGCAAAAAAAAAAAAAGAAAAAAAAAAAAAAAAAAAAAACAAGTATCAGTTTTTCCAACTGTTAGTTATAATACTACACTAGATACTATAAAAAAAAGAATTAGAGACTATAGATGCTTGCAAATCAGGACATTAATATTACTCATATAATTTACTTAGTTATCAATCTTTACTTAGATGTATTTTTTAAATAATTAAGAAAAATTTAAATAGGTTGAAACTTAGATTCTAATTTAAAAAAGAATCTTCAAATATCTAGGAATGTGGGACTTCCCTGGTGGTCCAGTGTTTAGGACTCTGCACTTCCACCGCAGGGGGCATAGGTTCGATCCCTGGTTGGGGAACTAAGACCCCACATGCCACTCAGTGTGGCCAAAAAAAAAAAAAAAAAAATCTAAGAATAACTCAAGAGTCAAGATTTCTATAGTTAAAAATTCAACTCCTGTAAGTCTTGTAATTAACTCCTTAACTACTTATATATTTTACATCATTTGAAGCAAAATACCTCATGAACCTGAATTTTTCTGTTCTTAGCCCAATTATAATACAACAAACCTGGTAGTCCAAACACAGAGCAGAGGCCCCAGCCCACTTAAACACGCCAAGGACACAATGCACTCGAGAATTGCCTCGTGCTACCCTGGTGGTATTACTGTTTGCAGTAACCTTAATTATCACCATTCCTAACAAAGCACGTTTTTCTTCACATAGCTGAAACCGTGAGCTCTATGTGGCATTGCTGGGCTGGTCTTTTTTATGAACTCATTTGAACTGAACAGAACAAAGAAAAGACATGGCCCCCTGACCCCCTGTGATCCCACCAGTGACCTCTCCAGTCGTGTTTCTCAGCATTCCAGGAACAACAGGCAGCCAGGAGCAGTTTCTTACCTCCTTGCCTCTTCATGCTGCCCCTCTGCCTGCAGTCTGCGCCCCATGCCATTGTTCCTGGCCAGCTCCTGTCTATTCTTTCAGTCTGAGCCTAGCTGCCGCCTTCTCCGGTAAGTCTTCTCTGTCCTTCTCAAGCTGAGTTGGGTGTCACACTTCTCCGACCCCTCATTTCCCGCGGACATTTCACCTGCCACATTATAGCATCATGACTACTTAAGCAATGGATTCCCTGGAGATACCAGGGTTTCTTGAGAGCAGAGACTGTGTCTTATGTTTTTGTCTGTCTTGCCTGAGCCCCTACCATGAAGCCTGACACATAGGTGTTCAATAATATTTATTGAATGCACAAATGAAGATGACTGCTTACTAAGCTGTAATAGAAACTGACTATCTCACAGCATTAGGAGAAAACATTGAGGCTCCAAATATGTTGAAAATCCCATTTTTCTCAACAATTTTGACATCTCTTAGAGTACCTCTTGCTGATAGGGAACAAAGCAATCCATCCCTCCAGAACAAACTGGACATGTATAATTTCATCTGGAAATAACTCACAAGTGCCCATTCAGAATTGAAGACTTTTTTAAAGAGAGTTGATTTTTCCTAGTCAAACACCCAAAATATTCTCACTAAGAATAGTGGTTTAGCTAGTGGCTCATGTCTGGCATTGATTAACAATTGTTACAAAACCTAAGAGAGGAACTCTTTGTTTTTGTTGCTTTTGTTTTTAATAATGTTTATTGCTTTTCTCATAGTGAAAGTAATCTATACTTTATAAAGGTTATTTGGAAAATATAGATGAGAAAAAAACCATTATCAACATTTTCACAATCTGGAAATACACACTCTGTATATTTTGATATGTGTTCTTTCAGGCATTTTTCCCTTTGCCTGAAAAGGGAAATATTATACTATGCATATAATATATTAAAAATATGTTTTATATATAATATGTATAATTTTAAAAACAAAACAGGGACTATATTACTGTTAGATTTTGTATCTTGCTTTTGAAAACTTATTATAATTATAATTTTCCAATATCCTTATTATTCTCTGAATATACTTTGAACACATCATTGGTAAGTACTGCTTAATATTCCGGGAATGCAGCACTCTATAAAAAGACTAATGGCTCCTTACACATAGCATGGGCTTTCACTTTACCATCTCACAATTGGCTCTGAGCATAAGAAGGAACTACTGACTTTTAATATATGGCGGGATCCTCAGTTAGAATAATAGAATATTTCTTGTTGCAACCTTTAAATAAATTCTAAAGAATTGTTTGGGATGCACAGATTGAATCAGTACATTTAATGAAGACTTTCATTCGAGGGCTTCCCTGGTGGCGCAGTGGTTGAGAGTCCGCCTGCCGATGCAGGGGACACGGGTTCGTGCCCCGGTCCGGGGGGATCCCGCGTGCCGCGGAGCGGCTGGGCCTGTGAGCCATGGCCGCTGAGCCCGCGCGTCCGGAACCTGTGCTCCGCAATGGGAGAGGCCACAACAGGGAGAGGCCCGCACACCGCAAAAAAACCAAATTTATACAGTACCTACTATGAACCAGGCATAACCTAACATTAATAAGGTAAACAAACAAAACAGATCGTTTACAACTAATCTAAATTGGCTGTCTAGACATACTTGAATCCATCCCCAAACCTCATAAATATACCATCTGCCCCTCTACTGCTGTCCTGAAGAATGAGGTCAAGACATTTACTTTTTCCGAGTCAGCTTTCCTATATTTAAAGAAAGATTTGTGCTACCAACTTTATACCCAGCCCTCACCTGTAGGTGAGTAGTAGGACAGTACATCTGTCAACAAGCATGCTGCAAAGAGCTCTGACGGCAGCATGGCTGGGCCCTGGGGTTGCTTACAGCTCAGCGAGAGAGAGCTCCCTGGGCAGAAACCCACCCTCTCACTGAAGAGACCTGATTCAGGAAATCCTCTGCATTCCCTGAAAAGTCCATTAAGAAAGGTCAACAACACTATTATATGTCTTATTCTGCTCAAAAATTCCTTTGAAGAACACTTTATGGTGGACTTGCATTCCTTATTTCAATATACTGGTGAGCCCACCTGAGCGTATCTTTTGTTATTAGGGGCACTGATTCTTTTACAGGATGGTTTCATGTCATCACCTTTTCGGAGAGCCCCTTCCCTTTAAAAATTCTGCTGGGTGCTCTTCTGTCTCCTTTGCCCTCTATCTCCTCCCAGTCCAGCCAGGCAGCCTATGGGGTCCCAGCTCTAGAAACTGTTGGTTGTCTGAATTCAAGCAAGATGGCACCAGATTTACAAAGTCCAATCACTGATGAAATTACAGAAACCAAATGCATAGAAATTGTTCTGGAAGAGAATTTGCTTTGAAAGGAAAGGGATGGGAAGGACTACAAAAGAGAGCAATGGAAATGAATGTGCTGCTGCCCAAATAGGATGTAATTTTTTTTTTTTTTTTTTTTTTTTTTTTTTTTAGCGGTACGCGGGCCTCTCACTGTTGTGGCCTCTCCCGTTGCGGAGCACAGGCTCCGGACGCGCAGGCTCATTGGCCATGGCTCACGGGCCCAGCCGCTCCACGGCATGTGGGTTCTTCCCGGACCGGGGCACGAACCCGTGTCCCCGGCATCGGCAGGCGGATTCTCAACCACTGCGCCACCAGGGAAGCCCCGGATGTAATTTTTAAACCATCAATCGCTATTAGTTAGAAAGGCAGTCGACTAAATTTAGCACCATATTAATACTGTATTCTGTATGAAGAACTTAAATTAACGACGTGATTTAGTTATTTAGGAAGTGTTGTTGTAATTTAATCATTATAATCATACATCTCCTAGCAGGGCTATTTTCTCAAGCAGGCATTTTAAAGGATAAGAATCATTCTTTAAGGCAAGCTTTTAAGAGCTCTAATTTAGCATTTAGAATTTCAGTACATTATTTAAGTTCTAATCACCCATAAGCCACACAGACCTTGTTATCCTTCTTCACCTTGGTGTATTTGCTTAAGCAGAAGCCTGGAATGAACTTGTGATACCCTTTTCTCTGCATCATTTCCATGTGGGATCAAGAAATGAAATGGACCAGAAAGATTTGAGTTGCTTGAAAGGTAAAATGGAGAGAACAAAATATCATGAACAACATGAGCTGTCTTCTAACTAGTTTTTTTTTTTTTCGTCAGCTAAGGCTAAAAGGAATTTTCTATTTAGGTCTGTGGCCAAGTCAGTAAGTTTGTCAACCTGCACCAAACTTGTGTGCTAATTTTGCAACACAGTGACTATTCAAACATTTCCAAAATGCTCCATTGTATAACTGTAAAGGTGGTTTAGGCTGGGCTCAAGAGAGGGGGATGCCGTCAACTGAGCAATTTCCTCAGCACACGTGGGTTGTTGCCCTTCTCTTGGTCAGAGAGGTTTTTTTGAACAGAAAAGCAGGGCCTCTCCCAGGGGCCAGGGCTGCGCAGCCTTTTGAGGCCTCATATTTGAGAGGGTCCCAAATTTAGACTTTTTGAAGTTGTCATCAAATAAGGCTATTCATTAAGTCACTTGTATTATATTTGTGTTGAGGTGTTATTTTGTGGAATAGGATCATTGAAAAATGTATGACAATTTAGAAACCCCGTTCACGCTTTTTAAAAAATTTAAAAAGTATATTTGGAACCTCAAAAAATAGAAGTGGCCTAAGCTTCCACAGATATCTGAGAGATTCTGCTGAAGGGGAATGAGAAAATTATTCATCTTTATTTCTATGTTTACAATTAATTTGGTAAATGGCTTTTGGGTGTCATATTCATATTCTTGTAGTCCTTATTTCTTTTTCTGTAAATTGAGATTAATAATTTCATAACCACGAAGAGAGGGGCCTATAGCACACCTATGCTTCCCTCACTCTGCAGGAAGGACCTATGTGCTCAGGTCACCTCTAGGATAACATGAATTCTGCTATTTGAATGATTTAGGAAGATTTCTGCAACATTTCTGTGTGGTTTTTCTTCTTTTTCTTTTCTGCATGTATTCATACTAAGAGAGATAAAGTGAAGAATTTGGAGGGCCAAAGAGTGACATGAAAAAAGATCACAAATGCTCTTCATCTCTCTAAGCCTGAAACCCAAAAGCCAGAGAGTAAATCCTATATTAAGAAGAAGTAATCAAAATCTTGTTTCTAACTGCAGCTGTGCTAGTGTTTTCCATTTCTAGGAGTGATTTGGTCAGACAGACGTTTACCTATAATACTATAAAAAAAAAAAAAGAAAAGTTGGATTAATGCACATTTTGTCCATATTTGGAAGCACTAATATTGGCTGTTGGATGAGAACAGACCTATAATCTTGGAAACTGATCTACTTTATCAGATTTTGAGTTTACAAATCTAGAGCCTGGAAATGATAAATTTCTCTTCGTGGAAATTAAGACATCATAAAGGCACACAGAAAACTTAAAAAGAAACAGAAGCAAGGAAAAAGGTAGGTGACCTAAAGGGAAATTGAAGAGCAAAGAAAAGTAAGTGAATACAGATAGAAAGGCAATACAAAATTATTAAAAATTAGGTCATTTTGTTTCTTAGTTGTTACTGTTGCTACCCATCTTCTTCCAATTTGACTATAACCACCTTGTATTTCCAAGTATTATTTTGTCCCATGACTAAAATTAGAAATTTGGGTACAGTCATGATGAGAACAAGAGGTTACCTTTCCCAGTGTCATTGTAAAATGCCATGATGATCTGGCTAAGGGATTTTTTTAAATTGTTGACCAGTTTTAACTTTATCCAGCTGGAACTTTCCCGGCGAAGAAATCGATGAAGGTAGAAATTTGAAACAAGATGAGCAATGCTTTTAAGTATGGGCAAGAAAAAAAACCTGATTCAATGCATGGATGTGATCTGAATCAGTTTATTTTGAGTCAGCGATTTTGTACTTTCAATAGATAACATATTGGGATATACATTCTAGGACCTTCTCTGTACTATTTGAAAATAATAGCCACAGATTAATGGGAGGGGTCCTGAAATGGATGAGTTACCACCATATATTCTCTTTGTAAAGAAATATGAAGATTTTATTGCAAGTTTCTTATTTCTCATAGAATGATCACATAAAATTCACAGCATGTGTTGTGAGCTAGTGAAAGTGGTAAATGGAAACAGTAGTACAAGAAAGAGTCAAACTACCACTGACCCCACTTTAAATCCTTTCCATCTGCCTTCTCTTCTGCCATTTGTTCTCAGACAGGCAAATATCACCAAAGCCCAGCCATCAGTCAACCTCCTCAGCATTCTCCTTGTCCCTGTCTCTAGCTCCACCCTATCATCCCATCTTATTCCCTTCCCTGCTGATTCTACGATTTTCTTCAGAAGCTTTCAAGAGATCCTGATCACAAAAATCTGAGTCCCAAGATTTAGCACCTTTTACAGCCTGGACTATTCCGTTTTGCTCTGAAAAGTCTCTGCTGCAGCCAGACTACTTTTCACTGTTGCCAGAATATGCTTTTATCATATTTGCATCCAGGATGCCTCTCCCTTTCCTCTCTACCCGTTGGAATCTCACCTGGACTTTAAGGCCCTCTTCTAGGTCCTTAGGCTCCCTGAAGTCATCTTGGATAGCCTCAGCCCGTGGGGACTTTTCATCTTCTGGAATCCGATGGCATATGGTGCAATTCTGCTAATATTAATCATGTTATAATTTGGGAAGCCCGGTTTCCCTTTAAGTGGAATATTTTACTGCCTGCAAACTACCCCCCTACCCTGACCAAGTTTCATATACCTGTTCTTGGTGGCACTTATATGAATTCCTTATGTGAAGGACTTGCTTCATTATTCACTACCCACATATTTTTCATTTTATTCACTTCATTTTCATTTTATTCATTTTTTAAAATTCTGTACATATTCCGGTCCATTACCTCTTTGTACAGTCATGCTTGAACCAAATCAGAACCTAACAGAATATGTAGCATTTGCATTTTTTAAAAATCAAAAGGGAATAATCTATTACCAAATATATATATGAAATCACATTATGATATGATTTTAAGAAATGTTCAGGACATGAATCTGTAACGTTTAAGTCTGTATTTTCCTTATGAAAGGAAAGTTACTGTGAGTTTTGTCAAGACCAGACCAGACATTTCTTCATTAATTTTTGCATGTCTAAACATGCCAGATATCTAGGGGAATAATAGTTAAATAACAAAAAAGTTCCTAAGTCATTTTAATTCAGCCAACTTTTGTCAAATTAGTCTTTGTATGTGTGTATTTGATTTTTGAGTCAATGTTAGGAAAGTTCTGTGATAAGAATTTTGCAATTAGAGTAGGTTCGAAAGAAATATGGAAAGACCCTTCATAGAAGTCTCTTATGTGTACTTTAAATTTTAATCCAACATGCTAATTTGCTATAATTATTTAGTGAACTTGAAGATCAGAATTATATGGAATCCAAAGCTTAAAATTTTAAGAGAAGTAAAGCTGTAGGTGTTTATACATTTATCTCCACCCTATTTTATATGAAGATATAGTATGAAATGGATTTCCACTATTAAACGGACTTTTACTAGAATACAAGTATTTCATTTTCTAACAATTAGTGCAGGTTTTTCCTTTCTTAATTTTATACTCATCTGGTAACTTTGCAAACAGAAGGAAATCTTAAGTTGGAAAGATTATAATTAAATGATGGAAGTAATTTGAAAAGGAATAGTCTTTAAATTTATCTGAAATTAAAATTAGTGTATTTATTATCATTTTTCCCCTAGACTGTAATAATTTTTATCTGATAAGGCACAAAACTATAAGGTAACTCTGAAAAGTAAAGAAGCAGCTAACTAAAAGACAAATGAATGTAAACATACCATGATAAAGTTAATAGACCAAATGGGCACATTTAAAATGGAAAAGAGAAATGGATAACTGGACGTTTTGTTTAATGTTTAATGTCTTGCATCAACTTAAGAATTTCCTACTCAAAGAACAATGTTTAGCCGGTTGTTTTTTAGAAATAGGGAATTGACACAACTGTTGCAATCTAGCATTCCTTCTGATTGGTTATCGGATAGTTTATCCACGTTATAAATATTCAAAAGGCAAAGAACCCTTAATTCTCAATTGATTTTTTAATCTGTTTTTCTCACCTCACTTTCAGAATAAGTCTGCTTTATACATTTTCATAACAGAATGAATTATTTGCCAACATATTTGAACGCTTCCTCTAATATGTGGAAAGCCAAGTAGATTTTTTTGAGAGGGAGAAAATGTCTGTTTAGAAATTCTTTAAAAACTCCAAATAGTGTTTTGCTTACTCAGCACACTGCCTTTGAAATGGTAGCAGAGGCTGACAGGGCTTACGATTTCCAACCTCACAGCACCTTGAGTAACTTGGTGCTGTTGGGAGTGTCTGTTATTCTATAACATTTCCTCTGAATAAAATCGACAGTTCAAAAGAAAATAGCTCTTTTGCTATTCAATTAATATTTTCTATGCATTCTGAATACATTATTCATTAAGCAGTGTGACTCCGTTTTTCTGGTATTATTTTACTTTTACTTAAGTTCATAAACCTGTTGAAAAATTAACATTTTGAGATTTATCAGTCAATCAGTCTATAGAATCTTGATACAGAATGACACCAATCAAGAAAAAACTTTCAGTAAGTGAGTATTTTGTTGCATAAAAGCCAAAATTCTAAAAGCAAATAGAAATTGGTGTAACTGATGTTTAATCCAAATGTACAACAGTAAACTGATTTAGCTTCTCGTTTTTTTAAGAGCTGACGCAAGTTGGACGGAGGGAGGTGTTGGGGTGAGAGGTGGTGGTGGTGATTGGCTTGTCTAGTTCACTCCCACTGGTCTTTAAATCATTGTCTAGATCCCCAAAGGTTCACATAAGTCACCTCTGCAACAGGGGTCTGCCATTCCAAACAATTCCGGAAAGATTGCACAGGACTGGATAAATAATTAAGGTAAAGCTGTTTTTACATGAAAATTTGCAGTGTTAAAATAATGCTTCCTTTCTTCTTTTTATGGTATTGATTATTTATTACAAATTAAAATGTTTGAAAATACTACTTGGGTAACTTTATTTTTCTCATTAAAAAAAGATCAATTCAATATAATGTCAGACATTGAAATTATTTACCCAGATCCTGATTGCAGTTTTCTTTTGCAGATAATTTTAGGTGGATAATAGAAAAGGGAGACACTGCAAAACCAGCAGGTAACCAGGATTTAGTTATTTACATTTCCTGGTTAATCACTCTGAGGAACCAACTTAATTTGTCTTCGGAGGAAGTCTAATGTTTGAGAAGTGCCTTCTCATGTGTTATAACATTAAAGGTTTTCTTTATCTTGAAAACAAAAACACCCACAAAAACATAGTCTAATCAAAGAAGGAACATCACGTCACTGCAGCAGATGTAAAAGGCTAAATGTTTGGGCTGCATCATTGTCAAATGAAAAACAAAAGTTGTGTCTTTACCTTGTCTTCTTATGTAACCATTTTAGTGAAGGAGTAGTTTTGCAGCAAATTTACTAGAAGAAACTGAGAGATTGAGTAGAATATAAGCAAAGCTTTGGATTTGGAAGGACTGGAATCATTAAAAATTTGAGCTCTATTCCTCAAATTTATTAATCAGACGGGGAGAATTCTCAATGGATTTAAGTATCCTTGTAGTTTGAACTTCTTACAGAATGTATGGTGATTATTTTAATTACATGCACAGGTGATAACAAAACTGAGTGTTTTATAACTCAGTGAAAAATATTTGAAATGATATGTATCATATTCATGGGCAACTTGTTGGATGAAAGAATTTTTATTTTTGACGAACTAAAGAAATTTAGGTATGTTTCCTTTAAAAGATCTCCATTTATTTTACAGGCCAAGATCTTCTATTTGTTCAGATTTATATTTAGATAATGTTTTGCGATTTTCTGGAAAGTCTTTATATTTATACTCCTAGGAAGTATATCAGTAACTTTTAAGTACTGAGAAATGTAGTTTTGAGAGCTAAACTGTTGAGTTTTCTTTAACCATGTTATACAGTGTGCTTTATGGGTTATTGAAGCTATTATTTTTAATACATGAGTTACTTTAAATAAAGTAAAAAAAAATTATTTTCAGAAGAAAAAAAGTAACTCTGTGGGTAGTCCAGTATCTATTATATAGAATGTAGACATTTTGGAACTTAGTGTATGCATAATTTATGACAGATTATTAAATATCATGTATTAACATGGATAGCATAAACAGTTCACTGTGTTAATTTCATATATGCTACATATTGCTGTTCATTTCTGGAAACAAACTATTGTTTGGGAAAATAGGAACTAAAATTTATGGAGGAATTTCAGATATTTCTTAACATTTAAGATGACTAGAGAATCTATGTCTTTCTAAGAGCAGAGCTAGAAAATTTGTAAGCAAAATAATGTATTCAGATTTTATGAATAGTCCTTTATACCTCATCAAAGGGCTGCTTTAATTCTTATATTAGCAAGCATGTAATATTCTTAGCAAAGGGACAAGACCTCAGCATAAGGTTATTTCTTTTAACTTTTCTAGTTCTCCCTTGATATTATTTCTAAGCTATGTCTAAGTAGAGGAAGGGAATGAAAAATGCTAAAATATTATCACCAGCAATAGGAAGTAGCCAAGTGAATATGGTTCTGCTATTATTGGCACTTTTTTTCCTAAGATGCACATCAGACTGAATGACAATGAATGCTTTTATGGAAGTTAATTTCTGTGAGAAATCATGCTGTAGGCTAATAAGCCTTCTGAATATCAATGTGTGACTAGAATGGCATTGTTGGGGAAACTGTTTAAGAGAATTTCACATAAAGGTAATATTAGGTTTATTTCATTGTCAAACCTATGTTCATTTATCTATCTAAGATATATTTTGGATGTGGATTTAAATCAGTTCCTCGGATGCAAGATAATTTGGCTTTTAGAAGCTGCAGGACAAGCTACTTCCTGCACACTCAACCAAAGCGTAAAATCTGCCACCTAAACCTAGATTTCAGAGTAGATTCATCAGAACTGGGCTGGCATGAAAGACAAAACAAATAGCGACGGTGGGAAATGCTAGCTCCTTTTTCACTTTCACTTATCGGGTAAAATAAATGCTTATAAATAATGTTACAAAGAAATGTTATACATAATGTTTAATAACTAGAAATTGGATACAAGGAATCAGCTATTTAGGTTATCTGGCTGGCTTAATAAATATGATGAAACAAAGTCTTCCAAATGGTGATAGTGAGCCAAATACCTTTGTTTCAAGTTTTGATTTTGTACCTTCATGAATGAGTGAAGTAAAATGGCAATGCAGAAGACCACTGCACCGGAATATCCAGTCTGTTTCTGCAAAATCTCCTCTGCAGAGAAACTTAACTTGATTAGCTAGAAAGGCTAGACTACCAAAAGTTCTGTCAAACCAAATCTGATTTCTCTTTTAGAAGAATTTTGAACACTCATTGTCTAACAAAGCAGTTCTTTCTCTTGGGAACCAGAAGGGAACGTTTCTATTTCACTTTTTGAAATATTAACCTATAAAGCTATAACAAGAATGTGTACTTGTATCTATAAAGGAGATCATATAAAGTTGCCTTGGTCTTAGGAGAATGTATCACCAGGCACTGTGCTAGATGATGGGAATATGTACGTATAGTCTACAAACCTGGCCCTGCTCCCACCTTCATGAAATTTCTTACCTATTGGAGGAGACAGTTATTTATCAAATAATCATACAACTAAAAATGTAAGTGCAAAGCGTAAAAATTATTGTGAGGGAGAGGAGACCATACTCCATGGAGACATCCATAACTGTAGATGTCGGGCCTCTCTGACCATGTGGCATTTAAAGATTTTCAGGTTCTTTCAGTTAACTTTGGGAGACACTTGGGGTAAGAATGCGGGGAAGGGCATTCCAGGCAGAGGGAACAGCATATTAAAAGTCCTGAGGTGGCAATGAAGAAATGAAAGAAGTCCAGTGTATCTAGTGAGTAAGGAGGGATGTGATTCAATACAGGATGAAAGAACTCTGGATTAAACTATATAGAGCCTTACAGTTTATTAGGAAATTTGACTTTATTCTGAGAAGTGTTGAGAAAAATCATTGTGGGGCCTGTCATAGGTAGTCATTTGGAATACCATAATGGTCATGGAGAGAGAAGTAAATGAATTTTTAAATAAATGTTGCAAGAAGGATTGATAGGACTTGTTGATAATTGAACAGGGGATGGGGAGTTCAGGACAGAGAATTGGAGGTGTCAATAATGACAGCCAGATTCCACTTATGAGCACCTCTTATGGGGTGCCATGTACTGAGATGGGGAACAGTAGAAGAATCTATGGCTATGAAAACTATATTATATTTATTATTATATTGTACTATGTTATATTATTATATTTTTCAATCACAACATTTGCCAGCATGATTCGTTTCTAGCCTCCCCAGGCAGTGATTCATTGATTTGTTCAAGAAGTATTTATTCAGAGAGAAAAGTAAAAGTTATAATATAAGAGTTGTTCAAAAATCTGTTTTCTATACTAAACAGAATTCATCAGGTGCAGGGATTCGGTCTTATCCATGCTCTGTCTTTCATGGTTTCTGGCTCATATTTAATGCTCAGTATTTGTTGAATAAATAAATACCACCTTTAAAATACTTCCGTATTGATTAAACATGGGATTAAGTTTTAGCAATTATGCTGTAGTCTAAATGCTTCAAAGGATGTACTTTGTGTTGCAGGCAAATGATTCAGAGTATCTAGTTTCTCATAATGTTCTAATTCTTTTAAAACTGTGCTTTTAGCTATTGTTCCCTTAAAATAGGTAATCGAATTTTCAGAGCTAAAGACACGAGCTATGAAAATGTGTTCCAACTTTTGTGAGATGTCTCTGACTGGGACCAATATTAGGATTAGGGGTCAAGGTCTTAAACTACTATTTCATACTTCATGGCATCTATCTTACCATCTTCAAAAGAGAATGAAATAAGTGTTTTGTATATGGTGAAAATAGTATGAGATTAGGTCTCAATTTTCTTATTTGTGAAGGAGTACCTACCTTGCTTACAACGTTTGTGAGAGTTTGAGAACTGTAAGGTCCTCTAACTGCCTATGGTAAATTATATGCATGTGTGGATATTCATATGAAATACTATACACATTTGCATGCAGATGTAGGCAGTAATTAAATTCTGATGATTGGGAGAGGGAAAAGAGATTTAAATTTATTGAGGGCTTACTACAAACCAAACTTTGCCATGCATATCATTTAAACACTCACACTGCTTTATTCTCATTTTGCATATGAGATGACAGAAAGTCAGAAGTTAGTTAATTTGGTCAGGACTTACAACCAGTTCTGTTTATCACCAAAGCCAGATTTTCTGTTCCTGTCTGGGTTTTAGTTCTCTGTAGTAGAGATAGCAGGACACAGGTGGTATAGTATAGAGGATGCTCAACCCCTCTGGACTTTCATTACCTCATCTGTAAAATGGGAATAAGAACAAAAATAGTACCTATGTCAGTAGGATTCTGTGAGAATTAAATGAGTTGATAGATGTGAAGCCCTTGTATTAATGTCTGGCATGTACTAAATACCATAAGAGTGTTTGACATTTTCTCTTTTGTTTTTAACCCTGGGATTAGCATTGCTTAATGTGAATGAAATTAATGAGGTTCCTATGAATAAGTACAGTGTGAAATAGACTTTAACTGAAGTCCCTAGGACTACTGTCATGTATCCTCCTGTAATCCCCCAGAGGGATTGACTAAGCAAATCATGGAATGCAAGAGGGGGAGATCATTCCAGGCACAGTGACCTGAATATGCAAATGGCCTGAGGTGGTAGAGAACTTGGGAAGTCCCTGAAATGGAAAGGAGGCCAGAGTAGCTAGTACAGCGAGGTGGGGAGAGTGTGGAAGGAATGAAGCCAGAAGTGGAGGGACCATGTGGAACCTTGTGGGCATGCTGAGAATCTTAGACTTTATCCTAAGAGTAAAGTGAAGACAATAGAAGGTTTTATGCAAATAAATGACATGATCTAAGTTTTGTTTTTAAAAGATCACTCTGGATGTTGTGTGGAAAATGAATGAGGAGGGAGAAAGTAGGCAAGAAAGGACTCAAGGCATCAATTACAATTGTTGCAATTGACAATGTAAGAAATGATGGTTGCTTAGACAAGACTGATGGTGTAAGAAAGGGAAAGAAGTAGCCTAATTTGAGAAATAATTTGTTTGTAAAATCAACTAGACTTTGGAAAAGGCTGGATGTAAGGGATAAAAAAATTATAATTAGTTAGAAGACTGATATTTCTGATTTGAGGAGCTGGATAAATGGTGACAACATTCTTTGGAGAGGAAATATTGGAAGAGGGGAACTGTCACAAGTTAGATTTTTAGACACATTGAATTTAAACTACCTTTGAGATATGCAAGTGTATATCAGGACACTTGGAACTGGAGATCACAGTAGAAGCCTGGACCAAAGCTGTGACTTGAGGAGTCCTTGGTTTATGAAGCTTTGAGAGTAGATTAAAATAGGGGGGCTTATGACCTACCTTCGAGGGATTCAAAGAATGAAACTTCAAACAAAATGGTACTTCTTAAATGAACAAAACCACAAAAGTTCTGTAAAATAATAGCAGTGTCAATTACAAATGGAAGTTTTAAGAATTCCTAGAAGCCAGGAAACAGATAGGGCTGGAAAACCTGTGAGAGAGAAAGGGACCCGGGGTAAACCAGGTAAATGAGATTTTTCCAGAAGGACCCCAGTAGCGGTTCCAAGTTAAGTCAGTATATACAAAGAGGAGGCATGAATCACCAACAACCAATGACCAGGTGTTCACCAAGGAGCCTTGGTTTGTACTCTTGGTCTGTTTGGGCTGCTTCTTTTGCCCAAAGGATAAGGCTGTAATCTAGTCTGAAAGAGAGCCTAGAATGGACTCTATAATAAATATCAGGGTCTCCACAGCAGGCAAAAAGGGATAGCAAGCAGGAATGGAAGCTCCATCAAAAGGGGAAAATACATCACTGTGTTTTTCTTCCAAAGGCACCTCGCCTACAGTACCAGCTGTGTCTGTGAGTAGGGTCCTGCAGGTGCTCTGCACACAGACTGGGTGCATAGACGCCACTTACCCAGGACCCACAAGGGAGCAACCCATCACTGTAATGAGCCTGCAAGATTTCAGAGAAACCCCAAGGACTAGATTTCTAAGCGAACCGATATATTCTTCATTCACAAATATGAACAGACAACCTAGGGTCGCTAAGAGTTTAAGGAAAACCAGGCATATGGAAGAGAAGGGCCAAGATTAACAAACAGAATAACTCCAGAAAAAAAGACATAATTTAGGGGACAAAAAGAGCTTTTGGAAACTTCTAATCAATAGCCTTAGAAAGGGTTGAGTAAATACTGCATCTGTAAAACAAACAAAAAAAAGATGTTATGAAAAGAGAGGAAGAGACTGAACAGATTCTCAGAAATTAAAAACATGAGTGTGAAAAATAATTAGTGGGCAGGTTGAAAAATAAAATGGGTACAGCTTAAAAGTAAACAATGTTTTTCTACTCTACTCTTCCGATACCAAAAGTATGGGTTTTTCCTCAGACCGACAAATTCTCTCACACCAGCTGGGAGTCCTAAAATTCAGTCAGTTCTGACACTATTTCCTGGAATCAGCATCAGATCCCACAGATTAAGGGCTCAGTCCCACAAGATTGCCTCCACTTCAGATGCAATGGCAAGTCCAGACCTCCTGTACTTCTGACCAGCTGGCTATAAATCAGATTTATTAATTTATAGAATTGCTCACAGAACTCAGGAAAACAGTTTACTTACTAGATTACTGGTTTATTATGAAAGGATATAATTCAGGAACTGCCAGATGGCAGAGATGCATAGGACAAGGTATGAGGGGAAGGATCTCAGAGCTTTCATGCCCTTGCCTCGTGTGCCACCCTCCTAGCACCTCCATATGATAACCAATCCAGAATCTCTCCAAACCCCTTTAGTTAGGATTTTTTATGGAGGCTTCATTAACTAGGCACGACTGATTAACTCACTGGCCACTAGTGAGTCCCCACCCACTCTCCTCTCCCAGGAGGTTGGAAGTGGGGCTGAAAGCTCCAACTCTCTAATCACTTGGTTGGTTCCCCTGGCAACCAGCGCCCCCCCCCCCATCCTTAGGGGCTTTACAAAAGTCACTTCATCAACGTAAACTCAGGTGTGGTTGAAAGGGTCTTGTTATGAATAACAACAACAACAAAAACCCCTTTATCATTCCAGAGCTATTTCAGGAACTGGGGACAAAACCCAAATATTAATTTATTGTATTACATTTGGAGCTCTGTGCCAGGAATGAGGATGAAGATCAAATGTATATTTATTATTATATCACAATGTCACACAACTGAAGATCAGATTTGTTATTTTGGACATTGAGGAACTATCCCTGAACACTGAGTAATAAAGAGACGGGAAATAAAGAGAAAATCTTGGCAATAGAGATCAAATGGTCAATACATGACTAATACAAGTTTTAGAGGGAGGAAACATTTAAAATAGTAGAACATTTTCATGGTCAGAAGAAAGACACAAGTCTTTTCAATGAATGGGCTCTCCACATGTGGTGTAAGATGAATTTTTAAAACAACTCACATCTAGTTACAGCCTGGAGAAATTTCAGATTGTGATAAGGATCCTAAAACCCTCCAAAAGAAAAAAAAAAAATCAAAGAAATGAGAATCTGACTCATCAGTGGAAGCTAGAAGTCAAGAGGCAAATATCTTCAACATTATGAAGGAAAATGATTTTGAATCTGGAATTCAAACAATCAAAAAAGTTTGAGGGCAAAGTAAAGACATTTTCCAACATGACACAACTCAGAAATTCTGTTTACAAACATGGACCTATTGTGTGAAAAAAGTTATTCAAGGCAGTATTTCAGCACAATGCAAAATGAGTTGAAGAAAGGAGATGGCATGGTATTCAAGAAACATTGGCAGCTGAACAAGACCCAGACGATGGAGGAGGAAGCCATTCAGAAAGTAAAAGAGCATGGATAATTTGCATTCAAAGTTTTAGTAATGTAGGATTATATTTCCTTTATTATGTAGTCAAATATACCGTAGGTTCTTTGAGCATACTATTTACACAATCATAATGTTGTAAATGGTGATTATTCATTTTTAGTGTTCAGAAACATCCTTT
Source organism: Kogia breviceps (assembly GCF_026419965.1). Taxonomy (NCBI): domain Eukaryota; kingdom Metazoa; phylum Chordata; class Mammalia; order Artiodactyla; family Physeteridae; genus Kogia; species Kogia breviceps. The sequence continues at coordinate 37,240,336 of NC_081321.1, read as the reverse complement.
AGATAAATTATGATTGGTTTTACAGAATAGGATGAAGTTATTATGCATCTCAACATTGTAGAAGTATTTCATGAACTGAAACAGTTAGGAGGGTGGGGGAAGGAATTAAGAGTATAGAAAGAAGTATGCTAATTTCTTTATCCTTCCTAAGTGTCAGTCTAGAGTTGATAAACCAAGTCAGAGAGGTTTTAGTGAATAGTTTAAATTTAGAATGACTAACTTTAAATGAAGAACTAAAAATGGTAACTGTCGTTAGTGATAGCTACTGGGAAGTGAAACTGATACTGTGTGATGCTGAGAGAAGGCTTTGTACTCAGTTAATACAAGTTTCTCTTTTTTAACTGTATGTGTGTCTTACTTCTATTCTCTCTAGTGCTTTTAAGATTTCTCTCTTCATTTTTGATGTTATACACTTACACTACCTCATATTAATGAATATATTCGTTTCTCTTCCTCTTGCTTGAAGTACTGTGTGTTTTTTTTAAATTCTGAGAACTACTATCTTTCTTTAGTTCCCCCAAATTCTTTGCCATTATGTCTTTTTTGTCTCTCCCTAGTCTCATAATTTTCTTATATTAGAATAACTATTAGGGTATGTTTAACCTTATTTTTCTTCCCCATGTCTCTTAACTCCTTTATATTTTTCTTTCTTTCTTTGTGATATAATTTGAGTGATTTTTCACTGATCTATCTTCCAGTTTCATTACTCTCCCTTCAGGTGAGTTTTTTATATGACTATATATTTTATTTTTAGAATTCTTTTTTTGGCTGTTTCTCAAACTAGCCTGATTTTTTTTTTTTTTTTACCGTGTTCTTAATCTGTGGATGTTATTTCTTATTTTGAATCTTTTATTACTTTTTATTATATTAATTTTCAAGTCCATTTTAAGTTACTTTGCAGCTTGTAGTCACTCAGGTATGAATCTTATTTCTTGTGCCTGCTGACACTCCTAATAATCACACACTTCCATGTGTGATTTGCAACTTTTGTGATTTGGGGTGTGAACTCATGTTGAGTGTGAGTTGTCTTTCACAGATATGCTGCTGCAGCACTGGATTGTGGAGGCCTCATTTGGCTGTTTCATATTTGTCAGGGGATTTGTGGATTCCATGAATTCTGGAGCAATTTTTATGTTAGTTTCTCTACTCAGGATTTCCTTACCAAATGGGTAGTGCATGTTCCAGAACCACACATTCCAAGAGTAATAGTGTTTCTCCCAATATAACGATTCAACAAGAATTTCAATAGTAAAAATTTCAGAACGTTAACATTAATGATTCATAGCATCTTTTAACACAGTGCCAGACCACCCCTTTTCACTTTACAGCTGAGGAAAATGAGGTCAAAAAAGTTAAATAACTTGTGCTGAAATCCAGTGAGTTAAAGGCAGAGCAGAGCCGAAAAGCTGGACCTTTTTCTTGTTAAAGTGCATTTCAACTTTATATAGATGGTGACTGAGGCTGATTCAAAGATAAACCTGTACTTGCTTTTGTTACTATTCTTAACTTTGGCTTCATGATCCAATTGCCTGGAAAGTGGCTCCCTGAGGCTGATCCTACCCTGTGTTGCATGTTATCAAGCATTTTGGTGTTGTTAATTCTTTCATGCCCAAATAACAAATTAAAGCAGTAATTTTCTGTGTTACTGCTTGTAGAGACACTGGTAGATTCTGCCTTGGCAGATCTTCCTTTATCAACAGTTTACTATTGTCACCCTTTTAAGTCATGCAATCTGCTTACAAATAGCTAAAGCTTCTTAAAGACTGCTGCCATGTCTTAAGATTTTTTTTTTCTTCCTACAGTGACTAGCAAAGCACCTGCCATACATAGGCATTCTATAAATATCTGCTGATTTGGCAATTTATTAAGAATTTTCCTTTTTCTCTTCCATTTTCTTTTTTTTTTTTTTTAATTGTGTAATGGAACCTTTGGAGACATGTTTATGTGAAGTTTTCAGGAGTTTACTTCCTTTCCATGTTTTTACAGAGAACATACACAAATAGGTGACTAGTGTTTATTTATCTAATTTAAAGTAAATTATAATGATTTATTTTGTGTTCTGTGTGCAGAACAGAGTGTTCTGAACATAACTCCAAGTAAGAGAGCCTCAAGCTGAAGGTACAGTATCTTGTTTACACTGAAGGAGCTTGTGTGTGGACAAGAAAGCGCTGACAGCTCAAATGGATCCCATGGAACTGAGCAATGTCAACATCGAACCTGATGATGAGAGCATCAGTGGAGAAAGTATTCAAGATAGCTACACCGGGATGGGAAATTTAGAGAAGGCAGCGATGAGCAGGTATGGAGTTAAAGTAACCAGGTTCCATGGAAAAATAAGAGACATTTATGGACATGGAGAACAAGGTTTTTCTGGGGGAAAATTGGATTTATTACCTATTTGAGAGATAACAATGACTTAGATGTTAACATATCAACTCTCTGATCCTGAAGTACACATTATTATATTATTATTGTATGCCAATCCTTTGTGTGATTAATTTAGAATTGCACTTACAGTGTTCTTGTCCCTATTAATAACATACAATAATTTAAATGATATTAGCCTATCACTTCTGTCACCTTTTGGACTATTCTCTCAGACTCCTCTTCTTCTGACTGCCCTGTAAGTGTGTTGCTACATCTCCAGAGTCCTGCAGGGATTCTTCTCTGGCTAAAAGTGTCCTATGAGCAAGCTTATTCACAGCCATCAGGCTTCACCCACTGAACATATGCCATATCTTCCGCCTGTTCCACTTCTATTTCAACTCACAGATGTGTTTACTACACATCTCTACTGGATGACTCATGTGTCTGAATTGCCTCATTGATAAAGTCAAACTTGTAATGTCTAATATTGAACTACTGCCATTCCCTTCAAACTCTGCCCCTACTCGAGCAATCCCATCTTGGTGGAAGTCATCACCATCATTCAGGAACTCAATCAAAGGATGTTTGGTGTCAACTTTGACTCATCCTTTCCCCGAAACCGCACATCCAATGTTCGGCTATATCTGACGGGTTCTCCCTCATTAATATTTCAAATCTACCCACCTGTCTGTACCTATTCTATTGCCATCTTACTATAGGCCCTCGTCACCTGTCACCTGTCTATTAGAGCAGCCCTGATTTGTCTTCCTGTTTTATATTTTGCTCTCTTCCAACTAGCCCTTCACATCCCTTGCAAAAGTAATCTTTTACAATTGCAAATTGACTTATGTTCCATCCCTGGGTAAACCCTTTCAGTGGTTCCCCATTAGCTATAGGAGCAAGATTAGACTATACATACATTGCTTGGCATATAAGGCCTTTCATGACCTGGCCCTCATCTAGCTCTCCTGTCCATCTCTTGCCCTGCTCCCTGTTTGTACCCTCTTTTCTAGCCTTGTCGAGCCACTCAGAGCTCCTGTTCCTTCATTCGCTCTGCTCTGTGTGCCTGGAATGCCCTTTTTTTAGTATTACCCACTCACCTTACCCTTTTTCTCTATTGACTGCACTCGTCCTTCAAGACTCAGCTCAATGTTAGTTCTCCTGTGAAGCCTTCCCCCAGTTAGAAGTGACCATCCCCTGCTTTGTGTAACCTCTCCCTGTCCAGATGTTCATGATGCCACTACAACATGTTAATGGTACAGCCTGGTACATAGCAGCTGCACAGCTGTTATTTGATAAGTTTATTAATTTCTCACAAAATATTATATAACACAAATTATGCATGGCTTAAGACATTCATAAGTGAATATTTGACCAAATCTCAGTCTGAAGTAGAGAATACTATCCTCAAACCAAGACGTCTTATTGCATTCACAACATCCAGGAAAGGTGTCGGGAGGAAGCACTGCTCTTCCTCCAAGAAGCCAGCACAGTAAACGTTAGTGTTGTCGGAAGAGAGAGGCTGTGGAGATGTAAACATGATGCTTTTTAGTTAGGTGACTCTTGAGGAAGCACAATGTGGTAGAACCAGGGCTTTGGAATCTGCAGAGGAGTTACCTGATCTTGGAGAAGATATTTATCTTCTTTTAGCGTCAGTGGAAAATGCAGAACGGCAAACCAACACCTACTTTGCTGAGGATTAAGTGAGTGCCTTTGAGATAGATGATACTCAGTAAACTTTTGTTTTTCCCCCTCCACTTCATCTCCCTCAGGAAATTGATCAAATCTGAGGGCTCTTTCGTTTCTAAGAAGGATGCACACAGATCTGAGCTCTATGGAGGTGGCAGAGCTGAAGGGGACATGGTCCTAAGAATAGTCCTACAGACTCATTCCATTTGGTCCTCTGAAAGCCATCACGGAAAGAGCAAGAATGCTTTTGTTAGCTTCAGATAATGTGTTCTGGAACACTTACAGGGACCTAGCTTGTAACTCCTGACTCAAGTGGGTCATCATTTTGCAATTGTATGATCACTTTAAAAAGATGGGTTTTGTTTATGTTTGGATAGATCTCTTAAATGTAAATTTAGAGGGACGTTCAACATAATACATTTATTTGGAATCATTATACTTATGTTTTCAATATATGCTGGGTTTGGTATTAAATCATTGAAGACACTGGGGACATTTCTCGTATATTTTATACAATCTTGGCATGTTTTATGACTACAACTCATCTCATGCCAAAATAAGAACATGCAAATGCCTCAAAGGAGAAAGTCTATTTACTTTCACATTTAAAAATTAAAAAATCACTCATGGACTAAAGGATTCTAACTTATTGATTAAGGTTAAAATAGAACGTTGGACGTTCCAGAGTTTAAATCTAGATGACACTTTTGTTTTTATATTCGTTAGGCCCATTTTGGGCTCCAGTTCATCTTATTGTCTCTGTTTCCAACTATGAACATTATGTACCAGTCTCCACATAGCAAGTATATTAACTACGGACATTAAAATAAAGCACGAAAGGGAGGGGGAGTGCAGAAGTGCAGAGATGGAGGAAGGCAGCATCTGAGGCCATTATACTTCCTTCCAGAAACAGGAGAAAAATGACAGGATATGTTCCTAACTTGTACACCATGAGGTTCAAGAAAATCCACTTCTTGAGTTTTAGAAAAGCACACAAAACTTTGATTTTGTCTGCTCGTTCTATCGACACTATATTGTTCTCTATTTTCAAAAAGTAACCTTGTTATCCCTCTTTTTCATGAGATATATTCAGAATTAGTGTCTATTATAAGAGATCATTTGTACAGATCTATAATAATTATTTTTCCCTTTATATTTCTAAGGGTTATTTTAATAAAATACTCTCCAATCATTTTATTTTACTTTCTCAAGCAAGAAGTGCCCTAAAATTGTGATCTAGCTAATCATAAAGCACTTTTTTTTTTTTTTTTTTTTTTTTTTTTTTGCGGTATGCGGGCCTCTCACTGTTGTGGCCTCTCCCGTTGCGGAGCACAGGCTCCGGACGCACAGGCTCAGCGGCCATAGCTCACGGGCTTAGTTGCTCCGCGGCACGTGGGATCTTCCCGGACCAGGGCACGAACCCGTGTCTCCTGCATCGGCAGGCGGACTCTCAACCACTGCGCCACCAGGGAAGCCCATAAAGCACTTTTAAGAAGCATACATATTTGAGCATTTCCTGTAACAAAAAGAAAGCCTGTGTGATATTTTGCAGTGTCAAAATGCAATGGTGGCAGCTGAACTCATTAGTCAAGCCTTTCGGAAATGTGACTGGTACTAGATCCATATCCTCAAAACCTCAGGCACAGAGCTCCAGGAGGCGACCAGTACTGTCAGGGGATGTGCAGCTTCCAGCCCGTACCAAGTAGACCGCAGTCATAATGTTCCGTGGATAATGACATCTTAAAGTCCTGCTCTTTAATCCTGAATCTTAAAGTCCTCCCAACTCTTCTACTAATTCATTGGATTTCTTTAATGTTTTTCTTAGTTTCATTCGTTGTCTAACAATTCAAGTACATTTTCAGAGTGATTAAACTACACACACTCACACACAACCAAACACAACCCAGAGCTAGCATCCAACTCCTTTCCAGCAAGGGATATGTGTATAAAAATATGGAGCCAAAAAAGAGGAAAATGCCAGCTATAGTGCCCTGCCCAGGGCTGCATGGTGCTGGAAGAGAAGATTCCCTAGACCTGGGATCTGGTGCGGCTGGACATGCTACCTCACTCTTCTGATCTGAGCCATAGTTGCTGCATATTTAGAGCAGAGACATGGAAGTTTCTCTCACAGAGACATTTGAGCATAAAGTGAGATGGGATCCAGTGCCAAGGCACTTAATAAATATTTACTGAATTAATAAGATCCTCTGATCATGGTGTATTAGCAGTTGAGAAAACTCAGTCACTACTCTGTTCCCTTTCTTTGGGAGGGCTCAAAATTAGCTCTAATTATTCTCTCTCTCTCTCTCTCTCTTTTTTTTTATTTTTTTGCATAGTCAATGTGTGAAGAAGAAATGTGGCTTATAAAAGATCCCAACTAAAAAAATATTTTCTTCCTTCATAACTTTCTCCCTCCCTCCCAAAGTATATTCATAAATGGGGCTCAGTCTTTGGTCTGGAAGGAACAGTAGTATGTGGAGGAGAAGAGGAAAAAACAGTCTTAAGTGTCTTGTTTTTCCTCTCCTAATTCAGTGACAGATCACCTGAAACATAAATATAACTCAGAGCATTTACTAGATGTTTTTACTGTCTTCTTTTCCTTTGTGTGTGTGTGTTCAGTCAATTTACTAATGAAGATGCTGAAAGTCAGAAATTTCTGACAAATGGATTTTTGGGGAAAAAGAAGCTGGCAGATTATGACGATGAACATGTAAGTGACTTTCTGCTTTCTGGCAGTAAACAGGACTTGAGGATGTCTGATCTACCTGGGTCTCTGTGCGAAAACAATGTGACTGAAATTTTCCAAGCCTTGATCAGCACATTCTCTGTTTATTCAGGCCCTTACTGGAATAAGGGCTTGTTTTTCCTGTTCGCCATATGGCTGCATAAATCATTTATGAAATTTATTTGTTTTTTGGAGACATCATTCTAACCCAAATGTAATCTGCAATCCTACATGCTTTCCCTTCTTTATATTACTCAACCTGTATTTTTTATTTTTACTGAGACCCCTGCTTAACTCAAGTACTACATTCCACTGAAAATTACACACTTTTATTGAAGTTGAGTCATGGCTTTTACTCACTGTGATTTTATCTTAATCTTCACTATTGGATGGTAGTCTCCTCCAGTAAAGATAATATAGGGTAAGAATAATCCAAAAAAAGGTTTGTCCTTTGGCAAATATTTGCTCATCACGCATCCCTTTTTCTTCAAGCATCCTGGAACCACCTCCTTTGGTATGTCTTCATTCAATCTGAGTAATGCCATCATGGGCAGTGGAATCCTGGGCCTGTCCTATGCCATGGCCAACACAGGGATCATCCTTTTTATGTAAGTGAATGGACATATCTACACTTGGTTCAAAGCCCGTGCATACCTGGTGCTCTTTCAATTAATCTGAAGTTTGATCTTTGTGACTAGGAATAATCTGAGAAAATATTAACATATTCTCTTCCTTTTAAATAAAACAGCAATGAAACGTAATCAGAGCAAATCTAATCATCACACTTGTTCAACCAGCCATCCCTAACCAAATGGCAGAAAGTTTATGTGCCCAATCCCCCAAAGTGCTGGAGCAGCCCTACCAGTCCATAGAAACCATTTTACAAAATAATTCATTATAAAATAATTTGGTGTTTAATAGTTTAAAAGATCTTTCCCGGCAGCAAATCTGACTTTATACACACTCTTAGGAAAAACATCCCTTCCCAAACCAGACCTACAGAGTCCTGCATGCCCTGGTCCCATCTCCTGTGCCCCTGTATACAAGGTATACTGGGCACAGTGACCTTCTCTCCACCCCATGAAGGTGCCATTCTCTCTCACCACAGGTCCTTTGCACGTGATCTTGGAACCTTCTTTCCTTTCCTCTTCAACTAGTTAACTCCTCCTAACTCAGCTCAGCCTCACCTCAGTTATGCCTTCCCCCAATCTCCGTGACTGGGACAAACCACCTTATTAGACACTCATCACAGTGTTAATATTTTAGTGCAGTCGTCTGATTCATTTGGTTAATGTCTCTCTCCCTTGCTAGACTATCATCTCCAAAGGGTTGAGCCCAGGTCTGTTTTTACTCACTGCATGTCTGTATCCCCAAGACGTAGAAACAGTGCTTGGCATGGGGATTTTTGCAGAGTGGCCAAAGTTTATACCTAAACCGATGCACTTTATCCAAACTTGGTCGAATGCTGCCTAGTGGTAGCAGCATCACATAGCCAACCTGGAGGATGGACACCACATTGTCTGTGACAGACAGCCACAGACATCTGTGCGTTACGTACAGCCTGGTATTTTCAAAGACACAGTTGGTAGCAGTGAAATGCTTCACAAGAATAAAGTCTAATGTTAGTCAGGCATCAGTATGAATGCAGATCACAACCCCTAATGCAGTGCTGGAACCTTAAATAACTGTCTAAGAATGCAACATTTATATTATAAATATATGCTATTTGTGTTCTGAATATCACTTATGATTAGGTAATCACACAGCTATTTGAGGGCTAAGGATCGGGCTGAACTATAAATATTTATATTGTGTCAGTGCTTTGATTGAACTGTTAGGTGTCGTATTTTTTAGCTGAATGGGTTTTGATATCAGCTTTACTTTTCTAAGCCATGTTTGAAATAAAGTAGTTTTAAGAAATTTTCTGACTCTTAATGACTAGAGGTATATTCATATGCATAGTTGTACACTTTTATAATGTACACTGTCTCTAAGACAAAAGACTGCTTCCTCCTTACTAATTATACATACCATTAAAATTCATTAGGAAATTTTCATAGATCACTGATGAATAGAAGTAAGAAACACTCCCCCCAATCCTAGAGTTCATTTTCATGGCAGGAGAAAATTCCACTTTTAAAACGGAAAGCCTCATTTCAGGCCTGTAAACATTTAGCAGATTAATTTGGCCAGAACAATTACATAGCTAGATATCATGAGGTGTGTTTTGTGTATCCAAGTAGCCCAAACTGGATTCAGCAATCTCCCTTAATTCCCAACAGGTGACACAGGATTTCATCGGTGTTACTTTTAGTATTTTCTGCCAAAGCAGAAAATGTATTTGGAATACAGGGTACGCTCATTATTTTTCCGGGGAACAAAATTATATAATCTGAATTACATAATTCTTTCAAAACAGGTCAATTCATAACATATATGGAAAAATGTATGAATAAGACATTGATTAGGTAGTTCTGGTGAACATGTTTTGTGGAAAAACAAAAAACAGTACAATAGAGCTAGAATAGTTATAACATTTGTAACTCGTGGTCTAAATCTACGTTTGTAACATTGACTTCCCAAGGAATTACCAAAGAATTAGATCAATTGAGGGGAGACTGTTTGGTATGCTCTCATCATATTAAACAAAGGATAAGATTTTTTTTTTTAAATTTCAGGTAAAGTTTAGTATTGTGCCTTAATTTATTATATAGATGCTTCTATCTACACTCTTTATTTTTGCTGTCCAATTCTTGTTTTTTGGAGAAGCATTGATCCCTGTATACATAAAGAAATCATATATGCCTGTGGACATGTGGAGGGTCCTGAACCAGAAATGATTTTTCTGAATACAGCAAAGGTTTTCTTGCACCCTATACTTACCTTTCTCTGTTTTCTCTATTATACAGGCAATTGCTAGACCCTCTGGTTCACACATCTGATCACTGTTATCTCATATGCAGACTCAGTAGTAACGGAGCTCAGAATTTGATTTGACTTCTGTATTTCTAGATTTTAGATTAATGTTTAGTCAGGTCATTGAATAGCCCTTCAATTATAAATGTTCATGGGAATATCACATAAATATGGTGTACGTATACCCATATGCTAAGTAAGTATTTGCTAATTTTGCTATACATTTATAACATCTAAGTTATAAACCAGATTCTACTACTGGGTAGAATCTAAGACTAAAAAGGTGTGTTAGGAACTTCCAGTAGTACGTTTTGACCCATAAAATAAAGCCAGTTCCAGTTCTGGGACATTTAAGGGCATTTGTGGAGTTCTGAAAAGAAGTTTTCAGCTTCCTCCAAATCCACATACTCTTGGAAAGTTAATGATTGAAAAGACCAGTGTAATAATGTATTGTAACATCGAATATTATTACATCTTATTTTTTATAGAAACATTATTGTCTCCTCTCTATTCCCTTCACAGAATCATGCTGCTTGCTGTGGCAATCCTATCTCTCTATTCAGTTCATCTTTTATTAAAGACTGCCAAGGAAGGAGGTACGCTACTCCCTAGACCCAAGACATGCTATTTTGATTCTCATTCAAGGGTATTTCCGTCTTTAGCTCTATACCTATAGGATGGTGTTAGCCAAATTTACATTTCATTTTCTTCTAGCCCCAATCATATGGTCTCTCCATGTTTTTAGTTATCTGGGCAAAGTGAGACAAGTGAAAGTCAACCTGCTCAGGTTCAAGCCAAATAGAGAAAATGACTTTTGGTGGATGATAGAAATAACAGTTCTGACTTGCTGCATGGAGCCAAGATGAATGAAGGCACCGCTTCTTGTTTGGAGAACATTTACCATATTTTGTAATGGCTTTTGAGATTGCGTATTTGGGGTTTGTAATTTCTATATGGTGTTTATTTACATGTTTGAGGCTCCAGCGTAGAATTACATAGAAATATTTTAGTCACTAAAACAGGTTTTTTTTTTTTTTTAACAAGCTTCTTTTCATTTTTGATTTTAGGATCTTTAATTTATGAAAAACTAGGTGAAAAGGCATTTGGATGGCCTGGGAAAATCGGAGCTTTTATTTCCATTACAATGCAGAACATTGGAGGTAAGAGGATCTAGCTTTCAACAAACCATTTAAACTTTCTAAAAGATGTTCAAGAAATAAGAAAACTCAATGGCAATGAACAGGCCCTTTAAATACAGACAAATAGCTGTTTCATCATTTTTAAATTTAAAAAGTAGAGTTTCCTAAATAGATTTGCTCTTCAATTGCTCTTTAATCCCTCTTTAATTGAAAATAGCAATATCTAAGAATGAATGAAATACTATATAAAACCCTACCAAATAAATTCTAGAATTAAAATATAAAATAAAACCTTTCTTGATTTCAAATGGCTTTAATTATTACTTTAAAAAGTTAAAGCATTAGTGCTTATATCTGTCATTGCCCGAACAGCTGATGTGTCACATGTATGACTGAGTTTATTTCATAAAAATTTATTGCATAAATTTTCCTCAGAAAATTTAGTATCTGAGGCACATAGCCAAATTGAGACACAGCCTGCACAGAGCCAGCCCATTGTAGAGTGTCCCTAGAAATTGTGCTAAGGCAAAAATCTGGCTAGGCGTCGGAAGCATTATAAAGCACAGATTTCTTGGTTCTACAGATTCTTTTAATCCCTACTGAATGATCACGTCCAGAGGAGAGCCGAGAAGTACATATTTTTAGTAGTGTTCTAGGTGATATGTATGCCCACCAGCTTCACTGGTCCTATCATGTCTTTGACCCTCAAAAGGCATCTTGACCCATTTTTCAAATGTCCTACTGTCTAAGTCTTGCAGGACCTGGACTATATCACCACATAGTGGTACTTATTTCCTCACCTCCTACCCAGTCCCCAAACCTGTTATTCTATACTTCTGTTCTTTCATCTCGGTGAAAATACTAGCAGCATCTAGTTTCTTAAGCCAGCAATCTGGGTGTCAGCCTAAACTTTTCCCTCTCTCCCTAACCCTGACAATCCAATCAAATAACAACTTTTATCCATTCTTTCTCTTATTTAGCCTTTGAATCTCTCCTCTCCTTCTAGTCTCACTACCATACTTCAGGTGATTACTATTTCTGCTCAGACTTTTGCAGTAGACAGCTACCTGTTATTCCTGCATTTTGTTTCCCCTCTTCCATCTGTTAATTCATCTTCCAAATTAACTTTCTCAAATTCAGATCTACTCTTGCTTCTCACATGCGTAAACTTCTTCAGCATGTCCTCATGATTTTCAAGATAAAATTTAAACTCTTTAGTCTGATATATAAAGGTTTTCATCATCTTTCCTTTGCCTACCTTTCTGATACCTTTCCTACAAACCCCAATATCTCGCTCTCTCTCTCTCTCTACCTATCTATCTATCTATCATCTGTTCCCTATGTGTCCTGTGTCATACTATAACAAACTATATTTAGCTCCCCTACTTTTGCAATCCTCCAGCCCTAACACATACACATTCTCTGGCTCTCCCTCTCTGCTCCATGATCCATTGTTCTCTAGGCTATTAGGTACTAGCTCTTCTGGGCTCCCTTAGCCTTGTTTGTATATATCTGGTATGTAACTGTTTTTTAAAAGACATTTTAAAACCCATGAGTAGAGAATAGACTTTTGGCGCCTGATAACACCTGAATTTGAGTTTGTTTCTATCACTGTCTATGACCTTGGGAAAATCACTTTACACCTCTGAGTCTAATTTTTCCACCAATTACTCTCAATTGAGAGTAATAGTTCATCCTCACAGTGTCATAATAATACAGGTTCAGTACATGCACCCTTCCTCTCCAGTTCTTGGGTTCAATATCCATGTCACTGGAGCCCTCCTGGTTGCTTTTAAATGGCATTTTTATACTTAGACAAATATATGCTAATTGTGAAAAACGAAAACATGACATAAATATATAAATTACAAAGAAGTGTTTATGTAAATCATCCTTACAAAAACCCACGCCAGGTTTTCCTCTATGACAAATTTAACAAATATATTGTTACTGTTAAAACAGGATCATCTTCTAATACTGATTTACCACTTCTTTTTTTATTAAACAATATGCCTTGAATGTTTTTGCATATTACTCTTTTTAATCGCATTTGAGCTTTCCATTGTATAAATACACCATAATTGGTTTACTGAATCCCTTGATGAACAGTTTTGAATCGTTTCCAGTTTTTTACTATTGCAAACAATGCTGCAATAGATAAACTTGCACAGAGATCTTGCAAGGAGGTCATTCTTCTTGATTCATAAAATCACTGGAATAATCTAGCATTTCTAGAATGCAGCAATTTCTTTAGTAACCTTTATCCAACTATACCTGCTCCTGATAATGGATAGCTGGTAGGCAGATAAATAAAATCAGTCATATCTTAATGATTTGTATTTTTGTCTTTCATATTTTTTATATAGTAAGACTACAGTCCTGGGTAGAATTTGGCAGTACCAGTGGAATTGTTTCATTCATTTTACTGGCATTGGGTCCCAAGCATATGAGTCCCCCATTCCCCACCAAATAAACTGCTTTACATTTCTTTCAAATTCTCAGCCTTATCAAGATTTAAAATATCAAGCTTTTCATAGGATCTCTTCATAGGTGATCTAATATACTTGTTTGGACCACTGAACTAACTGGACATACACATGCTTAGCCCTGAGCCCAACAGGCTGAGTGGCAAACAGCATTGTCTATTGTTCCAAGTATAGCTACTATTATGCTTCTAAACAATGGAATAAACTATAACATGGTCTCTCAGTCAAGCCCCTCACCCCACAGTGTGGCTTTAAGGGAGTGAGATGAAATTTCATACACCTTTCCTGAAAATCTCTCACTTTGGTTACTCTATGTGATTAGTAGTTATCGTGGCCTAAAAGAAATCACTTGTATTTCTGTATTTATCAACTCCACATTTAGAACTTTTAATTTTCTCAATCCCCTGAAAAATTAACACTGACCATTAGCAGAATAATGTTGACATTACCCAGACAGGTCTGGATCATTCTGAATTTTCGAAGACCAAACACATTAACAGTGGTGACATCACTGAGAGTCAGCAACTAATAGCTCTAAAATTGAATGGTACCTCACTGAACCTGTTAATCAGAACTATCTCCTCTGTTTACCCTCTGTAAGATTTAGCTTTAGCCAAGGTCTTTGTAAAGATTAACCAAATCGTGTTTACAGAAGACGGGTATTGTAAAAATCAGGTATTGTAAAAATCATTTCATTTCACAATAGAGAAGAAACACTGGCCTGAAATCAGGGATCCTATATTTTGGATGTGGTCTGTCATTTTCAAGCTGTGCGATCTTGGACATGTCAGTTAAGTTCTCAAAATTTTTATATCCTCAGCTGTGGAATGAAGATGATAAAATGCACCTTGCTCTTTCACGTGGATTTTCAGCTGATCACATGCAGAACTAAACCATGTGGGGAATTGTTATCACCGTTATTACTTTTGTTTGAGATTAAGGAAATATTTTTAAACTATTAATAGTTCAATCTGCAACTTAGATATCTGCTTTAAATGTCTGTTAGCAAAAATTCACCAGAAGGATGTAGCACACACTTAAACCTTGCAATGCGAAACTTGTCAGTTTTATTTTCAATTGAGTCTTTTGATCATGTGTGAAATAGCAAATTAGTATTATTCTTCACTGAGTGGATGGACTTGGGAAAGGGATGTTGCATAAATTCCCTACAATTGTAGGCAAAATTGTATGTTATGCATATGTATGCATAAATATTTTTCCAGGGAGAGGGTTTATAGATTTTATAGATCAGGTATTCAGAAGAGTACATGATCACACATACATCACTTAATTAGACATTGAAGAAATTTTGCCACTTTGTATTATTTCTTATTTGGACAAAGGATATAGAAAAAACTTCATGGACAAAGGTTAGAGAAGCTATCCTCTCTTGTACTTTTTTTTTTTTTTTTTTATCAATCCAGTATGACTCCAGTTTGGAGAATCAGTGGTCAGAGATATTGTATGCCCCCTAGGGAGATTACAGAGGACTAAACTGGTGCCCACCTAGGGAGGGCAGAGGGACATGTACTCTACCCAGCTCCACCCCTTCTTTTGTGGCCGCCAGACCCCCTACCCATGTTCTAGATACTAAAACAGGCACACTCAGTAAGGTCATGATGACTTATAACAATTGAGGAAAAAACTTTGAAACTGCAGCTTCACTGAAAACCTCAGAGTTGGATTTAACACAGAATCAGCATTGATACTGTTAGCAAAGGTCCATAGGCAAGAGCCAAAGGGCCGAATGTCTATTTATGAGAAGAACTTGGAAACAGTACAGAACACATAGTGGGTGGCTTTTCTTTCAGTTTGGGAATTACTGAGAAGGAGGGGTGAACCTGGACTTCTCACAACTTGCCTGTGACTTTGGTGCCGTGCACACCACTAAGCTCTCACGTTTTCCATTTTAGCCATGTCAAGCTACCTCTTCATTATTAAATACGAACTACCTGAAGTAATCAGAGCGTTCATGGGACTTGAAGAAAATACTGGGTATGTCTTCTGCTCTCTCTGTAACATCAAGAGACTCATTCTACTTGGTCTTTTCTGATCCTAATATTCTTTTTTTTTTTTTTTTTTTTTTTTTTTTGCGGTACGCGGGCCTCTCACTGTTGTGGCCTCTCCCTTTGCGGAGCACAGGCTCCGGACGCGCAGACTCAGCGGCCATGGCTCACGGGCCCAGCCGCTCCGCGGCATGTGGGATCTTCCCGGACCGGGGCACAAACCCGTGTCCCCTGCATTGGCAGGCGGACTCTCAACCACTGCGCCACCAGGGAAGCCCTGATCCTAATATTCTGATCTCTCTTTTCTAGAGAATGGTATGTCAATGGCAACTACCTCGTCATATTTGTGTCAGTTGGAATCATTCTTCCACTTTCTCTTCTTAAAAATTTAGGTAAAGTCATTTTCCATTTTTATTTTCATTTTGTATTCCAAGAGGTAAGTTGATTGTGGATGCCATATTCACCTGGAATTTCTCTGCTAACTCCTAGGTTACCTTGGTTATACCAGCGGATTTTCTCTTACCTGCATGGTGTTTTTTGTCAGTGTGGTAAGTGATTTTTGACATGATCCTTGTAACTTGGTAGGCGTGTGATGCTTTCAGTGCCTGAACTGGTGTCCTCATTTTTGTTCAAGCACATCATTAGCATGAAATAGTTCTTGCATCACAAGCAATTTTCTTGTATTCTAATTTGGAATGAGAAAAGAATAGTCATGAGTTTAAAAATAGTTGAGTTAGAATGTCAAGACCATTGCTAATAGTATGTTCTAGGCATACTGAATTTATATTTGGACGAAAGGAACACTTCAAGGAGAAATGTGACAACAACCCAATATTTAGGCAGAGGAAAAAGAAGTGAAGAGTCCCAGAAGATAAATGAGTAGGCTGTAGAATTAGCCATATTTACATGAATCAGCCATTTTCTCTTACTCATTCTACCCATGAAGAGAAGGTGACCACAGTGGAATTAAAGAAAGAAATCCTCTCCCCACACCACTCCCTCTCCCCTCCAAAAGGGGGAATTTCTGCTAATATCATGAATGCCAACATTTATATGGCATCTCCCCAAAGAGGCAAAGGAGGAGGGGGGAATTTGCTGATGACCCATATTTTCATTAGTTTGAAGAAATGAAAGAGATGCAATGTCACAAGAAAATGATCTTCTTTCTCATGGAAGAGTATGCATGAAGTTTGGGATAGATTGATGCAAAATACTGTCTTGTTGACTCTGAGGGAGAGAGTTGCCAACCATAGTTCCAACTCCTTACATCAAACTGAGGCCAGAGGGAGTCTCCCTTGCCCATGAGTCTAAAAGGAATCCTCAGCAGTGTTCCCTCACCTCTGCCCCATAAACCACCCACAGGGATTTCTGTTTCATTGTTTTCCTCAAAAGGCTGACTTGTTGTTGTGTTAATGACCCGGTCTAGGTGATTTACAAGAAATTCCAAATACCCTGCCCTCTGCCTGTTCTGGATCACAATGTTGGGAATCTGACATTCAACAATACAGTTCCAATGCACGTGATGACGCTACCCAACAACTCCGAGAGTCGCGGTGTAAACTTCATGATGGATTACACCCACCAGAATCCTGCAGGGCTAGATGAGAACCAGGCCAAGGGCTCTATTCATGGCAGTGGAGTAGAGTATGAAGCACAAAGTGATGACAAGTGTCAGCCCAAATACTTTGTATTCAACTCCCGGGTAAGTGAGAGGTCTAGGCCTCTAAGAGCCTAGCCCCGTGGCCTCTGAGTTTTTATCTCACAAGCTGAGATGGCCTGGGGTAGCTCTCTGTGTTGGAATGCTAAACATGGCAGTGTTGTCTTTGTTTTTCAGACGGCCTACGCAATTCCCATCCTAGCATTTGCTTTTGTATGCCACCCTGAGGTTCTTCCCATCTACAGTGAACTTAAAGAGTAAGGCAGCCATCATTTTAGCATTCTAATTTGCTTTGAAAATGTGCTCATATTTTCAAAGGTGCTTTATACAGAAGCATAGTTTACAGTTTTGTCTTCACAGGAGGTTCATGCTATAACCACTCATCAGTGATGTGCTTTTGCCACAAAGGTGTGAATCAGTCCCCTCACTGCTTCCTTTCCTCCTGTTCCTTCATCCTAATGATCCAGGGGAGGGGTTCAGGACAGGGGGAGGATAAGCCAATGTCTGTAAGGATTTTGGCAAGCATGGGGAATTTGAATTTGAATATTGGTGGGAAGAAGTGAGGTCACCTGAACTGGAAATGACCCACACCCATGAAGACCAAAAATTATGATTAGGGTGGCCTGGCTAAGCCACTGATGTCACCTGTGGTCAGTCTTTAACCCTTGCCTAGAAGACATTCCACCACTGGGATGTGCTGGTATCTGGCCTTCATCGTCTTATGTGTATACTGGAAACACTGGCTAGACAATCTTCTTTCTTCCAGCTGATATTCTACGATTCCTTAATACTCTTTTCCTTCTGAGGTTGTTAACATGCCCTAGGGGATGAGTGGGTCTGAGCCCACTACAGCAGCTTCTTCCTTTGCCCGGAGGGGAGGTGGTCCTATAATTCTCATCTTCTTTACCCAGACATCAATAACCTTAGTCTTTGTTCTCACTAAAACAATAACTTGCCCCATATATTCAGATTTACCTCTTAAAAAACTTATAGAGCACTTTCAATTATTTTGATGTCTTTGATTTACTTGGAAAATCCCATGTAGCAGTTACTCTACACTTGATCTGAGCCGAAAGACAGAGAAGTGATAGCAGTTACCCCAGTGTCAGCAGCCAGGCGCCTGTAGAATGGTTTCCAGAAGCTGTCCAGTTAACGATATCAGGCTTCAGGTAGTCTGGACTCCTGGAAGTAGTGCTTTGCTGTTTCTACTGGATTCTGGTCCTCAGATCTATCTCACTATGAAATCTGAAGTCTTTCTACATTAGGAGCCAGTTTGACCTTTGTGCTAATTACATTCTTGAATACTCAATAGACAAGCATACTTATCAACATAAAATAAACTGATCCTCATCTAGGAAAATAGTCCTTTCTAAGACTAAAGAAGTAGCATTTAAGAAAAATGGAAACAAATCCTCCATAATTCCCTAAGGCAAATTTAAATAAGCTGTGTTTCTGCACTAGAAATGTGGTTTTATAATGAGTAACACAGGCACACATTCTTTTATTATTTTTAAAATTTTAATTGTAAGTAGTGGTATTTTCATCTGTTCAGAAAACCAAAGCTCATTATTCTTTTTCTTTTTAGTCGGTCCCAGAGGAAGATGCAAACAGTGTCAAATGTTTCCATCACGGGGATGCTTGTCATGTACCTGCTTGCTGCCCTCTTTGGTTACCTAACCTTTTATGGTAGGTCACTCTGTCAAAGTCATTTTCTTTGTGCAAATCCTAGTTGGACTGATCATTAATCTGGGTAGGTATAATTCTTTTAATTACTCTCAATAAACAGCATGATCTGTAGATGCACATGTTCAATTAACGTGCTATTTTAGTCTCATCATTTGACCTAAGAAAATGGAAACTGAACCAGGCTGCCTAACAGGTTATAATAATTTGTGAATTCACACATATTTTGTAAAAACTGTCCCTCTAATTTAATTATTTTCCTTAGGGGATAGAGGATATTTCTTTGGTTTGACTCTCTAAGCCATCTAAAGCTACATATATACTGTGAGAGTGAATCAGATTGCATGTTGTAAAGCTCTTTTAGTGGAATAACTAACTACCAAGCAAATGGCAGAACAAGTACCAAGTCCTTGAGTTGGAACCTGCTTCTTGTTTACCAGTCAAGTCAAATCCGGAGGCTTGGAGCATTAGACAAATTTTCTGGGTTATCTCATTCTATTCTGTTATATTGAATGGTTTCCTAAGAAAAAAGGTCATGACAGAATTCCTTTCGATCTGGGGACATACTATCAAAAAACAAAGTGACTTATGGCCACGTTTGATTATGCCGAAAACATATGCTCTGTGGCATCTTAACAGGACACAAAAGGAGCAGGATTGTTCTTCTCTTCAATGAAGCATGGCCCTACAGACAAATTTCAGGGAATCAAACATTAACACAAATCAATGTTATCAACATAAATATGTTTTTAAAATAAGCCTCTCAAAAAAAAATAAATTAAATAAAATAAGCCTCTAACATTTTGCATTTTCTTTTCCCTGCTGACTTGGTAAATTAATTGCAAGACAAATTGGGTAGGAAGAGACTGGAGTGGGCACCATTTGCTTGTTTTTTTTTTTTTTCTGACTAATGTTTGGCTTTTAACCAAGCACTATTTAGATTGGGCATTAACTCTTTGCTGGTTGTGAATTAATGAAAATTGGGTCAATGCCTTTGAAGGTATTTTTAACCCCCTTTGTCTGATTTTGAGGGGAGTAGTGGGAAAATCAGAGTACATCTGATTCTGTAAGCATTTCCTCGTCATTTATGCCTGGAATTCTGAAAGAAGTGTGTTTTCCAGGAGGGCAGCATCTTAATCTTATAGCAGTATTCATTGGGAGACCCTATAACAATCATACTAATTCATCTTTGTTACTTAATCTAATGAGTCTCAACTCAGTGAGACAAACAAAAACTTGAAAAAGCCCAGAAGTATGTCTGTCAGTGTCATGATAGAGTCATAACTGTTGAGCTTGAAAAAGTGTTAAAGATCATTTGTCCTAGGGTTTCCATACTGGGTTTGGAGAAGCTGCTTTCGGGCTCACTGGGCAGGTGAGGGTGGAGGGAGGTGGCAAGCCGTGAGGGACAGGCTGATGAGGCTTGGCTCTTTCATCCTTTTCAACCAGAGGACCTCAGCCTGTCCTCTGTTTTGTGATAATTCTGTATAGCAGAGAAAGATTTATCACAATGCAAATGACCTAGAGAAGAGCCTTAGCAATTTTATATTACCTCCTGCAACTTTCCAAGCTTCAGGGCCCCTTTGTTCATTTGAACAAAGGTCACATAGCTAATAAGCTAAGAGACAGGATAAAGACAGAGGTGTCTGGATTCCCAGACCTGGGTTCTTTCTGCTATACTGTGTTCCTTCTGTAAAACGTTGTCTTAGGTAAGGAGTGCCGATTTGACTATGCCTAGTGGACTCATTCTCCTCTTCCTCTTTGCAGGAGAAGTTGAAGATGAATTGCTCCATGCTTACAGCAAAGTGTACACATTTGACACCCCTCTCCTCATGGTGCGCCTGGCTGTCCTTGTGGCAGTAACACTAACCGTGCCCATAGTGCTGTTCCCTGTAAGTACACGGCTTTGGTGAAAGAATCCTGCTTGACACCACAGATTAGTACATACGCTCTGACTTGAGGTTGATTTAATTATAATGCAATGCCCAGGAACATTATATTTTTACATAGCATTTTGAACCCACTTAAAATTGACTATGTAATATGTAGACAGAGCAAGTATTTTTTATTAAAAAAATTTTTTAAAATTATTTTTGGCTGCACTGCATGGCTTGTGGGCTTATAGTTCCCCAACCAGGGATCCAATCCATGCCCTTGGCAGTCAAAGCAGAGAGTCCTAACCACTGGACTGCCAGGGAATACTTGCTAGAGCAAGTATTTTTAAATGTTAAGTACTTTTTAAATGTAGGGGGAAAAAAATCACAAAATTTATTTCTATGTATTTGTTTGTTTTACAGCTTTATTGACGTTGAAATTAATTTTTTAACATCTTTATTAGAGTATAATTGCTTTACAATGGTGTGTCAGTTTCTGCTTTATAACAAAGTGAATCAGTTATACATATACATATGTCCCCATATCTGTTCCCTCTTGCATCTCCCTCCCTCCCACCCTCCCTATCCCACCCCTTTCGGTGGTCACAAAGCACCGAGCTGATCTCCCTGTGCTATGCAGCTGCTTCCCACTAGCTATCTATTTTACGTTTGGTAGTGTATGTATGTCCATGCCACTCTCTCACTTTGTCCCAGCTTCCCCTTCCCCTTCCCCGTATCCTCAAGTCCATTCTCTAGTAGGTCTGCATCTTTATTCCCATCTTGCCCCTAGGTTCTTCATGACCACTTTTTTTTTTTTTTTTTAGATTCCATATACATGTGTTAGCATACGGTATTTGTTTTTCTCTTTCTGACTTACTTCACTCTGTATGACAGTCTCTAGGTCCATCCACCTCACTACAAATAACTCTGTTCTGTTCCCTTTTATGGCTGAGTAATATTCCATTGTATATATATATGCCACATCTTCTTTATCCATTCATCTGTTGGTGGACACTTAGGTTGCTTCCATGTCCTTGCTATTGTAAATAGAGCTGCAATGAACATTGTGGTACATGACTCTTTTTGAATTATGGTTTTCTCAGGGTATATGCCCAGTAGTGGGATTGCTGAGTCGTATGGTAGTTTTATTTTTAGTTTTTTAAGGAACCTCCATACTGTTCTCCATAGTGGCTATATCAATTTACATTCCCACCAACAGTGCAAGAGTGTTCCCTTTTCTCCACACCCTCTCCAGCACTTATTGTTTGTAGATTTTTTTGTTGATGGCCATTCTGACTGGTGTGAGATGATATCTCATTGTAGTTTTGATTTGCATTTCTCTAATGATTAATGATGTTGAGCATTCTTTCATGTGTTTGTTGGCAATCTGTATATCTTCTTTGGAGAAATGTCTATTTAGGTCTTCTGCCCATTTTTGTATTGGGTTGTTTGCTTTTTTGATATTGAGCTGCATGATTTACTTGTATGTTTTAGAGATTAATCCTTTGTCAGTTGCTTCATTTGCAAAGACTTTATCCCATTCTGAGGGTTGTCTTTTCATCTGGTTTATGGTTTCCTTTGCTGTGCAAAATCATAGCAAGATCCTTTTTGACCCACTTCCTAGAGAAATGGAAATAAAGACAAAAAAAATCAAATGGGACCTAATGAAACTGAAATTAATTTTTAAACTCAAATTCAAAAAAGCAGATCTTGAGCTTCTCTCTTGTGGATTAGTAGAAATTAGTAGGAATTCATATAACTTCTGAAATTTGAAAGCCAAAACCACATTCACTTTCAAATCATATTACATTTTCACCACAATTCTGAAGGTATTTCATTTTCTCCCAAGATTTTATTGTGCTACCTAAACATCCAAAAGTCACCTTATTTAATCTGATTTCTTTTTTTTTTTTTTTTTTTTTTGCGGTATGCGGGCCTCCCACTGCTGCGGCCTCTCCCGCTGCGGAGCACAGGCTCCGGACGCACAGGCCCAGCAGCCATGGCTCACGGGCCCAGCCGCTCCACGGCACGTGGGATCCTCCCGGACCAGGGCACGAACCCGCGCCTCCCGCATCGGCAGGCGGACTCTCAACCACTGCGCCACCAGGGAAGCCCTAATCTGATTTCTTGAAGGCTAATGAGAAGGAGATTCATGTTAAGTAAATTACACACTAGAACCAAATTTCTTGAAAAATAGTCATGTTATCCATCACATGTCTCTTCTTCTACTGCCCCCAAGACTGACACACACCCCTCTTGCCAGACTCGTACTAGGATGGTCCCTACATAGCATTTGCCATTGGCACCAGTTGTTCTGGGATCACAGAGCAGAGCTGGTTATGGAGACGGGCTGCATGAGTTAAAATCACGACCTATGGATAAACACAAGTCTTCACTTTCCTGCCAACTCTTCTACTTTCATAAGCACTGAATTTACCATTCATTTTAGGGGGAAAAATCAGTAGCCAGCATTGTCCTGCACAGAATGTTCCACACAGAGCCAAGCAGATGAGGACTGCTCATATAATGACACTGCAGTCACTTTAAATGCAGCTTGTGTGCTGAATTATTTTTTGGCACATTCCTTTTTCATGAGTGCATGAAATCAGATCCTTTTTACTATGGTGGCCAAGAGTTTACTTTTAAATAATGTCTTGCCTCTCATATATCTGAAGTATTTCAAATGTTATGCACTCATCTTTAGCCTAAAATCAGTTCCATTGTGGGGACAAGGCAGAAGACAGCTGTAGACAGAAAGGGTACCATAGAGTAAAATTTCCAAGCAAACAGCATCGCCAAGAAAAGAATATCTGGAACCCTTCTTTTTGTGTGTAAAGATATTACTGATTAAATTCTGGCATACAGTGGGCACTCATATCATTGGTGAATCAAAGCATTTTGTAAAAGAAATCTGTTATGTGCTTCTGTATTGCTTTATTCATAAACCCTAAATACAGTGCTTTCAAGCTGTGGTCTCAAGAGATTAATGGACTTGGCTGTCGTTACTCAGCTAGTTGGTAATAGTTGAACTAATGCATTGCTCACAGCATGACACTGATGGCTGCGGTCATGAAAATGGGAAGTGAAAGTCAGCCTTTCATTTAGTGATGACCATTTCACTTTGACATTAACAATCCAGAAATTCTCCTCCTGTATAACAGATCAGGCAGTGGCATAAATCTGACCATCAGGAATGGCAACACATTTCCCATTAGTTGTATCTCCCATAGTAGTTTGGAAACATTTCCCATCCGATGCCCATTAAAACCAAAATTGACCATTAGAACCAAATTTCAGAAAACGAACTAACTGCTATCCTTCATTATGTATTTAAACTCAACGTTAGCATTTAATGTTGCTAAACATTACATGAAACATTTTGCATGTAACTCTGCCTCACCCCTACAACGTTATACTGAGATGGTCTGTTTGACTGTCCACATTTTCCCCTGGAGGTAAACGGCGTGCACAGTGACTGGCCCAAGATGAGCTCAACAAGGTTTGCTAAGGAAAATCGTCTCCAAATGAATCTTGCCCTTTCTTGAGGTGTATAAACTGCCTTTTCTAGATTCATCCCCTTGCCGACATTTGCCATGAACTTCAGTTTGGGTGAGGATCTTAGCTATTTGAACCAAGCCTCCATGGTTTTGATGGATGACATAAAAGTGGGTCCAGGCTCCCTGTCCCAGTCAAGTGCCACAAGGGTACATTCAGACACTTCTCTCCCAAAGTGAAAGAAGTTGGTTGTGATGTATTTGTTTGTTTCTTACAGTTTAGAACCAAGATTTTCCAGGTGTCAAATGCTGAGTCAAAGAGCATGGTTCTCCTGACAAGTTTCTTTGAATTAAGAAAACTCTTGACTAATACGTTTATTTACTTTGCTTTGATATCCCCCCATACAAATAATAAAACAA
This sequence comes from Kogia breviceps, assembly GCF_026419965.1. Lineage (NCBI taxonomy): Eukaryota > Metazoa > Chordata > Mammalia > Artiodactyla > Physeteridae > Kogia > Kogia breviceps. Next base: position 37,215,883 of record NC_081321.1, on the reverse strand, counting down.
ACAAATAAAACCTAATATGGATTAGGTTTAATCTTGATTAAAATCTATCATTTTTAGGTATTATTTTGTATTCTCCTATTTTCAACAAATATGTTGGTTCTTTTTCTTAGGAGCCCAAGATGAGATGACAAGAGTTTTGTTGTTGTTGATGGTGGTGGTTGCTTTTTCCTTTTATCTCTCCATTTATTATCTTTCTTTTCTCCAGACAGGTTAGCTTTTTCCTTCTTAGAAAGTGCACAAAGTAAGTGCTTGAAGTGTTTATTGAACAATAAATAAATAAAGAGAATTAAGACTCTAGCTTTTTCACAAGCCACTCAACACTCTTTTTTCTTTCTTAGTAGTGGGAGGGGGTGATATGGAGTGGGATGTCTATTATGGGACTGCACCTCCTTCCCAAGGACGAATAATGCCATTTTCAGCTTGTGCTTCCCTTTATGCAGAAAATGCACACATTACCATGAAAAACAGAAACCCCAATAACCCTAATGGGTTTATCAAGAACACACAGACTCAAATTCTACCTACCGAACCTTAAAAAAAAAAGGAGATCGTGTCTCAGATTCTTTGGCTACTTCCTCTTCATTTTATTTTAGTAAAACCAATCTTTTCATTTATGTTGCCTTCAGACTTCCTGTTTTGAAGTGAATATAGATATAGGCCTAGAAATATGGCAGATGTTGCTATGAACTGGAATAGAACAGTGATGCATAGGTATTTCCTACACTCTTGTCCTACGCAATCCTACTGAAGTATGGTTCACTTCTCAGCAACAGAATGGATTTTTTTTTTTTTAGAGTTCAGAACTAAGGCTCCCAATTTCTACTCAACCTCCACGTTTCTGACCTCACACTGAGTCCCCACTTTAGAACACAGCACCTCCTAACAGGCTCCTGTTCAGAACGCTGTCTCTAGAAATAACAGATGTTTTCTCTAGAACTGCATGGAACTTTTCTAGAATTATTCACGGGGCTGTGGCTGGGGACTTCCCCACGCACAGCATCTGACCCACATTTCCAGGTTCTTATCAGTTTGTGTCAGAGAGAAAAGGGCACTGAGATAAGTGGGGCGGAAGGCAAGGCTTTCTGGGTAATAAGTCAGAGTCACCTCTATCTTGACACAGGTAAACAGAGCTGCTGGGGACCTCGCGGTCCCAGGCTCACTCCTCAAGGCAGCGTTTACACATGGAATGACTAGCAAGTTTCATTCTATTCTTTTCCACCAACTACCACCATCAGCAGCTTTCCATCTTCCTATTTGCCCTGTTGCCCATTTTAGGAATGCACTGGCAACTCTATATGCCTTCAGTTCTGTTTGGGATTTTGTTACTCCTTATTCATTCTGAAGAGCAAGATTTCACCATTTACTTCAACCATTATTCCTGTAAACTTTCTATACTATTACATCATTAGACCAAATCTTAGTCTTTCTGGGAGCCATGAGACCTTAGGAAACTGTATTTATTTACATTCAGAGGCCCTGTACATATAGGTTTGCCTCTAACTCAGCTTATAGAATTAAAGGCATTATTTCAACAAAGGGCTAAAAAAGCACATACATGTGACCCCTGCCTGAAAATAACCTGTATTCTACTTGTTTATGCTATAAGTTTATCACCTTCAGACAAATAAATCCTTAAGCACTATGTATGAACCATAGAGAGCTTATTTTAAGCTTATTAAGTTTGGACAATATTGAATAAGCACTAATTGTAGGACATAATGTAGAATTTCCAAGCTGCTGGGGAAAACAAAATCAAACCACTTGTTTTCCTCAGTCTACTTTTCAGAGTGAGTTTCATAATTTTCACTCATCCAAATTTTAAAATCTGTTACAAACAAACCATTTCCAGAGACTATCTGGCCTTGCCATTCTGGAAGTGAAATTGCCTTTTAAACCTAAGCAGATGGCTTTAATTTTTGGTGGACTGGTATGAAGAGAATGTCACATTAGACACTGCAAGCAATTCAGCTCAGTTTTTGTCATTCATATGTGTGTTTCAAAATATATTTTACATTTTCTCTCTTTTAAGTGAATTCCCATCTCCACACCATTAAGAGATTTCAGAAGCAAAATTTTAAAGTGAAAATCAATCCTAGCATTTCTAAAAATGGGAAGTTCTAGCTTAACTCAAGTGCTCACTTATTGAAAAGCCAATAAACGAATTCCACTAAGTCCAAAAGTGTCCTTTAAAAGATTCCAAAGATAAGAATATTTCCAACTTTGTGAAGCTGTTCAAACATAACTGGCACTCCCTCCCTCTACCCACAAGGATCTTTTTATCCGGTTACATCAGGGTAACTTGAGCAGGTGCTACAACTGGAGCCTCTCTTGACCCTTCCCCTACTTATTTCAGCTGCTGAAATAGGGCCGAAATCTGTCAAGGATCTCAAAGGGAGGGAGGAAAAAGTTTTGCTCTGTTCAATTTAAGACAACATTTATTGAGTGCCTCCTGCGTGCAAGACACTAAAGTAGAAATGAGGAATGTTAAGATTATTAGGTTTTGTTCTTTGCCTTTTGTGCATTTATAATCTATACTTGTGGGGAGGTAAAAGGAGAAAAAGAGAAAGGAGAAAAAGAGAAAGGAGGAAACACAAAATATATCATATTTTTTTAAATATCAGGCGGCAAAAATGGTAAATCAAATGTAAAATTAAGAAACACCAGGTTTGGGCTTCCCTGGTGGCGCAGTGGTTGAGAGCCCGCCTGCCGATGCAGGGGACATGGGTTTGTGTCCCGGTCCGGGAAGATCCCACGTGCCGCGGAGCGGCTGGGCCTGTGAGCCATGGCCGCTGAGCCTGCGTGTCCGGAGCCTGTGCTCCACAACGGGAAAGACCACAACAGTGAGAGGCCCACGTACCGGGAAAAAAAAAGAAAAAAGAAACACCAGGTTTGTAAAAATTCTGTTCACAATCACATGCAAATAAATTCAGTGCTTGTCCTTCATACTTAATCCAGGCTGATGAGACATGATTAGAAATCAACAAGGGTTTTACTGTGTCTCTGCATTATATATCTTATCTGTTCTTTTATCTCTTTCTGAGATTATTTTCAAGAAAAAAATTCTGAAAGCCGAGAAAGTGAGCACAAGATAGATCACCAAGGAAAATGACACTTTCCCAAACATCAAAAATCAGCATCAAACTTGCACAACAATATGAATGTACTTAATACCCCTGGACTGTACACTTTAAAATGACTAAGATGGTACATTTTATGTTATTTTTACTTTACTGAAATTTTTAAAATTTGAAAAAAAATCAGCATCAAGATCTTTTCTGGGAGAAAAAGGAAAAACAAAGAAAATGCTTTAGAGGGGTGAGAATATTTGAAATAGTAGATAAAGTTAAAAACAAAGCAGTGACAGAAAGGGGATAGAAATAAATTAGGAGTTTGGGATTAAAATACACACATTACTGTATATAAAATAAGTAACCAGCAAGGACCTATTATATAGCACATGGAACCATATTCAGTATCTTGTAATAACCTATAATGGAAAAGAATCTGAAAGAGAAAAAATATATATGTGTGTATAACTGAATCACTTTGCTAAGCTCTTGAAACTAACACAACATTATAAATTAACTATACTTCAATTAAAAACAAAAACTGAAGCAGTGACCTTGCCTTAAAAACAAAAACCGAAGCAGTGACCTTGCCTTTGCACTTTCTTGCTATAGATTCGTACATCAGTGACCACACTGTTATTTCCCAAAAGACCCTTCAGCTGGATAAGACATTTCCTGATTGCAGCCATACTTATTGCACTTAATAATGTTTTGGTCATCCTGGTGCCAACTATAAAATACATCTTTGGATTCATAGGTAAGTTTCAGAAAGGTTTTTATCTAATCAACTCTAGCTGTCCATAAATGGAGGACAGGGAGCCAGTGATGAGAGGTCAAGCATCCCAGTCCATCTCAGGCTCACAGAATTCCTGGTAGTCCAGCTGGGCTCCAGCTGGTCACCGTCCCTCCCTCCCAGGTGACACTGGACGTTATTCATAGGATCAGAAAATGTTAGTGCTAAAACCTACCTCATAGGTCATCTAGTCTAGCTGCCTTTTCTGACAGACAAGGCAACTGAGCCCCATAGAACTCAAGTCATATACCTTGGAGTGAACCCAGGATTTGGACCTAAGTTTTAACTCTGCATCAAAAAGAGGAAGGAAGATAGATTTTACCTACAGGATGCCCTCTTAGGTCTGTGAGTATCAGCTGAGCCTTAAAGGATGTCTTTAGAGAAAGAGGAGGTTGACTTTGTAAAGCATATTATTTCCCTTAACTGGGTGGCCTTGTAATATATCTGATTTTCCATTCTGCTGATTTGAGGGTTTACTCACATTTTAAATACAATATAAAACTTTAAAAACTCAGGTGTAGGCAACTTGAAAAGTTAGAAGTGGATAGGAAGGGTGTGTGATGAGTTCAGCCTTCTTAGTATGTGTTTATATTACTAATTTCCTATAAATTTGTAACATTCAGCCTTTTTGTTTATTATATGTGATGTATACTTACTAGCCAGCTATGATGTTAGATGCATTTAAATTTTATTTATAAACATACCTCCTTTGAATAAGCATCCATGAAAAGCTTGTAGAGCTTTTCGTGCTTTGATTAGGGTCGCTTTAGATTTGGTTTCTTTCAAGTGTATGCCCTTGAGTCTCTGCCCTGCTGAGTCAGACCTGGTGAGCAAGACTTTGACCTGTCCGGTATCTCTCCTCAGGGGCTTCTTCTGCCACTATGCTGATTTTCATTCTTCCAGCAGTTTTTTATCTTAAACTTGTCAAGAAAGAACCTCTTAGGTCACCCCAAAAGGTCGGGGTAAGTAAGGTTTGCGATCTCTCCCATTATAACTTGCTCTTTGACTACATAGAGTAAACCAGGAAATGCATGCACATGGTTCCAAAAAAATGAATTGATGCGCAAGAACCAAAAATCAAAGATGGGCTGGAACTCTCTGGTGGAGACAAAAGGGGCATGGATTTCTGTCACTCAGATGATTCCAGGATTTCTTCTCTTCAAATATTAAATGTCTTGTGCTGAGTCCTTCCTACCTGTCAAATGCTAGTGGAGTTTGCCCACAGGTTTCCATATATTCCAGTTTCCACCACCAAGCTGTTGCTGCACTATCCACAGGAAATTATGCAGAAAGGAATTAGGCTCCCTAGCAGTGTGATGAAAAAATTTAAACATTTTTGTCATATTCGTTAGGTTTGTAAGGCCAAAAAAATATATATTGCTTCTGTTTTCCCCTCCTCGGTACCTTGTCCCCTGGTGTGGACTAAGAAACAGAACCATTCGTTTTCCAGTTAATCTCTTACAGCGTAATTTACAGTCTTATTAACCTGGGGGGTATATATTTCTTTCCCATGATAGTACTACAAAAATATATACTAGAAATAATTGTTTTTCCAATATTAAATATTATCAATGGCTGCTTGATATTATATTAAGGCTTGAGTCTGACTGACTGACCCTGAATTTTGCCTGGGAATCATTCTCCTCTCCGGATGGTTCAGGGACTTTGGTATCAAAAGCTCCCCCCGTCATCTTGCCCCATAATTTCCACTCTATGTAGTCCATTCTGCTTGGACTTTTACAGCAGTGCGACCTTGGCAAATTACTTGTTTTTTATTTTCAGTTTGACCAGATATAAAAGTGAGTAAAATTATCTCCTAGATTCTTTTTAGTGAAATAAAAACTTTAGCTCCTCTTTCCTCATATGTAGAATTAGGAGATTGATCTGTGTGGTAATATATAAGGCTCCTTCTAGTGTTAAAATTATGAAATATTTGTATGTAATTATATGTACATGTACATATATGTGTATATATGTAATTATATACACACACATAAACTTTGAAGTTTTTTTTCTAGGAATATGAAACATGCATTATATTAGGCTTTTGTTTTCGTTTGCTTTAAAAAATTTAATCATATCTTACATACTACTCTTCTATAACCTGACCCTTTTCACCTAAAAGATTGTGAGCACTCCCTAGGTCATTAAATCTTTTTCTGTTGCTTGATTTGTAATGATTACAGGGTACTCCATCATTTAGATGTACCAAATCAATTAAACATTTTTCTATTTTGAACAGTTGGGTTAAATCTCTCTACTACTGTATTCACCCTCTTTCCCCAGCTAGAGTTCTAAATTGATTGAACTGCTAGGCATGGACATCTAAGCTATAAGGATAATACAATTCAATATGCAAATCAGATGGCTGCCTTAAGTAAGCAATTTATAAAAGCAAACTGTACTAAGGAAGTATAGTGTCTGTGTTCCCTGACAAGTTCTCTCTGACTTACAGGCTTTAATTTTCCTTGTGGTTGGAATCATCTTTATGATTGGAAGCATGGCACTCATTATAATTGACTGGATTTGCAATCCCCCAAATTCCAAGCATCACTAACCCAAGGAAAAATACTATATTTTCCTGTTGGAAATAGTTGCAAATTATGCTCCCAAAGACTTTTGAGTTATCTCGATTGGAATGTTATTCACAGGAAATAACAGGAAGATTCCAAAGATGTTTACCAGCAATACCACCAGGCACCTGCAGAAGAGGAAATCATCATTTTCGTCACAAATGGCTGTTTATGTGTTTAAAATCTGTGGTGCACATTTCTACCCAGGTTTTACTGGAGCAGTGTGAGATGATGTATTTTTGCTTCTGCACAAGCAGAATAAGGGTAGCTGCATGATAATACCCTCTTCCCTCTCCTCCCACCTTCTCCCCCACAAAAGTACCAAATTCCTGTATTCTCAGAACATCAAACAAAAATGCCCTGGTGGCAAAGCTATTACCATTTAATGCCTTCCCTCAATCTTGCACCAAATACTCTGGGTGTATTTAATAACAGAGGCAAAAGGCATGTTTTATGAACTGTCTCTGCACGGTACATGAGACACCAGGCTAGAACATCTTATGGTCAACACTAAAGGAATATTTTGCCCATCCTGTTTGTGACATTGAATTAGTGACTTCTTCATTCAGTAGATCTTTTGTAAATGTTAAAACATCTTATGAAACATTGAGAGGGGCTTTATTTAAATTATAGAGCAACAGCAAAACAATGCTTATAGCTAAACTGCGTGTTCTGGAAGCATTTATCAATGTTATTCCCGATCCTCTTGTCATAGTTTTGTCACTGAACAATGCCCTCCCTCTCGTCTTCCATTCTCATTCAGAATTTTTAGAAGACCACGATTCACGTGGACCTACACTACCCAGTATTGTTTGATACATTTTTATTTGATAAACATTCAGTGCAGGAAACTGTGATTGCTATATGTTTATGTATATAATCTTATTCTGTAGTCATCAGAATTTTAATGTATGGTACATTTGATTTTTATTTTTTACATGTGTAGTTTTCTCTCTTCACAGTCAAACATTTATATTATTGGGGGTGGGAATAGAGAATTAATTTGATGGGCTCAAAAATCCATGTGTATCTCTCTGTTTATTGGGGATATTTTAAATTTGAAATCTGAGTTATATAGTTCAGTAATGCTCTTCTTCAATGTTTACAATATTATCGTAATCATCTAGAAGAAAATAAGTTCCCTATTTGCAAATAATTATCAATACTAAGGTTGTTCTTTTAATTTAGCAGGTCGAAAATAGCATTTCATTCATTTTAGCTTGCACAGGTATTTGCTGACATTCATTTTCTATTTAAGACAATGTTGAGCCATTTTCTATAAAAATAAAAATGCTAACACTACAAAGAGATGCAAATGATTATTCTTGCTCACTTCTACAACATAGTTTCATGAAATGGATTTAAAATTTAATATTCATTGCCTAGAATTTCTGGAGTTTGCTCCTTTTTTTTTTTTCTCAGTCAGTATCAAGCACATTTATTGTATATGTTAGTACAGCCAAGTATGAAATATAGGTATATATAAGTATGATAAAATTAAATCGTATTTCAATAGTTTTTGCTGGAATGTGCCTTAAGTAAATATATGTTTGTTTTCTGTATTATTTTCTAGAGTCATAATACTGTAAAATGGTGCACTTTGTTAAGGAAATTGAGCATTACTAGAAACTATCATAACTTCTGACTTACTATTACTGGAAAAAGTTTGCCAAATAGCATTTTTAAGATATATTTCTATTTTCATTCATCTAAAGAGTGTATCAAAATAGAAAGTGAAAAAAGGTACCTTCTGAGTGTTAAAAAAATGTTTGGTCTGAATGTATTTAAATGTAAATAACAAAGATTGATCCAAAAAATTGAAAAACTGTAAAGTCTGTATATATTTTGAATGCTTTACATTTGAAATGACTGACTTGAAAATATCAACATATGTAATTATATAATATTCAAGAGCAATACTACAGTGCCAAATAATAAAGCACCATTTTTTTCTCATGGCCTTTTTCAGGATCATAGATCTCATAGACTGCAGGGCAGACATACATATGGCATCTTGTACTGGTTAATTTAGCCCCATTTATAAACAGATGAAAACTTTATTTTCTTATTTCATTTATAAGATGGTTCAATGTATTGGGAGGCTTTTTTATTACAGAAAGTGTATATTGGTATATAATAAATGAACTTTTCAAATTACTATCATGTAATTTTCTTCCTATTGTTGAAGGCTGTGAATTATTTATACATGAAAAAACATTTTTAATCTAAATATTGTCTCTTTTATTTTGGTATATGCTCCATTTTTATTGTTACTCTTGACATATAACTAACATTTATAGCTTTCAAAAATATAGTTGGCGTCTTATTTTGGCAAAATACACAGCTAATTCTAAATCATTCTTATTTTATATCATCCTAGAATGAGTGTGGAAGAAATGACTATGGTGAATTAGGGAGAATTCACTTGGGATGGAAAAAGAGGGACTAGAAGGAAGATGAGAGTAGTAAAATAAAGACATGGAAGATTTGGGAGAAGGGAAAGCAACATGGGAGTGATGAGGATTGGGTAGAAATGAACTAGTAATGGGATTGACAGGTCATATGCTAAGTTTATGCTTAACTTTCTAAGAAACTTCCAAGTAGGTCTCCAAGGTGGTTCCACCATTTTCATTTTCTCCAGTAATACATACAAGTTCCAGTTGCTCCACATCCCTGCCAATATTTGACATTGTCTTTTGTGCTTCAGAGCCTTTCAAGTAGGTGTGAAATGTTATCTCATTGTGATTTTCATTTCCATTTCCCTGATGACTAGTGTTGGACACTTTTCATGTATTTAATAGCCATTCATCTATCCTTTTGTAAAGGGTCTGTTCAATCTCTTGCTTATTTTTAAAATTAAGTTGTTTGTCTTTTTATTGTGTATTTGTCAGAGTTCTTTATGTATTCTGAATACATGTCCTCTGTCAGATTGCAAATATATTTTCCCAGTCTATGGCATGTTTACTCATTTCCCTAAAGGTGTTCTGCAATTCCTCTCTTACTGGGATAGGATTAATTGGAATGGTATTGTCATAATTAATTTTTAGATTTTCAAATTTGGAGAGTACGAGTCTTCTTTTCTTTCTCTCTCTCTTTTTTTTTATGTTGGTGTATTTTTTGCCTTGTAGCTAGCTTTATTTAATGTATGCTAATTTAGTTCTTGTTTTATACAGCTCTTTGATTAAAAATAACTTTTTCTAAGTCACTTTAAATCTTCATTAAGAGGCCCAGAACTACCTAGACAAGCCCAGAACATCAAAAATCCTTTCTGGCTACTTGTAATCAACTTTATTAGTTCTCTCATCCCTTGATACAGGCACATATAGAAGAAATGAGAAATTATTTCATTTGGTTCTTATTTACCAGCTTGGAAGTTCTGCCATTTTCCCTGCATTTTCCTTCATGTGCAGAAGCAGTTTGCATAACCTTTGCTTCTGTAGCATGCATCTTCATGACTGTCTTTGCCCAATAAAAAAATTTGTACTAATTATTACTGTTGAAGAAACTGATTTTTTTTTAAAGTTTATAAAAAAAGTTACACTGCACACCAAAATGAAAAAATTCAATATGAAATCCAAAACATAACCAGGAGACATTTTAGGAAAAACTATTTGATAGCTGCATGTGAAAGTAAAACACAATGGAAGAAATCACAAAGGCAATGATGAATACACATAACTACACAACAGTAAAAAATAATTCTGTACGTTAAAGAATAAACAATTAAAAATAATAGCTACTACAAAATACAGACCAATATATCCTTAATGTATGAAGATAATACAAATTAATAAGGGAAATACCAAGAATCTAATAGAAGAACGGGCAACGGGCACGAAATCACTGACAAGAAATGGATGGTGAATGAGTATTTACAAATAGTATGACCTCGCTATGAATCAAAGACAGGCAATTAATAATATAATAATTAAATAAAATTGTTTTGCCTGTCAGAGTACTAAGATAAAGAAAAAGTAATATTCTGTCCTGGTGAGTGTGGGGAGTGGATCACTCTCATTCTGGTGACAGAAATCTTTGTTTTGCTTATCTGGAAAGCATTCTGACCATACTTATAAAGATCCTCACAAATGTTTGTAGTAGTCAGAATTGTCCCCCAAAGGTATTCACACGCTAATACCTGGCACCTGAAAATATGTAGGGAAATGGGATGTGGCAGATATAACTGAAATACAGATCTTAAAACAGGGAGATTATCCTGAATAATCTAGTAACATAAGCCCTTAAAATCAAAGAACTTTGTGTCAAATCTAAACAGAGTGACTGCCTGCTACAGTAAAAGATTTAAATAGACAGAATGTCTGATACAAAACTGAAAATCATCTGTCATACCAAGAATGAAGAAAATTAAAATTTGACTGAAAAAGATAATCAACTGATGCTAACACTGAGATGAATCAGATATTGGAATTATCTGACAAAGCTTTTAAAGCAGCAATCATAAAAATGCTTCAATAATCAATTATAAATTCTCGTGAAATGAGTGAAAAAAATAGAACATCTCAACAAAGAAACTGAAGTTCAAAAAAGAACCAAATGGAAATTATAAACTGAGAAATGCAATAACAGAAATTTAAAGAAAAATACATTGGTTGTTCTCAGTAGTAAAATGGAGATGATGGAGGATAGAATCAGTGAACTTGAGTAAATATCAATAGAATTCACCTAATCTGAACAACAGAAAGGAAGGAAAGAGACTGGGGAAAGAAAGAAAGGAAGGAAGGAAGGAAGGAAGGAAGGAAGGAAGGAAGGAAGGAAGGAAGGAAGGAAGGAAGGAAGGAAGGAACAAAGAAAGAAAGGGAGAGAGAGAGAGGGAGGGAGGAAGGAAGGAAGGAAAGAAGGGAGATAGAGAGAAAGAGAGAAGGTAATAAGAGATCTGAGCTGTGAAAATATGTGGCAAAAACAAACAAAAAAGTCAACATTTGTATTATCAGAATCCTAGAAGGAAATGAGAAAGAAATTGGTGCTAAAAGACTATTTGAAGAAATAATGACTAAATACTTCCCATATTTGGTGAAAGATACAGAGCTACATATTTTTTAAATCTCAGTGATACCCAAAGGATAAATCAAAAAAAGTCCACACCAAATAATAGTCAAACTTCTAAAAACTAAAGTTAAGGCAAAAGTCTTGAAAGCATATCAAGAGAAATAAAATGTTATCTATAGAGGAACACTAATTCAAATGTTTGAGGATTTCTTATCAAAACATGTGGAGATCAGAAAGAAGCAGCACAGCATTTTTCAAGTGCTGAGAGGAAAAGAACTGTCAACTGCAAATTCTATATCCAGCAAAACTATCCTTCAGGAATGAAGGGAAATAACTGCACTCCCAGGAAAAGGAAAAGTGAAAGAATTGTTGCAGACCTACTCTTAATGATTGACTAAAGAACATCCTTCAAAAAGAAAGTAAATGATAAAAGAACAGATGTTAGAGCAACAGTAAAGAAGAAACAAAGGAAAGATCAGAAATATGGATATATACAATAGACTATTCTTCTCTAAATAGAAGTGAGGTCTTCACAATTTGCTCAAGGTGATTAAATGTTGATACCAGTTGAGTGTGATAAGTAACATATGTATACTGCAATACCCAGAGCAACCACTACAAAACTATCCAGAGAAATACATTCAAAAACACTATAAATAAACAAAGATGAATTCCTCAAAAATGGTTAGCCCACTGGAAGCCAGGAAAAGAGAAACAGAAGAATGAGAAGAAACGAAAAGAAATAAGAAAGTGGCAGACTTAAGCAATTACATACCAGTAATTACTTTAAATGTAAATGGTTAAGTATACCAATCAAAAAAAAAAAAAGATTAGAAGAATGAATAAAAATTATGACCCAACTCTATGCTGATAACAAGAAACTTGCTTCACATTCAATGACATAGATAGGTTGAAAGTAAAAGGGTGAGAAAATATATACAGGCAAAAAATAATAATAGAAACTTAGTAGACTCCTAGGAAGAAAATATTATATTCATTTTATCAAAGGGAAATTGAAGTAACAGGAATGAAGGAATAATAGTGAAATGGTCTCCACACTGCACTTGGCCTTCCTGGTCTCCGTAAGTCTCAAGCCTGCTTCATGCAGTGTGTAGCTCCAGCAATAAGCCTCTTAGACAAGAATCTTTACTCTTAGTTTGACATTAAGTGTAACTGTCACTAAGCTGGAGTATTTCCACCAGCGCTGTGGGTGCAAGGAGAAAACCAGAACCCCAGTTCTCCCCCTTCAGAGCTCAGCCTCCCTGGCACAGGGTCATGGAGCATTTTATCAGGGTCACTTGTGAATAAGCTACATGATATTGATTATTTTCTGGTTACGTTCCGGGTATTGTTATCTCAAAAGAAAACTTGACTGTTCGCCATAAAATGATGGGCTTATTTTTTCTGTCATGGACAGGTTTTTAACTTAAGATTTTGGAATCAGCAAGTTTTACTTGGTGAGTAAAACATTGCCTAAACCTGTTCTGCAGCCCAAACTTCTGTTCCTAGATGGGTAATCAGCATTTCTTTTAGCCTATGCTAACTCAGCAACTTAAAGAGAACCAAAACCAGTTGTCATTCTGCATTTATCTCTTCCTAAAGGTACAAATCTCAGCCAGCTCTGATGGGTTGCTGGATGAGTATTGCTGCTGCTGAAATGACAGTCATCTTCATCTTGCTGTGCAGGAAAAGGAAACGAACATGGACTATTTCATAAAATAATTATTTACCTATGAAGGATGCTCATCATGTAGATAATTTTCTACTTGATAATGTTATGAAATGAAGTACTATTTAGTAGAACTTTCGGTAATTATTTTCACTACTTGTTTAGAATAAGAGTTAACTAAATTCAATTATTTTACCTCCAACTCCAATTCTGCTGATGGGAAAGTAGAAAAATTGAGAAGTGAGGCTCTGGAGGCTTGAGTGGTAGTTACCACCCCCTGCCAGGGGATCCAGGGAAAGTCCCCCTTTATCAAAGCCCTACCCTCAGAAACACAAATGACCTGAAGCAGATCCTCCCTGGGGACCCGCTGAGTCTACAAAGGCGCCTTCAGCTAGAGGAAAATTTAGAGGAAAACTTACCAAGTGAAAGTTGCAAAATTGCTGAATTCCTGTGATACTTACAAAATCTCCCTGAAAGACAGATTGCCCAACAGTTTGGGCAGAATCTCGCATTAAAGGAGTGGGCCAGGACATAGCTTCCTGGTTTATGCAACTCTTCACATCCCAGCCCCATGTATCACTCATCAGCAACACACACACACTGCGGTGGACTGAATGTTTGTACCCCTGCCAATGTCATATGTTGAAGCTCTAACTCCCAATTTGATGGTATTTGGAGGTAAAACTGTTGGGGGGTAATTAGGTTTAGATGAGGTCCTGAAGGCTGGGCCCCCATGATGGGACTGGTGTTTTTATAAGAAGAAGAGACCAGAGTGTTCTCCCTCTCTCTCTCTATCTCTTTCTCTCTCTCTGCCATGAAGAGGCAGAGCCATGTGCAAACCAGGAAGAGGGCTCTCACCAGATACCAAATCTGCAGATACCTTGATCTTGATTGCATGGGAGAATACATTTATAAAGCAAATATTCACAATAATAAGAAGATAAGAGGATAGAAAACCACTTAAGCAAGACCCTTCTGAAATAAAAAGTTGCTTTTGGATTAGTTTGTCCTGAGGTGTTTAAAACCATTAACTTTATGTAATGAAAATTCTCCTACTCCAAATAAGGTTATAGCTTAGAAATTTGAGTGTTCTGTTTTTGTTTTCATGATCTTTCATCAAAAGATAACATTAGTATTTCTTAATTTTCATATATTAGTTCATTTGGAATTTTGATATTTTGTAACTTCTCCTTAATGCTCAGTGTGGTGTCACCGCCATGAAATTGGAAGCATGCACTTAGGACAATAGGGTGAAGAGTTATCCTGTAACACAGAGGCTTTTTAAATTTAGCTTTTAGCAAGTTAGATGACTAAGGACTTAAAATGGAAAAGCAGGTCAAAACAATTTCTTGTTGCTGATTTTGTCACCACGAATACCCACCTTGTATATTTTTAGCTTTTCAGAGCACACTCACATACACAAGATAATCTTCAAAAGAAGCTCATAACCTCATGAACTACATAGAGGATTCCATAGGATTCGTTTTCCAAACATCCTTTGACTCCTTGAAGGAACTTTGTAGGAAACTGAACTCCCAATCAAATCTGTATTGCTCAATTCCTAAATGTCAGCATCAGAATACCATTGACTTTCCTGTGTAACAGTCTGCATTTGTTTAACCCTTTGGCATCATGCTGTGCCCACCCTGCCCCTTCAGAAGCCCCACAGAGTCAAACTCTCAGCCACCCTTCCTGTTCTGCAAACCTGCTGTTAGAATAGGGTCTGATACTGGTCAGTTACAGCTATGGCTAAATTTAAGCCAGTTGTTTCCCTCTTCCTGGAGTATTTACATATAAAGCTTCTCTCAAACTGAGATTTAAAGCTCTGATATTTTTTGTTGCGGTTAAAAACACACCTTAACCATTTTTCATCTTGCAAAATTAAAACTCAGTACCCATTGAACAATCCCCCCCGACACCCCAAACACACCCAGCCCCTGGCAACCATCATTCTAGTCTCTGTCTTTAAGAGTTTGTCTACTTTAGATACCTCATATAAGTGGAATCATGCAGTATTTGTCTTTTTGTGACTGGCTTATTTAACTTAGCATAATGTTGTTGTAATATTATTGTAGCATATGATAGGATTTCCTTCAACATTAATGAGTTAGAAATTTTAAAAACCATAAAATTAGAGACATAATTAGAAAGCAGTAAATAGAAGTACATAGTAAGAGGTGCTTTATGGGCAACTTTATCAACCATAAAATCCATACTGTTCAGACTGGCTAAACCTTCCTTGAGATGAGACTAGTTGGAGAATTGGTATGCCTTAAAGTTCAAAATGGATGAACTACTTATTGTTCGCTCCTAAATATCATAGAAGGGATTAAAAACCAAATCTTTAGAAGCACTAGTAAACCAAAAAGCTGACATTAGCAGACAAGAATATTAAGGAATTTCTGTATGATATAAAGCAGATGGACTGGACTTTGATGTTGGCAAAACCTAACAGAGTTTGGGAATATGCTTCCCAGGCCATTGCCTACGGCATTCACTCCAGTTAAAGTCCTAAGAACACCTCTCTAGACAATAGGTTTACTCGTAGACAATGCCCAACATGAGCCCAGGGGCTGGAGAGAGAGGTAGTGTAATGTCCCAGGTCACTTCTGGCTTCTCTGTGGACATACAGCCTCACACTCAAAAGATAAGCCTCTCTGGACTTCAAAAGAAGCCCACCTATCACGTAGGACAATTCCCTATAGAGCCAGACCCCGGCATTTGATAAAACAGAAACAAAGCCAATAAATGGAAGAGACAGAAGAATTATCATCGAGGGAAGCAAAATTAATGCAAGATATTAAATGAATCCTAAAAATATCTTTACAGAAATGTTTTCTGAGAATTCAAGAAAATTATATCCACTAAATGAGAAGTGTTTAGTATGAAACTTAAGCATGAGAACACTAAATAATTCTTGCAAGTTAAAAATCTGGTTGCTAAAATGAAAACTCAGTAGAAGGACTGAATATAGGAACGGGGAGGACTAGAGACACACTTAGCGTCCTGGAAGCTTAGGCTAAGGACTTTTCTAAGAACACAGTTCAAAAAGAAAGAAAAATGAAAACCATGAAAAATTAATAAACTTGGAGATGTATCCAGATAAATATACATCCAAATATTTTACCCAAGAAAATGAGAACAGAGAGCATGGAGGGAAAAATAAAATCAAAGAAATAGTGGAAGAAATTTCCCTATGCTAAAGAAAGACAAGTGTGTTCAAATCAAAAGGGCTCACTGTGGGCTTTATGCAAATATTAACAAACAACACATTTTGGTGATTTTCAAGAACTCCAAGGATAAAAAGAAAATTCCACAAACTTTTAAAAAGAGAGAGAGAGGTGGAAGGAAAATAACATTGCAAAGGAGTTAGAATGAATCTGGCACCAGACTTCTGATTGGCAAGTGAAGAAGTTAGAAAACCATGGAGAATTAGCCAAAATATTCTGAGGGAAAAGGATTTGGAAACTTTTCCCAGATGAATTACCATTCAAGTATGAAGGCAAAATGAAGATAATTTTGAACACGCAAGCAATTTAGAAATTTTGCCACCCACAGATCCCTCTGAAAAATATTACTCAAAATAAAAACGTAATCCAAGAAGGGGAATGACAAAGGATACAAGAAATACAAGAATAGGAGAAATAGAACAAGTAACCAGGAAAACATATAGTTAAGACAAATAATTTCTTATAGTGCAGCTGTAATATGTTTTCCAACTGTTGAACAAAGATTCCTAAAATAGAAAATGTAATTTTAAAATAATTTGTAATGATAGCAGTAGTAGTAGTAGTAGTAGTAGTAGTAGTAGTAGAAGAAGAAGAAGGAGGAGGAAGAGGAGGAGGAGGAGGGGAAGGATGGGGAGGAGGGAGGAGGGGGAAGAAGAGAGGGAGAAGGAGAAAGCAGGGGGGAAGCAGCAGCAGCAAAGGATGAAGGAGAGGAGTGGTGAGGTGGGAAATGAGCAAAATGATGTCAATGGTCCTGTCTTGTATAGTTTTAAGGGCAGGCTGGAGGGAGGGTACAGTGCTCTGGAGGGTACAGGTTAGTGGGAAGCACCCCTCCCCCAATCTGTCACTCAAGATTCCATTAAGCTCCCAATTCAATTACCAGAAATCACAATTTATGAAGGAACCCTGTAGGGCAAGAGCAGATGTTGCATTTCCTGGTGCAACTTGTTCCTGACCACTTGTTTGTTTATTAAAGAAGTTGTCCATAAGGTTATCATCCAAATCTGTATATGCATGAGAATGGATGGGGCTACTAACCAGATGGATGCAAGGACTACACACATAAACCAGGACTTTCCTGGAAAATGAGGGTAAATGGTCATCTTGTCTATAAAGTAGCCATCTGTCAGTCACATCGACTACACTGGATAGAGCACTGTCATGTTGGAGAAAACAGCTGGGTCTTTGCTTGGCCACAAATCATTGATGGGTTTTCCTCAGCATTACTGAAGAACTTACGTTCTGATGAATGTATGTAACTCCACGTAAGGAATGGTTTGCAAACATCAGGTTCTGTTAGCTGTGGGTTTTTTGTTGTTTTATTTTGGTTTTTTTATTGGAGTACAGTTGATTTACAATGTTGTTTTAGTTTCAGGTGTAGGATCTGTTCTTGAATCAGGCTCCGCTAATGACTATTCTTGTCAAAAACCTCCTCCTCTGCCATCTTGTTTACTCCTGAAATGGTTAAATCTAACAAAGAAGGTGCCAAATGTGAGTTCTATTGCAGCCCTTATTTAAAATGATCATTTCCTCACCTTAAAAAGCTGAGACAGGGGTTGTAAAATGCTCCTTTGAAGGGACTTAAAAGATAAAATTGCTATCTCAGGGGCTGAAAGCTCGGCACCCAGTGTCCACTTGGCTTGGTCACAGCTGAGGAAAACATAAGGAAGGATGTATAGACGAAAAGACCATCCAACAGCCTTATTAAACTCAACTGTGCTTGAAGTTCAGGAAAACAAAGCAGCTAATAGCTGTAAGGGCCCCAGGTGAGCCAGACTCAGGGTTTCCCACTCGCAACCCCTGTCTCTGCCTCCTGCAAATCTAAAGGACATCTTTACAGTCAAGGCTTCCCCTGACATGAGCTTCCCAGGACACGGGCCCTGAATGCAGGTTCTGCTACATCCTCTCAGACTTGAAGGTGTTTCTCTATCAATTGTACTTCTACTTTCTTGCTTTCATCAGGGTCCTTTTCTGAAATCACCCTCTTATGTTTTTCATTCAAGGGCAGGACTTAGTATAAAATAATTAGAGCAACATGGATGGAGCTTGAGGGCCTTATGCTAAGTGAAATAAGTTAGACAGAGAAAGACAAATACTGTATAATCTCACTTATATGTGGAATCTAAAAAAGCTGAAGTCAAAGATATGGAGAATAGACCAGTGAATGCCAGGGCAGGGGGCAAAATGGGTAAAGGTGGTCAAAGGGTACAAACTTCCATTTATAAGATAAATAAGTCCTGCGGATGTAATGTACAGCATGGTGATTACAGTTAACAATACAGTGTTGTATATTTGCAAGTTGCTAAGAGAGTGAATCTTAAAAGTTCTCATCACAAGAAAAAAATTGTAACTATGTGAGGTGATGGATAACTAACTTTATTACAGTAATCATTTTGCAAAATATACATGTATCAAATCATTATGTTGTATACCTTAAACTAATATAATGTTACGTTTCAATTATATCTACAGTTATTATTTATAACTGTAAAAAAATAGGATCCTATCCAAAGTGGTTTAATTCCTAAAGATTTAAAACAAAAATCCCTATGATGCAAGATGGGCCCCAGAGTATTCCTAAATTATGTCTTTTTTTTAAACCAGTAAATAAATAAAAGTGAACATTCCAACAATGCTTACTATGTGCCTGAAACTATTTTAAATGCTTTACAAATATTAATTCATTATAGTGAAGTGAAAAGGGCTTTACTCTAGAAAAGGGCTTTACTTTAGAAAAACAATAATATAAAATGTTTCTAATAATGTAAAAACCCTATTTTTAAGTCAGGAAAAGGAGAGAAGGAGGGAGTGGAAGGGCAGGAAAGAGGGGAGGGAGAGCAGGGAACCAAGAAACAGAAACAGAAAGACCAGGGAAGGAGAGATAGAAAGTGGAATTTTTTTCAAGAGGGGAGTTAATTGATGAAGAAAGTTAATGATGAGACAGAAACAGTATGAAAAGTTACTCATCAAAAACTAGCCCCCTTCCAGCATTAGTATTTTGGGAAAGCCTTTTGTAAGAGCATGACACTCATAGCAAAAAAAAAAACAACATAAAGGTTTGTTTCTACTCTGGCCTGAAGAAGCTTCAGGCTCCCCTACCCTGGAGTCTGCCTTTTCCCATTGATGAACAATGGCAGACCAATAACAATAAAAACAGATAATATGAATTGAGCATCTCCCATATTACTGACACTGGTATTAACTATTGTAGCCCTTGGGTCAGGTTCTGCAATGGGCTTGCTCACCTCTATTCCCTAATGTTGCTGATGCCATTGGGCTACCGATATACTTTGTGCAGTCAGAAAATAGGAGATGAAAAGTGAAAGATCACATTTCCGTGATTCCTTAAGAGTTCAGTTAGTCACACAGCTTAGGCCAACAGATATACCTGTATGAGATTTGGAAGAGTCAAATTCTAGGTTATCTAGAAAGGGAGAAGTTGTGCTCTATTAGTTCTTCTGGAAAATGGTACCATGGGCATATTTCTGTGTCAGATATAGAAGAGGCTGGTCTTTTAGGCCCACTCCTAGCTTTATTGAGTATGGGAGCAAGGGGATACGTTTACTTGCCCACATCATGGCAGAGGTCAAGGGTAGGAGACATTCTAGAACCAGTAGCTGTGGTGGTGGTTTCCTATCTTCCCAGATTCCTGGTTGTGGTCGAGGCACAAGCTCACTTAGTGGGCCAGTTCTTCAGGACCATTTTAGGAGTCATTCTTAGAAGCTGAGCCTAGAGCCTGTTACTCCAGCCTCCACTTTAAAAAGCATCTAATTCTCTACACTAAATCTCTTTCTGCTTAAACTGGCTTGAATGGACTCAGTTAACTATGTTGACCTCTCACTGGGGTACCTCGATTGACTGGGACTGGTTATCTGACTTGGTAGACTGGAAGGTAGTGACGATCCAGTTGCCATTAAAGAATAGAACACTTATTATTCACAGCATGCAATGGCAAAATAGTTGCTTAAACCATCTTTAAAGCTGTATGGAGCAAGTGCCTGTTGGCACTTTTGGCAGATAGAGACTACTTCCATAGCACAGTAGGAGAGGCACAAGAAATACAAGACAGTATTGAGGGCTAGATGCTTCTAATGCACATTGGAGCTTAAAGAAAGGAAATTCAAGGCTCAGTGTTGTAAGTTTTTAGATCAAGGCATGATCCGAGAACCAGGGAATTTCTCAGATTACCCTAATATAATCTCTTATCTCAAGAAAAATATATGAAAAATCTGATGCAAAGTGTCATCATGTGGTTTGGGAAATTAAGTCTTACAATTTTATGTGAAAGCAGAGCATTGATTGAGAAAGAGTGGAGCCATGAAAATTAGAATGGCGACATTTGGGAGAATAAGATGGTTCTGGATTCTCCCAACTCTATTAATCATTCTTTGACAGGAAAATCACGCTCTCATTCTCTATCTGAAATAGTTCTGCTTGAAGTCTCCTCACATTCCATCTATACCACCTCTCATTTCTTTCAGTTGTTTAACTGCATCCCAACATGCCCCAGGAGACCAATTAGAAAATCATATCCAGGAAGGAAATGCTTACATGGCCCCCAAATTACAAAACTTTGCTAATTAATTTACCTATTGCTATATAACACATCAACCAAAACCTTAGAGGCTTAAAGCAACAAAAGCTTTACCTAGCTCATGAGTCTGTCTTTATCAATTTGGGCTAAGAACAGCTGGGTGATCATCCTAGTCTGGACCAGGATCAACTATTTATGCCTGGGTTCACTCACATGTCTGAGATCTTAGCCAGAATGGCTGGGGTGGCAGTGGAATATTCATACGGTCTCTCATCCTCCAATAGGATAGCCTGGGTTTGTTCATGTGGTAGTGGAAAAAAACTTACAGAATTGAAAGGAGAAATAGATAAATCCACAAACATAATGGAAGATTTTAGCTGCTATCTCTTAGTAACTGATATAATCAGATTAACAATCAGAAAGGACATAGACAATTTGAACAACACAATTAACAAACTTTTTAAAAAATACAGCAAATTATGCCTAAAGGAAGTAGATAAAAAGAAATAATAAATAACTAAAATTATTGAAATAGAAAACTGGTATACTCTAGAAATAGTCAATAAATCCAAAGGTGGCTCTCTGAAGACTAATGAAAAGAATAAACTCCTCAGAAGACTGATCAAGAATAAGGAGAAAAAATTACAAATTACAGTATCAGGGATGGAAAAGAGACTACTATTATGGATCCTACTGACATGAAAATCACAATGAGAAGTTATATATAACTTTATGTCAATACATTTGAAAATCAAGATGAACTAGACTGATTCCTTGAAAACTACAGTTTCCGCAAAATAACATTGAAAAAAATTTTTATATTTACTGAAGATGTTGAATCTGTAATTTAAAAACATCCCAGAAGGAGAATTCCAGATCCAGCTGGATTCACCCATGAATTCTTCCAGACTTTTTAGGAAGCAACAATAATCAACCTTACATAATTTTTTTCCAGAGAAGAGAAAAAGAGAGATTTTTTACTGGTTTTGTTTTATGAGGACGTTAATTCTGGGCATGGACATAAAAAAGAAAATTATGGACCAGTCTTTCTGAGTAGATGCAAAAACCTTAAATAAAATATTAGAAAATAAGATTCTGAAGTGTAAAGAAAAGGAAAATGTATATAGACTAAGTTGAGTTTGTTTCAAGAGCTTGAAATTGGTTTATCATTTCAAATGCAATCAATGTATCTCACCTACATTAATAAAGGAGAAAAAAGCATATGGTCAACTTGAAAGATGCAAGAAGGCACTTAATAAAATGCAACACTCATTTATGATAAACTTTTAGCAAATTAGAACTGAAAAGCAAATTAGAACTAAAAAAGGAAATTTGTGTTCTCATAGAATATTTATTAAAACTTACAATATATGTCAGACTCTTAATTGTTTAATAATTTTCAAGTGGGAGAATATATTTGAAATACATGTATCTGACAAAGAACTCACACCCAGACTCTATAAAGAACTTCACAACTATAAGAAAAAGGTTGGTAACCCAATTTTTCTAAATGGTATTTCACAAAAGGGAATCCCCAAATGGCCAATTCAGTGAAAAGATGCTCAAGTTCAATAGACATCAAGAAAATCCAAATTAAATCCACGATATGTTACCAGTAGACATCCACCAGAAAGAAGGTCTAAAGAAGAAGGAAGAAGAGGGTGGGGAGTGATACAAGGAGGGAGAGGAGGAGAGGGAGAGGAGGAAGAGGGAATAGAAGGAGGAGGAGGAGGCAGAGATGACAGAGAAGACTGAGAAAAGGAAGAAATGGGAGAAGAAAGGCAAATGTTAATAAGGATACATTCAGCACCTGAGGCTTTACCGATACAGCACATGGTCATGTAAATTCATACTACTGCTTTGGCAAGGTGTTCGGCAGCATCTTCTGAAGCTGAATATACGTATACTATATGATCCAGTAATTCCACTCATAGGAGTAGACCCAACAGAAGAGTGTATATCAAAAGATATACAAGAATACACTCATTTACAGCACTCCTCATAAAAACCTCTCACTGAAAACATCACAGCGTCCATCAACAGTAGAATAAAAAGAAATCGTAGTGTATTTATACAATAGAGGAACAAAGCAACGGGAATACACAAAATACAACTACACACAAAATCACAGATGAATCTCATAAATGTAACGCTGAGCATAAGAAGACAGACACAAAAGAAAGCATAAATAGAATTCAAGAACAGGCAAAACTAATCTATGGTGATAGAAGCCAGGAGAGCGGTTACTTTGAGAGGGGTAGGCGGGAACTGCAGGAGGGCTTCTGGGGTTCCGTGGAGGGGAACGGTTCTGGGTGTGTCCTGTTTTTACCAGCTGGCTGCTGGTTTCAGTTTATGAAAATTCAATAAACTCTACACTTATGATTTTGCTCATGTCTATATTTATGTTATTCACAAGTAAAATTTTAAATTAAATCTCTTCCTTGCAAAAATATGTAAAAAGTATTCATTTTCTATTTATTCAAGAGCTTTAATCCCTTTCTTAGCATTATTATCTTTAGTATCATGTCTTGCCATCATTTGAAGAATTTATCTTTTTGAATAAGGTGCTTACAAAATTTTATGCCTAAAATTTTCCTCAAATTTGCATTTTATGGTTTATAGGTTTGAAATGATTAATACTTTTAAATGATTTGGTTCTGTAAACTTTGTCTACCTGAGAAAATCTCTCTCTACAGTCATTGAGGTAACTGGTAAGCTCCAAGCAAATGCTGCTGAATTGAAGCTATTCTTAATTCAATATTTTTATATTGAAGTGTGAAAAATGTTGAAGCCCAGATATTTTCTCAGCATCTATTTGCCTGCATTCAGGATATATTTCTTTGATAAATATTTTTATAGAAGAGAACTTACCAATTCAATTTATGATTCTTTTGAATTTCTGCCACATGTAGAGACTGAAAAATAGTAAAAAAAAAAAAAAAAATGTGATTAATCAACTCCAGATAAATTTAGTCCTAGTGTCAGTTATTGGAGATTGTCCCCACCCTCCTTCTGCTGAGGTGGCATCTATGTTGAGGCTCAGGTACCATCATGGCATCAGGGGAGGCATCTAGATGTTAGTCACCTGTCCACATTGACATTCGTTACCATGGCCTTTGTCCCACATGGTTATGGCATCACCCCTTTATGCCAGCATCGTCTAAGAGGTCACATTCTCCCTGATTTTTAGACATACTGTCCTTTGAGGTCCTTTGAAGACATCCCCTTACAACTGATATAACAACTTCAGGTCTGTCAGTTTGCTCGTATCTAGTTTTTGTGCTTTTCTTGGGGTATGGAAAAGTCCTGCTTTCCTTGCAACTCCTTCTGACTCCTTCCTATTTTTAAATGGGTTGTGGGAAAGCTTCTGGGGCTACCTCAGACCCTCCAGCCCTACTCCCCATACAGCTATCTCTTTTTATTTTCAATTTATTTTATTGAAGTGGAGTTGATTTACAATGTTGTGTTACTTTCTGCTGTAGAGCAAACTGATTCAGTTATGCATATATACATTCTTTTTCATATTCTTTTCCATTATGGTTTATCACAGGACATTGAATATACTTCCCTGTGCTACCCAGCAGGACCTTGCTGTGTATCCATCCTATACATAATAGTTTGCATCTGCTAATCCCAAACTCCCACTCCATCCCTCCCCACCTCCCTCCCTCTTGGCAACCACAAGTCTGTCAGCCATCTCAGATTTTCATAGGATGCTGCTGCTGAGTGAGCACTTCCCAGGGTTCTGGAGAGAAAAAAGAGCACCTGGCCCCTTTGCTCAGGGTTTCCCACTGTTGGGAGAATTATTCTATCAGCCAGCCACCCACCATGTTAACCGCAAGGCAGGGAAGCAGGGCACAGCACACCTGTTCAGGGATTATCATCATCAGCTTGCTCTCTGCTTGATCTCTAAATTTACTCTCTGTCTAAGACCCCTCCCCTGGCCGGGAGAAGAAGGGCTGGTGAACCACTCAGTAGTTTCAATAGGAGAGGCTTTTTAACACTTAAAAAGCAAGGATTTAATGCATTTATTCTCTGTTCTCTTGTGCTGATTTCTTTGGGGGACAATAAAATCCTCTATCCCCAAGAGGAGAAGGTTACAGGGTAAACAAATAGCATAAACAACAAAAACCACATGGACGAATGTGATCCTGCCCTACAGCTGGTAGCTATTCCTTTACAGCACTTGTTACAGGACAGCCAAGGCATCTTTTTTTTCTTTTAACATCTTTATTGGAGTATAATTGCTTTACAATGGTGTGTTAGTTTCTGCTTTATAACAAAGTGAATCGGTTATACATATACATATGTTCCCATATCTCCTCCCTCTTGCATCTCCCTCCCACCCTGCCTATCCCACCCCTCTAGGTGGTCACAAAGCAGGAGCTGATCTCCCTGTGCTACGCGGCTGCTTCCCACTAGCTATCTATTTTACATTTGGTGGTGTATATATGTCCATGCCACTCTCTCACGTTGTCTTAGCTCAACACTTGGAGTAGACTTTGCATGTGCAGATGCAAAGCCTAAAATCTCTGTGCCCAATAGCAAGGGCCCTGTTAAAAGTAAACATTGGCTCTGGGACAAGACAGCAGAGAACACAGAGGAAGCAACGACAGAACTGGATGATGAACGAACAGGTCACCAGACAGTACCAGAATTTGTAAAACTTGATTCCTTTATATGGGATAGTGTTTTTCAACTGGGGGTCTTAGACTCATGGGGTTCTTTAAGTGCACTTTCTTTTATTCATTTAATCATTTATTGTCAAAAATATAGTCACTGTATAGTATATACGCTTTCTCCCACAATTTCTGGTTACAGAAACAAACTCCTGATATTGGCTATTATAGAACAATAGAACTGAGTTATACATATTAGCATTTGCTACTGTGATCTACTGTTTATACTTTAAATGCATTTTCAATGATCCACATGTTCCCTACAGAAATTCTTGAAGTCTATATTTTCTGTTTGATGATAATCTTAACAATTACTACAAACATATTAGTAATCATCTAGACAACCACTTTATCCTTAAGTACCATCGTGCAGTTTTAGTTCCTACTCCATTTGTGTTTACAGTAGCCACAGGAGTCATTTTAAGTGACCGCACTTAAGTTTCAATGCATTGGAAGCATGTTTGCCTGATACTAGATCAGCAGCCAGACCTTAGGTGTCCTAATATCAAAACAGAAATGCCTGTCCCTTATTCTCAGTTACACTCAAATTGAATTATTTTGCCAGTTATGAACACGCAGGTTCTCTTCTGAAAGATTGTTTTCAATTAAAAATTTTTCCATAGTGTGCTATTTCAATTTTTTAATATTAGTTAATAAATGAGATTGATTTGACAATATGAAACAACCTCCTGCCACCATGTAATATAATGAACTAGTCTCACGATTCCAGGCTAGTGTAAAAAAAGAGCAGCTGAGGGTTTTAATCTGGGTTTTAATTTCTGCTAACTGAAGACCAGATGATGTCATTGTGTACCTTATGAGAGAAAGTTCTTATATTTGAATGAATAAAGGGGTGGGAGACTTGAGTCATCACTTGGCACAAGAAAGCTTAGGGAGGGCAAACTTGGAAGCCCCAAACAACACGCATTTAGGTTTCAAATTGCAACTTAGCCAAGGAAAACAATTACCCATCACACTGAAATAATAGTGTTAATTTTGAATACTGCAGGTTTTACAGCTTTGTTTTACAGCTTTGTTGATTTTTAGCATATAATTTGGTTTTGTTCTTGCATCTGTATAGGAATGATGGGACATATTGAGTTTTAAATAATTTTTCTTTTTTTACATAGATAAGAAAAAATAAAAACAGTTTGAGTTATCATCAATAAACCTTCACACATACACACACACACACTCACGCACACACAATCCAGGTCCAGTGTTTCTAACTGTGAACTCTTCCAAACATTAAAGAAGAAATAACAATACTTTTATACAAATTCTTCCAGAGAAGAAAAACGTATAAGTGTTCCCAGCTCATTTTCTGAGGCCAGTGTAACCTTGACCCCAACAACTGTGAAGAATATTAAAATAAAAGAAAATTGCAAATCAATCTCATGAACAAAGATGCAAAAATGCTCCACAAATTGAATAAAAGTAGGCTTTTCACTAGAGTTTGTGACTCACTGATATACAGAGGAGTTAGACATTTATATTAGAACAACACTATGTAGCACCTACTTGTTGTTTACATAAGTACATTTAATGAGGAAACATTTATTTGAAAAGTCAACAGCAGCATTTTCCTAGTGAGAAAATCTTTTTTTTTTTTTTTTTTGGTTGTTTATTAGTCCTTTAATTGTTTTTCCCACCTTGTTTAAGAAAAAAAAATGGTACTTTAGTTAGTATAGGATATGCAATATTAACATATTTTGTTAGTAATAATATATGGGTTTTTAAAAATATTGTTCTTGGGCTTCCCTGGTGGCACAGTGGTTGAGAGTCCGCCTGCCGATGCAGGGGACACGGGTTCGTGCCCCGGTCCGGGAAGATCCCACATGCCGGAGCGGCTGGGCCCGTGAGCCATGGCCGCGGAGCCTGTGCTCCGCAACGGGAGAGGCCACAACAGTGAGAGGCCCGCGTACCAGAAAAAAAATGAAATAAAATAAAAATATTGTTCTTAAGTGGATATGCATTTCTTCTTTTTCTTATATAATGTCAAAATAAAGACCTTTTACTAAAATTATTTGGACATTACAATATTCCAAAGAGAAAGCAGTAGGAATAATATGGTATTTATTCCCATTATAAATATGGAGAAAGTGTCATAGTTAGATTACATTGCAAAGTAAGGCAGTATTTGTGTAAAGCCTTGAAATCAAGGCTAATAATTCTTATATTGTTTATAGCTCTATCAATGTGGTTATATTTGCCCTTACTTACAGCTACAAATTTAAACTCAGTTTTGCAGTGATGTGAACAAAGGCTAATGGTGGTGTCCTCACTGGTGAAAAACATTTAAATAATTCCAATTTTTAACCATTTCAGTTAATATTAATTGCATTTGGCTGTCAATCATCGTTTAGAAATGATTAACCAGGATCACTTTGATGAATGGAGTCATAGTCTGCTAATATATTATTTTTAAAACGTGACTTCAGTTTTTATCTGACAAAACACTTAGATAGGCCTTGTTTCTGGAAGATGGGGGTGTGAAACGAAGAGAACGCTAACTGCTGTGAATAATAAAGGAAAAATGATGGAGTTCCTGTGGTTGCCCAGGAAAGAGGACCTGAAGAGACTGGGCTAAGAAAGGAAGAGAGATGTGAAATTGAAATTGAACGAGAGAGGAAGAGGCTTAGGAACTTGTCCTGTGAGACAAAGCAGTGGCCAGGCACACCTTCCTGGAAATGGGAATGTCCCATGGACTTTCCAAAACAGGGGTGTCTGAGAGTCCACGGTAAATTGCAGCCACTGTGGTATACTGCCGCTGTTACCCTCTAAGCCTTGGATGAAATTATTCTAACTGGCCTTGTGATGGAGATACTTCAGGGAAATCTAGGACAAGAAACTGTGTCTCTTGGTAGAACAAAGACCACAGGACATGAAAAGTGGTGGTTTCGAGAGAAAGAGCTGCTGTAATATGCAGGAAAGCACACAGATCCGGGGGAGGGCACCATAGATAGGCCCTTTAGCCATTTTAATTTTAATATCAAGAACAAAATGACTCTTTGAGATGATGACTCTTGAATTAAATATATACAAGAATAATACCAATATTTATTGAGTTCTTCATATGTACAGTTTTTCCAAGCTCTTTCAACGTATTAACATCTTTAAGTTTTACAACAACCATATAACTAAGTAAACTCATTATTTCCACTTTACAGATGAAGATGAGATAACTTGTTGAAGATCACACAGCTCTTATATGGTAGAGCTGGGATTTGAACCCAGGGAGCTGATGTACCAGAGCATCTGTTCTTACCTGCCAAATCATACTGTCTCTTAAAAATAAAAATGAAAGGGCTTCCCTGGTGGTGCAGTGGTTGAGAATCCACCTGCCAAAGCAAGGGACACAAGTTCGTGCCCCAGTCCGGGAAGATCCCACATGCCGCGGAGCGGCTGGGCCCGTGAGCCACGGCCACTGAGTCTGCGCGTCCGGAGCCTGTGCTCCGCAACGGGAGAGGCCACAACAGTGAGAGGCCCGCGTACCGCAAAAAAAATAAAAAAATTAAAAATACACCTGCATTTGTTTCTCTTTTAAGGATTCAATCATGCATTAACCCAGACAATCAGATAAACAAAAAAAAAACTGAAACAAACAAACAAAAATCCACCTTTCTATTGACTTCATAGGCCCAAAGTTATAGCTCATCTAATATTGCCTCAGACCAGAACCATTTCTCTTTCACACAGACCGCCTTCCGGGCTAGTCTCCCTTCCTCCAGGCCTAGCTCCCTCAACTCTTTCTCTACGTGCATTAGTTTATACAGTGATTAACTTAAAAACACAAATCATGTGGGTTACGCGTCTGGCCTGGGTAGAAACTACCTGACTATCTCAGTCAAGACTTCGGTAATCAGAGTATGCTAAACCCAGTCATCGTCATGCCTTTCAGAATGGCTCCTTTTTGAAGCTCATTTCTGGTCAATTGGTGCCACTCTCTGCTCTCCTTCCTCCAACAGCTGGACAGTTGACACAGGTGGAGAAAACCATATTACTCTGCCAATCTGTGCTCTCCACGCTCCGCTGAGGCCTCAGTTCTGCCCTTCAATCTTTGTGCTCCCTTTGTTTACCTTCTTCTCTATATTCACTTACCACTGTAAACCTTGACCATCCTCAAGGCCCTAACACATGCCAATCTTCTCATTAGTATCTGATGGCGTTGCTTCTCCCTGGAGCAAGCAGCTTTAAGCTGCTACAACTTCCTCATGGTCTTCTCCTCACCCCTTCCGCTGCTCCTATATTCTGTTGATATGTTTCATGTGGTAACAGCACTTCCTACCCTGTCACTCAAGCCTGCAGAAAGGGAGTCATCCTTCACCCCTCACCAATCCTCAATCAATTACCAGCCCTTTCCCAATACCTACCAAATCCTTTCCAGATTTGTTATTGCCTCATCATTCTTTCTAACACTGACCTAGGATGTCCTTATCATCTTTTAGAAAGTAATTGCCACTGTTTTCTTTTGGTTTCCCTGCATCTGTTTTTTTCCCCCTCGAAATGTATCATTCACATGTACAGCCTTTTTGATCAAGTTCAAATCCAATTTCTACCACATCATGCTACCTTGAGTTCCCTGTGTTGATGTGTAGGATAAAATGTAAGCTAAGTTCCCTTTTTGGTTGTCCTTCAGTGTTTTATGAGTGGTGGCTTCATCGGGTTTAAGTATTTTAAAGCCACTTGTGTTTTTCAGCTCTATGGCATCAGGACAAGATAAAGAGTCTTGGCATCTTGAAACTTGTTTTGCCAGCCCTGAATGGCTGGATTATCTTTATGTCTCTCAGCCCTCTGCTTCAGAATGAGAGAGGAAAAGGCAGCAGGAATTGAAGAGGAACATATATTTTTGTTGTTGTTGTTTTCTATTTTCTGGAACTTAGGATCCAGCGATGGTGGAATAGGCAAGTGACTTGGGCTCTTAATTACTTACATAGCTGGCACACAACAAACACAGGCTCATTAAACACTTTAAAGTAAAAGCATGGCATATGATAAAAGAAAGTAACCAAACAAATTTTTTCCTTTGCAGGAGCCATGTAACAGTCAAGTGAAATTGCTTTTGTGATGCTTTCAGGTATTCTGGCACCTTTGGGTGAGGATGTCTCTTTGTTCCCGAGCTCGTTCCCACATGTTCATGCAGTCACAAGCTGTGCTAAATGCATGCTATTGGAATTAACACCACATATTTTGGGAACTTGTCATGTCTGAGAACAGGAGCTTCCTCTTGGTGGACTGAGGTGTGTACTTGCTTGTTTCAGTTCACTGCTTCCTTCCCCAAATGCTTATCAACTCAAAGAAACTGAGAGCTCATTATTTCAGAACTTGGAAGAAGCATTGGAATTGGCAAGTGTGAGCCTGTCTTCCCCACCAAGGCTGTCTCCCTGATCCTCAATTCAGTTTTACTCAATTACACAAATATTTATTAATTGACTTAGGTTCAAAGAACTAGGTGGGGTGCCTCAGGGAGGAAAGGGAGCATAGACACAATTTCTGCCCTCAGAAGTCAGGGGCATTACATAACACCCTGTACTATAAGGTATAGTAACGCATCCTGATATGGACAGAGTGCTGTGTGGGAGGAACAAGGAAAAGAAAGGACACCCCTAGTGCCCTTGGCCACACTCTACACAAGGGTCTGTGCAGCTCTGCCCTTTCCTAGCTGAGCAGAAAACTCATCTCAGTGCCTTTCCTTGTCTCTCTTACCACAAAGAGTTGGACTGAGAATTAAAGTATTTTATGTGAATTTCCTTAGTAGAGTATCCCAAAGTTAGTGGGAACTTAGCAAATGTTAGATTCTTTTGCTTTGATGGTATCTTTGAGATGGCTTCTCCCCAAAATGGGTGTGAGGTTTTCAGGCAGAGAAGGGGCCTGGAGACAGGCATTTTGGGCAGAAAGAAGATCATGAGAGGACACAGAGGTGGGGAATGGATTTTGTCAAGGAAAGAGCGAATGCTCCAGTTTTGCTACTTGGAAGTAAAGAGATGGACTTGGAAAGGTAAGTAGGGGCCAAACTGAAGGGACAGCAATATCTGGGTAGGCAGGGTGGTGCAGGGGTCAGGCCTGGGCTTTGGAGCCAGATTGTTTAGGTCCCACTCCTGGCTCTGCCCTGCCTATTCACTGTGTGACCCAGAGCAGACTTCTAACTCTGTGTCTCAGTTCCTTCACCTATAAAATGGAGTTAATATGAATGTTTTTGCCGTATTCCTTTTCTGTGGATTAAAAGGGTTAAAATTTGTAAAGCAACTGGAACTGTGCACATAGTAAATGCCCAATAAAAGCTGGCCAGCTCCTATTAGCAGGCTGAAATATTCATTCTGAAGTGACATAGCCACAAGGCAAATGCATGCCACTCAGAGGACATTTTATCTGTCTCTACCAAGTAAATGGGCCTTTCCAATATGAGAAATGGCTCTGCCATTTACCTGACTGAGATAACATGGAGGTTTCTTAAAAGAACAGGTATGAACTGTTCCTCAGACTTCTCTTCTTTGGATGATACCTGTAGGCACCCCCCCACACACACCTCCATGAGTCTCCCTAGCTCCACCTCCAAAGGAGGACTGTCAGCTGCCGACTGCAACCTCCTGCCAATAGCAGACGTCACCTCTTCCTTCTTGCTGGTGGTGGTTAGAGGACCAAGGGTATTGATCTCAGAGAGGCAGCAGTGAGCATTGGCGTGAAGCGAGATCTTAATTCCCTGGCCAGGAATTGAACCTAGGTAGCCTGGATGAAAACCAGGAATCCTAGTCACCACAGCCCCTGGCTCTTGCCCCCAGCGAGAAATGCATTTCTCACAGAAGCAAAAACTATAAAAACAGGCACACAGTTTATTATTAGAGACATAGCACGACAACAGGTGGGAGAGCACACAGAGAAACAGTTTGTTTAGTGAAGATAGAAACAAGGCAGAGTTGCACACCCCGAGAGGAAGGGTGTGGGTGTCCTCCCTAATGAGGAGGAGCCCAGTAAAGAGGCCGTTAAGTCACTTATATAGGGCATTTCTTCTGGGTCTTTGTTTACCTCTGGCCAATTATCTGGTTTCTTTTTCCACACCTGACCTACCCTAGGACCCTCGCCAACATGCGTGCACCGCTTTTTTCCAGGATGGATTCCAGCCCAGAGGCCTATGGGACAGCCTTAGCATCATATATTTTGGGGTGGTGCCCCCTCCTTTTTGACCCCCAAGGAGACTTTCTGCACATGTGCAATGTCGCCCTTTCCCGAGGGTTGGGAAATATATGACCTCTTGATCCTTTACTCAAACAAGGGTTAGCCCCTCTCTGTTCCTGCCATGACTGTTATCTTAAGGTGTCCACAGGAGACAAAGCCTGGCTATTTACCACGTTTCTGTTGTTACTTCCATTTCAGAGAGCAAACATGAGGCCGATTGTAAGTGCCTAACCTGGAGCCCACCTATCTCCCGTCTCAGGAAATGCAAACAGGAGGCTAGTTGTAAGTGTCCAGCCTGAAGCCCACTTTTTTTCCTGCCTTGGTATCATGCTAGACAGAACGATGACTAAGTGGCCAGAGACCAGCTTGAATAATAATATAATAGTTCAGATTTTCAGGAACTAAAATCTTCACTTTCACAAAGAAACTGCCAGAGCTCTCTGAAACTACTCTTCAGAGATTAGAGACCTGCCCAGGCAAGCTCCAGTTTCTGGTCTCCCTGCATGGCTGCTCTCCAGAGGCTGGATGAATGGAGGAACCGCCCATAGAGGGATGTTCTGGGCGCTCCGAGCCTACTTTCCCCAGACCTTATCTCTAGCTGGTTCATATGTTTGTGGGATGACTCTGTGTCCTTTGGGTTAAGGGCAGGGATCGCCTCTGAGTAAGAGACAGGTGGTTGGGATTAAACCTTTTGCTTTCAGAAAACCCATTAAGTGAAAAACTCAATCCACACATGGTGTGAGAAGACTGGGACCTAATCTCTCAGCAAAAAGCAATTAGGAGGGGACCTGTGTGTGTGTGTGTGTACTCTAACTCTATGGTGAAGTGGACGAGGGTGAATGCCATACCTTCAGACTAGGCAGAAAGGTACAAGATTTACTGGGGAAATGTGAAACCCAAGGACATTTGGAGAGCCCTGTTCTTCTTATTGTACAGTCTTGAAAGTGGACTTATAAGTCGGTGGGGGGACAAACTCTTTTGGACTCAGGTGCTGAGCTGACTGAACTTAAGTGCTTGCTGATTACAGGAGAACTGAGAAACAGTACCCGCCCAGGGCCCATGGGAATTCACAGCTGCTCCTGCTGGGGGAAAGAAGCGACCAGTCCAGAGGCCACCATGTCCTTGGCTTTGGGTGGGTTCAGGTGCAGCCCCTCCCACTGGAAAAGAGGGACCTTCAGTCCCAGCCCACTTGTTAACCATCCACAGAGAGGTCCTGGATCATTGCACAAGCCTCATCCCTGGAGCCTGCACTCTGGAGAACCACAGGTTTTGACTGGGGAGGGAGAGTCTGAGCTCTGTCCTCACTGCAACAGCGATGGGAGGTTGAGGAGGAGCCAGGGGCTGTCACTGCAGCATTCTGATGATAATGGAAACTACACCCATGTCACCCTGGATATTCAAGATGGGTCCCAAACCACACCCTCAAAAAACAGTTGAAAATATTTCAGGATGCTTAGTTGAGACGGACTAGGCTCAAGTTTAATGGTCACACAGAAGAAAAAAAAGGGACTTATTCAGTGTAATTCCAGACCTAATAATAATGAGCAAATTTCACCTCAACATAAAAGCAAATGAAAACACATTTAGGGCTGCCCAGCAATGGATGAAATGGTACCCTTCAGAGTTCTCTATCACTGGAGGTACTGAAGCAGAGCCCGGGGGCCACCTGCCAACCAGTACGTAGGCGATATTTCTGCATTGGGAGAGGGTTAAAGTAATAAAGGAAGTTTATCCCTGACCAACACTTATCAAGGCTGTTTTTGCTCTTTCAATGACCCAAATTCTCACATTGCTTTAATTTTGCTTCCTAGAACCCCAGAGAATTAAAAGAGTTTTGGGTTGCTTTTCTAGGTTTTATAAAGGATCTTAGGGATCATATAGATCAATCTCACCCAATTTCGCTGATGGAGAGACTGAGGTGCAACTGTTAGGTGGTTTCTAAGGTTACATATTTGTTAAGTGGTAGAACAGCAATATGAACTCACAACCTGGAGTACCATGATGGTTTCCCAACTGGTTTACTTCCCTCCATTATGTCCCCAATGTGATTCATCCTACACATTCTACACATATACCAGATTGATATTCCTAAAACACAGATCTAATTATGTCGTTGCTGTATTTAAACCATTTCAAAAGCTCCCTGTGCTCTTTAAAAATATACTTAAGGTTCTTTGTTACGGCATTTAAGGTTCAACCTTCCTGGTTTGATCTCCAATTCCAACCCCTAAACCCAGTCCTTTTCATACACTAAGATGTTAAATGAGTATTGAATACAATTGGTTTGGGGAATATCAGTTTTATTTCTTAGACTATTTCTTGCCATATTCCTCCTTCGTAGGGTTTGCTGATCATCTGGTTGTTGACCAGCATGTGACAAACCTCAGAATTTTTTAAATGTGCTGTTCTTCAGGAAAATCAGCACAAGATACCATGGACCATGTTTTGACAAGTGTTGCATTAAGGGAGCTTCAAATTAAAGCCTATAAATGTTGGAGGAAAAAATCCTACTCATAGCCCACTTCCAAGAATTTCTTAATAATTCCTCTTTCTTTCACCATAAAGATAAATCAGAGCTTTTAAAACATGCCTTCCAGATATCGACTTCTCACAAATCACTCTGCAGTTGTGTGAGAGTATGTGCCTTCACAAGATCAACACTAGCATTTTTAGTGTTTTAAGAGAAAAGATCAAATCCCTGAATGCATTTAAAAGCCAAATTGAAAGGACTCCTCCAGAAACACTGAAGACATCTGTAATTCTGCACTGTAATAGGAGTGAGAAAATAAAATGTATTAAATCACAAATTAATCTGAATTCACGACAGTGATTACTTGTTTTTTTTTTTTTTTACGGTACGCGGGCCTCTCACTGTTGTGGCCTCTCCCGTTGTGGAGCACAGGCTCCGGATGCCCAGGCTCAGTGGCCATGGCTCACGGGCCTAGCCGCTCCGCGGCACGTGGGATCTTCCCGGACCGGGGCACGAACCCGCGTCCCCTGCATCGGCAGGCAGATTCTCAACCACTGCGCCACCAGGGAAGGGAAGCCCCCGGGAAGCCCGGGAAGCCCCGGAAGCCCCTGAAGCCCCTGGGAAGCCCCTGACAGTGATTACTTTGACACTGCTTTTACAGCCATCATTTCCATTAGTGATTTGCAATCTATGCTCTCCAACTTCCATGTCAAATGAGCCAGGATCCTACTCTTTTTAGGATGAAAAACGGAATGACTTGTGATGGACCTGTTATTTGCCAGAGTGTATGAGTTCGCTTTTGCTTCCTAACAACTTACTACACAAACTTAGTAGTAAGCTTAAAACATTATGTATTGGATTGTCAGAGGGTGATAGACCTGCACTCAATACCTCAAACAGATAAAAACATAAAACTGAATTTATTGCTGACATAGTAGGGAAGAGCTATGTTGATCGGGAACAGTCTCTCCAAGCAGAGCAGACTACTGATCTTACAGAGGGTTTGGGGAAATCAGTGACGTTCAAAGATTGGTGGATTTTCATGGTCATCATCTGTTTAATCATGGTTACTCGAGTGAGACTTTTGCTCAGAGGTGTGCTAACTGGAGTGAATTTATTCTAGAATGATTGATTTACAAAAGTGAGATGTTAATAATACACATTTACTGGGCTTGCAAAAGCATGTTTAATGAGGCAAGTTGTAGTTCATCTATTAAATGGGTTTAAAATTGGTAGGGTGGTTATTTGTTTGCATGGCTACAGAAAGATTGGTCTTTTTAGAAGAGCGTGTAAATTAGGCAACACCAAAGATGATTTCCAGTGATCTCTGCTTCACGCTATGGTGACTTGTGCAATTCCCTCCCCTTGAATGTGGGCTGGATTTACTGACTTGCTTCTAACAAACAGAATGCGGTAGAAGTAATAAGATGCCACTTCCAAGATTAGGTTAAAAAAAAGACCATGGCTTCGGCCTTGGGGGAGTCATCTTTCACTTGCTTTCACTTGGATTTCTCACTTGGGGGAAGTAAGCTGCCATGTTGTGAGCAGCTCTGCTCAGAGGCCCATGTGATGGAGAAACTGATATCTTTAGGTTTTCCCTCAGGTGATCATATAACTTTAGTGATGATGTAATTGCACAAGGAACACTGCCTAGGGATCCAGATGCATAGGCAGCATTGTAAATTATAATCTGAGTTGTATCTAATTTCTCAAGTGGCCATTGAAGCTCTTGCTTCCTTTAGGGACTTGTTTATCTGTTTCATTTTCTGGGTTCTTGTCCACACATATGCTCATACTAGCTTTTAACAAACCATATCCATCTGACCGTGCCAAATTCCACTCTAACACAATGGTTTTTCCATATGTATTGTACTCATCATTGCAAAGAAAATTGATTCCAACTCCTTCAATAACAGAAAAACTGATCTTGAAATTCACTGTAACAAAAAGAGCAAAATAGACAATATTCAATCCACTTCTCCAACCTTATAAAGGCAATTCTTTGTCTTCATGTTTGTTGCACTAAACAGTTGTTAAAAATTAAGAATCTTATATGGTTTACTATGAAGCTGACTCATTAAATGTAATTTAAATAACTGGTTATTGTAATGCTTCCTTCATCAAACTTTCTAAAGAAATATCCATTGATTATTTTGTAGCATAAAGAAATATTATTTATAGGGGAAAAAAAGGAGTTTGTGATTAAAAAGCCAGTAACCAGTTCCTTTTCAGAAAAATAACCTAAATCCAATCCTATTTCTATGGAGACAAACATCATATTAAACTGCTGCTGAGAATATTTTTTCCAGAAATATAGCATATTGTTAGTGTGAATTAAGAGTATTTTATACTTTGTAAGTTAGTATTTATTTTGTCTATGGATATAGGGAGAGTCTTATAAGTAAAGAAGGAAGAGATGCACTGACTATTACTTAGAAATTTTAGTTTTTTTAAAATGCTCTTTGTATATCTGTATTATAGTGAAATCATTCTTAGAGGATGTCCCATACTATAAGATCAAGAATATAAAAACATCGATTTAGATAAGGTCCAGCATAGACTAAATAGTATTGAATTCCACGTAATAGTTACCTTCTTGTATACAGTATATTATATATTTTGTGTGCTTTTGTGTGGTATATTATATTTTCATGTGCTTTTTAATGCAAAAAGGGGTCAAAGAAGCAGGTAGATACTTAAGTAATCAGAATTTTCTGATGGTTTCTTGTTCATAAATACAGCATATACTTCAAATATCTATCAAAGCCTCAAAGCTAGTATTTTTATAGCAAATTAGAAGTACAAGGGATTTGCTTGCTTGTTTCTTCACAACAGCCATATAATATTTTACCCCTGAAAAAACATTACATGGGCTTCCCTGCTGGCGCAGTGGTTGAGAGTCCGCCTGCCGATGCAGGGGACACGGGTTCGTGCCCCGGTCCGGGAAGATTCCCACATGCAGCAGAGCGGCTAGGCCCGGGAGCCATGGCCGCTGAGCCTGCGCGTCCGGAGCCTGTGCTCCGCAACGGGAGAGGCCACAGCGGTGAGAGGCCCGCGTACCGCAAAAAACAAACAAAAAAACATTACATGAAGAAATTTTATAGAGGAAAGTTCTGATTATCAGAGGGTCATGGTTTGCCCAGAATCACTCAGCCAGTGAAAGGAATAATCAGAACCACACTCGGGGCTTCTGGC
Organism: Kogia breviceps; assembly: GCF_026419965.1. Classification (NCBI taxonomy): domain Eukaryota; kingdom Metazoa; phylum Chordata; class Mammalia; order Artiodactyla; family Physeteridae; genus Kogia; species Kogia breviceps. Next base: position 37,177,495 of record NC_081321.1, on the reverse strand, counting down.
TCCAAACACGTTCTTTCCATTTCGTCACATATCTTTATCATATCTTTACCCGCCAGCCTCCCATAACCATTCTATTTCTCATGTCTGAAGGCACTGAATCCATTCTTTGAGAACAGCACATGGGAAACACAATATGTATGAATGCTCTCTGTCCCTCAGCAATTACAGAGCCCAGTGGGCCTTCACAGTTTAATTACTTGTTAATTATATTAGCAGGCATTCTGAGGGTATGGCAAATCACAAATACTTACATAATGCATCATATTGATTAAACTCAAGACCAAACAATAAGCGGAAAATTTCCTTGGTGTGGGGCACAGTTCTCTTGTCTTGAATTCGGTATAAACATGTACATACACTTGTTGTTTATATTCTCTTGAATATTCTTAGTAAAACTTCGTGTTTTTAAAACTCATAATAATATGAATAAGAGAAAGACCCTTGTATTTGTAAAGTGGTTTATAGTTTATAAAGCACTTTCAAATGCATTATTTATTTAGTCCTCCCACCAAGTTGTGAAGTAAACAGATAGCAAGTGTCCTCATTTTATAGACATAAAACCAAAACTCAAAGAGGTTTATATTCCCTTGAGTTTAGACAACTCTTAGGTGCAGGAGGCAGCTCACCTAACATAAGAGTTGAAAGGAGCTTCCTTAGATATTAGGAAGGGCAGGATTTCCCAGTGTGTTTTCTGTGCCACACTGGTTTTGTGAAATGCTCTATAGAGAGTGGTGCAGGGCTCCAATAAATCTAAGAAACACTGCATATTATATTCCCTACTTGAGAATCACAATGCATATTGGCATAAAAAGGCTCTGAGAAGTATTACTTTTTTTTTAAAGTTGATTTTGTTCAACTCAGAGTTTCCAATAATTGACTTAATCAAGCAAAACTGTTTTGCAAAACGTTGACCTAGTGTAACCCTCACATTAAGGAGATGAGAGAGCTGATGTTCAAAAATATAAAACATTTATTTAAAACAACACAGTTACTAACATTAGAGTTAAGGATGGAACTTAAATCTCCAAATTCAGCTTCAACGTTCTTTCTAATATCCTACATGGTTTCTCTGTACTTAAATGCTTCTCCATTCTAGAAAAATTAATTTGGCTGGTCTTTATATTCAAAATTAGAGGCATATTTTGAATAAAATCTTGTAAAAAGGAAAAGAGACCATCCTTAGTTCTTAATTCACTTTTGTGCTAATCAAAAAAATCTTGATGATAATATTTGCCATTCTTCTGTGCCAAGATTATAAATAATTTTTAAAGCTTTTAACAGACTTTCAAGTTAAATGTTTTTACAGATGAAGTCACTGAGGCTCTGAGAAATAAAATAACTTGAGGAAGATCATCCATTTATTAAAAGGAGGAGCCATGATTTAAAGTTGAGTCTATTGACCTCAAGCCTGTTCAGCAGTAACATTCTGAGGGCCCCATTTTTGTTTTTTTTTTAAATTTGTATTGGAGTATAGTTGATTTACAATGTTGTGTTAGCTTCAGGTATACAGCAAAGTGAATCAGTTATACATATACATACATCCACTTTTTTTTTTTCCCCCCATGTAGGCCATTACAGAGTATTGAGTAGAGTTCCCTGTGTTACACAGCAGATCCTTACTAGTTATCTATTTTATATATAGTACTGTGTATATGTCAATCCCAGTCTGCCTATTTATCCCTTCCCCCCTTATCCCCTGGTAACCATAAGTTTGTTTTCTACATCTGTGATTCTATTGTTTTGTAAATAAGTTCATTTGTACCCTTTTTTTTGATTCCACATATAAGCGATATGTGATATTTGTCTTTCTGTGTCTGACTTACTTCATTCAGTATGACAATCTCTAGGTCCATCCATGTTGCTGCAAATGGCATTATTTTGTTCTTTTTATGGCTGAGTAATATTCCATTGTATATATGTACCACATCTTCTTTATCCATTCCTCTGTTGATGGACATTTAGTTTGCTTCCATGTCCACTCCTGGGCATATACCCAGAGAAAACCATAATTTGAAAAGATACATGCATCCCAATGTTCATTGCAGCACTATTTACAATAGCCAGGACATGGAAGCAATCTGAGGGACCCATTTCTTTTCAAAGAGATCCTTGAAAGCTGACTGCTCTCCTTTTCATATGATGACTACTGCAATAAATTTTAAAGAGCAGGCAAATCATACAGGCAGAAACAAAACAATCAAACCTCTATATAGATTAAGCAGAGTGGGAACAAACAGAATACATAAGTAAGGGAAATGCAGTAGACACCGTATACATTCTCTTCTTAATGCCTCCAATTCTGCAATAAGTATTTTTTTAATATAAGACCAAAACCCTACAGCACTTTTAAATTTTCTTTATACTATAAACCAAGCTAGCAATCACTGGCTCCGTAATGAGGCTTGTCAGAGGATCAGTATTTCGGGTCTAATGGAGCCTTAAAGGTCTTAGACATTTAACCAGGACTTGAATTCCATCTGTAACATCCCCAAATGTGGTCATCTGTAATGAAAGGACATCTTAACACCTCTGGAGGGAGGCCATTTTATTATTGGATAACTCCAACTGCAGGAAATTCACTGACTAGACTGTATACCACTTAAAAGCAGGATGCATTCCTGTCTTGCTCAAACTACATCCCTAGTGTCTAGCAAGAGAGAATCCATCACTAGGCCTTTTTTAATTTTTTTGGCTGCATTGGGTCTTTTGACCCATGTCCCCTGCACTGGCAGGCAGATTCTTAACCACTGTGCCACCAGGGAAGCTCTTTCTTTTACTTTTCTGAATGATCAAATGGTACTGACATGAAATATTTCTTCTTGTAATGTTTATCCCATTATTCTAACTCTGTTTTCTGGGCAGAAGTTAAGTGATTTTCCCAGAAGGTCTGTACTTCATTCCACTTATGGCCAAATCACATGGATATACCACATTTTGTTATCCACTCATCAGTTGATGGGTATTTGAATTTTCTCCACTTTTTGTCTATTATGAATAATGCTGATATGAACATTCATGTACAAATTTTGTGTGAACATATGTTTTCAGTTCTCTTGGGAATGTAACTGGGATTGGAATTGCAAGGATATAAGGTAACTCAATGTTTAACATTCTGAGGAACTATCCAACTCTTTAACAAAGCAGCTACATCATTTTATAATCCTAACAGCAATGTCTGAGAGTCACAACTTCTCCACATCCTCATCAGCACTTGTTGCTTTCTATTTTATTCTGTTTGGTTTTTTAAATTATAGCCATCATAGTGGGCATGAAGTGGTATCTCACAGGGTTTTGATATGCATTTCCCCGAAGACTAATAATGTTGACCATCTTTTCATGTACTTATTGGCCATTTGTATATCTTCTTTGGGGAAATGTCTATTTAGATTCTTTGCCTGTTTTTTAATTGGGTGGTCTTTTTGTTGTTAAGTTGTAAGTGTTCTTTATATATTCTGGTTAAAAGTCCCTTATCAGATATACAATTTGAAAATATCACATTCTTTGACTTGTCTTTTTATTTTCTTGACAATATTCTTTGAAGCACAAGTGTTTTAAACCATGAAGAAGTCCAACTTGTCAACTTTCTCTTTCATTGCTCCTGCTTTGAGTGTCATATGTAAGAAACCATTGCCTAATAAAAGGCATGAAAATTTACTCATGTTTTCTTTTAAAAGTTTTATAATACTGTATCATATTTAGGTATGATCTAGTTTGAGTTAATTTTGTATATGGTAGAGTCCAGCTTCATCCTTTTGCATGTGGATATTCAATGGTCCCAGCACCTCTTGTTGACAAAACCACCCTTTCCCCACTGAATTGTCTTCACGTTCTTATCAAAACTCAATTAACCATAAATGTAAGAGTTTATTTATGGCCTTACAATTCTATTTTATTGATCTATTTGTCTATTCTTATGCAAATACCACTCTATCTTTATAATTGTAACTTTGTAGTAGTTTTGAAATTGGGAACTTTCAAGACTTCTTTCATCTTTTTGAAGATTGTTTTGACTATTCTTGGTTTCATGCATTTCCATATGAATTTTACAAACTCTCAATTTCTACCAAACAAAAGACAGATGGGATTTGATGGAGATTGCAGTAATCTGTATATCAGTTTGGGATGCATTGCCATCTTAATAATGCTAAGTATTCCGACACATGAATATGAGATGTCTTTCCATTTATCTTAGGTCTTCTTTAATTGCTTACAACACTGTTTTGTAGTTTTCAGTATACAAGTCTTGCACTTTTTTGTTAAATTTGTTTTATATATTTTATTCTCTTTGATGTTATTGTAAATGAAATTGTTTTCTTAATTTTATTTCCAGATTGCTCATTGTTGCTGTACAGAATTACAATTGATTTTTGTATATTGATCTTTTATTCTGCAATCTTACTAAATTTGTTTATTAGTTTTAATAATTTTCTTGTGGATATATTACATTTTCCATATGCAAGATAATGTCATTTGTGAATAAAAATAGTTTTATTTCTTCCTTTCCAATCTGGATGACTTTGTTTTTTTCCTTGAATTATTGCCCTGGCAAGAACATCAGTACAATGTAGAATAGTAGTGGGGAGAGCAGACATGCTTGTCTTGTTTTTGATCTTAGGCGGAAGGCTTTCAGTCTTTCACCTTAAAATATGATGTTAGGTGTGGCTTTTTGTTCATACCTTTTATCATGTTAAGAAAATTTCTTTCTATGCTTAGTTGGCTGACTGTTTTGTCATGAATGATTATTGGATTTTGTTGAATGCTTTTTCTGCATTTATTACAATAATCATGTGTTTTCTGCCCTTTTTTCTATTAAAATAGTATATTACATCAATTTTCATATGTTGAACCAACCATCTATTCCTGAGATCAATTTCACTTGGGCATGGTGTATACATTACTTTTTATACATTGTTAAATTTGGCTTGCTAGTATATTGTTGAGGATTTTTGTGTCTATATTCAAAAGAGATATTGGTCTATTGTTTTCTTTTCCTGGGATTTCTTTGTCAGGTTTTGGCATGAGAATAATACTGGCCTCATAAAATGAGTTGGGAAGTTTTCTTTCTTCATCTTGTTTTTGGAAGATTTTGTGGAAGTTTACTGTTAATTTTCTTTAAACATTTGATTGAATTCACTGGTGAAGTCATCTGGGGCTAAGCACTTCTTTTGGGAAGGTTTTTGATTACTAAATTCAATCTCTTTAATAGAAATCTATCCAGATTTTCTGTTTCTCTTGAGTCAGTTGTTTGTGTTCTAGGAATTTGTCAGTTTTATCTGTTAACGAATTTACAGGCATACAATTATTCCCTTCTAATCACTTTTATTTCCATAAGGTCAGAATGTTCCCTGTTTTGCTATTGATTTTATTAATTTGAGTCTTAGCTCTTTTCATCTTGGTAAATTCAGCCAAAGGTTTGTAAATTTTGTTCATTTTTTCAGAGAACAAACTTTTGGGTTTGTTGACTTTTTCTATTGTTTTTCATTTCATTTATTTCTGCTCTTATCTTTATTATTTTCTTCCTTCTGCTTGTTTTGGGTTTAGTTTACTCTTCTCTTTCTAGTTTCTTAAGGTTGTAAGTTAAGGTATTGATTTGTTTTTCTTCTTTTATAATACAGACATCTACAGTTATACTTTTCTCCTGCTTCCTGTTTTAAGTATATCCATGAGCTCTGGTATATTGTATTTTCATTTTCATTCATGTCATAGTATGTTCTAATTTTTCTTGTGATATCTTTTTTGACTCCGTTGTTTAGTAGTGTGTTGTTTAATTTACACATTATTTGTGAGTTTCCTGTGTTTCTTTCTGTTATTCATTTCTCTTTTCTTAATGTTTATTTTTAATAATATGGCTTTTTTTGCAGTTAAGGTAAGTTTTTTTGAATTTTATTGTTATTCATTTCTAATTTCATTGAACTGTGGTCAGAGAACTGTGATCAGAGAACATACTCTGTATTTTAATCTATTTAAATTTATTTAGATATTTTCTCCCTTCAGTGAATGCCATTATATTGAATATCATGACATCTTACATTAAACTTCCTAGCAGAGTAGATATTTAATGTTTGTTGAATTAAAGTCATAAATTTTTCCCCAGATATCAAGTCTAACATAGTACCTTATATAAATGTAACACCCCAAAATATTTTGAAAACTCTGAAGATTTATACTATACAACTGTGTTACCCAAACTTAACTGAAAATCAAAATCTCCTGGGGAATATTTTAAAACTGGTGCTCATGCTAGTTAGACAACACTAACAGGGACCACTTTATGAGGCTCTGTCTTCAGATCTGTTGAACAGGATCCCACCTCTACATATGCCACCAACAAATCTGGCAACTAGCCATTTCCAATAAGAGCACTGTGTTTTCCTTTTCTTAAATATTGCCCTTAAAAGATCTGGAGTTACTTCCAAATTGTACCACATGACTTGTTAAATGTTTAAAACCTATTATAGAATGTGATTCAAATTTGTCATTGACACAGATTGGAGGTACAATATTCTGGGCTAAAACATAGCATCATACCATGTAAATAAATATTTATGTAGACCTTAAGAAAAATTTTAAAAAATACATAAGATTGTTTCCTCACAAGTGAAAAGTAAATGTGTCACCATTGCCTTTATTATATCAGTAAATAGAGAAATAATGATGGAATACACTGGAGGAAATTGAATTCTGTTTGGGACATATTTGTTAAATTAAATAAAATAGAACCCAATTCTCTAGGCAAATCCTAATTTCAAAGGTATATTCTTCCCATATACCTTCAAGATGTCCTCAAGCTCCCAACATTTTAAAGTTTGACTGTATCTCCTAGACTGTGTCTTAAACAACGTGTTGTCAGGTCATATCTCTTGATCCTCTATTTAGAAAACAGTGGCCACTTTATTCAGATAACCTACTTCCCACCTTAAGAGAAAATATTGATTCTGCTTTTATTCACTTTTAACCCATGTTACAGAAAAGACTTGGAAAATATGTAAATAAAATAAAGGGAATCTTAACAGAATAGAAAAGAAAACTGTCTAGACTCACTAGAAACAACTCCATTTCCTTTACACCAAAAATGTGAAATTTATAAGAAATTATTTCAGAAAAAAAGAAATATGACTGAAAGCTTATCAATATTGTGAGGAAGCCATTCTCAAGCCTTTTCTCTCCTCAACCCAGATTCATACATGAGACACTTTCATAAATATAAAAACTGATGTAAATGCTTCTGAGTTGGGTCTGAGCATTATGCATAATTCTCCTCCATCACTTGCCAGATATCACAACCAATAGTATCAAATTTATGTGTCCAACATCTAGTTGAGAATTGCTGCAAGAGGAAGCAAAGGAGGAAAGGCTACCAAGATTTAGCGTATGTCTAATATGTGTCAGGCTCTTGCACATGTTACCCTAATTAAATTCATATTTCTGTAACTTACAATCCACCACTAACCATAAAAGAGCTAAATTAGTTTTATTATGCTACATTGAGTCCAGGATAATGTAACATATTTATCCTCAATAAGAAGGTAGATGAAAGAGAAGTTTCACTTAGCAGCTGAGTTCTGATTTCCACCAAAGGATTCTTCTCTGGTACCATCTTTATAATCTTTGGTTTTCTGTTGTTTTTGCTTTTTTATTTTGAGATAATTTTAAATTTACAGAAATACTCACAGAACTATTGCAAAGAATTCTTTGATCCCCATCACCCAACTCTGCCATTTAAGTGTATTTGTCCCACTTGTTTTATTATTTTCTCTCTCTCTCTCCCCTTAAACACTTCAGAGTGTATTTTCTAAGATCATCAGGAAATTTAACAGAATACAGTACTATTTTCTAATCTTTAGTCCTTATTCAAATTTCTCCAATTGTCCTGATAATGTCTTTTATAGCATTTGTTCTTGGTCCAGGATCTACTCCAGGATCTGCTCTGGAGTACTTTCATATCATATTTACTTTCATATCTCCTTGGTCTCCTTTAACGTGGAATGAATCCTTAACCTGACTTTGTTTTTCATGACATTCACATTTTTAGACTCTTTTTTTGAAGATGAAAAGATTTAGTTCTAAATAAATTTTTAACATTGATTGACTCAACTTATTTATTAAGTGCTTTATATCCCTAAGGTCTCTTATCTACAGTAAAAGACAATATCAAATAAAACAAATGTTCAAAAACTGGTTACATTTATAATTTTTTTAAAAGTCCAGTGGTTTTAAATTGGGTTTACAAAAGCCTCTGCCTAAGGCTAAATTGATTGGTGTTTCTTCTGTTGCCTGGAGACTAAATTTATTGATCTAGTTTTCATTGTTTTATAATTAATGCAGAAGAGAGATGAAACTAAGTGAGTGGGAATAAAAACATTACATGAACTCAAAGTATCCAGATTTAAAGGTCATTTGTTACTAGATATGGATGGGAAAGAAAATTCATACAACTAAGAAGAACAGAAAAAGCCATTCTGCTTTATTAAAATATTTTAAAGACGCCAATAGATGGTTCAAAATATTGAGCTAGCTTCTTAGTCTAATAGGAGGTCCTAAGTATAAATATTTATTGGACGAATGAAAGAATAGTGAAAACTACTCAAAGAATGAGACAAGGCTAAGTGCTCTAAATAAGATAAAAAGAAATCTTGTACCTGTGGCAGACACCATCAGTGTCCCACACTGTGCTATTTTTCTGGAGGTCACATGTGGCTTTAGGGGACAATTTCCATACACACTGGTGACTTCCTCTTCAAGCCCCATGTGTCTCACTACTTAAGAGTCTTCTTGGCCTGCATGCAGGGCAGGCCAGAAAAGTGGGTAAGGCAACACCCCTAGGAGCAAGCCCCAGCCAACAAGGGGTAGGGGTCGGTGGATAAATATTCCAGCTACCTCACCCTCAACGGGACAATTGCAAGGTATCTTATACAGAACTTCTCAGAGTCATTGGTGGGATCAGCTCCAGTCACTCACTGTGATAACTTGTTCACGAAAGCACTGTTTATTGACTGCCCTTCTGTCCCTGTCTGAGGCTGGCAGAGTTACAAAAGAGACTGAATGTTTCTTCGAAAAGTGAGGACCCTTGGGAAAGTACAGTCCCTGCTGTGGGAAGAAATGGACCTAGCCAACATGTTTCAAAGGAACCAGCATAACATACATGGGAACACACCTTGAGGGTGTTGAACTAAGGGGTTGGAGGATAAGGTGAGGTAGGGGAGCACTGATTGACATAGGGGTACTCTTCCATGACTTAGCATCTAGCATCTGAGCAAGGATACCTGGTGCCAGTCCTAATGACACTGCCTGAATAGTTTCCCAGTAAAATGAGGTGGAGATGCCAGAACTTCCTCAACAGAATATGAGAAAACTGCCAGAAGAATCAGAGAGGTGGTCATGTTCGAATGGATTTACATTAGAAGAACAGAGAACCCACCAGCTTACTATTATATTTCCCGAGAAAACCCAAGGGCACTTCCTTCACCAAAACAATGTAGACTGCACCAAGGAGGAGTGTCACCACTGTTAAGAGGCTCAGGACTTCCGTGGGCCAGTGCTGATGGTGGCCAGAGCTGGTGTTATTTTACTGGACTCCCTAGTGGCAATGGGATGAGAAGATTCTGGAATATCAGAGATCGAGTGGAGGAAGACAACCATCAGAGGCAAGGTGGGCATTATTTCCATAATGGGAAACAAGGCCAGAAAGGCAAAAAAAAGCATGAAGTGAGATAGATGGACAACTAATGAGGGTGTTGCTTGACTTCTGCAACCAAAAGAGCTCAAAAGTGGGTGAGCAGAAAGCTGATACAACCTGCAGTAATGGAAAATTATGAGCCTTCACCCAGTTTGCAGACCTGAGTCAGTTCTCAGGTCCAGAGCTCATTGATTGAAAGGGAGGACAAGTCCCTTTGAAGAACGACTCTGCAGTGCCACCATTTAAGTATGTACAATAGTTACACCTAAAGAGACCTATGGAGGGTAATACTCAGATCTTTCAAGGGCTATTAGACATATGAACTGAGCTTATAGTAATAATAATGGGAAAAATAATGGGAAAAATATCATGATGTTCTCCGTGTTAGAGTGAAGCATATGAAGGCCAGGTGATAGAGTCCTGGCCCAAGTCTACCTTAGAGTGGGTCCAGTGAACTCCATGTGTTCATCTTGTTCCTGGTCCCTGAACACATAATCAATATGGATATCATGCTGTATTGCTGACATTATGTTAATACACTTTGTGAGCAGGAAATGGTAAATGCTTTTTTATGCCCTGGAAAGAGAGATTCATGTCAGAGAGTGGGGAAGGGTTATTAAACCTCATTGAGGGGCCTTGTAATCAGTGAAGTTCTGGCATCATGTTGGGGAAATCTCCTCCAAGGTGAAAGATAAGTTATTGCACACTATAACTCCTACCACTATGAAAGAGACACAGCCCTTGGTAGACCTCTTTGGATTTTGGAGACACCATAATTCAAACCTCGAAATACAGCTCCAACCCTTTTATCAGGTGATTGGAGAGACTGCCAGTTTTGAGTAGTACCCAGAGCAATAAAGGCTCTGCAAACATTCAGTGTGGAGCACAAGCTGTCTTGCCACTCAAGCAGATCCCATGGGACAGAAGTAAGATAAGGATGCTGTCGGAGTCTCTGTCAAACCCCAGTGGGAAAGTCTCAACACAGACTCACTCAGAGTTCTGGAGCAAGACCCTGCCATCTGCAGCAGACCACTGCTGTCCATTCAAAAAAGCAGCTTCGGGCATGCAGCTAGGTAGACTCTCTGGTCATGGGACATCAAATGACTCTAAACCAGAGCGTTCCAATCATGACCTGGGCATTATCAGATTCATAGAGTTATATATTTGGATAGGCACAGAAGAAATCAATTGTTTGATGAGAGAGATTCATTTGGGATCAGACCAAAGCAGGTCCAGAGGGCATAAACATAAAATATAATAAACAGCCTTGACCTGCATTTCACCTACCCAGCTGCACTAATACTTCTCCCGTAGCTCACACCTGTGGCCTTGTTGGAGTTTTCTTGAAACAAGATAAGAGGAGAAGAGGAAGATACTCAGGCCTAAGTCACAGGTGGGTCATCTTAATGCATATACTCATATGAGCATAAAAAAACTGATGCTGCTGCATTGAAGTCTCACACAAGAGTAGCCTTGAAAGGAAGGAGTGAGGGGAATCTTCCCAGCACACAGAGCTTTTAATGGTACATGTGGTCATCAACCTTGCATGGAGGGAGAAATGGTGTGAGGTAAGGATAAATTCATGGGCAGTGACAAATGTCTTGGTTGGTGTGTTAGGAATCTGGAAGGAGCAAGATTAGAACACTGGAGACCAGAAGGTCTAGTCTAGCTTGTGGCTAGGCAATTAATTAGCAGCAGCCGCAAAGAGTACAGATTTTTTTCTCATGTTAATGTCTATTAAGTGCCCATCCGTCTCAGAGGAGGCACAGTATAATCTGTTCAACGGGGTGATTCGCACAGTGGCTATCAGCTAACTTCTGTCTTTGGCCACCCAAGTGCTTGCAAAATGGGTCCACAGAGGAGCTATGGTAGCAGGGATGGCGACTATCTATAGGACTGAGCGCACAGACCTCCTCTCATCAACACTGATCTAGGTACTGCTGTTGTTTATTTTCTTTCCTGTCAACAGCAGAGACCAGAGAGGGACCGCCTTGTGGGAGACCAACAATCTACGTGGTGGCAAGCTGATTACATCAAACCTTTCCCTTCCAACCTAGAGGGGCAGCAATCCCTTTTCTTTTTCCTTTTGATTTACATATTAATTGGTTTAAAATAATCCTTATTTTGCCAGTGAGGAAACTGAAGAGTGGAGAAGTGACCAGTCAGAATGCCACACACTGCTGGAGAAAGTTTTGAACACATTTGTTGGAATAGAAAGAGTCAGCTGCTTCTTCCACAACGTACTACTCCTTTACCCAGTGTTTAAAAGGATTACTAGCATTTAAATTCCACACTTGATGTTCACCCCATGTAACCTGGCCTGAATTTTCAGTCTTTTCTGTTCCATTCTTTCCTTTTAGGGCAAGCTATGGAGCTACTTTCCATAACATGAAGGAGAATCTTCCATCTCAAGTACCGGGAAAAAAATTGCCTGGTCCCTGGACATGTTTTCAAGTTTTGTTGGGACTTATTTATGCTCAGTGAATCCCAGTGAAAATTTTCTTTAGCTCTGCTGTCATTAACTACTTTTCTTCCCCTACTGATCTACCAGCATGAGGAACCTACATTAATCAAATGGTAAATGTAATTTTAAGTTTAGTGGAAATTTTACTATGTGCTTTGGTAGAGGCACTTCATCCCCATCTTCTAGGAATCAGAACTTCTAAATCATCAGTGCATAGTGTTTCAGGGACCAGAAGCATGGATTTCCCAAGTGGATCCCTGGAATTGATGGTTAAGGAAAAAAACTTATTTTCTCTTGGTTTCCAGACCTATGTCTTCTAGCTGTGGGGGACATAGCACAATATGATGGCCTTTGGTTCAACATAAATATTACATCATCAAAGGCGAATATCACCCGATCCAGAAAGGTGTTGTCTCTAAGCCAGAGGCCATGCCAATGTTCTATTAGGCCAGTAGCTTCCAGGTGAAGTGCTGTATTATAGAACCAGTAAACACATGCCCATTATTTTACTTTGTTCACCACAAAATGGATTCTTTGATGTGAGGACATATTATATTGAATCGTTTGTTGGTACTTCAGACATTCTGTGAGCCTTCGAATAATGGTGCTGGCAGAGGTACTGTGGCCAGGGAAGTCAAACCCATTCCTAGAATAAGTTATCAACCTCAAAAAAGGAGAATTGCTCTCAATGATAATATTGTATTGTTTAGTGTTCTAGAATGATAGCTGATCACCATGTGTTTCAGTGGGTTCGTGTATCATAGCAAATTATACAAATATTGAATACATCTACTAACGCCACTAAGTCAAGAAATTAAGCAAAACTTAGGTTTGGTAAGTATTCAAGGGACGGCTGTTCTGAAATTTTGCCCTGAGAGACTAGAATTTTTATTTTAAATTGTTTTTAAGCTGGATTTTCTGAGCCCCAGAGTCAAATGAATTGACCCCCTACCCCCCTCTACTGGAAGATATTGGTACTCAGTGATCTAAAAAATAGATAATAAAAATCCCCTTGCTGAGGTTTTTTAAATTACTCGGAGAATTCCAATATTCTCCTTTCGCTACCAACTATAATTTGCCAGTGCTTATTATCTTGATTTCATAACTTCTTCATAACCTCTGGAAAAAGCACTGAACAATTCATCTCTGATGAATTCTTAAAATTCTTAAGACCACATATTGAAGAAAAAAATAAGAATTTTGAACTCTGATTAGATAAGAGTAGACTAATAATTCACTTACTTTTTTCAGTTATCATACTTGCTCAAAAAGATACCGTGTAATGATTCCTTCATTTAACAGACTTCACTGAAGGAACTCAAACACCTTTTTAGATGTATTGGACTAAGCCTGCCATTTCCTTTCTCCCTTCTTTCCTTCTGCCTCCTACTTCCCCATTCTGCCCTCACCACCGCCCCACCCCCACCCCCACCCCCAAGAGCAGTATCTAAGCCCTTTTCCAGCCAGTGACCACTGCTCTCTTCTAAATCAAGGCGAGAGAACAATGTAACAACATTGTAACTAAACGTGTTAGCAAGTGAGTAGGGAAAAGACAGGGCACCAAATCATTAGCAGCTTGCTTAGGGTTACAAACTGCAACCTTCTTAGAGCATTTCAGTTAATTCTATGAAAATGGTATACACAGAAAAGGAGATTCAAAAGTGAGACCTAAGACCTCCACGCTTATAATTTCTTTCAATCAAGCCCCTCCCCTTTAAAAAATTTTCATTGAAGTATAGTTGATTTATAATGTGTTAGTTTCAGATATGCAGCAAAGTGATATATATATGTATATATATATATATATATATACACACACACACATATCTATTCTTTTTCATATTCTTTTCTATTATAGGTTATTACAAGATATTGAGTATAGCTCCCTGTGCTGTAGAGTAGGTCCTTGTTGTTTACCTATTTATACCTAGTAGTGTGTATATGTTAATCCCAAACTCCTTATTTATCCTTCCCTCTCCCCTTTTCCCTTTGATTCAATCAAGCCCCTTTTAACAGCCCATAGCCCCACAGTTGCCACACCAGACCTGTGGGTAGGGCCTGACTCACAGCTTTGCTGAATAACCAGCTACTCTTTTAAGGCACTTCTGGCATTTTCTTAAACTTGTGCTGCACACAGGCAGCCCCTTTTACTTCCCATGAGCACAAGGCTATATACGATGTGCAGATTCAGAAACCTAATCACCAAATTGTTCCTTAACCTGCATATTCAGCAGGATGCCCTTTCAGATTACATCTCTTCTAATCCCCTCTCAGATCACTGCCAAATGTTCCAGCTTTGACCAGTCGTCATGTGTATGGGGTCTTTATTTCCAAAAGATGTTTTTAAAGATTAAGGTATATGATACTGCATTAAATTAATAAGGTTAATCTTCCTAGATGGCTGATTGGAATTAGCTCTATTACTGCATAGTCACATATCTTTTTACTGGTCTTGAATTATCTAGTTAAAATTCTTAATGCTTTCGATGAGCAGGCTGCCTCAAAGATTTTAAAGTATTCCCTATAAGATATAATTTGGTTTCTGAAAGGAGCTAAGAATGATATATTAGTATTTAAAAAGTCACAGAAAAGGCAATAAATAGTTTAATGCTAAGATTCAGCTTAAAGCAATTCTGGAAATTTCAAGACTTCATTATTACTACTTGCCTCTAGTTAGAATGATAATAATTTCTAATGATTCCTATTAGAGACTAGAATAAGAATTTAAAAAAAACAATTGGAGACCTCATTTTCTTTGAGGACAGGGTTGTTAATTATCATGCCAAAAATCCAGGTCTGGTGCATGTTAAAGATTTACTGTAATAAAATAAAAGGAGTTCCCTTCTGGGCACCACTGCCATATCCCAGCAGCTCTTACTGAGCAGTGAACACCTGAAGGTCACCCAGTCCTTTGAAGAACTGCTCCTAAACTCTAATTCACTTAACTGAAATTCATTCTCCACATTACAGTCAGAATTGCCTCTCTAAAATGTATATTTGTCTTGTCAGTCCCTGTTTAATTCATTCAGCCGCTACATCTTATCTGCATGAAAACCTATCTTGTTCACCTAAATTTTTCCAGCACCTTGTGGTATTGTCACACATAATAATGATGGATGGATGATGGATGATTGAATGAATGAATGAATGAATGGGAGGGAGGGTGGGAGGATGGATGGGAGAATGCACAGATAGATGGGAGGATGGGTGGATAGATGAACAGGACGGTGGGTGCAACTAGCAAATTTTCAGTACAGCAGACCTACATCTTCATAAGGGGTTTGGTTGTAGCAACTGTGGAACCTTTCCCAACTCCCCATTAAAATGAGTATGAAGAAAGAAAAATATGGAAACTCAGAACACCATAAACTAATATTTAAAAACAATCTAGTTGTGTTCAGAAAAATATACCCAAGCTTTGCCTACTAATAGAATTAAAATTCATCTCATGAAAAGAAGTACACTTGAGACAAGCAAACACATCTTCACCAAATGAAAGTAAATGAATTAAGTGCCAACTTAAGTTTAGGAAGAAGAATTGCAGGTAAGAAGAAAAAATGAATTAATGAAGATAAGAGCTGATCTTAATTAGTTTGCATAAAACCGGTAGACAAAATAAACTGTATGTTAATAAAATCAAGAGTTGGTTCTCAATGAGACCAATTAGATAATTATAGCTTTGACTATACTAATCATGAAGTTGGAAGCAAATTAAATGCATTTCAACATTAGAATGAATTTTAAAAATCATGCTCTCTGCACATAATACAGTAATAGATCTGAAAAATCTACAGTTACATGAACCAACACACTTGACTCTCACAAGCAGAATGTTAGGCAAAGTACTCCATACAAAGAAAGAGTATATAGTGTATGCTTCCATTTATAAGAACGTCAAAATACACCGTGGTTTTAATAACTAAGATGGTGGTTACCTTTAAGGAGAATGATTTTCTTTCATTGGTAAAGGCTGTGTGTATCTGTATGGGGTGGGGAGGGTCTTGAGATGCTGGTACTATTCTATGTCTTCACCTGATGGTTACATGGCTATGTTCAATTTACCTTAATTCATCAAGTGATACACTTTGATTTATGTACTTCTCAATATATATGTTATATTTCAATTAAAAGTTTTTTAAAATGTAATTAAGAACAGAAAACTTTTTAAGGAAAAATATATTTAACACAGAGAAAAATATCAAAGTATTAGTAATGTAAATAGTGAATCTTTACTGAGTACTTACTATATGCACAATATTATGCAAAACATTGTAACATATTACTTCACAACAGACTTATGAGGCACCTACTTATTAGCCCTGTTTCATGAGTAAGGGAAATGATTCTTGGAATAGTTAAATAACTGCTAGGGGTCACACAGCTGAAAGCCCATGTTCTCAAACACTATTTTACACTGCTTCAGAATAACTCCAATTCCCAAGACACAAACAAGTTTATATTTATTGCATTCTGTGTAAATTGTTCCAGAATAATAGTTTCCAAACTTCTGGATTTCACAAACCATGAAAGCTGAGGGGAGAAGTTGGAGAGACCAAGATGGAATTACCAGCTTTTAATCTTTTCTAGTAGAAACATTTTTTATTACCACTTATCATCACAATCATTTTGAAAAGAATAAAAATGCTAACACTGAGAGTATAGGAAGTACATAATCTGAAAATTAAGAACTATCCTTTGAATTAAACCAAGTTAGGTTTTCAAATCCATTATATTTTCCTTATTTTTCTCATTATACCAGGGACTTATGAGAACTTTTCTGTGGATCAGCATTTGGGATACACACTGCTGTCTATTGGGGTGGTGTTAGAGAAATATCCCAATAAATTTTATGATGACAGTATAATCCCAAAATCCTAATCCGAGAAAGATAAAATAGACCAATATAACCAATGAATGCAGACTCAAAAGTTCTAAATGAACAATTGAGCAGACAGAATCCAGACTTATGTTAAAATAATAATAAGCATTTATTATTTCAGGAATTTCAGGGGTTTTGATTTATTTTTCATTAAAGTCAAAAACAATAAAAAATACAAGTTATCACTCACTCAACACTGAAAATTCTTGCCAAAGCAATAAGAAAAGTAGAAATAAATATCATCTACCTTCTTTTTTTACTCTGGGTTTGGAATTTGGGTGTATTCCAGAATTTTAAAGTTTTCTTATTTTAAAAAAGTTAATTTATTATATATCATGTATTAACAAAAACGGATGCATATTTCTGTAATTAATGGTATTTCTACATTAAAATGTGTGAATATTAACAGAACGGAAACATAAAAACAGTCCCACATCCATTCAAATCAGATTTTAGTCCCTAAACTTATAAACTTTCCATTGTCAAACTGAAATGCAGAGAAGAGATTGTGAACTATGATTAAAGGAGAGACCAAATTATGATACCAGTAGATTCTCTGCCTAGAAAACTCCAGAGAATTAACTTGAAAATTATGACAGGAATTCATCAAGGTGATCCCTTATTAAAATGCTTTTGTAAACACCAACAAAACTCAGAAAACATAATGGAAAAGATAGTTTTCATAACAGAAACAAGATCTTACATATAAATTGGCTTAACGGAAGCGTGTGGTAATTTTTTTGAAGCAGATTTCAAGGTTTTACCAAAGAAAAAGGAATAAATTAAAAATAATCATGAATAAATCCAATTTAACTTGGTGGGAAGATTTTATTTTGTAGAATTGTTAATTCTTCCAGATTAAAGTTACTAAAATGTATTAAAAATATTGTATAAAATAAATGCATAAAATTCATGATATTCTCCTCAATTACCTAAGAAGGAATGTTTTGGAGTTTGGTAAAAATAATTTCAAATCTTATCTGGAAAATAAACAAGAATAAATAACTGAATTTTTTTTAATGGAGGGACTTCCATTATCTTATATTAGTTCACTACCATATATACCACAAAGCTAGAATAATAAAAACGGCAATGATATTGAAATAAAACAACAGAAATATATGTTCCTTTGTAGCTCTTGATAGAGTCACTTTTGGAATGCTCAAAAATCCACAGCACATGTTTGGATAAAATTGTGAATAACTTTTATGTTGTGACTTTTGCCAAGACTATTTTGTTGTATATACCTAAGTTACTGAATACCACAAGTTAGTTCCTTCAACCTATAGTTAACTTGAGTTAACTTGATTTTTTTTTTTATTATTATTATTTTTTTTGTGGTACGCGGGCCTCTCACTGTTGTGGCCTCTCCCGTTGCGGAGCACAGGCTCCGGACGCGCAGGCCTAGCGGCCATGGCTCACGGGCTTAGTTGCTCCGCGGCATGTGGGATCTTCCCGGACCAGGGCACGAACCCGTGTCTCCTGCATCGGCAGGCGGATTCTCAACCACTGCGCCACCAGGGAAGCCCCTTGAGTTAACTTTAGCTTAACTCAAGTACTATCACCATTCACCAAATTTTCTTTTTATTCTTTATCCAGAGAAATTTTTAATTTTATAATATTTTCAGAAAATATTTGAGCTGATATCTAGATAACTAAATGGTAAACATGTAATTTTCTTGCACTTTCATTCTGGACATGTACATCTACAATGTTGCTGGTAATAGTAAAACATACAGAAAAGAAAATATCTCCATAAACAAGATTTGTTTTGTGATATGTTTCCTTCTAGAGTAAAAAATAAAGGTGTTGTCTATTTCAGATTTTGGAAAAATCAGTTAGACCTAAGGTCATTCCCATTTGCCTACACTGAGGCCTCAGTAATTGCCACATTTGTCAATGATTAAACCTCAGTTATAGGTAATGTTTGTTATCTATTCTCATTCTACCTTTTAACGATTTCTCTCTGTAAAAAGTCATAATCAAGCTACTAGAAGAACTTCATCATTTTGTGTTGCAGATTGGCAAAGCTCCATTTTCATCCTTATTTCAAATACTAAAAATTAGAATAGCTCACAGTGGAATGGGACATTGGCAAGGCTTTTAAGAATTTCACATGTCCTTTGAGATCCCCAATTCTTCTACACTCAACATTTTGCTACAAGCAAGGTTAAACTTCTGCAGACTCATCTGCCAGGAAACAGAGAGCATCTCTAGACCCCTATGTGCAGTCTACTCACTGTGAAGGTGGTCCAGCACTTCCCTCAATTTTCAGAACAATGCAAAACAAATTTCCAACTGTGCTACAAAACATTCTTTTTATAATGAAAACAAATGACATCATTCAAAAGAAATAAAAATTTGTCTGTGAAGCAAAATGACTTGAAGTAAGTTTTGTTAGAAATTAAAATTCAAAATGTCCTGATAATTTTGGTCAATGGAGTGATCTAATAAAAGAAACTGAATAAAGATAAATTCTGGCAAGTATAAATAAAAGTTGGACTAGTACAGGATAAGGTAGATGCATTTTATTAGCAGTAACATGGGCAAAACAGACAGCAGGCCTTGAGTCACCGGTAACCTCAGGATGAATCAACAGTGACATGACCTTACACTCAGGGGCAGACACATGGTCTGACCTCACCCAGAAAATGGTCTTGCGCCCTGGGTGTCCCTAATGAAAAGGGATAGAGGTCAACTCAAATGTGTGAAGAGGAAATTAAGCAGGATTTGGAAACTCGACCTCAAACTATATTGTGTGAAAAAAAATCAAGTAAAAAGTAATCAAGTATAGAAGTCCAAATGGGAATACGAATATAATCTTCCAATACTTGGTAAGCTGTATTCTGCATGCTTCAGAGGCTGAAAAGGAGACTGATAATGACTCAGTACAAGGAAAAACTTCATAATCTTCAAAATAGCCCAATAATGGAAACATTGCCTTGGGAGTTTCATATCCCT
Organism: Kogia breviceps; assembly: GCF_026419965.1. Classification (NCBI taxonomy): domain Eukaryota; kingdom Metazoa; phylum Chordata; class Mammalia; order Artiodactyla; family Physeteridae; genus Kogia; species Kogia breviceps. Next base: position 37,157,515 of record NC_081321.1, on the reverse strand, counting down.
AGAGAAGCACAAGTATAGCAGGGAGTGGTGAGTGGGGGAAGGTGGATCACTCAACAAGGTTTTTGCAGGAATCACAGGGAGTATGGACTAAATGACCTTTAAAGTCTCTCCCAACCTGAATCCTGTGATTCCTTTACTCTAAACAAGTATTTAAAAGCAGCCAACCATGAGGGCACACTTGACATCTTAACGCCATTAAATCACCTCAATTAATGGACAGAAAGCTAGCCAGCAGTGAAGCCACACAGGGTTCAAATATTGGCTCTGCTACTTGGTGGCTGAGTAGATGTGGATTAATTCTTAACCTCTCGAAGCATCGTTTCCCTGTACAATGGGGATAACAGCATGCACCCTGTAGGCAGTGTATGCGAGAGGTCTAGCTCCAAAAAGATTCTCAATCCACAGCAGCTATCACTATTATCACCCTAGAGAATGTCTGAAAAACCATAATCTGGTAACAATAATGCAATACTGAACTCAGCACAACTCGATGAACTTTATTGCCTTAAATGAAAGAAAAATACTGACTAAATCTAAGGAGTGAAAAGAAAAAAATAATCTCAACTTTAAGGAATTGAGTGAACTTATTATCTAGGAAACAGAAACAGATTCACAGACATTGAGAACAGACTGGTGGTTGCCAAGGGGGAGGGGGATGGGGGAAGGATGTACTGGGAGTTTGGGTTTAGCAGATGCAAACTAGTATATATAGAATGGATAAACCACAAGGACCTACCTTATAGCACAGGGAACTATATTCAATATCCTGCTATAAACCATAATGGAAAAGAATATATATATATATCAATTAAATATTAATATATATATATTTAAAAACCTCATTCAACTTTAAGGAACTGTATCAAACTTCTTTCTTTACAAGTGTAGAATTCTTCAGACTTCTGCATCTTTCCAAATTGCTCAAACACCTGTTTGTTTAATCCCATAGAGAGTGTAAAATGATAACCTCTGGCGAGAAGCAAACGCAGCTCAACAGTGATGTGCAGAAGCAAAAAGGATGAGTGGAATAAGAGCTGACGTTCAGTCTTAGAGGGCAGCTTCTTTTTCCACTCATTTAAATCCCAAGTAAGGGGTGCATGATTTCTCGGCAGAAGACATATTTTCTTTTCCCTAAATATTATTCTTTTAAAGTTATGAATTTCCTGATGAATAAATGTTTTTTAAAAACCTAAATGTTGCAATTTCTCCTTCAGAGAGATAAGGAAAAGGTGTGAGCATAATTTTTTGTTGTTTCTGTTCAGCAATTCTTTTTTTTTTGGAATTTTTGAATTTTATTTTATTTTTTTATACAGCAGGTTCTTATTAGTCATCAATTTTATCCACATCAGTGTATACATGTCAATCCCAATTGCCCAGTTCATCACACCCCCATCCCCACCCCCCACCGCTTTCCCCCCTTGGTGTCTGTACGTTTGTTCTCTACATCTGTGTCTCTATTTCTGCCCTGCAAACCGCTTCATCTGTACCATTTTTCTAGGTTCCACATATATGCTTTAATATACGATATTTGATTTTCTCTTTCTGACTTACTTCACTCTGTATGAGTCTCTAGATGCATCCACGTCTCTACAAATGACCCAATTTCGTTCCTTTTTATGGCTGAGTAATATTCCATTGTATACATGTACCACATCTTCTTTATCCATTCGTCTGTCGATGGGCATTTAGGTTGCTTCCATGACCTGCCTACTGTAAATAGTGCTGCAATGAACATTGGGGTGCTTGTGTATTTTTGAATTATGGATTCTTTTTGAATCCTAGCAGTGGGATTGCTGGGTCATATGGTAATTCTATTTTTAGTTTTTTAAGGAACCTCCATACTGTTCTCCATAGTGGCTGTATCAATTTAGATTCCCACCAACAATGCAAGAGGGTTTCCTTTTCTCCACACCCTCTCCAGCATTTGTTGTTTGTAGATTTTCTGATGATTCCCATTCTAACCAATGTGAGGTGATACCTCATTGTGGTTTTGATTTGCATTTCTCTAATAATTAGTGATGTTGAGTAGCTTTTCATGTGCTTCTTGGCCAACTGTGTGTCTCCTTTGGAGAAATGTCTATTTAGGTCTTCCGCCCATATTTGGATTGGGTTGTTTGTTTTTTTAATATTGAGCTGCATGAACTGTTTATATATTTTGGAGATTAATCCTTTGTCCATTGATTCATTTGCAAATATTTTCTCACATTCTGAGGGTTGTCTTTTCGTCTTGTTTGTAGTTTGCTTTGCAAAAGTTTTTAACTTTCATTAGGTCCCATTTGTTTATTTTTTGTTTTTATTTCCATTATCTAGGAAGTGAATCAAGAAAGACTGTGCTGTGATTTATGTCAAAGAGTGTTCTTCCTATGTTTTCCTCTAAGAGTTTGATAGTGTCTGGCCTTACATGTAGGTCTTTAATCCATTTTGAGTTTATTTTTGTGTATGGTGTTAGGGAGTGTTCTAATTTCATTCTTTTACATGTAGCTGCCCAGTCTTCCCAGCACCACTTATTGAAGAGGCTGTCTTTTCTCCATTGTATATCCTTGCCTCCTTTGTTATAGATTAGTTGACCATATGTGTGTGGGTTTGCCTATGGACTTTCTATCCTGTTGCATTTATCTATATCTCTGTTTTTGTGCCAGTACCATATTGTCTTGATTACTGTAGCTTTGTAGTATAGTCTGAAGTCAGGGAGTCTGATTCCTCCATCTCCATTTTTTTCCCTCAAGATTACTTTGGCTATTTGGGGTCTTTTGTGTCTCCATACAAATTTTAAGATTTTTTGTTCTAGTTCTGTAAAAAATGTCACTGGTAATTTGATAGGGATTACATTGAATCTGTAGATTGCTTTGGGTAGTATAGTCATTTTCACAATATTGATTTTTCCAATCCAAGAACATGGTATATCTCTCCATCTTTTTGTGTCATCTTTGATTTCTTTCATCAGTGTCTTATAGTTTCCTGAGTACAGCTCTTTTACCTCCTTAGGTGGGTTTATTCCTAGGTATTTTATTCTTTTTGTTGCAGTGATGAATGTTATTGTTTCCTTAATTTCTCTTTCTGATCTTTCATTGTTAGTATATAGGAATGCAAGAGATTTCTGTGCATTAATTTTGTATCTTGAAACTTTACTGAATTCATTGATTAGCTCTTGTAGTTTTCTGGTGGCATCTTTAGGATTCTCTATGTATAGTATCATCTCATCTGCAAACAGTGACAGTTTTACTTCTTCTTTTCCAATTTGTATTCCTTTTATTTATTTTTCTTCTCTGATTGCCATGGCTAGGACTTCCAAAACTATGTTGAATAATAGTGACAAGAGTGGACCTCCTTGTCTTGTTCGTGAACTTAGAGGAAATGCTTTCAATTTTTCACCATTGAGAATGATGTTTGCTGTGGGTTTGTCATATATGGCCTTTATTATGTTGAGGTAGGTTCCCTCTATGCCCACTTTCTGGAGAGTTTTTATCATAAATGGGTGTTGAATTTTGTCAAAAGCTTTTCTGCATCTATTGAGATAATCCTATGGTTTTTATTCTTCAATTTGTTAATATGGTGTATCACATTGATTGATTTGCATATATTGAAGAATCCTTGCATCCCTGGGATAAATCCCACTTGATCACGGTGTATGATCCTTTTAATGTGTTGTTGGATTCTGTTTGCCAGTATTTTGTTGAGGATTTTTGCATCTATATTCATCCTCTTTTATAGCTGTTAGCAGTTGCCTATGTATTGAGGTGCTCCTATTTTGGGTGCATATATATTTATAATTGTTATATCTTCTTCTTGGATTGATCCCTTGATCATTATGTAGTGTCCTTCCTTGTCTCTTTTAACATTCTTTATTTTAAAGTCGATTTTATCTGATATGAGTATTGCTACTCCAGCTTTCTTTTGATTTCCATTTGCATGGAATATCTTTTTCCATCCCCTCACTTTCAGTGAAGTGGGTCTCTTGTAGACAACAAGAGACCCACTAGTCTGAAGTGGGTCTCTTGTAGACAACATATATATGGGTCTTGTTTTTGCATCCATTCAGCGAGCCTGTATCTTTTGGTTGGAGCATTTAATCCATTCACGTTTAAGGTAATTATCGATATGTATGTTCCTATTACCATTTTCTTAATTGTTATGGGTTTGTTGTTTTTGTAGATCCTTTTCTTCTCTTGTGCTTCCCACTTAGAGAAGTTCCTTTAGCATTCATTGCAGAGCTGGTTTGGTGGTGCTGAATTATCTTAGCTTTTGCTTGTCTGTAAAACTTTTGATTTCTCCATCGAATCTGAATGAGATCCTTGCCAGGTAGAGTAATCCTGATTGTAGGTTCTTCCATTTCGTCACTTTAAATATATTATGCCACTCCCTTCTGGCTTGTAAAAGTTTCTGCTGAGAAATCAGCTTTTAACCTTAGGGGAGTTCCCTTGTATGTTATTTGTCATTTTTCCCTTCTTGCTTTCAATAATTTTTCTTTGTCTTTAATTTTTGTCAATTTGATTACTATGTGTCTCAGCATGTTTATCCTTGGATTTATCCTGCCTGGGACTCTCTGCACTTCCTGGATTTGGGTGGCTATTTCCTTTCCCATGTTAGGGAAATTTTCGACTATAATCTCTTCAAATATTTTCTCGGGTCCTTTCTCTTTCTCTCCTCCTCCTGGGACCCCTATAATGCGAATGTTGGTGTGATTAATTTTGTCCCAGAGGTCTCTTAGGCTATCTTCATTTCTTTTCATTCTTTCTTCTTTATTCTGTTCCGCGGCAGTGAATTCCACCATTGAATTCCACCATTCTGTCCTCCAGGTCACTTATCCATTCTTCTGCCTCAGTTATTCTGCTATTGATTCCTTCTAGTGTATTTTTCATTTCAGTTATTGTGTTATTCACCTCTGTTTGTTTGTTCTTTAATTCTTCTAGGTGTTTATTCTTTAATTCTTCTAGGTCTTTGTTAAACATTACTTGCATCTTCTCAATCTTTGCCTGTATTCTTTTTCCGAGGTCCTGGATCATCTTCACTATCATTATTCTGAATTCTTTTTCTGGAAGGTTGGCTATCTCCACTTCATTTAGTTGTTTTTCTAAGGTTTTATCTTGTTCCTTCATCTGGTACAAAGTCCTCTGCCTTTTTATTTTATCTATCTTTCTGTGAATGTCAATGTGAGCATAATTTTTATTACCTTGTGTTTACCAAACTCTGGTTGAAAGTGTCCATTATGGTTATACTGTAAATACAGAGACTTCCTAAAATTTTCCAAGATCTGTTCTTTAGGTTCAACTGCAAGTGTGTAGAGCTGGATGAGAGAGTGGGGGCACCTATGACCTCTGCCTGAAAGAGACCTGGATTCTGGTCCAAGCTTGGCTCTTGAGTCATCCTTTTCAAACACAAATAAATCATGTCACTCCTCTACTAGAAATCCTCCAGGGCCTAAAAGCCCAGAGCCGGTACCATACCAATCAGGCTCTATATGATGTGTCCTCTCCCCTCACTACTCTCAGATCACATTCCCTGCCACACTTTCCTGCATCTATCCATTCTGGTCACATTGACCTTTGAGTGTGAGTCTACCTCAGGGCCTTTGCACTTACTATTCTATTCACCTGGAATGCTCTTTCTCCAGATTTTCACATAGTTCATTCCCTCACCTCCTTCAGGACTCTGCTCAAATGTCACCTTCACTGAACATTCTACCTAAAAGAGCACTCTCCTTCATCACTTTTTGTCCCTTACCTTGCTTAATCATGTTTTCTTAACACTTACCATTACCTGACCTACTATATATTTGTTTAATTTTTATTGAATCTTCCCCTTCCCATTAGAATATAAATCTATGAAAGCAGTGACCACATCTGTTTTGCTCACTGCTATAACCCCATTATGTAGAATAGTACCTAGCACCTGCTAGGCACACAATAAATACTTGCAGAATGAACGAATTAAAGGAAGACCTTGGGCAAGACTCACAAGCCCACTTGTGTTCCAATCTGTAAAATGAAGAGGTTGAATCAGAAAATCTTTAACTTCTCTTCATACTCTAACATTCTATGATTCTTTAGTTTCCTAGGTCACTATTCTCAATCATTATAATAGAAAAAGGAAAGAAAAAGTTGCTAAGGAACATTATGCATCTGAGAGACCAAACGTTTTAGTAAATATGAGCTTATCATCCCTAGAAGTTAAAGCGTTGCTCATAGAAAAAAAACATCTGTTCAATGTGGAGGGCAAATTTGTGGTTGCTGGCAGCAGGGGGTAGGGGGCAGTGGGGGGGATGGGTTGGGAGATTGGGATTGACCTATACATACTACTATATGTAAGGGTAGATGGCTAATAGGCACCTGCTATGTAGCTCATGGAGCACTTCTCAATACTCTGTAATGACCTGTATGGGAGGGAATGTAAAGAAGAGTGGATATGTGTGTATGTGTGACCAGTTCACTTTGCTGTACAGTAGAAACTAGCATAACATTATGGATGAACTATACTCCAAAAAAATTTTTTTAAAAGAAAAGAAAAAAAAAGAAGCCTGACTAATACAATGGCATATAAAATCATCAATTCTAGAACTTGGAATTTCAGATCATTCTGATCTTAACCCAGTATGTTTCCAAACTGAATATTGGCTAAGACTGGGCCATATTAATGAATAACGCTTTCTCCTTATCTAGAAGTGTGTTGTAAGAACCAGTGCAATTGTGCTGTTCCATCCACATACATGCTTATCCCACAGTTCCTGCACAATATTTTTTTTTCAGAAGACATGGAGAACGTTGTACTATAATAGAATAAATAGAGCATTCTCAAGTGACCGGTTTATTCATTTTATGAGAGAGTACATATAATGAAATGCATTTTTGCTCAGAAATGAAAAGGGTCCTCTCTGCTATTGTCAAACTTGTTTTTATAAACTCCTATTTTATATTTTATTTTGATATATCAATCTTGAGTACTTTATTGTCAAGTCTTCATTGGTAAACACCTTCCCAATGACAGTACAGTGTGTACTCAATTTTGGAGCATGGAAAATACATTTACTTGTTTTACACCTATTTATATAAAATTGACATCTTTGTGCTTTGGTGTTTCAAAAATTTTAAGGCTGTAATGCGGAGTCAAATTTACAATCATCAATATACTCTCTACAATGATAATGCTCCCTTAATTAAATCATGATGCTGGAAAAACACCCACACACATACAAAAAAAAAAAAGGAAAGAAAAAAAAATCTGTTCCCATTCAGTCTGCTAAATATATCTCTCAAAAGACACCATCGTAGATATCTAGATACCAACCTCTCTCTGGGAAAGAGACAGAATTTTTCCACTGCCTTGGTGGCAACTCTTTGACACCCAGTTCTACAATCACAAACCATCTTCATTTTGGAAGATTCCAGAGTTGGAGTGTGTCTTAATCTCTTTAGCTGCTGTAACAAAAATAACATAGACTGGGTGGCTTATAAACTACAGAAGTTTATTTTTCACAGTTCCGGAGGCTGGATCAAGGCGCTAGCAGATTTGGTGTCTGGTGAGGGCCCACTTCCTGGTTCACGGACAGCCACCTTTCTCACTGTGTCCCACGGTGAAAGGGGCAAAGGAGTTCCCTGGAGTCTCTTTTATATGGGCATTTACCTCCCAAAGGCTCCCCTTCCTAACACTATAACATGGGTTTTTTGTATTTCAACATACAAGTTTTGAGGGGACACAGACTATTCAGTCTATACAAAGTGGGGTAAGAGACAACTCATTCCTTTAATATCACAAAAAGAATTCAGGGTTTGGCTACTTGAAATATGTGAAGATGCACATCCTTACCTCCTCAGACAGCCAGTCTGAAGGGGGGTTCTAAAAATGGTGGACCAATCAGATTGTCCTCAGCCTGCAAAACCTTATTTGAACTGGGTCATCATGGTCATCATTTGCCCTCAATTACAGTAGATCCTTCTTTCCATAATATGTTGAATAACTTTAAAGATTGTCTTCCACAAATGTTTAGGGGTACTGCCACCCCTACTTTAGAGATGACAAAACCGAGGATCAGCTAGAATAAAAAATTTGACCAGGAATATTTTCCCTCTTGTACAAAACTGTACTCTGGGGCTTAGAACACAGTAGAACATAGAATATTTATCGGGTGGATGGTGGAGTTATGAAGCTAAAATTTAAACCCAGGTGTATCTGGATTCAAAACCAGTTCTATTTTCACTCTATCCTGTGCCCCCCCCCCCCGGGAGCTCACATGTCAGGAAGGTCAGGGGTACCAGAAGTGCAGAAGGATAAGCCCAGTCTTCTGGAGGCTCCTCCCTCCATTGCCTCTGTGACTCATTTGTAGCCAGAAAATGTCTATCTTGTTAGAATCATGAAGAAGTAAAATAAAATGAAAATTAAAACAAACAAACAAAACAAAAACATCAGGATGAAAGCTCAGGAATTCTGTTTCAGATCCTGCCTCTGAGTCTTACAATGTATCACTTAGACTCCCTGAACCTGTTTTCTTGCCTATAAAATGGTATAATTAGTCTCTTTCTCAGAGGGTTACTGAGAGGACATACTACCTGGCACTTAGTATTTTGTAGGCCCTCAGATTTATAAAACACTCATGAAAAGACCATGATCTCTACAAATCTCACAGTCAATTTGCTGTGCCAGCTTATTCATTCATGAGACAAGTTACCACTAGAGGACACCGAACCAGCAGGAAACTCAGAAAGAACTAAACTGGAGACTAAGACCAATATTTGTGCTGGTGGCTTCTCCCTACTGGATGGACTGTTAAACTGCATTTGTTGTCCTCGTGTTCCCTTCGGTGGGGGAGCCTTGGAGAGAGCAGATGTCCTCTGAGGATTACTAATCAGTCCAAGGCTGTAAGGAAAGAACTCTATTTCAGCGATGTGGTTAGGTGGCAACATCAATATTTACAAGTGTGTCTCATCATTACTGCAACAGCCACAGAAAGATAACCATCTCCCCCTGAATTTTCTAATCGACTGGGTTCTAGACTTTAATCCCAATGATCGGAGATCTCTCTGTGTTTTTGCTAATATCCTGAGATGGAAACTTCTGGCAGCCTCACTGTATAAGTTTAGCAAGAAAATGTAACTTGTATTTGTCTTGCTCGTGTAAAAGATATTTATGTACATATGTCATATACACGCTTGTCCCCTGTTTCTTTCCTGACCATTGTACAAAGGAAGATGAAATCTCTTAGAGATACCCAGGCAGGAGTTACCAAGAAAGGAAGTCAGAAATGAGAACTTGAGGTCACCCCCTGTATTTGTCCTTAACAAGGAAAATTATTCATCCTCCCTTCACACTCAATACTATTTCTAGAATTTTACATTTTAGATTGCAAAATCCTTAACAGCGAAGAAAGGATTCTGCGGTCTAACACACAATTCAATAAAGGTCCCCTTTCCAAAGGCTGATCCTGACTAGCATATGATTTTTTACACACACTGAGACATTTCTGAGAGTGAAAGGGGGTGTTAACGATGACAGACAGCAGGCATAAATTGATGAGATTGTGATCACTTCGTGCTTAATTGTGCTTAGAAACTATCCAACTAAAACATTTACTATCTTAATATTTTACCTAAAAAATTTCTCCTTGGAAAACTTTTTACTTAAACTATGTTTGTGCTTATTCTATACAAACAAAACTGCCTTGGCCCCCAGGGCAAGTTGGTGTCTGCCTCCTTGGAGGTGGGTGGAATGTCTTCTCTCTCTCCCTCTCCCCATACCTTCCTCCCTCTCTGGTCTATTAGCCCTGTGAGCTCTTTCTTTAAGGAGGGTCTCTCTGGGGGCTACCTTTGTTCTAAAGACTTCTTCCTCTCACTCCCTTCTGGGCACACTCTACACAGCTATGCTTATCTTCTCTCTGGAACTGCTTTAAAACTCGCCTATGTTATTGTCATTCCAAAAAAAAAAAAAGTGTTTTTGCTAGTTTTCCATTTTAATACTTTTATTTTATTTTAACACTTAAAATCCATTTTTGCAAGAATGAAAATGACAAACCAATTATTCAAATCATGTCCCCTAAAAAGTAAAAATTTGCCTTTGTTTGTTAAGATGAATAAAGAAATAGAGACAGAGACGGTATGTCCAATAAGTAGATCTGGTTGCTGGAGACAAAAAGCAGATGCCTGGGGCTTCCCTGATGGCGCAGTGGTTAAGAATACGCCTGCCAATGCAGGGGACACGGGTTCAAGCCCTGGTCCGGGAAGATCCCACATGCCGCAGAGCAACTAAGCCTGTGCTCCATAACTGCTGAGCCTGCACTCTAGAGCCCGGAAGCCACAACAATTGAGCCCGCGTGCCACAACTACTGAAGGCCACACGCCTAAAGCCCGTACTCCACAACAAGAGAAGCCACTGCAATGAGAAGCCCGCACACTGCAACGAAGAGTAGCCCCCGCTCACCGCAACTAGAGAAAGCCCCCGCGCAGCAACTAAGACCCAACGCAGCCCCAAATAATAAATAAATAAAATACATGTTTATTTTTTTAAAAAAAGAAGCAGACACCTGGGTGACAGATGTATGTAAGTCATATAAGTGCCCACCACCAATTGGGCAATTTCCTATGAACGATCTAGTCAGTGTGTTTACTGGAAAATCCCACTGAAAGGAAATGAGAATTAGGAGTGCACCTGAATACTACGTATTAAAATTCAGACTAAATGAGGAAGTAGAAAAGAAGTAATGGGGCAAAGAAGGGCATGAAGAAGACCAAGGACAAAGGCCATGCTTTGTTGTTCTCTGTACTTGGGATTAACAGAAATAGAATGCTTGTTCTAAAAAGTTGTCTTGACTCTTCAAACTCCACCCTGATCACTTCAGGTGGGAGGTGATATAGATGTATAACAGAAAAGTAAAAAATAAAAGCTTCTTATATTTAAAACAAATAGTGGTTTAAGGTTTTCTTAGCTATATCTTCTCTTTTTCTTGAGCCAGAGACATTTCTACTTTGTTCTCATTTGCCCATTGGTTCAAAATAGAAGGTTCTGACACAACAACTTAAAAAAAAAATTCCTCCAGAGTCACCAGCTCAGAGATAAAAAGAACTTCACTCAGGTGGTAGCTGAGCTGTGAGTAGCTTGCAAACAGCATCTCAAAAGGAGTCCAGAGTCTGCAAGGCATTTTTAAAAACAGCTCTGGATTTCCCTTAACAGCCAACCCCAATCATCCACAAATGTATTTATTACATGATTTCATCAGTTGTTCCAAATGACAAATTGGATATATCATTGTTTTAAAAAAAATACCTATCAGGGCTTTCCTGGTGGCACAGTGGTTAAGAATCCGTCAGCCAATGCAGGGGACATGGGTTCAAGCCCTGGTCCGGGAAGATCCCACATGCTGTGGAGCAACTAAGGCTGTGCGCCACAACTACCGAGCCTGTGCTCTAGAGCCTGTGAGCCACAACTACTGAGCCTGTGTGACACAACTACTGAAGCCCACGTGCCTAGAGCCTGTGCTCTGCAACGAGAAGGCATCGCAATGAGAAGCCCACGCACCACAACCAAGTGTAGCCCCCGCTAGCTGCAATGAGAGAAAGCCCACACACAGCAACGAAGACCCAACGCAACCAAAAAAATAAATAAATAAAATAAATATTAAAAAAAAAAAACCTATCAATCGGGTGGGTCAAAACATCCCTCTAACCTGTACCCACACTTGGTCTGCTCTTGGCCTCCCTGCCACACTCGACCGCCCCGCCCAAAGCACAGAATGTTCAGTGAGCAGGCCGTCATTATTTCCCTAGGGACCCTGAACACCGGCCTTCTGCCGGGAAGTTCAGTTCCCAAACACTGACCCCGGAACACTCAACCCACAGTGAAACCCTATTAGTTAACTTGGTCTCCATGAATACACCATACATGGACCCTTATTTTCTGATCAAAACAAAGTTCAAAAAAAATAAAAGATTTGCAAATGTTTTTCTTATAAATAAAAAGGTGTTACCTAGAAGAACCTCTTGTTTAGAGGCACGGTCAAGAAAAAAACCAACAACAGCAACTTTCTGAGCACTAAAGTACAGTTTTGCATCCAAGTGAGGTGAAAGGTTTGATACCAGTGCACAGGGGCATTATAATTATAAATTAGCTGATGCCTCCTGGGTCCTGCCCGACATGCAGACCATTTGGCCTTGTTTGCGTCAATTTACTTGAAGTCATTACCAGGAAACAGGCTTATGTTCCTCACTTAGCATGTTCTTTTTAAAGCACTGGGGGTGGCTCACTAAAAGAGCCTTTTGTGAAGTAATGAAACTTTTGCTAGCAGTGTGAATTGTACCCTACTAATTGCTAAATTCCTTTTTTAGTGTATAGGATTTCCTCAAAGTGAAATACCATCATTTAGTGATTTGATACAAAGGACATACCGTGTTAAATTTCCCTTAAAATCTCATAAATCAAGGAGGGAAATAAAAAGCCATGACTGAGGCTTTTCCTCCTTACAAGGTGAGGGGGAAAATTGCTCTCTCTCTTGTAGTCCATTAACCCTTGGCTTGCCAAGGTCATCTCATCTTGCAGTAGTCATGTCCAAAAGAATGGCTAAAAGTGCAGTTAGGCTCGTGTTATACCATTAAATAAACCACCATATTTTAAATTAATGTAATTCTCTTTGTCATGTTTATCGTGTTGGAAAAAAGCAACCTGAAGTTGTGTGAAATGTCTCTATAGCTAGTTCAAGCCCTGGTATGGGAATGTCCATAGGATTGGGGATTGTTTCCCACCTGTAGATCAGCCGAGTGCCACCCACTCCAGCTGAGGTGTATGAGCACACTGGAAGAGCAAAGAGGTTATGAAGGTAATTCTGATCTAGGATTAATGGAATAACCCAAACAACTAACCCACTCTAGACACTCTAGACAGTTTTCTGTATATGCTATTCTGCTTAGTATAAGTAACAGTAAATGGCCTTAACGGTGTCTCTGTCTGCAACTAGATATGAAGGAAGTGTGACTGGCTGTCACTTAACACACATGCCCATCTGCAAAGGGACAGGGTTTCTGTATATAGGCCATCATATAAGTGACATTTCATGACAGTGGTGCCTCAAAAGTGGGTTCTTCCTTGCCGAAAAAAATAAAACCCACTTCCTCAAAAAGTCTTCCTCCCACTATCCAGTACTGGGTACTCTCCCCTTCCTCTGAAAAGGAAAACAATGCAAATACGACAACTTTCCGAATTTGTTGATGAAACTCTGTTTTTGATTAAGAAAAAAGGAAATATGTGAACATTTCTGATTGTCTCCAGTATAGAATTTCCCTTTAAGGTCCAAGGCAATATATGTATTGGCTTTTATGGCGAGGGCTTTCTCAAGAGAAAACATACCCAGTTTTGATAAAGAGATCAGCTTCCCCTTAGAAGAACTGGGAGGGCTGAAAAATAATCCTTTGGTCTGGAGCCAACACCCTTCACCCAAGCACATTATTATTGTAGTAATCTACTACATAAAAAAACAACATTTGATCAAAATTAAGTTAGGGGGTCTGATAAGCCAGAGCCATCACTGCTTGGTTCCATTCTTCACAAGTCCAAGTCTGACCCAAAGTTCTAGGAGATTAATTTAAGATACCTGAATGAAAACACACATCCTTGCTGGTTTTGCAAGCTTTCCAGCTACGTAGATCTGAATTTTTTTCATAGAGTTAAAGGGATCCTTCAAAGTTTACCTAGTCCCATGGAGAAACTGAGGCCAAAAGAGATCAAGCAACTTGCCAGAGGTCACATCAAAGCAGTAACAAGAACTGGTCCCTCCTGCTTCTTACTCTAGGACTCCTCCCATTCCTCCAAATTACCATTATTTAGGTCAGCATTCAATTCATGACCGTGGCAATATGCACCCACCTTTTATATTTACAAATATTCTCACGTTCAATAAACTTATATAAAGCATATTTAATAACTAACTAGCATTCAGGGAACTATCATCTTGCAAAAAATTAGTATTTAGTAAATCAAACTACCCAGTTTTCTGACATACTATATCCCTTCAATCAAAGCTCTAAATATAGAAGAAATTCAAGCACAAACCCAGAAAAATAAATTCATGGGTTGGGCCCCATCAGACATTGCAGGCGTCAAAGCAACTGTTCCAAAGGGTGGGTGACAGAGCAGCCAATCAAGAGCACCCACTGAGGGGCGAAAAAGCAGTGCAGGAATGGGGTAGAGGTGAGATATTCAGATCCAGAGACCCACTCCTGTGCTCGGGTTAACTGCCCAGCTTGGGGAGAGCTTGCAACCATCAAAACAACTCTGCCGAAAGCTAGCAACAAACACAATAATGCTCAAGAACATTGTTTTTTAATGACTTCAAATTACTAGAAATATCTGAAAAATGTCCCTCTCCAGCCCCTACCCTCAGGTATTATATAATCCATTGTTACATAACCACACTGTGACATTTCAAAAGACTTTCTATTTCACCAAAACCTATTTTTTTCCCATTCTCCAAGGTGAATTATGAAAACACCCTAAGGCACATGACTCCAACATTAAAAGCCATGGTGTAGCTGAAGGCAATACCCAAGCCAACTCGTACTATCTCTTCCCCAGCTAGACACAAGCTCATGCACCCATGGACACACACACACACACCATTCCCCAAAATATGTGGAACACACACACAACAAAAAAACAAATTGGAAAAAACTGAGTAACCAGCAGTGGCCAAAGTATCACTGTGGTAGCTGTCTTCTTCAGGGAATTAAGTTCTCTTTTTTTTTGAAACAGACTTACTGAGCATTCAAGCTAAATACCACACTGGTGCATTCAGAGAAAAAAAAAAAACACCAATTACCAAACATCCAAGGGAATTCTTCAATCCCAAAGCATACCAGCTAGTTAGAGGCACAAAAGGACTGTCTGGCATTCTGTGGTTTCTTTCCATACAATGGACAGAGCGTAGAGGCTCTTGAGGAAGGTCAGTTCCCAAAGGAAACTCACAGTTCAACCCTCTCATTTTACAGGTGAGGAAACAGATACATAGACAGATGAGAGGTCCTGGCTCAGGTTGTTCTCCTTTTAATCACTCTATTTGAGACACAAATCAAAGTGAAAGACAACTGAACTGAAGTCTTCATAGTAATGATACAATCTTAGAGGCATTACAATATTTTCCCAACTTTATTAATGTGCACTCCATTGACTGTGAATAATTACCCTGGGAAAGACATCCCTTGATCATACCACAATGTTTGTAATACATGCTCCTTCCAAACTCTGAATTGTTAGTGTCCCTACTGTGTGCTCTTAACCCCCTCTGCTTTTCCTATGATGGCTTTTATCCAACAGCGTTTTAATTACCTGCATCTGAATTCCCATTAGACCATAAGCTCCATGAGGGCAGGAAACTCTGTCATTCACTACTGTATCCTGGGACCTAGCGCTGTGTCACTTCAGTTAAGTTCATTCATTCATTCAACAAGTATTTATTGAAGGCCTACTATGTACCCGCCTCTATTCTGTGTGCTAGATACAGCATGAAACAAAAAAGGTCAACCCCAGATCTCATGGAAATTACATTGTAGTGGAGGCATGTAAGATGTCATTCACTTGCCTGTCCCCCCTAACCTGGGCAGCACATCCTCTCCCGGTTTCTATGTGTATTGGCTTCCGGCTCCTAGCTGCCTTCACTCCCAAGAGAACCAACCTCAGCTGAGGGGCACTGACTCAGCCAGAAAGTCACAATGCCCTCTCCTGGTCAACAGCCAATAACTGACTGATAGAGTCAAAGGGCCAGCTCCTTGTCTCCAGGTGCATTTTATGGACCAAAAAATTCCTTGCCAAGATAAGACTTTCCTTGAAACCACATCCTTGCCTGGCTGCTTCCCCCCTCCCTTAAAAGTGTTTCCTGAAGATCCCCTCAATATGTATTTGAATCCTTCCTTCCGCTTCTGCTTTTAGGAAACCCAACCTAACACAGAAGAGAAGACAATAATAAACAATCAGACACGTATATGTATACCATGTGAGATGGTGAATACTGTTTTGGAGACTAATACAACAAGGGAAAGAGGAAGGGTATACTGGGAGACATGAGAGTCCCATTTTGGATGAAATGGTGAGAGAAAGCTTCTCCAATAAGTATGACATTGGCAGTGACCTAAAGGAAATAACAGTGTGAGAAGTGTGGCAGTCTGGGGATGAACATTCCAGAGTGAACCTCACACACTGAGGTGCAAGTGTGTGTGTCATGATTACAGAGCAAGGAGGAGGTGGGAATACGGCAGCCAGGTGAGGATGGAGGGGACGAAGTCATAAGCAGATGGTTGGATCTTGGGGTTAATCAAGAGGATCGTAAATGGGCTTCCTTCTTCCTACCGCAAACTAGTACCAGCACACTGAAATGAGAGCAAGACCTGCATATGAAAACCATCACCTCACAAGACTGAGTCTCTTGTAGAGATGCTATGGATGGAAAAGTATATATGTGACTGTGAGGACAAGATTCCATGTATCTTAGCAGAAGTGGACATGGAAAAAAATGGTAATAGAGGTCTCTGTTCCTTTCTAGTTTTTTATGAGGATTTTTTTCCCTCATCTTTTATACATACCCCTTTTCCACCTGTACTCTGTCCATCCTAATCTGGGATATGATTTCCTTTGTCAATTTTGAATTATTATACTATAAGTCTATAAATTAATTTCACTACTCTTGTGATATTAGTGTAAACTATTACACAGCCATATTTATGGGAAGGAACCGAATTGTATACTTTTTTCTTCTCTTCTTTTCCTCTTCCCCTCCCTTCGTTCTTTTCCTTTCCTTTCTCTTTCTTTTTCTTCTTTTTCTCTTTCTTCTGTTCTTCTCTGGCACTTGGGAAAACAGTTGCTTTAGTAAACAAATATAGATTAGTGACCTACTTACTCAATGATGGCCCTTCCCTCTGTCTGTTGCCTGAAGCCAGTCTAGACAACAGCTACCACTCAATTGGTACAAACTATTATTAATGAAAAGCAAACTAGAACCTACAGAGTGATGCTCAAAAGATATATATTAGGTACAGTCTGGGGTTGCTTTTCTTATCATTACTTCATCATATGAGCAGACTTATTTTCTATTTCTTTGAGGATAATAGTACTCACACAAAGAGTCAGATGCCCCTCCTGTGATTCCACAGGGTATGCATAATACTTATAATAACAGTGGCCCAAAAGTCTGATATCTTCTGTGTGTTCAGATCTGTACCAATTAATTTACATATATATATTATCTCATTGAAACTGTGCAACAAACTTGTGAGGTGGTTATTACTATCTCCATTTTACAGATGGAAAAACTGAGGCTTTGAAGTGAATTAACTTCCCCGGGATCACTCATCTAGGAAGTGGCACCTGTGGGAACGCAGCCAAGGTTAAATAAATCCAGAACTGGAGCTCTTGAATTTTACTCTACAGTGCCCCCCACTTACACTAATTCATGACTTTTTGCTTCTGTTTCCATCTACCCCATCTCCCCACCACTGTTCTCTGAGCTTCCTGAGAGTAGAGACTATTCTAATCATCTTTGACTGTCAAGTACAGTGTTAGGGGTCCAGTAAAGTATACTGTCCTCTTTTGGTATCTGCAAGGGATTTGTTCCAGGACCCCAACAAGTAACAAAATCCACAGATGCTCAAGTCCCTTATATAAAATGGCATAGTAGGGCCGGTCCTCTGTACCTGTGGGTTCTGCATCGACGGATATGGAGGGTCCACTATTCTGTTTTCCCCACCTGAGCTCTAAACCAAATGAGGGATAAGACAAAGAGTAAGGCAGACATAGATAAAAAATATCAGCTTCATTACTGAAAAAGACTAGGCTGGAGGAGGCAGCTCACTGTGTAGGAACAATGGTGTTCCTGACGCCAAACCCCAGAGTTAGCCACAGTCACGGCCAGTGCCAGGAAAACCACAAGTGCCCGCTCTAAAATGTAGGGCTTGATTTGCAGCAACATGGATGGACCTAGAGATTATCATACTAAGTCAGTCAGACAGAGAAAGACAAATATCATATGATATGGCTTATATGTGGAATTTAAAACAAAATGATACAAATGAACTTCTTTACAAAATAGAAGCAGACTCACAGACATAGAAAACAAACATGGTTACTGAAGGGGAAAGAGGAGGAGGGATAAATTAGGAGTTTGGGATTAACAGATACACACAACTATAAATAAAATAGATTATCAACAAGGGTTTACTGTATAGCACAAGGAACTATATTCAATATCTTGTAACAACCTATAATGGAAGAGAATCTGGAAAAGAATAAATATATATAACTGAATCACTTTGCTGTACACCTGAAACTAACACAACATTGTAAATCAACTATACTACAATAAAAATAAATAAAATAAAATAAAATGGAAGAGCAGACTGGAATAAGTAGAGAGATTGACGAAGGGCTGATCCACACCCAGCTGACCAGCCCATATCTCAGTAGTATGAGTGGAGAGCACCTGGAGAGTCACTAATGGAAGTCTTTTCAGGGGAAATAAGAAGCTCGGGCCAAGGAGTTTCCAAATGCCTCCCCTAACCTCAGTACCTGGGACTCATTATTCTTGAATTAGTCAGGCAGGAGACTTGTCATAAGATCAAAGGATAGCTTTATCATAAGCTGTGAAATGTAACGTGCAATTAATCAGCACTCTGAAAGTGGAGAGTCCAAATCCACAGCAGATTTGGGGAGAGCAGTCAGGTTTCTTAATTCCTGTATCAAGTGTATGGTCTGCTGGTACAGAGGGCCACCCCCTCTTTTAAGCTCAGGGTTTTCCTGAGGACCGAACTGGGGACATCCTGGCATATCTTCTGGGTCCTAGAGGTAGAGTACACACATAAGTCCCAGCTTTGGGGAGCATCAGTGAACAGAGGAGCCCCGATGAGAACTAGGATACACTCCTGGCCAGGAGGCAAGCACAGCTGTGACACTTCTTTTAAGTTAGCAGGGACATAGCCTCAGCTCTTAGAGAAGGAGGGGAGCAACAGACAGAACAGGGGTGGAGCGCTCCACTGGCTGCCCAGGGTGCTTCACTTTCCCATTAGGAGACATCAAATCGTGCCCAAGTCTCCCAAAGCAGCGTGATGTTTATAGAATCTCAGAATCTGCTGGTTATCATCACATCTATCCCTCTCCCCTGATCATCTCATTGAATTCATATGTGTCAATATTTTTACTTTGGAGAATGGGGAGAAACAGAACCTCTAAGTCAGACAGCCAAAACAAAATAGCACAGCCAGGCACAGAATTTGAGTCTCCTTGGACAGTCTATACTCAAAGAAAATAATCTTTTGCTTAAATTGTCTAAGTTGGCTTCTCTAGCTTTAAATTTTGACTTTCCAAATTGCTCTGGCTTTATTGGCCCATGGGAGCTGTTCTCTGCTGCCAAATAAGAAGTGGAGAATGGACACTATCTCAACAACAAAAAGCTGGCACCCTATCACCAGGAACCCCAGTGTCATGGCCTAACCCAGCCCTTATCACTGGATTTTGTTCAGAGGCCTGAATGAAAGTACCAGCCAAAACTCTTTTATCAACCAGCTATTTACGTCCATGGACATTACTTTAGCAATTTTATACTACCCAAATAGATTTTATCCTAACCATGTAATTAGGATCAAACTAAATTCCAACACAAACCCCCTGCCTTGTACATTAATTCAGTATAAGCCTGTGCTCCCCAGCATGGTGGTGAAAAATTTCTTTAATGGCTTTATCCCTGTCTGTTCTATTCTGGTCTGCAGAGAGAAAATCAGTGGCCAAAAATCAGAGATTTCACTCGTGGCCCCAGCTCTATCACAAATAACCCAGTGAGGAATCAGTAAAGATCAGACCAAGGATGACTCAGTAAAATCCATTGTCCATGGGAGAGACATCAGAATAGGTCCAAACAAGAGTGACATTTGTTTAGAAGGAGCATGGGTCTATAAAATGTTATCTCTGGAGCTAAGCACAAAAAGATAAGATCTTGAAATAATGGTTAAATTGATGTAATCTACTGTGAAAGGTTCGAATCCCATCATCCAAAGCGAAGTTAAATCAGGCATGATGGGAATAATGCTATCTCTGCGGGTCCCATCTAGACAAACACAACCACCTAAAAAATCATTAGGGCCCAAGCCAATTCTCGACCAGAGATAATCCCTAAAATCATGGGGACAGCAGCAATGCTGTTTCTCCACTCACCATTCAGCAAATTAATAAATGTCAGAAGGTTGTGCATACTGCCCATGGAGTTAAATTTCACATCCCTGTTAAATTCAGGTTAATAAGGTAACTGATAGCATTCTGATTTAGCTTAAAAGAAGAGAGATTAAATTATTTTCCCTGGACAAACTACAGAATGCAAATAATATGATTTTGAAGATACAAAGAAAGAATGATACAAGGGTAAATCCTAGTTAACATAAGAAAAACAACATTAGTAATAGAAAATAATTTAACATTTTCACCTCACCAAACTCTCCATCTTGACTTTCTCCTTCCCTCTGACTCAAGTGCTTTTCAGAGTTACACACTTAACAGAATCACTCAATTGTCAAAATTGTTAGTACTGCATTCGTTATCCAGATTAACTACTGATCTTGATGAACTTTGTTTTGTGATTCTTTCAATCAGTTAACTGTGGAGTGGAAATCAAAATCACAAAACTAAAAATGTCAGAGAGAGTTGTCTATTTTCATCAAGAATATTTGCATAAAATTATCTATCATTTGAAATAAAAGCCTATTTTTTACACAAAAATTTTAAAATTTATTTAAAAAACCCAGCATCTTAGAGTGATACAAAATGATTTCTAAAGTTACCATCAATATTAGTAAAATAAATCAATAAAAATAATAAAAAGAAGTGTCAGCGATATTTGCACAGAAAATGAAATAAAGTTTAGAGAATACTTTTAGGTTTAAGATGAAGGTTTAAGGTTTAAGGTTTAAGATGAAGTGTAGGAGACACTGTTGGGAAGACACAGGTCTCTGGTACCTTCCCTTGTTTCTTAGTCCCTTCCCTCCATGGAAGACACCCAAAATTGTCTTCTAATAACCAAGATTAGACAAATTATAATACATGTTTTATACTTGTTTGTTTTGAAAACAAAGAGGCCAACAAAGATAAGAATACATACTTATCAGCCATATGTGTGTGGGTTTATTTGTGGACTACCTATTCTGTTCCACTGATCTATGTGTCTGTTTTTGTGCCAGTACAATACTCTTTTGATGACTTTAGCTTTGTAGTATAGTTTGAAGTCAGGAGGCAAGATTCCTCTGGCTTTGTTCTTTTTTCTAAAGATAGTTTTGGCTATTCAGGGTCTTTTGTGGTTCCATACAAATTTTAGGATTATTTGTTCTAGTTCTGTGAAAAATGCCATGGGTATTATGATAGAAATTGCATTAAATCTGTAAATTGCTTTGAGTGGTAGGGACATTTTTAAAATATTAATTCTTCCAATCCACGAACACAGGATATTTTTCCATTTATTTGTATCATTTTCAATTTCCTTCATCAATGTCTTACAGTTTTTAGGGTATAGATCTTTCACCTCCTTGGTTAAATCTATTCCTAGGTATTTTATTCCTTTTGGTGCTGTTGTAAATGGAATTTTTTTTGGCTTCTTCTTTCTGATAGTTTATTGTTAGTATATAGAAAGCTACATATTTCTGTACATTAATCTTATATCCTGCAACTTTACTGAATTGATTTATTAGTTTTAATAGTTTACAGGTGGAGACTTTAGGGTTTTCTGTATACAGTATCATGTCATCTGCAAATTGTGACAGTTAATTTATGACAAAAGAGGCAAGAATATACAGTGGGGAAAAGACAGTCTCTTCAAAAAGTGGTGCTGGGAAAACTGGACAGCTACACGTAAGAGAATGAAACTAGAATATTTTCTCACACAATATACAAAAACAAATTCAGAATGGATTAAAGACCCAAATGTAAGATGGAAAACCATAAAACTCCTAGGAGAAAACATAGACAGTACATTCTTTGACATTGGTCTTAGCAATATTTGTTTTGGATCTGTCTCCTCAGGCAGGGGAAACAAAAGCAAAAATAAACAAATGAGACCTAATCAAGCTTAAAAGCTTTTGCACGGTGAAGGAAACTGTCAACAAAATTAAAAGACAACCTAATGAATGGGAAAAGATATTTTCATATGATATGTCTGATAAAGGATTACTATCCAAAATATATAAAGATCTCATACAACTCAATACCAAAAAAACAAACAACCTGATTAAAAAAATGGGCTGAAGACTTGGAGAGAGGCATTCTTCTAAAGAAGACATACAGATGGCCAGCACACACATGAAAAGATGCTCAGCATCACTAATCATCAGGGAAATGCAAATCAAAACCACAATGAGAGATCGCCTCACACCTGTCAGAATGGCTGTCATCAAAAAGACAACAAATAACAAGTGTTGATGAGGATGTGGAGAAAAGGGAACCCTAGTACGCTGTTGGTGGGAATGTAAATTGGTGCAGCCATTATGGAGAACAGTATGGAGGTTCCTCGAAAACTTTTTTAAATACAGGTATTATATGATCCAGCAATTCCACTCCTTGATATTTATCCAAAGAAAATGAAATACTAATTAGAAAAGATACATGCATCCCAATGTTCATAGAAGCATTATTTACAATAGCCAAGGTATATAAGCACCTAAGTGTCCATAAACAGATGAATGGATAAAGAAGATGTAGTTTATATATGCAATGGAATATTATTACTCAGCCATAAAAAGAATGAAATTTTACCATTTGCAATAACATGGATGGACCTGGAGGGTATTATGCTTAGTGAAATAAGTTGGACAGATAAAGACAAATACTGTATGTTTTCACTTATATGTGGAATCTAAAAAATAAAACGAATGAATATAATAAAACAGAAACAGACTCACAAATATAGAGAACAAACTCGGGGTTACCAGTAGGGAGAGGTGTGGGGGAGGGGCAAGATAGAGAGAAGGTGTTAAGATGTACAAACTATTATGTATCAAATAGGTTACAAGGATATATTGCACAGCACAGGAGACGTAGTCAATATTTATAATAACTTTAAATGGAGTATAATCTATAAAAATATCAAATCACCATGTGGTACACCTAAAACTAATATAAAATTGTAAGTCATCTATATTCCAGTTAGAAATAATAATAATAAGATAAAGCAGGAGGTGAGAAGAATACTCATTTATCTCTTGCTCCCATCTCAATCCAGAGTAAAAGTTTAACCATCTTTCTTGACACGGTGTCCAGCAATCAGGTGCTTTTCGGCCTCTGAGCTCCACTGAGAATTGCTTCAAAGGCAGAAATGTGCTGCTCAGTGCCTTCTTGGTGATATGGATTAAAAGAGCAAGGTTTTAGGAGATTGACATCTGATGAACCATTTCTCGTGTAAACTGCCCCACGCCCATCAGGGAAATGGACAGAACAAATCCTGAGGACCGCTTTTATGGGAAACAGGATGCCCTGAATTACTTCTGAAGCGTCCCCACTCACGTACCAGGGAGGCAAGACTTCCCCCAAGCCTAATTTGCATAGCAAAGATGTTTGTCACTTAAGCCTGCTCCCCACAGACCACCCCACTCCTAGAGAACAAAGACCAAAGACATTTTGGCTTCAGTCCTGACCACCCTGCACCCCACTTCCTTTCACGAATACGTTACCCTCGCACTGCGTAACCAATGCCTCTCCGGTTCACAGTACAAACTCTCCCAGGCACCGCAAAACCCATCACCTCCCCTGACTCTCATTTCAAGAGATGCCAGAAGTCCAGCTTTTCTCGGCTTACTTTAACTGCAGCAGATGTGCAGCATCGGTAGGTCGAAAGAGCCAAAGTTGGCTTCTGTAAGCTACCAGCTGACACATCCAGTCCTTCCCCGGAAAACGAAGAGGATGAAGGAAATGAACCCATCTTGAAAGTCAGCCCTGGTGGCTGCCTCTCCATCATTGCACACACAGTGAGTTCTGAGATATGACCATCGCCTCTAAGACAGGATGTCTGTGGGAGTCAGGAGACAGCCTCTGGGTGGAAATGAGAAGTGTTTCAAGACCAGCCTCATCGGAGTTGTCCTGCAGTGACCTCACACGGACCCAAAACATCGGCTTCCCCGACTCCAGAACAGATGTCCCTTCGACAGCCACACCTGTCGAATCACCATCCTCCCCCTTAACACCCCTCCACACCCCAGAACCACACAAAAACGCTGCCTCTGTCTGCTCAGCCTCTGTCGCATTTCGTACTGCTCCTGATATTTTAAATATTCAGTTTGCAGTACACACGTGTCATTGTTTAATTCTCCATTAAACAGTGAAAAGGCAAGAGCATTCTTTTTCTTCCATAGCACCTGGTGCTGTGCTCTGCTCCAGTAGGAACTCAAGAACTGAATAGAGACAAAATGCCCTGCCACCATTACCAACATGCTGCTAAGATTAATATTTATGTCTATCATTCTAAAATATTTGAAAGCCTCAAAAAGAAATATTCTAATAGATCTCAGTGAAAGAATTTAGCTGGAATTTGAGCATGTACGCTTTTTTTTAAGAAAAGATTATTTTGACCAAAAACCTAGTACTTAAGGCTTTCCTTAAGTAGGTCACTGGATGTAAGCAGAAATACATGATGTAATATGATAAGGCAACATTTAAATTATTAATAGCAGTTAATCATGGTAGAACAGAGTGATTGTCTTTTTTTGCCACTGAAATGTACATGCCCTCCCTCAGAAGGTGGTTATGTAATGTGTCACTGAAATCCTACCTGCCCCACTGAAAAAACTGTCTTTAATGGTACAGAGGCCGCTCAGCAACCTGAAGTATTATAAATTTATCCTTCTGTCTCATCCTAAGAATTGCCCAGTCATTTTCACCAGGCTTTCGTTCCTGTAGCCCAGCATTACAGATAAGAACAGCCAGCAAGCAGGCCCAGCAGCAGGAAGCAGATCCTGGAAATTCAAGTTAGAGAATGACACATCAACCCTCCATATCCTGGCTGGCCGCAGTTATCAGAATCACTGAGGTGCCAAAATAGTTTGTTTTGCATTCATTGCCCAGATTAACTAGTGATGTTGACAGACTTTGGTTTGTGATCCTTTAGTTAACTAAAGTGATGAAAAATCAAAATCACAAATGAAAAATGTCAGAGTTGCCTGTTTTCTTCCAAAACAAAGAGCTGTAGGCAATTCAGCAGCAAGTGATTCCAATGAGTGCCAGAATCATGCAGATTGGCTTCTGATGTCCTAGCCTCTCCCACCGGGGTGTCCCACAC
Source organism: Kogia breviceps (assembly GCF_026419965.1). Taxonomy (NCBI): domain Eukaryota; kingdom Metazoa; phylum Chordata; class Mammalia; order Artiodactyla; family Physeteridae; genus Kogia; species Kogia breviceps. The sequence goes on along the minus strand of NC_081321.1, from coordinate 37,132,260 downwards.
ACACTTCTTCTGCCCAAGGGTGAGCATCACGGTGCCTCCACGTCTGCCTGGAGGTGACATGTGGCGGGGTTAAAAGGGCACTAGATCTACATTCAGATCTCTTTCCAGCAAGACTGACTGTATATGGATGTTGACAAGAAGAAAGTTTCTTAAATATTTTATTTATTTTTTTAAATTAAGGAATGCAGGAACTTCCCTGGTGGCGCAGTGGTTAAGAATCTGCCTGCCAATGCAGGGGACAAGGGTTCGAGTCCTGGTCCAGGAAGATCCCACATGCCACGGAGCAGCTAAGCCCGTGCGCCACAACTACTGAGCCTGTGCTCTAGAGCCCGCGAGCCACAACTACTGAAGCCCGCGTGCCTAGAGACAGTGCTCCACAAGGGAAGCCACCACAACGAAAAGGAGGCCCCGCTCACCACAAGTAGAGAAAGCCCACACACGGCAACGAAGACCCAACGCAGCCAAAAATAAATAAATAAAGTTTTAAAAAGAAAGGAATGCATGAATACATGCTCATTTTAGGCAACTCAAACAATACAGAACAAGGTAAGAAAAAGGGTTGGTCCTCCTTCACTCCCAGCAATTCCACTCTCCTCTCCAGAGATATTCCCAATGGAAATTTTGGTGCATGTTCATTCAGATCTTTTTCCTGTGTGTGTATATAGACACATGTATATAACCATCACATATATATATGTATGCATATATACTCACACACGTATATATCCATAATATATGATCAAAACCTATCTAGCCCACTTGGGGTGTGGAGGTGGGCAGGCCTGGACTGCCTCTTAGAAAAGAGTACATAAGGCACAGGCAGCTGGGGCAGATCAGGCAAACATACTGTGAGGGCCAAAGAAATGAGTGACGAGCAGGAGGCATCAGAGCATGGGGTGAATGAGTGTGTTATCAAGAGGGATGCGTAAAGTTGAGATCCCAGCAGATTCAGGTGATTGTTTTCTGTCTACTGGGTGGGAGGGGCCTGGGCGCCAAGTATAAGCAGGGTCAGAAGGGGTAGCTCCATCTCGTACCATCAGAAGGCAGCTCCTGGATAAGAGGGTCAAAAGGTACAAACTTCCACTGATAAAATAGTTATACAAACTACTATGTATAAAATAAGCTACAAGGATATTTTGTATAATACAGGGAATATAGCCAATATTTTATAAGTATAAATGAAGTATAACCTTTAAAAATTGTGAATCACTATATTGTACACCTGTAACTTATTTAATATTGTACATCAACTATACTTCGGTTTAAATAAAAGAAAACATAGTCATGGGGGTGTAATGTACAACGTGGTGACTCTCTCTACATATATATATATGTATTGCATATTTGAAAGTTGCTAGAGAATAGATCTTAAAAGTTCTCATCACAAAAAAAGATTTGTAACTATGTGTGGTGACATGTGTTAACTAGACTTGTGGTGATCATTGTGCAATACATACAAATAGCAATCATTATGTTTTACACCTGAAACTAACATAATCTTTCCTGTCAATTATATCTCAGTTTTTTTAAAGGCAGAACCTGGCCTCAGAGGCAGCATGGGAGCTTCCCACGGAGGGAGTCTGGAATCCTGCAGTGCTGGAGCTGGAAGGGTTTGGGGAATATCTAGTCCTGTAACTCTCAGACTCTTAATAAGGATCAGAATCCCCTGGGCACTTGGTCAAATGCAAGTATCTGGGCCTCGGCCATAGAAATTCTAAATTCTGATTCTGCAGGCCTGGGGATTTGGGCCAATCTCTTGACTATACAGATGAAGGAAAGATCCAGGCAGCACACAGCCCCCGGGAGGGTCAGAGCCGGAGCACGGACACAGCGAGGGAGCCGAGAGCTGTTCAGCAGGAGGGTCTGGGGTGCAGCAGGAAGCTGGGAATGCTGCGTCTCCTTCAGTGAGCGGCCGCAGAGCACACACCGGCGCAGAGGTCCTCCACATCTGGACCCCAGACCACATCATCAGCATCACCCTGGAACTTGTTAGATAAGCAGTTTCTTGGACCCCACCCCAGATCTATTGATGACAAACTCTGGAAGTGAGAACCAGCAATCTGTTTTAGCAAATCTTCCAGGAGATTCTGATGCTACCCAGCGTTTGGGACCCCTACAACAGGAGGTAACCAGGTAACCATCTATATACATTGCCTTTTGGAAAAGTTCAACTTGCTTCTGGATATGGTGTACCTAGTGTTCCAGAAACTCACTGGAAACCTCATTGCCAATACACTGTCAAGGTTATACTCAGGAGAACTTGACAAATGACTCTACTTTCCTATCCAGAGCAACTGATCAGTTCCAACAATTTCCAGAAATCCATTATGTACTGGAAACTGATGATGCGAAGTGTCAACACCAGCTGAGCTGCCTCCCATGGGAGCTGCTGAGAGACACATTTGCCATCATCATCACAATAACCATCACCATCATCGTCGTCATTGCCAACATTTACATAACGCTTACTATATACGGGACACTGTTACTAGGACTTTATAAATATTTATCCGCTTAACCTTCCCCCCCACACACAAATTGATCTGCCAAAAATCCCACTCCACCTAAGGGTCAGAGTAGGGTTTTGGACCCAAGCAGATGGCCTCCTGAGCCTCCACTTCTGAACTCTGTGCAAGAGAGGCAGCCTAGGTAGTGCTTAAGAGTACTCAATCTGGAGCCAGGTCACTGAATTTGTATTTGGCTCTACTGCTTACTCGCAGCAATCATCTACGAACTGGTCTCCTGATCTCTAGTCTCACCCTTTCCTGGAAATCCATCCTAGAATAATTATCTTTCATATGCAAATGTACTTTTGTCACCATCCTCCAAATCCTCCCATTTTCTCCTCCCATAAGAAAAAATCTAAGCATAGGACGCTATTCACAAAGAAGTTTCCGCTTACTCATCCTGCTTTATCTTCTACCATTCTTCCCAGCGCACTGAGCCACACCATCCGGTTTACCACTCCTTGATTATGCCAGCCTATACTTTTTTTTTTTTTTTAATTTATTTATTTATTTCTGGCTGTGTTGGGTCTTCGTTTCTGTGCGAGGGCTTTCTCCAGTTGCGGAGAGCGGGGGCCTCTCTTCATCACGGTGCACAGGCCTCTCACTTTCACAGCCTCTCCCGTTGTGGAGCACAGGCTCCAGACACACAGGCTCAGTAGTTGTGGCTCACGGGCTTAGTTGCTCCGCGGCACGTGGGACCTTCCCAGACCAGGGCTCGAACCGTGTCCCCTGCATTGGCAGGCAGATTTTTAACCACTGCACCACCAGAGAAGCCTCAGCCTATATTTTCTTGACTGGAATTTCCTACCTTCCAGCCCTCCACTCGGGAAATTCCTACAAACTTTTAGTTTGGGCTAAACCACTGCTTCCTTTAGGAAGTCTTCCTTGGGTTTGCCACTATTCAACCTTAAGGCATCATTTTTGTTTCTGCTTCCATTGGCCAAATCCCCATTATGGTGGTTAGTATATTGTGTTGGAATTGCCAGCCTGTGACTCTGGTAGTCTATGAACTTTTGGGAGCTGAAACTGCCGTTTCATCATTTTGTAGTAGTCCCAATGCACATCATAGATGCCAATAAATATTGGTTAAATGAATGGATGGAGTGCCTAGGAGACAGGTGAGCCCTTTTCTTTAGGGAAGGCAAGGGACAAAATTCAAGAGTAACTAGAGAGGGGACTGAGATAAGGGGACTGGACTAGTTGGTGTGAGATAAGACTCTAAGAATCCAGTGTATAAACAATGCAGCAATCCAAAGCACAGGGCTGAACTGAATATGCATCATTTCCTGGCATGACATTATTAAGATATCTTCAACTGGGCATCCAGTCTTAGGAATCACTTAGTGGAAAATGTCTCTACGTATCCAAAAATTTCTTGGTACTCTGTACAATACAAGTTTTTGAAAGTCTCAGTAGGATTCTTTCCTCATTGAAAAGAGGTCTCTTGAAAGGGGTTCTCCTGGTGGAGATTTAGCTCACAGCTGCATGGAGAGGACCCACCTTGAGAACGACCACTCACAAAAGCCACATGGCAGAAGAAGTAGAGGCAATGGCTGGAGTGAAAGATGGGAAACTGATCTGAATACATAAAAAGCCCAGACTTAAGATTTCAACCACCAAACATATGAGTCGTAACAAACTAAAAGAAGACTTTTTCTTAAACCTAAATTTTCCTTATGTTAAGAATAAACTCGGCTTCCCTGGTGGCGCAGTGGTTGAGAATCCGCCTGCCGATGCAGGGGACACGGGTTCGTGCCCCGGTCTGGGAAGATTCCACATGCCGCGGAGCGGCTGGGCCCGTGAGCCATGGCTGCTGAGCCTGCGTGTCCGGAGCTTGTGCTCTGCAATGGGAGAGGCCACAACAGTGAGAGGCCCGCGTACCACAAAAAATAAATAAATAAATAAAAGAATAAACTGAAAGTACCAGTGATGTATCTAAAGTTTCTTTACGGTGGCTTGCTTAGTTTAATGGTATGTCTAATAATGCTTGCCTTATGGTTACTTGAGTTCAGCCTGTTTGTCTAATATACTAATATGTCACTAATACACATTGCAAAATAAATTGTCATAATATATGTGATATCATAACATATACAATATATCCACACATAAAATATATACAAATCTATACATATACATATATGTACACACACACATATCAGGAAAGAGTAAAACGACAAACTGAAAAAACAAACCTTAATGGCATACTCCTCTAATAAAGATCTTCCTTATTAAAAAGTGTCTGTAATCTTTGAAAAGTAACAGCTATCTCAAAATGTTTCTGGAGTGAATGTTTCTCCCACAGAATGGAAGAAAATATTTGTAAATGAAGTGACCGACAAGGGATTAATCTCCAAAATATACAAACAGCTCATGTAGCTCAATATCAAAAAACAAACAACCCAATCAAAAAATGGGCAGAAGACCTAAATAAACATTTCTCCAAAGAAGACATACAGATGGCCAAGAGGGCCATGAAAAGATGCTCAACAGCACTAATTATTAAAGAAATGCAAATCTAAGCTACAATGAGGTATCATCTCACACAGGTCAGAATGGCCATCATCAAAAAATCTACAAACAATAAATTCTGGAGAGGGTGTGGAGAAAAGGGAACCTTCCTACACTGTTGGTGGGAATGTAAATTTGTACAACCACTATGGACAACAGCATGGAGATTCCTTTAAAATCTAAAAATAGAACTACCATACAATCCAGCAATCCCATTCCTGGGCATATATCTAGAGAAAACCATAATTCAAAAAGACACATGCACCCTAATGTTCATTGCAGCCCTGTTTACAAATGCCAGGATATGGAAGCAACCTAAATGTCCATCGACAGATGATTGGATAAAGATGTGGTACATATATACAATGGAATATTACTCAGCCATAAGAAACAATGAAATAATGCCATCTGCAGCAACATAGATGGAACTAGAGATTGTCATACTGAGTGAAGTAAAGTCAGATAGAGAAAGACAGATAATATATGATATTGCTTATATGTAGAATCCAAAATACTGGTACAAATGAACTGATTTACAAAACAGAAATAGAGTCACAGATGTAGAAAACAGACTTATGGTTACCAAGGGGGAGGGGGGAGGGATAAATTGGGAGATCGGGATTGACATATACACGCTACTATATGTAAAATAGATAACTAATAAGGACCTCCTGTATAGCACAGGGAACTCTACTCAATATTCTGTAATGACCTATATGGGAAAAGAATCTAGAAAAGAGTGGATATATGTATATGTATAACTGAGTCACTTTGGTGTACAGCAGAAGCTAACACACATTGTAAATCAGCTATACTCTGATAAAAATTAATTTGAAAAAAAAGGGAAAGTAACAGCCAGATCAAAACTGTTTCTGGAGTGAAATTCTCCAGATTTTTGCATCCAATTACTGTTTAAAGTTTGCCAGATGATCATGGAGAAAATCATTCCCAAGGGAATGATTTAGGCCCTTCGTATACATTGCTGGACTCTAAATGAGGCTAATTATTAAAATGGAGCAAGCCATAAATTAAAATGTAAGGTGAAACCTTATATCCTTACATTTTTGTAAGCACCAGTGGTATCAAGTAACATGTTGAACCCCTGCTCTCTGGGGTGCTTTTCAGGATGCACGGCCCCATCCCTTCCTGGGCTTGCTCTTTGTTTGGTTAGACATACATATACATACTTGCAAACACATGATTAAATTAAGAAGACAGCCTATCCTAAGCGCTACATAATTGGTAAAAACCCAAAACAATGCCTCAAGAAGCCGGATTTGGAAGATACCAAGTATTGAATGGGGAAGGCTCTGTGGAAGAAGTAAAGAGGCAGAAAGTGAGGTCTTGAAGGAAGTACAATTTGGAAGGGAGAGGAGCATGACAGGAAAAGAATATGTGGGGAGGAAAGGCACACAGACCAACTTATGTACTCAGAGACTTTGCATGTGCTGTTCCCTCCGCCTGGAATGCTTCCCCTTCGATGTGTGAATGGTTCATCCCTTACTTCTTCAGGTCTTTACTCAAAACCCACCTTCAATGGGGCCTCCCCTGGCTACCTTATATAAACTTTCAACCCTTGCCACCCACTAAAGTTACATATTACCTTTTTCCACTTTAGATTTTCTCTTTGGTACTTATCACTATATAATCTACCTTGTATTTTAACTATTAATCTTGTTCATTTTTTCTTCCACTAGAATGTAAATTCCACAAAGCAGGGAATTTTGACTGTTTGGTTTGCTACTGGATTCCCAGCACCTAGAACAGTGTCTGGCACAGAGTAAGTACTCAGTAAACATTTGTTGAATAAATAAATAAGTTGTATAGAGGTAAAAGGGTAGATGAACAGGCTATTATTAAAATATCAAATTGACAGAAATAGAACTTTTACATGAGGGAATCAGGTTCATGAATTTGGGCAGACAGTTTGGAGACAAATGGGGAGAACCTGGAAGTCTGCCAAGGACTCATAAATACAAGGCTCCTGGGAGAATCTGAGGGGTCATCTGGTCCACCTTTCTCATTTCTAGGCAGCCCCACGCCTAAGTCATCCTGGACAAAACAAGCTATTCAGCTTTCTATTTACACAAGTTCCATTGCATGTTTCTCAGAGGCAGAGGCAAACATCACAGAGCTCAAATTTTACAGCCTGGTGGCTCCATTTTCAACCTCAGAGGAGGAAATTTACATCTTTGCAGAGCTGAGCTGCTGAATTCCTTCTCAGTGCTTCAGATGATTGAGCCTGGATATCACTTTCATTCACTCTACTGGAAAAACTGGAGAGGAAATTGTGGTCTAGTTGAATATGAATTTTTTTTTCTTCTAAAGTCAGAGAAGCAGCTCCCTGAAACTTACAAGGGGCCTCTGGTTTGTTGGCACTCACCACTGTGGTTGTGCTTCCCAGCAGAGAACATTCTAAGCAGCTGAAGCCATGGATGACAAGCATTCATTACCTGTTTGAGCACCAGAGTCAGGGTCCTAAACTCCACCTGCATTCATTTCCAACACTCTCACCTGTCTACATGGAAAGAGGAGGTAATGCCGCAATGTATACAATGGAATATTACTCAGCCATAAAAAGAAACGAAATTGAGTTATTTGTAGTGAGGTGGATGGACCTAGAGACTGTCATACAGAGTGAAGTTAGAAAGAGAAAAACAAATACTGTATGCTAACACATATACATGGAATCTAAAAAAAAAAAGAAAATGGTTTTGAAGAACCTAGGGACAGGACAGGAATAAAGACACAGACCTACTAGAGAATGGACTTGAGGATATGGGGAGGGGGGAGGATAAGCTGGGATGAAGTGAGAGAGTGGCATGGACATATATACACTACCAAATGTAAGCAGCTGCATAGCACAGGGAGATCAGCTCTGTGCTTTGTGACCACCTAGAGGGGTGGGGTAGGGAGGGTGGGAGGGAGAAGCAAGGGGGAGGAGATATGGGGATATATGTCTATGTATAGCTGATTCACTTTGTTATACAACAGAAACTAACACACCATTGTAAAGCAATACTCCACTAAAGATGTTTTTTTTTTTTTTTTTTTTTGCGGTACGCGGGCCTCTCACTGTTGTGGCCTCTCCCGTTGCAGAGCACAGGCTCCAGACACGCAGGCTCAGCGGCCACGGCTCACGGGCCCAGCCGCTCCGCAGCACGCGGGATCCTCCCAGACCGGGGCACGAACCCGTGTCCCCTGCATCGGCAGGCGGATTCTCAACCACTGCGCCACCAGGGAGCCCAAAAGATGTTTTTTTAAAAAAAAAGAATAGTGGGACGTGAACAAAAAAAAAGAAGATATGAGACATGATGTACATCAAATGTTCTGTATGGAGGGGAACTGGATTTCTAGCTTGCTGCCACTCCACACTGAACGCCACTTGCATATAGGGCATTCATGGGTGCAGGTGTACACTGGCAAAATAAGTCCCAACCTGCTCCCCAACAGGGAGCATGCAATCTAAAAAAGAAAGGTAGAACAAAAGGAAATGACATGAGAAAGAAGTGGTAGAGCAGAAACCGGGAGACATCGTCACTACAATCGCACAAAGTACGCATTCAGTAGCTACTTGATGAGTTCAATTATTTTCTGAAAGCTTCATTTGTTTTAAGGAACATTTACTCCTGTTTAGCTGGTTTAAATGAGTCTTAACATAACTGACAATAAGCTATTTCACCAACTAGCAAAAACAAACTCCTGGCGTCATGCCCTGATGGATGAGACGAAAAAACAGCATTCCTAATTAACATTTGAAATTCCTGAGTGAAATATTGAACAAATTGTAATAAAAACCATTAAAAGAATTCAAATACTCACAATCAATTTAACTATTTTCTTGACCCCCTCTTTTAAATCAGGAGGTAATACCTCTCCATTTTTAAAAGTATTTTTTCTTGCATTTCTCACTCTGTACCCAATATGCAATACTTGCTTTTCTGATATAAACATTATATAGTTCATACTGACTTTAGATCAGGAAAGTAATAGATAATATTCACCAATTTGGCAAAAAAACAAAACAAAACAAAAATGAAAACATTCATGGAGGTAAAATAGACAGTATAACACACTCATCATGCATCTGTTTTATTTGGAGCTTAGCAACGGGCATATGTTTTCTTGTAATGCTTTGTGGGTGAGGGTACTTATCATCAACTATTCACTTCCAACAACTACTTCCATTTTTCAAATTAGGCTTGTTAATAAGTGTGGTGGTATATATATATGTTACTTACAATGCATTTTCCTATTTTGAAGAAGTGACTTGTATCTCTTTGGAATTTGAAGTACTGATTTGAAACAAATAAAGATTTAACTCTCATTTTACTTTCCTCCTTAGATGTATTTTTATTCTTCAGTTTGCCATTATACTTTGCACAGTCAAAAGTTACAGATTTTCTGACATCTTAATGCTCTTGAAAATTGTCCTAATTTCCACAGGACCCATAATTTCAAATTTGATTGTGTTAAGACCTTTCTGGAGGGGGAAGGAAGAAAATGAATATTCATCAAACACCTTCTCTGTGCCTTCTTCTTTGTGTCTCGGGTGTTTTATATGTCAATTCATTTCATTGTAAGTAATATTATCCTTATTTTACCTCTGAGGAAACTGAGACTTAGTAACTGGTCCATGGTCACACTGCTAGAAATAGCAGAGCCAGAATTGAATCCAGGTCTGTTGAATTCCAAGGCATGGGCTCTTGTCCACATTGTAGGGAGACAGGATTTTGCAACAACTGGATGGAGCCTCAGAGATCACTTAATCCAACAGGGCAAACCCTCCCTCCCTCTCCATCTGCCTTCACCTCTGCCAAATACACACATTTCACAGACAAGAACATTGAAATTCAGATAATTTAATGCTTTGCCAAGCCACAAGTTATGCAAGTGGTGAATGTACTCGTACAAAGTGATATTTAACAGTTTTAGAGATGCAAAATTATTGATTTTTATATCCTCCCCAAACCCATCTTTTTTAAAGTCAATTTTATTGAGATATAATTCATATTCAGGAGACTTCATCCATTTAAGGTATACAAATTGATAAGCTTTGAAAGATGTATACACTTTCAAAACCATCCCAGCAATCAAGATACAGAACATTTCCACCGGCCCCCAAAGGTTCCTTGTGTTCCCTTGCCGTCGGCTGTTCTTCCCTGGACCCATAGCCCAAGGCAAAACTGATCTGCTTTGATCACTACTGATTAGTTTCCATTTCCTAGGATCGTATGCAATTGGATTCATACAGTGTGTACCCCTTGGTGTCTGGATTCTTTCCCTTAGCATAATGATTTTGAGATTCATCCATTTTGTTTTGTGTATTTCGTGTAGCTTGCTCCTTTGTGTCGCTGAATTATACTCCATGGTATGGATGTGCCACATTTTGTTTCTCTGTTACATGTTGATAGACATTTGGGTTATTTCCAGTTCTTACAGCTATTGTGAATAGAGTTGCTGTGAACACATGTGTACAAACATTTATGCTGTCATCTGTTTGTTTTTCTTGGGTAGCCACAGTGGGATGCCTAGACCATATGTTATGCGCGTGTTTCACTTTTTAAGAAACTGACAGTCTTCCAAAGTGGTTATACTATTTCACATTCCTACCAGCAATGTTATGTCCCAGTGTCTTCACACCCTTGCAAACATTTAGGCAAAATGTCCAGTCTTTTTAATTTTACCCTTGGTGTATACTGGTGTTCACTCGCATTTCCCTGATGACCAGTGATGTTAAACATCCTTTCATGTGCTTATTAGACATTATAATATCCTCTTTTATAAGGTGTCTGTTGAATTCTTTTACTTATATTTTATAGAGTTGTTTGCTTACTATAGAGTTTGTGTTCTCTGTATATTCTGTACACAAATTCTGCGTAAGCTGCATGTTGTGGTAGTTTTAAAGCTAGTCCAAAAATTCTTGGACACTCCTCCTGTCAAGAGATGGAGCTTAGTTCAACTTCCCTTGAGGGTGGGCTGCATGTAGGGACTCACTTTTAGCAAATAGAATATGACAGAGTTATATGAGATATCACTTTGGAAAGCAGGTCATAAAAAGACTGTAGCTGTTGTTTTGGTGTGCTCTCTCCCTCTCTCTCGAGCTACGCGTTCTAGGAGAAGCCAAGTCTGTGTCCTGAGGACTGATAAACAGCCTATGGAGGGTCTCACGTGACTAGAAACCGAGAAGTCTTGGTGGATCGTCTGCCAACAGCCATATAAGTAGGTTTGGAAGTGAACCTTTCTCCAGTCAAGTCTGGAGATGACTGTAACCCCAGCCAACAGCTTAACTGCACCCTCCTAGATTCTCGGCCACAGGAAACTGATAATAAATGCTTGTTCTTTAAAGATGCTAAGTTTTGGAGTAATTAGTTATGCTACAGTAGATAACTAACGTATGTGCAAAAACTTTTCTCCCATTCTATGGCTTGCCTTTACATTTTCCTCAGAGTGTCTTCTGAAGAGCAAAAGCTTTTAATTTTGATAGCCTGATTTAATATTTTTTCTTAATAGTTCATGATTTTCATGTCTATGTAAGAACTCTGCCTACCTCAAGGACATAAAGATTTTTTTTCCTATATTTTCTTCTAGAATTTAGATTTGTAATCCATTTGACATATGGTGTGAGGTAAGAATCAAGGTTCATTTTTTTTTCTTACAAATCTACAATCTCTCCATCACCATTCATTGAAAAGAAATTTTTTCTCATTGAATTGCTATTTTTGTTCAAAAAAATCAACAGATCATAAATACATGGGCCTATTTCTGAACTTTTCTGTTTCATTGATCTATATGTCCACCTTTTCACTAATACCACACTGTCTTCATTACTGTAACTTTATTAGGTCTTGAAATTTGGTAGTATGGGACCTCCAACTTTCTTCTTCATTTTTAAAATGGCTTCGGTCATTCTAGATCATTTGCATTTTCATATACATTTTAGAATCAGGTTCTCAATTTCTACCAATACAGGTTGCTGAGATTTTGATTAAGAATGTATTAAATCGGGCTTCCCTGGTGGCGCAGTGGTTGAGAGTCCGCCTGCCGATGCAGGGGACACGGGTTCGTGCCCTGGTCCGGGAAGATCCCACATGCCGCGGAGCACCTAAGCCCGTGAGCCATGGCCGCTGGGCCTGCGCGTCCGGAGCCTGTGCTCCGCAACGGGAGAGGCCACGGCAGTGAGAGGCCCGCATACCACAAAAAAAAAAAAAAAAAAAAAAAAAGAATGTATTAAATCTATAGATAAATTTAGGGAGAATTGAGCTCTTAAAAATATTGTCTTGGCTGTGAATTTTTTACAATATCAGTGAGTCTGAAGGGTATATTACTGATAAGAAAATCAGAATTACAGGACATTTCCTGCCTTTTTCTGAATTTAGTTTTGCTAGCTTAAATTCAAGTCTCAACTACAAGACTTGGCTATGCCTCAGTTTCCTAATCTATAAAGCAGAAAAGGATACTTATCTCTGACCATTGCAACTGGAGGTATACAGGTATAGAGTAAGAAAGTGGAATTCAAGAAGTGTAGTCTTATTTGACTCTAAGAATTTGGGGAGGATAAATGTTTTCCTAGAATAATTTTGGAAAAGAATTCTTTAAGAATGTATCTTAACTAGAAAGTAGATTTGTTTTGTTTTGATTTCATTTTCTGGTGACCTGCAAATGAGTTACACAAGCAACTAATAATTTGTACAAATCTGATAAGGCATTGTTTTATTCATTCATTCAACAAATATTTACTGTGTCCCAAGCCTGAATTGAATTAGGCACTGGGTACAGAGTGTGTGTGTGTGTGTGTGTGTGTGTGTGTGTGTGTGTGTGTGTGTGTGTGTGTGTGTGTGTGTTTATTCTTGGTGCACATAAATGTACCTATAATTGTGTATGTGTTTATCTGTGTCTGTATGTATGTTTAGATGAAAACTACCATAATTGCTCTTGTCCTTCCTGCATCTTTTGAGCTAAGATAGAAACTTTGTATCATGGATTATTTCAACGAGTTCTCAGTTTATTTTGTCTCTGAAATTGTTGCAAAAATATAAGTTCTCTGGCCCTTGCTCTGAAGTGTGAAGAAGGAGAAGATGGAAACTGAGGTAAGAGGTAATGACAGAGTAATGACCTTGCTCTATGACAGAGCTGAGGCTAAAGGCATCCCACATTACAGAGAAAATACAGCCACCAGCAAGTATTTACTGCGTGCTTAGGAGGTGCCTGGACTTGAATAAACCCCAGGCTCTTCATTGCAGTGCACAGGCTTCTCTCTAGTTGTGGTGCACGGGCTCAGTAGTTGCAGTGCTTGGGCATAGTTGCCCCCTGGCATGTGGGACCTTAGTTCCCCAACCAGGGATCAAACCCGCGTCCCCTGCATTGGAAGGCAGATTCTCAACCACTGGATCACTAGGGAAGTCCCACATAAATATACCTTAAAAACCACCAAATGGGGCTTCCCTGGCGGCGCAGTGGTTGAGAGTCCACCTGCCGATGCAGGACACATGGGTTCGTGCCCCGATCCGGGAAGATCCCACATGCCGCGGAGTGGCTGGGCCTGTGAGCCATAGCCGCTGAGCCTGCACGTCCGGAGCCTGTGCTCCGCAAGGGGAGAGGCCACAACAGTGAGAGGCCCACGTACCGCAAAACAAACAAACAAACAAAAAAACAAAACCACCAAATGATATAAAAATGCCATAAAGATGTTTTCACTGACATTTCCAATTTATTATGAATGCGTCTTAAATGTCCAAAGATGATTAAGACAAACAATCAACAGGACATCCTCTAAGAGTTTATAGCAGAGATTTTAAAATTTTGTTTTATTTAAGCATCATACTTCATATCCTATCATTTCCATGGCATTTTTAAAAGATCTACCCTGATGCTCTCTCAAAAACAAACAAATAAACCCACAAGTAAATATCTTACTTTGGCTTCACCTTAACCCTTTCCTAAAAAAAGTAATCTGCAGAGTTCCCTGGCAATCCAGTGGTTAGGACTCTGTGCTTTCATTGCTGAGGGTGTGGGTTTCAATCCCTGGTTGGGAAACTAAGATGCTGCAAGCCATGTTGTGCATGCCAAAAAAAAAGAGAGTAATCTGCACCCACATAACCAGTTCAATTCTCACTCTCTCCATGAGACCTTCCCTGACTTTAGCCCATGAAAAATGCCCTGCCCTGTGGTTCCATAGCCACAGGGACAAGTGTGTGCCATGCTCTTTTACTCTGGTCTCTGTTCTTTCTGGTGATGTGTATTTTCTGCCTCTGGTCTCTATTTGTTCTGGTTATGTGTATATTCAATTATTTCATTGAACAATCCAAAGTATCACCCATGGTTATTTTACAATTCGTCATAGAACCTACGCCATACCTGCCATATATGTTTGTTAAACACTTAAACTGAAATCGCATGAGGCAGTGTGTGGGATAAAGAACGAAATGCTCAGAATTTAGAAAACTCAGGCTCGAGCTCAGATCTGCCACTAGCAGGTGGCACTAATTCACTTAATGCCTCTGAGCCTTCCTCATCTGTAAATGCAAAAGGTGGACTAGGTCCAGTCTCTTCCAGTCAATTCTATGAAAATCAAGTTTGCATCTCTAGATTCCTTCCAGCAATTACCTTCAAAATATCTCCCTAAAAACACAACATCTCATATCTGTTGACCAGGAGCACCAGTTTCGAGGTTCTACAGGCAGAAACACCATCTAACATCTTACCGCTGAACCAGTTCGGTGAGGCAACTATCGCTGACCTGGGAAGTGGCCAGCGCAACCTGCACTGCTGACACTGCCGTATCTGCCACCACCACTGCCCCCAGAAAACTGGGGCACCTTCTGCCACAATCCTCTGTAAAAATTCCCTTTTGACCTGCACCTCTAGGGCAGGTGCCTGTACCCTAGTGGCAAGGTAGGCTGGGAGAGCAAGTAGGTGGCATTATATTGTGAAAGAATTCCTTAAACATAGGAGGGAGAGTTCACGTGCTGGACAGCCAAAAATAATGACAAACATCCACTTTAAATATTATATCTCCACCATTATAATCCTTATTTTTCACATCAGGAAACATAGGCTTAGCAAGGTTAACTGACTTGCCCAAGGTCACAGAGATGGCAAATAGCTAAGTCAGTCTGTCTGATGCCAATAACTTCTCTGCTTCCCTCAGGTTCAATAGCTTCCACTGAATGGAGACTTCAGGGACAGGTGAATTTGTACAGGTGAGAATGTAGGTTTCATTCATCTTCATCATCCTCATTATGTCATCACCATTATCATGATATTTGAAGATAGAATCTACAAAGTTGTGAATCAGTCATCAATCTATCCACAAACCCCCAAGTCACCAGGATATACCTGTTGATATCAATAGAAAGGAAGACATATTTTGATTAAAACATTTACAGGGCTTCCCTGGTGGCGCAGTGGTTGAAAATCCGCCTGCCGATGCAGGGGACACGGGTTCGTGCCCCAGTCTGGGAAGATCCCATATGCCGCAGAGTGGCTGGGCCCGTGAGCCATGGCCGCTGGGCCTGCGCGTCCGAAGCCTGTGCTCCGCAACGGGTGAGGCCACAGCAGTGAGAGGCCCGAGTACCACAAAACAAACAAACAAACAAAAAACAAACAACAACAACAACAACAAAAATTTACAAAGTAGTTCCCATAGACAGAAAGGAAAGTAAACATCTCTGATCAGGGTCAAAGTCATATCTCGTAAGTCAGGAGCCAAAGTTCAACACAAGGCCAATGTAGTTAAATACTTTTTTCGTCTCGGAAAGCAGCTACCATTTTGCAACTAAACTCAGTAACAACAAATTTCCAAACTGCAAACTGTCTCCCTGCAGCTGTTTTCATTGCAATTATGAAAGAGGAAAGCTGCTGGTCCTCTGATAATAACTCAACCCAGTTGAGAGAACACTGCACACTTAAAAAGTAGAAAAGATAAAAGGAGGTTAGTCCTCTTCCCCTTCTACACACACTCTCAAACTGCATTTTCCCAGAGCATAAGAGCGTCGCTATACAGTCAATTCATGGCTGTATGTGGAAAAGGAGGAGAGAGAGAAGGACAGAATGGATAAATTAAATCTATGTGTAACCCTCAAACCACATCCTGCGGTTATGAACATCAGCCTCTTTTACCATGACCCCTAGGCTAGAATCGAAAACAAGAAACAAAATCTTTAATAGGGGTTGCTTTCCCTGCCCTCCCCGCAACCCTGGCCACCACTCCTCTTCAGGAGAGGAGGGAATAAGCAGATGAAAGATCCACAAGCCAGCACAAGGGGAATGGCATGGAGGCTCTGAAGGCCGAGCCAATCCAGGGACACAGCTACCCACTTCTGAAGGAACCAAGGATCAGCTACCCTCTTGCTCCCCAAGCAGCAACCTTCATGTGGTTATATGCAAATCCTGAGCTTTGATCAATTTCTAGAAAGTTCTGATGTCCCTAAAACCACATGTATAATCTACTCCACCTCACTGAAGAAAGCGTGTGAAATATGTATGAGCATTGTCCTTTGTCATCTGATTCTAGTTTAAACACACTCTTCCCAGTTTCCTACTCCAACTCTAACTATTCATTGCACTGATCATAATAATTCACCTAAAATGAGCAATAAAAGGAGACTCAGAGCCAAGACTTTCCCAAAGCTTAGGCCTGCTAGCAATTTACTTTTACTCAATGCCTTTGCCACTGCGAGTAAGGCCTCTTGGTCCATCGGAGCTGCACTCCTTAAAGACAGAAAGCAAAAACAACAGACAGAATGGACTCCCAGAGCCTATACTGAAAATTCCCTACTCTTGGTGAGGAGGTGCCCACCAAGAGACTACTTAAAGTTCAGACACCGAGAGAATTCTGAGAGAAACTTTCATATCCTGAATGATTAAGAATGGTGTCCTTTTAAAAAATGAACTATAGTTGATTTTACAATGTTGTGTTAGTTTCAGGTATACAGTAAAGTGATTCACTTACACATATATATACATATTCTTTTTCAGATTCTTTCCCATTCTGGTTTATTACAGGATATTGAATATAGTTCCCTGTGCTATACAGCAGGACCTTTTCTTTATCTTTCTTTTTTTTTTTTTTTTTTTTTCCGGTACGCGGGCCTCTCACTGTCGCGGCCTCTCCCGTTGCGGAGCACAGGCTCCGGACGCGCAGGCTCAGCGGCCATGGCTCACGGGCCCAGCCGCTCCGCAGCATGTGGGATCTTCCCGGACCGGGGCACGAACCCGCGTCCCCTGCATCGGCAGGCGGACTCTCAACCACTGTGCCACTAGGGAAGCCCTATCTATTTTTTATGTAGTAGTGTGTATCCGCTAACCCCAAACTCCTAATTTATCTGTCTCCTACCTCCTTTCGCCTTTGGTAACCATAAGTTTCTTTTCTATGTCTGTGAGTCTGTTTCTGTTTCATAAATAAGTTCATTTGTGTTATTTTTTTGGATTAAGAATGGTGTCTTTTAAAACAAACAATAATTGTTATACTTGTAGACTCTTCAATTGCCAACCATGCCAACATTATTTTTGATAATCAATGGATTATCAAAACAGGAGGAACATTTGTAGTGATTTTAAAGTAGTGGAATAAATTTTAGAAAGTTCTGTTGCTCTCATTTGTAGCCTGGATTGCCCTAATATATCTCACACATCCAAGGGGTAAAATACTATGAGCAATATAATCAGTCTCTGAGAAGATGAGATAAATTTGGGAATGTAGAAGGAATGTCATGATAGAAGAGTAAGAATTGCCCCAGATCACACAGCCAGGTCAAGAACTTGGTCCTCTGACTACTCAGAGCACTTTCCCCTCCACTGTTTGAACTTCATGCTTAAAGAACAGACACATCTATTCAATGAGGGAAAAAAAATTGTTATGAGATAGCATCATTAGCTGAAAACAACCCACGTAGATTGAGGATTGTACATGATGAAGCTCCATCTTTACTGCTCTTGCCCCAATTTTTTTAAAAAATAAATTTATTTATTTATTTATTTAATCTCTGGCTGCGTTGAGTCCTTTTCCCTGCTCACAGGCTTTCCCTAGTTGCGGCGAGCGGAGGTTACTCCTCACCGCGTTGTGTGGGCTTCCCATTCCGGTGGCTTCTCCTGTTGCAGAGCACCGGCTCTGCACCCTGCTCTTCCCGGACCAGGGCTCGAACCCGTGTCCCCTGCCTTGACAGGCGGACTCTGAACCACTGCGCCACCAGGAAAGCCCCCCAAATATTTTTTAATTATTTTATTCTATTTGTTTAAACTGAAAACAAAAACAAACAACCATTCCTCCTAACCCCACTTTCCACCTCTGGCAACCATCAATTTGTTCTTTATATAGATGAGCTTGGTTTTCAAGACTTTTTTTTTGATTCCACATGTAAGAGAGACCATACAGTATTTATATTTCTCTGACTCATTTCACATAGCAAAATGATCTTGAGGTCCATCCGTGTGGTCGCAAATGGCAAGATTTCATTCTTTTTTATGGCTGAATAATATTCCATTGTGTACCTTTATCCATTCATCCATCAATGGACACTTAGGTTGTTTCCATATCTTGGCTATTATAAATAATGCTGCAATGAGGATGGCGTATATATATCTTTTTGAGATAGTGTTTTCTTTTCTTTTCTTTTTTTTTGGATAAATAACCAGAAGTAGAAAGTCTGGATCATATGGTAGTTTTATTTTTAATTTTTGAGAAACCTCTATACTGTTTCCCACAGTGGCTACACCAATTTACATTCCCACCAACAGGGCACGAGTGTTTCCATTTCTATACATCCTCACCAACATTTGTTATTTGTTGTCTTTTTGAAAATGGCCATTCTAATAGGTATGAGGTCGTGTCTCACTGTGGTTTGAATTTGCATTTTCCTGATGGTTAATGATGTAGAGCATCTTTTCATGTATCTGTTGGCTGTCTGTATGTCTTCTTTGGAAATGTTTATTCAAATCTTCTACCCATTTTTGTGAGAGACTTCCCTGGTGGTGCAGTGGTTGGGACGTCTGTGCTCCCAGTGCAGAGGGCCCGGGTTCAATCCCTGGTCCCACATGCATGCAGCTAGGAATTCCCATGCCACAACTGGATAGCCCGCATGCCACAGCTGGGGAGCCACAACTAAGGAGCCCATGAGCTGCAACTAAGGAGCCTGCCTGCCACAACTAAGATCCGGCACAACCAAATAGATAAATAAATTGTTTTTTAAAAGTGGTGAGAATAGGCATCCTTGCCTTGCTCCTGATCTTAGAGGAAAAGCTTTCAGCTTTTTACCATTGAGTTGGATATTGGCTATAGATTTATCATACATCGCCTTTGTTATGTTGCAGTACATTCCCTCTATACCCACTTTGTTGAGAGTTTTTTTCATAAGTGGATGTTGAATTTTGTCAAGTGCTTTTTCTGCAACTGTTGAAGTGATTACATGATTTTTATCCTTCATTTTGTTAATGTGGTGTATCACACTGACAGATCTACAAATGTTGAACAATCTTTGGATCCCTGGAATAAATCCCAGTTGATCATGGTGTATGATCCATTAATGTATTGTTGAATTTAATTTGCTCATATTTTGTTAAGGATTTTTTTTTAACCTATGTTCAGCAGGGATATTGGCCAATAATTATCTTTTCTTATGGCAGGTAGCCTTGTCTGGTTTTGGTATCAGGATAATACTGGACTTCTAAAATATATTTGAAAGAGTTCCTTCCTCTACTACTTTTTGGAAGAATTTGAGAAAGATTGGTATTAATTCTTCTTTGAATGTTTGGTAGAATTCACCAACAATGCCATCAGGTCCTGGACTTTTGTTGTTGCGAGGCTTTTGGTTACTTATTCAATCTCCTTACTGGTCTGTTGAGATTTTTCTATTTCTTCATGATCAAGTATTGATAGGTTATATGTTTATAGAAATTTATCCATTTCCTCTAGGTTGTCCAATTTGTTGGGGTATAATTGTTCATAGAAGTCTCTTATGAACCTTTGTATTTCTGGGTATCAGTTGTATATCTGCTCTTTAATTTCTGATTTTATTTGAGTCCTCTCTCTACTTTTCTTAGGGAGTCTCGCTAAAGTTTGTCATTTTTGTTTATCTTTCCAAAGAATCAGCTATTAGCTTCATTGATCCTTTCTATTGTCTTTTTAGTCTCTACTTCATTTATTTCTACTCTAATCTTTGTTATATCTTTCCTTTTACTAACTTTGGGTTTTGTTTATTCTTTTTGTAGTTCCTTGAGGTGGAAAGTTGGTTTGTTTATTTCAGATTTTTCATGGTTTTTTTTCACTTGGGGTATAGTTGATAATATATTGGTTTCAGGTGTACAACATAGTGATTCAAAATATTATAGATTATACTTCATTTAAAGTTATTATAAAATGTTAGCCAAATCCCTTGTGCTATACCATACATCCTTGTAGCCCATTTATTTTCTACATAGTGGTTTGTACCTCTTAATCTCCTACTCCTGTCTTCCCCTCCCTCTACCCTCTCCCCACTGGTAACCACTAGTTTGTTCTCTGCATCTGTGAGTCCGTTTCTGTTTTGTTATGTTCATCCAATTATTTTATTTTTTAGATCCCACATACAAGTGATCACATAATATATTTGGCTTTCTCTAACTTATTTCACTAAGCATAATACCCTCCAGGTCAATCCAGCATGTTGCAAATGACAAAATTTCATTCTTTTATGGCTGAGTAGTATTCCATTGTAGATATAGACCACATCTTCTTTCTCTGTTCAGCTGTTGACAGACACTTATGTTGCTTCTATGTCTTGGCTATTGTAAATAGAGCTGCTATGAACATTGGGGAGCATGTATCTTTTCAAATTAGTGTTTTCATTTTCTTCAGGTATATACCCAGGAGTGGAATTGCTGGATCATATTGTAGTTTTATTTTTAGTTTTTTAAGGAACTTGTATACTGGTTTCCACAGTGGCTGCACTGTAAATTGGTAAATTCCCACCAAAAGTGTACAAGTGTCCCCTTTCCTCCACATCCTCACTAGCATTTATTATCTGTGGTCTTTTTGATGATGGCCATTCTGACAAATATGAGGTGAAATAAGAACCATCATGCATTGTTGGTGGGAATGTAAAATGGTACAGCTTCTGTGGAAACAGTTTGGCAATTCCTCAAAACAGTTAAATGTAGAATTACCATATGACCCTGAAATTCTACTCTTAGGTACATACCCCAAAGAACTGAAAACAGACACTCAAACTAAACTTGTTCATGCATGTTCATAACATTCACTGTAGCCAAAAGGTGAAAACAACCCAAATGGCCAACAACAGATGAATGGTTAAACAAATACAGTGGAATATTATTCGGCTATAAAATGAAATGGAGTATTGTTACATGCTACAACTTGAATGAACTTCAAAAACATTAAGTGAAAGAAGCCAGACACAAAGATCACATATTGTGTGATTCCTTTTATATGAAATATCCAGAACAGGCAAATCCAAATAGACAGAAAGCAGGTTGGTAGTTGACAAGAGCTGGAAGGAGAGGGGAAAGGAAAGTGATTACTTTATGAGTATGAGGTGTTATGCTTGGGTGATGAAAAGGTTTTGAAACTAGAGAGGTATTTGTTGCACAATATTGTGAATGTACTAATGCCACTTAATTGTATACTTTAAAAAGGTTAATTGTGTATTATGTTAATTTCACCTCAATAAGAAAAAGTTCACTTGAATTCTAAAAATTAGAGCTTCACCATTATTTGAAAAACGTGAATAGTTAATTTCCCTTGTCAGTAAAAGGAAAGAAAGAGCTGTTAAAGTCTTTAAATGTCATTTCAACTACTGCAAACTTCTCAGCTGTGCTAAAATTTGCTTTGTATTTTGTATCATATATGTTTGAACAAGGTTTCTCACTGATGCTGGTTCTCAATAATCTTGAAGTGATTATCAGGAGAATGTCTTGGAGGAGCTTCAAGATGGCGGAAGAGTAAGACGAGGAGATCTCACCTTCCTCCCCACAAATACATCAGAAATACATCTACCTGTAGGAACAACTCCTACAGAACACCCACCGAATGCTGGCAGAAGACCTCAGACTGCCCAAAAGGCACGAAACTCCCCACGTACCTGGGTTAGGCAAAAGAAAAAAGAATGAACACAGACAAAAGAATAGGGACGGGACCTGCACCAGTGGGAGGGAGCTATGAAGGAGGAAAGGTTTCCACACTCTAGAAGCCCCTTTGCGGGCAGAGACTGCGGGTGGCGGTGGCGGGGGGAAGCTCCGGAGCCACGGAGGAGAGCACAGCCACAGGGTGCGGAGGGCACAGCAAGAGAGATTCCCGCAGAGGATCTGTGCCGACCGGCACTTACCAGCCCAAGAGGCTTGTCTGCTCACCGGCCGGGACGGGCGGGGGCTGGGAGCTGAGGCTCGGGCTTCGGTTGGATCCCAGGGAAAGGTCTGGAGTTGGCAGAGTGAAAACAGCCTGAAGGGGTTAGTGCGCCACGGCTGGCCGGGAGGGAGTCTGGTTGAAGTCTGGAGCTGCCGAAGAGGCAAGAGACCTTTTCTTCCCTCTTTGCTTCCCGGTGCACGAGGAGAGGGGATTAAGTGCTCCGCGTAAAGGAGCTCCAGAGACGGGCGCGAGTGGCGGCTATCGGTGCGGACCCCAGAGACAGGCATGAGGTGCTAAGGCTGCTGCTGCCACCACCAAGAGGCCTGTGTGTGAGCACAGGTCACTCTCCACACCTCTCCTCCCAGGAGCCTGTGCAGCCTGCCACTGCTAGGGTCCCGTGATCCAGGGACAACTTCCCTGGGAGAACGCGTGGCATGCCTTGGGCTGGTGCAACGTCATGCTGGCCTCTGCCGCTGCAGGCTCACCCTGCATCCGTACCCCTCCCTCCCCCAGGCCTGAGTGAGCCAGAGCCCCCGCATCAGCTGCTCCTTTAACCCCATCCTGTCTGAGCAAAGAACAGACACCCTCAGACCACCTACATGCAGAGGCGGGGCCAAATCCAAAGCTGAACCCCGGGAGCTGTGCGAACAAAGAGGAGAAAGGGAAATCCCTCCCAGCAGCCTCAGGAGCAGCGGATTAAATCTCCACAGTCAACTTGATGTACCCTGCATCTGTGGAATACCTGAATAAACAACGAATCATCCCAAATTGAGGAGGTGGACATCGGGAGCCATGACATATATATATTTTTTCCCCTTTTTTCTCTTTTTCTGAGTGTGTTTGTATATGCTTCTGTGTGTGATTTTGTCTGTATATCTTTGCTTTTACCATTTGTCCTAGGGTTCTCTGTCCATTTTTTTTGTTTTATTTCTTTTAGTATAGTTTTTAGCGTTTGTTATCACTGATGGATTTGTTTTCTGGTTTGGTTGCTCTCTTCTTTCTTTCTTTCTTTTTTAATTACTTAAAAAATATTTTTTAATAATTATTTTTTATTTTAATA
This sequence comes from Kogia breviceps, assembly GCF_026419965.1. Taxonomy (NCBI): domain Eukaryota; kingdom Metazoa; phylum Chordata; class Mammalia; order Artiodactyla; family Physeteridae; genus Kogia; species Kogia breviceps. The sequence continues at coordinate 37,108,844 of NC_081321.1, read as the reverse complement.
ACTTTATTTTATTTCATTTTATTTTATTTTATCCTTTTCATTCTTTCTTTCTTTTTTTCTCCCTTTTGTTCTGAGCCATATGGACGACAGGCTCTTGGTGCTCCACCCAGGCATCAGGGCTGTGCCTCTGTGGTAGGAGAGCCAAGTTCAGGACATTGGTCCACCTCCCAGCTCCACGTAATATCAAACAGCAAAAATCTCCCAGACAGCTCCATCTCAACGCCAAGACCCAGCTCCACTCAATGACCAGCAAGCTACAGTGCTGGACACGCTATGCCAAACAACTAGCAAGACAGGAACACAACCGCACCCATTAGCATAGAGGCTGCCTAAAATCATAAAAATGTCACAGACACCCCAAAACACACCACCAGATGTGGACCTGCCCACCAGAAAGACAAGATCCAACCTCATCCACCAGAACACAGGCACCAGTCCCCTCCACCAGGAAGCCAACACAACCCCCTGAACCAACCTTAGCCCCTGGGGGCAGACACCAAAAATAACGGGAACTACGAACCTGCAGCCTGTGAAAAGGAGACCCCCAAGACAGTAAGTTAAGCAAAATGAGAAGACAGAGAAAAACATAGCAGATGAAGGAGCAAGGTAAAAACACACCAGACCTAACAAATGAAGAGGAAATGGGCAGTCTACCTGAAAAAGAATTCAGAATAATGATAGTAAAGATGATCCAAAATCTTGGAAATAGAATGAAGAAAATACAAGAAACGTTTAACAAGGACCTAGAAGAATTAAGGAGCAAACAAACAATGATAAACAACACAATAAATGAAATTAAAAATTCTCTAGAAGGGATCAATAGCAGAATAACTGAGGCAGAAGAAGTGACCTGGAAGATAAAATAGTGGAAATAACTACTGCAGAGCAGAATAAAGAAAAAAGAATGAAAAAAAAAAAAGAATGAAAAGAATTGAGGACAGTCTCAGAGACCTCTGGGACAACATTAAATGCACCAACATTCCAATTATAGGGGCCCCAGAAGAAGAAGAGTAAAAGAAAAGGACTGAGGAAATATTTGAAGAGATTAAAGTTGAAAACTTACCTAATATGGGAAAGGAAATAGTTAATCAAGTCCAGGAAGCATAGAGAGTCCCATACAGGATAAATCCAAGAAGAAACATGCCAAAACACATATTCATCAAACTATCAAAAATTAAATACAAGAAAAAATATTAAAAGCAACAAGGGAAAAACAACAAATAACATACAACGGAATTCCCATAAGGTTAACAGCTGAGCTTTCAGCAAGCCAGAAGGGAGTGGCAGGACATATCTGAAGTGATGAAAGGGAAAAACCTACAACCAAGATTACTCTACCCAGCAAGGATCTCATTCAGATTTGACAGACAAGCAAAAGCTAAGAGAATACAACACCACCAAACCAGCTTTACAACAAATGCTAAAGGAACTCCTCTAGGCAGGAAACACAAGAGAAAGAAAAGACCTACAATAACAAACTCAAAACAATTAAGAAAATGGTAAAAGCAACACACATATTGATAATTACCTTAAATGTCCATGGATTAAATGCCCCAACAAAAAGACATAGACTGGCTGAATGGATACAAAAACAAAACCCGTATGTATGCTGTCTACAAGAGAGACTAGCTGAATGGATACAAAAACAAGACCCGTATATATGCTGCCTACAAGAGACCCACTTCAGACCTAAGGACACATACAGACTGAAAGTGAGGGGATGGAAAAAGATATTCCATGCAAATGGAAATCAAAAGAAGCTGGAGTAGCAATTCTCATATCAGACAAAATAGACTTTAAAATAAAGACTATTACAAGAGACAAAGACAGACACTACATAATGATCAAGGGATCAATCCAAGAAGAAGATATAACAATTGTAAATATTTATGCACCCAACATAGGAGCACCTCAATACATAAGACAAATACTAACAGCCATAAAAGGGAAAATCGACAGTAACACAATCATAGTAGGGGAGTTTAACACCCCAATTTCACCAATGGACAGATCATCCAAAATGAAAATAAATAAAGAAACACAAGCTTTAAATGATACATTAAACAAGATGGACTTAATTGATATTTATAAGACATTCAATCCAAACAACAACAGAATACACTTTCTTGTCAAGTGCTCATGGAACATTCTCCAGCATAGATCATATCTTGGGTCACAAATCAAGCCTTGGTAAATTTAAGAAAGTTGAAATCACATCAAGTATCTTTCCTGACCACAACGCTATGAGACTAGATATCAATTACAGGAAAAAAATCTGTAAAAAATGCTAACACATGGACACTAAACAATACACTACTTAAAAACCAAGAGATCACTGAAGAAATCAAGGAGAAAATAAAAAAATACCTAGAGACAAATGACAATGAAAGCACAACGCAAAACCTATGGGATGCAGCAAAAGCAGTTCTAAGACGGAAGTTTATAGCAATACAATCCTACCTTAAGAAACAAGAAACATCTCAAATATACAACCTAACCTTACACCTAAAGCAATTATAGAAAGAAGAACAAAAAAAAAACGCAAAAGTTAGTAGAAGGAAGGAAATCATAAAGATCAGATCAGAAATAAATGAAAAAGAAATGAAGGAAACAATAGCAAAGATCAATAAAACTAAAAGCTGGTTCTTTGAGAAGATAAACAAAACTGATAAACCGTTAGCCAGACTCATCAAGAAAAAAAGGGAGGAGACTCAAATCAATAAAATTAGAAATGAAAAAGGAGAAGTAACAACTGACACTGTAGAAATACAAAGGATGATGAGAGATTACTAAAAGCAACTATATGCCAATAAAATGGACAACCTGGAAGAAATGGAAACATTCTTAGAAATGCACAACCTTCTGAGACTGAATAGGAAGAAATAGAAAATACGAACAGACCAATCACAAGCACTGAAATTGAAACTGTGGTTAAAAATCTGCCAACAAACAAAAGCCCAGGACCAGATGGCTTCACAGGTGAATTCTATCAAACATTTAGAGAAGAGCTAACACCTATCCTTCTCAAACTCTTCCAAACTATATCAAAGTGAGGAACACTCCCAAACTCATTCTATGAGGCCACCATCACCCTGATACCAAAACCAGACAAAGATGTCACAAAGAAAGAAAACTACAGGCCAATATCACTGATGAACATAGATGCAAAAATCCTCAACCAAATACTAGCAAATAGGACTTCCCTAGTGGCACAGTGGTTAAGAATCCTCCTGCCAATGCAGGGGACACGGGTTTGAGCCCTGGTCCCAGAAGATCCCACATGCCACAGAGCAACAAAGCCTGTGATGTGAGCCACAACTACTGAGCCCACGTGCCATAACTACTGAAGCCCACTTGCCTAGAGCCTGTGCTCCGCAACAAGAGAAGCCACCTCAATGAGAAGTCCACGCACCACAGTGAAGAGTAGCCCCCACTCTCTGCAACTAGAGAAAGCTCACATGCAGCAACAAAGACCAACACAGCCAAAAATAAATAAATTTATAAATAAAATTTTAAAAAAATACTAGCAAACAGAATCCAATAACACATTAAAAGGATCATACACCATGATCAAGTGGGGTTTATCCCAGGAATGCAAGGATTCTTCAAAATACGCAAATCAATCAATGCGATACACTATATTAACAAAGTGAAGGAGAAAAACCACATGATCATCTCAATAGATGCAGAGAAAGCTTTTGACAAAATTCAACATCCATTTATATAAAAACCCTCTAGAAAGGAGGCATAGAGGGAACTTACCTCAACATAATAAAGGCCATATACTACAAACCCACAGCCAACATCATCCTCAATGGTGAAAAACTGAAACCATTTCCATTAAGATCAGGAACAAGACAAGGTTGCCCACTCTCACCACTCTTATTTATTCAACCTAGTTTTGGAAGTTTTAGTGAAAGCAATCAGAGAAGAAAAAGAAATTAAAGGAATCCAAATCGGAAAAGAAGTAAAGTTGTCACTGTTTGCATATGTCATGATACTATACATAGAGAATCATAAAGATGCTACCAGAAAACTACTAGAGCTAATCAATGAATTTGGTAAAGTAGCAAGATACTACATTAATGCACAGAAATCTCTTGCATTCCTATACACTAATGATGAAAAATCTGAAAGTGAAATTAAGGAAACACTCCCATTTACCACTGCAACAAAAAGAATAAAATACCTAGGAATAAACCTACCTAAGGAGACAAAAGACTTGTATGCAGAAAATTCTAAGACACTGAGGAAAGAAATTAAATATGATACAAATAGATGGAGAGATATACCATGTTCTTGGATTGGAAGAATCGATATTGTGAAAATGCCTATACTACCCAAAGCAATCTACAGATTCAATGCAATCTCTATCAAATTACCAGTGGCATTTTTCACAGAACTAGAACAAAACATTTCACAATTTGTATGGAAACACAAAAGACCCTGAATAGCCAAGGCAATCTTGAGAAAGAAAAATGGAGTTGGAGGAATCAGGTTCCCTGACTTCAGACTATACTACAAAGCTACAGTAATCAAGACAGTATGGTATCGGCACAAAAACAGAAATATAGATCAATGGAACAGGATAGAAAGCCCAGAGATAACCCCACGCACATATGGTCACCTTATCTTTGATAAAGGAGGCAAGAATATACAATAGAGAAAAGACAGCCTCTTCAATAAGTGGTGCTGGGAAAACTGGACAGCTACCTGTAGAAGTATGAAATTAGAACACTCCCTAACACCATACACAAAAATAAACTCAAAATGGGTTAAAGACCTAAATGTAAGGCCAGAAACTATCAAACTGTTAGAGGAAAACATAGGCAGAACACTCTATGACAAAATCACAGCAAGATCCTTTTTGACCCAGCTCCTAGAGAAATGGAAATAAAAATAAACGAATGGGACCTAATGAAACTTAAAAGCTTTTGCACAGCAAAGGAAACCATAAACAAGACCAAAAGACAGCCCTCAGAATGGGAGAAAATATTTGCAAATGAAGCAACTGACAAAGGATTAATCTCCAAAATTTACAAGCAGCTCAATATCAAAAAAAACACAACCCAATCCAAAAATGGGCAGAAGACCTAAATAGACATTTCTCCAAAGAAGATATACAGATTGCCAATGAACACATGAAAGAATGCTCAACATCATTAATCATTAGAGAAATGCAAATCAAAACTACAATGAGATATAATCTCACACCAGTCAGAATGGCCATCATCAAAAAATCTACAAACAATAAATGCTGGAGAGTTTGTGGAAGAAAATGGAACCCTCTTGCATTGTTGGTGGGAATGTAAATTGATACAGCCACTATGGAGAACATATATATGTATGGAAGTTCCTTAAAAAACTATAAATAGAACTACCATACGACCCAGCAATCCCACTACTGGGCATATACCCTGAGGAAACCGTAATTCAAAAAGAGTCATGTACTGCAATGTTCATTGCAGTTCTATTTACAATAGCCAGGACATGGAAGCAACCTAAGTGTCCATCGACAGATGAATGCATAAAGATGTGGCACATATATACAATGGAATATTACTCAGCCATAAAAGGGAACAGAACAGAGTTATTTGTAGTGAGGTGGATGGACCTAGAGTCTGTCATGCAGAGTGAAGTAAGTCAGAAATAGAAAAACAAATACCGTAATGTAACACATATATATGGAATGTAAATTTTTTTAAAAAAAGGAAAAAAAATGGTCATGAAGAACCTAGGGTCAAGACCAGAATAAAGATGCAGACCTACTAGAGAATGGACTTGAGGACACGGGGAGGGGGAAGGGTAAGCTGGTAAGTGAGAGAGTGGCATGGACATATATACACTACCAAATGTAAAATAGATAGCTAGTGGGAAACAGCTGCAGAGCACAGGGAGATCAGCTCCGTGCTTTGTGACCACCTAGAGGGGTGGGATAGGGAGGGTGGGAGGGAGGGAGAGGCAAGAGGGAAGAGTTATGGGAATATATGTATATGTATAACTGATTTACTTTGTTATAAAGCAGAAACTGACACACCATTGTAAAACAATTATACTCCAATAAAGATGTTAAAAAAAAAATAGAATGTCTTGATCAGGAATTACATGTAGCCATTTCAAACTTACTTATAAAGAAAAAATACATTATGTTTATAAAAGCAATTTCAAGTTTCTCCTTAAAATATTTGAAAATATTTCTTGGAAGTTTTTCATGCATTCAGTACTTAATATATCCTCTAATGCTTCACATTGCAATTTTCTTATCACAATTGTACATTATAAAAGTGTTTAAGCTTTTTTTCCCCAAATCCCATATATGTAACCCTCAGTTACTTCCAAATCTATTCATATCCTATTTAAATAATTTTTCTGTGTGTATCATGATGTGAAAAATGTTAAGAAGTTGGCAGGTATCTGGCCTTCAAAGTTAATTAAATATTGTGTTGCACTTTTCATTGTTAAATTTTGTCTCCCCAAGCAGATCAAAATTTGCTTAAGGGCTGCAATCATGCCCTCAATTGCTGGACTTGTTTTGTATTTTCCATAGCAAACAGTGTTCTGAAGCTCAATAAATCCTTGTTGAACTGAACTGAATCACCAGGAAAATGTTCCACTCGTTCAGGTTGGTGCAAGCCTGGCCTTGAGGTATTTACTTTGCAACAAGCCTGACACCATATCCAGAAAGGCACATTATAAATATTTAGCTGTCTAGAGACTCTCCAGGTCTTTCTCACTGTTATGTGCTTTCAACTGTGGTTTTGCTGCTCCCCCAAACCTCCAAAAGACTTGTGTGCCTAAGTCTAGCGCCAGATGCACTTGTGACTGTCCCCTGAAGTTGTGTCACAAAGTGGAACATCATCCTTGGAGTCGTCACATGACCACATGACCAACAAACTGGAAAACATGATTGATTCCTCCACAGAATTTAAAATCTCATGGAGTTGGAACACTCTATTCTGTAGGGATCTGGGAAAAGAAAAAATAATCCTCTCATTTCAACACCCTCTCCTCATGAAAAAAAAAAAGAATCTGTGTGTTTTGATTTGTTAGCTTGTTTCTAAGTAAGAAATAAATCAGAAGATCCAGCTTTACCAAAACTGAAGATGTTAAGTGTATTTGCATGCTATGCTGCCAGAAAACAAGCCAAGAGTTTTCTTATACTAACATAACAGAAGATGGATGGGGTGATCTCTGCTGTACTGGGAGAAGGGGGATGTGCTGGGCCAGACTTAAATGTGAACAAATTCCCGTAAAGTTTGTCTGTGTGGTAGTTCTAAAATAAAATGTCATTAGGTACCCTGTTTACAAGAGTCTTTTAAAAAATCTTACAGAATAAACAATAGCTCATAGAAGGAGAGAAAGGACAAGCAAGGACTGACTAAGATCACTGCCAGGTCTCAAGGCTATTTTTTACTCACAGAATGAGAGAGGAAAGAGTCAGGATATAGGGGCTCAGTCTCTTAAAGTGTCCAGCATTTCCACGTAGGAGCTCCCACAACCTCAGAAGCACACGCCTAGTTAAAGCCAGCCACATGTACTTATTTCTGGAGAGACTTGTATGCCTCAAACCGAACATACACTTAACATTTTTCTGTCCGTGTTGTATTGGGCCTCATTACAGGAATGCATTCTCTCCATCATGACTCTTGGGCCCTGGGAACAAGCCCTTGGACCTATCATGGTCACCCATGCAGGGTGTTACATCTAAAATTTCTGGGATTTTTTTTAAATATTAAAAGATAACTAGCTTATCACTGAGACCTTAATACAGGGAGAGGCTAAGGAATGGAAGGGGACAGTGGGATAAACAAGCTAATGGCCCTGACTTTCAGCTGACCAGGGGAAGAAAAAGAAAAAAGATTTCCATAAAGCTAAGGACATTCATTTCTTAAATGACAGTTTCCTTACTATATGTGCATCCAAGTTTCACCAAGAGGGAGGAAGAAGGAGGGATGAGGGAATGTCAGGAGTGATAAAAAAATGTTCCATTTCTGAAATCCAATCTTTTCCCCAGCAGGTATATTTCAGTCTAAGACATGCTCCCCTTCAAATGGGGGCAGTTTGGGCATAGAGTACTTGAAGGGGAAAGCAATATAGAAACCATAGCCAATTTCTCCACCCTGCATATGGGGACCATGAAGCCCCCAAATTTTGTCCCTCGTTCCCATTCACAAGATGAGTTGATGAGAGAAACCCAGGTTTCTTGGCTCTCAAACCTGTTCTCTTTTCACCTCACCACATTCTGTAATCCATGCAGAATTCCAATCTAAAATGCATCTTATGCTGGGAACCTTTCTACCTATTTCCCTTAACCAGACCTTCAGGAATGGAGGAAAAATGCCCTTGGTCTATACAACAAATGAATTCTGTTTCTATAAACCCATCCACCAAAAACTTATTTATTTATAATCTGTACTTGCCAAACTACCATCATGTGATTACATAACTCCCACCAGTGCTTACCAACATGTGTTAAGATAGAAATTATCTGTATTTTATTAACCCTGAAATGTCCAGGATAATGTTATAAACTCTGACAATATTGGTAGAGGTTAGATAGGATTTAAGCATTTTAGATAGCATGATAACCAGGAATCCAAAAACGCCAAATCCTGTTCTACCACCCTCTTCCTTGCATGCTCCTGAGAAAGCATATACTGTATGAACCCCATGCTACTAAAAGCTGATCAAGGGCCTTCAATGCCAAGAAATGGCTTTCAGTCATAGACTGGGGGGGGGGGGGGGGATCTAACTTAGCAGGCCAAAATAGAGTACCCTATTTCCTATTATAAATGAAAATCTGTAAACCAGCATGTTCTGAAAGAGGGTGAAAGAGAGTGAATCTCTACAGAAGACTTGTCTTCACTAACCCAGAGATATAAGAGCAGAGGCAGGATAGAGAGCATGCTTGAATATGCAGTGCCTTTTACTGCAGTGGTCCTACCAGTGAACATGGCTTAGTCAAGGTTTTGAACTCTAAGCAATCACTTTAGTGGCTCCTTCTTATCACCTTGTGCAGTTGCCGCTACTGATTCTGTGTTAGAGCCATATTAATGTTGACTAGGGTACATGATATGGGAAATCTGAAATCAATATAAGAACTTAAAACTACCTCAGGACCTCACTGGCAGAGGCCCAGATTGGAGAAAGCCACTGAGCACAAACCTTCTTGGCCAATTCCTACCTATCTGATTCCAGCATGAAGGAGAAGATGTTCCCAAGTCCAGCTCATCCAAAGTTTTTATAGGATATTTTCACCACCTCTGGAACAACAGCCACAATATACTTTCCCTGTGAATACCCCCAAGTCAAAGCTTATCTTTCAGGAGAACATGCAATTCTCCAAGTCAAAAGCAAACAAATCCCACATTCTTTTCTAAATGTTCTTGGAAAACCACTACTCACAAGAGGGTTTCACAGTCCATGCTATGAAGAAAAGAAGACGAAAAGCAAGTGGGAAATTGATTAACATGATAGATTAAAACTGAATCACTGAATTTTTGAATGTGCTGGTTCTTTCATTTTTATTTTTGTTTTTTTAATTAAAAAATTTAAAATATATTGCATAAATGCTCTAAACCAGTGAGGTTCAGAGTGACAAGGTCATTTGTTAACTGCACGTAGGTTTCCAAATTTCAAGTATAACAGCATTGTCTTCCATCTGATAAATTTACTGGGTATCACTATGTTCAAGGTGCTGATCTGTGACAGGTATTGTGAGGAATATAAAGATGGACAAGACCCAGTCAGGCCCTCAAGACTCTCACAATCAAGTAAGAGAAACACAAACAACAGTAGAAACACTGTTAAGGCATTTTATCCTAGCATTAAAAGTTCACACAGTGGTGTCATACTTCCCAGCTTTAAATCCTACTTTGGTCATGTATTGGTCTCTGGACCTTGAGGCAAATGTATTGACTGCTCAGAGCCTCAGTTTCCTCACCTGTGAAATAGAGGTGATAAAAAATAGTACCTACTTCATGAATTGTTTGAAGAGTTAAAGAGATATTTTTCCATGTAGGTCAAAGTGGTAGAAAGAATTCAATAAATTTAGCTATGATTATATGAGTGGCATGAACCAAGTTGTACACATACCAGGTGTGTATAAAGAGCAATCATTACAACCCATGAACCAGTTCAATCTTTGGCCCTTTCTTGATAAAAAGATGAGATAGGTAGGTAGGTAGGTAGATAGGTAGGTGGGTAGGTAGGTAGGTAGACAGATAGATAGATAGATAGATAGATAGATAGATAGATAGATAGATAAGAAAGAACATATCTAAACCAGCTTTCTTTCACCCACTAGAGTTTAGGGAGGGAATCATCTCTCATTCTCACATCAAGAAAAATGGGATTCCTTTTACTTAGAGCTGGTGCCTGTCTTCCTTTCTGGTGCCTCTCCTGACTGAGTGCTCATTGTCTGACTGCCTCTGGTGGTGGGATGTTTCCTTTTTCTTTCTTTGACTGCAATGCTCTTTGGAGTGACGATTCTAAGGCCAGGTCCAGCCTAATGCAAAAATAAACATGGGGTTTCTCAAGTAATTTACATAGTATTGATCTAAAAAGCCCACTAAATCAGTGTGATAAAAAGAAGTGAATAATGCTCAAAAATCCAATAATACTTGCCAATAGTGCCAGAATGAACTATTCTCTGCATTTTAAAGAAAGGTTTAACTAGTATAAATTACCACTGTGGGTTAATTCATTTACGCATTCAAAAAAAATATTTGCTGAGCACTTATAATATGTCAGGTACTGTTATATAAGCAACAAAGATTTAACAGGGAACAAATCCAATGAAAATCCCTGTCTTTATGAAATTAACATTGGCAATTGAAGATCATTGGGCCTGTTATGGGCTTAGAATGATCTTTTCAGTGCCATAGGGAATACAAACTATATAAAAGCTACTGGGCATTGATCTTCTGGTGTATTATAATCTTGGTTAGCCATGGAGGTGGAATGAAAATAAAACTTACACCTATGAAGTGGCTCACTGCAGTATAAAGCAAAACAATACAAAACAGAGTTTAAGGCAAAGCAAGAGGCTGTGGCTCAAGCAATCAGAGTTGAAAAAACCTGGATGTACTTTGTACCCAGTAGGCACATTTGATAAATAAATCTCTCTTTGAGCAAGCAAAGTTTTTATAAACAATTTTGTGGAATTTGAGGACTGAGAAAAATGATAGAATCAAAATAGAGTGGTCAAAATAAGGCGGTTATTTCTATTACTGTTTATCTTATTTGCCTGCTCAAAAAAGGATACTCTATGATTTACTAAAATGTAGAGTAAAATAGTATTTTGTGGCCCCTGAAATTTGGTGTAACCCTATTATTTAAATTGATATTGGCAGTTACAGATTAATATCGGCCAAAACATTCAAATTACACAAAATTGTATTTTATGTAGCCAAGTATAAGTGACTTCCAAATGCAAGTGGATTTATGTCCAAGTTTAGACCATAGCCAATTTGTAGAATGCCTGACACTAAACTTGATTAAATTTCCTGGTCTCACTGTTTTCCAGTGATGGTTTCTAAACTACTTTATTCAAGCAGCTCAGAGAACAATGATGACCATTGTTGCTTGGGGAGAGGACAGGGTATGAGTGGGTTGTTGTTGTTTTGGGTTTTTTTCTTTTCTTTCTTTCTTTCTTTTTTTTTTAGGGGGGAGGGTCTAAAGTCAGAACTTCATTTCTGAGATTTATTTTTTTAAAAAAGACACAAACTCAGGAGGTAAATTCAAGTACCCTAATTAGACTTGAGGCAAGTGTGTAGGGCTTGTTATTTTGTTTTCTATTGAGTGATGGCAATATGGCTTATTATCAACAAGTCTAGGAAGTAGAATATTTTGAATCCGTGATGTATCTAGTTTCTCTCCATTTCCAATACCATGAAAACCTTATTGCCTTCTTATACATCAAAATATTTACTTGAAACATTTTTGAGCATGCTCTATTCTTTGAAGACATGGTTCCTTCACTTACTGCACTCATACTATTGGCAGAAATAGGTACACTAATAATTTAAGATCATAACCGAAAGAACAACTTTTAGGTGTGACCTGATTTGGAACTCTGCAATTTCTAGGTTCTAAATCAAAAAGATTGCATTCTGAGTAGAATTTCTCCTAAACAATTTTCTCTGCATGGTAACAAAGTATATGACAGGGGTCAACAATTAAATAGCCATACTTAAAGCCCTGGTAGTGAATATTGGCCTAACAAATCCAGATTTCAAATTAACAAAAAGGAAACTAGCATACATTTTAGAAGAAATATCTAGTAAGCCAAGCAATGCTCCCCTTTCAGAGAGTAGAAAATTCTCTTTTATTAAAATATGAGCTAAATCTAACTGAGTTCAACTACAGTTACCCACAGACTTGATGATGATAAACAAATAGTCAGTGACCACAGTCCCCATTCAGAATGGTTTCTAAGCATATCTGGAGGTGAGCCAGAATGTGAGATAGAAATTGACCCACTGTCCAATATGAGGCAGAACTGTGGGGGCCCCTGCAAATAGTGAGATCTACAAAGTTTGTGGCAGTGGATGGAGGGGATTTCTTAAGATACAACTGTATCACAGCCACGGTTTCAAAAGAAATGCCACCACTATAACTATATAAATTGTTACCAAGTTACTCAAATGCTTGAAATTCGAGGTGTGAAGGAAAGGGTCGGAGATATAGCTATGGGGCCAACAAGTTTTGCTGCAGCCCTCAGTAGATTTTTATACATGAGGGGCCAGTGATGTTGAATGTTCTCCAGAAAAGCAATCTCCCCTCCTTCAGTTTAGGAAAATTCTCTCATAAATGATGCATTTTTCTCTGAGAACCAACTCCTGGTCAGCTTTTAGAATCCCATCCCTATCTTTATAAACCAGTTTTAAATAGTTAGTCACTGTACATAAAACATATTCACTGACAGCCTAGTAATTCTCTAAACAATATCACCAAATCCTCTGACAGAACAAAATCTCAAACAGAGCCTCCTCATTTCAACAGTTAGAATGCGAGCCCTTTGGAATGCCAACAGCTGTGACCAAAATGAAAATCATTTCTTCCAAAATTAGTGAGCTTCTATTATAGTATCTTTGGGCTATTGCAGGGCTCCCGGCTGTTCTTCAGCACTTCCTCAGACGTTAATATACTGACAGTTTTGCAGACTTTGTCCCTGGCAATAAGTCTGGTATGATTAATTGACTCAAAGCACTGCCCACATATATAAAAACAAGACAGTTGACACTGAATGCCAAATGCCAAGATTTGGAAAGACTGAGGCGTGATGAACAACCCCTTCTACTTTGTGAACTAACAGCTAGAAAAGCTGGGGGTGGTGAAAATTAGAACTGAAAAAGTAAACAGCAATTATTGACCTCTCACCATGCACAGAACACTATATACATATTATGCACCAAAGTTAGGTTAAAAAGTAAAGTCAAATAAGTTTTGTGTGATCTGTTTGGAAAAATAATCTTTAAACCTAAGAAAAACACCTTAGAACATGTACAAAGCAACATCCTAGTGGATGCCTCTACAAACACTATTTTAGACTGTCAAGGATAGTTCTCAACCAGGGACGATTTCACACCCCGCCCTCCCTGCCCAGGGAATATTTGGCAATGTCTGGAAATATTTTTGGTTGTCATAACCTTATGTCTAAAGGAACTACAAAAAAAAAAAAAAAAAAAAAAGAACAAATAAACCCCAAAGTTAGTAGAAAGAAAGAAATCATAAAGATTAGAGCAGAAGTAAAAGAAATAGAGACTAAAAGAACAACAGAAAAGATCAGCGAAACTAAGAGCTGGTTCTTTGAAAAGACAGACAATATTGATAAAACTTTCATCAAGAAAAAAAGAGAGAGGACTCAAATTAATAAAATCAAAAATGAAAGAGGAGAAGTTGCAACCGACACTACAGAGATACAGAGGATCATAAGAGATTACCACGAATAATAATTATGCAACAATAGAGTGGACAACCTACAAGAAATGAATAAATTCATAGAAACCTACAGTCTCCCAAGAATGAATCAGGAAGAAATAGAAAATATTAACAGACTGATTACCAGTTAATGAAATTGAACTGGTAATTTTAAAACTCTGAACAAATGAAAGTCCAGGATGGCTTCACAGATGAATTCTACAAAACATTTAAAGAAGAGTTAACATTATCCACTCAAATTATTCCAAAAAATTGAAGAGAAGGGAACACTTCTGAACTCACACTAGGAAGCCAGTATCACCATGATACCAAAACCAGACAAAGACACCACAAAAAAAAGAAATGACAAGCCAATATCTCTGGTGAATATAGATGCAAAAAGCCTCAACAAAATAGTAGCAAACCAAATTCAGCATTACATTAAAAGGATCATACACCATGATCAAGTGGGATTTCTCCCAGGGACGCAAGGATGGTTCAGTATTCACAAATCAATCAATGTTACATACCACATTAACTAACTGACGAAGAAAAATCATATGATATCTCAATAGATGCAGAAAAAGCCTTTGACTAAATTCAACACTCACTTATCATAAAAGGTCTCCCGAAGTGGATGTAGAGGGAACATACCTCAACATAATAAAGGCTGTATGCAAAACCCACGGCCAACATCATACTCAATGGTGAAAAGCTGAAAACTTTTCCCCTAAGATCAGGAACAAGATAAAGTTGCCCACTCCCTGTAACTTCGTTCAATATAATATTGAAGGTCCTAGCCGTAGCAATCAAACAAGACAAATAAATGAAAGGAATCCAAGTCAGGAAGGAAGAAGTAAAACTGTCAGTGTTTGAGATGACATGATACTATGTATAGGAAATCCCAAAAATGTTACCAAAAAAGTATTAGAACCAATAAATGAATTCTGTAAAGTTGCAGGGTAAAAAAATTAATATACAGAAATCTCTTGCTTTTCTATACACTAATAATGAACTGTCAGAATGAGAAATTAAGAAAACTCTCATTTACAACTGCATCAAAAGGAATAAAATATCTAGGAATAAATCTAACCAAAGGAGTAAATGACTTGTACTCTGAAAACTGAAGATGACACACAAACAAATGGAAAGACATACCATGCTCATGGATTGGAAGAATTAATATTGTTAAAATGACCATACTACTCAAGGCAATCTATAGATTCAATGTAATTTCTATCAAAATACCAATGGGAGTTTTCACAGTAATAGAAAATAATTCTAAATTTTGTATGGTAGCATAAAAGACCCCAAATAGTCAGAGCAATCCTGAGAAAGAACAAAGCTGAAGGTATCATGCTCCGTGATTTCAAACTATACTACAAAGCTACAGTAATCAAAACAGTATGGTACTGGCACAAAAATAGACACATAGATCAGTGGAACAGACTAGAGAGCCCAGAAATGAACCCACACTTATACAGGCAATTAACCTATGATAAAGGAAGTGACAATGTACAGTGGGGAAAAGACAGTGTCTTCAATAAATGTTGTTGGAAAAACTGGACAGCTATATACAAAAGAATCAAACAGGACTACTCTTTCACACTATATACAAAACTAAACTGAAATTGATTAAACACTTAAATATAAGACCTAAAACTATAAAAAACATAGGCTGTAAGCTCTTCGACATTGGTCTTAGCAATACTTTTTAAATATGTCTCCTCAAGCAAGGGAAACAAACCAAAAAAAATGGGATTACATCAAACTAAAAAGCTTTTGTGATACTCAACACCACTAATCATCAGGGAAATGCAAATTAAAGCCATAATGAGATGCAACCTTACACCTGTCAGAATGGTTATTATCAAAAAAGACAGCAGGGCTTCCCTGGTGGCGCAGTGGTTGAGAGTCCGCCTGCCGATGCAGGGGACACGGGTTCGTGCCCCGGTCAGGGAAGATCCCACGTGCCGCAGAGCGTCTGGGCCCGTGAGCCATGGCCGTTGAGCCTGTGCGTCCGGAGCCTGTGCTCCGCAACGGGAGGGGCCACAGCAGTGAGAGGCCCACATACCGCAAAAAAAAAAAAAAAAAAAAAAAAGACAGCAAATAACAAGTGTTGAGGAGGATGTGAAGAAAAGAGAACTCTTGTGCACTGCTGGTGGTATTGTAAATTGGAGCAGCCACTATGGAAGATAGTATGGAGATTCCTCAAATAATTAAAAGTAGAAATGACAAATGATCCAGCAATTTCACTTCTGGGTATTTACTTGAAGGAAACAAAAACACTAATTTGAAAAGATATACACACACTAATGTTTGTTGCAGCATTATTTACAATAGCCAAGATAGGAAACAACCTAAATGTCCATTGATAGATGAATGGATAAAGAAGATTTGGTGGGATGGAATATTACTTGGCTCTAAAAAGAATGGAATCTTGCCAGTTGGGAAAATACAGATGAATCTAAAGGATATTAGGCTTAGTGAAATAAGTCAGACAGAGGAAGACAAATACCATATGATCTCACTTATATGAGGAATCCAAAAAACAAAACAAACAAAGAAAACAAAGCAAAATGAAAACAGACTCAGAAACAGAGAACAAACAGGTGGTTGCTAAAGTGGAAGGAGGGAGGTGGACATAATAGGTGAAGGGAATTAAGAGGTACAAACCTCCAGTTAGAAAATAAATAAGCCATGGGGAGGTAATATACAACATAAGGTATAGTGTCAATAATATTTCAATAAATTTATATGGGGACAGATGGTTGCTAGACTTTCATAGTTATCTCATAATGTATGCAATTGTCAAATCACTATGTAGTACACCTGAAATTCACATAATACTGTACGCCAAATATATTTCAATTAAAAAATATTTTCCTACCTCTGAACAAAGCAGGGATAAAATTGAGGACACCCCTAAAAAACCCTCAAAGTATAGCATGTGAAGAGCAAATTTTAAAGGTAACATTGTCTGCCAAGGACTGATGAATGTCAATTTCATTAATGGAATGGAATGGTAAATGAAGATGAGTAAAACAAGGCCAAAGAGCAATAGGATATGGCCAAAGAGAATGTTTAAAATGTAGAACATATGGGTATACTCACCCATTATATTTGAAATCCTCAGAATGTATTAAAACTAGTTATCTAACAGAAATACTATAAATTTCTAAGTCTCTTTTCCTTCCATCCAAAATTTAAAATAACTTTTGAATAGCCAATAAAAAAGTTCCATCAAGTGCCAGATCAGTCAGTCAGCAAAATTTATTTAGCTAACACTGTACAAAGAACATTATATTATGCAATAAAAGGGGATTAAAAACAGCTCCATTGAGTTGCTTACAATCTGTTTGGGAATAAATAAATGGTAGCATATGAAAATGATTTTAGGACATTTACTTTACAAAGTAACATTTTACTGAGTGCCTCTATAAACACTACTTTATACTCTGGGGCATTTTAAAATAATATAGTTCCATTTGTTGATGTATAAATAGCAGAATATCATAGAAATCTATTAAAATTTACTGCCCCCAAATCAGCCAGCTAAACCAATTACAAACAATTGAATGCAGGTTTATTTGGAGCACATAAGGGTAGTTAGTTAAATAGTCTATTCTTCTAAAATAACTCCTCATGTGTTATCTTTTCAGAAAAGGGAAATTTCATGCCTGGATTTCATAAAAATATCTGTGCCACCACAAAAATGTCACAAAATAGAAAATCAACATACTTTCTCACCTCTAGCTTCAGATTATAAACAGATTCATATATGCAGAAGGCAGTGGCACCTTTGGGAGGCAGTAGGTGGATACAAATACCTTCATGAGGGTTGGGGGACCCAAACCACAGGCTAAAGTCTGTGTCTCCCTTTGTCCTGAGTTTAATGCTAAATATATCCTGGAAATGGAAAAGCACTGTCATTTGTGTATATTTATCTCGTATTTTTGCAGGCAAGACAAGAGTCTGAGGGTAGTTCTTAGAACTTTTGACTGAGTTCAGAAATAGTTATGAATGTGGACAAAACAGAAGTACGCATTGATTCATTGTGTGGAAAAATTATCTCAAGCATCTGACTAGGCAAAGATAGCTAGAAATATTAGATCCATGCCAATGTACCTGAAATGAGTTCCACTTATGCTTCATATGCTGTTTTCTAAAGAAATAAAGTTGTTGCCAATAATGGAAATCAGAATTCTGTAAATGGTCAGAATTTGACCCCTCTCTTTAAGGTTTGAAAATCTTCCTTACAACTCAACAACAACAAAAAACAAACAACGTGATTTAAAAATTGACAAAGGACTTGAAAAGATATTTCTCCAAAGAAGATATACAAATGGCAAAAAAAGTACATGAAATGATGCTCAACATTACTAATTATTAGGGAAATGCAAACCAAAATCACAATGATCTAGCACTTCATACCCCTTAGGATGGCTATTACTTTTTAAAAATTTAAAACAGAAAATAGCAAGTGTTGGTGAAAATGTGAAGAAATTGGAACGCTTATGCATTACTGGTGGGAATGTAAAATGGTACTTTTGCTGTGGAACACAGTATAGGAGTGCCTCAAGAAATTAAACATAGAATTGCCATATGATCCAGCAATTCTACTTCTGAGTGTATACCCAAAAGAACTGAAAACAAAGCCTCAAAAAGATATTAGTACATCCACGTTTACAGCAACGTTATTCACAATCGTCAGGTGAATAATGGCGGAAGGTGGAAGCAATCCAAATTCCCATCAATAGATACATGGATAAAAAAAAGTGTGGTGTATACATATAATGGAATATCATTCAGCCTGAAGAAGGAAGGAAATTCTGAAAATGCTACATCATGGATGAGACTTGGAGACATTATGCCTAGCGAAATAAACCAGGTACAAAAGGACAAATACTGTATGATTCCACTTATATGAGGTACCCAGAGTAGTCAAATTCATAGTGACAGAAAGTCGAATGGTGCCAGGGGCTGGGGGAAGAGGAAATATGGAGGTGCTTTTAACGGGTACAGAGTTTCAGTTTGGGAATAAAAAAGTTCTGAAGATGGATGGCAGCAATGTTTGTACAACAGTGTGAATGTATCTAATGCCACTGAACTGTACACTTAAAAACAGTAAAAATGGTCAATTTTATGTTATGTATATTTTACCACAGTTAGAAAAAACAAAAATTTCTTTGGAAGAGTTTCACATGAGCATGTACACAAGTCCTTTATTGTATTCTGTTTACGTTCTTGCCATAATCCTTACCCAATGTATTTTATCGTTTCCTGGGCCCCAGAGAAGAAATTGAGACTGGATGGAAAGTGTGGTAGATTTGCCTTCTTTCTTGAACGCCAAATCCATGTATTAGCTACCATCTCTACTCAATGCCCACAATTGAACTCATTGTCTTCTTTGCTGTATCTGCTTTTCTTCTTCTATTCCCAATAAAGCAAAACAGTCCTCTCAGTCACCCAGTCAAAAACCCTGCAATCTCTCCTTGATTCTCCTCTACTCAACACTGCATCTAATTCATCATGGAAAACTGATTCTTTCTCCTCACACTCACAGATCTACTTCACTTTTTCATATTTTCCAATACTACTTTAGTCCACAACTAGTGTCTTTTTGTCAGTCTTGTCTACCCCTATCCATCCTTCACCATGTCATCAGAGTGACCTTTCTAAAATGCAACTGCATACGTATGCCTTCCATGTTTGAAAAACTAAAATGAGGATGCTTTCTGCTGCCACTATGGCAATTCCTGTTTCAGGAAATAGGGAGGTAAAGAATATACAATAGGAACTGACCACATACTATACCTGTTAACCAAGGTTACTTAACTCTGCTAACAACCATATGTATCCCTGATGAAGCATTCATAAATTGAATCACCTCTGTCATAAACTAGTCTCATGGAAGAGTCCCTCCATATTTTTACACTCCATTTTTCTCACTTTTATTTCCACTCTTAATTTCAATAATTTTAAAATTTTCCCAATTATATTTCTTACATATTTTTTAAAAGTAAGCTGGTAACAGTATCCATGATATCATTAGGCAATGAGCATGTCTTGGGAAAAGAGATAAAGTTGCATTTCTGTGGGATATGAGTAGGTGCAATACTTCCGGTTTCTACTTCCTGCTGAAATTTAAGTCAGCTGGGAAGCTGCACTGTAGGTGCATTTGCATTTGTTTGAAATGCAAGTGGATGTGATTAAAGTCACATGTTTTATGTCACAATGTTCAAACAAATCTAGAATTTGATGAAATGCACAACCAAATAGGAGCTTTAAAAAGAAGGGATTAGTAAGAATTCATAAGAAAAATGTATTTATTGTGTTGACTCTAAATATTTAAGATTTTATATAACCTGTTATTTTTTAGTTTTCATATAACCTCCGGCAATGATGTTTTTCCATTAATGCAAAATAAAATAAAACAATATATTCTTCAAAAAAAAAGAAGGGATTAAATTATCATTATCAATATACTATTCACAAAAGACTTTTGATTTAGAAAACACTAATAGAATCACCTGAAAAACTATTAGAAACAATAAGTCAAGACCCATAGCTTTCTTGGAAACCCACAAAAAACATGTATAAGGTATGGAAAAAGTCCTAACTCAAGAGCAACAAAAACCAAAATATCTAAAAATCACTTTTTAAAAATATGTGGGAATTAAATGAGAGATATACCATGGCTCTAGATAAGAATATTCAATTTATAAATTTAAAGGTTTAATGCAACTATAACAAAATTCAGATAGAATTTTCTTGGTAATTTGATGAAATGTTTCTAAAATTAGTGGAATAAATTGAATACATTTTGAATAATTCAAAAAATGACTTACTCTCTTCAGTTTCTTTTTTCAGAAAATCCCAGGCAGGATTTTAAGTCCCTTACCTCACAGAGCCTTCTGGCATCATCGCACTTCATAACAGCTCTTCATTTCCATGTCTTTCTTCCGTTGAGGTGCTTGAGGTCAGGGACAGCATCATTTCTAATTTCTACCGCCCAGCATGAAACCTGGTTCAGAGGGAGCACTCAATAAATATTTGTTAAATAAATAATTTTTAAACTGGTTAAATAACCGCACCCACAGAGTGATGATTAACAGACCCATGTCACCCTGCAGTGTGAGCACCAGTACCATGCTACAGAATTCTCTTTGCAGTGCCCTCATTTCCATTTTCATCAACGATTAAATGAATTTGTATGTGGTACACTTGCTATTTTGTGAATGGCAAGAGTTTGGAAAAAATAAATAATACGCTGGTAGAAACAAGAATGCTCATATAATGCACACAGACACACTGCCCTCTGTGAATAAAGGCTGGAGAACAAGAAGACACAAGAAGAGATTTTTGAGAATTTACTTGGGATATTGGAAACCACATAGTGAGGTGGTCTCCAGAATCTCAAACAAGGTGATTTTATGGGGTCTAAGTGGTCATAGATTCACTTTGAAAAGCAATGGAAGATACAATGTTTCCAAATATAATAACAATCTTCAGGTTTTTATGGATTATATTTTATTTGGATTAAAATCACCTAATATTTGGCTTTCATTTCAGATTTCCATAAAATCAGTTTGACTGTGTCATTTTTTTTAAAGCAGAAATATAATTTTGTATCACTACACAGTAGGCTCACTGTGTCTTGGGAAAATTAAACTTTGCCCTGAAGCTTCATAGCATGTCAGGACTGGACTAGATTCAAAGCCAGACAAGAACTTGGCCCTCAGGCTTTCCCACAACTGTGAGAATAGCATAGCTATGGCTAAATGTAGAAAACTAGTCAAGGGACTTGTTCTGTTAGTACACTTCATTGTTTTCTGGAAGGTTCTCAGATGTCAAGATATGCCACCCAGGAGTTGTTCCATAAAATAAAATTTCCCTGAAGACCCTATCAGAACATCAAGATGTGGCACTGTAAGACATATCCGTTAAAAACAGAATATGAGAGACTTTCCAATTAAAGAAGTTAGGCAAGCCGTATCTTAAAACATCTTTTCTTTGTCTTTCTCTCTTTCTTTTTCATCCATTTATAAATGTGCATATCTTGCCACTAATAATGCAGCAGAACATAATGAAGGTATGTAGATTAAAATTCTAATTTAACATAAAAAATAGGTCATCTTCATTTTAGATATATGTGAAATTTGCCCTTTTAAAAGAGAAGTTCAAGCAATGGATCATTGATACTTTTTTCACTATAGTCCAGGGCCATTATTCATAAGTGATGATAAACCATAAGGATGTGGACATCTTCAAACATGTAGGTACCAGTCTACAAGCCTCACACAACAATGCTACTTCCTATAAAGATTTCCACATACAAACAAATTCCTCTGTGTGCCATGGGGAATGCTACAGAGAGAGGCAACCTATAATTACACTTCCAATAAATGCAAATAATTTCAGAACCTTTGCCACGATTTCAACAATATCTTTTGGTTTACGAGGCACATAGTTGACTAGCTTGGACTTGACTTTAAAAATCAAAATATGCTAAATCCCTGGTATGTTTGTAGAAGAAAATGCCAACAGCATCAAGGGCTGCTGACAATGAACCTTATGACAAAAAGTGAAGCTCTAGAGATTAAAATTTTCCACCCCTAATTCCACCCTTAATAAATTATTGTATTTTCAGATTGTATGGATATAACCCAAATATCAGCTGGCATCTACTCTCTCCCTGATTCAAACATCCATCCCACGGGTTGTGGGAAACCAAAGGTCACTTCAAAAGTTCTAGACATTTGCGGGCGGGGTGGAGAGGTTGGGGGACAGGGAAGGGCTTCCTTGGCTCTGAATGCCTGCTTCAGCTTAATGTGTTCATTTATGGCTCTTCCTGTTCATGCTGACCCTATTCCGCCAAATGCGGTCCTGGCACCTCAACTGTGACAATCAGCAAAGCCTTATCCAGGCCCCCATCTGGGATGGAGGGAGCAAACCCAGAGGTCATCAGTTAGGAATTAAATTCTCCAGCCTCAAAAAAATGGAATGAGGTCTTTCCCATAATTTTCAATCCAAAAACAAAAGGAAGTCCTCAATGCATGAATGCTTATGACAGACTTTACTAAAACTTGAGGAGTTGGAATCATTTACAATCGCAGAAACAGAAACAGAAACAATTTCATTCAATATTATGAATTATTGTCCTTAAGAATCCTTCAGGCACCTCTCCACTCGGGATTTTCACTCACTGCCTTAACCCTGCATGGTTTCCCAGCACCACATCCTCTCCCTGACTGCTCTCCTCTCTCACCTTCCATTTCTCCTCCTCTATCCCTACTTTCATATGTCTCTCCAACTCCGGTTCAGCTCTCTGCACGTCCAACCTCAAAATTCGTTCTAAGACCACCTTAGAATATTCAGACCCAATATGGTGCCCAGCAGAACAAGACAGATCTTTGAGTAACAGAATTCACCTCCCTTTAAAGGCAGTTGTGCTTGATCTTGGCCATGTCCCCCATTTACATTGTAACCATATTTGTTTGTTAAAATAATTTGGTGCAGGATTTGAAACTCTGGAGAAACAAGTTGTTTGTGTCTTTGCGTATCATAACTTCCTTAGAATATGAAATTCAAATTAACCCAAGTACTCAAGGTAATTTTAGGAAGCCAGGTCTCTCTTTTTTTGTCCACATTTGTTCAGTCCTGAAAGGACCATCGTATAAACAGCCAGGGGATTAAGTCTGCTTGAAATTTTGCCCTGACTACACACAGTGAGGCATATTGTCTCAGTGTTTGGAAGCATATCCTCGAATACAACTATCTCCAAGTTGTACAGAACCTATAAGCAAGATGAGAATGCTCTTAACCTGAGTGAATTATAACATTTAAGAAAATAACATTTTATTCTGACTTCCAATTGACTTTTGTTAGTACATAAATGTTACCCTAATGCTTTTGTCTTCCCAATAGTTTTTTGACTTTCTATAGATGACGTAGCATTTAATCTGTTAACAAATCTTGTACTTACATACTGTTTTTTTAAAATCTGAATAGCGTTTATTCAAGAAAAATGAGCTAAAACAATAATAACAGCTAAAATAATAATAAAACAATCATAACAGCAAGCTTTGTGGTGTTTTAAATTGTCCTCTTCTTATCCTCATCTCTTCTGCTCTGTGGTAGCTTTACATACTGTTTTTATATTTTTCAGTCAGGTAATACAAGATGCTTCAGTAGATGAGGGCAGAATCTTTCATTCTCAAACACTATTTATCTGGAGTATTACAGACCCTAGAATCCAGTTCTCATATATGAAGTGAGTCTAACTCGCTTCACACTTTTATACACAACATTTTTTTAGGAGGGGTTATTATTCTAACAGTATCAGTTTGGAGTGAATTTCACTTAAAAAAACAAAAATGGAAGGAAGAAGTGTTTTCGCTAAAGAAGAAAAGAATTCCCAGGTTTACTTTTTTTTGATATCCAGCCAAAACCATGTTTCTGGCTAAAGGAGTCTCTTACTCACGTTGTTTTTTGACTCATGGTTTAGAGGTGCCCTAGAGGCAGAGATGATTGCTGAAGGCTTATTTCATCCAGCCCTATGATTCATTGATCCTATGAGTCCACACTTTGTAATTATAACATAATGGAAGATATTATTTTATGAAAGGAGAAGTTATGACTTGTCCAAAAAAGGAATATAGATTATAGTAAATAGAAGGTGAATTAGAATCCAAGTTAACAAACATTTTCTTTTTTTGTATGAACAGGATTTGAATGAGTCATTTTTAGATGAGAAAAAGACAGACTAAAAGTTTAATTTATTATTTAAAACATTTGGTTTATTCTACATTCATAAATTATGTGGTTTTGTTTTTAGAAAATTACGCTTTGAATACGAGGATTTAACTATTTCAATATCAACTAAAATGTATTTTTACTTTTTACTTTAGTTACTGAAGAAACGTGCATATTTTAATTTTCCTTTTAAAGTTGATATACTTCCACTTAACAAAAAACTTTTATTATTAGTGTAATATAAACACAAGCATTAAAAAATGCAAGTGATTTGCCAATATGAGTAGCTAAATTTGAAACTCAGATCCTTTGAACCAACTGACTTACAGTAATTGTGCTGTAATTTTCCCATCACAGACAAGAGCATTTTGGACTATGTTATGAATTCAGAGTCCAGGGAATTCCAATGAGATAATGTCATTGACTTTGAGCACAAATAATCAGTGATGAACATTGTAATATGATAATATGAAAGTTGCAAGGAATTCATTCTCAGACTGCATCAGAAAACCTACTAAATCAGTAAAAGGAGGAGACACAGTGTGAACTAAGAGGGCAGAACTTTAAGGCATGTTACCCAAAATAGAAAATTTCCCAAATAACTCTAAGAGATCAAGTGTGAGCCCTCACGCTTCACTGCTACTAAATTAGTTCAGCATGTGAGCAACTATCATGTACCCAATCAGCACTACATCACTTAAGTGACCAAAGATACATGTCAACTTTCAACTCAGTGGTACCCATTTATTTGTTCCTTTTGTCTACTCTATCATTTAAGTCAGCTGATTTTCCCAGCGTTCTGCAAGGGGGCAGCTTCATGAGAAATGGCCTGTTTCTGTGCGCTGCATGCGCACAGTGCCAACTCTTTAAAGGGGCAAGGCCATAGGAGAAAAGGATCATCTGAGCCACGTTATGTATATTTACACTCACAGGCTGCCAAAAAACCCCTTGATATTTGTCAAAAATGCCGTTTAGAGAGAGCAGAAGGAAATCAAGCTCAGTCTGCTAACTGACCTGAGGCATCTAATTTCTGTATGTGTTCATTTTGTTAAAATATGCAAGCAAAGAGCTATTGGAGGCCATATGCCATTCGTTATGAAAAGCACATTCCTTTAGTCTTTGTAACAAAAGCCATCTGGCTTTCTGAAAGTTAATTCTATCATAAATATGCTGTAATATTGGGGAGTGTGGTCTAGCGATTGCTGGAAGAAACTTCAAGACCTGGCTTTTGGTCAGTTTCTCAATGGATTCCATTCAGAACCTTGGGGAAGTCACAAGCCCATTGTTCCTTAGTTTCCCAATATTCAAAGTGAAGATAATAATAATACAGCACCTAAACGAGAGAAGAAAACTGAAATGTTTTCCCACTTAACGGTAAAATAATATTACAAACTATGATTCAGGTCAACAAAACAGTAAAAGGTTTTTTGAAATATTAACTAGTTAATCAAAATAGTCTCTTCCTCTTTCCCATGCTTCCTTCCCACCATTGCAGAGGAGAAGAAAGGAAAATATTAAAGAGAAAAAGAAGACAGAATTTCTTGATTTTTTAAAATCCTTTTTATCTTACTAGAAACACACCCAGACTAGGACTCAGAAGACTAGAGGCTGATCCTCAAACCTGCGTCTTTGCTAAGTTAATGAATCTCTCTTTCTGGAAAACACATCCGATTTTTAAACTCCTTTGTTAAATATTGCATACAAACTAGCACTTGAACTCCGTATAAATGACCCTTTAGAGTCTGCCCTAGCCTGTTGTCCAGACACGTCTGCTAACAGTCTCTCCCGAGCTGGCACACAGACAGACACACTGGGTCAGTCTGTTCCCTGTGCCAAGGATGTCTTACCTTCTCATCTCTAAACTCCCATGGATGTGTCAAGACCCAGACCATCGTTCCACCAGGTGAGATCTTTGACTTCCTCAGGTCGTTGGCTGTTCCCTGCTCTGAGCTACAATAGCACTTACCTCATTCCTTCTTAAGCACTTATTACATTGCATAGTAATCATCTGTAAACACATCTCTCTCTCCACCAGAATGTTGGGCTCCTGAAGGGGAGAGTCTAAGGCCTGGCAAGTAATAGGTGCTCAATAATTACTAGCTTCTTGTCCACTTTTAAAACATAGAGGTAACTGGCTGTTCGACCTCAGGGGTCTAGTTTCCATATTCATTTCAACCTTTCAACCCTCCATCTGTAACATTTTATAACAGTCAGAAAATGATCCCTAGAAATTTGCAATGTTCCAAAGTACCAATGACAGACTTTTCCACTGTGCTATCCTTTTAATTCAAGGAAATGAAATAATTTTAGAAAGTTTTTCAACAAGGATTAAAGCCAAGAGTTTTTCTGGTTAAACTTCAGCTAACAGCTAACCAGAAAATTAAGTGAAACACAAGTCCTCATTCCTCAAGCATTTCAGTTAATCATGGTTTTATGGAATTTTAATCTAGCATGGAGGCTGAAATGAAACAAGAGAACCAACAAGTCCAAAAGACAATTACAACTCTATCTGATGTAACCAAACTGGATAGAGTTGTGTGTGGCATAATAGTAATAACTGTAAATTACCTAACCTTAAATTCTCATGCCCTTGATACAGAACATTATTCTAATGGCATAATTTGATTTTTTTAAATTTAGTTTGATTTTGCTTCTGGTTTACAATTTAAGGAGACAGAAAAACCTCTGTCTGATTCCACAGGATTTGGATTTTGTAAAAAGTAGGTGTCCAAAACATCCTCTTTCAGGAACTAAATCATCTCCTCATGTGCTAAGAGTAGCAAAAAAGCAAGAACATTTAGGTCTGTGATATATACTCATAACTTAGAGCAAAACCAGAGGAATGTCTGAAAGTCAAAGAGGACAGAGGGCAAAGATTCTGACTTACAAATTTGTTGGGAGCGATTTTATAGGAAACAAGCTTTAGGATCTGATTTGAGGGCAAGGCAACGGGGAAATAATAACAAAGATAAGAGGAAATCATTGAGTTGAGCTCCAAAACTTTAATTTCCTCAAAATTGTTTCCAGATGGTTAAGAATGTCTTTCTATGTACAGTATTTTCAGGAGCTAAATACAAATTCATCCATTTGCATATGTGGTAATTTTTCAGCAAGATGTCACATTCATTTAAAATTGCCATTGCTGATACTAAACTTTTGATGTTCAGGACACCTGCCTGGGAGCCAGCAGCACACACTAACTTTATCAGAATGTCAGAAACTGTCACCAGGACCTGGGCCCTCAGAGGCAAGGCTCTGGATCATGAGTATGTAGCTAGCCTGTTCTTTGATGTCCACTTTCTTCCAGAAGGAGAGTACTAACCAAGTGTCTGAAGATTCTCTCCTTTCCGCTTTCGGCATCTAGAGATGCAAGCCACGGAACTACTGCAGAGGAGAAGAAAGGAAAATATTAAAGAGAAAAAGAAGACAGAATTTCTTGATTTTTTAAAATCCTTTTTATCTTACTAGAAACACACCCAGACTAGGACTCAGAAGACTAGAGGCTGATCCTCAAACCTGCGTCTTTGCTAAGTTAATGAATCTCTCTGTTGCTCTTGTTCTGTCACACTTATACTTTCTTAATAGAAATAGTAAGAGTATGAATAACCCTATTAGCTACATATCAACTTCTTAAGAGGCTATTGTATAACAAAATGACTTCCAAAGGATCATTTTTTTATTACCAAGCCATGCATTCAACTACTTTTGACAACTACTTTTAAATGCCTACTATGTGTCAAGCAATGGGTGCTGGAATTGAATGGTAAGCAAAACATAGTCCCTATCCTCATGGAGTTTCAGGTCTAATTAGGAAAGCAAGGTTTGCTTAAATAATCACGCACATAGAGAATTACAAACTGTTACATATAGAACTACAACACATACTCACCATGATCCTGAAAATACTGTATTTTCACTATCAAATGTTCCTGTTTGTTCTCTAATTTTTTTTATCAGTGAACTTTAATCATCAAGTGATTCTTGAAAAATACTTTCCCAAATAGTGTGCTATTTGTCAGTTAAGGCTTTCAGATTATGAGATTTCAGGGTAGTACTGATTCTCCATTTAGTGAAACAGAAGAAATGTTGGTATAAATTTAAAACTGTAAAATAGGAAGTCTAGACCTAAAGGATCTTCCCTGGAAGAAGGCCCTAGGCCATGTTTACAGAAAAGCTCTTTTGGTCTTTATAATATAAAATCCTACATCTGTGGTGATAGCAGCAGCTGAAACATCACATTTACTGTGCGCTAAGGTACTATTCTAAGCACTTTATAAATATTAACTCATTTAATCATCACAATAACCTTCTGAGGTAGGTATTAGTAGTGGTAGGGGGTCTTCTCCCCATTCTACAGATGAGGAAACTGAGACACGGAGGGATTAAATACCTCACCTGCTGTCACACAGCCAGTAAGTAGAACCAGGATTCAAACCCAGTCTATGCTCTTATCAACCATGATGCACTGCCTCTCATTCATACAATTGGTCCCCTGAAACATGTTGAAAACTGGTTTTTTATTTAGACAACGTGTTTGAAATCTATCTCTCTGCCCCCTCACATGTTCTTCTAGTGACTTTATCTTTCACATATAAAGAAGAAATTACACTTGATAACTCCTGATGGTAGTCATATTTTCAAAAAAAAGAAGCAAAACAAAGTTTTCAATTCTTTTCAATCAGAAAATTGATCTACTGGGATTTAAAAAAGAGGTGACTTCATAATTACTTTTCAAAAACAAGAGGTCAGTTGCTCATGCTTTAGCAAAATGTCTTCTCCCATTATTGTTGCAGAGTAAGCTATACAGGAATTGGATAGAAATTCTACTCTGAGGGAAACAATTCTCCTAAAATTTGATACAATGCAATGGGAAATGATGTCAATTAGGCTAAACTTTAGACTAATGTAAGGTGGAAAAGCCAGATGGGAACTGACCCCATTCCATCTCTACATAATTTTGATACCAGAAATGCATCTTCAGAAGGTGTGTTGATGACTTCAAACTTTTCATCTCAAATTATGCTGCTTCCCAGGCTTCAGTTATGTCAGAAGATTTCAAGAGCAGAAGAAAAAGGGAACAAAGCAAAACAGACATGTGCAGGCAAGTTGGTGTGGAGAATGTCTTTTTACTTTTTTATGGTGGAAATATTCTTTTGGAAATGAGCCTCCTCATTTGACGTGAGAATTAGCACAGAAGCTATTTTTTGAACCTAAAATATCAGAAGCCCATATTAAAATAGAGAATTACTACAAACACAACTAACCATTGATAAGCTTGATAAGCTTACAAGACAAAACAAGAGACTTTTGGGCAACTGCCATCAAGAGGTGTTGGAGAACAAAAGTTTTATCACTAGACAGAAAATTGAGAACATGGAAAATTGCATATAGTTGTTAGGATATGTAAACAGCTGAAACCAAAGTAATATGAGAATTTTTAAACGCACCTTTCTTCTCAGCAAACATTATCTGCTGGGTCCATGAAATACAGAGAGTGCAGTGATTATTCCTCATTTTGTAAATGGGAGGAAAGAGCTTACTCTAAAATGACAAGTTAGTACTTTAGGAAAGAGAATATACCAGAATATGTGGGTACTCAGCCATCTCTTAGTGGAAAACTCCAATCTGAACCTCCTAAACTGGTCAGGAAAATGTTAGTTGTAAGCTTTAAGGGGAACCTTTCTCAGGAAGGGGAGTGGTCAAGCTAAACAATTGGTGATTGGCTGTCAGGAAGCCATATGTAAATGAATTGGGGTCAGAGCAGCAGACCACCCTTTCATTCCCTTCACCCTGCTTTTCCTGCCTTAAATAAATTAGAATATTCTGAACAAGTGGTGGACACACCCCTTTTAGATGAAGGCTAAGCTGTTTGCTGGAGATGACCTAGATTTTATTTATTTATTTATCTTTTACAGTGAGATTTATTTTTAGTGAAGTATAGTTGATTTACAAAGTTGTATTAGTTTCAGGTGTACAGCAAACTGATTCAGTTATTCATATATGTGTATATATATATGAATATATTTATATATTCTTTTTCAGATTCTTTTCCCTTATAGGTTATTACAAAATATTGAGTATAGTTCCCTGTGCTATACAGTAGGTCCTGTTGGTTATCTATTTTATATATAGTAGTTTGTATCTGTGAATCCTAAACTCCTAATTTATACCCCCCCCAACACACTTTCCCCTTTGGTAATCATAAGTTTGTTTTCCATATCTGTAAATCTATTTCTGTTTTGTAAAACAGTTCATTTGTACCATTTTTTTTAAGATTCCACATATAAGTGATATCATATGATATCTGTCTTTCTCAGTCTGACTTACTTCACTTAGTACGATAATCTCTAGGCACATCCATGTTGCTGCAAATGGCATTATTTCATTCTTTTATGGCTGAGTAATATTTCACTGTATATATGTACCACATCTTCTTTATCCATTCACCAGATGACCCAGATTTTAGAGTTAAGGTAATTAGGTGGGAAGAATGAAGGACTGACTGAACTCAACTTTCTCAGCTGGAAGGGGCTAGGAACTGTGGCGAGCATTGCCCTCTGAGGAAGTCGCCATTAAGACCCTCATAAGCCTCAGGGCCCGATTGTACTCTCCTTGGTATGCATCCTGGACTTTATGGTATGAACGTAAAAAAGGAGATGGCCTTTGGCCAAATCGCTCCAGGGACTTGCTCAGTTACTGGGAGTCCCTGGTTGTTCCCTAAAGCTAGGAAAAGCAACCCTGGAGGGGAAGTTGGTGCCTTTGAGGGAGAAGCCGAGAAGCCAGTCAACCAGCTGATGCCGATAAGATGATGACTAAGCAAATTCCCTGCTTTAGGGGTGTATATACGACTATGCTTTGTTATTAAACTTGCCTTGCAACCATCAGTTGCTTGTGCCCTTCTGATCCCATACCTTGGTGCGTTCAGTTCCCTACCCCCTCTCGTCGATTGTTGCTGCACTTTGAGGACCCGCCGCGGCTGGCAGCAAGTGGCGCCTGAACAGGGACCTGACAAGAGGGACATCTGAATCTCGGTAGGTGAATCCCCAGAGTGAAGAGTGAAAGTGTGGCCACACAGTAAAGTTGATAGTAACTCGGGGCAATAGTCAGAAGTAAAAAAATATGGGACAAGAAGTATCCAAGAAGCGACCTGAAATCACTATCAAGAGAAGGAGTTGTCCACCAGTGCTTTCCAGGCTTTCACAGCTGGAAATTATGATGTCTGTCTGCAACATCTTGCCTGCCTACTAGATATAAACAAAGACGATTATAAAATAATTTTGAATACGGCAGTAGCTGAGTTTTTCAAAAGTAACCAGACAACAACAAATAGTTTAAGACAGACACTTAACCAGTTGAAGAACCAGGTGCACTCAGCTGTTGAAGAAATGGATGGACTAGATGATCTTGAAAATAGTATGTTGTATTACAATCAAGCAGTCATCCTGTATCATGTCTGACAGTATACAGAAGCCATATCCATTGGTGAAAAACTTTATCAGTTCATAGAACCTTTTGAAGAAAAATTTGCCCAAGCAGTGTGCTTTTTGCTCGTAGACCTGTATATATTAACCTACCAAGCTGAGAAAGCTTTACATCTTCTTGCTGTTCTAGAAAAAATGATTTCACAGGGCAACAATAACAAAAATGGAAAGAATGAGACTGGTAATTACAGCAACAAAGATGGGTCTAATCATAAAGCTGAAAGTGGAGCTCTAATAGAAGCTGCAAAGTCAAAGATACTATTTTTCTGTTGAAGTATATGTAGGAGGACAAGGGACTTTACTGGCCGGCCATAGTTTAAAGGTAGTTAAAGCTGTTACAAGTTTGACGTTTCCCTCCTCTTTTCCTTCTGATTTTCCCCAATCTGATTTTGAATTCTCAAATCTGGTGCACCTTAAATTATAATAATGGTACCATTTTAATTTCTTCAGTTTCTGTGACTAATAATAGTTTGGTTTTTTATAAGCATTGGGATTTTGGGAAGTTTGCATTGTCTTATTCTTATCAACCGGTTATTACTTGTGTTACACCTTCATATGCCTTGCTAATAGGAGATTTACAGATTGAGTTTACTTCTGGTTCCTTAGGATATAATATAACTTGTCAGAATTGTATTTTTAGTACTTGCATTCTGCCTATGAAAGGAACTTTTTCTGTTATGATGTTAAAACAACCTTCCTATGTAATGCTGCCTGTAAATATTTCTGAACCATGGTATCATAGTACTAGTATGCAAGCTTGGCTAGAATTATCTGAAGTTTTAAAAAGACCTAAATGATTCATTGGAATATTAATATGTAGCATATTAGCCTTAGCCGCTTTAACAGCCACAGCCGCTACCGCCGGTTTAGCATTAAGTAAAACTGTACAACAAGCATATTATGTGAATCAATTGTCTAAAAATACCAGTATTGCATTAGCATTACAAAGTCATATTGATACTCAACTAAAAACTGAGGTTGATGAGTTAAAAAATGCTCTCATAGGTTTAGGAGACCAAATTATGGCTTTAAAATTGAAAATGCATTTGATTTGCCATGCTAAATATACTTGGATTTGTGTGACTCAACACACTTATAATGAAACTGACTGCGGTTGGAACAAAGTAAAAATGCACTTTTTAAGTGTTTGGACTGATGGACACATTAGTTTGGACATACAAAAACTTAATGCGGAAATACAAGCAATTCAAGAAGCTCATCTACAAGAAGACGGGCCCCAACAATTAATTCAAGGACTCTTGGATCAGCTTCAATGGTTAAACCCAATGCATTGGTTTCAAAATGGACTCACAGGATTGATTACCGTGGGGTCTTGTGTATTGTTGATGTTAATTGCCTTACCTTGTTTATTATGCTTTATTGTTGGCCGTCTCGCTGCTCTTCGTCAGGAGGTATATGGGTTGAAATTGCATTATCAAGCTTTAAAAAATAAAAGAGGGGGAAATGTGGCGAGCATTGCCCTCTGAGGAAGGCGCCATTAAGACCCTCATAAGCCTCAGGGCCCGATTGTACTCTCCTCGGTATGCATCCTGGACTTTATGGTATGAACGTAAAAAAGGAGATGGCCTTTAGCCAAATCGCTCCAGGGACCTGCTCAGTTACTGGAAGTCCCTGGTTGTTCCCTAAAGCTAGGAAAAGCAACCCTGGAGGGGAAATTGGTGCCTTTGAGGGAGAAGCCGAGAAGCCAATCAACCGGAAATTGGTGCCTTTGAGGGAGAAGCCGAGAAGCCAATCAACCAGCTGATGCCGATAAGGCGTGACTAAGCCGAGAAGCCAATCAACCAGCTGATGCCGATAAGATGATGACTAAGCAAATTCCCTGCTTTAGGGGTATATATACGGCTACGCTTTGTTATTAAACTTGCCTTGCAACCATCAGTTGCTTGTGCCCTTCTGATCCCATACCTTGGTGCGTTCAGTTCCCTACCCTCTCTCGTCGATTGTTGCTGCACTTTGAGGACCCGCCGCGGCTGGCGGCAAGGAACGATGTAGAAAATAAAGGGATCTCGCCAAAGCCACTTCTTCTATTTTGGCAACTTATAACTAAGTTCAGAGGGGTCTCAGAGCATAGAAATATAGTGACTAGGTTTCAACCCGATGAGTGAAATTATTTCGAATGCAATGTAGTCACCCACTGCACTGAGTGATTGAGAGTCCATTGAAGCAGACCTCTGTCTTTTAATGGAAGACCTATGAAGTGATACAAAACAAATAAAAGCTCCATCTTTAACCCAGAGAAGCTGAACAATTATCTGGGAACTGCCCATGAAACAGCGACAAAACGACAAACGACAGAAGCGTTAAAACCAGTTTCAAAACAACAAACCATAAAAGCAATGTCACAGGGCTCAAATCAGGTAATAAATCACAAGGGTTTATCCAATGTCAGGCACTGTACAAGGTGCTTTACATACATTTTATCCTCATTTCACAGATAAACTGGGGCTCAAAAAGGCTATGTGCCTTGCCCAAGGGTACTCATAGGTTGGCCACAAACCCTACTCTCTCAACCATCAGTCGCAGCCCATAGAGTATAGCACTACCATTATTAAAAAATGAAGGTAGGGGCTTCCCTGGTGGCGCAGTGGTTGAGAGTCCACCTGCCGATGCAGGGGACATGGGTTCGTGCCCCGGTCTGGGAAGATCCCACATGCCGCGGAGCGGCTGGGCCCATGAGCCATGGCCGCTGAGCCTGCGCGTCCGGAGCCTGTGCTCCGCAACGGGAGAGGCCACAACAGTGAGAGGCCCGTGTACCGCAAAAAACAAAAACAAAAAACAAACAAAAAAATGAAGGTAATACGATGACATGGAAAATAGTAACAAAATAATTTTGAATGAAAAGTGAAATACAAGTTGTGTATATTACAACCATGTGAATGTTTACATGAAGGAAACATGAAGATATTTAAAAGTTGTGTTAGGATGGTAGGGTTATGAATGTGTCTTAACATTTTTCTCTTGATATCGTTGCAAAATTAAATAAACACTTCTCAACTATTTACATAATTATATGTGGAGAAGTGTGTTTAGAAATAGGTGAAATCAATCCCCCAAGAATATTGCCTGGATAAGGGGAGTTTTCATGACTATTTCAGAAGACAGGATGGGCTTGTGTTGGCCAGGAGGAGAAAGAAGTTGCCAAGAAGAGTGACAAGACTCAATTCAGCAAATGCAAAGATATGGACCAGAGGGACTAATGTAAAACAAGGCTGCTGTGACATGTGACACAGGGACAGTTGTCGGGGAGGGTAAGCTGAGATGTCTGAATCTTATAAACTAGACAATACGGAGAAACACGATAAAGGGGTCAAGGAACTTGATTCTAATTCTGTGTGGAGGACCGTAGAGAGGAAAGAGACCAGGACAGGGAGACCAACAGAAGACAGTGGAAAGAGAAATACATTTGATGCAGTATGGGTCTCCCCTGAGAGTCAGAGCGTAGCATTATCTTCTCTGCCCCACAAAAGACCTTCAGATAAATGCACCCACCACACGTTACCCCTTCTTTAAAATAAGGGTCACAGTACCTACAACCTCAGCAAACCATGAGGCTTTCATTCCACATTATACCCAGGTGATCATATGCCTAAAGCTCTACAGGTATGTAAATAATATGAATAGGGAATCCTCAAGGCATTTAAGTTTTGAGGAACCCAAGAAGGTTTAGAATAAGTCTTCTATGAGTGGGTATCCACAACACACCCATTGAACAGAGAAATAATGTATTTAAAGTGAAATGCTCTGACTTGCATTCATTATCATCAGCAGATAAGTCAAACATAGAGCAAAGGACTTCCCTGGTGGCGCAGTGGTTAAGAATCTGCCTGCCAATGCAGGGGACACGGGTTCGATCCCTGGTCTGGGAAGATCCCACATGCTGCGGAGCAACTAAGCCCGTATGCCACAACTACTGACACTGCGCTCCAGAGCCCACGAGCCACAACTACTGAAGCCCACGCGCCTAAAGCCCAAGCTCTGCAACAAGAGAAGCCACCGCAACGAGAAGCCTGCACACCACAATGAAGAGAAGCTCACCGCAACTAGAGAAAGCCCGTGCGCAGCAGCAAAGACCCAACAACGAAGACCCAGCACAGCGAAAAATAAACATATGTTTATTTTAAAAAAAAATAGAGCAGAGCTATAAATGTCTAGCTCTGGCATTGTGGAAAAACTGCTGGAGGTTAGTAAATAAACAGATTGATTGATTGATTTAAAATTGCTGATATTTTAAGACCACACAACATGAGGGCTTTGTGCATTTGCTTTTGTGTGACTTCAGACCATGGTATGAGCACATATTTCAGGAAGATGTGATCTTGTTCTAATTATGGAAAGGACTGGACTGATCAAATTACTGCATATCTTGCAAGACACCAAAGAAACAATTCCAACGAAAGACTTTAATTTGATGATTGAAAATTACCAGCCATGTACAGGCCTTTGAAGAAATGGAAAGCTCAACTGATGATAAAGACATAAGAGCAGTGGAAGGTTACTTAAACTTTAATACTGCTATTGTGGCCATGGTTTTCTTATCCTTAATGACTGCTGCCTAGTTTAAAGAAATAGAACTCTTAAGAAAAGGAGCTATATTAATCTCTAAACTTCAAACAGAAATATTGATTTTCTGATGACTCTTTTTATAGATGTTGTTGGATGTATAATTTGTATCATATTTACTAGATTTTTAAATAAATACTTTCTGCAATTAAAAATAATTGAGAGAGAGGGAGAAGAGACAAATTTGGCCTGATGTTGATAATATCACTGCCCCTTTCCTTATGTCCCAGCTCTTGGAAATACCAACAAAAGATGCAGACTCTGCCTTTCTCCTCATATTGGCGAGAGAGGGGTGACTGGCCAGCGGGTATGTGGGTGAAGGAAGATAATCAGTAAAGCACCAAGGTGGACGAACCCCTCCCCCTCCCCAACCATTCTTGAAGCAGAAACCTTTGGTACTTTGGCAAGGGAAGAGAAGAAGTCTTCTCCTG
Source organism: Kogia breviceps (assembly GCF_026419965.1). Classification (NCBI taxonomy): domain Eukaryota; kingdom Metazoa; phylum Chordata; class Mammalia; order Artiodactyla; family Physeteridae; genus Kogia; species Kogia breviceps. The sequence continues at coordinate 37,071,670 of NC_081321.1, read as the reverse complement.
GGGGTCCCTGGGGGCCAGGAATGGGGCAGTCAGTAGCCAAACAGACATAGCACACATTCTTGTCATTTCATGGCCCAGACAATAATTACAATATGCATAATAAGGTTTCCTGCCCCAGAGTTATTTTTACTCCCACGTAGATGGTGGTTCTTAAACAGTCAACTGATTCATCTTCTTGGGCAATGCCCATTAATTCTTGACACTCTTCCATTCCATATCCTACCCAACACCTCTCAACCCACACAAACAAGTGTCAAAAGGTGAGAGAGTAGAAGGACTAACATGTCCATTTCACTGTAGTCTACCTTCAGAGATGCTGGAGTCTCATTGGTAGTTTATCAATAACCCTCCCAAAGGAATAACTGTGCGCTTAGAACAACACTGAGAAGGCATCACTCCACACAGAGCTTTTTCCTCTCTTTCTCTAGCTGGCCTGAATGGTGGCAAAGACTGATGACCAAATTAATGAAAGAAATTTCTATTTGCCTCTAATTTACTGAGTAACCTGTGCTGAATTACATAAAAATAGCATAATGGTTAACCCTAATTAGTTAGTTTGTATTTTCCTGTATTTCCAAGCCAAGCTTGTTTCCTCTCCCTGCTGACAGGCACTGCATTGTCTCCTGCCCTACCCTCAAAATGTGTTCACAAGACAGACCCAAGAGACTGATGCTTCTTTAGGGAGAATAATCAGGCTTTAAGTGGGCCCTTCTTTAGAATAAAGAGCTGCATTTTGAGAAGGCATGGACAGGGGATGCGTCCTCTTGGAGCCTCTGCACTCATGTCTGCCTTACTCAAAGATTCACACACATTCTGGAGTTGACTTAGACGCCGATTTCCAGGAGAACTAATAGGGCTATGCTGCTTCCACGCAAGCAAAACTCAGCATAGAACTTTCGGGGTTGGATTTATGTGGGAACATGCTTGCACTGTGTGATCAGCATCTCCTCCCTTCCCTCTCCAGACCTTCTCTTTCTACAGTTCCTCGGCACAGGAAGCGTCTGTGCATGCCCCAGTGACTGATGGCATAGGCTTGGGAGCCCATGGTCAAACACCTGGGTTCGAATCCCAATTCCACCACTTAGTTCACATGACATATCGCAAGGCTCCTAATTGCTCTGAGCCTCACCTTCCTCATCCATGCAATGAATATAATAATCACTTTGCAGACTGATATGAGAATGAAATGGAATAATGCAAAGCACTTAGCAATATGCCAGGTTACATGATAAGCACTCAATAAATGGGAGCTAATATTATTAATGAAACCGCCATGCGTGTAGTTGCTCGAATAAGACAGGTCCTTTTTTTTTCTTAGCTAACCTGACCTTATGTCCAATAAATTCTACCTTCTAAGTACAGTTGAAAGCCATTTCCTCCTCCCCATCTCTGCTGTAATAACTAGACTTCTTTTCTACCATTACAACCTTGTCACTCTATCTGTATATCCACCCTCTTCCTAGTCTACCCCTTCTGTGCATGTCCCAATGGTATGAATTTTCTAAAATAAAAATGTGCTCATGACACTTCCCTAATTAAGGCCTTTCAGGGGCTCCACGCGTTGCCTTGTGAATGCAATCCCAATTCCCCAGCACAGCTTTCAAGGCCTGGGGCTGTATCCCATCGCTAACTCCCCACTCACCACACACGCCTTCTTCCCAGAAAACTCTGTACTTCTTCAAAGGGCCCTGGCGTCCAAGTGCCTTTGAACATACTCTTCCTGGCACACATTCCTCTCTTCACATGACAGACTCCCACATGTCCTCTAAGACTCAGTGCCCAGAGCTCTCTTCCAAGAATTCCTCTTGACTCTCCACTCACATATTATACTGTTTTAATTTCTGTTTACTTGTCTAGCTCCTTCTGTTTAGAACGGAGGTTCTTGATGTGAGGAACTGTGTACTTTACTGCATCCTGCATCGCAAACGACTAACACAGAGGTTCAAACAAGTCATTCTGCAAACATTTACTGAGCACTGGCCTTAGTGCTAGATGCACGTTTGCTCTCTCTCACTGCACAGTCCCTGTGGTTCTGCGATCCTTGGTGCCATAAGGAAGCATGAGCAGCGTTTGACTACCTAAAATCACCCTCTTCAAAACTCTCACCCAAACCTCCATAGCTGCCCATTGGTAGACACAAACACTGGTATATATAAATGTTACCTAAACTTATTCTCACAATAACAAATGAGAAGGCGGAAGTGCTGGGAGATCTCGCGTCGTCGGCTGTGAGTTGGGGCTGCCTAAGCCATTGGTCCTGCGTCCAGATGCTTCAAATTCTTATTAAGAATGTTTTAAAAAAAAAATGTCATGAAGAGCCTGGGGGTAGGACGGGAATAAAACACAGACCTACTAAAGCATGGCCTTGAGGATATGGGGAAGGGAAAGGGTAAGCTGTGACGAAGTGAGAGAGCAGCATGGACATATATACACTACCAAACGTAGGGTGGATAGCTAGTGGGAAGCGGCCTCATGGCACAGGGGGATCAGCTAGGTGGTTTGTGACCACCTAGAGGGGTGGGATAGGGAGGGTGGGAGGGAGGGAGACGCAAGAGGGAAGAGATATGGGAACATATGTATAACTGATTCACTTTGTTGTAAAGCAGAAACTAACACACCATTGTAAAGCAATTACACTCCAATAAAGACGTTAAAAAAAAAAAAAAAAAAGAATATTTGGATCCCCATGAAGCCCTACTATATCCAAGTTTACCAGGAGATTTGGGTAGGAATGGGGCTGATGGGCTTCGGCGTTTATAAAATCAGGCATGTGGCTGCTGATGGTAATCCTTAACCAGCTTTCCTGGGGTGGGACTTTGGTCTGGCTGTGTTGCGGGCATGTGGGACATCGTGTGGACTCGTAGCAGTGTCGCTACCCTCCTGGGAGATCTAACTGCTTGGTCAATACCGACCAGCTGGTGATTGGCTCAGCCAGGGAGGCAGTGTTCCATAGCAGTTATGAGCTAGCTGTGGAAGTGAGTTCAAATCCCAACCTTTCCACACATGAGCCATGTGGTCTTACAAAAATTACTTCACCTCTTTGAGCCTCAGTTTCCCCTCCTGGAAAGAGGGGAAAGTAATACTTACCCACCTACCTCATAGGGTTGTGTGAAATCCAAATTAAAAACTGAATATATAATTTCAGTCTCAGATCCCAGGGGACCCAAAGTCGTCTCAGAGCCCACATACTTAGTCACTCTGTGTTTCTTATTTTCTGAGGAAAGGCTGGGGTTGATAAGAAGAAAAGTAGATTCTATCTGAAGTTGCCCAGGGAAGAAGGGGCCCAAACTGAGAATGCCCTTGTTTCTAGCAAGCAAGGGCACCAAGGAAATTGCCTGTGTGCCAGCTACATTATAGATATTACCTAGAGAATTCAGATCTTGTCAGCCATCAAATAATGAGACTTTGTAAAATGGACAAGTCCTTTGAAAAATACAAATAGGCAGTATTGTTTTCATCACAGTCTAAGTTGGAACCCCGTGTGACTCCAGTGCACTTGTCAGTTTGTCTAAAACTCTTTTCCCGTATAACCTTGACTTTTGAGTCTCTTGAACACCCACTATATCTATTGTGTTGTTACTTCTGTCAGGCAGAGTATTTTGGTCCCATTTTGTAAAAGTAAGGTAACCCACTTATAGGTGTAAATAAAATTGTTCTCACAGTTTATTGTAATCTTGAAGCTATAGACACATAATAATCATAAGAAATTATTAAGTTCACACTATGTGCTAGGTACTGGGGCTTTAAAAATACATTATTTCATTGAATAGCAGAACCCAGTGAGATATCTAGCATTTAGTGGGGTTAAACTCCTTGCCTCAGGTCATATGCTGTGAGTGGCAGGAAATCAAACCTATCAGAAAACAAGCTCTCTTCAAGTATTCTGTGTAAAGCACCTACTACATATAAGGCCCTGGACCATCAGGAAACCAATATGAGTAGCACACCTGTCCTGTCCTCAAAGGAGCTTACCATGTAGCTCCAATTTAAATACCATCTCAGACAAAAGAGGGATAAATAAATGGGTAAATTCAATGCAGTAGTCAGGCTACACCTAATACAAAACTCTGGTGCAAAAGAGAGGAAATCATTGCCTGAAATAAACTATAAGCAAAGCAGGAGAGGAAAGTGTAGCTGGGGAATCAGGAAAGGCCCCATGAAAAGATGCCATTGGAGATCAAGTAAGTCTCCATAACCTCATCTTAGTTCCTACCCTGGTGTCACTCTGCTATTCTCATGAGAATCTCCATTCTATTTATAATTTCGACATAAGTCCCAGCACCTGTTGTGACTCTATATCACAATCAAAGCAAAAGGATCTGATTTGCCTCCCTCTTCTTATTTCTGCAAGGTTGCTCCCTTTTGAACATTTCTCATCATCTGCCTCTTACCCTTGACATAGTATAATGGCCACAGGAGCACTGGTCCACGGGTTCAAAGCTCACTGAGTCTGAGCCACAGAAACATTCCAGATGAGGGTGGGGATTGACAGTAAGAGCTCCTGGCTTCAGCAGGATTTGTCCTCCTTCTGAGGAAAGCGGGACTTCAAATCAGAGTGTGTCTTTTGGGTTGGAACATCATATTTTTGAAACTGCATCTTAAAAGCATGTTTTATATCAAGACCAAGGTTTTGCTAAAAGTTGAAGTCTTTCATTTGGTAGGTTTGAAAGAGTCCTTTGAAAAATACCAACATTAAGCCTTAGGATTACATTTACTTTTCAGTTGAATTTCACAAAATTTCATCTTCTTGTTAGTTCTTGTGTCGATGGACAATTCAAATGGGCTAAAAACAACCTGAAAATGTTTGGTACAAATATAAAAAACAAGAACACTTGTGCATAAGCCTATATATCTCATCCAAGATTTAAATAATTGCATCGTCTTATGCTATTAGGTCTTCCTGGCCTTTTGAGGCTTTGAGTTATTTTCCTTCAAAAACGCTTGAAACTCAGGCATGAGCAAACAATTGCTTGAAGTTTGCATATAGTTGCGGGCTACAGAGACGCAGATTTTATGCATTTTGTTCCCATTTTCAGAGTACCCTCGAGCTGTAGGATGTGCCAGAAGCATGATATGGTCAAAACTGCACTGCTCTCCTGTCCTCAGTCTCCCTGCATCCCTGGCCACCAATCCATCCACTTCAAGGTGGTCATAGCTATACCTCAACAATGCAGATTTGGCCAGGCCCTTTACTCCATCAGAACCTCCCCATAACTTACAGAATCAAGTTCAAGCTCCATAAGAAAGATGAAGGTCTGCCACACTGTTCCAGCTTGAGTTTATCCTGCTTCCCCAGACACTCCCATGCACCTCATGGTTTCCAGCCTCTTGGAATGTCTCACCTCAGTACCCTAGCAAGCCCTTCCCCAGCTCTGTGCCCTTTGCCCAGGCTACCTCTCAGCATACAGGGTCCATCCTCTCTGTAGTCCTCCAGGCAAACATTTCTCTTTGCCTTTTAAAACCAAATTCAGGGCTTCCCTGGTGGCGCAGTGGTTGAGAGTCCGCCTACCGATGCAGGGGACACGGGTTCGTGCCCCGATCCGGGAAGATCCCACGTGCCGCAGAGCAGCTGGGCTCGTGAGCCATGGCCGCTGAGCCTGCGCATCCGGAGCCTGTGCTCCGCAACGGGAGGGGCCACAACAGTTAGAGGCCCGCGTACGGCAAAAAAAAATAAATAAATAAACAAAAACAAATTCAAACATCCGTGTCTCTGAGATGGCCGGCTGTCATCCCTCTCTCAATACATCCTTCCTCTGGGACCCCACCTTGCTGTATGCCCACCTAGCTTACGACACTTCCTATACTCCGCTGTCACTACATGCTGACGTGGCTGCCTGCCTCCTCCTCACACACCTAGACTCCCACGGGGTGTGATTTTTTTTCTTCCCCAGTCCTTAACACAGTGCTTCTCAATCAACAAAATAGATTCCCAATAAATATTTGTTGAACAAATAAATGAACAAAATAGGCAAAATGTATCTTTTGCCTTCTTCCATCCTTCCCCCATCACCAGCTGCCCCTTCTTAGGCTTCCCTTCCCCCAGCCGCCATCTCCCTGACTCTGTCAATCCTCTCTCCAACCCTAGATGTCCAGTTTCATCCCAGTCAGCAATATCAAAACCTGCTCTCAGGAAAGGTTTTGAAAAACTCATAAGGCTGACCATGTCAACCCTCACACGGGTTTTTTTTTATAATTTGCCAGGTGACAAAATCTTGAGCCAAAATAATAAATCTCTAATTGTGGAATTTTAGACTGGTCAGAGTCTCTTTCACAGGACCCACACCCACACTGTGGCATTGTGTGTAGGAGTTGCCTGTTCAATACTGTTAGAGGCACCAGAATCTCTGTAAACTCTTGGCTGTGTGATCTGCAGCCCTAGGAAATCAGTTTGCCTGAAACTAAATGGACAGCCATTCTTCTAGAATTACCATATTATTGAGGCTGCTTGAAAAAATAAATCTTTCAGTTTTTTTTTTAATAAGGCTTCACATTTAAAAGATAGGGAAGGCTTTGCCCACAAAAACATTTCAACTCAGCAGATTTGATTTAAACACTAATTAATTTTATTAGCATTTAAATCAAATTTTATTCTTATTTGGTGAACTATTTAACATGTAGTTAATTTCCTAATGGAGGACGGGGGAATAGAATCATTAAAACCCTAATAAGAGATGAGCAGAGAAAAACTACCTCCCAACCGTCTCTCAGCGATAACAATTTAAAGGGTAAACAGTAAGAAGGATGAGCTCAGAAGAGTGACAGAGTTCAATAAACATCCAGCTCAGTTTCCTAGGAATTTTGAAAGCTCCCTGAGTGTTTTGTGAGACACATTTTTAAGAAGATAAAGGATGGATGATGCATTCCACTAAACCTGTACATCAAAAGAGGGCATAATCTATACGGAAGAGAAACACACCCAAATTTCTGTACATTGGAATACTTGTGTTAAAAACAGATAAATAGGATTCTGCCTGCCATGCCATCTCCAAGCCAGAATGGCCCCTTGGACCAAGGCCATACTACCAGAGCAGAGAAGTCAATTAGAAATCATCTGGCCAAGGAGCAGTGCAAGCTTTCAGTCCACTGAGTCAGAACTGAGAATAAGTCTCTGGATTTCACCTTCCCTCCTTGAGTCCACTGGATGGTGGCTCAGCCCTGCACTCAGACAGTAAAAGTAATATTCTAGAAGTTCTTGTCTTCCAGACATGTAACAATATGGTATAATACTGAGGAACAGAAATCAGATGAGGTCATGGGTGAGGAGATGAATTTAAAACCCCAAAACACTTTATAAATATCAGATGGTGGAGTTACAGTGATGGGGATACACAATGGCACTTGACTGGTACAGTTGATGGTGAAATGGTCAAACACAGGAGCCTTATTTAAAAACACTGAGAGATTTATTTTTTTCAAGGAGCCACAATAATTTTGGTAGTTCTGGAAGAATGGCTGTCCATTGATTGTCCTTAATGGTCAAGTCAACGCAAGCCACCTCTCCCCTGCCCAACTTAAACAGACTATGACCCAAGAAAACAATGCTATGTTTGGATATCAGATGCTTGGGCCACCAGAAAAACCAACTGAAGACATATGGTGATAATATATATTATATTAGATTATACACTGGTTTAGACTAGAAAATGGTTCTGAGTTCCATCTCAGGCTCCCAAGAACTTGTCTATTCATCCCTTTTAGTGAAGATAAGATTCACTTCCTAACTCCTCACCCCGCCCCCCCCACACACACAGCCACCCCTATGGAACTAAGGTCTTGCAGCAGAGACATATCTTCTGGGATCATTTAAGCCTAGAAAAGGGACAAGGAGTTATTTAGTCCAACTCTCCGATGGGGTATAGCGAAAATCAAAAGAACCCATGTGCATAGAGTCTGTAGCACAATAACTAAAATATATAAAGCCCTCAATAAAAGATGCTATTCGTAGTACTAATAATAATATCTTGGAGCTGTTTAGTGGCAAGGCTGGGACCAGAACCCATGTCTCTACTCTAAACCTTTCCCATAAGACCACAGACTTCCCATTGTGGAAAGACTGGAGTGGGAGGCTTTGAAAAATTGTTTTAAAAGAGCTGATTATTTCCAAGCAATTTATTTTATTGTATATGCACAGATAGTCAGTTTAACAATATCAACATATAAAGTTTGATTTATTATTATTTTTTTTATTTAAAAAAGGTGTTTTTTTGCCGTACACGGGCCTCTCACTGTTGCGGCCTCTCGCATTGAGGAGCACAGGCTCCGGACGCGCAAGGCTCAGCGGCCATGGCTCTCAGGCCCAGCCGTTCCGCGGCATGTGGGATTTTCCCGGACCGGGGCACGAACCCGTGTCCCCTGCATCGGCAGGCAGACTCTCAACCACTGCGCCACCTGGGAAGCCCCGATTTATTTTAGATTCCCTAATTATTTTTCCCATTTCCTTTCATAAAGAGTCTAAGACATAAAAAACAAATGTGGTAAAGAAAATCCCCAAATGATTACTTTCATCACAATTGTGTTTGCTTGAAAATTAGACAATAAACCTTCATATCACAGGGCTCCAGCTGTACAATTTGACAATAACCAGCACCTACAGATATAGTTTAGCAAATATACTCCCCCCCACAAGATGATCCAGGCTTTACAAAATGCCGCGGTTACTGGAAAAAAATCTGGGAACCATGACTCCTGAGCCTTATCCCAAAACAAAACAAACAAAACAAGAAAATTATTCTACCCCCCTTCCCCAACAAAACAGTAAAATATTTTCCTCCTAAAGCAATGCAGGGGATACCCAGGATAGTTCATTTTACTGTATTCTATGTTCAAATAAATTGAATGATTTGACTCTACCAGACCACAAAAGCAGGTGTGGCCCCATAACCTCTCTGCCCAAAGAACATGATTATGACTTGAAAGAAATCAAAAACCGGACATTTAAATTTAAGTAACAATGATAACAGTGATGATGATAATGGTCAGTATCACATGGAAGGATTTTGTGAAAAAATAGTTCTATGGTCAAATTAAGGTTCAAAAACTCATAACCAAACAAAGTTAAACCAATAAAAGTAACTGTTTCTTTACTGCAGTATCCTCAAAGGCTTCAGTTCTCTAATGTGAATTGTTTCTTCTAGAAAGCAAAATAATACGTAGCAATCTGCAAACTTATTTCTTTGAAGATAATCAGTTGGAGTTGGTATTTCATAGAACACATTTTGGAATATTCTGACAGATTATAGGCAGACACTTAAAAGCACCTTCTAACATTAGAGTAACCATACTGCATGCAATATAGCCTTATATTAAATCCTTAGTACATACCAGTTATATAATCTTAAAGTATATATGGCTAACCATTATCTCTAGGAATTGAATTTACACTGGTAGTGATGAGAAAATTCACCGTTTCTTACCAGGAAGATTATAGCTTGTTTCTCCCCTGCCTACATTTAATTTTTTATTGAAGCTTTACTATTTAATATGGAGAAAATGAACACTTCTTTCTTCTCCAGATCACTAATATTCACTGCAATCAAAGTTTCCCTTGTTGAGGCAATATAAGCATCAGTATGAATTTTTAAACATATTTTTAAAAATTATTTGATTTTGAAAGGGTTGTATGATTATTACAGAAAATTTGGCAAAGCCAGAAATGATTTTTTAAAGAAAATAATAAATTATTACCAATAATTTCACAACCTAGGGATAAACTTTTGTATGTTTCATTTCACAGTTTAGTCTCCTAATTTTTTCACATGCTGAGCATTTTCTTTTGACATTAAAAAAATTATTCAAAAGCATATTACCGGACAGGGCTTAAAGATGGCGGAAGAGTAGGACGCGGAGATCTCCTTCCTCCTCACAGAGACATCAGAAATACAACTACACGTGGAACTTCTCCTATAGAACACCCACTGAACGCTGGCAGAAGACTTCAGACCTCCCAAAAGGCAAGAAACTCCCCACGTACCTAGGTAGGGCAAAAGAAAAAAGAATAAACAGAGACAAAGAATAGGGACGGGACCTACACCAGTGGGAGGGAGCCGTGAAGGAGGAAAGATTCCCACACACTAGAAGCCCCTTCGCGGGCGGAGACTGCGGGTAGCGGAGGGGGAAGCTCTGGAGCCGCGGAGGAGAGCGCAGCCACAGGGTGCGGAGGGCAAAGCAAGAGAGATTCCCGCAGAGGATCGGTGCCGACCAGCACTCACCAGCCCGACAGGCTTGTCTGCTCCCCCGCCGGAGCGGGCGGGGGCCGGAAGCTGAGGCTAGGGCTTCAGTCGGATCCCAGGGAAAGGTCTGGAGTTGGCAGAGTGAAAACAGCCTGAAGGTGTAGTGTGCCACGGCTGGCCGGGAGGGAGTCCGGTTGAAGTCTGGAGCTGCCGAAGAGGTAAGAGACCTTTTCTTCCCTCTTTGCTTCCAGGGCGCGAAGAGAGGGGATTAAGCGCGCCGCTTAAAGGAGCTCCAGAAACGGGCGCGAGCCGCGGCTGTCGGCGCGGACAGCAGAGAAGAGTGTGGGACGCTAAGGTTGCTGCTGCCGCCACCAAGAGGCCTGTGTGTGAGCAGAGGTCACTCTCCACACCAGCCCTCCCGGGAGCCCTGCAGCCCGCCACTGCCGGGGTCCCGGGATCCAGGAACAGCTTCCCCGGGAGAACGCGCGGCGTGCCTTGGGCCGGTGCAGCGTCATGTCGGCCTCTGCCGCCTTGGACTCGCCCTGCACCCATGCCCCTCCCTCCACGGGAGAACGTGCGGCGCGCCTGGGACCGGTGCAGCGTCACGCCGGCCTCTGACGTCGCAGGCTTGCCCCGCATCCGTGCCCCTCCCTCCCCACAGCCTGAGTGAGCCGGAGCCCCCGAATCAATTGCTCCTTTAATCCCGTCCTGTCTGAGCGAAGGGCAGACGCCCTGAGACGACCTACACGCAGAGGCGGGGCCAAGTCCAAAGCTGAACCCCAGGAGCTGTGCGAACAAAGAGGAGAGGGGGAGGTTTCTCCAAGCAGCCTCAGAAGCAGCGGATTAAAGCTCCACAATCAACTTGAAGTGCCCTGCATCTGTGGAAAACCTGAATAGACAACGAATCATCCCAAGTTGAGGAGGTGGACTTTGGTAGCAAGGTATACTATTATTTTCCCCTTTTTCTTTTTGTGTGTATGTGTGTGCTGCTGTGTGAGATTTTGTCTGTATAGCTTTGCTTTCACCATTTGTCCTAGGGTTAGACTGACCCGTTTTTCTGTTTTTTTTTTTAATAGAAATTTTTCTTCTTAATAATTATTTTTTATTTTAATAACTATACTTTATCCTACTTTATTTTGTCTTCTCCCTTTCTTTCTTCCTTTTCTCCTTCCTTTCTTCCCTCCTTCCTTCCTTTTGTGCTTTCTTCCTTCCTTCATTTCTTCCTTCCTCCATTTCTTCCTTCCTTCCTCCCTTCCTTTCTTCCTTCCTTCCTTCCTTCCCTCCCTCCCTCCCTCCTTCCTTCCTTATTTCCTTCCTTCCTTTTCTTTCCTTTCTATTTTCTCTCCCTTTTATTTTGAGCCGTGTGGATTAAAGGCTCTTGGCGCCCCAGCCAGGCACCAGGGCTGTGTCCCTGAGGTGGGAGAACCAACCTCAGGACACTGGTCCACAACAGACCTCCCAGCTCCACGCAATATCAAATGGCGAAAATCTCCTAGAGATCTCCATCTCAACACCAAGACCCAGCTTCACTCAAGGACCAGCAACAAACAGTACTGGACACCCTATCCCCAACAAAGAGCAAGACAGGTCTACAGCCCCATCCATTAGCAGAGAGGCTACCTAAAATCATAATAAGGCTACCAACATCCCCAAACACACCACCAGACGTGGACCTGCCCACCAGAAAGACAAGATCCAGCCTCATCCACCAGAACAGAGGCACTAGTCCCCCCAACCAGGAAACCTACTCAACCCACTGAACCAACCTTAGCCACTGGGGACAGCCACCAAAAACAACAGGAACTATGAACCTGCAGCCTGCAAAAAGGAGACCCCAAACACAGTAAGATAAGCGAAATGAGAAGACAGAAAAACACACAGCAGATGAAGGAGCAAGATAAAAACACACCAGACCTAACAAATGAAGAGGAAATAGGCAGTCTACCTGAAAAAGAATTCAGAATAATGATAGTAAAGATGATTCAAAATCTTGGAAATAGAATAGACAAATTGCAAGAAACAGTTAACAAGGACCTAGAAGAAATAAAGAGGAAGCAAGCAACGATGAGCAACACAATAAATGAAATGAAAAATACTCTAGATGGGATCAATAGCAGAATAACTGAGGCAGAAGGACGGATAAGTGACCTGGAAGATAAAATAGTGGAAATAACTACTGCAGAGCAGAATAAAGAAAAAAGAATGAAAAGAACTGAGGAAACTCTCAGAGACCTCTGGGACAACATTAAACGAACCAACATTCGAATTATAGGGGTCCCAGAAGAAGAAGAGAAAAAGAAAGGGACTGAAAAAATATTTGAAGAGATTATAGTTAAAAACTTCCCTAATATAGGAAAGGAAATAGTCAATCAAGTCCAGGAAGCACAGAGAGTCCCATACAGGATAAACCCAAAGAGAAACACGCCAAGACACGTAATAATCAAACTGTCAAAAATTAAATACAAAGAAAACATATTAAAAGCAGCAAGGGAAAAACAACAAATAACACACAAGGGAATCCCCATAAGGTTAACATCTGATCTTTCAGCAGAAACTCTACAAGCCAGAAGGGAGTGGCAGGACATATTTAAAGTGATGAAGGGAAAAAACCTACAACCAAGATTACTCTACCCAGCAAGGATCTCATTCAGATTTGATAGAGAAATTAAAACCTTTACAGACAAGCAAAAGCTGAGAGAGTTCAGCACCACCAAACCAGCTCTACAACAAATGCTAAAGGAACTTCTCTAGGCAAGAAACACAAGAGAAGGAAAATACCTACAAGAACAACCCGAAACAATTAAGTAAATGGTAATAGGAACATACGTATCGATAATTACCTTAAATGTAAATGGATGAAATGCTCCCACCAAAAGACACAGACTGGCTGAATGGATACAAAAACAAGACCCATATATATGCTGTCTACAAGAGATCCACTTCAAACCTAGAGACACATACAGACTGAAAGTGAGGGAATGGAAAAAGATATTCCATGCAAATGGAAATCAGAAGAAAGCTGGAGTAGCAATTCTCATATCAGACAAAATAGACTTTAAAATAAAAACTATTACAAGAGACAAAGAAGGACACTACATAATGATCAAGGGATCGATCCATGAAGAAGATACAACAATTGTAAATATTTATGCACCCAACATAGGAGCACCTCAATACATAAGGCAAATACTGACAGCCTTAAAAGGGGAAATCAACAGTAATACAATCATAGTAGGGGACTTTAACATCCCACTTTCACCAATGGACAGATCATCCAAAATGAAAATAAATAAGGAAACACAAGCTTTAAATGATACATTACACAAGATGGACTTAACTGATATTTATAGGACATTCCATCCAAAAACAACAGAATACACATTTTTCTCAAGTGCTCATGGAACATTCTCCAGGATCGATCATATATTGGGTCACAAATCTAGCCTTGGCAAATTTAAGAAAATTGAAATCATATCAAGTATCTTTTCTGACCACAATGCTATGAGACTAGATATCAATTACAGGAAAAGATCTGTAAAAAATACAAACACATGGAGGCTAGACAATACACTACTTAATAACGAAGTGATCACTGAAGAAATCAAAGGGAAATCAAAAAATACTTAGAAACAAATGACAATGGAGACACGACAACCCAAAACCTATGGGCTACAGCAAAAGCAGTTCTAAGAGGGAAGTTTATAGCAATACAATCATACCTTAAGAAACAGGAAACATCTCGAATAAACAACCTAACTTTGCACTTAAAGCAATTAGAGAAAGAAGAACAAAAAACCCCCAAATTTAGCAGAAAGAAAGAAATCATAAAGATCAGATCAGAAATAAATGAAAAAGAAATGAAGGAAACAATAGCAAAGATCAATAAAACTAAAAGCTGGTTCTTTGAGAAGATAAATAAAATTGATAAACCATTAGCCAGACTCATCAAGAATAAAAGGGAGAAGACTCAAATCAATAGAATTAGAAATGAAAAAGGAGATGTAACAACTGACACTGCAGAAATACAAAAGATTATTAGATTACTACAAGCAACTGTATGCCAATAAAATGGACAACCTGGAAGAAATGGAAACATTCTTAGAAATGCACAACATGCTGATACTGAACCAGGAAGAAATAGAAAATATGAACAGACCAATCACAAGCACTGAAATTGAAACTGTGGTTAAAAATCTGCCAACAAACAAAAGCCCAGGACCAGATGGCTTCACAGGCGAATTCTATCAAACATTTAGAGAAGAGCTAACACCTATCCTTCTCAAACTCTTCCAAACTATATCAAAGTGAGGAACACTCCCAAACTCATTCTATGAGGCCACCATCACCCTGATACCAAAACCAGACAAAGATGTCACAAAGAAAGAAAACTACAGGTCAATATCACTGATGAACATAGATGCAAAAATCCTCAACAAAATACTAGCAAACAAAATCCAACAGCACATTAAAAGGATCATAGACCATGATCAAGTGGGGTTTATTCCAGGAATGCAAGGATTCTTCAATATACGCAAATCAATCAATGTGATACACCATATCAACAAAATGAAGGAGAAAAACCATATGATCATCTCAATAGATGCAGAGAAAGCTTTTGACAAAATTCAACACTCATTTATGATAAAAACCCTGCAGAAAGTAGGCATACAGGGAACTTTCCTCAACATAATAAAGGCCATATATGACAAACCCACAGCCAGCATCGTTCTCAATGGTGAAAAACTGAAACCATTTCCACTAAGATCAGGAACAAGACAAGGTTGCCCATTCTCACCACTCTTATTCAACATAGTTTTGGAAGTTCTAGCCACAGCAATCAGAGAAGAAAGAAAAACAAAAGGAATCCAAATAGGAAAAGAAGAAGTAAAGCTGTCACTGTTTGCAGATGACATGATACTATATAGAGAGAATCCTAAGGATGCTACCAGAAAACTACTAGAGCTAATCAATGAATTTGGTAAAGTAGCAGGATACAAAATTAATGCACAGAAATCTCTGGCATTCTTATAAACTAATGATGAAAAATCTGAGAGTGAAATTAAGAAAACACTCCCATTTACCACTGCAACAAAAAGAATAAAATATCTAGGAATAAACCTACCTAAGGAGACAAAAGACTTGTATGCAGAAAACTATAAGACACTGATGAAAGAAATTAAGGATGATACAAATAGGTGGAGAAATATACCATGTTCTTGGATTGGAAGAATCAACATTGTGAAAATGACTCTACTACCCAAAGCAATCTACAGATTCAATGCAATCCCTATCAAATTACCAGTGGCATTTTTTACAGAACTAGAACAAAAAATTTCACAATTTGTATGGAAACACAAAAGACCCCGAATAGCCAAAGCAATCTTGAGAACGAAAAATGGAGCTGGAGGAATCAGGGTCCCTGACTTCAGACTATACTACAAGGCCACAGTAATCAAGACAGTATGGTACTGGCACAAAAACAGAAATATAGATCAATGGAACAGGATAGAAAACCCAGAGATAAACCCACACACATATGGTCACCTTATCTTTGATAAAGGAGGGAAGGAAACACAGTGGAGAAAAGACAGCCTCTTCAATAAGTGGTGCTAGGAAAAATGGACAGCTACCTGTAGAAGTATGAAATTAGAACACTCCCTAACACCATACACAAAAATAAACTCAAAATGGGTTAAAGACCTAAATGTAAGGCCAGACACTATCAAACTCTTAGAGGAAAACATAGGCAGAACACTCTATGACATAAATCACAGCAAGATCCTTTTTGACCTATCTCCTAGAGAAATGGAAATAAAAACAAAAATAAACAAATGGGATCTAATGAAACTTAAAAGCTTTTGCACAGCAAAGGATACCATAAACAAGACCAAAAGACAACCCTCAGAATGGGAGAAAATAGTTGCAAATGAAGCAACTGACAAAGGATTAATATCCAAAATTTATAAGCAACTCAGGCAGCTCAATGACAAAAAAACAAACAACCCAATCCAAAAATGGGCAGAAGAACTAAATAGACATTTCTCCAAAGAAGATATACAGATTGCCAACAAACACATGAAAGAATGCTCAACATCATTAATCATTAGAGAAATGCAAATCAAAACTACAATGAGATATCATCTCACACCGGTCAGATTGGCCATCATCAAAAACTCTAGAAACAATAAATGCTGGAGAGGGTGTGGAGAAAAGGGAACACTCTTGCACTGTTGGTGGGAATGTAAAATGATACAGCCACTATGGAGAACAGTATGGAGGTTCCTTAAAAAACTACAAATAGAACTACCATATGACCCAGCAATCCCACTACTGGGCATGTACCCTGAGAAAACCATAATTCAAAAAGAGTCATGTACCAAAATGTTTATTGCAGCTCTATTTACGATAGCCAGGACATGGAAGCAACCTAAGTGTCCATCAACAGATGAATGGATAAGGAAGATGTGGCACATATATACAATGGAATATTACTCAGCCATAAAAAGAAATGAAACTGAGTTATTTGTAATGAGGTGGATAGACCTGGAGTCTGTCATACAGAGTGAAGTAAGTCAGAAGGATAAAAACAAATACTGTATGCTAACACATATATATGGAATCTAAAAAAAAAAAAAATGTCATGAAGAGATTAGTGGTAGGATGGGAATAAAACACAGACCTACTAGAGCATGGACTTGAGGATATGGGGAGGGGGAAGGGTAAGCTGTGACGATGTGAGAGAGTGGCAGGGACCTATACACACTACCAAATGTAAATTAGATAGCTAGTGGGAAGCTGCAGCATAGCACAGGGAGTTCACCTCTGTGCTTTGTGACCACCTAGAGGGGTGGGATAGGGAAGGTGGGAGGGAGGGTGACACAAGAGGGAAGAGTTTTGGGAACATATGTATATGTATAACTGATTCACTTTGTTGTAAAGGAGAAACTAACACACTATTGTAAAACAGTTATACTCAAATAAAGATGTTAAAAAAAATTAAAGTACATATGAACAGAAATTTAAAAAAAAAAATAAAAAGCATACCTATATAATAGATATCATGATTTAATTAAATATTAATCTATTTTTGAACGTTTGAATTGTTTCCAGTTTCTTCATTATCATAAATAATACTGAGATGAACATTTGCATCTATATCTCTGATTATCTATTTGGATGGATGTGAAGGTTGTGAGATGATTACAGGGATGGTGTCCTAAGTCCCTATTAGCACAATGCACACAAATACCAGCTTTATCCAGCAATGACTTAAAATCCTTCTTCAGAAACTAAATCAAAGTCTACATGTTCTATAGCCTTACTAAGGCATCTAGAAATAGTTTCTGTCCAAAATATATATGAAATAGTCCCATTTTCATATATCTCTTTAATCACACAGAACTTACAGAAATCTTTAACCCCTGTATTTTTCTTAATTTTTTTCTAAATTCTATCAGATTTCCAATTGCTTATTTTGTAAACAGCTTGAGAGTCTAAAGCTAAAATGTAGACTCTAAACCTTCAGCAATACTTAATTTATATATTTCAGGCGAAAGGGCTTTTTATACCTGTAAATATTTGGTATCTGAGATGATTTTAAGAATCCATGACTCTAAAATGATGACGTTGGAAATTGAGGATTTTTTTGACAGACTCAATGGGAAGTTGTAACTTAGAGCCCAAGTTTTATTCTTAAAAACCTGTAGATATAATTTGTGGTTGCAAGATGGCCTTATCACCACAGATCAGGTCACACTTATATTGACTCAAACCCTGGACAGCAGGAAAATTCAATCTTCTGATCAGCCCCAAACTCTCTCGCTTTTAAGGCCACTGACTATGAGAAAGTGAAACACACAGAGGGGAAGCTTTTAATAGTAATGCAGGGTTGAGGGCTTACTATGCCAGGCTAAGCACTCTGATGCTTTGGGTCAATCCTCAAGCAGCCCTTTTAGAGGAATTATATTATTATCCTTAGTTTACAGAGGGGGAAACTGAGATTTAGAGGGATTATATGCGTTGTCCCAGGTGACATACCTCGAAGGCGGCAGAGCAAAACTTTGAACCCATGTCTGACTCCAGCAGTGCTCAGCTGTGTTCAAGCATTGCCTTGCTCAGCAGCGATCCTGGATCCATAGGAATGCAAGATAACAGGCAGCCCGGATCAACAGTAGCAAATTAAGAGTAGAATTCCTATAACTTTGGTGTCAAATATAACTTTCCTGACATGTTTTATCTGAAATTAACATGACAATTGTCCTACATCCCAATCCACAAGGGTTGCAGTGTCCCTTACTGGTCCTGGAGAAAAACTATATTCAGACACTGCATTCTGTACCAATATTACCTGCTGGGTCATCCTTCCGTCTCCTGTTGAACTGCTTTTGCTAGGAAGCTCAGCCCTCTCTGCTCCCTCTGGGCACCCACAAGTCCTTTGTTATCTAACTCATCATCAAAACCAAACCTCTGCTATTACAAATTCAGATGGCTCCCCCACTCAAGACTTTCTGTCTTTAGACAAAGGGGCTAACCCTCTCTTTCAGAGGTCTCCCAGTGTCCTAAGACACCAGAGCAGCCCTTGATTTGGGGCCCATGCCAGTTTTAAGTGCTTCTAAACTTACTAGACCAAAATAGAAAAAGAGAGGTAAATAGGTTTCCTCTCTTTACCCAAACCGATTAATTAGTAGAACTTACTGGAGCACCACATTGAAAGGATTCTAAGACTCCATCTAGGCTCACTGGGATAGAGGGTGATGTTTGGCTAGCACTGTCTGTCGCTGGCCTAGGACAGGAGAGAAGCAGCACACATACCAGGAACTTGCAGTCCCTCAGGGATTGCTCAAGCTCTCCAATGATTGCCCCATGAGCTCTCAGGTTCATAAGGAACACGTCAGCAAAGTGAAATAAAAGGAGCCTGGGTGCTCTGCATCACCAACTTCTTTGCAACTTTCACTCTTATTCCCAAGGTAATTAATTCTAAAGTAATACAAATACCCTCCTCCCCGGATGACTAAGAAGGCTTTTCCACAGAAGGTCATTGCCACACTCAGAGAAGACACAGGCCTGACTGCACTTGACCACAGGATGACAACAGCCCCCTGAGTCAGCTGCAGAACATGTTACAAGTGAAGGAGGCTAATCAGCCGGCATTCTAGGATGTGATTATGACACGAAGCAGAGTAAGCTCCACAGTCCTGCCACATGTATAATCAGTTCCACAAAGCTCAGCAGAAGGAAAGCAGACCTGGTGTGAAAGGCTGACCAATCTGGCTTCTCATCCAGCTCTTTCACTTACTGAACTACATCACGTGTTCACAGATGAGAAGACGCGATACTGTGAAGATGTGGACTCTCCCCAAATTAATCTATCAATTCCAAATCAAAATCTCAGTAGGTTTTTGACAAACTGACTCTCAAACGTCTATGGAGCAGTGAAAGACCAATAATAGACAAAACGTTTTGGAAAAAAAAGTCAAGGTATAGGGTTGTGGTAGAAGGAACAGGGAACTTTCCCAGATATGAAGACTTTTTTATATCAAAGCTGCGATAATCAAGACAGTGTACCATTTGTGCGGAACAATTAGAATGATGGAACAAAATAGAGAGCTCAGGAACAAATACACACAAATGTGGAAGGCTGATATATTTATGTTTATCCATTCACTCATCAGATATGGATAGAACACCTATCATATGTCAGATACTCTAGGAGGAGGTAAGCAATGAAAAAGGAGGCAAAAACAGATGAAAATCACTGATTTCATTAAAACTGTGTTGAAATATGGGAGAAAAAATCAAAATGAGCAAATATTTTGTATGTTAAATAGTAATGTGTTATGGAAAAGCAAAGAAGGGGGATAGAAAGTTTTTTTTTTTTTTTTTTTTTTTTGCGGTATGCGGGCCTCTCACTGCCGTGGCCTCTCCCGTTGCGGAGCACAGGCTCAGGACGCGCAGGCCCAGCGGCCATGGCTCACGGGCCTAGTCGCTCCGCGGCATGTGGGATCCTCCCGGACCAGGGCACGAACCCGTGACCCCTGCATTGGCAGGCGGACTCTCAACCACTGCGCCACCAGGGAAGCCCAGAAAGTATTTTTAAAAGGTGGTGGGGTTGAAATTTTATTTGAAGTGGCCAAGGAATGCTTCCCTAAGAAAGAGGCATTTTTAAAGAATCCCTGAAAAAGTAAGAGAGCTGCATGCAGATACCTGAAGGAAGATCCATCCAGGCAGAAGAAACAAGTGCAGAGGTCCTGTGGTAGGAATAGGCCTGGCTTAGTCAAGCTGAAGAGTGGCGATGGGGGAGAAGTAGGAGAGGAAGTTAGGGAAGTAACAGGGGAGGAGGGCACATTATATGGGGCTTTATATGTCATTAAAAAAATAAAAAACTTGACTTTTGATCTGAATGTAATAAACTTTGGAGGGTGTTGAACAGAGGAATGACATGATCTGATTTATGATTTGAAAGGATCACCCTGGCTATTGTGACGAAAGTAGGACATGGGAAACAAAGGCAGAAACCATTGTGACAATCCAGGAAAGAGAGATGGTGGCTTGGGTCAGAGTGCAATCTGTACATGATGGAACTGGGATACAAACCAAGGGAGAAAACTACACTGTTAGGGAAAAAGTGCTGTAACTACTGGGAGGAAGGGAAAGAAATTAATTCCAGATGGGTTAAAGATCTATTGAAGAAAGCAAAACTTTAAATTTTTTAGAAGAAAACATAAGGGAGTATCTTTATGACCTTGGGGTAAGGATCTTTTGTGTACTTGTGACACACAAAACCACAAACCAGGGCTTCCCTGGTGGTGCAGTGGTTGAGAGTCCACCTGCCGATGCAGGGGACATGGGTTCATGCCCTGGTCTGGGAAGATCCCACGTGCCGCGGAGCGGCTGGGCCCGTGAGCCATGGCCGCTGCGCCTGCGCATCCGGAGCCTGTGCTCCACAACGGGAGAGGCCACAACAGTGAGAGTCCCGCGTACCGCAAAAAAAACAAAACAAACAAAAAAAAACAACAACCCCACAAACCACACATTAAAGGATTAATAATATGATTACATTAAAATAGAAAAAGTTCTAAATGTAAACAGACAATATAAACAGTAAAAAGACAAACCCCAAACTGGGAGAAGACATTTACAAAGCATAAAACTGAAATTGATTTGTATCCTAAATAAATAAAGTACTCTTATAAATCAAGGAAAAAGGAAAGATAAAAAAACTGAATTTTAAAAAGGACAAAGGGTATGAATGGGCAACTTTAAAAGGCCAAGAAATATATGAACTAGCATCAGGGAAATGCAAGTTAAAACCTGACATCCTACAGATTAGAAAATGTTTAAAAGTCTGACAGTTCCAGTGTTGGCAAAGATGTGGAGACATGACTCATAATCTATTGAGAGGAAACATAAATTCATATAACCTCTTTGGAAAGTGTACCATAGACGCAGAAATTACACTTCTAAACATAAACTCCCTAAAGCAGTGATTTTCAAACTGTGGGTCTCAACCCATGTGAAGTCAAGTTGGTAAATTACAACCAACAGTTTTGGTATAAAGTAAGACAAAATGAAAAGAATAGACTATGTCATAGTGCATTGCAAATAGTAAAAGTATGTATACTTTTGTGAAACTTTTGTTTGAGTTATATTCAGGTGGGTATGTGCTTACACACGTATGTATGGGTTTTCTGCTCACAATATACAGAATTTATTTCTTACTGGGAGTTGTAGTCAAAAATGTTTGAAAGACAATGGCTTAGACTAGCAGTTCTACAAATATGTGGATACCAAGGGGGAAATGCATGGGGTGGGAGGAATTGGGAGACTGGGATTGACAACATATACACTATTGATACTATGTATAAAAGACAGCTGATGGGAACATACTGTATAGCACAGGGAACTCTACCTAATGCACTGTGGTAACCTAAATGGGAGGGAATTCCAAAAGGAAGGGGTTATCTGTATGTGTATGACTGATTCATTTTGTTGTGCAGTGGAGGCTAACACAACATTGTAAAACAACCATACTCCAATAAAACAATTCCAATAAAAACTAATTTTTTAAAAAAATAAGTAGTTTTCAAATTGTGGTCCGGAAACTTCTGTGGTCCGGAAACTTTCTCACAACTGTGCAGTGGAGTTTTCCAAAGGCTATGTGATGTGCAATATCACAATCAAGTAAATGCAGAAGTAGATATGAGAATTCAGTTACCATCTATGAAAGAGATTTACAAAAATCTAAAGCAATGCCACTCTTCTCACTAATTATTTTCCTTTTGTAAAATAGTTATTTTACAGCATGCTTTATACTATCTAACAGTTGTTAAAATAATTGTTATTTATAGTAACATAGTTGGTTTATTATGTTATTTTAAGTAATTTATTAAATTTTATGGCAGAACACTTGCTGACATAAATGGCAGCAATATTTCTTTTGGGTCCGTCTCCTAGAGTAATGGAAATAAAAACAGAAATAAACAAATGGGACCTAATCAAACTTAAATTTGCACAGCAAAGGAAACCATAAATAAATGAAAAGAAAACCCACAGAATGGGAGAAAATATTGCTACTGACAAGGGATTAATTTCCAAAATATATAAATAGCTCATGTACAATAATATCAAAAAACAAGCAACTCAATAAAAAAAATATGGGCAGAAGACCTAAATAGACATTTCTCCAGAGAAGACATACAGATGGCCAACAGGCACATGAAAAGATGCTCAACATCACTAAGTATTAGAGAAATGCAAGTCAAAACTACAATGAGGTATCACCCCACACCAATCAGAATGGCCATCATTAGAGTCTACAAATAATAACTGCTGGAGAGGGTGTGAAGAAAAGGGAACCCTCCTAAACAATTGGTGGGAATATAAATTGGTGCAGCCACTATGGAGAACAGTATGGGGGTTCCTTAAAAAACTAAAAATAGAATTGTCATATGATCCTGCAATCCCACCCCTGGGCATATATAGAGAGAAAACTCTAATTCAAAAAGATACATGCACCCCAATGTTCATAGCAGCACTATTTACAATAGCCAGGTCATGGAAGCAACCTAAGTGTCCACTGACAGATGACTGGATAAAGAAGATGTGGCATATACAAACAATGGAATATTACTCAGCCATGAGAAAATGAAATAATGCCATTTGCAGCAACATGGATGGACCTACAGATTAACATATTAAGTGAAGTAAGTCAGACAGAGAAAGACAAATATCATGTGATATCACTTATATGTGGAATCTTAAAAAATTATACAAATGAACTTATCTACAAAACAAAAATAGACTCACAGACATAGAAAACAAATGGTTTTCTATGGTTACCAAAAAAGGATAGCAGAGGAGGGGGAAGAGAGATAAATTAGGAGTTTGGGATTAACATACACACTACTATATATAAAATAGGTAAACAACAAGGACCAACTATATAGCACAGGGAACTACACTCAATATATTGTAATAACCTATAATGGAAAAGAATCTGAAAAAGAATATATCTATATACACATATATATGTAAATATAACTGAATCACTTTGCTGTACACTTGAAACTAACACAACATTGTAAATTAACTAAATTTAAATTTAAAATAAATATTTTAAAGCATATCAGTTTTCATTTCTAACATAATAAATACTAACAGACAAAATTCACATAAAGAAAGATCTTTGGGATTCTTAATAACTTTTAGAAGTGTAAATCAAAAAGTTTAAGAAATGTAAGCTCAAAGACAGTCTCCCAATTGCTCCAAAGGTAGCACTTATGAGAATGTTCACTGGTACATTGTAATAGCAAAAGAAGGAGGAGGAAGGAAAGAAGGGAGGAAGGAAGAAAGGAGGGAAGGAAGGAGGAAAGAAAAAAAGAGAAAGATGAAAGAAAGAGAAAAATAGAAACAACATAAATATCCATCAACAGGAAAATGGATAAATTACTTTTGGCATATTCATACAATTGAAGACTCTACAGACTTGAAAATGAACTAGAGCTACATATAACTCTCACAAATGTAATAGTGAGAGAGGAAAGAAAGTTTCAGAAAGGTACATACAAGGATGATGCCATTTATATAAAATTTTAAACCACTCAAAATAGTAATATATGTTTTTCATATGTATATACAAATAAGAACAAAAAGTAAGTATTAAGGCATGCGGGGGAAGATAAACACCATATTTGAGATTGACGATTCACTGGAGTAGTGGCGGTATCAGGGGTGTAGGTTGGAAGTGAAATGAGATTGGGAAGAGATACAATGAGGGGCTTCAACCATATTTGTAAAGTTTTGTTTATTAAGTTAAATGATATGTTCATAGATATCATTCTCTATACATTTGTATTTCTTAACTGTTTCAAGAAGAGACTGAATTTGTTTTGACTCTCTGCTATATAACTTCACCCCCACTCCCATTGAGTTATAATAACTTTATTTAACTTTAAACTATGCCACCTATGAAAACTGAAGACCTATGGGAGTAATGGCAAAAGGAAAAGGGAACTAGCATTTGTGTATCTACCTATGTACCATCACTGTACTGGATATTATTTTTTTTTCTTATTTAATCTTCACAACAGAATAATAAAGTACTGAGTTTGAGAGGGGCAGAAAGACTTTAAAGTTGAGCGATCCCCTTGAAGACACCAGCAATCATAAATAATATGACCAAAACATTTGGGTTGTACCACATCTGTGGGGTAGGCCTACATGAAATTGATATTTTTGACATTGTCCCAGAATACACAGAACTGTATCTTCTTTTTCACAATTTGTGGGGTTGATTTCATGTATTTTTGACATTTCAGAAAATGAATTTTTTTCTTTCTGATAAGTTGGGATAACTTGTCCCTCTCCATCTCTATGATATAGGAGCAATGCTGAAGTATGTATTACACCAACAATAGACAAAAGGGCCACACCCAGAATGAGGGATTGAGATTTAATCTCCAAAACTGCTGTCAAAATTAGACATGTGAAGTTTTCCCCCAAACTAAAGTCTCTCAAAATAAAGAGGAGCAGTAGAAAAATGAGCAAATGATAGTCATATATATATTGCCATATATATACTCTATCTATATTCACATATATACAATATACCTGTGTCTACATGCACACACATAATGTGCCTTGCAGCAAGAATGAGATGACACATATGATGTAAATTAAGACATTTCTGGAAACGAACAGAAATATATAAAAGATATGCCATATATATTCTATATATGTATATAATATATACAGTATATATTCTATACATACATTGTATATACATTGTATTATGTATATACAACATATATGTATATATACGTGTTGGTGTATATATATAAATATATATATACACACACACATATATATATACACAATGTATTTGTATATATACACTGAAAATATTTATAGCCTTTCACCAGTTATTTCATTTCCAGTAATCTAGCCAAAGGAAATAATCAGTTGCAATCAAAACATATTTACACACAGACTTGTTCATGACACTACTATAATAGCAAAAAACAAGAAGCAATGTAAATGCCCCAAAATGAGGAAACAATTGGATAAACCATAGCATTTTCACAAAATGAACTGTTACTTAATATACTAGGAGAAACTGAAGCTTTCCAAAGGCTAAGAAAGTTAACAGTGACAGAGACTAGATTTGAACCCTATCTGACCAGAGTCTGGGCTCTAAAAGATGGGATGGAGTTTTCCCAGAGAGTTTCTTTGCAAAGCCATGGGTAGGTACAATGCCAGCTGGAGCAGTAGACTGTGGACACATAGGTGCCCACACACATAGGTGTTTGGTGACAGGATATTTTCCTAATGCGACTGGGAAATACTGGGTTAAACAACCTTAAACAGATTTCCTGTAATAAGCTAACGTGCATCACGAACCTCCAAGAGATGATCTTTTTATATGCAACAGTTCCCAAATTTATTTAACTATAGTGCTCTCTCTTCAAGGAAATTCCCTTGGGAACACAGTCTAGGAAATGATGTACCTCGCCATCCTACACTGCCCCATGTCTCAGTAATCTCATCCCTGGAATCACAAAGGGAAATGGCTCATTGTATAACAATTCATAAGATTCGAGGGGTGGCAGTTAAATACAGATGTTGTCTTGCTATTAAAAATAATCAAATGGGGCTTCCCTGGTGGCACAGTGGTTGAGAGTCCGCCTGCCGGTATAGGGGACACGGGTTTGTGCCCCGGTCCGGGAAGATCCCACGTGCCGCGGAGCGGCTGGGCCCGTGAGCCATGGCTGCTGAGCCTGTCCGTCCGGAGCCTGTGCTCCGCAAAGCGAGAGGCCACAGCAGTGAGAGGCCCGCCTACCGCAAAAAAAAAAAAAATCAAATGTTTAGGATTCTGCTGATATTCTTTGAAATAAAATATCACTCTTTATGATGAAAATTTAAAGTTCCCAAGCTCTCCTCACTTATTGTATTCCTAATGGGGAGATTTCTTTTCTGGGGAAACCCTCACGGAGAAGAAAGACAAATAGGAAAGTTGGGGCTTTTCCCACTTGATCAGCAGAACACAGAAATGTTTCTAGAAATTTTTCTTAATACAATTTTCCCATAAAAATGTTAAATACCCAAAAGAGAAAGTTCACTTTTCAGATGTCCACGTGTGGATCAGTTCCTGGTGTGTAACGTTTGATTTCCTGTGTCAGTAGATCAGCTGTTAGCCTTGCTACTCCAGGGAGGGATAGAGTAGGGCCTGGGGTGGGGGATGGCTGCCTGTCAGCTGTTGTATGTGGCATTGAACCTGTGTGCTTACCCATAGCTTTTCAAAGAAATGTAGTCCTATTTAGAATACTTCTAGTCACTTGAACAATGGTGAAGAAAAGTACATCAGTCCTTTGCTTTGGCAAAGATGCCCAAAGGATGCCGATTCATTTTCCTTTGGGACTCCACAGAATGTTAATTTCAAGTCTTCTGGAATTCAGGCTATCCTGGAAATGGTAGAGATTTTTTTTTCATCTTTTTCTAGGTACCCTCCAACTATCCTTTATTTTTCCCCCTCAGAGGGGTCCTAAACCCTCTCTGTCTTTGACTTCCTCTACCCAGCCAACCTAGATGACCCAAACTTGTCATTCAGTGAATCTGTTATATCCAAATTCTTGACCACGGCCAACCATCCTTCGCCTCCTCTTCTGATCTAGCTGATTTGCTTTCATGTCTTCCTTCTACCCTCTGTTGAGATCTCAAAGTAAAACCTGTTTCCTTTATTATTGTTTGCACCCTCTTTATTATTTTTAGCGTGAAGTTCCCAGCCCTCGTCCTTAACCTCCCCTCTGCCACCTGTTTCAATCTGGCGAAGCAGGAAATGTTCACAGAACTTAAGTGAGCCTTGGCAACAGATAGACCGGGGCTCTGACTCCAGCTGGGCCACTGTACGGATTGGACAAGTTGTTTAATCTCGCTGACCTTTGGTTCCCTCATCTGTACAACAGATACTTCAATAGCTACTTTGTAGGGTTCGGAAAGAAATAAATGAATGCAAAGTGCCTGATACTTAATTGGTGCTAAACAAATGGAACCTATTATTATTGTTGTTACTTGAATTATTATCGTTTCGATCTGCCGGTGATACCTTTCCCTGGACTTCCCCTCACCACCTTCCCAATCATCACCCCCTCCCTTCTGCGTCAGGAGCACCAGAGCACTGATCCACAACCCCAACGGCTGTTGCTCTCGGCCAAGGCCATTTGGTTACTGAAGAGAGCTTCTCTCCTTCCCATGCATTTGACCCACAGGTCAGATGATTTGCTAAAAGGCAATTATAACTAGATGAGCCTGGGAGACTCTCACATAATCAAGCTACCACCTCTCTGACCAAAGTGAAAATGTACCCAACTGGGAGTGAGGAATTCGGGTGATGTAACAGGTCTTTCAAGGACCAGGCCCCATCTCAGGTATCTCCACAGCAACAGACTTTCTCCCTTCACGTTTTCACTGTAGCCACGGGCTTCAGACCGTCCCTGCATAAGGAGGATGTGGAGAACTCCTTGTCTGACCAGAATTTGCT
Organism: Kogia breviceps; assembly: GCF_026419965.1. Lineage (NCBI taxonomy): Eukaryota > Metazoa > Chordata > Mammalia > Artiodactyla > Physeteridae > Kogia > Kogia breviceps. Next base: position 37,043,467 of record NC_081321.1, on the reverse strand, counting down.
AAGCTGAGGAAGCTCGTCCTTGCTAAAGGGCAGCCCTGGTCCAGTTCTCTAGAGAACTTAGTGCCCCGGGGGAGGATCGCACAGCTGCGGCCTCCGACCAACGTCACTTCCTTTGCCCGAACAGAGAGGAAAACTAGGCCCCAGGGCTCTGGGTCAGAGGAATTCGAAAGGCTTCTCTCTGTTGGGTCAGCCATTTCCCTGAACCCGAAGGACCTCCCCTGCCTGCTTCCTTCTGTCTGTCTGAGAAGTGACAGTCCCTCAGCAAGCGAAGCCCCCCCCCACCCGGCCCAGCCAGCCCCCTTGACGCCGGAGCCTCCGCCCAGCCCCGCCCCAACTCTCACTTCTTTGTGGAAAACTCCAGTATAGTCCTTCCCGTTCAACCTATTGCCCTGAAGGTCACCACAGAGAGAGGTTTCATCACTGAGCAACTACCTTGAAACCAGCCACATTTGCGGAGAAGGGAGAAGGGACCCCCTCCACCCCAAGCCCCCCCCCCCCCCCCCAATTCTCAGGCCTTCCTAATTATGACTCAACGAGCAGAGCCGCTAATAGTATGGCTGTCAGAGTAGTACGGCTTTGCCCACTGGCCTGAAAGAGGCAGCTCTAACTTCCCACGCGACCCTCACTGCACTGGCCACAGCTGATTGGATCATGGATAAACTGTTGACCCAAAAGGAGCCCATCCATTGGCTGAGCGATGGCCTGTGATTCACATAAGCTGGCTCACACAGATAAGCTGGACCAATCAGATTTCTCTCCCAAATTGCGTGTTAAAAGACACACACGCCTGTTGCTATCTGTGGTGGCTGGGAGCCCCCCTGGGGCCACCTGCAAGATGAGTAGGCAGAGGAACCTGGCAAAGACAGAGGAGGAAGGAGTAAAGTAACACAGCAGAGTTGGGAAGGCCATGGGGAAACTGAGGGACATGAAGAATTACCCCACGGGAATAACTCCCAACTCCCAGCATTACCTGTAAGCTTGACTCAATCCTTCATCCTTTTTTTTTTTTGGCATTCGGGATCTTCCCCCACCAGGGATCCAACCGTGCCCCTGCACTGGAAGCACAGAGTCTTAACCACTGGACCACCAGGGAAGCCATCAATACTTCATTTTTGTTCAGAGAGATTCTCCTATAAAATTTCATTCAAGTCCTCCTGACTGGAGCTAGCTGGACCAAGGTTTTATTTCTTTGCAACCAAAAGAGTCTTAATAGAAACATAGTTTCCCCCAAACAGATGCCTGTGTCTGCAAACCTCTTCCAGACATGCTGCATTGTAGTTTAAGTCTCCTGTTAGTTTGCCTGTGATCATAAACATGGCTATCACTTATTGAACACTTTGTTTTGTGCCAGGCAGTATGCTAAGAGCCTCACACACGTCCTCTCACTTCATCTCAGCAGCCATGGGATGTACTATCATTATCCCTGTTTTACGTGTAAGAAAACTGAGACTAAAAGAGATTGAGTAAAATTTCCTAAGGCCACTCACTTTCCAGGTGGCAGACCCAGCATCTAAGTCTAGTTGGTATGATTACAAGTCTGTACCCCTATCCATCCCCAGAATGGCGTCTCCTACATAATCTACGAGGCAGGATGAAGCCACGTCACTGCTCCCTGCAGGCGTGTGGTTACAGGCCTCCAGAGGCTCTCCTGGGAGTAGCCAACAAACCAAAAGGGATGCCCGGGTGGAACTGAGAATTAGGGAAACAGCCACAGATACTGCTGACACTCCTGATGTCCCACGGTGGATCCCAAAGGACATCCGACATGTACAAGCCCCAGCCCCTGCTCACTGCAGGCTTTTGAAAGGAAATGTGGAATTAGAAGCAAACTAGGAAAGGCAGTGATGCCTGCTAAAGTACCTACAACATTGAAGACCTCCTGAGGAACAATTTCCAAATATAATGATAGATTGATTTGATTTTAAAAAAAAAAATTCTCCTCCAATCTACCCCTTGTTAACCCTAAACATCATTTAAATTTAACAGTCTTGGGGCTTCCCTGATGGCGCAGTGGTTGAGAATCCGCCTGCCGATGCAGGGGACACGGGTTCATGCCCCGGTCCGGGAAGATCCCACATGCCGCTGAGCGGCTGGGCCCGTGAGCCTTGGCCGCTGAGCCTGTGCGTCCGGAGCCTGTGCCCCGCAATGGGAGAGGCCGCAAGAGTGAGAGGCCCGCCTAGCACAAAAAAAAAAAAAAAAAAAAAAAATTAAGTCTTTATTCTTTTTCATTGTAAATCAACTGTACTTCAATAAAAAATAAAATAAAAATTAACAGTCTCTAAAATAAATTCCTGGGGATGATTTTCTTTGTGAGGCTTCTAGTTCATTAACCTACAACCCATGAAACATGTTCATTTGTGTAGGAATAGATAAAAATAAATGTAGATTACACTTTAATGAAGTACAGGTAGTAGCATAATATTTACCAAGATGTTCAAGCCCCAGTTCTGATTAACCACTCTTGATTGTTCTCAGAGTCTCTTCTAGGGTAATAGAAATGGCATTCAGTAAGAATGTTTTATCAAAAGCACATCTGGGCTTCCCTGGTGGCGCAGTGGTTGAGAGTCCGCCTGCCAATGCAGGGGACGCGGGTTCGCGCCTCGGTCTGGGAGGATCCCACATGCTGCGGAGCGGCTGGGCCCGTGAGCCATGGCCGCTGAGCCTGCGCGTCCGGAGCCTCTGCTCTGCAAAGGGAGGGGCCAAAGCGGTGAGAGGCCCGCGTACCGCAAAAAAAAAAAAAAAAAAAAAAAAGCACATCTATCTTTCAGGGCAGTTAAATCACTGATGTTGGGGGTCAGTGCACATTAGAACACTCCAAAGGCAGGAAGGCAATGATAACGTCAGATAGGAATTAAATGTGCCCTAGAAGTTGTTGGGTTTTTTAACTGGAACTGTAATTACAGGGTTACTAAAGATGTGAAGGTTATAGTTAAGGTTTCGTCGGCATTTTCAGTTGTAATACTTAGTGAGATTAGTCCTTTTCGTTGTTCCCTTTCTATTCCCCAAATGGAAGACAGCTGTTTGTGCTCTGAAAACTGTTTTTTAAAGGATAGGTCTCTCTGTTTATCAAGTGTGTTTTGCCACCAGGGAAACGTATGTTAAAGCTTTCTGCAGCGTCAAAAGGAAGTGAGTAGGAATGATTGCTTTAGCTGTTACTCCTGGATAATGACAGGAAGCTTGGACACATAGAAACGCCGCACAGGGATGTTGCAGAATATCTGGGTGCACAAATATTCCAATTTCCATCTCTTCCTGTAAAGAGGGATTCCTGATGGCACTGATCATTCCCCAAATTTATTCCCTGAACTGGAGGGTTACTGCAGAAGTATTTAGAGGCAGTTCTGTGAAGGCGGGTAACCTAAATCTCCATCAGCCCATCCCCCATGAACAGAAAGCCAGCTTCTTTTTGGAAAGCCGTGCCTCTTAGTGAATCGAATCTAAACCCAGGAGTTGTGACTGGCCTACAGGAATCCATCTCCCAAAGTATAATAAACCCCAGGAATTTGTTTCCACCAGTATCTTAAATGTCTGTAGCCTAACACACCTTAAAATTTGAAGCTAAGCGAAGTTTTAAACAAAGCCCATGTTTATCATTTGTTCTTGGTTCCAACTTGTTAAGTTTCTCTAAAAAAGGTAAGATTTATCTCTCTTTGCGTGGTTTGATGACCATCATTCTTTTTATTCCAGAGGCATCCAGTTATTTTGTTGCCCAGTTCAATCAATGATCTAATAAGAAACCTCAGGTGTTGCTTTGCAGAAGGGGTTAAAAAAAATCCATAAAGTGACACTGACTCTTTGTTTGTTTGTTTTTACCATATATTACTTTGGGGGTTTGGTTGTTGTCCTGAGGCCCTAACTCTTTATTTTTTTTAAAATAAATTTATTTATTTATTTATCTAACTTTTTTTTTTTTTTTTTTTGCAGTACCAGGGCCTCTCACTGTTGTGGCCTCTCCCGTTGCGGAGCACAGGCTCCGGACGCCCAGGCTCAGCGGCCATGGCTCACGGGCCCAGCCGCTCCGCGGCATGTGGGATCTTCCCGGACCGGGGCATGAACCCATATCCCCTGCATGGGCAGGCGGATTCTCAACCACTGCGTCACCAGGGAAGCCCCCTCTAACTCTTTTTTTAAAAAAAATAAATTTTTTATGGCTGTGTTGGGTCTTCGTTTCTGCACGAGGGTTTTTTCTAGTTGCGGCGAGCACAGGCTCCAGATGCGCAGGCTCAGTAGTTGTGGCTCACAGGCCCAGTTGCTCCGTGGCATGTGGGATCTTCCTAGACCAGGACTCGAACCCGTGTCCCCTACACTGGCAGGCAGATTCTCAACCACTGTGCCACCAGGGAAGCCCGGCCCTCACTCTTAACAAGGTTATAATCTAGTTAGTGAGGTAAGGCCTCAAGACAGAAAACAAATGACAACACAAATCAGCATACTGAAAGATGCAGCTCAGACCCCCCCTTCAGGAAAGGATTCCCCACCCAGCTGTGAGGGTGAGCTGACAGCCTCCAGCTATGAGCCCCTTCAGCTTTTAGCCAGGGTCACACTCGTCTCAGGAGCAACACCCCCGCCACCTCCAGAGAATAACTGAGCAAGGTAGCAGTCAAGGGCCTGGCCATTTCCACCTGGTGAGTATTCCTCTAACAGCCATCTCTGCTCCAGAGCTCTCCATAGGGCTGGCAGGGACTATGTCAGGTCTGCATGAGGTTTGATGGCCCCCATGACCAGTCTTGTGGCCCCTGCTTTTCCTCTTACAGTGGCCACTCCCCAATAAACCTTTTGCAATCCTCACTGTGTCTCAGAGTCCGCTTTCCGAGATCCTAATCCCCAACGATGTCAAACTATAAAGAGAAATCAAGAAGGGGGTGGGGCCAAGACTCTGTGTGTGCCTTCAGGGAAGTGAGAGGTGTTGGAAGAAGTATTTAAGTCCCCGAGGGAATTGTGATGATTAATGAGCTTTGGGTTCCACTGCCTGAAATGATACCTGCTCTTGGAAAGCTGGGGAGATCAGGAACAAGTGAAGGAGAGACCTGGGCAGACCAACCCAGTGTAGGTCAAAGCAGAAGGGCACCCAGGAAGAGAAGAGCTCACCTCCATCATCCTTCCATCACCCCTCCACTGAGGAAAACCTTGCAGTGATGTAGTAGAGGAAAGTACCTATCCTGCATTCAGAAAAGCTCAACTTGTACCCTAGATCACTCTTTGATGACCTGTGTGACACTGGACAGGTCCCTTCATCTGAGATCCCCCTGGACCTCCCTTGTTCACTGGGAATGATGTTGATTCTCCTGGCACTTACATGGAATCAAGTAAAATGGTACACATGAAAGTGTCTTATTGGCTGAATGGACCCATGAGAACTTAAGTTATTACCTTGCCACATCTCAAAGGCTAGGAGGAAACCATGGAGCACCACCTACTCCTCCTCCAGACGTACTGTGTGAGGCTCATCCACCCTGGAGTGCTCAGCTCCCCACTCCCAGCATCACAGCCTACAGTCTGAGTACTTATGCTGAAGATATAGTTAGCAGATACCTACCTTTCAAATGTATACCAGTTAACCATATTATTATCTTCTTCCTGGTGTATTTATAGTTTAATTTGGTGATCCTGGCACAAAATATACGCTCAACAAATATTTGTTGAGTTGAACTGATTTGATCCTTTATTTTGTCTATTGGTCTCTAAATGTTTTGTGATAGCTTTTGCAAACTAATTTTTTTTATGATACTGTAACATCCTGTTCTTTATGTCAGAGTGAATGATTTAGTCACTAGTTAAATAACATGTTAGTTACTCCTTTCATTAGGAGATAATGACTTGAATTTAATGTCATTTTATCAAGGCTGCATGAAAAATAAATATTCAGGGATTTTAGCTTATCTTTAGTGAATTTTATCCTAAAAAAAAAATTACTTAAAACACTAAGATAGGGACTTCCCTGGTGGCACAGTAGTTAGGAGTCCTCCTGCAAGTGCAGGGGACACAGGTTTGATCCCTGGTCTGGGAAGATCCCACAAGCCACAGAGCAACTAAGCCCATGAGCCACAATTACTGATCCCCTGGGCCACAACTACTGAATCCCACGTGCCTAGAGCCTGTGCTCCACAACAAGAGAAGCCACCGTAATGAGAAGCCAGCGCACCGCAGCAAAGAGTAGCCCCCGCTCGCCGCAACTAGAGAAAGCCCACGCGCAGCAACGAAGACGCAATGCAGCCAAAAATAATAAATAAATTAATTTTTTTAAAACCCTAAGATACTTCTTATGTTGTATAGTCTTAAAAATAAGTGTCATCTAGACATGGGGGAGGGGGTAGATATTTTATTTTGTCTTTGTTTTGTCTTGCTTTTTCTTGTTCAGCGCCCCTTCCCTCAATTTCTTCTGATAATAACACTCCCACTTTGCAGGGAGAACCATTCTCCCTACCGCCATTTAGCTTTGGTGGAACTGCCAACCACAGTAACTATGGCCCTGGCCTCGGGGTGAGCTCACAGCCCAGATGGGCTACACCCTGGTACTCATCCCTCTGGCCTGGGTAACCGACCCAGGCCTGTAGACACAACCCAAGCTGGGCTAATTGAAGTGACTTATGGATGGATAGTAGGAGAGTGGGGGGGTCAAGATTGGGCAGGGGTAGGGGCTTCCCTGGTGGCGCAGTGGTTGAGAATCTGCCTGCTAATGCAGGGGACACGGGTTCGAGCCCTGGTCTGGGAGGATCCCACATGCCGCGGAGCAACTAGGCCCGTGAGCCACAACTGCTGAGCCTGCGCGTCTGGAGCCTGTGCTCCGCAACAAGAGAGGCCGCGATAGTGAGAGGCCCACGCACTGCAATGAAGAGTGGCCCCCGCTTGCCACAACTAGAGGAAAAAAGCCCTCGCACGGAAACGAAGACCCAACACAGCCATAAATAAATAAATAAATTTAAAAAAAAAAAAAAGATTGGGCAGGGGTAAACTTAGAGTGATCTAAGGTCAAATTCCTCCTTTTCCTCACCAGTGGAGGTCTGTGCGAGGTGGGAGAAATGAGCTCAAATTCCAAAAGAGCAAGGCTGGGGGAGGAAGAAGGGAGAAGAGAGGCAAAGAAAGGGACAAGGAGAGGGAGAGAGGAAGAGGGGGATGGGGAGGGGAAGGGGGAGGAGAAGGAAGAGAGGAAGAGGGAGGGGAAAGGGGGAGGGGGGGGAGGGGAGGGGGAGGATCAGAAAGAAGAAAGGTGGAGGAGGAAAGGAGAGAATGAGGAGAAAAGAGAAGAGGTTTAGAGAGAATGAGAAAGAAGCAGAGGGAGGGTTATAGAGAAGGAAGAAGAGAAAGAGGGTAATAGAGAGGAAAGAGGGGGAGAAAAGAGGAGAAGGAATTGGAGAGACAGAGAGAGAAGAGAGGAAAGAGGAACAAGGGGGAAAGAGAGGTCGAGATTACTGAGGACAATTGTATAAACACACTACAGACAAAGTGAAATGTTTCAGCATTATCATATTGGTTTACTTGTTAAACCCCAAAGAATTCTGAGAACGTACATTCTGTGATTGAGAAAATAACAGACTTTTCTAGAAGAGAGGGTACAAATCATCATAGAGTAATTTTAAGATCATGACATTGAAAATTTTTGAAACAGTATGCAAAACAGAACGTTACTATTTTTCCACCTTATGTAATTAAGATTCCTCAGTCAGAAATTACATCTTTGTATTCCCTTCAGTGCCTTGGACATAGTAGATACTCAATAAATGTCTGTTAAATGAACATGGGATAGATGGATAGAATAAACACATTAAGACCCCATAAGACAGTAAGAGGTAACATTTGCCTGTGGCTTTCTCAGCCTCCTCTTTATGGACACTTTCATGCCTTTTTGTCAGCCACCGTGCCCCCCCATTGCTTTTTCCACTTCCCATCTAATAAAACCTGCTTTCAAAGGACAGTCCAACACTCCTGCTATAGAGTTGTAAAGGCCCAGGAGAACTTAATGGTCTGTTCTTGATAGGGCCCTTCTAAGGGCATTTTAAAGGGAGACAAAGGAAGGAAAGCTTTAAAAATCACAAAAATGAATGTTTAATTCTGGAATTTCTGGCCAGTGCTGGAAGCATTTCGAGATTGTGGCGCAGGAAGGCAGGGGCCTTCTGGGGCCCCGTGGTTGTACAAGCGGTCACCTACATGCTAGTTCTGGGTGACAGTGGTGCAGAGTCAGGGTTCAGACTACAAATTCCTGAAATCCTGACCACTGGCCCCCAGAAAGAAACCCATCTATTTGAGCCTGATTTCATTTGTTTATGTTTTGCATTTTTCTTGTAGGAAAAGTACATAGTTATTTTGGCCACGTTGTGCCCACTGAAATCACAGAATGTTTTCCTAGTGCTTTTACTGTCCACCACGAAAAGAACAAATTTATAACTATTCCACAACTCCAGAGAGTTTTCTCAGGACCTAAAACCAAAATATTTCTTATTAATAAGCTAACACACACACAGAGAAACCAAACAGGGGGCAACGAAAAATGCTCATCAGTGATTAACGTGAACCACCTTACTACCATAGAATTCTTTTAGTCTGTTTCTGCCTTGATTTACTGGTGAGGAAAAGAATAGCTTTTTCTAGGAATTTCCAGGTATTTTTGCATCAAGGGCAGTGTTCGTCTTGCTTGGCAACTCTGCTGGATTGTTAGTGGCTGACTACAGCACCACATTTGTCAGAACCACGTCCAGGTGCAGCGAGAAAAAGTTCCATGACTGATGGTCAACGTCTGCCATGGGTGCAGGAGGGAAAAAGGCAGCTCACAGGGCATCAGTCGTTCTTACCACTTGGCGTTCATTCACTTTTCTCCCCGTAACTGATTTCCCCCTGGGAAACAACTCATCCTTCCAAACCAGCCCATATACTCAGGGCTCAGAATAGAGCATAAGACCTGGTCCAAGCTAATCAGTATTTCCTGTTCTCTGAATCATAATGACAGGTTTATAGTGGTCAAACGACCCTATCAGAGCCAATAACACTTCGGGAGGAGATGCCACAACAAGGACTCTCACTTTTTTCTGCAGGGTTTCACTTGGAAGGATTCTATAGTTCCTAGTAAATATCTTGCAAGCATGTAAGAAGATTCTGCCTGAGAATGAATTCAACCCAGAGGAAGTGGAACCAAAATTGACAAGAGTGACTCTCCAGGGCCTTATCATTGAGCCTTATTTAAAGTCACACCTGAAGTCATATTTTTGCTTGGCTTAAGTTGCTTTGGGTTAGATATTCTATTACTTGCAACCAGAAGAATCCTAACTGATATAGCCATTAATGCTATATCCTCCCCTGACTATGCCCTTTAACTAGCACATTTTTAAATTAGTTTACCCTAAGGAAGACATCAAACAAAAATTGAGGGTGAAGAATTGTTGATAGATCGTCAAGGGGCCTTTTTCACAACTCAGTGGGGGGTGTCCCAAGAGTTCAGAGAATTTCCAAGCACTCCATACCAGAAAAATATGAGCTTCACAAAAAGGATCTGGGCCTTATCTCCATCCACACTCCTGGACATCCTCCCTACACGCTGAGAAATCAGAAGTGTTCGGACAGCACAAGAGGGAATCCCTAGAATAGGCGGGTGTTCTGTTAAAGAACCTCGATACAATCAATAGGATATTTACTGAGAACCTGCCACTTGCTAGGCCCCAGGTCAAGGATCTGAGTCTACAGGGGTGACGATAAAATATAATCTCATCAGGGAGCCTGTGAAGTAGCACAGGACAATCGCCCACATTAGCCACCTGATCAGCATTCCAACAATGCCTTCTCCAGCCCTTGTGGAAGAAGCAGTTTGTCCAGATCACAGTCAAGGTTCCATGCATATTAACGGAGAGCATGCACTAGAGATTTTCTTTCACTCTTAATAATTCATTTGAGCACACACAGTACTCTGTCAGGAAAGAGAAATCTCTTCTTTGCCTTTGCATCACCAGAAATGTGCCTTGCGAAAGGGAGGGTTCCCTGGCCAGTTTAGGTTTGCTTCAGCCATAACAGGGATAATTCTCAAAGGTGCCAACATCAGAACTCCCAACAGCCCTCCCCTAAAGAGACTATGAAAACCTTATATCTTTATAGCATCACACTTTAGGGGTCCCATCAAGAAGGAGGGAAACAACAGCTCCTTCTAACACCTCTCTCAGGGCACTCCTTTCTACTCCCCTGACTCCCTAATATAAATATCCATCCCACATCCTTTTCCTGATTACCAGACCTGTAACCACTACTGGACACCTCTACTTGCTATAACATGAGCATTTAAAGCACATCATGCCATAAACAGAACTCACTATTTCTACCCCGCCCTGCCATTCCCCATCTCAGTGACTGACCCTGTGGTCCACTGGGTTGTCCATGCCGGAAGCCTGGTCCTCGCCCCCATCTTTACTCACCACTCCCTGTTTCTCATCAAACAACACGTCCTTGTAAAAAAAAAAAAAAATTTATTGAAATATAGTTTAGTTACAATATTGTGTTAGTTTCAGGTGTACAGCAAAATGATTTGGTTACACATACATATGTATATATCTATAGTCTTTTTTAATTCTTTTCCAATATAGTTTATTACAGGATATTGAATATAATTCCCTGTGCTATACAGTAAATCCTTGTTGTTTATCAATTTTACACATGGTAGTGTGTTTCTATTAATCCTATACCCCCAATTTATACCTCCCCCCCATTCCCCCTTGGCAACCATAAGTTTGTTTTCTATGTCTGTGAGTCTGTTTCTGTTTTGTCAATAAGTTCATTTGTATCATGATTTTAGATTCCACATGTGGCGAGCATTGCCCTCTGAGGAAGGCGCCATTAAGACCCTCATAAGCCTCAGGGCCCGATTGTTCTCTCCTTGGTATGCATCCTGGACTTTATGGTATGAACGTAAAAAAGGAGGTGGCCTTTAGCCAAATCGCTCCAGGGACCTGCTCAGTTACTGGGAGTCCCTGGTTGTTCCCTAAAGCTAGGAAAAGCAACCCTGGAGGGGAAATTGGTGCCTTTTGCTGATGCCGATAAGATGGTGACTAAGCAAATTCCCTGCTTTAGGGGTATATATATGGCTACGCTTTGTTATTAAACTTGCCTTGCAACCATCAGTTGCTTGTGCCCTTCTGATCCCATACCTTGGTGCGTTCAGTTCCCTACCCCCTCTAGTCGATTGTTGCTGCACTTTGAGGGCCCGCTGCGGCTGGCGGCAAGTGGCGCCTGAACAGGGACGTGATAAAAGGGACATCTGAATCTCGGTAGGTGAATCCCCGGAGTGAAGAGTGAAAGTGTGGCCACATAGTAAAGTTGATAGTAACTCGGGGCAATAGTCAGAAGTAAAAAAAATATGGGACAAGAAGTATCCAAGAAGCGACCTGAGATCACTGATCAAGAGAAGGATTTGTCCACCAGTGCTTTCCAGGCTTTCACAGCTGGAAATTATGATGTCTGTCTGCAACATCTTGCCTGCCTACTAGATATAAACAAAGACGATTATAAAATAATTTTGAATACGGCAGTAGCTGAGTTTTTCAAAAGTAACCAGATAACAACAAATAGTTTAAGACAGACATTTAACCAATTGAAGAATCAGGTGCACTCGGCTGTTGAAGAAATGGATAGACTACATGATCTTGAAAACAGTATGTTGTATTACAATCAAGCAGTCATCCTGTATCATGTCCGACAGTATACAGAAGCCATATCCGTTGGTGAAAAACTTTATCAGTTCATAGAACCTTTTGAAGAAAAATTTGCCCAAGCAGTGTGTTTTTTGTTCTTAGACCTGTATATATTAACCTACCAAGCTGAGAAAGCTTTACATCTTCTTGCTGTTCTAGAAAAAATGATTTCACAGGGCAACAATAACAAAAATGGAAAGAATGAGACTGGTAATTACAGCAACAAAGATGGGTCTAATCATAAGGCTGAAAGTGGAGCTCTAATAGAAGCTGCAAAGTCAAAGATACTATTTTTCTGTTGAAGTATATGTAGGAGGACAAGGGACTTTACTGGCCGGCCATAGTTTAAAGGTAGTTAAAGCTGTTACAAGTTTGACGTTTCCCTCCTCTTTTCCTTCTGATTTTGCCCAATCTGATTTTGAATTCTCAAATCTGGTGCACCTTAAATTATAATAATGGTACCATTTTAATTTCTTCAGTTTCTGTTACTAATAATAGTTTGGTTTTTTATAAGCATTGGGATTTTGGGAAGTTTGCATTGTCTTATTCTTATCAACCAGTTATTATTTGTGTTACACCCTCATATGCCTTGCTAATAGGAGATTTACAGATTGAGTTTACTTCTGGTTCCTTAGGATATAATATAACTTGTCAGAATTGTATTTTTAGTACTTGCATTCTGCCTATGAAAGGAACTTTTTCTGTTATGATGCTAAAACAACCTTCCTATGTAATGCTGCCTGTGAATATTTCTGAACCATGGTATCATAGTACTAGCATGTAAGCTTGGCTAGAATTATCTGAAGCTTTAAAAAGACCTAAATGATTCATTGGAATATTAATATGTAGCATATTAGCCTTAGCCGCTTTAACAGCCACAGCCGCTACCGCCGGTTTAGCATTAAGTAAAACTGTACAACAAGCATATTATGTGAATCAATTGTCTAAAAATACCAGTATTGCATTAGCATTACAAAGTCATATTGATACTCAACTAAAAACTGAGGTTGATGAGTTAAAAAATGCTCTCATAGGTTTAGGAGACCAAATTATGGCTTTAAAATTGAAAATGCATTTGATTTGCCATGCTAAATATACTTGGATTTGTGTGACTCAACACACTTATAATGAAACTGACTGCGGTTGGAACAAAGTAAAAATGCACTTTTTACGTGTTTGGACTGATGGACACATTAGTTTGGACATACAAAAACTTAATGCGGAAATACAAGCAATTCAAGAAGCTCATCTACAAGAAGACGGGCCCCAACAATTAATTCAAGGACTCTTGGATCAGCTTCAATGGTTAAACCCAATGCATTGGTTTCAAAATGGACTCACAGGATTGATTACCGTGGGGTCATGTGTATTGTTGATGTTAATTGCCTTACCTTGTTTATTATGCTTTATTGTTGGCCGTCTCGCTGCTCTTCGTCAGGAGGTGTATGGGTTGAAATTGCATTATCAAGCTTTAAAAAATAAAAGAGGGGGAAATGTGGCGAGCATTGCCCTCTGAGGAAGGCGCCATTAAGACCCTCATAAGCCTCAGGGCCCGATTGTACTCTCCTTGGTATGCATCCTGGACTTTATGGTATGAACGTAAAAAAGGAGATGGCCTTTGGCCAAATCGCTCCAGGGACCTGCTCAGTTACTGGGAGTCCCTGGTTGTTCCCTAAAGCTAGGAAAAGCAACCCTGGAGGGGAAATTGGTGCCTTTGAGGGAGAAGCCGAGAAGCCAATCAACCGGAAATTGGTGCCTTTGAGGGAGAAGCCGAGAAGCCAATCAACCAGCTGATGCCGATAAGGCGTGACTAAGCCGAGAAGCCAATCAACCAGCTGATGCCGATAAGATGATGACTAAGCAAATTCCCTGCTTTAGCGGTATATATACGGCTACGCTTTGTTATTAAACTTGCCTTGCAACCATCAGTTGCTTGTGCCCTTCTGATCCCATACCTTGGTGTGTTCAGTTCCCTACCCCCTCTCGTCGATTGTTGCTGCACTTTGAGGGCCCGCCACGGCTGGCGGCACCACATATAAGAGATATATATTTGTCTTTCTCTGTCTGGCTTACTTCATTTAGTATGATAATCTCTAGGTCCATCCATGTCACTGAAAATGGCATTATTTCATTCTTTTTATGGCTGAGTAATATTCCATTACACACACACACGCACACACACACACACTTTGTGTGTGTGTGTGTGTGTGCGTGTGTGTGGTATGCGGGCCTCTCACTGTTGTGGCCTCTCCCATTGCGGAGCACAGGCTCCGGATGCACAGGCTCAGCGGCCATGGCTCACGGGCCCAGCCGGTCCGCGGCATGTGGGATCTTCCTGGACCAGGGCACGAACATGTGTTCTCTGCCTTGACAGGCGGACTCGCAACCAGTGCGCCACCAGGGAAGCCCACGCACACTCTTCTTTATCCATTCATCTGTTGATGGACACTTAGGTTGCTTCCATGTCCTGGCTATTGTAAATATAGTGCTGCTATGAACATTGGAGTGCATGTGTCTTTTTGAATTAGTTTTCTCCAAATACATGCTCAGGAATGGGATTGCAAGATCATATGGCAACTCTATTTTTAGTTTTTTAAGTAATCTCCATACTGTTCCTCCATAGTGGCTGCACCAATTTACATTCCCACCAAGCGTAGGAGGGTTCCCTTTTCTCCACACCCTCTCCAGGCTTTATTGTTTTTAGATTTTTTTTTTTGATGATGGTCATTTTGAACAGAGTGAGGTGGTACCTCATTGTAGTTTTGATTTGCATTTCTCTAATAATTAGTGATGTTGAGCATCTTTTCATGTGCCTGTTGGCCATCTGTACATCTTCTTTGGAAAAATGTCTATTTAGGTCTTCTGCCCATTTTTTGCTTGGGTTGCTTGCTTTTTTGTTATTGAGCTGCTTAGACAACACATCGTATTGATCTCTCATTTTCATCCGCTTCTTTCCATCACCACTAGCACCACTTTGGATCTGCCCACTGCTCTCTCTGTCTTACATTCCTGTTATTCTCCTAATTAGCTTCCTCACCTCCAGTCTTACCTGCTCTGGTCCAGCCTCCACAGTAATTTTCATAGTTCAAAAGTATTATCATGTATTCTCCATTTAAAATACTTTAATCAGGGCTTCCCTGGTGGTGCAGTGGTTGAGGGTCCGCCTGCCAATGCAGGGGACACGGGTTTGTGCCCTGGTCGGGGAGGATCCCACATGCCGCAGGGTGGCTAGGCCCGTGAGCCATGGCCACTGAGCCTGCACAAAACACACTTTAATCAGACCTCATTGGCCTCAAAAGAAAGTCCTTAGTGTAATTCACCATACCTTTCATTATCTGACCTCTGCTTATCTTTCTCGCTTCACAGGATCTTCCCACCTTATTTTCCAAAATGCATACTGTTCTAATTGCAGCTCTTCAAATGAAAATGCCCTCTATCTCTCTGGGATTTTGAACGTTTCTGGTTGAAATGTTCTTTCATTGCCTTCTGTCCTATCAACTCCATGTTCCTTCAGTTTCCCACTTTTTTTCTCCTTAACGTTCCAGGAAGCCTTCCCCAGCACCCAGACTCCTACTTCTGTGTTCATCTCTGAAACATTGTCCCACAGTGTGCTCAACTTAACCTTCAACTGCAGCTGGAACCCACTGAACTGAATGGCCTTCTAGACTGTAAACTTTTGGGGAGCCAGAACTATGACAAGTCTATAGTTGAGTTCCTGATGATTAATACAGAGACTGACACAAACAGAACATCAAGAAAGGTAAATGACATCACAGAACAAATTCACAAGTACCCACAGGTGAAGCAAAGGACATACGCATATCTGGATTTTGATGTCACATAGAATGTTTTAGCTTGCATGTTTACTCACAAAATATCTGTTATATGCTGTTTCCCATTTATCACACTTCTGTTCCAGTGACCTTGTGAAGAGTCTGACAAGAGAGTGAAAATGATGTTTCTCAAAACTAATTACCTGGTGTTGCAATAATTTCTTCCTGCAATTATGCTAACCATAGCTACAGAGTGTGTAAGAAACCACCTGATTTTTTACTATATATATATATATATATATATATATATATATACACACACACACACACACACACACACATATATACACTCAAAACATTCCAATTTGAAGTTGAAAGCTAAAATTTCTGAATTCAGTGCCTCTCATGGTAGCTGCCCAGCTACTGTAAGTCACACACGCTGTCCCTCTTGGGTCCAGGTCTGTCCTGCCCCTCAAACCCCAGCTTATTGATCCGAGGTGGACACTGACCCACACTGGCCCAATAAGACTCTTTCTCCCAAGAGTTGGGAATCTGGGGTTCAACTGGTGTCCATGGAGCTGAGTCATTTGACATGATGTCTATAAATTTCCACGGTGCCTCCCCTTCCCAAGGCCTCCCTGTGCACCTCTTGCTTAGGGCCTCTGAGGGTCTTCAGAATCATTTTAATAAATCAATATTTTTTTACATCATTTTCTGTGACTTCTCACCAAAAGAAGTCACTTCTCACTAGTACAATAGCAATGTTACTGAAAACTATCAATAGTGTGTTTTCCTTGTTGGTTCAAATTTCTCAAAGGCTATATTCTCTATTATTAAGCACATTTCATTCCATGAGTTATAGAATGCCTTGTTAGATAAAAGGGAAATAATTAGATCGCATCTTGTTAGAAGTCTAAATTTCAAAAAGAGACTTTATAAGAAAACCTTTCTCAATCATTCTTACAGGAAAACACCTTACACCCTGAAGCCTCACTTTAATGCTCTACTCACAGCCTATGCTGTGGTACCTAGTGCAACCCTAAAGGAAGAACGTGGCCTGAAAGATCTACAGGATGGCCCATGCCAGTGGAGCAATCCTTTATAGAGCCTTCCTGGCATATAATCTAGCCCTAAGTGAAAACACTGGTATAATTCATAAGGTTCTTCGGGCAATGACCAAGTATGTTTTGAATACCAACCCTTTTTTCAGAATCCTTTCTATATTGGAAAACATTAGAGCAAACTCAAATTTATAATTTAAAGCAGGCATTGAAAATCTCAGTGACAAGCCAGTAAGAAATATTTCTAAATTCTGAAAGAGTACTAAGTCTCTATTAATTGATTATTCTGTATATTTACTATATGTGCTGCTATTTATACTCATGCCATTTATGCTAAGGGATTTTTTTTTTTTTTTGGCTATACGCGGGCCTGTCACTGTTGTGGCCTCTCCCGTTGCAGAGCACAGGCTCCGGACGTGCAGGTTCAGCGGCCATGGCTCATGGGCCCAGCCGCTCTGCAGCATGTGGGATCTTCCCGGACCAGGGCACGAACCAGTGTCCCCTGCGTCAGCAGGCGGACTCTCAACCACTGCACCACCAGGGAAGCCCGCTAAGGGATTTTTAAAGTGTCCTAAAACCAACCTTTTTGCATCAGACACAAATCTCTAATTAGTTGAGAATAAGGCAACAAACAACTAATGTTTAAGCATAACTTTCAATATATGTTACCTATTGACACAAGCACAAGAAGAGAAACTCAAATTCCAGAGGTTTGAGTGAATATTTTATTTTTAAAACAAACAACCCCCCAAAAAATCTTCCCTCTATTTTTTAAAAATAAATATACAAGTAAGACAAGGTTAAGTTTTGATGAATGTTCTGCCATAGTGATAGACCAGAGAAATATATCTTCATCACCTGCACCCAGCACCTGTCTGTGTTTTTCCAAGCCCACCTGTTGGCAGTTCTCATGACTTCTATAGCAAATATACTTTTAACAATACTCCATAAGATTAGCAGTAGACTATACAAGTAGCGAAAATTCTCCTCAAAGACATTGTGAATGAGTGTATCTCTTTCTGGGTTAACACGAAAAGTCCCATGGAAAGGGAATTTACTACAGAAGTCCCAAAGATGAGGCTGCTCTTTCCACTAAGAGAGATCATGAATGCCCAAACCTTTTGAAACATTAATTATTTGGTTAAATTTAGGGAAATTGGTATTACCAAAGGGTCCCTGCAAATCTAACTGAGTCTATTTCAGAGAACAGTGATACTGGCTGAAAACCATGGTTTACATTCCATCTTCAAAGTGAGATAATGTAAGAATGCCAAAAATTCAACAGAGCCTTCTCAAGTAACACTTTTGTCCTTGAGAAAGCATTGGGATTCTGAGTTGTGGAATTTTCCATTCATTTATTCTTTCATTTTCCATCTTCCTTTGCCTTCAAGTGTCAATTGGCTTCTCTCAGTCACAGCTGTACAAATCACAGGACTTTTTTTTAATTGGCAGAAGACATATACATTATTCATCTATTCAGTTTCATCTGAAGGAAATAAAAAAAAGACACAATTTTATTTTCCAACAAAATATCTAAAGCTGCTTTTTCCCCATGAAAAACTGGACAGAAGACCTCATCCGTGATCTATGTAAGTACAAAATTTTTTGCCTATCAGAGCACGTACGAGTTTGATTTTATTAAAATATAGGCCTCCTTTTTTCCTGTTATGCTTCATAGTACTTGTATATAAATATGTAGCAAATTCAATGTTTTTATTAGTTTGTGAAGCGTTACATACCATAATAATACCAAGAACACCCTGTGCTTTTCCCAGCAAGTATTGACTTAAAAGGACACTTTGTTTACATTTGTGCTACATCCTTGATAGAAAGCACGTTGGTATTGCATTGCAGGATGTGTTTTTCTCTAACTGTAAATACAGTGAAGCAGAAAAGTCAAGTAGTGACTCTACACCAAGTAATTACCTTGGCCTCTGGGTTACTGATTGAACTAGAACGCAGATTAACGTCATGATGACCCTCATTTAGAAAGCTCTCCTGTAGCTAGAGAAAATAGCCCGTGTCAAATTCAACACGCACACACCTTCCTATTTGACAAGCCAGTTCTGAGTCCCAAAAATCCCACATTAAATGAAGGAAGAAAATGATGTTCACGTTGGTAGTGAGGTGTGTATCAGCCTTGCACCCTGGCCACAGCGATAGGTGCATGATATGGTATAAGGATAAAACTTTCTCTCCTCCAGAAGATAGTTTACTACCCTGCTCTGTAAAAGCCTTGTGGGACACACAGAGCAGCAGAGAGGAACGTCCAACTGCGTCCCCATCTTCAACCCAGCTCTCCGTGACGGGAGAACTCAATGCTTGAATAGTCACCATCAACTACTAACAAAAACACGGAGCTCCAAGCTCTCTGTCAGAAGATAAAAGCTCCATTATAAAAGAGACAGTCACGGCTTTACAAGCCAAACAGAAATTTCTCAACATCTCACAGGCATCTCATTACCGACACTCTCTCATCATGAGTGATCATGGTTTTTTAGAGTCAGAAGCAAAATATGGGAAGCTCTGTGTACAGGCAAGTGGAAACAAGGCATAATAAAGGAAGAGCTAGGTGTGTAAGGAAAGTGATGAAGTGGGCATATTTTAATGCTTAATTCAGAAGGAAGAAAATGCCACTCAGGCAGGAATTTAACCCCTTTCTGGTTGGAAGACACGTAAACAGGGATTGCTATTTCTTTCAGCATCAATCCGCTCTATATGGTTTGAACTTCTCTTTTGCCCCAATACTTGCATGTATTTCAAGGCTTGGTAAAGGCACCTCATAAAAGCCTTTCACATATAAAAAAGTACAAATTTCAACATCTTTAACTGTTTCTGAAAACTCATTGATTCTAAGTGGAGGAAGTTATCATTTGTGATGATTCACTCTCAAGTTGCATCAAGTTTACCATTGAACACACAGTTGGGCATCTCAAATGAGAGATGGAATTTTGGGGGGACCTCACACTTCAGGGGCGGCAAGGAGGGTGGCCCTGCAGTAGCTGATGTTGAAAAAGACTATAAATTCAAATAATACAGGGCACCCAGAACACACCCCAGCAGCATCACGCAAGCGGCAAGCCTTATCTGTTCTGCAGGGGCTTGTAACAAGCCTGGAGGTTTATTTGGTGATGTCACCTTCCTGTTTCCCCATTTCAGGGTGCCCTCGTGTTCGTTTTAACCTAGTATTGTCTGTGTACAGTTGTTGGCACAAAGGAAAGAACCTATGAGATTTGGGACTTTATATTCCTTCAGGGAGGATTTTGCATGACCTTTGAGTAAAGAGTTTGCTCAAATGAATATTTTAAGAAGTAAAGGGGGAGGGAGGAGAGAGAGAGTGGTCATTGTTTTTCTGTTTTTCCTAAGTTAAAATGTTTGGAAAGTTCGTACGTTTAATGCTTATTTATATACAAATAAAAATGATAACGATATGTGACTTTTGTTTATCTCTGGAAATAGAGTAAGGTGGAGCAGAAAAAGGTAGAATAGGGCTTCCCTGGTGGCGCAGTGATTGAGAATCCGCCTGCCGATGCAGGGGACACGGGTTCGTGCCCCAGTCCGGGAAGATCCCACATGCCACGGAGCGGCTGGGCCTGTGAGACATGGCCGCTGAGCCTGCATGTCCGGAGCCTGTGCTCCGCAACGGGAGAGGCCACAACAGTGAGAGGCCCACGTACCACAAAAAAAAAAAAAAAAAAAAAAAGGTAGAATAAGGTATGATGGGACAGCCTAGGTTCACAGAGCATATGGTAGCAGGTGAGGGGACAATAGTACTAGAATGAACTCTTAAGATCTGCTAGTTCAACACAATCGTTTTGGAGCTGAGAAACTGAGCTTCAGCGAGGGAAGGATCTTTGTGCAAAGACAAAGAATTGAACAGCTAGGGTTATTATATGAAAATACTACACATTTTTAATAAGAAAAACACAAATGCAGATTTTACTTACCTGCCATTTACTAGCTGTGTTACCAGGAGAAGGTTACTTAACCTCTCTGTGGCTCATCTGTAAAACTGAGATATAATGGTCATAGGCTTGCTGGGAAAGCAAATCAGTCAATACTTGTAAAGCACCTAAAAACAATAAGAATTTGATAAATGTCAACTGTTTTTATTATTATTATTACTGCTACTATTGTGAATTCAGCCAGGCCTTTCTCAAGTAAGTGAGCTTTTGTTGGTTGATGAACTGGAAAACTCAATCCACTACCGCTTGGCATGTCACAGTGGTGTAGGTGTCAACATTGTAAGATACACTGAGGCAGAGCCTAGCTTCAGCTTGGAGCCGAACCAAGTGGGGGGTGCCTGGGGACTCTTGTCCCCATGACTAATGGTCACTTGTACTTAAAAACACACAGGTAGCAACTTTCATGTAGCATAAAAAAACCCTCCAAGAATGCAATTGAAAACCCAAACCTTTCTTGAGTCCCAATTTTGATTTTTGGAAACCTTGACCAAGCCACTTCCATATCTGGTGTTAATAACAATCTTCACCTGAATTGTTATAAAGATTAAATGTATTTGAAAGCACTTCATGACCTATAAATTCTACAGAGAATTGTACATTCTTTTTTTTTTTTTCTTGTGCGGTACGCAGGCCTCTCACTGTTGTGGCCTCTCCCGTTGCGGAGCACAGGCTCCAGACGCGCAGGCTCAGCGGCCACGGCTCACGGGCCCAGCCGCTCCGCGGCACGTGGGATCCTCCCAGACCGGGGCACGAACCCGTGTCCCCTGCATGAGCGGGCGGATGCTCAACCACTGCGCCACCAGGGAAGCCCGAGAATTGTACATTCTTAAAAACGTAATCATAAAGCAGAAACTGACACACCATCGTAAAGCAATTATACTCCAATAAAACTGTTAAAAAAAAAAACACAATGTATTATGGTTACAAAATATTTCTCTTATTTTGAAATCACAGGGAAAAAAAAATCATTCTTGCTTTCTTCCAGGAATTTAGCGTTGACCATGAAAGTAGGGTATATGGCCAGAATATTCGTGGAAAATGTCTTCGAAAGAAAGAACACTGAGCTGGGAAGCTGGGAGGTTTGGGTTCCAGCCCCAGCTTTTCCATGGACACAGCATACAGCCTCAGGCAAGTTGTTTAGTCTTCCTGGCTCCCAGTGTCCTTTTCTGTAAAACACGGTGAAGTAGATGATCTCCCCCACCTCATTCTATAATTCTAAATGTCATACATACATTTGCATGAATCCGTGAGTCACGAAAACCTGGTAAATTTCAGAAAATTATTTAATAAACAAAATGTCTCATAAGCAATCCGAGCGGTCTTGGAACTGACTCCCAAAATATTGCATAACCGTGTTTAGGCAAAGACTTCAAACCCAAGACCAACATCTTGGAACTGGGCCTCTTTTTACCACCACTCGCAATTCACAGAAGACAGGCTGTCAGTTCCTGTGTCCACCCTCATTCTGCCCTAAGGGCTCAGATCATTTTGAAGGTCTCTCATTAATTTGGCGGGCGCGGGGGCGGGGGGTGCTTAGTAAACAGAAAATCATATTACTTCTTTCAAAAACGAAATGAAAGCCTGTGAACGTGTTTTACTTCTATAACGAGTTCAGCATCTCCAAATGCCTTGATAACACCTTTAGCTTTTCTCCGCCCCTCGTTTCTGATTTGATCAATATAACAACGTTGCAAAGTAGTCTGGGCCCAGGAATTTTTGTGCCCATTTTACAAATGACTATCCTGGGGGACAAAGAAATAAAGTAACTTGCTTTCCACTTGGAGTTGATGCTGGTCCTCCTCTTTCTTGGTTCTCCTGACTCTCACGTGAAACCCAACCCCATCTAGGAGTAACTTCCTCGCTAGGGTCCACCTGCCTGTAGATCAGCCCCTGGAAATGCCTGCCTCAGTTCCCTTCACGAGCAAAAAGCTCTCCTCCTACTTACTGCCAAAATCATTCTCTGGGACAACGTAGAGAAGTGAAGTGGTTCTCTGAGTGCCTTAGCCCTTTGAAAGAACTTCCATGGAAAAATAAAATTCCCAAGATAGAAACAACGGACTTATTGAGGACCGAATTAGACCCTGCCTCCATGCCCTGTGGTTTCGCCCTATAAATGTTTTTCCCGTAAGTCACTGGCTGCTTTGGGAGAGCTGTCCAGAACTCTTTCATCAGAGTTATTTTTTCATGCTAAGATGTTGGCCATCTCTCAGTTTATTTTGAAAAAGGGGAAGGGATGAATCATGTCCTAGAAAGAAAGATCTTACAAGGTCCTCAACATTTTATATCCATGGGGATAATTAGGAAGATTGGAGAATTATAGCCCTCTCCATTAACTGACTGAGGAGTAGACCAACTTCAGATCACAAGTACAGGATTCTGAGCACAAAGTATAATGTTATGGAACTCACTTCCCGACCCCTGTGATAGAGACAAGACAGTGATACGTTTGAAGTGCCTGCCCTGCACTTTTTTGGCAGGTGGAATCCAGCAGAGTCAGAGCGCTGGGAATGAAAGATCACACAGAGATTAGCTCCACAAGGAACATGCCTGTGTTCACATAATATTGATGTTTCCACCTTCATAATGGCCTCATTTCATTTATCCCCCAAATTAAGTGGCAGAGACAGCCACTCCCGGTGACATACATGGTTCCATTGTTCCTTCTGTTGGACTTGTGAGAAGGGCATTGTAGCTTTCCTTCTGGCCACTGAAGCAACATAAACACAGCTCCCCATCTTTGACTCACTTTTCACTTAAGTTGGAAGATATTGGCAGCCATACACACCCCTTCACCTAATTCAGGCCCACAAATAGTAAGAGCCTACTGTGGGCAAGGTGGTGTTAGGTGCCTCAGGGGACCCAAATCTGAGCTCAGTCGAGTGAGTGAGTGATGGCTGGGACAGGATTGGGGCGGGCTGGCGATGGGGGAGATGGGTCTTCAAATTACTGTCTAGAATCAAAGGTTTTATAACAAAAGCATACCTAATGATCAAACACAACAAACTGGTCCTATCAGACTAGGGACCATATCTCCTTTGCAATATCCTTGCATCCCACTCTGGTACTTTAAAAAAAAAAATTTTTAAGCAGAGGGAAGAGAGGTATCTTGAGGGTTCAGAAAAAGGATCGTTCTTAGGGGGATAAGTAATGGTTTCATGAAGAAAGTGGCGCTGGAAAAGAGTTCTGAAAGTTGAGTAGATTTTAAATAAATGGGTAAAATCATAACAAATATATATATATAATGCACAGTATTTTTTGGCAATACCACGTGTGCTCTTGGTGCCCCAACCAGGGATCGAACCCGTGGCCCCTTCAGTGGAAGCGCAGAGTCCTAACCACTGGATCACCAGGGAATTCCCAGTGCACAGTTTTAAATGGCACTATTTACTTCTTAAGACAAAGAGAAGAGGTCCCTCCATGTAGGAAGCTCACCAGGAGCAAAGGCAAGGGTCTGGGAAGCACCAGACATCGGTAGGAACCAGCAAATACTTTTGCATGCACATGCCAGACCTTTAGTGAGCACCTACTATGTTCCGGGTGGGCAGCGTAGGTGATACAAGGATTCTGAGGCGCAGAGGTCTGCCTCGTAGTGTCATGCAGCCTGGAGAAGAGGTTGACGTAGTTGGCTGAGACCGTATGTGTCAGGTGGAAGCAGGAGATAAAGGTGGGAGGCTACCTCGGGACCAAGTGAAGAGGGTCTTTAAAACTAGGCTAATGGGGTTGTCACTTATTTCAGTGGCAAGAGAGGATTATTAAAGATTTGGGGCTGAGGAGATAGGACCTGGGTTGAATACATGATTCATTTAGCTCACATGCATAGGATTCATTCAGAACATGAAGAAATGAGGAAGAAAAACTAGTTGAGAAATGAAGGCAAAGGTCCCAGGCAAGAGATAATAGGGCTCTGAATATGGTAGTGGTAGTGCTAAAGAGGGGTAAAGAGAATGAAAAAAAAGAGGGACTCAGCTAAAGTAAACAGTGTAGGACATTGAATTGTTTGAAAGGAACAGGACATGTTTGATATGGGCCATGCTGAGTTTGGAATGCTAGCGGGATGCAGAGAGGAGGCGTTTAGCCCACAGCTGGACAGTTGGGTCTGCGGTATTTAGGTACTGGCCAGAAAGATACATTTTGGTACTATCCACAAGGGGGTGACTGAGAAGGCCATAGGATTGAACAAGATAGCTGAGGTAGCATGTATAGAAGGGAGAGGAAGGAAACATTCCTGGGGAATATGTACGTTGATGGGGTAGAAGTAGAAAGAGAAGCATGTGAAGAAGACAGGAGAAAAGAGAAAAGAGATAACGCAGCGCCAGGGAACGCAAAGCAGGAGAATGTTTAAAAGGGGGAGGTATCCAGAGTCAGATGCTAAGGAGAAGCTGGGAGGTATAGACTGAGTTGAGATGAGCCACAGGATCTAGTGCTTGGGGTGGGCGGAGTGGGTCACTGGCTGCCTTTTTTTTTTTTTTTTTTTTTTTTTCCTGCGGTACGCGGGCCTCTCACTGTTGTGGCCTCTCCCGTTGCGGAGCACGGGCTCCAGACGCGCAGGCGCAGCGGCCATGGCTCACGGGCCCAGCCGCTCCGCGGCATGTGGGATCTTCCCGGACCGGGGCACGAACCCGTGTCCCCTGCATCGGCAAGCGGACTCTCAACCACTGCGCCACCAGGGAAGCCCCGCTGGCTGCCTTTGAAAAAGAAATTTCAGTGAGGATGAGAACAGAAAAGGCAGCCCTCATCAGCAGAACGTGAGTGAGTGGACAGAGGAAGGAGACTTTAGAAGACGGATGGAGGGATGGAGAATGAAGACGCGCATGAGGAGGGAAGGAATGATGGGTAAGGGGGCAAACGGATCAGGTTTGCAGATGGAGGGGAGAAGTAGCAAGGAGAAGGGTGCATACAGCCAAAGGCAAGTTGGAAAGAAGAAAGCATGAAGGGGATAGCGAACACACAAAGCCTCTCTCCCTAGACTGTCTCGCCCATTCCTATGGGCACAATTACCACCTCTCCCTGAGATGACTCACACATTTCTATCTCCCACCCTAACCTCTTCCTGAGCTCCTGATCTATATATAATATGATCTACTAGACACCTCCACCTGGGTTCAGGAAGGCACCTCAAACTCAACGGGCCCGAGTCAAATGCATGGTGTTTCCTCCAAGCCACATCACCTCCCACTCTTCCCTTCTCAACACACGGCATCTTTGTCCACCGAATTGCCAAAGTCGGAAACTTAGAACTTATCTCAGCACCTCGATTGCTCTCAAACCCCTCACCACCACCAAAAGGTTTTAATTTGTCTCCTCAAATCTGCCTTTGCCCCCATCTAACCTCTATACCACAGCTAGGGTGACTTTTCCAAGACGCAAGTCTGATCACGTCCACCCCTGCCTGGAACCCTCCGGTGGCTTCCTGTCGGGCAGGGCCAGAACCTGACTTGCTTCCCCGGGGCCGCAGCCTGTCCCTGCTCACCTTCCGGCCTCGCCTGGCGCTCTCCCCAGCCTGCACACCCAGCCACACCGCCTCTCTTCACTTCCACCTCTGTGCCCCACACATGCTGTTCCACCTGCCTGGCATCCCTTCCCGCCATTCTCTCCACCTGCTTAACTCCTATTTCA
The DNA here is from genome assembly GCF_026419965.1 of Kogia breviceps. Classification (NCBI taxonomy): domain Eukaryota; kingdom Metazoa; phylum Chordata; class Mammalia; order Artiodactyla; family Physeteridae; genus Kogia; species Kogia breviceps. The sequence continues at coordinate 37,017,389 of NC_081321.1, read as the reverse complement.
AGCAAGATGGGAGACAGTATAGCCGAGTGGTTAGGACTCCAGACTTTGCCGGCAAACTGAGTTCCAATCCTCATTCTTCTACTTACAGCTGGATGATCCTAAACAAATTATTGTCTCCAAGCTAGAGTTTTCTCACCTATATGTTAACATGAGTCCATAACACACACACACACACACACACACACACACACACACACATACATCCATATAAAGCACTAAAATCTGGACCTTTTACCTAGGAACCACTTGGTAAACATCAGTCAATTGTATTAATGTTCTTTCCAAGCGTGGGTCAGTCCTCCCTTCCTGGAGATGCCTTCCGTGACCAGGTCACTGCCCCCCGCCGTCTGCACTCTCAGCCCCCTTGCACCCTCCCTTCCTCGTACCCATCACAGATTTAATGTTGCATTTACCATGAGATTTTTAGATCATGTCTGTGCTCTGCCTCCTTCGTTCATGAAAATAGCCCAGCCCCTATCACACCACCGCCAAAGCAGACACTCAACCAATACCTGTCCTGTGAATGAATGAATGAACGAAGGAACAGACAGGGCCCAGCTGTGGTCAGCATGTGTAAGGGCTGGCACGTTCATATCATCGGCTATGCAACAACCCAGTATTTTGTCACTTAGCCATTTCATCCTCGCTTTAGGGAGGGCCGGATAAGCAGCGTATCATCTCATCTGTGAGTACCAGTACATTGTTATTAGCCATATTTATTTTTCAGAAACCAGGTGAGTCTGGGGTAAAATCCATATTTGTGCAAGCCTCATTGATCAAGGTCATTTGGTAATCCATGGCTGAGGGAGCTGATGACAAGGACGATCATCTCATAATTTAAAAGGCTTATGAATATTAGGACATTGAGTCCCAGAACACATTGGTCAAGTGGAAAGGACAGAACAGAAGCTCCTGAAGGCCCTCTTGTGTGCCAAGTGAGAAACACTGGGGGAGAGCCATCTCCCTGGCTCCTTTAGCCCATCTTAATTTTCTGTGCTGCAGATACAAACACAGATGTAGAACTGCACCCCTCACCAGGATGTGACTTCTGCAGCTTTCTGACTGTGAACTGTGACTTATGGGCTCGTGAGATAGGTCCCATCCTCCCTTCCGGGTCTCTTCTGAGGAAAACATTTTATTCTAGGGAATATTTTCTGAAGAATTCTCTTGGTGTCTGCTGTTGGGCATATACTAAATCCATAGGAAATTCTATACAATCCTGGACAAACCTCTTTGAAGAAACCCATTATTTCCCAGAAATTCTAGTATAAAAGTACATTAGGGTTTCAAAATGCAAAGTGACTGGGGAAAAAGGCTTATGTAACATTAGAAGTAAAAACCTAATTGTAAAGTCACATCTACACTAAGGTTGTAACTATATGAAAATTAGATAACATATTGACAGTAACTGGAAGGAAACATTAAAACAGCTGGTTTTTAGAATGGTAAGATTAGAGATATGTTTTCTTTCCCTTTTTTCTTGCTTGATTTCTGTTGTTGTTACAGTATTGTCGGTACAATACATACACAGTTGTCAGCTAAAAATTTATATTATGCTTAAAATATGGTGGAAAATCATAATTCACTTGTAGTACAGACATTAAAAATTATACCCCACCTTAAAGTTGAATATGGAAAATATGGAGCTATTCTACCTTATCTTTTATTTATTTATTTATTTTGTGATACGCGGGCCTCTCACTGTTGTGGCCTCTCCCGTTGCGGAGCACAGGCTCCGGACGCGCAGGCTCAGCGGCCATGGCTCACGGGCTTGGTTGCTCCGCGGCATGTGGGATCTTCCCGGACCAGGGCACGAACCCGTGTCTCCTGCATCGGCAGGCGGATTCTCAACCACTGCGCCACCAGGGAAGCCCTACCTTATCTTTTAAAACTATTACTTATTCTACAAAACAAAACAGGGAACATCTTCTAGCATAGTTCTTAAAATTTGCAGAAACGAATTTCATTTATCTCCTTCAGCATCACGGCAACATCCTCAAAAATTTTATTTTCTTCAATGAGAAATGATAGAACAAAATAAATTTTTATTAAATTTTCTGTCTGATTATCTAGTAGACAAGAAAACCCATCTAGAGAAACTACCCTAGGTTTGAGGAATCCTTGGTAGGGCAGAAAATGCTTCAGCGTATATTTGCCTCATGACTACAAATGCTTAAAGACAGAATGCTTGCTGGGTGCTGACGGCTGGAGTTGAATCACTGAATTACAGGTCTGCAAATTCAACTCAGAAAATAACCACAAAGCCTCCTGTTTCTTAACCCTTCTGTTTATTCCACGCTTCATTCACAGGGACCTATTTCCTGTAAACAACACAAGGTAGGGTTAGGATAAATCTCACACTGAAGGGGCATCTCCTTCTGTCCAGAAATTTCCATTTGCTTCTTAAATGAAATGATTCCTATCCCTAAGAACTGGCTGCCTTTGCCCTCTGCAATGCCATTAAGAGGTTAAGAGGGCCTGTGGCTAGCTTAGACTTTATCTGTCTTAGAACTCAGGTCTCTCCTGTGTCCCTTCCATGCAAGTCAGTCCAACAAAAATGTATCCAGCTGAGTGACTTCCCAGAGCTGTTGAGTCAACAGGCTGTACCGGGAGGCTATGGAAACACCTTACTGGCCCTTGAATGGTGCCTCTCACCCACTGGTTTGTTAGCTCAGTTCATGCTGGACTTCTAAATAGTTCAATCCGGAATCAGATGGACTGCGTGTTCCTAACTTTCCTCTTCACATGACTGGTTATATGTGGTAAAAGTTATCAGCTGCGAAAACAAATAAGTCCAGTGCTACAATAACAAGTGATCTGCTGACCAACAAATGAACGACTCAATACTAGTAAGCTGATTGCCACACTAAAGTTCATGAACTTGATTCTGGAGGCAAGGGGGATCACAGAATGATTTTTAAGAACAGGGATAACGTAACCTGGGTTTAAGATAGGAGCTAAACCTAGAGGCTAGAGGAAAATAAACTGGAGAGTGTAGAGATTGGCTGGAATCAGGAATTGAAGAAGAAGCAACTGGAATAGCTGAATTGGCTCAAACCAAGGCAATGACGACAGGCATAGAAATCAAATAGATAACAGAGTAAAAATGGATCAAATGATGCAACAGATTTGATGCAGATTAATGAAGAAAAACACCTGTCAAGACAGAGTTAAGAAGACACTACGTTTTTAGCCTAGGTTATTGAGTTGTTGGTGATGTCATTAATATAGTTGAGGAACCAAGAAGAAAGGTTTGGGGGATGAGACAGTGAACTTCTGGTTTTAGGCCTGATAGTTTTAAAGTGTCTGGGGGATATCCATGAGGAACACTCTAGCAGGTCATAAAGATATGCCAGGGCTACACACTTCCTTTAGAATAGAAAGGTCAAGAGTAAAAACACAAAGATCGCCAAGTAAATTCACTGTAATCTGAGTTTTTCTGAATATCACAATACATGGGTAAAGAAATATTAATAGGGTCAGTTGCTTTCTTAATCCATAAACACTTTTTATTTTTTTAAAGATTTGTTATATGTCTGTTGTAAGAACAGGGAGTAAAAATAGGAAGCACATGGTGAAAATCTCTCGTTTTTGTCATTGTTGTTTTAATTAAAGCCTTCAGTCCTAGACAGGAAAATGTATATATATATGACAGGGCTAGAAAAGCACTTAACAGTAGAGACTTTGAAATTAAACCTTGCTTCTGCCACTTAGGTTGAGTGGCCTTGGATAAGATACTTAAACTTTTGAGCCTCTAGTTTCTTATCTGAGAAATGAAGGTAATAATTACATTATAGAATTGTGAATATTAAAGAAGATCATGCATGGAAAGCACTTACAATGTCTGAAGCATAGCAGGAACTCAAAAAAAGTATCTATCCTTGAACGCCTTCAGTAATCTCTTCCTGTTCTCCCTGTTTCATCCTTTACCTTCCTCAGTTCACCTCTGCATGGCAATCACAGAGATCTTGTTATAATAAAAATGAGCATCCCATCACCCCTCTGCTTAAAAACCTCTAAGTACTCAGCATTCCTATTCTCCAACATAACACTCTTGTCCTAGCCTCAGGGCCTTTGCATTTGCTGTTCCCTCTGCCTGGAGGGCACTTCCCCAGATTTCTCAAGCTTGGCTCTTTTATATCCTTCTGCTATTAGTTTACTGGACACCATCTCACTGGAAGCCTCTTGATAATCCTTTCTTCATCCACCCCAAGCACTCTACATATTCTTACTCTGTTTTTATTTTGTCTGTAGGAAATTAGTATTTGAAATGAAAAATTCGTGTATATGTTTACATTTTCTGTCTGTTCTCCTTCCTCAATAGGAATGTCAGTTTCTTGACAGCATGTCTGTCTTTATCCCCACTATAACCAGTTCGTGGCACACAGTAGGATCTCCATAAATAATTGTTGAATGAATGAATGAATACATATGGAAGTATATGGATCCTTAAATATAAAACATGCATCTCTTCCCCAGTAAGATTGAACAGTCTAATTCAGAAACATAATCCTATGATGTGGAGTTACTCTAACCTGGGTGCTTCACCGATGTAAGCCAATTAACCTCTCTGGCCCCCATTGCCCTTCTCATTATGAAAGGGCCAACAATTGTCACTCTCCTCCTGCCAAAGGCAGATGTAGTGAAGAATAAGCAAGATGAAATCTGGCCAGCGCCTGGAGTTTTACAAGAGGTCGACACTCCACTTAACTGTTCAACCCACAGTAAACATGACAGGCACAGGCACAGTAAACATGACAGGCACAGGCCAAAACGCCAGAATCAAAATCCTCAAAGTCACACCAAGTCACTGAACTACAAGTCCCCAAATGGCCCTCAAACAATAGTCTGTCAGAATTTCTACCAAGCTACAGGATCACAATTCAGTGTGGCAGTTCCTGAAATATTATGCAAAACAAGGCCCCTCCCCTAATGGATTAGCGAGATCACAAAGAAGATGCAAAATGCCTTCTGCCACAGCATGGTCAATACCCCAGTTCCCAAGCTCCTGGCTCCCCTCTCTCCATGGACAGCACCCATCAATGCCCCTCAGGTGCCCCGGAGCCCACTGTAGGTATTCAGCCAGCACCCCCTAGGAGCTTACTCTCAGAAAACCTTTTCGAGATCCACCCAACCAAACTGAAGGAAATAGTTTACTCTTGAGCTTTATTTCAAGTTCAGCAAATGAAAGTTGGCTTTATAAGTCTAGGATAATGACTCAGCTCAGGACCACTCTGACGTAAGCAGCATCCCTCTGCAGTTACAAACCCGCTGCTGTCTGTGAAGTCTCTGTTAGAACAAGGGAATCCAGAAAGCTCATCACACCTGGTGCTGGAATTAAGAAAATGAATTTTGTTTTTTGTTTTACTTGGGTGCTCCCGGGGTTTTCTTTTTTTTTTTTTTTATTTATTTTTTATTTATTTATTTTTTAATTTTTTATCCCGGGGTTTTCTTGATTTTTGTCTTCACTTGCCAGTTGTGTAACTTCAGGCAAGTTATTTTATATTCTCAGGGGTTTCAGTTTGCAATTTATACAATGAGGATAAGAATGCCTATCTTAGTGGGTTGTGGTAGTGGAGACGGAGGAGATAGAGTAAAATGCTAAGCATACTCAATGAATGCTACCTATTATTGTTAATCAGTAGGTAATAATGAATTGTCAATAAAAATATCTGAATTCATGTTATTTATTTTTTATTCATCCAGCAAATATTTACTGAGCATCTGCTTGATGCCCAGCATTGTGGTAAGTGCTGGCTATGCATCAACAAACATGGGAGACTGACCCCTGCCCTCGTGCAGGCAACAGATTTGTAAATAGACAGTTACACGGTGGTGAAATAAGTGCTACATGGGGATGGTTCCGAGTGCAGTGAGAACACCTGAAGGACATCAAACACGGGGCGGGGAGTCATGGAAGGCGTCTTGGATGAGATGTTGCTTAAGCTATACCCCGAGAATGTCATCCAAAGGCTGGAGGAGATAAAGAAAATCCTATGCAGAAGAAACACTCTTCACAGATGCTCAAAGAATAGAGAGCAAGGCATTTTCAAGTTGCTGCAAACAAGTTTAAGCAAGGCACATTAGGCTGATAAAGGTCCTAGTAAATCCTTGTTAAAGAGTTGCTGTCTTAATCTGAGTGCCTCGGGGAACACGGTAAGATTTTAAGCCAAAGAGTGGCATGGTTGCATTTTTATTTTAGAAGGATCACTCTGGCTGCTGTGTGAAGAATAGATTTAGGCAAAGAAACCATTATGAGTCCATGAATCAAGAAAATATCCCCCAAGGATGTGGAGAAGTGGGCATGTTCCAGGGACGTTTAGAAAAACAATGATGGGACTTGACAATTGCTAGAATGAGGGAGAGGGAGGGGAGGAAGATAATGCCAGGTGAAGTGGTGGTACCACCCACTGAGATAGGAAACGCCGAAGGGGAACAACTGGATGTTCAGTACAGAATAAGCTGAGTTTGAAAGGCCTGCAGGACTCTTGGGTTGGAGGCGGGGAGGGCGGGGGGGGGGGGGGGGGGGGAGCATGGGTGTGGATGTTCACTGATACGTTGATTATAAGGCCTCAGCCTTTTCTTGTCATCAGGAGTAGCACAGCTACCTTCCTTTAGTACTTACTCACTGCCGCTCTGATCCAGCCTCATAGGACTTCTCTTCCTCAAATACACCAAGCTCCTTTCCACTTGTAGGTCTTTGCTTCTGCTGTTCTCTGCAGCAGGGCTCCTCTTCCCTCAGATGGCCAAATGCCTGGCTGGCTCCTTGTAACTCAGATGTCAACTCAGACATTACCTCCATTGAGGGGTCTTCTCTGACCGTCCAGCCTAAACTCTTCCCAAAGTCACTCTCAGTCACTCCATCCTCAGTAACATCATCACTGCCCTGGTAAGTGATAACTGTCAGAAATTATCTTGTTCCTTTATTCATTTACTTTTTTCGTTTGCCACCCACACTGTAGAACTGTTGTCCAATACCATAGGCACACGTGGCTTTGTAAATTTAAATAAATTAAAGTTAAATAAAATTTGAAAATTCAGTCCCTCATGTGCAGCAACTACATTTCAAAGGCTAAATGTGGCTACCATATTGGGCAAGATAGATATAGAACATTTCCATTATTGCAGAAAATTCTAATGGACAGCTCAGCTCTAGAAAGAAAGTTCCATGTGGCCAATGCTTCCATAACCCCAGAGCCTAGAAGAATGTTTTCTAAACTGTAGGCCAGGTTTCATTCGAGGATTGGGAAATTTAGTAGATAGTAACCAGTATAAGTTTGTGAAATAGAATAGAAAATAACAAAGCATATCACATTAAACATAAGAAGAGTAAGAATCTCTGAAGGAAAATTTGTTTGTATGTATGTGTGTCCTAGTGGCATTATAAATTGTATTTCTTATTGTATGTCACAGTCCAAAAAACCTTGTACATAGTACCTGTAATATAGTATGGGCTCAAATTATTTTTTGAAATTTTTGCTGAATCAATCAATAAAACGTTTTATAGTTTATCTGAATACATTGACTCCCAACTCACACCCCAGTGAAGTGGGAATTATTATGCTTATTTTAAAGTCGAGAAAATGGAGGTTATGAGAGTTAAGTGACTTGTCCAGATGACAAAACTTAAAAGGGTTGGAATTAAGTGTCAAATCTGGATCAGGCTGACTCTACATGCTATGGTTTTAACCATGGATGTGGCTGGCTTACATAATGGGAGGAGAGATGAGATTGGAGAGGACTGGGAGGGAACCTGGCGTTGGGAGATGAGCAAAGGAGGAAGAGTCTGGAAGACAGAGAAGAGCCTCAAGTAAGAAGAGGGAGGGAGCCTGTCGGGAAGGGGGGAGTGGTGGACGCTACAAAGGGGTCCAAACTTCAAGGAAAATGGAGCCTGCAAATTTTAGTAAAGTTATTATGGAAGAGGTTGTTAAAGACTTTAGCAAGAGTGATTTCAGTGAAGCGATGGGTTCAGAACCTACCACTGAAGGCTGAAGGGGAAATGAGAGGCGAACTACACTTCCGCTGGCTGCAAGGAAACGAGGTGCAGTCGAGGCAGAGTTACTGCTGATTTATTTTCAAAATAGGACCTTGTGAGCACGATAATATATTGATGCGAAGGGAGAGGTTGACATAAAGAGAGAGTTCCTGAGTGCACAAGAGGGGATGAAATCCAGGGAAGAGATGGAGAGATAGCTCTGGATAAAAGGAGGACTGCCCCTCTGATTTAACAAGGAGGAAAGGGAGGGTCGAGAAATGGGTCAGAGACAAACTAGAAGCAGGAGGTTGCCAGAGCTTCTCCGCACTGGTCTCTTTTCTCTGGGAAACAGGAGAAGTGCTATGAATGAAGAGCAGGGAAAAAAAGCGTGGAAAGGGTATTTTCTTAAATTTATTTTTATTGAAGCATAGTTGATTTACAATGTGTTAATTTCTGATGTACAGCAAAGTGATTCAGTTATACATATACATGTATCCATTCTTTTGGAAAGGGTATTTAAAAAAAATAAACAACAAGATTTTATCGACATTCACGTGTGCCTAAACCCTCAAAAACCTGTTCCTAGTTCTCCTAAATCAGAAAGCCAAAACTTCCCTCCATCACAGTGCCCTGAAGGAGAGGAACGATAAAATGTTGAGAGAAGGGTACTCTGATCAGGTGAAATGGACGACAGGGCTGACCCAGAAAGCAGGAATGGGGGGCAGCCCCAAGGGGCCCCATGGAAGCTGCAGCCTGTGAACGTTCAGTGACACCAGTCAGCAAACTTCCTGGAAATGCCTGGACAATCTCTGACTCTAATTGAGCTGTTTAACACATGGGACTTGAGCAGTAAGAACCTGACCTCATTCCTCCCGTGAAAACTAAAAGCTGAAAGAAACACACCTCCAGCAGAGAGCAGAAGAAAGATATAATCAAGGTAGCCATTGTTGTGGGATTTAGACCCTCAAGTATATAAAAAATCTAAACTAAACTTGTACCCTTTTTGCACCCTCCTTTTTGCCTTATGCATTCATTGCAAGTTTCCAATCTTGCACTTATAGGTACCTAAGATGTTGTTAGTATGACAAGGTTTGTTTGAAGTTAGAGAAACATCAGCCCTCCGTATTATAAAAACTCAGTTCACTCTACCTCCTGAGTAGGGAAAAAACCATTTTCTTCCCTACCGCGTGTTTCTTTCTTGTCTGCCTCCTTCACTACTCTCACTGCACACTTCACTTCTGGTCACCAAACGTGTGGGAGGTTTTACTCACACCAAGCGCTTCTCCATGACACCAGCTGGGTATCCTACAACTTAATTATGACTCTGTCTACCTGGAGAGGCATCTGATCCCACGTGCTACTAGCTCAGTCCCAGCAGACTGTCCCCCACTTTAGAGGGCTAGAGCAAGTCCAGATTGTCACCTGTGCTTCTGACCAATGGGCTATAGACCAAATGCTCCCACAACCCCTCCTCAGGTTTGATTAATTTGCTAGAGCAGCTCACAGAACTCAGGAAAACAGTTTACTACATCTACCGGTTTATTAAAAAAGGAAATGATAAAGGATACAGATGAACATCCAGATCGAAGAGATGCACAGGGCAAGGTATGTGGGAAGGGGTGCGGAACTTCCGTGCCCTCTCTGGGGGTACCATTCTCCCCACGCCTCCACCTTTTCACCAGCCTGGAAGCTCTCCAAATCCCCTACTATTGGGATTTTATGGAGGCTTCCTCATGTAGGCATAAGCAATTCTTAACTCTATTTCCAGCCCCTCTCCTCTCTTTGGGCGGTGGGGTTGAAAAATTCCAAGCTTCTAACCATGGCTTGGTCTTTCTGGTGACCAGCCCCCATCCTATCACTTAGGAATTTACAAGGATTTTAGGAGCTCTGTGTCAGGGATGTAGTGAAAGACCAAATATTAGAACAAGAGATGCTTCTAGTGTTCTTATCACCTAGGAAATTACAAGGGTTTTAGGAGCTCTGTCCCAGGAACTGGGACAGAGACCAATATATACATTTTCTATTCTCTCACACCCTCAAAAACTTGTTTGGAGTTGTCCTAAATCAAATTTTAAAAACTTCCTCCATCATTGTGTAGTGAGAAACAGCATTCAACAATCGGATTGGCAAAGATCAAAATATTTGAAAATACTATGTTGGCAAGTACTTATAGAAACAGACACATTCCTGCATTGGTGGTGAGAATATAAATTAGCATAACCACTTGGAAGGTAATTTGACAATAATCACTAAAATGTAAAGTTCACATATTGCTTGACTCATGGATATTTATCTCACAACTGTATTCCCACAGGTGAAAATGCACCTTTGTTTGTAATATCAAAAGATTGGAAACAACCTAAATGCCTTTCCATGGAAGACAAAGGCAATTTTTTATGCACTGAGATGGATAGATCTCCAAAATATTGTTAAGGGGGAAATAGTATAGTTCAGAACAGTGTATAGAGTATGCTACCATCTGTATGAAAAGAAAAAAAATGTATATATATACATATACTTATCATCTGTATGAATATATATATATACACATATACATATATATGTATATGTTTGTAAATATGTAACAGACCTCTAAAAATATATATATATATATAAAGTAACAGTAATTGGGAGAGGAATTAGATGGCTAGAAGATAAAGGAAGATTTGCTATTCAACATCTCTATGTGGATGTTTTGAAATTTTTTATTGAAGTATAGTTGATGTACAATATTAAATAAGTTACAGGTGTAAAATATAGTGATTCACAATTTTTAAAGATTATACTCCATTTATAGTTACTATAAAATGTTGGCTGTATTCCCTGTGTTGTACAGTACATCCTTGAGCCTACCTTACACCCAGTAGTTTGTACCTCCCACTCTCCCACTCCTATATCGCCCCCGCCCACTGGTATCCACTAGCTTGTTCTCTACATCTGTGTGTCTGCTTCTTTTTTTGTCATATTCACTAGTTTGTTTTATTTTTTTAGATTCCACATACAGGTGATATCATACAGTCGTCGTTTTTCTCTGAGTTATTTCACTTAGTAGAATGCCTTCCAAGTCTTTCCATGTTGCTGCAAATAGCAAATTTTCATTCTTTTTTATGGTTGAGTAGTATTCCATAGTGTGTGTGTATGGTACATCTTCTTTACCTGTTCATCTGTAGATAGACACCTAGGTTGCTTCCACACCTTGGCAATTGTAAATAACAGTGCTGTGAACATTGGGGTGCAGATATCTTTTCAAATTAGTGTTGTGTTTTGGGGTTTTTTTCGGTTATACACTCAGGATTGGACTTGATAGGTCATATTTTTAGTTTATATTTTTATATATTTTATATTTTTATATTTTTAGTTTTTTCAGAAATGTTCATATTGTTTTCCACCACGGCTGCACTAATTTACATTCCCACCATCAGCGTACAAGGGTCCCTTTCCTCCACATCCTCGCCAACATTTGTTATTTGTGTTCTTTTTGATGATAGCCATTCTGACAGGCATGAGGCGATATCTCATTGTGGTTTTGATTTGCATTTCCCTGATGATTAGCGATATAGAGCATCTTTTCATGTGCCTGCTGGCCATCTGCAAGGCCTCTTTGGGAAAATGTCTACTTAGGTCTTCTGCCCATTTTTAAGTCAGGTTGCTTGTTTTTCTGATGTTGAGTGGCATGAGCTGTTTATATTTTTTGGATATTAACCCCTTATTGGTCATATCATTTGCAAATATTTTCTCCCATTCAGTAGGTTATCTTTTCATTTTGTCAATGGTTTCCTTTGCTGTGCAAAAGCTTTTAGGTTTAATCTGGTCCCATTTATTTATTTTTGCTTGTATTTCCTTTGCTTTAGGAGACCGATCCGAAAAAATTTGCTAGATGTTTTGAATTTTTAACAGGTGCTAACCAATTAAAATTATCAATGTCCAGCGAACAAAAACAAGAATACCACCAACTCTTATAAACACAAAGCTCACTTAACACTGTATAAAACTATAGGAAGTCTGATCAGTGATCAGTTGGAATCACCTCCAAAAGATTAGAGCCCAAAATATGGAACCCTGAAGTCCATCTCTAATTTTGAATTCTGGCTGAGCATTACAACTTAACGTTCTTGTGAGTGTAGAAAACACACATGTGCAGTGACCAATAGCCGCACTGCTCCTGGTGAGCAGAATAGAACATTTCAAGTAGCTGATCTACGAGTCAAGGATGCCTCCTTGCCAGCCACCATTATGTGACTCTGGCTTACTTCCAATCTCAATTGAAAATTAATTTTTTAATGATTCGAATAAATATAATCACAAAAAGTAAAACAATCAAGGGGAAAAAAAATCCCCACATTGTCCTGAGCCAAACTAGAGGAGTATTTCCTCTGGCCCACTCAAGGAGAAGCCAAAACAGCCTCTGAATTATTTTTGAGTCTGATTAAAACCTCGCTCCCAAGACTATACTTAGGCCCCTTTGTGAACTGCTTGTCATCACAGAAATCTGGCACATTATGTCCAAGACAGGATTAATATGATTCCCAAGTAAACCTCACAGTGACGTTCAACCACAGTTACTCAAGTTGAATAATTTGCAGCACTGGTTTCACTGTTGTAAAACACAGTTGACTGTTTATAAGACAGGGAAGTGATTTCTTTTCTTGCATTTTCTCCTCCAGCCTTTCTGAGCAGTTACGTTAGGAGGTGGCTGTTTTCCCCGGCTGCTGGGCTCTGTAGCTCCACCCCTCAAGGAGGAATTCCCTGTGCTACAAACACCTAGAGGCTGGCTTACTACAAAAGAGGAACTTCTGTTTGGTAAGAGAGTCGTAAGAACAGACTTTAGAGCACGCACTAAACGCTAGTGTTAATCACTGCCACAAAGGCAATAGTAGAATGCAGGTAGTTTGATGACGTCAAATACAAACTTATTTTGGTAAAATTCAGTACCTTGGACTCTAGGTCATAGGTGAACAATGAGGCTATGGGCCCAGCACCCAGCACACATGTGGCAGGCAATTTCCCTTTCCCTTATAATTCTAATAAGTTATCTTACTGAGCTGGATGTAACACCTCTATTTTCTCATCTAAAAAATTAAGCCTGGACTACCTATATTAGGGTTGTGGTGAAATTCAGTTTACGGTGCCTAACGCCATGTAAATTCTGGTAGAAGTAGCTCATAAAAAGAAATATCTTTTTAAAACTGTAGGCAAAAATAGAAAGTAGAAAATATGTTGTTTTGTGTATCACAAAATTGTATAGCTAAAAAAACCAACTGTTCAACGATACTCACAAATACATATGTAGTGATTTTTTCCCCTCATTTGCTTGCACATTTCCATTCTTTTCTACCATAAAACAAGAAAAAAAATGATCCCTGGATACTTCCCAAAGTGGATGCATTTTTTTTCTTGCCTGGTGTACAGCCAGTAAAGATTAAACTGGTGACCTTGGACAAGCACTTCAGGATGCCAGTTTCCTCTTCTGTAAAATAAGAAAACTGGACAAGTAAGTCCTTCTGAAACCATAGTGTGTTCTGGAATCACCTGGGGACCAGGTGTCTTGGCCACTGTAGTAGGGTCTATGCAATTACATTTTTTTTTTTTCCAACTCCCCAAGAGATTCTGATGCACACCAAGTTAGAGAATCGTCAAATTCAGTGATCTCTGGGTCATTTCTGGCTCTAACATTTATTAATCTTTTTTAAACGTACTTGCTCTGTGGATATAGACAATTTCATAAAAATGCAAAACTGCAGCCACGCACACGCTTTGGGGACATTTCTTTTCTCTCTTCCTTTTTCTTGAGGTTTCTGTTGCTCATCCTGCTCTACCCATAACAGTCACCCTCCTCCCACAGGACCCCATGTGAACCCTCTATCAATGATCTTAATACATCAAGCAGAGGCCTGCCTGGTCCCTTATTCTAGATTTAGGATGCTGACTCCCAAGCCTTAAGTGTATTTTTTTTAAATCTCACTGAAAATATCAGTCATGTGCCAGTTCTCTGTCTCCTCTCATTCTGTCTCTCTTGCCGTCATCCAAGGAACCTCATGGAAAAGCAGTTGCCCCTGCACAATCACAGTTGTCTTTGCTTCTGCATCTCCTGAGCCCCACTCAGTGCTTAGCTGGCATATGGTATTGTTTGTTGACTGACTACCTGGTTTTGGAAAAAGAGAAATTTCGATCTTTGCGCCTGATTGTTTCGTGACTCGGTGAGTCACTGTCTTTACTGAATAGATAGGAGTAAGAATGTCAGAGATGAATGAAGGCTGCAAAGGAGATGGAGAGCCAGAACCCAGAGTCTCCCATGATTCCATCTCTCTCAATTCACAGGCAAAAGAGACTCTGAAACTGGACATTGTGTATATTAAAAGAAGCAGCAGAAATAACAACTCTCTTCAAACTAGGTAAATAGATCAGACCCAAATCAAAGTACGTACTAGGTGGCATCTCATAAAAGATTTTTACCTTCAATTTAATTTGACTGTATTTTGTTAAATTTTTACATTTGGCAAGAAGTTAGTAAATATTTTACTGATAGGTGGATTATCTTCATGAGACTGAAATCTGATTATTCCTTTGGTGAATCTCTGTGAATGGGAAGTTGAGATATTTCTGTGTACCCTACGTCTCCCACAATGTATGAGTGGCCCCCCTCCACATTTTACTCTGTGTCCACCCAAATCACTCTGATTTATAACCAGGCGTAAGAGCGGACATAATACTGCATTGCTCATCTCTGAGATGCCAGGAAGGATTCTGCCAAAGCCATCAAGAAAATGGACCGTGCTTCCTACCTTGGCAACACAAACCCATGTATAACAGCTCTCCTAGTTAGGTCACTCTTCCGGTGCTGTTAATGCATATTACACATTTAATTAAGAATTCAGCAAAGGAGCCAAAGATCAAAAGAGCATGGCTGATGACACGCCCTGAAATCCCTAAAAAAATCAATACAGAGCCCACACATTGACCTGTTCTGGAGGACATTTCCGGTGCTGTCACACATGCCAGATAGCTCTGCCCAGAAAAGACTGGTCTTCAGGGCCATCGGTCAAACCTCCTGACACGACTGCAGTAAACATCAATCATAGTGACACTATTAAGTCAGATCTTTGAACAGCTTGGGACATTATTCAGAGTGCCTCAGAGTCACACTTCCATCCTATGACCTTCCCACATCAGTGAGCCATGGTGACTAAGTCCAGGGTTGGGGTGAGAAGAGTCAGTGGAAACGCCACAGGAAGGGGACTCTTCCACAGCCCCTTCTGGGGTCCTTTGGTGGCTTCTGTCAAGTTCTCCTCCTGTTCTTGAGAGTCTTCATATAAAATAACAGAGTTACCTCCTTTTCTCCAGATGTGCAGTGAACCACACTATTCTCAGGACCTAGTGTAAATGGGTGTGTATTCTCTCCTCACTCCCTTAAGAGGACCAGAGCTTAGTGAGGGGTGCAGATCTTGGAACGTAAATATGTCTGAAATGTTTAATATGGCTAATCCATATTGTTTTGACAAACTTTCCATATAGTTGCTCAGTTAATGTAGAAGTGTGAACTTGATCCAAGACAAAGCAAGGAAGTCAAGCAGTTACTGCATGTGAGATCTAAACATAAACAGATAGCTAGATTCTATTGTCACTGGCCTCCACGTCTGGAGAAATAAATCTAATTTAAACTAATGCCCACCAATTTTTTAAATTCCGTAAGAGACATCAATATCTGGAACTACAAAAATATATACTAATTATTATTTTTATGGAAATAAATATGAGCTATAATATACTATTAACGTTCATTTAAATACATGGTCACCAATCCTTCCATCAAATTACCCTCCGCCCTGTTGTTCAAACCCAAAACTATTATCAATAGTCTCCTTGGTTCCTTGCTTTCCCTCAATCCCACACCCAATCCACCATTAGCTCTAACACAAAATATATCCTATATTTTCTTACCTCTCCCCAGTTCCCTGGCCCCTGTTCTAGTCTGAGCCAAAATCATCTCTCTCCTGGACCACTACAATAGCTGCCAAAATTTGTTTCTGTTTCCCTTCCTGCCCTCCTCAAAGCCATGCTCCATTAGCAACCAGAAAGATCACTCAGGCATAACTCAAACTTCCTATGGCTTTCCTTTACACTTAGGGTAAAACCCAGACTCAGGCTGGACTTTCACAATCAAGCCCATGTCTACATCTTCAACTCCATCACCCATCACCCTCCCCTCCCTCAGTATCCTCCAGCCACTTTGGCTTTCACTCTGACTTTTCTACCCACCAAACTCCCCCTACTCTCTTTTGCCAGCAATCCTGCCCATCATTTAGTTTTCTAGGTCCCAATTCAATCTCAGCACTCCCCAACAAAGCATTTCTGAACCACTCTTTCTGAAGTAGGCTGCCAATCCCAGACTCTTGATTACATCACCCTGATTATTTCCTCCACAGCAGTAATCATTCCTTTGACTGTCTTTAGCTAAAGAGAGCTGTCTCACCCAGGGTTATACCCCCTTCCTGTGGTCAGTCTGTATCCACTGATTGGTCTATGCAACAGTGGAAAGAAGAGCCCATTCTCCACAATGGAGGTATCTCTGAAAAGCTATCCCAGTCTCAGATCTCCCTGCAGAGTTGGTGGAGAACTTCCCTGAGTTGCAGCCCAATTTCCCCCGGCCCAGTCCTACTTCCACCCCTCCCATCCACAGATAGGTGATCCCAAGAGCTCTCCCTAAGAACTTCCTACATGCTAATTGTTTCCTGAGTCAGCTTCCCAATCCCAACCTATAACAGAATTGCTCATATTCTGGATATGTCTTGAAGGCAAAACCAACTAAATTTGCTGATGGATGTGGTAGAGGGCGTGTGAGAAAAAAGGGGAGGCAATAATAACACCAAGATTTTTATCTTAAGCAACTGGAAAAACCAAGTTGCCATTTACTGTCATGGGTAACTCTGCTGGAAGAACATGTTGGGGATGGGGATGGGACTCACCGTTTGGTTCTGTTCTTCCAATCATGATGCCTACGAGGCACCTAAGAGGCGCATCAAGTAAGCACTTGAATATGTGAGGCTGGAGCTCAAGGGAGAGGTCAGGGCAGAAATGGAAATGTGGGAGTTGTTAGCATGTGGATGGTGAGTACTTGCAACTGGATGAGAACACCTTTAGATCAAAAAATATATCCATTATAATTTTGGTCAACATTCCCAAAGTAGACTATCTGCATTATTATTACAATATTTTAATTTTGATTAATTTTAATTTTGTCATGAGATGTATTCTGTCACTAATTAGCTATTCTACTCTGAACAAGTCATTTACTTAACTTATTGGCCTCTTGGTTTCTTCATCTGACATGTGGAGATAAATTATAATCATAAACTCCAACTTTAGGGGTTAATCTGAGGATCAAATTCGAAGATAGATAGGAAGATACTTGGAAGAGTTAAAACTTATCCTAATGAGACATTTCATTTGTTAGGTTGTTTTTAGAAATATAGTTTCTTTGCTATTAAGAATGAAAGTGAAACAAGAATTAAACATCCGTTGAATTTCATGTGGGGGAAATAACAAATGAATCCAAAGGAAAATTAAGTAAGTGAAATAACATTAGCAAAATGGAAATAAACACATTGGAAAACATTGAAATTCTCGACCAGATAAAACTCAAATTTTCAATAAGCTAAAAAATACAAAAACATTTTGCAAATTAGGAAAAACAAAAAATGAGCTTACGCATTAAATGACAATTGAATAAAACATAAAAGATTTTTGAATAAAAGTGAATATTTATCAAAAGTAAGGATGTTAATTTACATAAAAGTTTCATTAAAATGATAATTTTTCTTCTTAAAAAGAAACATAGAAACAAACTTGTTTCTCCTAGAAGTTAATTGGAGTTCCTACATACCTGAACAAGATATCATTATGTGTTGTCATTCTTGATCCATGCCACTACTTTTTAAACTGGGAAATGCAATTTTACTTGTCTATGGAATTATCTTTTTAAAAATATTTTTAATGGGAAAATCTGAAAAGAGTAACTTAAAATATAAGTCAGTCCTATTCTTCTGATGCCCCATTTCAATTATGCTATCTAGATGTACCTCACCCTGCTCTACTCACTGCATCCTTGCTTGGGTGGGAGGTCCATAGAAACCCTTTTTAATTGACTTACAATATTGTATTAGTTTCAGATGTACAACAAAGTGATTCAGTATTTTTATAGATTACACACCATACAAAGTTATTATAAAGTAATGACTAAATTCCCTGTGCTAACATTCCTGTGACTTATTAACTTTGTAACTGGTAGTTTATTCCTCTTAATCCCCCTTCACCTATTTCACTCCTTTCTCCACTTCTCTTCTCTATAGTAACCATTGTTTGTTCTCTGTATCTGTGAGTCTGTTTCTGTTTTGTTATATTTGTTCATTTGTTTTGGTTTTTTTTTTTTAGATTCCAGATATAAGGGAAAACATACAGTATATGTCTTTCTCTGTCTTAATTATATTACTAAGCATTCAGGTCCATCCATGTTGTCACAAATGACAAGATTTCATTCTTTTTTATGACTGAGTAATACTCCATTGTGTTCTTTACCTATTCCTCTATTGATGGACATTTAGGTTGCTTCCATGTCCTGGCTATTGTAAATAATGCTTCAATGAACACTGGGGCACATTTATCTTTTCAAATTAGTGTTTTTATTTTCTTTGGATAAATGCCCAGGAGTAGAATTACTGGATGCTTTGGTAGTTCTATTTTTATTTTTTATTTTATTTTATTTTTTTGGCTGCCTTAGGTCTTTGTTGCTGTGCCCAGGCTTTCTCTAGTTGCAGCGAGCGGGGTCTACTCTTCGTTGTGGTTCACGGGCTTCTCATTGGGTGGCTTCTCTTGTTGCAGAGCATGGGTTTTAGGCACGTGGGCTTCAGTAGTTGTGGCACTCAGGCTCAGTAGTCGTGGCTTGCGGGCCCTAGAGTGCAGGCTCCGTAGTTGTGGCACACAGGCTTAGTTGCCCCGCGGCATGTGGGATCTTCCCAGACCAGGGCTCGAACCCGTGTCCCCTGCACTGGCAGGTGGATTCTTAACCACTGCACCATCAGGGAAGTTCTATTTTAGATTTTTTGAGGAATCTCCATGTTGTTTTCCACAGTGGCTTTACCAGTTTACATTCCCACCAACAGTGTACTAAGGTTCCATTTTCTCCATATCCTTACCAACACTTGTTATTTGTTGTCCTTTTGATGATAGCCATTCTGACAAGTGTAAGGTGATATCTTATTGTGATTTTGATTTGCATTTCTCTAATAATTAGCTATGTTGAACATCTTTTCAAGTGCCTGTTAGCCATCTATATGTCTTCTTTAGACAAATATCTATTCAGGTCTTCCACCCATTTTTTGATTGGGTTGTTGGTGGGTATTTTTTTTTTTTTGATACTGAGTTATATGAGCTGTTCATATATCTTGGATATTAACCTCTTGTCAGTAACATCATTTGCAAATATTTTCTCCCATTCTGTAGGTTGTCTTTTCTATGGCCATACCTCCCTGAATGCACTGGATCTTGTCTGTAGGTTGTCTTTTTGTTTTGTTGATGGTTTTCTTTGCCATGCAAAAGCTTTTAAATTCAATTAAGTCTCATTTATTTATTTATTTTTGTTTCCCTTTCTTGAGAAGATAGATCCAAAAAATATATATATTGCTAAGACAAATAGCAAAGAGAGTGTTGCCTATGTTTTCTTCTAGGAGTTTCATGGCTGCAGATCTTACATTTAAGTCTTTAATCCATATTGAGTTTATTTTTGTATATGGTGTGAGAAAATATTCTACTTTCATTCTTTTCCATGTAGCTGTCCAGTTTTCCCAACACCACTTATTGAAAAGACTCTCTTTTCCCCATTGTATGGACTTGCCTCCTTTGTCATAGGAGGTATTGACCATATAAGTGTGGGTTTATTTCTGGGCTCTCTGTTCTGTTGCATTGATCTTATGTGTCTGTTTTTGTGCCAGTACCATACTGTCTTGATTACTATAGCTTTCTAACATAGTTTGAAGTCAGGGAGCATAATAACTCCAGCTTTCTTCTTTCTCAAGACTGCTTTGGCTATTCGAAATCTTTTGTGATTGCATACAAATTTGAGGATTAATTTGTTCTAGTTCTGTGAAAAATGCCACGAGTATTTTGACAGGGACTGCATTGAATCTGTAGACTGTTTTGGAGAGTATGAACATTTTAACAATATTAATTCTTCCAGTCCATGAGCATAGTATATCTTTCCATTTATTTGTATCATCTTCATTTTCTTTCATCAATATCTTATAGTTTTCAAAGTACAGATCTTTCACCTCCTGGGTTAAATTTATTCCTAGGTATTGTATTCTTCTTAATTAGAGTGTAAATGAGATTGTTTTCTTGAGTTCTCTTTCCAATAGTTCATTTTTAGTGTATAGAAATGCAACAGATCTCTGTATATTAATTTTGTGTCCTACAACATTACTCTATTTATTAGTTCTAGTAGATTTTTGGTGAAGTGTTTATGGTTTTCTATATATAGTATCATGTCATCTGCAAATTAGTGATACTTTTACTTCTTCCATTTCAGTTTGTATGTCTTTATTTCTTTTTCTTGTCTAATTGTTGTGACTTCAACTTCCAATACTATGTTGTATATAACTGGTGAGACTGGGCATCCTTGTCTTGTTCCTGACCTTAGAGGAAAAGCTTTCAGCTTTTTACCATTGAGTATGTTAGCTGAGGTTTGTCATAAAAAACCTTTTTTATGATGAGGTACGTTCCCTCTATATCAACTTTATTGAGAGTTTTCATCATGAAAGGGTGCTGAATCTTGTCAAATGCTTTTTCTGCATCTACTGAGATGATCATGTGATTTTTATCCTTCATTTTGTTAATGTGTATAACTGATTGCTTTGTGGATTCCTATATTTTCCTACTTGTTTTCCCCCTCTATCATCTTTGTATGATTTTAAAGCTGGAAATAATTTCTTAAGAATTTTAATAAACTATTAATTTTTTTTTTTTTTTTTTTTTTGCGGTATGCGGGCCTCTCACTGTTGTGGCCTCTCCCATTGCGGAGCACAGGCTCCGGACGCACAGGCCCAGCGGCCATGGCTCACGGGCTTAGTCGCTCCGCGGCATGTGGGATCTTCCCAGACCAGGGCACGAACCCGTGTCTCCTGCATCGGCAGGCGGATTCTCAACCACTGCGCCACCAGGGAAGCCCCTAAACTATTAATTATTAATAAATATCTCCTGTTTCTTTTTTTTTTTTTTTTCTTTTGTGGTACGCGGGGCAGGCTCAGGGGCCATGGCTCATGGGCCCGGCTGCTCCGCGGCATGTGGGATCTTCCCAGACCGGAGCACGAACCCGTGTCCCCTGCATCGGCAGGTGGACTCTCAACCACTGCACCACCAGGGAAGCCCTGTGTATTCTTTTTAAGAATCTAATCTAAACTTGGATCTTTTTAGAGACTTTGTAAAACATAAGAATACTGCCATGTTTTTTTTAAGAATACCTATTTAAAATAACATTTTAGGTCTTGTAACTAGTTTACATTATTCCAGGTCATGTACACATGACTTGAAAATGACTAATGAAGAGAGGGTGGCTGGTAAACAGTTCATCTGGCTCATCCATGGCACTCTAGTCAAGTGACGGTCTCTGTCACCACAGATAACTCATCTTTCCTGGCAGGGCAGCAGTCAGTTTCCATGTCTGTAATACGGAGACTGTGAAGGTTCAGAAAAACGTGTCCTCAGTAGAGTACACACCCTAAAAATCTTTGCTCAAGACAGCCCAGCATGTAGTAGGCATTCAGTGAATATGCAATAAGTAAATCAAACTGGTAAAATTACTGACCAAACTCACAGACATGTGATATCTCTAGGAGTTAAAGTTCTAAAAATTTTAAGTTCAAAGATACTATTTCAGAAAGTCACACTTACTCTGAATTGTACTTTTTTCACTGGATTCAAGGAGGACTGGGAGGATGGAAACTAACTCTTAGATTATCAGGGTGGAAGAAAAAGAACCAAGAACACCTTAAGAGGCATCAAATCGGGCTTCCCTGGTGGCGCAGTGGTTGAGAATCCGCCTGCCGATGCAGGGAACACGGGTTCGTGCCCTGGTCCGCGAAGATCCCACATGCCGCGGAGCAACCAAGCCCGTGAGCCATGGCCGCTAGGCCTGCGCGTCCGGAGCCTGTGCTCCGCAACGGGAGAGGCCACAATAGTGAGAGGCCCGCATACCGCAAAAAAAAAGGCATCAAATCCAATAGCCACTTTTTAAATTGAATCATAGTTTGGGGGTTGTTTAAATGACTTAATTTCTTTTAGTATTCCACAGTTAGATACTGAATGAACAGTCTGGCTTCTCCTCAGAATGAAGCAGATTGCTCCCAGCCCATGAGCTCAGTCTACTTTCTCCCAGTGTATTTTTAGACTGCACAGGAAACACTCAAGACTAAGGAAGTCGGACTGTGACTGTCATTTTGCCTGTAATGATATTGGCAACACTGGCATTTGCCACCAGTGTGTGGAACAGAGCTGACAGGCACTCTTTGCTCAGCAACTGAATGGCTCTTTTTCATTTGACCTGATATCTATCCCTGCAGCTTTGCCATGTCCTATACTTCCCTCAGACATCATTGATGTTAAAACAGGGCATACCACACTTTATATATATATATATATATATATATATATATATTTTTTTTTTTTTTTGGCGGTATGCGGGCCTCTCACTGCTGTGGCCTCTCCCGTTGCGGAGCACAGGCTCCGGACGCGCAGGCCCGGCGGCCATGGCTCACGGGCTCAGCCGCTCCGCGGCATGTGGGATCTTCCCGGACCAGGGCACGAACCCGCGTCTCCTGCATCGGCAGGCGGATTCTCAACCACTGCGCCACCAGGGAAGCCCCACACTTTATATTTATAATCTACTCCTTTGAAAAGGAATTGTTAAGAATGCTACCATAATTTTGTTACCCTTGACTGAAGATCCAAACAGATGAATGAAACAGCAGTCCAGCAAGATTATCCTCAGCTTATGTAGCTCGACCATTCTCTGTATATCAATTTGAGGTCTCCCTGTGCGAGGTGTCTCATCAGGAGAGTCTGAGTAAAATGTCTGAATCATTCCAATGTCTGGTCACATAACATAAAGAAATTTACCAACATTTTGGTCACTAATAGGTAACAGTGCAGCAATAGTATGCTTTAAAAGTCTTTCACACTCAGCCATTAAATAACTATTGGAGAACTCTGGATCCAATTCATAGAAAATCTTATCTAATACCTGCTTCCTTCATAGTAATAAACCAACAGAAGATGACATCTTCTTTCTTTCCTCTCATTTATTTATATGAATCAGAATCAGGCTTTTAATTCACAGAAGGTCATAAGTATAAGTATACAAAAGCACCTACAGACATTTTGTATATATTAATTGAAAACATAAATTTATTCCATTACCGTAAAATTCCCCTGACAGGGTTCTGAGGTAGCAATCTGGGAGCTTTCTGAAAGGCAAGTCTGATAATGCCTCTCCCCAACTTAAAATCGTTCAATAGATTCCCACTGCTCTAAAATACAGTGCTGACTCTTAAAGAGAGTCTAAAAATGACTGGACCCTTACTGCTTTCTCCAGCCTTAATGCCTCACCCTATTGTCAAACCATGGCGCATTCTTACTTTCTGGAGCATTTGCTAAAGAAAATTTATGTTTTCATAATGTTCAGGTAACAGCTAGCTTTTGTAATAATAGGAGATGGATACTTTTATATTATTATACAGAAAAAGCATCTTTATCAAGCTTATCCTTCCCTAACCAATGAATCATTTTGGTGAAAAGGACATGAATGTGGCAAAGAGGCACATATTTTAAGTTACTAGATGATTTTATGATATAATGGCTACAATTTTTTGAGCTTTAAATATGTGCCAGTCATATATACGTGCTTCACATGTATTAAATCTCATTTAATTCTCCCATGAGCCCTTTGAGGTAGGTAATATACCATTTCCATTCTATTGAATAGAGTTGAGATAACTGGGTGCTGGGACTGAATCTGCTCACTTAATTTCCATTCATTCTCATTGAAGAGGTTGCAAAGACAAAAACTACATTTCCCATATTCCCTTGCAGCTACGGTACTGGAAGAAAATTGTGTCCCAAAAGGTAGATACACGCAAGTGAGACATGATGATTATAGAAGGCAGAAGTGAGGCAGAAACCACTTTCTTATCCTTTCTTGACTGTTTCTTCTGGCAAACAAGTGAAGGCTCCTTGGCACCACGCTCCAGCATCCATTCTATAGATACCTTGGTGTTTAGAGCCAGCAGCAACTTCTTGATCCTGGCAGAGTTTTGTGGCTGATCTCAGAGGTAGTAACCTCCAGTGGGTCAGTTTTGTCAAGTTTTGTGGTCATTTCTGGATGACTTTGGAACAACCCAGAACCTGTTTCTTCAACCCTTCTCATGCTTTTTAAGTGCCTAATCCCCTGTATTAAAACCCTTTCAGTTTAAAATACTTAAAGTGGTTTCTCCTTTCTTGTATTGAACCTGAGAGTCTATGCAAAAGCCTACGTGTTCACTGGACTACAGGTTAAGCTGAAACAAAGGCACTTAAAAAATAGTGTGTCTTAAATAAAACCAAAGTCTGTTTTTCTTCCATGTAACAGTCCAGAAGTGGGTGATATCACACAGGTGGGATGGCTCTATTGTCATCAATATGCAGCTCTTCTCTTTGGCCCAGGGAAGCTCCAGTTTTTGTCTATTTCAAAGACATGGGAAAGGGGGCGGGGTCTGGAGAGAGGGTAAATAACCAATGATTTACAAACATACAAAACTCCCTCTCACATACCACTGGCTAGAAATGAGTCACATAGTAAACTTAATCCCAAAGAAAGCTGAGGGAATATAGTAACTAGGTAGGCAACCGTGTGCCCTGTTAATACTTGCCAGGGGGAATTGGATATTTTGTTAGAAAAAGAAAGAAAGGAAAAATGGTTATTAGGGTAACATCACTCTCTTCCATGTCTACCCCTCTGCCTGATAGTCATGCCTACCCTTGTTTCTGCAAATAGATCACACAACCCAAGTGGAATTCTAATCTTCTGGCTTCCATGTGAAAGTTAGAGTAGCCAAAGATCTCTCTGGTCACAGTTCTTGAGCCAAGCCTCCTCTTTTATTTACTGGCCTCTCTGTTCAGCCTTTCCCTCTTTGCTTCAGTTTAATGTTGGCTACCTTTAGTGGCAACCATTTGAAACAGTTAAGAAGGCAATGTCTTTTATCCAGTCTTTGCTTTAGCCTGATTTCCATCTTCTGGCCAAGGAAAATACTTAACAGAAGATCCATGAGAAAGACCTCCATCATCAAACTTATCTACTGCTGTCTGGGGACACAGATCTTCCAACCCTGCATGGCCCAACTTTTAAGCTCTGAGCCATATTAGATTGCAAACCATAAATGAGAGCTATATTCCCTTATCGGAGCTATATTCCCTTCTATCTCTGCTTACTGATTAATAATTACCTGACTTCCCTTTCCTCTTATAATACATTGTTAACAGTAGTGAGGACTAGCCAACATATATGTATATTCTGAGTTGTTCTCTTTGAGCTAAAGGTCGGTAGGTCCATAGCCTGTCTTCCTAGTTATAATAGGTAACTGTCTTAGCAAATGATATTTCACAGAATAACAAGTGCTGCCAATGTTCCTAGATGAAATATTGTGCCCATGTCACCTCTGCTTGTTGCTATCCAATGCCACAAAATTTAGGTTTTTTATGTGGTCACATCCCACTTCTGGTACCAATTTTTGTATTAATTGAATACATGCTAAGGTCCTTTTTCAATTAAAAACAAGAAATCCCAAAATACAATGTCTTCATAACATAGAAGCTTGTTTGTCTTTCACCTGACAGTGCAGAGGCAAGCAGGGAGACTCTGCTACCAATATGTGACTTTCATCTCTGGGACCCTAGAACTAGCTGTTCTAGTGTTATTGTCTCCCAGCCAGCAGGAACTGTCTTTTAAAAGTAATGGCATGGACATATATACACTACCAAATGTAAAATAGATAGCTAGTGGGAAGCAGCCACGTAACACAGGGAGATCAGCTCTGTGTTTTGTGACCACCTAGAGGGGTGGGATAGGGAGGGTGGGAGGGAGACGCAAGACGGAGGAGATATGGGGACATATGTATATGTATGGCTGATTCACTTTGTTATATGGCAGAAACTAACACACAATTGTAAAACAATTATACTCCAATAAAGATGTTAAAATAACTTTTTAATAAAAATAATATCCAGAAGGTGCCACATCACTTCTGGTGACTTCCCATTGGCAAGAACTTAGTCTTGTAGCTACAAAGGATGCTGTGAAATATCGTCTCTAGCTGAGTAGCTGTGTGCCTTGCTAATACTCAGGAATCCCATCACTAGAAGCAGCAAAGGAAAAGGGACCCTAGGAGATAGTGAGAAGTCTCTGCCACATGAGGACCAGAGGATTACAGCTGACTGACTCCAAATCCCAAAGGCAAAACTACTACCAAAACTCTCTTCCGATATTTAGAAAGTCTCTTATTCTTCCCCAGTATTCTGATGGTCCATATTCTCTAGAATAAAAAAGTCATGACTCTTTGTTTGCCATCTTCTTTTAACTTATTTAATCATTCATTTATTCTAGCAGCTATTATTTATTAAATACCTACTATATGCCGGACATTTCATTAAACTGTAGGAATACAAAGATAACTAAGACAGAATCATCTGGGATCTTTATTCAAGAGTTTCTATTGATTTGGAATAGAATAGTTATTTAGAAAATTCACTATTCTCTTCTGAACATACCGTAAAACCAAAAATTTGTTTAAAAATAATAAATTCAAGAGAAGCACACAAGAGAAAGAGTGTTTTATTTTTTACTTTCCTTCCCCAATTTTGTATTACTTACATCAACTGGCCTAACTAAAAAGTATAATTTAGTGTAAAATGAATCACTTAAGGTACAAAAATCTTGGCAATAAGGATGACTTGCAACTCAATTTCACCTACACACTCTTTCTAATCAACTGCTATATTGACACCAGCTTTCATCATGAATATGAAAGAGCAATATGCAAAAGAGTTTTTTCCCTCTACTTCTGTTGGATCTAAGTCAACATCAAAATATTCCCCAAAAGAAGCCAGACACAAATGGGTACATACTATTTTATTCCATTTATACCTAAAGCACAAAAACAGGAGAAAGCTAATTTATGCTATCAGAAGTGAGGACAGGATGCCCCCATTGATTGGGGGCATGCAGGATGCTTCTGGGATGCTGATAATGTTCTGTTTCTGGATCAGGGTGGTGATTATACCAGTGAATTCACTTTGTAAATCCCACTCAACACTCTATACTGAAACTTCTGGCAGCAGAATTTTTTGAAGGCATCTAGGGAGACTTATGGGGTGCTAAGCATTGTACCAGCTACTGAACGTTTCCAACAACATATAATACATGTGTCACCTCGCCATTTCCCATCAAAATGAGGCAGCTGTGATGCGAGGGGAAAGATGAGAAATCAGGAGCTGGCCTGTGTGTCCACGTGTAAGTCCAAGCTAATATTCACCTCTCCGAGTCTGTTTTCTGAGCTATATCTGAGCGCTAAGGCTCTCTGCTCTATAATTTCCTCCTGGTCAATCCTGGTTGTCATTTTCCTCTTTTCATGTAAAGCAGGTTTTTTGGAACTCAGAATATCAAATTAGGTAGACACTGAAAAAAATTAATATTACAAATCTACAAAGCTCTTTACCGAAGGCAGGACATATGACTGGAAAACCATGGGACTAGGCATGGGACATGGCTCTTGACTCCTGGTTTACGGTCAATGCCTGGTCACTAGCTTACTGCATAGCCTTAGGCAAAGCCCTTCATTTTTCTGGACTTCAGTCTTGTAATTTGTGAGACAAGGGGGCTTAGACCCCAAAAGTTCTGTTTCTGAGCTAACTTGTTCAGAGCTAAGAAGCAGCAGAACCCAGACTCTGGTTTTATGGCTCAATCCAAGTTTTCTTCCTACAAATGTGTATCTAAAAAAAAAAAAAACAACCTAAACTCAGATTTTAAAATTCTTGTTGTCCAGTATGTGTTGAACATAGACATCAACCACGTGAGGGAGATATATTACTCCTGCTTTTCAGATGAGGAAACTGCTCATCAGAAAGTTAAGTGAGGGCTTCCCTGGTGGCGCAGTGGTTGAGAGTCCGCCTGCCGATGCAGGGGATACGGGTTCGTGCCCCGGTCCGGGAAGATCCCACGTGCCGCGGAGCGGCTGGGCCCGTGAGCCATGGCCGCTGAGCCTGCGCGTCCAGAGCCTGTGCTCCGCAACGGGAGAGGCCACAACAGTGAGAGGCCCGCGTACCACAAAAAAAAAAAAAAAAAAAAAAAAAAAGTTAAGTGACATGTACCCCCATGTGTGCCCTGGCCAGTGCCAGAGGCAGCAGGAGGGAAAGTCTGGTCCACAGACTCAGGACTTTCCTTGCCCCGCGGGGGATTGTAATGGGCCCTCAAATCGACAAATAAGCTGAAAATAAATCCAATCCCAAAGCAAAAGTAGTCTTTCTCTTTTTAGTTTCCTCCAGTTGAGAAAGAAAAACAAGACCTGGGAGTTTCATTAGTAAGTATAAAATTTCATGTCATTTGTTAAAATGGTAAAACTATTGGATTGACAAAAAAGTTCCTTCGGTTTTTAAAGTAAAAATAAAAGACACACTTTTTCATTTTCACCAAGAACTTCATTGAACAACCTATTCACCATTTTGTTCCACTACCTTCTGCCATTTCTTCAGGAAACTTCATAATTCCATCTTCCCAAAACTGCCAGATGCAGTCAGCAGTTTTTTATCTTTTTGAGCAAAGAACTGTTCCAGGTGCTTTTTACAGTCTTCCAGGGAATGGAAATTTTTTTCCATTAAGAGAATTTTGTAAAGACCTAAATAAATGGAAATCCGAAGGTGCAATATCTCGTGAATACGGCAGATGAATCAGAACTTTCCAGCCAAGCTGTAACAGTTTTTGTCTGGTCATCAAAGAAACGGTCTTGCGTTATCCTGATGGAAGATTATGAGCTTTCGGTTGACTAATTCCAGACGCTTTTTGTCAAGTGCTGCTTTCAGTTGGTCTAATTGGGAGCAGTACTTGTTGGAATTCGTCATTTGGTTTTCCAGAAGGACTTCATAATAGAGGACTCCTTCCAACCCACAATATACACAACATCACCTTCTCTGGACAAAGACCGGCCTTTGGTGTGGTTGGTGGTGGTTCGTTGCGCTTGCCCCACGATGTCTTCTGTTCCACATTATCGTAAAGTATCCACTTGTCATCGCCCACCACAATTTGTTTTAAAAACGGAAGGTTTTCATTACATTTCAGTAGAGAATAGCATGTAGAAATACGGTCAAGAAGGTTTTTTTCGCTTAACTTATGTGGAACCCAAACATCAAAGCAATTCACATAAGCAAGCTGGTAAAAATGATTTTCAGCACTTGATTCGGATATTTTGAGTATGCTGGCTATCTCCTGCATGGTATAACATTGACTCTTCTCAGTTAACGTGTCAATTTGATCGCTTTCAACTTCAACTGGTCTCCCCGACCGTGGAGCATCGTCCAACGAGAAATCTCCAGCAGGAAACTTTGCAAACCACTTTGACACATTTGATCAGTCACAGCGCCTTCTCCATACACTGCACAAATCTATTTTTTGCGTTTCAGTTGCATTTTTACCTTTCTTGAAATAATAAAGCATAATATGCTGAAAATGTTGCTTTCTTCTTCCATCTTCAATATTAAAATGGCTACACAAAAATTCACCAATTTTGATAAGGTTTTTTTTAAAATGCACGCTGATATGACAGCTGTAACAATACAATCTAACAAAACTGTTTCAAACGAAGTTAAAGACAACTAAGCACTACTAGAGCCATCTTACGGAAAAAAACCGAATGAACCTTTTGGCCAACCCAATATATACAGTTGAATAAAGCCTCACGATGGATCCAAAATCCCAGCACATTTTTATACTTGATACACATCATTGTGTGTACTGCAATTCACATTTTATCTGGAAGATAAGTTATTTGGGGCATAAAAGACTTTATGAGCCCAGAGTCAAAGATGAACAAAGATTTTCTTTTTAAAAAATTTTTTACTTTATATTGGAGTAGAGTTGATTTACAGAGTTGTGTTAGTTTCAGGTGTACAGCAAAGTGAATCAGTTATATGTGTACATATATCTATTCTTTCTCAAATTCTTTTCCCGCTTACGTTATTATAGAATATTGAGTAGAGTTCCCTGTGCTATACAGTAGGTCCTTGTTGGTTATCTATTTTAAAACTAGTAGTGTGGGGGCTTCCTTGGTGGCGCAGTGGTTGAGAATCTGCCTGCTAATGCAGGGGACACGGGTTCGAGCCCTGGTCTGGGAAGATCCCACATGCCGCAGAGCAGCTGGGCCCGTGAGCCACAACTACTGAGCCTGCGCGTCTGGAGCCTGTGCTCCGCAACAAGAGAGGCCGCGATAGTGAGAGGCCTGCGCACCGCGATGAAGAGTGGCCCCCGCTTGCCACAACTAGAGAAAGCCCTCGCACAGAAACGAAGACCCAACACAGCCAAAAATAAATAAATAAATAAATAAATTAAAAAGCCAAGCATTTGAAACCCTTAAAAAAAAAAAAGACCTAATTTAGAATTGAGTCAAGGAATGAGGAAGTGATGTTTAAAAAAAAAAACTAGTAGTGTGTAGGGCTTCCCTGGTGGCGCAGTGGTTGAGAGTCTGCCTGCCGATGCAGGGGACACAGGTTCGTGCCCCGGTCCGGGAAGATCCCACATGCCGCGGAGCGGCTGGGCCCGTGAGCCATGGCCGCTGAGCCTGCACGTCCGGCGCCTGTGCTCCGCAACGGGAGAGGCCACAACAATGAGAGGCCCGCGTACCGCAAAACAAACAAACAAAAAAAACAAAAAGCTAGTAGTGTGTATATGTTAATCCCCAACCTCCAATTTATCCCTCCCCACCACCTTTCCCCTTTGGTAACCATAAGTTTGTTTTCTAAGTCTGTGAGTCTGTTGCTGTTTTGTAAATAAGTTCATTTGTATTAAGCAATATCATATAATATTTGTCTTTCTCCGTCTGACTTACTTCACTTAGTATGATAATCTCCAGGTTTCTTTCTTTTTTAAAAAAAAAATTTTCCTGCTAAAGCAGAAAGGCTTAAAGTTGACCACTCAACCTTACACGATGCCCCTGTCAGCTGTCATGTATGACATGGGGGCGTGGCCTCCATGGAAACAACTCCAAAAGCAGACGATAAAAACTCTGGGGTGAGATGCTATGAACAGCGCTCTTAGCAAACCTAGAAATATTTTTAATGTTGTTTCAGCCCAGCTGATGATTGTTTTAGAACAAGTCTCCTGTCAAGGTCTGGCCCTTGATCTGTAGAATTCCTTCAGACACTGCGTCTGGCAGGCAGTAATATATCATCTGCCCGCAGAGGATACAAAACGTCCTGGACGTTGCCATGACTCTCAAGTTGTTACAGTTCACTTAAGTACTTCTAAAAATACAATGGGATAGCCTTCCCAGGCTCCTTTCCTTTTGATACTACACCATCAATTAAGAGGCAAGGAACAGCTATTATAAGATAGCTTTGAGAAGAATGTACAATATGTAATCAGTCCTTAATGTGTGGTTTTCCTGTGCTGAATCTCCACTCAGTTTTTAAGCCCTAAATTCTACCCTAAACTGAAAACTGAGGTTTGGGGTTAATACTATGTATAATAGGACTAGTTTCTAAATCAGGTGTTATGAGCCTGCCTATTTGTTTGCGCCCGTAATTGTAAACATCTGGGGTTGTTCCCAATAAAGGCGTGTTCTCCTGTCACTCTCCAACCCCACCCTCCCCGCTGCAGGCAGGGTGACCCCACAGAGTGCGCGGATGTCTCTTGGAAACTGCCTATGCCCTGTAGTACTTTCTAGTGTTCCATGTATCATTGGTTAAACATATTTTTAGAATCTATTTTACCAGAGGCCAGGAGTTACAGATACAGCATAGCAAGTTGGACATAGCCCCGTCCCTGCAGAACTGACCGCCAAGATGGATATGGCCAGGAGCCCCGAGCTACCAAATGAGAGGGAATTAGAGGGGCCTATGGAGGATCACTGGAGGCCAGCGAAGGTTTTCCGGAAGAAGCTCCATCCAGGATGAAGGACAATAGGAATTCTCCAAGTGAAGAAGTTCAGGGAAGGGCAAGGAAGGGTTGTGTAGAGGAGGGGGAAGAACGGGAGAAACAGAACATCTCTGGCTGAGAGCCTGAGCCTTGGGGAGCCCACACAGGCCTTCCGCATGACCCCAGTGCCCAGTCTGAGGCCAGGCAATGACTGTCTGCAGGTGACAGCCTTGCTATGACACTGACAACGTCGAGAGGAAGCGCTTTGAGGCTCACATGCTGAGCCAGACTCTGCGCACGGGTTCCCGTCTGCTGTCGTACCTCCTGAGACCACTCTCCCAGAAACAGGAACCAGAATTCTACTCAGTACTCTGTACCTCTTATCAGCCTGTGCAGTTTGCATATGTATGTAGGGTCCCTACAGAGGGAGGGGGCAGGGTGAGAGGAGGGTTCTCCTGCCTGTTGTCTGCAAGCCTGCATCCGGAAAGCACTCACCACGCGGTGGGCCGTCTGGCGGGTCCTGTGAACAGTCACAGCAAATCGGGAACCAGGCACTGTCCTAAGTCTTTTACATATGTGCAGGACTTTTCTCTTTTAATTCTTACAGCCTCTATGAGCCTGCCTGTTTGTTTTTTCCTGTAGTTTTTTTCCACACTATGGGATACAGTTTTCCCTATCCTACAGATGAGGAAACTGAAGCACAGAGAGGCTGAGTAATTTGTTCGAGGTGGCACAGCTAGTTCCTGAAGAGGAACACTGGAACCCAGGCAGCCCAGCTCCAGCCTGAGCTCTTAAGTCCTGCCCTCCGTGGCTCTTGCTCCAGCACAAGGACGAGCTCGGCAAGCCTCCCTTTCCCCCGGGAGCTGGGGGGAGGTGCACATAAACACCTACCCAGAGCACCAGAGCTTGACCAGAAATATGAATCACATGACTGCAACTCAAAAAACAAACTTCAAGGAGGCCTAG
Organism: Kogia breviceps; assembly: GCF_026419965.1. NCBI lineage: Eukaryota > Metazoa > Chordata > Mammalia > Artiodactyla > Physeteridae > Kogia > Kogia breviceps. The sequence continues at coordinate 36,984,252 of NC_081321.1, read as the reverse complement.
TCCACAGCATGTAAACAAAACAGAAGCGATTCTGCCTAAGAGAAATGGCTACTTCATTTAAATTATCTCATTGCCCTCTCATAAACACTATCCGAGGGAGACAGCATCTCCTCATCCGATATAAGAGGAAACTGAAGCTAAGGTAAGCTGTGTAACCAGGTCCAGCTAGTGAAGCCAAGGTCCTTGTCCTATTCATTGAGGCCTCCTTAAAATACAGAGCTTTGTCGTCACTCCTCAAAGTTGGCATCCATTTCAGGTAACTTCTGTTTGACGTAGAGAGTAAGGGGAAATGTTTTCATTTAGGTGGTTACCAGATTCGCTTCCTAAACTCTGCAACAGGAATCTGATGCAAGCACACCAAAACATCGTGTTCGTGAGAGACCTCTAGCTCCAGACTATTCCATCTGAGGCTGACAGGGACTCTGCTGAGGGCACTGTAAGGTAGAAGGGTGCCATGTTGGAGTTCTAGATCCCACCTGGCCTGAAGAAAAGGTATCTGAAGAGCACAGCAAATCAGAAGGAGATAAAGAGGAAAAAGAGTGAGGGGGAGGGAGGCGTAGGTGAAGGTTGGTTACGGATCAGACATCACAGCACAATCAAAGCTTTGATCCTTCCATCAGGATCTTCCTTTAACAGTAAAAGTTGCCTAGACTATGCTGGTCAATCCAACGTCTGCTTGGGCTGCAAAGTGTCTTCCTGGAAAAGAAAAAAGAACTATAGAGCCAGGGTTTATAGCCAAGATTTCAGAGAGGAAGGTACATTTTAGCCCTGAAGTACAAGATACATTGCTTCTAAGAACAGGGAAAAAAACGAAAAGTATGTCTTTGTTTTTAAACATAGACTCCAGTTTTATTAATAACAGCTTCCTTTCTCCTTCCTGCAATCCCCCAACCCCATGAGATAATACCAATTGTACTAATTAAATTCGCAGACATAGAACCTGAAGATCAATTTATATTAGGTTTTACTCTTTGTGGGGGAAGAAAAGGGGCAAGGTATTAGACTTTCCAATGAGTAGAAAAAAGAAAAGAACATAGAGGCATAAAAGTAACCCAGTATTTGGTTATCAAGAGTAGCAATGATTCAAGTAAGAGTATAGCAAAGGAAGAGATATGTGGCTGAGTCAGAACCATAGTGACTTGTGTGAAAAACAAAGGGAAGTGAATCTCGTCCCTTCTGGCCGAGGAGTGCAGACCGTGTGTGGAGCCTGGGGGCAGCCTGCTTCCCCTTGGGGCTGCTTGGGGGATTCGATAAATATAAACTTCTTCAAATAACCCAAGATGTGAGAAATTGAAAGCATAGCAAGCTGGAGTAGTCATCAGAGGATATATTTAGGAAGAGCTTATTTTGTAAGCTAGAATTACAGAACAGCAAGATGCAGTCAGTTAAAAGTATTTAAGAACGAAGTTTCTATGATTGGGAGGGAGTTGCAATCTATGACAAAGAGCCAGAAGGGACCACCTTTCTCCAAAGATCGGGCAATAACTTTAATAAACTGGCTTATTCACCATTGACCCAGCAGCCAGTTTCTACGTCAAGACTAGTTCAAGATTTCCACAAAAGGAAGTGGTTTACAAAAGAATCAGCAGGAACCCAGATATGTTTAATGGAAAAAAAAAAAAAAAAAAAAGACTGCACAAGGAAAAACTTGCTCTGTATACCATTTAGGTTACACGTTGCTTTTTAAGTAGGGGTCCCAGCAAAGAGTAGGAACTTTAAAAATAGGCACTGCTAGAAAACTCCATTACATTCACAGAATTCTTTATGGCTCTTTAGGCACTGTCATGTCCCTTACCTCAGTGGAGACATATAATTACCTACTTAGGTAAAGCACGAATTATGGTCATTTTACAGATGAGGAAGCTGAGGCTCAAAAAAGGTTAAATACGTGGATATGGTCATACAGCTAATAGTGCAGGACTGAGATATGAACGCTGTCTGACTCATGCTTGTTTTTCCTAGGCCATATATACCTCAAAAAATAAAATCTGAGCTCAGAGATGTTAATTGCAGAGAATTGATTTCAACTTTCTTGACCTGCTCGGTCAAATTCATCTCCTGTAGTTGCCTCAACTCTTAGTCGCCATAGCTTTATTTGCCTCCTCTGATGCACTTCTCACTTCTTTGCAGCTAAAAGTGGTCCCATCCTCTACAGGGTGCTTTCCTGAAGACCCTGAACACAGTGCCTCTCCCTTTCAGGCCAAATTTTGGGTGGAAGAACCATCTCTGCTTCCCCTGTTTTGAGACACCCGCCTTATCCCCCAAAAGGCCAGGCACTGTGCTCCACACACAGAAGATGCTCACTAAATACAAACTGAATTGCAAAGAATCAGTTATTTTCTAACCAGTTCTATTCTTCCTTGATAAATTTCTTCTTGGCATGATATCATCAGGGCACTACAGTAATTTGCATGATATGTTGTGGGAACTTTATCTATTTTATAAAATATGAAGTTTTAGTTACATGAGGTTCAAGTTGCTGGCTTTGCTTAAACCAAAGATTTTATCTTAATCTAATTTGCTATTTTACCAGCTTTCCCCTCTCTCACAGGGAGGAGTCGAAATAGTGACAGTAAAATAATGATGATAACAATAGCTAATACTTATCGTTTATCATGAGCCAGATGCATGCTAAATTACTTATATTTCTTATTTCATTTAATCCTCATAATCACTCTCCTCAATATACAGATGAGGAAATTGAGGCACAGAGATGTGAAACAACCTGCCCAAGGTCACACAGCTGGTAGGTGGCAGATTCAAATCCCCTCTAGAGGCCACATTTTAAATTGGCCATTCGGTGCGATTACAAAAACAATTATTCTGTAGTCTTTTTTTCTTCATGTTGATTGAGATACTATCAATTTACATGATTTTTCTGCTTTACTTTTTCACAAAAACACTTCGTGATGTGTAATATTGTTCTTCTGGATCCAGCATTTAAAAAGCTCTGTATCTTTTACAACATTACTGAAGCTGAGGCCCTCTGCCTCAGTTTCTTCCTCTCTAAAATGAGAACATGACTGATAATCATAAAGATTAAGCTAGTTTATTCATGGAAAACACTTGTAATTAGCACCAGGTGCCCATGGCAGGGTCCTGTTGGTGTAAACTATTTTTATTATTGCCCGTGGCCTGCCTTCCCCAAGATGGCCAAGAACCTGAGTTGTAGACATTCACTTATTACCATTAAGGCTGATTCATGTGTCTAGCCAGTGTTCAGGATGTGCTTTAAAACAAATTGGTTTGCCAGATGTAACAGAAATATGCTTAACCGTATGCTAACACATATATATGGAATCTAAGAAAAAAAAATGTCATGAAGAGATTAGTGGTAGGACAGGAATAAAACACAGACCTACTAGAGCATGGACTTGAGGATATGGGGAGGGGGAAGGGTAAGCTGTGACGAAGTGAGAGAGTGGCATGGACATATATACACTACCAAATGTAAAACAGATAGCTAGTGGGAAGCAGCCACATAGCACAGGGAGATCAGCTCTGTGCTTTATGACCACCTAGAGGGGTGGGATAGGGAGGGTGGGAGGGAGGGAGAAGCAAGAGGGAAGAGATATGGGAACATATGTATATGTATAACTGATTCACTTTGTTATAAAGCAGAAACTAACACACCATTGTAAAACAGTTATACTCCAATAAAGATGTTAAAAAAAAAAGAAATATGCTTAAACGAAAACCCACACTTTTATAAAATATAAATGTACCTAGAATGGTAACTGGCACATATTATTAGATCATTGAATATTTGATGATAAATGTATAAATTAATGAATGAGTGGCCAAATAAAGGAATAAATGTTCAAAAGCTCAAACAAGAAAGTGAGTGACTAATAAACAAAATTATGAAGTTTAAAATGATCTGCAGGACCTGAAAATAAATGCCTCTAAAGAGGAGTAAAATGGAAACCATATTTTTTTACTTTCCAAGAAATGCATTTCATTTAATTCGCTGTAAGCCACATCTCTATTAAAATGCAATTATTATTTTCCAAAAATAAGTTGTATGAAGTCACATAAAAAGCTAATAAAGTCCACATCCAATTACAAGAGAAACTTACTGAGATCTCACTCAAAATTGAGGAAGGAAGTCTATGGTCAGGTTTTTATTTCATCTTTAACTTCCCACGCTTTTCAAAGAATCATATTATAACTCTCTCTCAAACATTTGCAAGAAAGTATTGTGATTGTGAAAATAGATACTTCGAATACTTAAGCTAAATATTTACATTCTGCCTTTTTAGTTAAACAATTGACTTTGTTCTTTAGCATTTAGGTCAAAATACTTAAACGTTTTAAAACATCAATAACAAGAGGATATGGTTTTTCACCAGATAACCTAAATTTACTGTTTTAGCAAAAGTTTCACAAGAAGGAATTTGGCAATTTAAAAATATTAATGCACACACACCCTGGAAATAAGAAAAACAGGTGGGGGAGGTGTTGGCTATTTATTTTGGGCGGCACCAAAAACACATCTCTCCTACTTCCCTATGTTTATGTAGTTAAGACTTGCTGAGCATTTACATCTATTTCCATCACTGCAACAATAGCCTCAATTTTCTGACTTTACATAGGATTTACTTCAAAGTAGTTCTTGGATTGGCATGCCTTGGTTTATTCATTTTCAGAGCATCCCTGTCCATAGGCATGGGACTAGCATCTTATCTGTATCCTACGAAATTAAAACTGGAGGTACTAGGGGATGAAGGGACTTGCCCATAAAAGACAAAGTCCCCTAACTATGACTACGAAACTTGGCCTAGAACTCTTATCTTCCTTAATATAGTAGGGTGTTTTCCCACTAGATTATTCTTCCTTTACATAAGGAAGCAGTCCTTTAAGCAGTCAGGTTGACAGCTGGGCAGGACAGGCTGACTACCTGGGCAAATTCCAAGAACATTTTTGGAGGTTTGGGTTAACGTGACCCACCAGTGGCTCTAAGGCTGGAAATAGAGAAGCGAGGCTGAGAACGCTGTGTGTGTTTTGTGATATTCAGTGAGAAACACGTAACTACTATTAACAGAGCAGCCAAATCAAGCTGTGTCAGAAATGATGAGAAACAGGAGTGTTTTCTAACAAATTTCTTTCCTTGTTAGTTTCACTTGAAACTTCCGCTCAGGCCCTGAATTTGGGGTCTGCGCCTCATGCCAGCCCTCCCGTGTGTTTTTGGAGGAGCCGGAAGACCGGCTTCTCCAGCAGCCAAATCGGGGCAGGTGGCTATGTGCAAGGAGGCTACAGAGGGGAACGTCCAGTTGCACCGAACCGGTCACATTTATCACGTTGGAAGGCCACCTTCTTCAAGAAGGAAGCCATTCAGAGCCCCTTTGCTGCAAAAGTCACAAGGAAGCATCTGGATTCCCACCGTCACCTCTCTCAAACCTGACTTGAGCTGCCAGGACTGAGTCACTTTCTTTCCACTGTGGCTCACATTACGGGTGGCAGGTTCCACCTGTTTCAATATTTGGTTGATGACGAAAGTGACCCTTAAGAGCTGAGAGACGTGGGCAGCTGAGCAGGCTTCCAAACCAATTGTGGGAGAAACCAAGATAAGCTGTCCCCTATAAAAGGGATTACGAAGATAACTAAGGCCAAAAGAGGGTGTTCCGATAGGTTCTTTGTCTAAAGCCCTTTCTGAGGGTTAACCAGTGTTGGGTGAGAGATCCGTTTAAACAGTAGCAGGAGAGGGCATAAGCTTAAGTTACAGCAGAACGAATGAAGGTCAGATATATTAAGGACCTTCTGGACACAGGAAAGCTAACACAGGAGGAGAAAGAATGGACCACGGAGATCTCTGAAGTAGACACCTGGAAGCAAGATCCATCACAAGTTCTTCTCATACTAGAATTCTCTACAAGGAAACAGGCTTCTACCAAATGAGGCACCTTGAGAAGAGAAGACGCAAAATCCTTCTTTGCCATCTTGAAATACGCTTCCCCTCAATCCCCTCATCCTTGCCCTCCATGCAAACCCTAAATACAGGTTTCTGAGATAAAAAGAGAGAGCAGAATTCCTGAATCCCTGGCATGGAAGGATGACTCTATCTCCCCTCTTTTACTGTGACATACATGCCCAAAGGGATGTAGCAGCCATCACACTGTTTGTCCCTCAGCCTCCTTGTGATTGACAGGTAACACTCAGGCCCCCAGAGTTGAAGCCACTTGACCTTGATTACATAGCTAGTAAGAGAGGTCTCCTTCCTACTTACTCACCAGGGCCCTTTCCCTGACATTGCACTGCTCCCTTGCATGTTCCATCCCAGAGCAACTGGAACAGACTCCCTCACTCATTCAGCCAAAATGTACTGAGAACCTGCTAGCAGGCTAAGCCGCAGGTCAAGGTCAATTCTCATCTGCTAAAAAATGTTCCTCTCTCCCCTCAATGGGGAAAGGAAAGATCAAAAGTCAAAATGCACAGCCTCCTAGTAAGGACAAGCCTTAGACAGGCTTTAAGGTTAGACAGAGCTGGATGCGTCATCTGTCTCTACACTTTGCTAGTGTGTGACATTGGGCTTCTGAGTCCTCTTCCATAAAACTGTGAAAATTCCTCAGAGGTGTGAGAATTAAATGAGATAACACTTTAAAAAAAAAAAAAAAAACCTTAGTGGGCTTCCGTGGTGGTGCAGTGGTTGAGAATCTGCCTGCCGATGCAGGGGACACGGGTTCGTGCCCCGCTCCGGGAAGATCCCACATGCCGCGGAGCAGCTGGGCCTGTGAGCCATGGCTGCTGAGCCTGCGCATCCGGAGCCTGTGCTCCGCAACGGGAGAGGCCACAACAGTGAGAGGCTCGCGTACCGCAAAAAAAAAAAAAAAAAAAAAAAAACTTAGTGTCTGGACATAGCAAGGGGATGAATAAGTGGTAGCAGTTAGCACTACTACTGACTAAATCTGGCCGGGAGCCGGAGAAGTACTTTTGTCCCTTTTTCTTCACTCTCCCATCTGGTGGCCTCAGAGCACCCACCTCCTGCCTTCTGAACCACATCAGTGCAGAGAGTTACAGGTAAGTTACAAGCGGCCTTGCAAGAGCTCACTTAGTGGGTTCTGTTTGCAGCGCTTCCTAATTCTCTCTTTCTCTCTCTCTGAGGCTTTCTCACTAAACCATGGCTTTTAAATTCCTTAGAATCTATGAGTCATCCACCAGTCCAAACTTGCACACTTTCCTGCAAGTAAAACTTCAGAACCTTTGCCTAATAAGTTTATAGTTAATTGTAAGATATCAGATTAAGATGACAATTGCTAAACTGAAAAGCAGAAAGAAGTGTATTGAGAGTTTCCCCCATACACCCTTTATTCGTTGTCTCTGTAATTCCTTTAAGCCATAACAATGAGAGGCGCTACATGAAAAGAGACACGGGATCCCGAGCCTCTCAGCTCTCCTGCAGGAGTTAGGATAAGAGCTGGTAAACACGGAGTGACAGGCATGGACACATCAAGGCAGTTAGGGCTATAGAAAGACAGACACGTCAATGTTCAGGAGGGGGAACATCTGTAAGACACAGGGGTTAGCAGGATGACCGCCAAGAGTGAAGCAAGATAGCACCTGTTTGGAAAGGCTTCAAGGAAAAGAGTTGTGAAGGGCGGTGGGGTGACAGGCACACGTCAGAGTTGACAAGAAGGAGCAAAGCGGAGATGGCAGGAGATAACTGAAAAAGTGACCTCTTGGGAGCAGAGAGCAAAAGTGAGGGAATTTGCAAACTTTTCCAGCACACCTTGATACCCACGTAGTCAGAGAGAACCAGAGAACTGAATAAGTCCGATTAGAAGCCGACATAATTATGTTGCCCACTTTTCCGCCTTACGTGTTTGTCTGTATTAATCAAATAATGAATTCGCTTTCTACTTATTTATCACAAGTGGGAATGTGAATGCCCCAAAGTCAAACAAATAACTTCAAAACCCCAGAAGTGAATTATTAGCCCCACATGGATCACTGAAAAGCAGAAACATCTAGGAAGAATGATAGAACTTTTTTTAACTACAGGACTACCTATAATTTTAAAAAGATAAATAAATGTCTAGAAATGATTTTGTTAACATGTCTTGCCACATATGATTGCAAGTTTTTAATGACTAGAAGGTTTACAGTTTTGCTTTTTGAACACTGATGTCTAATCCAGCAGCACGTGTTGTCAGGGGAGACTTTTATAAATACTCGTTCACTAAGCTGGTCGTGCTCTTGACTCAGGTCATAAGATTCACAGGCATATCCCTTTCAGGAAACCTTGATTTGATCCTCCACGAAGGCCCCGTGGGCCACGTGGGAGACAATTTATATAGTAAAATAATATCTCCTTTAATGCGCACATTCGAGGTGACAAGCACTATTCTAGTGCCTTCCTCATCATCTCCAATCCTTGATTAAGGAATCCCACCCTGTAATAAAGCGGATGTCCTTACAGATGAGAAAACTCATCTTCGAGATGAGCATCTTCAGGCTTCGAGAAGAGAGACAGTGTTCCCACGTTACATAATTAATAAGCTCACTGAAGGGAGACTACAGTCCAGCTCTCCCTAATTCCACACGGAGGTGCTGGGGGAATCCTACCCAAGAATCAGACAGATTACACGAAGAAATCTCTCAAGCCTGTACTTTAAACTAAAAAACAAAAGCAAAACAAAACAAAACAAACCCCCAAATGAAAACAACTATCTTTGTAGACCTGTAAATAGTTTTTCAAATAGCAAATTAAATGCCCAGTAAATAAGCTCCAACAGTCACCACACAAGATTGGAACCAGACTCTGAAGGCAACTAAGAGCCCTTCCCCGACCCGACCCCCTGAGTAAAGGAGGTCAGATTTCTCCAGGCGCCCCAACGCCTCCACCCCACCCGCGCGCCAGGAGCTCTGCTGTCCAGGTCTGACACCAGAGGTTGAAAATAACTGCAGTCTGAGCTCTCGCTTCATTGCCACTGGCAGCCAGAATCAATGTTACTAGTCAAGACGATCTCACAGGAAACAATCCGTAATGTCCTGCAGACACCTGCCACTCAGAAAGATGGATCTCGTACCTCCACCTCCCCCCCCCACCATCCCCGCCACCTTGCCCCTCCCCGGCACCGTTCGGGTGGCAGGGGGGAGGGCCTGTGGGCGGAGAGGAGCCGCCAACCTCAACACCCGCCTGGCCTCCCAGGACCTCGCTGGCCCCGCTGGTTCCTCATCCTCGGGCCCCGGGAGAGAGCCTGGCCCGCGCGCAGGAATAACATCAGCCTCCACGGAGGCAGCAGCGGGGAAAGGCCAGTGTGTTCAAGTTGTTGTTTCTGGAACGGTGAGCAAGTCTGGACCTCAGGAACCAGGAGGCCACCTGGGCGGGGGGGGGGGGGGGGGGGGTCTGGTAGAGTGCCCTTGTTGAAACGGAGCTGCCTCTCCTGGGCCCTGCGTGACTTCCAGGGTGCCGCCCACTGCTCCTGCACCCCTCATTTTCTTCCCTGAACCTCCGAAAAAACACAACCACAACCTTGGGAATTCACTGTGACCACAACGCCCTGAAAATGACATTTCTAGCTCAGCTGGACAATCCCAGCAATGCCAAAGTCGTTAAGAAGGTGTAGGTGAAGGGGCCGGGTGGGGCGTGAAGCAGTGAAAAATGTGCCTGTATCACGTGAGGCAGGAGACTGGCCGTGAGATACAGCACAGCCTAGAAGACACCAAAGTAATGCTGATCACAACAGAAAGAAATTAAAACTCTAGAAGCGGGGGCGGGACTTAAAAACACGGCGCCCTTCTTAGAGAAGACACAGCTGCCGAATTCACATCAATTCTATTTTCCCATACAGAAAATGTTTATCCGGCTGCAAATTCATTTGGAACTCCAATATCATTCTATAGCCCCTCTTTCCAAATACGCTTCTTCTATGACTTTTTTTTACTCTATTAAAAAAAAATATTGATAGATCATCTTTCTGAATCTCTCCCTCTGTCCCAGCTTGAATCTCTAGGAAACATAATAATAGTAATAATAAAGTCAAATATAAAGGAGAAGAACAGAAAAAAAAAAAGGACTTTAGATCTGATTTCAGAATTCCCTTTTGAAGCCATAATTTCTTTCTTTTTGCGGTACGCGGGCCTCTCACTGTTGTGGCCTCTCCCGTTGCGGAGCACAGGCTCCGGACGCGCAGGCTCAGCGGCCATGGCTCACAGGCCCAGCCGCTCCGCGGCATGTGAGATCCTCCCAGACCGAGGCACGAACCCATGTCCCCTGCATCGGCAGGCGGACTCTCAACCACTGCGCCACCAGGGAAGCCCCATAATTTCTTTCTAACCTGCCTTTATGAACACATGCTCAATAGTGGCTTACCGACCCCTTTCATTAGGAAACATGCAGATTTTCAGGACCCACAGGCCTCTTTCTACTCCACTTGCATTGCTTTGGTTGTATCCCCGCCTTACTTTTTGCCTCTCAGAGGGACCAGCAGCTACTGCTCTCCAGTGCTCCAGGCTCACCTTCTCCAAGCCACCCTCCACTCTGCTACCCAAGTAGCAGCCTAAATTTTAAATCTCTTTGTGCCCTCCTTAAAATTTTTCGGTGGCTACCCATGACCTAGAGCAGAGGTTCTTAATAGTTTGGGGACATTTGATTAGAGCTTTGGTCACTTTTTTTTCACTCCTTCAAAGCGAATCACTCAGGGTAAATCATAAATCTTGAGTTAAGCATCCTTGGTCTAGAGCAGAGGTCTCCAAAGTGGTGTGCATGCACCCCAGGGGTACATTAGATGGTCCATGGTGGTACAGAAAAAGCAATATTAGCAATTTTGTATTTATGTATTCTTCATCTTTAACAAAACTAAAAAGAATTAGGAAGTAATTTAAATATATACTAATATCAAATGCATGAAATGACACTGGTGCCCTTGCCCTGTCTGTGTTTCACCTAACACATCTAAGGTTCTCTAAAGAAGAAAGGGACTTCCACAAACAAGGAGCAATGCTGCATCCTCATTCATTTCTTCACCTTCAGTGTATGGTCGTGAGTTGCATTCTACAGGCTGTAAGATGCCATTGATGGTTAGGTTATAAAATTGAGTCCTTCGTAAAGTAGATTCTTTGCAATTCTTTTAAGATGAAAAATTTTACACCCATACCAGTCTGCTAGTTATTTTGTATCCAAATGCTTAAAAAGAGCTCTCCAACTACAAGATGACTTGCATATTTTTCTTTTGCAAATGACAAGGCTCCCAAGTTGTCTGACCTTTCCTGTGAGGACTGGTGGCTGCCAGGATTATGCAGATATTTTCAGAAAAATAAATATGCTTAACTGGTCTCTTTAAGGTAAAGATGACATTTTAACGGTGAATGAGAAAGTAACTGCGTTTCTAAATTAATTTGCTGTTTTGAAAATGGGTGTGGTAAGCAGCCTCTGAGATTCCCCTCTCGCCCCTTCCCATCCTTTCCTCCCGGTATCCATGTTCTTGGGTCATCCCTCTCCCCTTGATTGTGGGCTGGACCTCGGGACTCAATTCTACCAAAGAGAATATAGCAAGGTTACCTCTGAGATTAAGTTACAAAAAGACTGTGAATTCCGTCTATGCTCTCTTTATGGAGAAGCCCACCAGCAAGGAAGTACTGTCTCTGCAATAGCCAGTGAGGACCCGAGTGAGGCCTGCCAACAGGCATGTGAGTAAAACTGGAAGCAGATTCACCCCCAACCCAGCCTTGAGCTGACTGGAGGACTGGCCCGCCCCTCAGCTGCAGCCCTCAGACAAAAGAACACAGCAATTTCATTTCTTTTCATGGCTGAGTAATATTGCATTGTATATATGTGCCACATCTTCTTTATCCATTCATCCGATGATGGACACTTAGGTTGCTTCCATCTCCTGGCTATTGTAAATAGAGCTGCAATGAACATTTTGGTACATGACTCTTTGAATTATGGTTTTCTCAGGGTATATGCCCAGCAGTGGGATTGCTGGGTCATATGGTAGTTCTATTTGTAGTTTTTTAAGGAACCTCCATACTGTTCTCCATAGTGGCTGTATCAATTTACATTCCCACCAGCAGTGCAAGAGGGTTCCCTTTTCTCCACACCCTCTCCAGCATTTATTGTGTCTAGATTTTTTGATGATGGTCATTCTGACCAGTGTGAGACGGTATCTCATTGTAGTTTTGATTTGCATTTCTCTAATGACTAATGATGTTGAGCATTCTTTCATGTGTTTGTTGGCAATCTTTATATCTTCTTTGGAGAAAGGTCTATTTAGGTCTTCTGCTCATTTTTGGATTGGGTTGTTTGTTTTTCTGATTGAGCTGCATGAGCTGCTTGTAAATTTTGGAGATTAATCCTTTGTGAGTTGCTTCATTTGCAAATATTTTCTCCCATTCTGAGGGTTGTCTTTTGGTCTTGTTTATGGTTTCCTTTGCTGTGCAAAAGCTTTTAAGTTTCATTAGGTCCCATTTGTTTATTTTTGTTTTTATATCCATTTCTCTAGGAGATGGGTCAAAAAGGATCTTGCTGTGATTTATGTCACAGAGTGTTCTGCCTATATTTTCCTAAGAGTTTGATAGTTTCTGGCCTTACATTTAGATCTTTAATCCATTTTCAGCTTATTTTTGTGTATGGTGTTAGGGAGTGTTCTAATCTCATACTTTTACATGTACCTGTCCAGTTTTCCCAGCACCACTTATTGAAGAGGCTGTCTTTTCTCCACTGTATTTTCTTGTCTCCTTTATCAAAGATAAGGTGACCATATGTGCATGGGTTTATCTCTGGACTTTCTATCCTGTTCCATTGATCGATATTTCTGTTTTTGTGCCAGTACCATACTATCTTGATTACTGTAGCTTTGTAGTATAGTCTGAAGTCAGGGAGCCTGATTCCTCCAGCTCCATTTTTCGTTCTCAAGATTGCTTTGGTTAATCGGGGTCTTTTGTGTTTCCATACAAATTGTGAAATTTGTAGCGAGGTGGATGCACCTAGAGTCTGTCATACTGAGTGAAGTTAGTCAGAAAGAGGAAAACAAATACTGTATGCTAACACATATATATGGAATCTAAGAAGAAAAAAATAAACGGTCATGAAGAATCTAGGGGTAAGACGGGAATAAAGACACAGACCTACTAGAGAATGGACTTTAGAGTATGGGGAGGGGGAAGGGTAAGCTGTGACAAAGTGAGAGAGTGGCATGGACATACATACACTACCAAATGTAAAATAGATAGCTAGTGGGAAGCAGCCGCATGGCACAGGGAGATCAGCTCGGTGCTTTGTGACCACCTAGAGGGGTGGGATGGGGAGGGTGGGAGGGAGGGAGATGCAAGAGGGAAGAGATATGGGAATATATGTATATGTATAACTGATTCACTTTGTTATAAAGCAGAAACTAACACACCATTGTAAAGCAATTATACTCCAATAAAGATGTTAAAAAGAAAAAAAAAGAACACAGCAAAGCCACTCCCAGATTCCTGACCACAGAAACCATGAGATAGTAGATGTCTGCTGTTTTAAGCCACTAATTTTAGGGATACTTTGTTACACAGCAATAGATAACTCATGCAGTTGGGGAAAGTTTCCCCATCATTAATGAACTGATGGCTAAAATCATGTGAATGTGTTTCCTTTAAAAGAAAACAAAAAACAAAAATATCTCCCATCTGCACATTAAAAAAAAAAAATTAGAAACCAAATTTCCTAGCCTATCTTAAAATATCCCAGATAAAGATTATCAATGTGTTTGAACCAACTGCTAAAAATACAAAAATGCAGCACACTCCAAAGAGTTTGCAAGAATGACTGATCGACATCAGGGAAGATGAAAAGTTATTAATTAAATTTCAAGAACAACCTGCACATAGTGCTTGAGACTGAAAAAAATCCATCACAATTTGGTTAATCATGCCAAACAAACACTTCTTCAGTTGAAACTCTGCCTCTTTGTGAAGTATCTTGTTTTGATTAAAACTAAAAATTAAACTGAACTTAGAGCCAGTCCTTTAAATTACCCTAACACAAAATATTTAACCAAAGTTTTCAAAAATATATAACATTTTCAAGACCATTGCTCATGCTAATATTTAATAATATTTTTGTGGGAGCAAAAGTTTAAAATATTGTCTATATAATCTTACCTCTGTGTATTCTGTAAGATATGTAACAAACTAGTATGAGAGTTCATGTATATAAGTAACTAAACGTCCATGTAAATTATTAAAGAACTACCTATTTAAAGAGTACATGCTCAAGTTACTTTTACTCATAAGTGTATGCAGTTGAAACAGTTTATATACACCTGACCTCAAAGATAAGTCCAAGTGCTTTCCCTTAGCTTGCACAGCTTCCACCTATCTTTCTAGTTCTGCACTTAGAGCCACTTGCAATTCTCAAGACCCTCTTGAGTGAGCTTAGAAGGGATCCTCCCACAGGAGCCTTTCTTCTAGCACCACCCCCACCCGGCTGCCATGTCCACTGAAGAATTCCTACTCATATTTCAATGCTCAGCTTACTTGTCAACTGTTCCATGCATTTCCTCGTCCCCTTCCTCTCCCTCCACCTCCTGCTCTCACAGTACTTTTGTAATTCCTTTATTACAGGACTTACCACACTGGTATATTTTAAGGATTTGTTTGTTTTTCATCTACCCTTCCCAAACTGAGGGCTTCCTACAAAATTTACTCAGTAGACGAATGTACAGATGAACTCATTTTTTCAGATCATTTTTCTCATGGCTCAAAGTCTAAAAAGGTGAGAAGAGACTCTTCCTTCATCTCAGCCTGGCTAGATATCTGGAAACTTCACCACCAAAATTTAATTTAATAATATGTTTAAATAATTTGTTTCAAAAAAATTGAAAAATTGATTTAAGGACCAGATCCAGCATTTTTGAGCAGATTTCTTTCAATATTGGGTAAGCCAGCGTTGTCTGCCAGACTGCCTTGGGTTAAATCCACTTCTGCCACTTGGGCACATTAAGTATCCTCACTGTGCCTCAGTTTCCTCATCTAATAAATGGAGAAAATAATAATTTGTGCATATAGGTATGGCACAGAGTAAAAGTTCAGTAAGCGTTGTTTATTATCCTGGTGCCTTTGTGCAGAGATATTCAGCAAATGAGTAATAAGTGCTAAATAAATTCCCAGAGTGCACCTCCCCTGCACCTACCCCTGTGAACAGATGTATACACCCACAGAGAGAAGCACCTTCAGGGCAGGGCTCTGTCTACTTTTACTTTCATTGTTGTAACCCCAGTGCTTGGCATAAAGTAGGAGGCTCATTTAAGGTTTGTTGATTTAGTTCAAAATTCCCCATACATTCCTGCCTTGTACAGATTTGAATTCACATTGTAGTTCAGACCACCCTTTGGAAAGCATTCTCAGGGTAGCTATTGTCAGAAGCAGGATGTGAGGAAACAGTTAACGTGGTGGCTAATGTTGCAGGAAAAGCTGAGAAAGAGACACAGGAGGAAATGACAGTTCAATAGGGCACAAAGGTCTATCAGTAATGTAGTGGGAAATGATTCATAAATGCAGTATTTACACACAAGTACAAAATGTTCCAGTGACTTCAGAAAGTTAAAAGGTTTATTTATTTATAAAAACAAACAAACAACAACTCTGACAAATTCTAACACAGAATAAGAACTTTTTAAAATCAAATCAATTCTATTGTCAGAATTCTTTCAGTTACAGGACACTGACAGAAGGATAACTGGGATAAGATTTATAAAGGAATTTTGTGGGCTCACATAAATGACAAACTCATCAGTTGGGTCTATCAATCTATTTATTCCTTTATCTATGCATCCACATGTCCCTCTCTCTGACTCCCGATCTGTCTAGCTTTTGATAATCTCTTACTGCGGGCAAGTGTTCTCCATTTGGCAGAGGGAAAAAAAGGGCAAAACCACCAACAACTCCAGCCATACATCATCCCAGTTCATTAGCCAGAGGTGGGAATTACCTTTTCCCTCTTGGTTCCATGCAGGGTGGGAAGGGTTCCTGGGTAACCCGAACAAGATCTGTCTACCACATCCACAAAGGAAAAACCACTCCAAATTCTGCTAGTTCAACACACAAACCACTTGCCACCTTCACATTCCCTGGTAGTGCGAGTGAATAACTTTTATATTATATCCTGGCACATATTTTTTCATTTGACATTTCATCATAAGCATTTTACCGGTTGCTACATAGACTTTACAATGATCAGTTTTAAGGGTCGATATAACATTTAATTAAGTCATTAGTCATGTAATAATTTACTTATCATTTCCTTAATGATTACTATTTCTGCAATTGCCAACTGTTGCTGTAACTTAAAACTAGAGTAATTATTCTCTTCTTATCTATAGCATATTAGTTAAAAAAAATTTTCCTTAAGATACTTCCCAGAAATTGGATTAATGAGTGAAACGGTAAGAACAGTTATATAGTTCTAGCTCTTAAGATACATAACCAAATGTATGTTTAAAAAGTTGAACCAGGGCTTCCCTGGTGGCGCAGTGGTTGAGAATCCGCCTGCCGATGCAGGGGACACGGATTCGTGCCCCGGTCCGGGAAGATCCCACGTGCCGCGGGGCGGCTGGGCCCGTGAGCCATGGCCGCTGAGCCTGCGCGTCCGGAGCCTGTGCTCCGCAACGGGAGAGGCCACAACAGTGAGAGGCCCGCATACCACAAAAAAAAAAAAAAAAAAAGTTGAACCTATTTCCGGTGTATTCAGTGATGTGTACATGCCTAGCATCACCAGGTGATACGAAGTATCACGTGCAGATAAACTTTCATGAAGTCATGGTGCCTGAACATTCTCACCAGTTCACAATGTCTTCATTAATCCTGTGACATTTATAGCCTGACTTTCTCACTTGAGGAAACATACATGAGATTCCCTAGCACCGTACGTAGCACATAAGAGGCCCTAAAAGTTAGGTAAAGCTGCAACAGAATATGTTATATTCCCATTTATCTTTCTAGGGAAGACCACCTTTTGAGATGAGGGCTTCGATCATACAAAGTACAGAACAAAAGATAAGCAAAAATAAATCTGTGGGTTCATTTCTACACAAAACTATACAGAAAAAGGAGTACTTAACCTTTTTATCTGCCGACTCCCTTGAGCTTCTCTTACCTGCTTTGGCAAACAATCAAATAAATCTGAAGGTGTTATTCCCATGGAAGCACAATGCAATGAGTGTTGGTCTGTCTCTAAGAGTTTGTTTTGTTTTGTTTTGTATTTAAGATTAAACATGCCCACCATTGCTCAATGTTGTGTGTCAAAACCCTGGATGCGTCAGAGTGACCTATGGAAGGCCAGGTCATTTTTTTTATGCAGTTGTCTGGGCCCCATCCCCAATCCTCCCATTTAGAATCCCCACAGGGTAGAGCCGGGTATTTGTAACTTTTAAATCTCTGTAGGTGATTCTTTTTTTTTTTTTTTTTTTTTTTTGTGGTACACGGGCCTCTCACTGTTGTGGCCTCTCCCGTTGCGGGGCACAGGCTCTGGACGCGCAGGCTCAGCGGCCATGGCTCACGGGCTCAGCCGCTCCGCAGCATGTGGGATCTTCCCGGACCGGGGCACGAACCCGTGTCCCCTGCATCGGCAGGCGGACTCTTAACCACTGCGCCAGCAGGGAAGCCCTCTGTAGGTGATTCTGACACAGAGCCAGGATTGGGGAAGCAAATAAATCAGCCAGTAATGAGGTATTAGTATTAATGTCAGTTCTTCAATTTAAATTGAGAATACACTTGACTGGGGGTCTTTCCTGATACCTTTCCCCTATCTCATGGTTCCATGGGGTGGGAATACCACCCCGCTCTCTGAGCCCACCTCCCACAGACCCTCTGCCCACCCTGAGGACCAGCCTCCTGCACACCCAGCTTCCCACAGGAGACTGTGGTTCTTTAGCTTGCCAGTGCCTGCACCTGGGGACGTCCGCCCAGAGCCTGACCGAAGGGCCAGTGGGTGCCCTGTGCTAACAGATCCAGGCCACATTCTCCAGAACCCACCTGGGTCATTCTCCCAATCTACCAGTTCCCAACTCAGCCAGGAAAAGGGGTGCTATCTCTTGGGCTCCCTCAAACCCTGCGAGGAGTTGTCTATTTATGCATTTCATCTTCCTTTCTAGAGCACATGCTTGTTGAGGACAAGCTGACACATCTCCCGTATGGTTCGTGAGGCACAGAGCCTGGCACCTAACAGATGTCAGGTAAATGTGCGGTGAACGGGGCGTGAGGGGAGGTGTGACATCCACTCCACACCCGCTGTGCGCCAAACAGCATGTGAGGTCTTTACCTGATCTCATGCTACCTCCATCACAGCCCTGGGAGGTAGGATTTAATATTCCCAATTTGCAGGCAAGAATAGAAATTGTCTATTTGTCTCCACTCAAATAGAGTCCATTCTGTCTGAGAGTATTTATAGGCAAGAACATTACAAAGTGAGAATGTATTCCCCTTTTTCTACGTGCTGCCTAGTTTTCTTGAGATGATTTGCTCTCAGCACACAAAAGTCCGCAGATTCCTCATATAACAGACATATAGTTATCTAGAGATGTGTGCTCTTGGTTAGAAATTATCAACTTGATGAGCTTTAACCCAGGCAAGTGCCCTTTCTTTCTACATTGTTGATTATCATGAGATCTTGGTATTTCGAATAGGATTATGCTATTTGGGCTGGGCACTTAAAATTTCCCTAAGGGCCAAGGCTGAGTAATTTCAGGTAATGAGTTTTAACGTCCAAGGAAAGAGACATCTTGAATCGCCTTCTGAACCTGTGCCACGGATCTGCTGTAATACTCAGTATCCGTCGTTCTAGAACCTTACATAATTGATCTTGTGACTTGAAATTGAATCACTTTCCAAGCTTCTTCCAAAGTAATTGCCCTCCTGAACTGTAATCTATCACAGCTACACTTAGCCAGACAGATGAAGAAAAAGAAAATGATCATTCCTGGTGCTTCCACCTTCACTGAGGAACCTCTGAAGTCACTCTGAACCCTCTTTACCCTCAAGGGCAGAGTGAACCACAGGCAAACTTTTCCCCAGCCTGAAAAATTACTGAGAGTGAGAATCAGAGGAAAGGGAGATCCTTCCACAGACCCAGGGATTCAGGTCTTTAGTTCTCCAAGGGCTCTGAGCCAACACCCTGAGGAGTGAGCTGAGTTACACAAACCCTTGTGCACATCACCAGGGAGAGAATCCATATGAGCGTGCAATATCAGTGTGCAAAGTGTAGTAGTGTTCATTAAGCCATACCCCACTCGTTCAAACTTTGAGATCATCACACCTGAAAACAGAGGCTCAGTGAGGTTAAGTGACTTGCCAGAAATCACACAGCTCTCAAGTAGCAGAATTGTGGTTTGAAGGTAATTCTCCAGAACTTAAGTTCAGTGTTTTGCTTACTAAAGAGTACTGCCCTTACGGGGAAGAGAAAACTGAAATGTAACTTTATTCTAAAATAATTTATCACCTAAAAAATAGCATAACACAGGATGTGTAGAGATGAGGGTCGACAGAAAGATAACATGGTTTTCCTACTTAAAAAGAGACTGTTAGGGGATTCCCTGGTGGCGCGGTGGTTAAGAATCCACCTGCCAATGCAGGGGACCCAGGTTCGGACCCTGGTCTGGGAAGATCCCACATGCCGCGGAGCAACTAAGGCCGCGAGCCTAGACCCTGTGCTCCGCAACAAGAGAAGCCACCGCAGTGAGAAGCCTGCACACCACCACGAAGAGTAGCTGCCGCTCGCTGCAACTAGAGAAAGCCCACGCACAGCAACTAAGACCAAATGCATCCAAAAATAAATAAATAAAATAAATAAATTTTAAAAAGAGAGAGAGAGAGAGATTGTTAGGAATGAGGAAGAAATAGGTTAGAATTAAAAGTCCAATATGCCAGCTGGATAATGGGAGTTAGTTGATTGCTGTGACCTTCAAATTTTCTCATCTATGGACCTACTCACAAGGTTATTATAAGATTTAAATGAAATAATACAGATAAGCTAGCTGAAACTGAGGTACTCAATAAACATTACTTCTCTTCCTTGAAACAGATACAAGTTAACCATCATTCTTATCCAATCATTAGAGAGTCCTCCCAAGGACTCTTAAATAATGTGGGGTTTTTTGCCTGTTATTGTGTTTATTTATTTGCTTAACTATTTATTTTCTGCCTCTTCCCACTAGGAGGTAAGTTCAGACAAGTCCATTTCTGTCCTGTTCCCCTCATCTCTCCCCCAGACCACTTTTTTTCTCCCATACAATACAGAAATCATATGCAGTAACTCACCGATGTCTAATACTTGAAGCCTTTGGTTACTGCCAAAAGCATACGAATAGAGATAAATGCAAATTACCCCACTCCAAGAAAAAGAGAAATTAGAAATTTACAGAGTACATTTTCCCAGCCCTACGCAGGAATTAAGGAGTCTATTTTCAACTCGTAAGGTCGTTCTGACGCGCCCAAGGACTAAATACAGAATAAACTTCAACAAGCCACAAAAGCACCTACATCTCTCTACAGACTCTTATCTTTGAATAAAAATAAACTGAAGCATGTGCCACTTGTGTTTAAAAAAATTCTGGGCAGTTCACCAAAGCCAAACTGGGGGAAATTACTGTAATGTCAGGTTGCTTGATGGGCATATGCCTCATGGTACCACACATGGGCTTGGAGTCCAAACAGCCCTGAGTTGGAATCCCGACTCTCCTGTTTACCGGCTGCGACAACTTGGGTTATTTACTGAAATCTCTCGGAGCCAGTTTCCTCATTTTTATTTATTTTTTTATTATTTTTTTTTTTTTTGTGGTACGCGGGCCTCTCACTGTTGTGGCCTCTCCTGTTGCAGAGCACAGGCTCCGGACGCGCAGGCTCAGCGGCCATGGTTCACGGGCCCAGCCGCTCTGCGGCATGTGGGATCTTCCCGGACCGGGGCACGAACCCATGTCCCCTGCATCGGCAAGCGGACTCTCAACCACTGCGCCACCAGGGAAGCCCCCCTCATTTTTAAATACAGATAATAATATCTGCCCCCTCACAGTCTCGTTAAGGAGAATAATGAGAAGATGTATGCAGAGCACTTAGCGCAGAGCAGGAAAAGCACAGGAAACCTCAGGAGCAGCGTTCACACCCTTCGAGCTGCTCTCGTGCCCCAATTTCCAAACAGCCCACATGCCCTCCTCCACTTCTACCCCATTCACATTATATTCCATCCCTTTCGTCTCCTCCTCCAAATTGGTCTCTAGGCACAGACTCAGTTAATCCTCCAATCCACAATGGTCAATAAAATTATCTTTAAAGGGAATGCCCTCAAGCCATAGGTTTCTGTAGTCAATTCCTTCAGTACCAAAAGAAGTTTGTACTTTGAACTTTGTACCGGGTACTTTGAAAAGATATGAATAATCAAACATCAGGGACGACCTCTCTGATACCAATAAATAACTCACATGGGTCAAATGTATAAAAAGAAATCTTGCTTTGTTTTACTAGAAGAAGAAACGGTGTCGCTGATAAGAGGTAGCTAATATACGACATGAACCTCCTAGACTCAACCCAAGGGAATTGTTCTCTGTGGCATTTTTCCTCTCTGGTTGCCCTTAACATTCTTCATAAATAATATTTGACAAGAAAAAACCTCAATAGTAAAACTATTTAAAAATCTAACTATCTCCAAATACGTACGTCTTATGTTTGCTACTGTTTAATTTTCCATGATTTCACTGTCCAGTAATTCAGGGAGAAAAATTGATGCTTTAAAACATCAATTACCAGGTACCTGCCTCGACAAAATAACCAGATAATTACCAAAATCTTGACTCTGCTTAGAGTTGGGTAGGTAAGTATGACAGTATGTAACACACCAGAATTTGCTGCTAAATGAGATTTAAATATTATCAACAAACCGTGATTGAGTACCTATTCCGTTTAGATAAAAATATTGTGCTATAGTGACACCAAATCATAGACTACAAAGGCCCTGTTAAATACTATTCTACTAAACTCTAGAGAGCCCCAAGCCTGTACAGTAGAGTGGCCCATCAGAACAGAGGAAAAACAGAATCAAAGTCAAAAGAACAGACTTGAGCCCTGGAGCAAACCCTCTGTGACAGGGAGGCCTTGAACAAATCACTTAACCTCGAGTTGAGCCCTTAATCCTCTCAGCTATTAAAATTAGAATAAACATTATGTCTCTTATTTATTTCAGAGGGTTGGGGTACTTTGAATGAAACTTCAGATAGGAAAGAATTTTGTAAAATATTCTCTGAAACACAAGTAATTTTGTTTGAAATGCTTGCGTGAACCGAAGTCCTGAGTCATGTTCAAATGCTACTATATAGGGTCTTAACCTGAGAAACACTGATGGGCCATCATCACTGCCAACAGGGTATGCAAAACTATGAGTATATCTGCACATGGACTTTTTTTGGGTGGAGGGGCCATAGTTTTCATGAGTTTCTCCAAAGGACCTTTTGTTCCTCTCTTCTTTCATGCCCCCACCCCCCCAAATTAAATACCATCATTCTAAAATAATTTGGTATCTTGATTGAACTGTGATCACATATTTTTGTAAAGCAAATATCCACTTCTAATGTATATAAGTTCAGATTTCCATTTCTGGATCCTTTTCTTAAAGGCATCATGTACATTTGGAAAATTTTAAGGTTAGAAGGAAAATGTGGCCCTAAACTGGTTGGTTGCAATGCTTCCACGCAAACAGAGATGGGATGAAATGTTTTCTTCATATCCCTTCCCATCTTAAAGACTTAGTTACCTTGTTTGCCATTTATTTGAACTCATCCCTACGAATCACCTTAGAAATATTCTTGGTCCTGAAATATTAAGGACATAATACAAACTCTTTATATAATGATGTTCATCCACAATGTTATTTATAACATCAAAATATTGGGGGAAAAAAACTCTAAGTATTCAGTAAGTGATAGTATATCCTAGGACGGAATACTATGCAACATGTTCTAAAGTGATGCTTTCAAAAGATCTTTAAGAACGTGGTAAATGTTAACACTAATAAAGTAAGCTTAATACAAAAGGAACAAAATTATATGAAAAGTATAATTGTGTTGTAAAATTACATGTAATATGTATATATTCACATAGCACATATTTTATTATAGCTAGCCTGAAAGGATATATACCAAACACTAATAGTGGTTATCTCTAGGTGATGGGATTATGGATTATTTTTTATCTTACTTTTATTTAATTTTCCTTTCTCTTTGCTGTCAGTTTTCCTTTTCTAGTTTGTTGCTGTTATCTTATTTTTCTTCAAAACAAAAATACTTTTTTATTCCTGATTATAAAAACAACTGTAAAATATTTAGGTAGTACAGAAAGACACCAATTAAAAAGCAAAAATCACTAGAAAACCTCCCAATGGCAGACACCACTGTTAACATTTTGATGCAGTCCTTCTGAGTTTATTTCTACACGTTGCCCTACACACACACACACACACACACACACACACACACACACTACAAAAAGAGAATCAAACATACATGTTCTTCATAGCCTGCTTTCTTTTAAACTAACAGACTTTATTAGAGCAATTTTCGGTTTACAGAAACAATGCACGGAAAGTAGAGAGTTCATATACACTCATTCCTCCCCCCACACACACCCATTCCCCCTGCAATTAACATCTTGCATTGGTGTGGTATATTTGTTACAACTGATGAAACAATATTGATATATTATTATTAACTGAAGTTTACATTAGGATTCACTCTTTTATGGTTTTACCAAATGCATAGTGTCATGAATCCACCATTAGAGTATCATACAGTATAGTTTCACTGTCCTAAGAGTCCCCTGTGCTCCACCAATTCATCTCTCCCTCACTTTTCCCACAGCCCCCAGCAACCACTGATCTTTTCTGTCTACACAGTTTTGCCTTTTTCAGAATGTCATATAGATGAAATCATACAGCACGTAGCTTTTCAGATTAGTTTCTTTCATTTAGCAATATGCATTAAAGTTTCCTCTGTGTCTTTTCTGTCTTTTTCAAGATGTGATAACTCTTTTTATTTAAATTGCTGAATAATATTCCATTGTCTGGATATACTACAGTTAACATATCTATTCATCTACTGAAAGACATCTTGGCTGCTTCCATTTTTTTGGCAACTATGAATAATACTGCTATAGATAGGCATGTGTAGGTTTTTGTGCAGACGTTAAGTTTTCAACTCCTTTGGATAGATACCTAGATGTGTGATTGCCGGGTCATATGATAAGCCCATGGTTAGCTTTTTTTTTTTTTTTTTTTTTGCAGTACGCGGGCCTCTCACTGCTGTGGCCTCTCCCGTTGCGGAGCACAGGCTCCGGACGTGCAGGCCCAGCGGCCACGGCTCACGGGCCCAACCGCTCCACGGCATGTGGGATCCTCCCGGACCGAGGCACGAACCCGTGTCCCCTGCATCAGCAGCAGGCGGACTCTCAACCACTGCGCCACCAGGGAAGCCCTTGAGGTTTTTTGTTTTGTTTTGTTTTGTTTGCATCATGGTTAGCTTTGTAAGAAACTGCCAAACTGTCTTCTAAAATGACTGTTGTAGTCTGCTTTTTAATCAAAACTTTATTATAGATGTTTTTCCATATAAATAAATAATAATTGCATAGTATTCCATACTCTGTATATACTGTAGCTTATTGAACCATTGGTCTATTAATAGGCATCAAGGGCATTTCTAATTTTTTTCTATTGCAAATGATGCTGAGATAAACATTGTCATACATATGTCTTTGATCATTTGTTTAATTATATCTGGGCAAAATAATCTAAGAAAATTTATAAGGCATGAACATATTTAGTTCTGAAGGAAGACTATACAAATTTACTCTCCCATTAGGAGTAAATGAGAATGCTGTTTCCCTTTTTTCTCTCATAATTAATCCTCCTCAACCTTACCAACCCAACAGCTTATAAATTGCATCTCAGTGTGTTTCAGCTTACCTTTCTTTGATTCTTTGATTACTCAAGAAGTTAAACATCTTTTCACTTTTATTGGATATTTCTAACTGTTTCTTTGTGAATTGTGTTCATTTTCTTTTTACTTTTGCTGTTGGAGTATGCAAAAAAATATTTTTGCTTTCTAAAACTCTTTATGTACCTCACTTCTGCTTTCGAATAGGCAGTTTATTAGAATATGTACTATCAATTTAAGCACTATTAAGAGCAATGGGAAAGAAACATTATCACATTAAATGTGTATATTAATTTCAGGAAGGATGAACAAAACAAAATAAGGAAATTCAGAGTTTCTGTGAAGTGTGCTCTTTAAAAAAAAAATGTAACTTTTGTAGGTGGTGATTTTGAATTTTTTGGTTTATTCTGTTTTGTTTTTGCCACACTAAACTTTTATATGGTGAACTCTGTGGACCTTCTATTTTGCTTTCTGACCTTGTGATCACGTTTTAGCAGGCTTTCTCTAGTCAAAGAGCATTAAAAAAAAATTTACTTAAATATTCATCTAGCAGTTTAATGTATGTTTCTCAACACTGAAGTCTTTTATCCGTTTGTAATTTTTGTCTGTATAAGGTAGAATGTCAACTTATTTTTTTTCCAAATGGCTTGCAAGTTATTCTAGCACCGTTTATAAACAGTTGATCATTTTTGGCCACTTTATCACATGCTAAATCTTCATACATATTTGGGCCAATTCCTGAACTCAGTACTTTGTTCCATTTTTTTTCCGTGGCTCTTTGAAGCTAAGACCACACTGTTTTAATTACTGTAGCTTTTAATATCTCAGATAACCTCATGACACCTCCTGCAGGTCTTTACTCAAATACCACCTTTTCTGTGAGATCCTTCCCAAGCACCCTATTTACAACTGCAGCTTCCCTTTACCCTCACCCCTGCGCTGCACCCCATGACTATGGAGTCTCTGCCTTATTCTTCTCCTTAGCACTCGTCACCATCTGACATCCTATGTATTTTACTTAGTCATTTGCTTATTGTCTGTATCTCTAAACTAAGTTCCATGCAATGATGTTTCACCAGAACAAGGATTTTATTCTCTTGTATTCACTTTTGTATCCCCAGTGCCTGGAACACTGCCAAGCACAGAACTGATTCTCAAACAATTTGTTGAATGAAAGACTATCCGGTTGAGAGAAACATACTACCTCCAACCATTACCCCCTTTTTGAGAATTCACTAGTTCTTTTTATACAACCATTCTTCCATGAAATATAGCATTAAGTTGACCAGGTTGATTGGCCTAATGTTGAATAAATAGATTATTTTAGGAAGAATTGACAACTGTACAGCCTTGAATACTTCCAGGTAAGATCCAGTTATTTCTTTATTTTTTCAAGTCTTCTTTTATGTCCCTCAGTGTAGTTTAATGATTTTCTTTGTAAAGGCCTTACGAATTTCATATTAATAGTGTTCCTAGTCATTCTGTGATGTTTTTGTTACTATTCATTCACTTACTCATAAATGTTTCTTGTTGTCTCCCATGTGCCAGGCAGTGGTCTAGGAGCTGGGAAATGCAGCAATGAACAAAAATGAACAAAAATTGTTCTCTGCCTTCATGGACTTTATGTTCTAGTGAGAATGGAATTCTTTTTTCCCTTACATTTTTAAACTGGTAATGTTTGGTATACAAAACAGCTATTGAGTTCTGTGTACTTAATTTTAACCTGTCTTCTTACTAAATTCTCTTACTGTTTCTGAGAGTATTGCAACTGATTTTCTAGTTTTACCAAGTAGATAATCATGTCACCCACAGATAGTGAAAATTTTGCCATCTCTTTTCCAAACATATGTCTCTAGTTCATTTTCTCCTTTTATCTATTAGCACAGTGACGTTTTCCAATACAGTCCCTGTATTTACCAACGTTTTAACTGCTGAAATTCATCCCATTTTTATAGTCAAGAAGAAAAGTCATTAAAATTTTTTTAATATTTATGCCTGTATAACATACCTGAAATTTTAACTTAGGTATCAATTTATCTGATATGATCCAAATATCTGATTTGATACAATTGACATCAGTTGGATACCACGGATGTAAAAGTCATATAGAGAAAATATTAATTTTTTTCTCTTTGCTGGCAGATTGTTGATGCAGAATTGATAGAAAGCAAAGAAGATTGAAGTTGGTTGAGGTTTAGGGGCCTAAGTAATTCATTGAGTCAGCTACTGGTGAATCTATTTTTTTAATATAAAACATAAAACTATGTTTCTCCAGTGAAAGTTAGAAAGCATTACATTTACTTATTTCTTTTTTTTTTTTTTTTTTTTTTTTGCGGTACGCGGGCCTCTCACTGTTGCGGAGCACAGGCTCCGGACGCGCAGGCTCAGCGGCCATGGCTCACGGGCCCAGCCGCTCCGCGGCATGTGGGATCTTTCCTGACCGGGGCACGAACCCGTGTCTCCTGCATCGGCAGGCAGACTCTCAACCACTGCGCCACCAGGGAAGCCCTACTTATTTCTTTCATATTACTTTCTATTTGCCAATTACTTGTACAAACATTGAAATAGCTACAGATTTAATTTGTATATCCAACCACATTGAAATAAGGTTGCCTGAGTAGTTTTACACCACAATTGTAAACTAGGATTTTCTGAGGAGTTTCATTTGTCCTAATAAAATAAGTCAGGGATTAAGAGCAACGATATGGTACACATTTCTACAGCTGAAGGAAATGAGACGGGGCAGCCCTAAGTGTCTTGCACATGCTCATATCGTAGGTGGCAGAGCCCGGTCTCAAGCTCTGGTTTTCTGCTTTACATCAAATATTCTCTCCACAGTGCTGTCCCTTTTACTTGGTCTTTTCTACATAATTAGAAACATTCCAATGTGTTTCCTCACTTGCCCAGAAAATTTTCTTAATTGCTACCTTTGCCTATTATTTTAGTAGGAAATTATTTCTTATAAAATTCACATGTGGCTTTTGATTTTATGGCATCCTTTTCCTGGAGGTTCAAATAATAAATGTATGCTTGAAGAGTAAATTCTTACCACAGCCCTGTGTGTGGGGAAGCAGAAATGATGAGTCTCCTGTGATATAAATCAACATTCTAATCGTTAAAAAATAGATGCACTCACTCATAAGTGTCAGAAAACATTCCAAACTGAGTAGGAAGGAATATCTGAGTGGAAGTGATAAGAGCCAAGCCTGGAGAGGAAGCACGACAGTCCATTACAAGCTATTGAAAAGTTCCATGAAAAAAAAAATGACATACAGCAGGAAATTCCTGACCAGTAGTGTAATCTCTTACATAAATGTGTTGGCAGATAAATGGATTTTTATGATTTTGCTTATGCCCACTTTTTTTTTAGATGTGTCACTTTAGATGTGACACTTTTTTAAACACTTTTTTAGATGTGTCACTTTGTATTGTAACTTCACTCTAACTCTTGTTTAATGGCCCAATTCAATAAATTGTAAGTTCATCTTAATCCCCTCTTGGCCCTTTGCCTCAAAGTGGGGGAAGACGTTAGTAACTAAAATGCCAAAAGAAACTTGCTGTAAGTTAATTCCTGGAAAAGTATGATATGGAGGACTCAATATAGTAATACCCTAATTTACTATTACCGTATATGGGAATTAGGCAGTAGAAATTTTAATATGCTGATTAAGGCCATAGCTATAGAACTATAAACATGGCACTGAGAGTAAAGAGCTAAAAAGTAAATGAAATAAATATGTACCAAAACCAGGCATATGTTAAATACTGACCTAGATGACCTAGACCTACATTTTCTCATTTCATTTTTATAGCAACACTGCAAAATGACTATTATGCTCATTCCATCGAAGCGTAATAGAAGTTTCTAGAAGATGAAGTTATACAATCCATGCCCTCCCACCTCCGAGCCAGACCTAGATTTAGTAATTCCTGGCTCTGCCACTTTCTGCCTACGCAACCCTGGGCCAAGTGTGAGCTTTACTTTCCTCACTTGTAAAATGAGAGTGATGATACCTACCTCACCACCTCACAAGTTTACTGCGAATACACTTAATAAACTGCAAAACAAAACACATTGGCAGTTTCTACTATTAACGCAAACAAATAGTTAAACTAATAAGAGAAAGGGATGGGAATTGATTTCCAAATGATTTTCTCGTACACTTTGTTTTCAAATGCTTGATTACACAATACTGAGCTGTGTTTCCAGGCAAGGTCTTTCTGGTTGAGCATCAATGAATCATTTCCTTCATATTCAAACGAAAGATACGCCTGGGTAGGTCAAGTTCCACCCTGCTTTATCTTAACAATTCCTACATTGCAGGTAAGCAAACAATTAGGATTGTTAAGAATTTCACTCCTAGGAGTCTAAGATTCCCTCTCTGCAGTTATTTCCAGCACAAAAGACGGAGACTGTACGGTCATTGACCTACTGACACTGAGTCTACCATGACAAGCTCCATGCCAGTAAAGTGAGAGGCAAGAGAAGTAATTCCAGTATTTTCCATTTTTCTTGTCAACTAAACTCAGTTTGCAAATGAAATCTCATGTGGCTCTACAACATAAACAACAGATAATAAAAGCAATATTTTATTAGAATATTTCATTGGTTCAAATTTGTTACATGTTTTTATTATAAGGTTAATAAATGAAAATGAATGTGAATGAAAGTGAATTTTAAGGAACACAAAAAAAGTGAAATTGGAGGTTATTCATGATAGTGATACAAATCTTAACCTCAGTATCTCAAAATTTCATTTTGTTTTTTGTTTTCACTAAGTTGAGATAAGTCTGATTCACAGGCAATTGCAAATGAGAACAGTTTTTGGTGGTTGGTTGTTGGTTTTGTTTTTGTGGTGACTGTAAGTTTGGATGTTTCATTTTGTCTTCATATTTAACAGTTTATATTGTTTTTCAATTAAGCAGTTAGCCAGAGAGACTATTTGAAAATGTGCACAGAAATAAGTTAAGTTACTAGCCATACAACTTAACATCACCATAATTTAATGTTGTTCTGAAAGTATGTATAGATAAAATATTTGTTTAGCTGGAGAACTCAAGAGAATCAGCTGAAAAACTATTACAAAAAACGAAGACTCCAGTATGGTGAAAAACATAATATGGAAAAATCAATAGTCTTCATACATGCAAACAACATCCAGAAGATATAGTAGAAGAAATCACTCTATTTACCCAAAAAAACCAAAAAGGTTAAAATTCCTCAAGATAAACTCGATAGTTATTTTTTGAAAGACTCAAGCAAATGGAAAGACATATCATGTTTTTGGTTTAAAAGACTCAGCATCTTAAGATGTCAATTCTTTCAGAAGTTAATTTATGAATATTGGGCCTCCCACTCCCAAAATTGTTAGTAGGATTTTTTTCAAACTAGGCAAGTTGATTTTTAAGTTCCTATATAAAACTAAATAAGCAATAAGAGCCAGGAAAAAGCATCTAGGGAGGAATAAAAAGAAGAATGAGGAAGGATTGATCATACCAATTATTAGAACTAATGGGAGAGAAGGAAAGAAGGGATGGAGGGAGGGAGAAAGGCAAACATATAATTGTCAGGGTCTGCAGTGAACATCTCAGAAGAAACTGGCTATATTGGCTGTCTCTGTGGAACAGAATTAGATGCCTTTTGTACCAGTTTTAAATTTTATATCAGATGCATGTATAACCCATTCAAAAACTTTAAAATAAAAAAATTTTAATACATAGACATTATTTGAGTAAATGAAGACTGTAATAATCTGCTCTATAAAGGGAAGCATATATCAATTACATTTAACTATCTGGTATCCATTTACGTGTATTAGATTTACAGCCTTAATCTGTGATTAGCTATACCTCTGAATAGAAAATAGTTTATCATGTGGTATGTTTTGAAAACTTCATCCTAGAATCTAGGACACTCAAATCTTCCAAAACCATTTGACGTTAAGCCATAATAGTCAGTATAGTCATTTTTTTAAAAGGAAAGAAAGAAACCAGTTTCTACAGCTGCTACCTTGGAAATAGATTAAAATACAATTTTTAATACAAATATCAATACGTTACTTTTCCCCTCCTTTCTTCTTCACTGGTATAGAAATGTCTTGTTATAAACTTAATGGAATAAATGAGTAATTATCAAATAAATACTTCTTAGTCTTAACTTTCAGCAGAATTCCAATGATACTAGCAGGCATAAAATCTCAAACCCTTAACATTATCTCTGGTACATAGAAGCACTCAAGAAATATTTGTTGAATAAACACTAACTACTAGAAATAAGAAGCTATCTTTTGAAATCCGAATGCCATTAAGTGGATTTTAAAATTATGCTAATTGGGATTTTTTAAAAGGTAATTGATATCTTTTATACTCAATTTTGAAACGTCAAAATCATAGGAATTAGGGTCAAAATGGTTTCAATACAAAAGTAACCGGAAAAGAAAACAATGTCCTTATTTTCAATAAATATAGCAAAAGTATTCTAATTGTTCTCCTATAGTCACTTGGTCATGCAAGCTCCCCAAAATGTATTATTATAAAAAGATACATTATTCCTTGCAGCATTATAATAGTAAATAGCAAAAGTCTGAAAACAATCTAAGTATTCATCAGTAGAGGACTGGTTTTGAACAAAGTCTGATACATTTATGTAATGGAATTACTATGTAGCTATTCAAAAGAAGAAAGTAGGTCTCTATATGCTGGTGTGGAACAACCAAGATATCCTGTTAACTTTTTTAAAAGCATAGAGCTGAAGGAGGAGCAGGGGAGCCCACCTTACATGGGCTCTCAAGTCAGTGAGTAAGGCTGGAATTGCACAGTCCAAAGGTCCCTCAAAGACCCCTTGGAGCAATGTCAGTTTGGAGGCTCACAAAGCCTCTCCTAGTAAATCCTGCACAGAGCAAGTGTTTCCTATGGCATTGAAAGGCATTTTGAGTTCTTCAGTTGCACATCAGATGAAGCTGGCTATCATTTAGGGGCCATGTTGTGTGACAGATACAGTCTTAAAAGCCAACCCCTCTAGGATATTAGAGCAAAAGTGCAAGCAACAGAAGCAAAAATAAACAAGTGGGACTACATCAAACGAAAAAGTTCCTGCACAGCAAAAGAAGCAGCCAGCAAAATGAAAAGGCAACTTATGGAATGGGAGAAAATATTTGCAAACCATCTATCTGATAAGGGTTAATACCCAAAACATGTAAGGAACTCATACAACTCAACAGCGAAAAAAATCAAACAATCCAATTAAAAGATAGGCAGAGGACTTGAATAGACATTTTCCCAAAGAAGACATACAAATGGCTAACAGGTACATGAAAAGATGCTGATTGCTTTTTTGTAGCTATTTACTTGTTACTCTCCCTTTGTCTCTCTATTTTTAATTCCTAAGATAGTAATTTGCTATTGGTGTTTATGTTTGACTGTGCTTTTGAATAACTTACACAAACTCCCTGATTGCATTAGATATGGAGCATTAGATCTATCAAAATAAAAATAATAAACTAGATTTGGGGAATATTTGAAAAAAAAAGGGCAACCTCTCCCCAGCCATAAAAGAGAAGGAAATTTTGCAACATGCATCAACGTGGATGAAACTTAAGGGCATTGCACTAAGCGAAATGAGCCAGTCAATCACGGAAGGACAGATACCGCATGAGTCCATTTCTGTGAGGTATCTAAAATAGTCAAACTCATAGAATAGAATGGAAATTCCAGGGCATGGGAGAAGGGCAAAGGAGGAGTTGCTTATCACCAGGTATAAATTTTCAGTAATGCACGGTGACTAAGTTCAGGACTGTGTGCCTATAGTTAACAATACTGTATTGCCCACTTTTAAATCTGTTAAGAGGGTAAATCTCATGTTAAGTGTTGTTGCCATAGTAAAATAAAAATAAAAGGCAGCCTCACCCTGGGTGCAGGCTGTGCACGTGCTGAGAGTGAGGCCAGCTGAAGGAACAGGGATTGATGTGTCCATCTCCTGCTCAGTCATTGAGTGGAAGGGCAGGTGAGATCACCAGCACTGATTCCTCCTGCTTTAGTTTCTTTTGTTTGGGTATTATTATTGTTGTTGTTGTTTCTCCAAGTATATGCAGTGGACTTTTTTTTCACTTCAGATATATACAGTTGATTTAAGTCACATTCACTTATAGCATACCTCCTCTGCAAAATTCTCCCACTTGTGTAAAATAATTAGATAAAAGTACACATATCCACATATATACTTACCCATGCATAGACTATCTGGAAGGACACTCAAGAAACCAGGAATACAGGTTACCTTTGCCAAGAAGGACAGGGGACTTGGAGAACTGGAGTCAGGAGGACACTTTTAACTCTGAAATATGTTTGTATTATTTGAATGTTTTACCATGTATCGCATTACTTTAGAAAAGAATACAGGGCTTCCCTGGTGGCGCAGTGGTTGCGAGTCCGCCTGCCGATGCAGGGGACATGGGTTCGTGCCCTGGTCCGGGAGAATCCCACATGCCGCGGAGCGGCTGGGCCCGTGAGCCGTGGCCGCTGGGCCTGCACGTCCGGAGCCTGTGCTCCGCAACGGGAGAGGCCACAACAGTGACGGGCCCGCGTACTGCCAAAAAACAACAAAAAAAATTTTTTTAAATACAAGTGAAAATACTGTTTAAAAATGCACAAAATATCTAATGGTTTAAGAAGATTTAACTGTAAACTGAAGACCTATTAACTCCTGCTCATAAAGACTTACTCCTTCTCTACCCCAATTCTTAACTTTTGGGGACTCATAGGACCTTTAAAAGTTTGATAAAACTAAAACCCTCCCCCCCAGTGGAATAGCGATAGACACATACACATACACCCACGAAGTCCCTGAACCCTCTGTTTAACGTTGTTACACTACATCAACACCTATCTGTGAGATTCTTGCCAAAAAATGTTTAACCTGAATCTATTCATGAAGATATAATCAGATAAATCCAACATAAGGAATATTCTCCAATATAACCCCCTTAAATTCTTCAAAAATCCAATGTCATGGAACAAAGCAAAACAAAAATAGAAATCCCAAGAGACCAAGAGACCCAACAACTAAACGCAATGTGTGAACCTTGATCGAATCATGAACTGGGGAGGAAAAGAAATCTACAAAAGACATATTTGGGACAACTAGGGAAATGTGAATATGGATTCTATATTAGATGACATTATGGGATTATTGTTTATTTTAAGGGTGTGATCATGCCCATAAACAACTGAGGGGTGAAATGTCCTGTCTGCAACTCACTTTATAGTTCAAAACTACTGCACACAGTGCAAAATGAAAGTGACCAAACGTTAACCATTGTTAAATCTATGCAAAGGGTATATGGGAACTCGTACTATTTTTCTAATTTTTCTATAAGTATGAAAGTTTTCAATATAAAAAGTTCCCTTCACTCTCCTATAATTATAACATAGCGCCACCACCAAATTTCCCCCTTCTTCCTACCTACCCATTTGGCTTTCCATCTCCACCTGTCTTGCCAAAATGGATTGTTGGTAGAGTTCAAGAAACCTAGCACTTGATTTATTTCTTCCAAAAATATTATGAAGCATAGGCAGTGTCTCAACTTCAGCCCAGGCTGCCTTTGTCTTTGTCTCTCTTGGCTAAGCTAGGAGGAACTGTGCTGTTATCATCTTTATAACCCCAGTGTTATATACACAGTAAGGGGAAGCAATAAACATTTATTGAACGGAGCCTTTGGACTAGTTCACTGATCTTTAGTACCTATTATGTTACTTCTTAGCAAAGCGGATAACAGATTTCACGGGAGGATGAAACAGATGCTGAAACCAAATCACTAAAATGAAATTCTAGGGTTGCCTCTCCCACGAGTATGGATCAAAAGAGCCTAGCTTATAGTAGCTCTGTGCCATATTAGCAAGAGTATAGAAATACAAAGCACGCCCCAAGAAGAATAAAGTTAAGGTCTTTGCACTGCCATCTGTGCATGCTGCTGGCTTTACCCGACTTCCACCTGTTAGCTTTTTATTCTCTAATACTGTGCTGACAGCATTTTTTGTGATGATGGAGCTGCAGAGCCCATCACTGGCAACATAAGCACCACCTTACTTTAGAGTAAATAAAACTATGTCAAGCAAATTGGAAACTAAGTCACAGAAAGTGCCACAGATGGAAGACACTAGGAACAGGAGGGGAAGGCTGCATTGTTCATCGTCCCTGCGGTCCAGGATGGAGTCGACTCGGAAATGCTGGCAGTGGACCCTGGCTGCCTATCGCCAGGTGTACGCAGAACAAGCCAACTAAGTCGTATTCATCTTTGGGAATAAGAAGAAGCTCCTGTACTCTCTGTTACATCCAGAATCAAATCTATCCATTGCAATTGGTGTTTCACTTTTAAAAAAAATGTTTCTTCTTAACTTTACTCATCGCCCACTATTTTTCCTTCTCTCTTTTCCTGTACCTTCCTTTCTCTTCAGAGAAGTCTCTAGAAAGAAAACACATGGCCCTCAACCATGGACCTGGGAGATGAGAGAGTCAGATTTACCATCTCCAGCTCCCTGCTAATACCAGAAACCTTGATCTGGCTAAAGGAAGAAAAATAGTGACACACGTGTCACTGGCTAAGTCATTTCAGCCCCCACCTCTTTCTGATTTGAAATACATTCTCTTGATTAAGCTTTAAAAATAAACAAATAAATGGGCTTCCCTGGTGGCGCAGTGGTTGAGAGTCCGCCTGCCGATGCAGGGGACGCGGGTTCGTGCCCCGGTCCGGGAAGATCCCACATGCCGCGGAGCGGCTGGGCCCGTGAGCCATGGCCGCTGAGCCTGCGCGTCCGGAGCCTGTGCTCCGCAACGGGAGGGGCCAGAACAGTGAGAGGCCCGCGTACTGCAAAAAAATAAAATAAAAATAAACAAATAAATGAAGACGTTGGTAGTTGGAGGAATGGCAGAGCACATTGGCCCAGGACAGGCATTAGGAACTGTGAGAAATAATTGGTGATGTAAAATATGTTCCATATCCTAGCCTCTTTTTCATCTTCAGGTCTTTCTGCAACTTTCTGCCCTCTCCCTTCTTTTCCCTCTACCTTTGACCCCCTCCACATCCTGTACCGGTGTCAATGAATGACTGCCAAAGGCACCCGACTTGCTAAAATTACTTCCGTCTTGTGGAGCCAAGACTATGAGTTCCCTTCTCCTTTTCACTCATTTGTCAGCAAGAAGGTTAAGCCCAAATCAGTCCACAGCAATCCACTATCTATGTGCTCTGATGTTTACCAACCAGTGCTCTGTCCCGGGTACAAACAAAGAGCAGGAAGCCTCGTCCTTGCCTGCAAGAAGCCTCTGCTCCAACAGAAGAGAGCAAACATGCCAACAACTAAATCTGATGCAAGGGAGAATTACAGAGGGAAAAGCAATTAAATACCAATGAATGGCGAGTTCGCTAATCCCTACCAGGAGATTATACTACAGAAAATTGTTTTTCTAAGAACACTTAAATAGACAAGAGTGCAAAATAAAGATTTATCGGATGCCACACAAAGAAATCTTCAACCTTTAAAAGCATCTCTCCTCCAAAATTTTTGCTAGGGGTGGGGTGTTGCATACTACGAATGCTTATTCTTTAGAAGAAAAGGAACTACATAGATAGAAGACCAGAGTAACTGCTTATAATGGTATGTTTCTACCAGTGGTGGTGACTCTTAGTCAAGAATAGCACTTATTGTGCCTTACCCACAAGATGCTACAAATAAAGCTGAGTAAATTGTCTAGGGTTGCACAGACAATCGAAGCACCCAGGTCACTTAGGGGAGACATATCTGACTGGTAGGTTATCCCTTTCCCCTTCTTTTAGTTATCCAGGGAATTAAGCGAGTTCAGAGAAAGTGGACCTCGTGAATGACCTAACGAAACATTTTTCTAGAGTCGGGCAACCATGACACATGGAAAGGGCGATACTGTTGGGAGAAGGCAGGAACACAGCCAGTTAGGAGCAGCAATCTGATATCCCTGAGGCCCGACTCTTAATAACTGCTTTTCCCCAGCTCCCTGTCACCGCTTCCCAAAGTGAGAGCTAGATTCCTGGCCAAAGGCTAAACATCAGTCCCACTCACTCCTTTCCCACAAAGCAACATTTCCTAATGCAACATGTTAGGTGGTGGGCCATCGACCAGCAGAGGGTTGGATGTCAGGAGCCTCTTTGTTGGATTCCTGCCTTCCATTTCCCAGCTTTTTGAATCTCTGAGCCACACATCTTCATCTGAAAAAATGGTACAATGGTGATGACGATAATAACTAGCAGCCATAAAATAGGCACTGTGCTAAGTGCTTTACATGCATTACTCATTTAATCTTCAGAAGAAAAGGCAGGGCAGTGTTAATTATTATTAGAAATAATAATAATACTTCGTCCTTTACAGATGAAGAATTGCAATTTCTGAGAGGAGTTAGTTAACTTACCCAAGGTCTAACCGCCCTGCCTGTGGTTATAAGGCCTGTCTAAACAGGGTATTGGGGACTTCCCTGGTGGCGCAGTGGTTAAGAATCTGCCTGCCAATGCAAGGAACATGGGTTCGAGCCCTGGTCCAGGAATATCCCACATGCCGCAGAGCAGCTAAGCCCACGAGCCACAATTACCGAGCCTGCGTGCCACAACTACTGAAGCCCATGCGCCTAGAGCCCATGCTCCGCAACAAGAGAGGCCACCGCAATGAGAAGCCCACGCACCGCGATGAAGAGTAGCCCCCACTCACCGCAACTAGAGAAAGCCCGCGCGCAGCAACGAAGGCCCAATGCAGCCAAAAATTAATTAATTAATTAATTAACAGGGTATTGATTTGTGTGCCCACCAGTGAATGCTACTGTCATTTTTCATGCTGTCGCTTTTGATGGTGATACTGTTTTTGTTGCTTTTCTCTCTCCGCAGATGCTGGGAGTTCTGAGGTCTATCAAGCTCAAATCATTAGCACAAATCACTGGCAAGTCTAAACCAAGGCCTTGGGGACATTTTTTGAGCACCAGATAACAAAACGAATATACTCTGTAGATGTTTCATTGTTAAAATATACCTGTTGAGTATGAATGAGAGATCAAGAGGCAAGGAATGGGATTCAGTACTAGTGTTTCGACTTCTTACCCAAAAGTGTCCTTCAACACCTCTGTTTTATAAGAGTTCAGAATGACAAAAGGTAAGGTACATTGTCCTTATGTGTTCCACTTAGATTTCCTAAGTTAAAATTATGTATCATATGCCAACTTTTGACTATCCAAACTGTACTTTTGCTCCATTCTTACCTTTTAATTCACCATGTATTGTCATGAAATAACTATGAGAAATGTTTAAACCTCTGTCACGCCAAGATGCCCATCAGATAAAGCACAGCAAGCATTTAGCACACACCTGGAGAATTCCCTGAGTAAAACAGAATTATTACTGCATGTCATCACTTCCTTCCTATAGCCAACGAATATCCCCACATCTGAAACGGTCATCTTCAAGCTACACATGTATTTATAATAGTGTGTTCACTATCTTCCTTCCTCTGGTGCATTGTCTGTGACCTTGACCATTTCGAGACTGATAAAATAGGGCCATCCACATACGTTTATGAAGCTCTAGGCATCTTGTGAGAGATTTCGTAGTTATTGAAAGCAATAAAGAGTGACAAGGACAGTTCTATACTATAATACTGCCTGTCAAGAGAAAAATGTCACCCTTCCCATAAAGGACCCAGAGGCATAATTAGGAGGTAGAAAAGGGAATGATTTTGTAGGCACAGTAATGAGAAGCTGGGGTAAAACACAGCAGCAATGGAGAGTGCCTTCTCTCCCACATGCCAGACTGGCATCCATCAGTCCACATCAAAGGGTCCAGGTAACAGCGATGATTCCATGTCCAAAATGTGGAGCACCAAAGGATGTCCAGGTTAGCAGCCCTCCTGAAGAGGGGTCAGCAGGACTTCCTGTGAAGAAATCTGACTTTTCCTAATAGCATCAATATGAAAACTGAAATAATGAATCCTCCAGTGCACCTACTAAGAACATTAAAAGAATTTAAGCTTCATAGTTCCTGAATGCTCATACCCATAAACAAAAATCCATATACTCCACAGAGCTATAAATAAGTCTCTCCTGAAGGTCTCCTTCCCATTCACATGTTTCTTCATAAAATCTGGTAGAATCTCCTCCACTTTATCCTAAATTTTATCCTTGTCATTCCTGTCTGTCAGGAACAGGAGGTAAAGAAAGACACAAAAAACTGGGCTCCAGGGCTTCCCTGGTGGCGCAGTGGTTGAGAGTCCGCCTGCCGATGCAGGGGACACGGGTTCGTGCCCCGGTCCGGGAAGATCCCACAAGCCACAGAGCGGCTGGGCCCGTGAGCCATGGCCGCTGAGCCTGCGCGTCCGGAGCCTGTGCTCCGCAACGGGAGAGGCCACACAGTGAGAGGCCTGCAAAAAAAAAAAACTGGGCTCCAGATGCCTGCTCAGTTAACTGGCCCCTGAAAGTTGGCTTTCCTAGGACCAAAGAAAAGGTGTGCCTGTAACTCAACAGTAAGTCTGCTTGGCAACTCAGGGCCCTGTCTGTAAAGTGAGGGAGTTTACTGCAACCCCAGCCATCCTTCCAGCTTAAACACTTTATGATTCTGGGATGCATGGTGGTGCACGAGAAGAGTCTCAGCAGCAACCTCCCATGGCCTCTATCCTGGTCCTTCTCACGGTGGTGTGGAGCCTGGGCCGCAAAGGCCGGGGAGCAGGGAGCTGGACACCACTCCCTCCTCTCAGGGTTAGCAATGGCTCCAAAGATGGAGCAGCTTTTTCCCAAGTGCCTTTCTTCACCTCACAGAAAAATTATATCTTCTTCACTTTTATTATCAGTATAATTCACCTGCCAGTACCAACACCTGTCCCCACTCCCCCACTTCTCAGATTCACGACCTCTCCGGGCCTCAGTTTCCTCATCTATAAAAGGAGAGTAGTAATGGTACCTATTGCTATTGTAAGGATTAAATTGGTTAACGTAGGGACGCACTTAGAACAGTCCCTAGAACATAGTAAGTACCAGGTAATTGCTATCGTTTGTACTGTTATTACTGGTGGTGGTAGTAGTAGCAGTAGTAGGAGTATTCTCTGTCACCAACCCAGAGGATTCCAACACTGTTATCTTCCCCTCACTTATATTGAGTTTAGGGTGAATAGTTCAGACCCCCACTTTAAGAGTGTATAGACTTAGGACAAAGCCAGTGCCCTGGGGACTTTACCGGAAGGTTTCCATTTTCTGTTGACAGGAGGCATTGTGTGTTGAAAGTGTCCTTGCCACCTCTACAGTATTAATAACTACCAAATGGGACTAGGGAATCATAAGCATGTCAGTGATTTGATTCCATGGGTTAACATCATGATTCAAAGAGTCAAGGTCACAAACTTATGGGATAAAGGAAGACGGCAGCTCCAGAATACCAAGCCCACATTTTTCTTCAACTTTTCTGTAATGTGCTAAAGCTTTTTAGCATTTTAGAGTCCTATATAGTGCCTGTGTTTGATGGAGTAATTCTTCCCTAAGAATATTTTGTATTTTGAGTAACATCCCGGTTTATGGGTTGAATCAGGGCAATAACAGCAAATGGCAGAAAAATAATGGGCTAAAATTATTCCCAAACTCAAACCTCTTCTCTCAGAATGAGGTCTAGAGGTATGGCAAGTAGGAACTGGACCACTGCTGCCTCTTCTACCCCCAGCAGCTAGTAACACTCAAAGGCTGTGGTTTTTAAATTATATTTTAACTAAGGTTTGAAAAAAAAAAAAGATAATCAATCCAATCATTTAAATTCTTTTTCACCAATCCAATATTTGAAATCTTTATAAGCTCTAAAATAACATGTTCCCATCACTGAAGGTTTTCTTCTACAGGATCCTATAATTTCAACACATATCATGAACTAATTTATCCTTGTTCATCTTAAATCTAGAGGGACATCCTGGCACCAGCCAAAGTAGATGTGGTCAGAATCACTGACATAGACTGATTTACTTAACTTAATTGTACACATTCTTCATGGGTGGGGGAAGATGTGTTCAGAAATGAGTGACTAAAAAATATAATTTTCTCAAAAAGTGAATATAATTTGGTGTGGATGGAGTAGAGTGATCAGAAGACAAAGTCTTTCTGGTAGAATTGCCTCTGGATCTCCAGAGGTTAGGTTAGGTGAATACAGCATCTTCCAAATGTCAGCCATTCGAGTAACTTCTTCACAATGTTTGCTGTAGATGTTTACTCCCTGCATTATTACTTATTATCTATAGCAGCATGGCAATGACTTTTGGTGATGGAGCACCACATAATATCACATTTCTGAATGACCATGTTATGGTCATGATCCAGAGGCAATTCCCTTCTCAACCCGTCATCCCCATTGGAAGGGTCCAGACAACTGCCTGTGGGTGGTGAGGGAGGAGCGGGTCCTACCACTGCCTCAAATCGGCACCCACAAAACCCAGAAGACTATACAATCGGGTCTTCACTCAAGTCCAGGTGATGTTATCCACGCTGTACAACATTCGAAGTGTGGTGAGGAGTTGAGGCTGGCATCCCTAGACTAAGTAACTCCTTCCTGTGTACTGATTATGGGAGCGGCTCTCGATCCCTTTTTTGGGAGCCCCATATGGCCACCCCATCAGTGGCTGATGAGTAACTCCCTCTTGCCAATCTTCCATACATCCTCTCCCTCTCTCCTGTAGTTCTCCTCTCTCTGGAGGTTCCAATCCTCTGGTCTCCTGGCATCTGAGTGGGTTTTCAGTTATTCTCATTATCTGCTCCACATGGTTCTACCATGAGATGGGGAAGATTCAGAGGTCTATGGGTGGAGGCAGTCCCTGACTTCCCCTCTCGCAGTCCCCTCTTCCCCTCTTGGGGGAAGAGTCCCTGACAATGATCTGGTCTCTGGGTGAGACCACATTACATTGCGAAGGTTGATCTCCTGCTAGTATAATTTTCCTACCTTATTCAGCTAAAAAAGCATAGTTCTCCTTCCTAGATTTCAGTTGTATTTCCTAA
Organism: Kogia breviceps; assembly: GCF_026419965.1. Taxonomy (NCBI): domain Eukaryota; kingdom Metazoa; phylum Chordata; class Mammalia; order Artiodactyla; family Physeteridae; genus Kogia; species Kogia breviceps. The sequence continues at coordinate 36,942,342 of NC_081321.1, read as the reverse complement.
AGCTGCCTTCCACTACCATACTACCCTAGATAAAGTAGGTGCCCCAACCATCTCTATCACATTAAGTCAATTTATTTTATTCTTGGCACTCAATATTAGGTAAAAACTTATTTGAACTCTCTTACATACGAGTTGCCTCTCTCCCCATCTACCCCTGTCCCCAACCCCACTAGAATGTAAGCTCCAATGGGAACAAGGGCATCACCCCTCTCAGGATATTTACTACTTTATACTCAATTCCTATCAAGATGCGTGGCACAAGATAGTAAGTTTAAGATCTGCATTTCCAGTTGTTGGTTAGTTTTATCACATGGGCACTTCAATTACAACTTGGAAAAAACTGAATTCAGGAAAGATGTTCCCAGGAAACCTCCTCTTCCTCCTTTCTACCATTTGCCCCAGCTGGAGAATTCAGTCATCCTGAAATTAACCTTCTTCTCCTTTCTCCAACTCCCACATTCCCTTCTTCTTGCACCATTTTCCTCCTTCTTACCCTCCACCCATCTCACCCGCTCCACTCCCTTGCCACATCTACTTGGCTCCCAACTTGGGCCAATTCTTCATCCTCAATCATCCCTCCTTCCCATGTGTAAATGTTACCACTGCTGTGAAGCTCTTTCCTTCCCACCACAGTTATTGGCTGCCATCTCTGAGCGTCACACCACTGTGTCCCTTGATTCACTCAGTGCTTTTTAGGTCCTTTTAGGGTCTCACACTTTCTCAAGAATCTGATCAAAGTCATGGGTCCAAGAAAATCCATATACACTCAAAACTTGACATAAAATGTCAGGACCCTGTATTTTAAACGTTTTACTGCAATATACATCGTGATTATTTTGTTATAAGTATTTATTCACAGGGGACACACCTGTCTCCCTCACTAGAATGTAAGCAGTTCTAGGGCAAGTTTGTATGTTTTATCTTTTTCCTTTAATCTCTTTGTGTGTAGCACTGTGCTTCGTATGTACTAGATACTGAAAAATGTTAATGAGCAGACTATCTAGGGTGATATTTAGGTTATTTTATTTAGATATTTAGGTTAATACAATGTCTTTTAAATATCAGTCACATGAGTAGCACCTTCACAGTGCTTGCCATATCAGCTACAACTTGTCCTATTGTTTACTTACTTACCATTTAGGGTAGATTGTTTGCAAAATTATTGCCAAAGATCCCTTCCACCTCTGAACACAAGTGCCACTAACCTCCCCCAAAAGATGCAAAGTCTATTTCTCTTCCCTTGAATCTAGACTTGTCCTGTCACTTGCTTTGACCAATAAAATGGGGCAGGAGGCATGCTTTGTGACTTCCAGATCTAGGCCTTAAAAGACTCGTCAGCTTTTTTTTTTTCACTGTCTTGGGATCCACGCACAATATAAAAAAGCCCAGGGCAGACTACAGAATGATGAGAGACCACACAGAAAGAGAGGGGCTCAGCCAGCTGCAGCCATTCTGGTCATTCCAGCTGGGCTGCCAGAAACATGAGTGAAGCCATCTTGGACCTTCCAGTCCCAGCCGAGCTCTCAAACCATAAGAATGATCCCAGCAGACATCATGTGGAAAAGAATTGCACAGCTGAGCCCAGCCAGTCCTTAGAATCCTAATAAGTCATTGTTTCTTTAAGCCGCTATGTTTTGGGATAGTTTGTTAATACAGCAATAGATAACAGATATTGCTTTTCTTTAAATCATCTCTTTTTGTTTTACCTCTTTTGTTAAAATAAAATTTTTGTTACCTCTATAAATAGAAAATTAGTGTCACTTTTCATAAGACTAAACATGATGAAAGAAAAACAAAGCAATATTATTCACTTCTATCCAGATACTGCTGCCTACAGAAGCCTCTATATTAGTTCCAAAATAAGACCTCCAAATGTCAGAGAGGTATTAAAGATACACCAGAAGTAAACCGGAACTCTCTCTTTAGTGTAAACTAGATTGAAAGAAGATATAGTGAAAGTAACATGGTCATTCAGAAATGTGATATTATGTAGTGCTCTATCACCAAAAGTCATTGTCATGCTGCTATAGATAAGTAATAATGCAGGGAGTAAACATCTACAGCAAACACTGTGAAGAAGTTACTCGAATGGCTGACATTTGGAAGATGCTGTATTAACCTAACACCTAAACATTGAGATAAGACACAGACAGTCCACATTTTTAGTGCCTTCTATACAACAGTACAATGCTAAACAGAGAGGGATTTGAATAAAAGATAAAACTTAAAGCAATCATGTCCTAGAAATGCTTATATTCTAGTAGAGAAGACAGGTATGTAAATAAATAGTTATAACACATTAACCATGGTAAAGGTAACTGGATTCAATCTAAACTCGAAAGCCCATGGACTCAAACTCCAAATCCCTGACATTTTGTGTAAGAGCTTGAGGGTAGATGGCTATTTCCGGGCCCATAACTTTCATCAGCTTCTCAAAGGAGTCCAGTGGGACACATTCCATAATTTAGGACACACTGGATTAGATAATGGTTCTATTGTTGCTACCTCAAGACTTTTCCAGATTGCCTGGACACTTATTTTTAGCCGGTAATTCTGAAATCCAAACTCTTACCTTCTCTCTCCTCCTCGTGGTTTTATACCTTTCTCACATAGACATACAAAAGCTCTCTTAAATTCTCTGATCACCAGCCTTCCCTCAAGATCTCTACTACAATGTAAGTTCTTTGAAGCTAGAGACATGTCATATAACTTCCTGCCTTCCATTATCAATAAACAGCTGTTAAATGAAGAACACACCTCCTAGAACTCCTGCAGGGAGTTTCTCCTGCTGTCTAGGACTGATTTTGAAACGTGTTTTCTATTGCTCAGACACTGAATACTGAATGGGTATTTAATCTGAAATGTGTGCCAAATAAAATATTGGGGGGAAAAAAACCACCAAGTTCTTCCTGCAATGTGTTCTATGTGTATATTCATCAATGTCTGCCGGTACGGGCATTTTCTGTCTGTGCCGGCTTAGGTCAATGCTGAATATTTTAAATGGCTTGGGGACCGAGTTTACTGACATACTGCATAAAGCAGCATTGCGATGTCCTTCGCACACGGGGCCTCGGGGCCTCTCCCAGGCCTGAAAGTGCTGCTGTTAATATCTATGCTTTCCTCACTGTTTCTTCTTTTATCCTGTTCCTCTGACATAGCGATTTTGTTTCTCTCTGGAACTTAAATTCAGTGAAAAATAGAGACCTCTAAAATATTAGTACTTTCATCAGAATTTTACAAAAATTTTTCTTTAGCCGTATTGTGAAGCGAGGGAGCTGAAGTCTCCTCTGTTCAACGTTCTTAAAGGTTTGACCTTTAAATTTCTTCTAAAATAGTTTTTGCATGAAAACCTAAGAAAGGGAGGATTGTGGTTTGTACCTTGGCATGGAATTTTATACGAGCGGGACGGAAACAGAGAGGTGGTGTTGAAGCCGTCTGCAGGACTTGCTGGCACTGATTGGGTCAGGAGTGTCCAAACAAGCACATAATTCATATGACTAATTCTAGCTTTTGCCTAATCCTCTGCCCCACCCCCATAAAATGATCAACATATATGGAAATCTTAGCACAGCCATCATTTCATTCCCCCGAAATGATGGATTCTCCTCATACCTGTGCCTGAGCTTTTCCACAAAAGAAGGGGACCTTCGGGGCAAGAGGTTGCAAAGGGCAACAAATCAAAGTGAGCACCCCTGCAAAACCTCCTGTGAGGGGAGAGAACTAAACATCTTTCATTCCAAGACATTTTCTGGGGGTGTGCTTCTGAGCCATAGGAGCATTAGTGTATGGCTCTGAAAATATTTTATTTATGTGTATAATTATATAGGCATATACATATATACACATATACACAAAAACTCTAAACTTTATCATTTTTTCTAAATACTTCTTAACATAAACTTTAATTTTTAAGGACTAAGTATTGTCTAAATACACTCCTTAGTTACATGTGTCCTATTCCAGTACCTGAAACTCCCTTTTCATTCCTCTATAGCTCTGAACCTTTTAATTACACGTCATTATAATTAGGAGTTTGAACAGACTAGCCATGACATGACACAATCACTTACGGAGATTAACACATGTGTGTATTAATATGTGTAATAGAAAACACCTGCCGCTTGTAATGTGCAGTTCACCTAATACAAAATAGCAGATTTTGAGGAGAATGCATCGTAAATAGAGTAAGTGCCAGAGGCAAGCTGAAGCCCTCCCTCCAGGGACCCACAAAATAATTGCAACGACAGCCCTTGGAAGAGCAGAAGGGTTGTTTGCATGCTCAACCCTCACACCTTTTCTCTTAGAGCTTCTTCCAGAAGGGAACAAAACAGACGTGTGCATGTGTGTGTTTTCCTGAGTTGAGGTAGAAAGTTCTAGAAGTAGATGTTAGGTGCCTGAGATGTCAACAAAGCAGCTGACTAAAGCAGGGTCCATAAGGAGAGGATTAAACCAGAGGTCCTGGGGGGGGGAATGTTTCCCTCCAAGTTCAAAAGTCTACTCTTCTCTGATTAGGGGCAATTGAATGGGCATAAAAACCTGCTTCTCCCCAGATCTAAAGAGCAAAAGGAAAAAGTGGAGTGTTTACTGAAAGGTGGTGGGAGAATGAACAGGCAGGGAGGTGCCGTCCAAGCCCAGTCCCTCAGAAGCTGTGGACAGAGGGGGAGGCTCCGGGGTGCTTTGAGCCTCCACTCAGTGGATGGAACAGCAAGGCCATCCATCCCCCTGAGCACACCTGGAGCTCCCCTCCACCCAGTAAAGACACCCCGTGCGCCTGGATGGACTGTGCACTCACACAAACACCCCTGGGGTGGGCTCCAGTGCAGACAAGAGCACGAGAAAGACATGGAATCTGAGTCTTTGGAAGTAAAACCTCCATTTCCTGTCTCCTCCATCCACGCTGATAATGGTGTGGAAGAACCCAGAAACAGTCAAAATGTCTGGGTTGGTTCTCTGCTCTACCGTTTACTTGCATATGACCTTATGTCAGTGACTAAACTGGTCCCAGCCCTAGTCTTTGTATTTTATTCTTTTCCATTATGGTTTATTACAGGATACTGAATATAGTTTACTGTGCTATGCAGTAGGACCTTGTTGTTTTTCCAATCTATATATAATAGTTTGCATCTGCTAAACCCAAACTCCCAATTCAACCCTCCCCCACCCTCACTTCCCTTTGGCAACCACGTCTGCTCTCTATGTCTCTAAGTCTGTTTCTGTTTCATAAATATGTTCATTTGTGTCATATTTTAGATTCCACATATAAGTGATATCATATGGTATTTGTCTTTTCTCCTTCCTCATAAAGAAGATGCAGTACATATACACAATGGAATATGTCAACACTTTGTTTAGTATATAATCTCTAGGTCCATCCATGTTGCTGCAAGTGCCATTATTTCATTCTTTTTTACAGCCGAGTAAAATTCCATTGTATATATGTACCACATATTCTCTATCCATTCATTTGTTGTTGGGCACTTGGGCTGCTTCCATGTCTTGGCTATTGTAAATAGTGCTGCTATGAACATAGTGGTACATGAATCTTTTCAAATTATAGTTTTGTCCGGATATATGCCCAGGAGTGGGATTGCTGGATCCTATGTGAGCCCAAGTCTTTTTAAACTGCGAAATGGACATAAGTGTAGCGTGTACCAAAACAAAGTGGTGAGGATGAGCCCAGGCCAGGGAACAGCTCCTGTACTTGTGTGCCTGTGAGGGAGGGGCAAAGAGGTGGCCTTTCCTGGACTGCACTAGTGAACAGGGGACAGAGAACAGCAGTCTGTCAAATATCTCATCTGCCGGCCAGAGTCCAGCCGAGCCACACTGAGCGGACATCTGGGCCTCCACCCGCACAGTGCCCTCTGTCCCACAGCCCTGCCTCCCTCCTGCAGCTATGACTGACCGCTTCCCGCCTCTGCGCTTGTGCACTGGAGCCCAGCCCCTCTCACCTCCTCCAAGATAGTGCTCCGAACTGTCCAGTGGCTCTTGCATCACTGAGCTGTTATTCTCTACTGGATCACTCCCAGCACACAAACGTGCTGCTATAATTTCTTCCACTTAAAAAAATTTAAAAACTTTCCTGGTCCGACATCCTCCTCCAGCTACCCCCCTATTTCTCTTCCTTTTGAGAGTAAAACTCCTCTAAAGAGGACCATAGAGCGTGCCTCCTGTCCAGCTCCTCCCATTCCTTCTGGAATCCATTCCAAACAGCTCTCAGCCTCATTACTTCGTCAAAATAGTTCCTGTCGAAATCACCAATGACTTCCACGTTGCTAAGGTCAGCTCCCAGCCCTCCTCTCACCCTCTCTGTCAGCCATACCTGACTTGCTGAATCCCTCCCTCTTTCTGAAAACTCTTGATTCACTCAGTTTCTGGAACTTCATTCTGTTCAGAATCCTACAACGGTATTCCAACCTACCTGGAATAAAAGCCAGAAGCCTTGGAATGGCTTTAAAGGCCATTTTTGAGTCCTGGAAATGCTCTTCTTCTAGATAACCACAGAACTTCTTCCCTCAATTCCATCAGTTCAAACGTTAGCTTATCAGCCTGAGGGTCTCTCCCTGGCACCCTAGGTAAAATAACTGCCTCCCTAACACCCTCATTCCCTTACCAGAAGATTAATATTACAATTGCCCTTGTAAAATATATTGTATAAATTATACAATTACAGGTTTACTTATTTTATATAAACTGTTTTTGCCCACTGCCCTATCCCCAGCACCTACAAGACTTTCTGCCCATAGTAGAGATCTGGGTATTTATAAAATGATTGAGTGAAGGAATTCTAAGCCCTGGAAACTAGACAGAGGCTGTGCACATAGCCAGCCTTTGGTATTTAGTGAGAGAGGGAAAGTTGTCAGAATACAAGTGGACAGAACTAGGGATGTTCTGTACACCCTACTTATATTGGGCTGGATGGAGCTCTCCCTGTCCAAGGGTGAGGCAGGACAAAAGCAACCTGATGCCTTTGAAAAGATTCTACCATACCAAGGAAAATGTTGATGTCCTGTTTGGTGTCCTAAATAGAGGTGTATGAAAACACGATATCCGTGAAATCAGAGGATGGACATTCAAGAATGAATAGGCTGGGCTTCCCTGGTGGCGCGGTGGTTGAGAGTCCACCTGCCGATGCAGGGGACACGGGTTCGTGCCCCGGTCCGGGAAGATCCCACATGCCGCGGAGCGGCTGGGCCCGTGAGCCATGGCCGCTGAGCCTGCGCGTCCGGAGCCTGTGCTCCGCAACGGGAGAGGCCACAACAATGAGAGGCCCGCGTACCGCCAAAAAAAAAAAAAAAAAAAAAAAAAAAAAAAAAAAAAAAAAGAATGAATAGGCTATGATTAAAGGAGAAAAGAGAATGAAGCCCTGGAATGAGAAGAAAACATGCAAGGAAATTCAAAATGCCGTATCAGAATGAAAGTCTTCCTTTGAAGCAATAATGATTCTAATTGGTCCTGCAGAAAATCACCTGTAGTGTAGATGGATAGCTTGAGTAGCTCTTCTGAAATGCAGCACGAAGGTGGGAAAAAAAAATGCATAAACAAGAATAAAAGACATTTTCCAATATATTAACAATGTTAGGATCTTCAGTGATTTTTTTCTCATTTCTATATACTTTTTCCTATTCCTAAATTTTCCGTAACTTATGTGTAGAATTATAATAATATGGAAAAAAGGGAAAGGGAAAAAATTAAATACATATATCGTAAACTATTTGTTCACAGTCTTTGGGTTTTTTGAGAGAGCAGGAAACTATTCCCTAGCTGACTGTGCCCATGCAGCCTAGTAATGCAATTCTTTCCCCCTGGCACTCAACTGCCTAATTCAGAAGAGACGGTGAAATTCATTCTAGTACTAATTACTGTAGGATTTGGCTTTTTTAATATGACTAATCTCAGGAAGGTTCCAATACTTCGGGTAAGATTAGGAGCACTGAGAAATCATGAAACTGGGAACACTTTATTTCATAATCCTCTGCCTGCCACGGTGATGGGCACACAGCTATTTTGTTTAAATGCCTGTTAGGATGGAGAGTGCCAATTCCACTGAAACGTACACATTCTGAGTAAGGGGCGAAAAAATGTTCTTGGGCTGCTGGGCCTAAGTGAATGTTAGGGCTTTGATGGAAACTCTGCCTTGCTATCCTACAGCCCTAATGTGGCGGTCTTGGCTGCTTCGGGCATGCTTCCAAGACTGCAGTTAGGCCTTTAAAACGTCCATTGGTTCTGCCACTATGTAGTGCTATTTCTTTCCCTCCTTCTCCAAACTTGCAAGATCATTTCTTCTTAAATGTGCCATGAGATGATGCATGGACACATTTCATTTCCTCAGTGGAAATGTAGATGCTGTACAGCTGTTAGACTTGAAATCACCAGGTGGTACTTCGAAGCAGGAACTAAGATGCTGTTGCCAGGGTAACCACACATTCTTCCAGCGATGGGAAGAGCTGCCATGTTTTCTATGCTCTTAGGAATATATGGTATAAAAGGATGGGCTTAGTGCATATGAATATTTACCATTTTAAAAGAACACACATTTCTTCATAAACCAACAGAATATTTTTTCATATGCCTGAAAAAGAGATTTTATCTTTTCAGGGCATTAGGTCTCATCTTTCTTTGCCAATAGAATTGTAAGGATCCAGTAATAACTCGTATTTTATGTTACCCATAATGTACTTGTGCATCTCATTTTATACATTAGATGGATTCATTTTAAGTATGCAATTAGAGTTTAGTATTCATACCACTGTGAATTCTATAAGAAAATATATTTACAGAATGTATTTAATTCATCAGTTATGAAAATCATTATTTCCATTCGCAGTAGAATCTCGGAGATATAGAGGCTAATCCTCTGAGCTCCTCAAACTTGCACTGGAGTTGACAGACCTGTAGGGCAGTTGGGGACCACCCTGGCAAGGAAGAAGCTGTCCCGTCCCACAACACACAGAACAAACACAAACCAAAAAGAAGCCAATAACACAAATTTCCCTCCTTCCTTCCTTTCTTCCTCCCTCCCTCCCTTCCTTCCCTCCTTTGAGTTCTGTGTACTGAGCTCCTACTTCATACTAGGACTGTGGCAGGTGCTGTGAGACTTTCTCTAGGGATTAAACCCAGCAATGGAGGTACAGGTAGTATGTTAGGTTCATTTTCAGCTGTACTAGATTTTGTCAAATTGTTTTCTAAAGTGGTAGTGCCAGTGAAATTCTCCCACGAGCAATGCATAAGATGGCTCTTTGTTCTACGTCCTCACAAACACTTGGTCTCTGGTGGATGTAAAATCCCACCTTCTGACAGTTTTCATATTGCATTGCCCTGATCACTATGATTACTGGCTGTGTGAGATTTCTTTTCTGTGCACTGCCTGGTCTTGTCATTTCCCGATTTTTCTATTGGGTTGTCTTCTTATCGAGCTATAGAGATTATTTACATATTCTGGGCATGAATTTTTTATATGTTTAAATCTCTTTCGTACTTGCACACTTGTCTTTCACTTGTTTGTGTGTTTTCATCACCGAAGTATCTAATTTTAACATAGTCAAGTTTATTTATCCATATTTTTCCTTGTATATTGTTTAAGAAATCCCTACCTATCCCAAGTTCATAAAATATTTTCTTTTACATGTTTAAATATGTGATTTTCATATTTAAGCCTTTAATCTATAATTGATTTTCATGTATAGTATGATACAGCAATCTAATGTTACTTTTTTTCCTGTTATAATAAAATCCATTACTAAGCCATCAAACTTTTCCCCAGAACGACCTCTCATATATATCAAGTTTTCATAATTGTGTAGATCAGGTTCTAAACTTTCCATTCTGTGTCATCAGCGTATCTATCTAAGCCTTTGCTATTACTATTCTGCCTTGATTACTACAGCTTCATGATAAGTTTTCATATCTATTAAAGTAAAATTCTGCACTTCTTTGAAAGTAAAATTTTATTCTTCTTCAAAATTACCTGAACTATTTTTTGGCTCTTTGCTCTCGTATGTAAAATTTAGAATAATTTGTTGAACTGCTACTGTCATCATGAGTATTTTATGCTATGGATTGCGCAGCTGATTTTTACATACAAAGGTTAAATAGATATATACAATCTAATAAGTGGAAGCTCCACTAGTAAGTAAGTTATATATACAAATTTGAAAAGTGCCGTATCCCCAAATCATATCAATAAATGATTGCTGTGTTACTTTGGTTGATTATGGATATTGACAGACATTGGGTCTTTCATCGGTAAGAGCCTTGGCCATCTCACTCCACTGTGCATAATGCTACCATCAGCAATCAGTGGCCAATAATTCTTTCTCCTCCTGACCAGTGTCAGTAGCTGGCAGCAGTTTCTACAGTTCATGATGACACAGGAGGAGGTCCCAGCATTGGCTCACTGGCCGGTGTGCGAGGTGAGACTGGGAAATGTCCCACCTCATCCACACTGCTCCCCGGCACCTCCAAGCTGCTTGCCCCTCCGACTCCTCAACATTAATCACACTTCTGGGATAGGATTGAAATTAGTCTGTACATCTTTGGAAACTTCAGGCTTGTCACTGGCTCCATAGCAAATGTAGGAATCTCGCAGAGCTAGGAGAATGTTATGTGTATCTTCACATTCCTATCACATGTTTAAAGCCTAGTGGCACTCAGAAATACCTTTATTAAATTGCAATAACCTAGAGCCACAATAGCTATCTCTGTCTTCATCAAATGCTGGCCATGAGCTTTGAGCACATTTTATGCATCAAGCATAGCACTAGATAGTTCGTACATATTGTTTCAGATGATCCTTACAGCAATCTTGCAAAGTAGGTAATATAATCCCAAATTTGCAGGTTAGGAGGCTGAAGATCAGAGAAGTTATTGCCTAAGGAAAGTGTAATAACTAGCAGTGAAGATTCAAACTCAGATCTTTTCAGTTTCCAAAGTCCTTGCTCCTTCCTACACCACTTCAGACCATGTCAAAACCTTCAAGTCTAAAACAGTAAACTTAATGTGACTATTTACGTTTAGGGATATTTATTTACAAATTGTCATTTGCCCATATGATAAACAACTCAATCACTTACTTAAAATGCATTAAATGCCTATAATATGCTAGGCACTGGCAGTCCTTAAAAGCAGCTGAGAATTAACCTGAGTGTCAACACACCCTGAAAATAGTTAGAAAAAGTGAAAATGTCAGATTAGCTGGGGCATATGATATGCAAAACAAAATAGAAATTCAACGTTCTCTGACTGATTACTTGGAAAGGCTACAGATATACTAACTACAATAAATTTTGCCCCAGAGTTGTTTATTGTCCTTTTGTCTAGTCTGAGTTGAAAACCCCAAGAATTTAAAATCATTCCAAAAGATTCTCTAAATAAATTGGGACAAATTCACAGGCCCGATACCAAGGTAGATATTTCCTGCCACATGAACTATGCTACACATAATTAAGCAAGCAAAAAATGTTTTTAAATTGTAGTACTGGTTAATGGAAAATATGGGGACAAATCTCTTTTTTTAATCAATAAAAGGTAAAGAGCCTGGTTCTCTCCCTATATCCTTTGGGTAGCATAGTACAGTTTGTAAAAATGGAGAAAATCATAACAGCCATCTCCAAAGCTCAGGTTGATTAAATGTGATAATACATTGAAAAGTACTTTTGAAACTCTACTGTGTTGAGTGCATGTTATTCATTATTAGATAGAAGTTTGATAATAGAAACAATTGTCTTGAGTTATGTTTATACTACAAGTGAGAGAAAAAGCAGAGTTCCGACTCATTTCAGAATGGAAAAAAACATAGGGTAAGAGATGGGAATGGAAATGAAACATTTCTAAATGAAAAAGGGATAAGAATAGAACCAATAGAAGTTATTTCAAGTTTCCCTAAGAATGAGAGTAAATATATTTGGAACAATAAAACTGTGAAGTGCCTTTTTACAGGTGGCACTCTCTTTGACAGGATACTAAAGATATTACCCGATTCCAAAGTTCAGAACCACTGAAACTCTCAATAGAAGAATCTGTGGAGGTAATGTCAAAGAGTCAAGACTTTCCGCTATGTTTGGTTGAAGTCCAAACTTTAATGTGATTTTAATCTATTGCACGTCCAATGAGGAATTTAACTGAGGATAATACTGAAAAGAAATACTGGCTGAGAAACAAGAGAGGCCAAAACCCACAAATCTTGTGAGGCCACTCCTGACATGATTTTATGTCACTAGACTGACTGGTTTTTAGCCAGGGCCTTTTCCAAGTACTCAGTCTTTCAGCTTGTAAATCACTGGAAATAGAATAAAATGCATCATCTTAAACTGTAAGTGCATGTTGAAAAAAAAAGACCAATGACATTTCAGAAATATGATTTCTGGCTAAAAGGATCTAATATTCTGGTGCCTTTCTCCTCATTTTTAGATGTGTATAAGGTTCGGGAGGACCTTAACCCTAAATTAAGTGCCTTAATAAAACCTCTGATAGAAAACGGTCTTGGACTGTCAGCAAGATGCTTGTGGATTATCTTAAGTAGTAATTAGCAGCTGCCCAATGGATTCAATGACAAAAAGCACTCAACCATCTCTTCCCCAACTCCAACTATTTAAGTAGATTAAGACTGAACAAAATGAACAGCACTTCTCCTGAGCTGAAGCATAGGAGGTAACACTCAAACACCTGCTTTCAAGGCTACCACATTCAGTGGGCAGTTTGGGTACCACACCAAATCCTGGGTGGAGGAGGGGCGGGGGCTGAAATCCAGCCTGTATTACACTTTTCAAGCCCTGCACCCTGGGATGGGACTGCATCAGCCAGGAAGAAGAGGAGCCTTCTTCAAATCAAAAGCCCGTCAGTCTGAAGGGCTGCAAGGCTAGCTGTCACAAAACTGTCATAAAGACTAGTGGACCCTACCTGGCTGACTCAGTAGTGAGTCCCTGAATGACTTAGGGAAAACTGTGACTTTTCCATTTCCTCCAGAGTAAGCCTTTCACATGATCAAACTACAACTGCTTGACAATCCACACATTGACTACAGCCCATCTCCCACTGAAGGGTACCACCGAGGGTCTTTATCTCCAATGGGAAGTAATATAAACAAATCAGTATGTAGCAAGGCCCCTGCCTGGGGCTTTAAACAATGGCATTCATACTCTGCTATACTTTCCTCACCATCTTGTTCTCCAACTTTAGCCCCAGTTGGATAGAAGCACCTAGAAGATGTTTCACAAGAGGGGATAAATCCCAAGGATCATTCTTCTTTTAACTTGAACTAGTGATATACTGCTTAAACTGCCATTTGATATTAGCATCTCTGACATGGCAAAGACAAAATTCAAGATTTTTTATTTGTTTAAACTAACACTAGCATAATGCTTAATAGGCACTAGGCATGGTTCTAAGTGCTTTCTTTATGAGTACAAACTCATTAAATCCTCACCAGTTATTACTCACACTTTACATTTGTGAAAACTGAAGTCCACAGCTAGTAAAAAGCAGAACCAGAAATCAAGGTAGGCCATCTGGACCCAGAGTCCATGCTCCCTAAATTGCCTTACTGTAGTTGCCACTGTATTTGCAACAAAACAGTCAACTCTGAAGAATCTATTTTCCAATCCTTCCATGCTATGAATAATGCTCTAGGTTAAAGTCTTTGGCAAATAAATGCTGTGGTCCTTGTAGCCAGATATAATACCTAAATTTAAAAAAATATATTTAAAATACCTTATCAAAAGAGTATATTAGGATGCAATGTTCTCAACTAAAGTAAGCAAAGACCAGCTAAGATTTGCTTCATATACAACAGAAAACATAATTTCTGCAGAATATCTGAAATATTTTAAAGCAAGATGAAATGCTTGCCCTCAGATCCCCTCTTTCCAGGACCAAGGGATACAAAAATCCCATATTCTTAATAATCATCTGACTTGTCACAGAAGGCATTCAGCACCTTTTCTCTTCAATTCTTTGTAAATTTAGGTTACAAAGTTTATGAAGAGAAAAATTTCAAATTGCGTTAAAAAACATAGGGGGTTGGGGGCAGGGGTGTCTCTAACCTGGACTTCTCATGAAATTTCAGGATCATAAGCAGCTTGAAGAAGGAAACTAGAATACTACTTCTCAGACACATGTTCTCTTAACTTTTCTAAATGAAATTTCCAGGACAAAGGAACTTAGTAATCATAAACCAGTACTCAAAATGAACTTTGGGCTTCCCTGGTGGTCCAGTGGTTAAGACTCTGTGCTTCCACTGCAGGGGATGTGGGTTCCATCCCTGGTCAGGGAACTAAGATCCTGAATGCCGCATGGCATAGCCAAAAAAAATGAACTTCTAATTGTGATCAAAGATATACATATGCATGAATACATGCATGTATATGTAAATAGATGTTTTATCCCGTTATAATCAGCCAACTTGAAGCATAATGCAAATTAAAGCCAATTTAGAATCAACTTTACAAAGTAACTAGAAATTACTAATTAATTAACTAACTTCTGGTTTTCCAAAATTGAGAAAGTGGATTTTAGCCTGATGGGTTAAAAACATAAGTGCTAGGTACTTGCTGAGAGCACATCTGGAATCACTTTATCTGGAACTGTTGTATAATGAGGTGCTAACATAGCCAACTATGGCTCGCACCCCACTGAAACGAGTGTGTGTGTCCTGGACTTAACCCCTTTTCAGTAGCAAGTTCAAATTCCAGAACAGCTTGTCCAGGAATCATGTTGGCAGGAATGTGCTTGTCTTGGAAACCTATGGACCAAAATATGCTCATCCTCAAGAAAAGCAGGTCCTGCAGATAACAGGGGCTGGTCAGTCAGTGTTCTCAGATGTCTCAGAACCCCTGGTTCTCACAGATTCCTACCTTCTTCCCAATACCAAGCCCATGTTCTTTTCAGCACTACTTGTAAAACAAAAGGCAATAAGCAAGAAGTGATAAAGAGTCCTAAAAAAATATCAAACAGACCAAGATATTTGGGGAGAGGCAATTTTGGGAGGAGAAGGGCAATTTTTCACAATGGCAATGATGAAACCTGTGAATGTACCATAGATCTAGATCTACGTACAATAGAATGTACCATAGGTTGTCAATTCACAAGTTTTCTGGTAGAAAGAGATTTATCTAATGACTGAATAATACGATTTATTAATTCCCATGACATGACACTCTGAAGTGCATGAGGACACGGGAGACCTGGGTTCTGCCACCAGTCTTGCTGCTAACCAGCCGTTCAACCAGCAGGAAGTCATCTTCCTGCCTGGCCTCAGCTGTTTCCCTCCATAAAATAAGACTAGGCAGATAATTTCTAAAATCCCTCCCAATTCAGAAGCTATCCTAGATTCAAAGTTTTTTAATGAACCTCAAATACATTTGTGCATGTGTGTGTGTGTGTAAATGTGTGTATATAAATGTGTGTGCATGTATGTATACATATGTGTGTATACACACACACACACAGACACACACACACGGGGAGATAGAGAGAAAGAATCCAAACAACCTACTGAGAATTCAAGTAGGCATGAAAATCCAGAGGATCCTCTATACAGTCCAGGAACAATTATTTGGTTGTCATCTCTTCCTCTTGCAGGCCATATGGGTGTTCACCCAGACAGGTCTTGAGTTCTCACCATTTATACCTTTCAGCCTCTCTCATTTCCTTCTCTCTTCTTAACTACCCTGACTCCAAAAGATGTATAGTATAGGGCAGAAATTTGCAAAATTGTGAAAATGCAGGCAATTACATTCATTCCTTAAAGGAAAAGGTGGTATTTATGCAAACTCTTGCCAAATTTGAACTATTTCCTTTCACAGCCTTCCATCTCCTTTCTTAAATCTTTCTTCCACATCTTCCCAGAACGCCACCCCCCAACTCCCAGAACCTTCAAGCCATCAACTGGCCTCAACATTCTGATGAACTGATCAGATTCCGATCAGAGGCCGATAATGAGCACGTTCTGAGTACCCTTTAACCTTGGGGTGGGGGTCAGGGTTGAGATTTATTAAGTGTACAATCACAGTCCCTTGTTTCTGTATTAATTTTCTAATCTATAAAGTATTTTCACATAAATATTCCTTTAATTCTTGACAATCAGCATGTGATCATTCCTATTTTATAGTTCTGAATACTGAGGGTCAGAGAAGTGAGGCCACAAAACTTTGAACTCACAGAACCGAAACTGGATTACAAATGAAATTGGAGAACTGTGAAAGGCTCGGGGAGGGAGAGAGAGACTCGGCCAGGAGGGGCGGGGCCTGATGGAGAAAGGTGGAGCTAGGCTATTTTTGTCAGGGGGTTTTACCACTCAAGCAAATCTGCTCTACTGTGGAATTAACCTCTATTAATTCTCCAGGGTTTTTCACAGCGTCTTTATTGCCTCCACAACTCAAGCTATCCATTCTCTAAAAATTCCAAGATTTATTTATTTATTTTATTGACTAATTTTTTGTACAATGGTTACCTTGGCGATACTGTTCTAAGGAGGAGTTTAAGGAAAGTACACCCGTATGTTTTATATTTGGGCTGCTTCAGAATAGAGTGTTTGTAAATTGAGAAGTGTCCGTATGGCATACGTGATGTCATTAAATATATATTTGGTCAGTCCAAAACTATCTGGCATTTGTCCTTTACCAACATTACTGAGTATTTTAGTTTCTCAGTCATGCGAGCTTAAAACGCACAGCCGAATCTAATGAATGTCAAACTTGTGCAGTGACTCAAGTCGATTAAAGTATTTTTAAACAGAAAAAAATTAAGAGTCACAAAGGATCAACTGGGGTGAATAGTCATGTTAGGGGAATACAAAGAGGAATCCTTTTGAACCATCCGTTCTTCTGAATATGTTTAAATGTACATTAAACACAACTGTTAAGAAAAAAATGTTTATGTGAAATAACACACATCTGAAACAGGAATGTGTTGTTCTTTGTATGTAAAAGAACTGCTATGCAATCTGAAATATTTTTTAGTAATAGTGATATATTTAAGTTAACAAAACTATGCCCTTTTACCTATTTTTTGTAACTATCAGTTCTGTCCAATAGTACTTTCTGCAATAATGAAAATCTCTGCCCAATAGAGGAGCCACTCATCACATGTGGCTGTTGAGCCCCTGAAATGTACCTAATGCTACTGAGTAACTAAATTTTTAATTTAATTTTATTTTAATCAATTTAAATTTAAATAGCCTCTTGTGGCTAGTGGCTGTCTTAGAGAGTTACCAAGTTTCCCCTCAGCAGTAAAAAAAAATTCTATGATTCTATTATTCTAAAGACCCCAAATTGTGAAGTCAGGATTAAGTCTGTGGTTATTTATTAATTGGGTGCAGAAATAAAGTAAGCTAACATGACAAAATTTTTCAGAGGTTGTTTTTGCTCTTATTTAATAAACATCAAAAAACTATTATGGGCAAAATAACAAGTTGGACAATGGGATATATATCCACACTCAAAGTATATATCCCTGACCAGGGAGTTTATATCTAGTGGGAAAGGGAAGGGGAGGGGAGGGGAGGGGAGGGGAGGGAGAAAGAAAGAAAAGAAAAAGAGAGAGAGAGAGAGAAAGAGAAAGAAAAGGAAGGAATGAAAGGAAGAAAGAGAGAGAAAGAAAAGGAAAGAAAGGAAGGAAGGAAGAAAGAGAGAGAAAGAAAACAGGGAAATGTAAGAAAGAGGAAAGTGGGAGGAGTTTGGAGACTATGTTCCCAATGGGTACACTGGTCTCACAATTTCTTTTAAATCCCAACTCAGTACATCCTAACAAGACGAGACTGACCAGTAAACTCATCCTTTTAACTAGTATTGCTTGCTAAGCTCCTATTTTAGGACAAACAACTGTGCTGAGCTCTGGTGACACACTGTTGAGAAAGACAGAATGCCCTTCTGGAAACTTAAGCATATCCTGGGAGGTAGAGTCAGGTGAGCAAGCAATGAGAATACAATGGTACCACTGCAGGCATAGATTCTAGGTGCCACAGGAGCACACAGAAGAGGCTTCGAACCCAGTCTTGGAGGCTCAGGGAAGGTTTCAAGAGCAGAAAAGAAGTTTCCAGGAAGAAAAAAAAGAAAACACCTGGAGTATCTTCCCTATTGAATCCACCTAATATTTACATTTCTTTGTGGAAATTTCCTTTTCATTTGGCATTATGTCATCGACCATTTCAAGGGTGTTCACTTGAGTACATTTCAATCCATATATATTTTTCAAACTGATGACTGAACAGCTTCATTATTTTCCTGGAGGGCTCACCATGTCCTAAGCGCTCAAGGTATATGTGCAGACATTTCTCCTAAGGAAAATAAGTTCCCAGGTCAAATATTTCAATAATCTTCCATGCAAGAAAAATGTAATACTGCCCTGGAATGCATGGTTTCTTCTTAAGAGTTTCTTTTTTAAATTATGTGTGATTTTCTAGCCAAAGTAAATTTAGACATTTCTCCAAATTAAACTTCAGGAAGGCTAAATAAGTAAAAGGAAAAAAATCCCCAACAAAATGTAAATTTAATATTTCAATGCAATTATGCTTGTTAGTAGGGAATTTCTATAGCACTGTAACCACAACGTGGGATTTACCTCGGACAGTTTGGGTTCAAATTACAGTTCTTTCACTTAACAAGCTGTAGGGGACTTGTTATCCAACTCGACTGTGCCTCAATTTCCGTATCTCTAAGGAATGAAGTTAAGCTGGATAATGGGACAATAACAGCTACTTCACACAGTGGATGAATTAAATAATCGCATATTTATAAACAACTGAAAATAGTGCCCGCCCCAAGTACCACAAGGACATCAGCTATTCTCATTAATTACAATAATTCTAATTGCAGAAACCTACGAGAAAACAATGCACACAGTTCTGGTGGGAAAGTTAAAACCCGTGTGGAAAAAAACCGACATCCGGCAAGTCCCCAGTCTGTACTTTTGCCTCAAATTGGGAGTGAGAGAAAAAAGCCCCCAGAAGAGGCTGTGAGGAAACCTGAAAAGAACGAACCCATAACGCTGTCTTCCCAGGCAAAGCAGTCGATAAACAAAGATCTTAACTTCCTAATTCGGGCTAGTTTTTTTTTCTTTTTAATTTGCTTCCAAGACTTTGATGGAGCGACTTGAGGAAAAGGAAACGGTCACAATTACTAGAAAGAACTTACAAAAAAAAACCCTGGAGATGAAGCTATTGGAGTACTTCTGGAACAAATGTTTCCTTATAAAAGCAGAGATAGGGGTGGGGTGTCTGTGTAATGTCTACTCAACGCAATAGAAGGATCAGAGGAAATCTTCGCCGATTTCGATTTCCAAAAGTCTTAACGGGGAGCCATCTGTAACCTGCTGCACAACAAATCCCACGTTCACCGAAGCCTCGAGGATTTCCTCGTGGGTCCGGGAGTTTCATCTGACAAATACCAGTGTCTCTGGGACTCCCCGGGCACAAGGGATGGGTCAAGGCCTCTCACGCTTTCGTCCCTCCCTCCGGTGCACGCTTTCACAGCCACAGTTCCCCACAGCAAGAGCCACGTACACAGGCACCGACAGCTGCCAACAGGGCGTGATCGCTTCCCAGACTGCAATCTCCCCAGCAGGGCACTTCCACGCGGCCAGGCGAGTCTGTAAAAACTCCGCAGGGCCTCGAGGCCCCCCTGCGGCTTTCCTCAAAGGACCCCGAAAAGAGCCCTGATGTTTAGAGCAGTGTAGGTTTTCCAGGTCGCAAGCACGGGCTGGGCGCGCCCGGTGCGAGCCTGGCTGGCGTGCACTTGGCAGCTTCCCAGCTGGCGGAGCTGGACCAAGGGGGCATTGGGGGGGGCCGAGATAAAGGGCCGCGTCTCCGCACCACTAGTCTCCTCTCTCCTGGACTCCCCGGCCTACCCCATCACTTCCCTCTTCTCCTCCCCCCGCCTTCCCCCCAACCCCCCCGGTTCTCTTCTCCCCTCCGCTACCCAGCCCGACGTCCGGGAGACGGCGCCTGCTGAGTCACCGTCACGTGGCCCCGGGTGCGCAGGGGCGGGCTGCGCCTCGGCGGCACTGGCGCTCGGAGCCCTAGTGGAAAATTTTCGGAGACCTATTGGGGCTGCGCGCCCGAGGCCCCGCCTCTCTCCCCTCTGCCCCACCCCCACCCCCACCCGCTTCCCGGTCCCGGGCCTTCCGGCTGCAGCCTAGCCCGCCACTGCGGAGGTTCTTTTCTCCCCGGGAGCTGCGCTGCGCACGCCCCGCCCGCTGCCGCTCCCTTGGCTGGCGCCGCCCGCGCCGCTGGCCCTCCGGCCGGCAGCCCTCACTTCCTTAGCGACCCTCCTTGGAGCTCCGAGCCGCCGTGCGGTCTTGCCGCCGACCTTGTGTGTACCCGGCTGGCATCCTGAGAGGCGAGGAGCGGCGTCCTGGCGCCTCCGCCTTCGCCTCTGGGGCGCCGTAGCCCCCTCGGCCCCGCCACCTCCGATCCGCGTGACACGGGTCCCCCCCATACCTCTTGGAGGGGGGCGGGTGGAAGACAAAGGAAGGAGATGGTTCCAGTGGGCGTCTTGCCTTCTACTCATTTAACGCCCTGCATTGCCTCGTCGTTCGAACACAGAGTGTACTCGGCCCTAAATAGTTTGCTTACCCCCGCTTACCACCAGGAAAATAAACAAGTTGTTTTCCCTACCCCATAACATTCCCCACTTCGTTTTTCCAGCCACGAATAAAATGTATTCCTGAGACAGCAGCTTTGGGGAGTTTGTTGGCCTCATCCACCCAGGGGTGACAAATGGGTACACAATGACGATATTTCACTCAAAAGGGGTGTGTTAATGTGCGTGGTTCACTTCAAGAAAGCAAACATTTCACAGTTTCTCGACTGGTGGGCTCTTGGAATGTCCTTTCGGATGGGTGTCACTGAATGGGGAGGGGGGTTGAGAAGTGGTGTAGTCACCAGGTGTCCCACGATGAGGGTAGTTGGAGGTGGACGCAGGCGTCTTAATCGGCACAGGTGCCAAAGATTTCGTCCAAAACAGTGGGAGTGTTACCTGAATAAATGTTCCGGAATCAGATACTAAAATGCTTTCCAGCTAAGAACCAGAATTGCAGGTATGTTAATTTTAATAAATCCTTATTTCAGTATCTTAGCTCTGGGCAAAGAAAGATCCGGAAACTGACTGAAGGCCAGGAATATAAGTCCATGGTGGCCTAAGAATGTTTTGAGTAGAGCACATCATTCAGTCGCTGTCATATTTCTCTGGACAAGAAAACAGACTGTTAACAATTAAGAAGCGTAAAAATAAAAGTATTTTTAAATCGCTCTATTGTGGAAAATTGTGAGTCTGAAATTTTGAAGTCGCTTACTGCTAATTAGCAGGTGTCAGTTTACCCAGTGAAAGAATCATGGTCAATTTAAAAAATCCATCATCTTTCTGACACTGTTTTCATTCATATTCATTAGTATATACCACACCTACCAAAATGGACCATTCCAGGGTCACAGGAAAAGGCCATTGGGTAAAAACCACAAAAAAGGTCTTTAATCAAGTCATTTCTTCCCCCTTTATTTGGTGAGGAGATGAGATAAACAGAGTACTGATACTCTAGGAAGTTCTACAGTCCTGACATAAATATGTTTATACTAAAATGTCTGTAAAGCTATCTAAATATTGCTAAATTTTTTTAAGGTTGTGTTTGTGCACACCATAATTTTCAATGAGTGGTGAGGTATGCACTCACAAAACGCTAATGCTTGTGAACGTATGGATTCACAATAAAAAGTGTTTTTTCTGCGCGACTATGCCAGTAGGATCAGAGACATCCACAGCAGTACTTCCAGGAAATACTATCTCTCTTAATAAAACTGACTCACAGAATTGACACTTCTTTCTTTTTCAGTGGATGTGGCCCTGTCTGCACATGAGCCCTGAAACCACTGCAGCCAACCGCATGACCATGATAGGTAATATCTCCAGCACGCTGAAGATGAAAGAATGTAAAGATGGTGAGCTCTTAATCTTTGAGGAGATTAAAAGGCCTAGGAGTAGAGGCCTAAAAGAAGTAACCCTAGGACTGCCCTATCTGTAGACTTCCTATTATATGAGATAGTAAGTGTCATTATTTAAGCCACTTATAATTGCATATTGTGTTTCTTGCAATAAAAATTCTTCTGCTACTGACAACCTCTCTGTGGCACCTAGCCTCCAGAAGGCCCCAATGATCCCCACCTCCTGGGAGTCACACCTTTGTATAATCCCCTCGTACGTTGGACCGGGGCTTGCTTTTGTGACTGGTAGAATATGCCGGAAATATAACAATGTGATTTCCAAGTCTAGTTTGTAAAGCCATTGCCTTGATCTCTCTTGGATCACTTGCTTTGGGATCAGCCAGCTACCATGTCATGAGGACACTCAGTCAGCCTTGTGGAAAAACCTTCTTGGAGAAAAATCAACTGGCCAGTCAGTACCAACTTGCCAGCATGTGAGTAAGTGGCCTCAGAAACAGATCTTCCAACCTTAGTCGGGCCATCAGATAACTACAGAAATAGTAATCATATGGCTACAACCTCATAAGAGACTCCAAGCTAAAACACACAATTGAACTGCCCTCGAATTTCTGATTCATACAAACTTTGAGAGTTTCAGCCACTGAGTTTTGGAATAATTTTTACACAACAACTGCTACCTAGTAGAGTATCCTTCAATACCAGAAAAACACACCGAAGTCACCCAGGTGCTCAGTTAATACTACTGCTTGGGGCTTAGGAGCTGTCTAACAAAGATAAAATATAGCCCTTCATTTGTTGAGCCCCTACTAAACATAATCTCAAGAATAAAATATAAAATATGATCAGAAAAAAAAAGAGTAGAGAAAGGAATTTATTGAGGAACCTGGGAGAGATTAATGCTAAGAAAATATGGAAGTCATTGGAATAAAGGGAGGCATCTGAGCTGAAGGGAAATGGGTGGGTGGGGGGGAGTTCACTATTCCTCCATAATGCCAGTGTCCATACTTGAATTTTCAATAACACTGTCTGGACAAGAATGTCAAAATGTGTACACTGCAAAAAGTCATATTAATTAGGTAAAATGAAGCCATTAGAAAGCAATTCTTGAAATCAGTTCTCATGCTTGTGGCTTACAGAAGACTGGCCTCAAGGAAAAATCTGTCCTTTTCCACTATCAAGTCATTGCAACAGACATTTATTATGTGCTAGGCACTGATGGATAAAGTTAAATGTGCTAATTCAATCAACACTGTTGATCTCCTTCAATGTATGAGGCACTGTTCTAGGCACTGATGATTCAACGATGAGCAAACCAAAAGACTTCTCCTTACTTATCCTTGTCTCCAGAAAGGAGTTTGAGAGGGAGAATGCAGGAAGGGGGAAGAAATCATAGGCAAATAAACAAATAATGAAATGATCTGTTCTTATACCATGAAAAAATACAAAAACTAAAATATGACAATGAGGAAATGGAGATTGCATGCAAGGGGCAACTTTTGCTAGGATGGTAAAGGAAGACTTTTTTTATAAGCTAGAATAATTTCTCTTTTTTAAAATTTTTAAGTAAATTTATTTATTTATTTTTGGCTGCATTGGGTCTTGGTTGCTGCATGTGGGCTTTCTCTAGTTGCGGCGAGAGGGGGCTACTCTTCATTGCGGTATGCAGGCTTCTCATTCCGGTGGCTTCTCTTGTTGTGGAGCGCGGGCTCTAGGCACACGGGCTTCAGCAGTTGTGGCTTGCGGGCTCTAGAGCGCAGGCTCAGTAGTTGTGGCACACGGGCTCACTAGGTGTGGCGCGCAAGCTCTAGAGCACAGGCTCAGTAGTTGTGGCACATGGGCTTAGTTGCTCCACGGCATGTGGGATCTTCCCAAACCAGGGCTCGAACCCGTGTCCCCGGCGTTGGCAGGCTGATTCTTAACCACTGCGCCACCAGGGAAGTCCGGAAGACCTTTTTTTTTTCAGGAGTGATATTTAAACAGACGTAAGTGATGCTACCCAAACGTAGAGGCAAGGAGACTTCCAGGTAGAAGAAACAGCAAGTACAGTGCCCTGAAAAGGGAATAACTTAGAGTATTTCAGGGACAGAAAGAAAATCACTGTAGCTAATACACAGTGAAAAGGAACAGTATAAATCAACTGTACTCCAATAAAAATTAATTTTAAAAGAAGATAGAATGATGCAACAAAAAAAAAAAAAGAAAAAGGAAAAGAGTGGCAGGAGACAAGGCTGAGGAGGTAGGCAAGGGCACAACCAGGTAAGGCCATGGTGAGTGAGGAATATGGACTTTATTCTGGTTGCAATTAGAAGCCACTGAGGGCTTTAACAAGTTACCCTTTTAAGCAAGGGATTTCATTTATGTTCTGAGAAGATCTTACTTTCTGCCAGGTGGAGAAGAGACAATGAGCACCAAGAATGGAAGCCCAGAGATGAGTTAGGCTGTGGCGTTTGCAGTGATCCAGGAGACAGGTGATGGTCGCTTGGACTAGGACCAGAGTAGTGGAGATGTCAAGATTCTGAATGTATTTGGAGGCAGAACCGTCAAGACTTGCTGATGGATTGGGTACTTGAGGAAAAGGAGGGCTCCCTCATGAATGGTAGTGTTATACTTCGAAATTGTAAAGAATTAGGAGAGGAACAGTTTTGCTAGGGAAGTCAAGAGTTCTGCTTTGACCAGTAAGGAATGAGATAGATGCCGTTTAGACATATTAGATAATATGCTTTCTACTGTTTACTCCTCCATTTATTCATTCAACAAAAATGTATTACCAGGTACAGTTCTCGGTACTGGAGCGAACAGTGATCAAAGCAGAGTAAACCTCTGCCTTCATGGAACTTATATTCTAGTAAGGGAGACAAACAGTAAACAGATAAATAAATATAATTCAGGTAGTGGTAGGTACTTAAATAGGTACTTCAATGTATTTAATTCATCCAAATACTCAAAAAGTACCTTCTTTTTACAAGTGACTAGGTCAGGTGTGATTAGCCAGATTCTACCCTAAAAGATAACTAACAGAAAATCTAGTACATAGACAACACAAAATGAAGTGCCACAAAAAGATACTTATAAAGCGCTACGTTCAGAGTATTGAATAGAATGAGATCAGTTTCAAATGGGAGCATCAAATAAAGAAAAATCAATGAAAGGTCTGGCATTTAAGGTGGGCCTCAAAGGAAAGATAAGAGTTTAGATACATGGTGATAGCAGGGAAGAGGAGGAGGTATGAAGAATATTCCAAGCAGTGGGTAAAGTTTGAATGGGATAGGGGAAATGGTTCGAGAACAGTGGCAAAAGCACAGGGTATAAGAAGGGGAATGTATTAGTAATCTATGGCCGAGTAATAAACTACAGCAAAACTTAGTGGCGTAAAACAACCAACATTTATTATCACTTATTTCTGTGGGTCAGGAATCCAGGCTGGGCTTAGCTGGGTCCTCTCACTAATGTATTAGCTGGGACTGCAGTCATCTCAAGGTTCAACTGGGCATGATCAGCTTCAATGCTTACTCTTGTGCCTATTGGCAGGCCTCCCTGGGCTGTTGCCAGAGACGTTAGTTCCTTGCCCTGTGGGCATCTCTGTAGGACAGTTCACAAGATGGCAGCTGGTTTCCCTCAAAGTAAATGAGGGAGAGAGCAAGAGATAACAAGGCGGAAGCCAGACTTTTTGTAACCTAATCTTAGAAGTAACGTACTGTCACTTTTGCTGAATAGAAGTACATCACTAGGTCCAACCCATATTCAAGGAAAGGGGATTACAAATGAGTATGAATATCAGGTGAGGTTCATTGAGCTTCATCTCAGAAGCTGCCTACCACAAGGAATAGTGGGGGATTAGGATGGAAATATAGGCTAGTGCCACATCAAAGGAAGCCACGAAAGCCAACCTGAGAATGAAACTACTTGGCTGGACATGAAGAGTAGAGAGAAGCAAACATAATGTGTGAGCCCACTTCAGGCAAACTGAAATGCTGGATAAATAGAATTTTGAGGACCATCCTGAAGATGATCTTGTTCAACAACAGGTTGGGAAACAACTCACTAGAGCCCCCAGAAACAGACCCACTCTATTTTATTAGGTGATAATGGTCAAATAATTCTACAGAAGATAGCTACCTACCCTCCCTAAAAACTTCTACCGACCTATCTTGACAATGCAGTGCATTCCTGAAAATCCAGAGTTGACAACTAATATTTGTGATTATTTTCCTGTCTTAGGATAGGTTTACTCTTAGTAGCTTTCAAAATTCTTTGATCCCAGCCCACAGTAAGAAATAGATTTTACTTCATAACTCAGAATATATACATATTTGTACATAATCAAAATTAGTTTTATAGAATAGTACCAGCATTACTATATATGGCATACTGATATTTTAAATTCTATTTTGTTCTATTGAATTAAAAAAAAAAAAAAAAGCTTGTAGTAATCCACTGAATTCATCACTGTCCTTTCCTGGGACCCATTCTGCAGTCTGAAAGACACTGTTCTGCTAAAACATTTGCTTAGGAATAGAGCAAAACCATAGCACTTCTGACCAACAAGAATTTGGCGGTATAGTTTCCTAGAAATTGGGTCAGGGTACTGTGTCCCATGCATTCTAGCCCAGGGCATAAGGGCAAAAACTCAAGCACATCAGGCCTCACTTGGAAGCCACTTGAGTAACCAGATATGTCTCAAGTGGCCTTTGAAAACATGAATCAAATTTGCAAACGAAAAATCAATGTTTCAATACCTCCCCCTCTTTTTTGTCATTTACTGCTCAGGTTCTTGTCATAGAGAAGTCAGAACAAGATTACAGCCCTCCCCCCAACATACACGCACACACCCCCTCAATTTTACAGGTTTCCTTAAGCATGCACTGCAATACAAACCACCAAAAAATCCAACGGACAAGAGAACTAGTCTGAGAGTAGGATTTGCCAACCATAACCACCTCTGACTATGCAAGGGATTAACCTGGATGAAGAACTGATTTAAGATCTTTTGATTTTCATCAGTGGAAACCTTATAGAAAGAAACTTCCAGCGAGTCCTCTCTAACCCACTACTAAGATTGTTTTCCAGACAAGAGTTGATCGGTGTTATTAGGGAATGTGCGTGGAAGAAAGTTAAGTTTTTTCAGCCCCAAATGTGTATCAAGTGCCAAACTTGCCCTGGGGAGCTCACAGTCTCCCTGGTAAGACTACAAACTTGAATAATTTTGAGTACAAGACAGCATACGTTTTAAAAAGTCCTCGCCACATGGGTTAGAAAACAGTCCCTGCAATAAGAGGGGTGAGGAGGAAGGCTTTCCTGAGGCTCAGTGACTAAGCCTTGAGTGATGGTGAGAAGCTGGGCACTAAAGCAAGAAAGAGTATCGTTTAGGTGAGACTGGTCTGACCAGTCGAAGGGGTGGGGGGAGAAAGGAGTGTAAAGGGGAAATCGGGTCCTCCCACGTCAATCATGAACACTGGTGCAGGCCGAGGGCACCCGCAGCCTCACGTGCCACGGAAATAGACAGTTGTACAGATTTCCTCAGGAAAACATTGAAAGCAAAAATTGTGATCACACCCAACCCTGCCCAATCTCTCCCACGTCCCCAAAAGGAAGGGAGCAGTAAGTCAGATCGTTTGTTTATTCATTCATTCAACCAACAATTCTCTCTCCTAAGAGGCCTTTGTTTCCAGCCTTTCCGGCAGCACCGAGTATTCCACAGCGAAGGGGCCCCCTAGTTGCCTGGCTCAGCAAGACCACATCAACACTGGAAGGGGAGGACCAGCATTCCAACCAAGGCAGCGCCTCTGTAAATACAAGGAGAGAGAGAGGCGAGGAGAGTTGTCCATTTGGGGTGGGGTGGTGGGATGACTGCAGTGTGTTTGCGAAGGGAAAGTGGGACTCCTACACTTCATCGGAAGAGCGAAGTCCCCAACCAGGGACCCCTTTCAAGGAGTCTGGCTTACTGGACAGGACGTAGCTTTATCCTTAATAGGGTTTTCCGGGTCCATATAGAAAGGATCTCCCGAAACGGAGCTGCCAACCGACCTAATCAGGCTAGTTTTGAAGAGTGAAAGCAGGTCTAGGAGGAGGAGAACGAGAACAGAAACCTACCAGGGAGACAACGGTGCTGCCTTGGCCCAACTTTGCTAGAGAAAAACCCCATGTAAATCACAAAAATAACCTTCAGGAAAGGATTGGGTGGGCGGGATGTGTCCCCAAAAAGCCTCGAGGAGAAAGCAAAGCCTGCTGGAAACTCGGACGAAAGGATATTTGAAGGAGAAGGTTCCTGAAAGACAACCGCATGTCCTGGGCACCAGTCCGGGCTGAAAGGGACAGACCGGGGGAAGCACGGGAGGCGTTTTTCCAGGCTGACCAGGAGACAGCAGAGCGGGGTTGGCCCGGGGAGGTGGGGGGGCGCCAGCGGGCGGGGCTAGGCGGCGCGAGTCAGCCGCGGGGGACTGACGCGAGTGGGGCGGGGTGGGGCCTTGCGGGCCTGGTCGGGCGGGGGGCGGAGCCCAGGTGGTGTTGATACACAAAGAGCAGGCACCCGGCGGCTGGGGCTCCGCCCACTGACGCGTCCTCCAAGGCGGCAGCTATAACCCACCGCTCGCGCCGCTGGCCCCAGAGCCGTGCGACGCTGCCGTGCTGGAGCGGTTTTCTTGCAGAACAGCCAACAGCCCGACCACGCGTTCCCGCACACTTGCTCCTTTCCCTTCAGAGGGCGGACGCCGGACGATTGGGGCGGCAACTTGCCATTTCCTAGTTTAGTTAAAATTATTTTCCTGCCTCTAGTTGGATTTTACGTTTTGTTTTTCTTTTTTTTTCGATTTTTGTTTGACTGAGAAAAACTCACCGAAAGCGTTTGCGTGTTGTTTCCGGGGTACAGGAGTCGAGCCTACCGAGGTAAAGCGCGCGGGGCCGTCTGCAAAGGGCTCGGGGCCCGGGCGGGAGTGGGGGAGGGGCGTCCGGGAGGGGCCGCGGCGGGAAGGCAGCTGCCGTGGTCGTTTACTCCTGGGGAGGGCTTTTTCGGTGTGCGAGCCAGCCTTCGATCCCGGTCCGCACCGGGGTCGCGGCCCTCCTCCGGGCGAGGGAGGGGCGCGGAGGCCGCGTGCGCGTCAGGAGCGGAACCGCATCCTCGCGTTAGGGGGAGGGGAGCCAGCCGGGCCCCGGGGCTCCGTTACGACAAGTCTTGTGACTGAATTAATAAAAATAATTACATAAACGGGTCTTGGAATTTGGGGGCGACGGGAGTGGGTTCGGGCTTTTAGTGTAGCGGAGGCCAGGATTGGGGAAGACAAGCGGGAACGTTTGACAATCGTCGATCGATATTGCATCAGTTTCCTTTTCGGGCAGAGGAGGGGCCGGCCGGGCGAAGCGCTCGCGAGCCAAATGCCTGTGGACTGATGTGCTCGAGGGCACGGGCGTGCGCGTGTAAACAAATCCTCGACGCCTCTGCGTGCCCTGTGCTCCCTTTCTCGGGAGAAGACTCATGTTCGCCCTTTCCGCCCCCTTCGAGTCTGTCTGCTGCAGAGGCATTTCGCCATCTGGGGGCTCCAGGTGTGAAAGGACGAATTAGGCGTCATTGCTATTGTAAATGCTAGAAAGGGGGAGCTGTGCGCCTGGGCTACATGCAGTGCACACCTAGCCAATGCCTGGGTGGGATGTTTGCCCTGCGTGCCTGTGCACGACCTAGGAGGCTGCGGGAAAAGCAAAACAGACCCCCCGCACCCCTCCCGTGAAACTTGAGAGAATGGGGAGGGCCAAACACTAAATTCCGTTGGAGAGGGTCATCGGGGTCCGGGGGGGGCGTGGGCCTCCGCAGGCGCAGCGCTGCAGGGGGACCATCTTTGTTCTCCGCGGCTCCGCTGTACTTTTCCGCCCCTCGGCGCGCGCCCCCGCCCTTCGCGCTCGGCTGGTACTTTTCCACTCGCCTGGCCGGGGATGAATCAGCCTCGCAGCACCGCCCGGCGGCGTCACGTGACCAGGGCGGGCTCTGCAGTCCTGACGCGCCGCCTCTACCTTCACAGGCAGCCGCGCGGGCCCGTGCATCTCCAAGGACAAAAGGAGCCCAGCGTTACTCGCTGCGCCTGATTCCGTCTGCCGCTCAGCATGAAGAAAGCCGAAATGGGAAGGTTCAGTATTTCCCCAGATGAGGACAGCAGCAGCTACAGTTCCAACAGTGACTTCAACTACTCCTACCCCACCAAACAAGCTGCTTTGAAAAGGTAGAAGTAGTGCGCTTTTTTAAAAACGGCTTGTGTGCATCGGAGGGTCTTTACCTGGAACTCATCTTCTGTTGCTTTAAATTACTGTAGCGTTTGGAGAGAGCGTGTAATCTCTGGAAGATTATCCGATTGTTGCAATGACATGGTGTCGTGTGAAAGTCGTCTACTACTTAATATGCATTTAAGTAAAGATGTGTGACAGCTAAACGCGGGGACCGTTTTGTGTTGAAGCATTCCTTTGTATATTTCAATCCAGTTTAGGATTTTTTTTTTTTTTTTTTTTGCAGCCATTATGCAGATGTAGATCCTGAAAACCAGAACTTTTTACTTGAATCGAATTTGGGGAAGAAGAAGTATGAAACAGACTTTGTAAGTTAAAAATAATAATTTATGTTTCTGTGGCTTTATGGAGTAAAAGAATAGTTTTACTTTTAGATTTCAAATCTAACTTGCCCAAAGCTGGTTTTCTCCATTTAATTATTGTTATATGTTTGATTATCGTTTTCCCTCTATGTAGCATCCAGGTACTACTTCCTTTGGAATGTCAGTATTTAATCTGAGCAATGCGATTGTGGGCAGTGGAATCCTTGGGCTTTCTTATGCCATGGCTAATACTGGAATTGCTCTTTTTATGTAAGTATGTGTAAGTAGTGAGTCTGCCATGCAGGGCAGTAAATATGATACAACATATATTTTGGCTCCAGAGACTGAATTTACAGTTGAAGTAGTTGACTTAAAAATCATTTGCTTAAAATTTAATATATGAGAAATTTGAAAATCTCTTTATTCTGCTACGTAACTGCATGATATCAAAAAAGCCAATTAGGTAGGAAAAATTAGGACAACTCTTAAAACCGATAATTAAACCAAAAAGTCTTTAAGTCAAAGGGGATAGTTACAGTTGAATAGGGATTGAATATTTTAAAAGAACTGTTGATAAATCCAGGGTAGAATTTTTATTCTGGCAAACTCTGAAACAAGAAATATTAAAAAGCATGGTAGCCTTCAAGTCAGTTTGGTAAATTGACAGTCTCCCCAAGGACCTGTGGCTCCTTTTGTACGTAAGAAAAACAACTTTTTTTTTTTTTTAAATATATAAGGTGTGGTGGTATTTGTCTAACTTAGAACATGTTTGTTTTAAGAAAAGTGAGTCAATTTTCTGGACACTGAAAAGCAACCCATATGTGATTTTTTAATTTATTTTTTGTTTTCTTTTTAATATTTATCTCTTCCAGGTCTGTGTGATTGCCACAGCAAAAGATGAATATTTTAATAAGTACCTGCTTTGAATTGCCTTTTTTTTCCCCCTAGTTGTCCAGTTAGAATTAATTACTCCTGTGCTTTCCAGTGTAAATGCCTAGAATAGAATTTTGGAGCTGTGTAAGACTTTAGAACAGCAGTTTTTAACCATTTGCCGGCGTGGGGCGGTCACTGACCTTTGGAGAATGTAGAAGTATGGACCTTATTCCCAGAAAAAAAAAGCATAAAAGAAAAATACATGAGAAGTTTAGTATGCGTTTTCAGTGATGTTTGTATCATAACAACTAAGATTGGGCTTCTGTGGGCTCCTGGCTAAGGAACTTTCAGTGGAAGATAGTGTGATTTACTATCAGGCAAAGAAATCACATATACACGTAGCATGGAACTGTCTCTGCTACAGATATGTTTTAGTTAACTGACTGGTACCTTCTACTCGTTATTTTTTTCTAGCAGAATAGAATGTTAATGAAAAGAAAAGTAGACCTTCGCAAAGCTCTGCTTTGTGGTGAAATTCCACACTGAAGTTAAGCATGGTTTTGAGCTTTGGAAGCTAGGATTCACTCAGCTTGCTTCATTAGCATGAGGCTTTTTGAGATACAAGACCAAGAACCAGGAATTTTTGTAGAAAGGACCCTAGAGTTTCAAAGTTTTTAGTGGGGTACTTGAATGGCATCATTGTTAAACATTTGAAACCCTTCCTAACACTTAATATAAAAACTGGAGTCAGTTTTTAAATGCTCCCAGTGTGGTTATGGTGCAGAATTTACGTGAGATAATATGGCACCTTTGTTTCATAAGAGAAAGCAAAATTCTGATATGTTACCCTTGTACTTTTGAAATTAATTATACTCTAATAGGGTTTGTATGTCTGATGATTAACCATTTAATAAATGGTTAAATAATATCAAGAGTGCTAAAGTGAGTTTTTAAATCCATCAGTATTTTACAACATATATTTGGAGGTACAGACGTAAATGGTTCAAAAGCCACATGGCTGCCATCATCTGGTTAAACAACTCTTGTAGCTTACCCTATAAAGTAGACCCAACTTGAGGTTTGAAAGTGACCTCAAGGGTTATGAAGTCTATTCATTCCTCATTGTCCTTTCTGTGTAAAAGAAAGGACTGAATTTGTCAGCACACTTTGAACATTGTCTTTGATTAAGCCATGCTTTGTCCAGTTAGAGATGAGGCTGATTGTGTCATTTCCACCGCAGATTAGACCCCATGAAACTTTGGGCATTAGAATGGCAGCTTAATGCTACCACCTATGTTTAACTAACAGACATCAGTTTCTTGGCCAGACCTTGTATGGTACTGTATTCAGTTTGCCAGTAAAGAATTTGGAAAATGTGACTGTCTTCTTGTTTGCAGAGTTTTCTTTGAGTTTCCCTGATTTTGATTTGTTGTTGTTGTTGTTCCTTTTAATAAAAAGAAATGTATATTCTTCTTGGCTTGCCTGGGGGGAAGAAAGTAAAGCTGGAATGAGAGAGGACGTGTGCCCTAAAGGAAAACGTAGTGACTTAAGTAGAGAACCTTTAGTTCCTCTCTATTCTATTTTTTTTCCCTCCTGTTCCATCCAAGCGAAAGGACTGAGGGAGGAGACAGCCCAGTTGGGCGGATAGCCTGCTTGTTCTAGCACAGGCATTGTTTAACTGACAATGCTGGGCCTGTCTTCCATACCATGGTGTGCAATGTAGTATATGGTCCCAGTAGTTACTTCTCTGATTTGTGCCCATTTGTTTGTCAAGCTGTGCCTAACACTTAACATGTCAGTATCTTTCCCTCCAGTTCCTTTATAGTCCCATTCCTTTGCTTATCTATGTGGTCCAAGTGGTCTCAAGACCTTTCCTGAATCTGTCTCATTTGGATTTCACAAGTCACTGGCAGGTGTTAAAACCATTTTATAGATAAAAGGAACTATACAATGCAGAGAAGTGGCAAGTACACAGCTAATTATCATGGTGCCAGAAACAAAATATAAGTCTTGTAACTCTACCACTGAAGTTAGGTTTTCTAGTGTCTCCCATCACCTTTGGTTCAGTGGGTGAACCCTGTTCTTAACCAGTACTGTAGAGTTATTACCTGAGACATGATGCAGTCATGTTTAGTGCCAGGTAAGAGAACTTGTTGACACTCTAACCGGGAGAGTGAACACCTGTCCTTGGGGGC
Organism: Kogia breviceps; assembly: GCF_026419965.1. Classification (NCBI taxonomy): domain Eukaryota; kingdom Metazoa; phylum Chordata; class Mammalia; order Artiodactyla; family Physeteridae; genus Kogia; species Kogia breviceps. The sequence goes on along the minus strand of NC_081321.1, from coordinate 36,908,782 downwards.
ATTCTGTCTAGTACATAAAATATTAGGACAAGTTCCATGTTTAATGTGTAAATAAAACCAAAAAGAATTGTTTTTAAATATAGACGTGCTTATTTATAACCCTGTGCCTTTTCCTTCTCTCATCAGAATCCTGTTGACATTTGTGTCAATATTTTCCCTGTATTCTGTTCATCTCCTTTTGAAGACTGCCAATGAAGGAGGTATGGTAGCATTCTTGATATTTCTAAAACAGTTAAGCCTGTCATGCTTTTCTTCCTCTTATAAAATACTTTCTTCATGCGTCTGTGTTCCTTAAATTATAGGGTCTTTATTATATGAACAACTGGGACATAAGGCATTTGGAATGGTTGGAAAGCTTGCAGCCTCTGGATCCATTACAATGCAGAACATTGGAGGTAAGAATTTTTAAAGGACGATTTGGGTAGACCTTTTTTGCTCTTTATGTAGCGGAGAGTGGTGACACGTTACTTTTGGTGTCACATGCCACATTTTGCACTTGTAATGGTATAATTTTGTTTTCCTCCAGCTATGTCAAGCTACCTCTTCATAGTGAAATATGAGTTACCTTTGGTGATCCAGGCATTAATGAACATTGAAGATACAACTGGGTAGGTGCTAAGTAAGGTTACTCCTAAGAAACAATTACAGTCTAAAATGGTTAGATACATTTTTATCAAAGTTGGATACAAAATGATTATCAGTAAATTATTTTTTGTAAATGCTCCTTTTGAAACTGACCAAGAAGTCCTGCCAGAAACTGATTTGAACCTTTGAGAATGAAAGGCCAAAGATAGTAGTTATAGGACAAGTTATAGTAGTCCTATAACTGAATAACAAATTTCTAACCTGCGTGTGAAAACAGGTTTTCTGGAACTACTTACCTTTTCTCTTTGTATTTACTGTCCCCAGAAATTATAGTTGAATAATTCATACCCCAAACCTAAGTTAGGACTAACATTTTGAATTACATTAAAAATCAATTCCTGTCTGATTCTTGTAAATTTGAAATTTCGTGTATTTAAAATGCAGAATGCCAGAAAATGTATGGCCATGCTATACAAACCTTATCCTTCTAGCAAAGTTATTCATCCAAGTGGACTAACAGGTTTTTATCTAAAGTACACATGAGGAGGGATAATGTACTTCACAGCTTACATGCAGCTCTTTATCTCAAAATAGAGAGGTGTGGTTATCTCTGTGGCATTTGAAATTTAGTTTAGTAAGCTGATCTTTAAATATTAGTTTTCTGTGTGGGGGGTGGGGGGCTTTATTGCTAAAGTGAGCAGAGTAGGGCAATTAGAATTTGAAAATAAGTGATTTTAAATGGTGTAGTTGATTACCTAAAAAGAAAAAGGCATTGCTAGAACTCTTAGGAGAGATGCTTAACATTTTCTCTGAGTGCAGAAGGGATCTTTTTACTATTGGAGTCAAGGTGGGTCAAGGTGGGTCAAGGTGTCACAACATACTCTTGGCAACCTGGAATAAGTTCTTGTTTTAGGGGACTGGGTTTTGTGGTTTTGTTTTTGCTTATGTATTTTATCGAAGTGTGAGAAATTCCTTGTTGAAATGTTTATTAGTAAGTACATTTGCTAACAAATGTCTGAAAGAAACTTGTTTTAAAATTTCCTTGTTTTCAGCATCAAAAAAAGTGAGCTAAAGCTATGATGAAGTTGGCATAAAGTTTTCTAGAAATGCTTAAAGATAAGATTACTGGCTTAACAATGCCACTTTGTTCCCTACATTAGTATCAAGCCTTTAAGAAGCATTTTATGTTATGAATCAGCTGGCAGCCTTCCCAGAGCAAACAGTGGGACAAAAGTTACACTGTTTGAGATCCCATCTCTAACCTGAGTGAATATTCATTGAGCGCTCACAGTTAGAAATCTATTCTGTCTATGTGGGCTTTTTGAATAAGCAATACTCTTTCCAAACCTGTCTTTTTTTAAAGTATAAAACAAGTCTTGTGAAAAGAAATGTATGTTATTCTAAGTATATTTGTGGCTGGTTGTGACCTTGTTTTTCTTTTCTTTAATTCAGATTGTGGTATCTGAATGGCGACTATTTGGTTCTGTTGGTCTCACTGGTGCTCATTCTTCCCTTGTCCCTGCTGAGGAATTTAGGTGAGCAAACCCATCTCTAAAGATAATTGAAATGAGCCTCACCAGCTAGTTGGCTTCCTCTTTTTTTTGTTGTTTTTTTTTGCGGTACGCGGGCCTCTCACTGTTGTGGCCTCTCACATAGCGGAGCACAGGCTCCGGACGCGCAGGCTCAGCGGCCATGGCTCACGGGCCCAGCCGCTCTGCGGCATGTGGGATCTTCCCAGACCGGGGCACGAACCCGCGTCCCCTGCATCGGCAGGCGGACTCTCAATCACTGCGCCACCAGGGAAGCCCTTGGCTTCCTCTTAATAGAAATTAATGAGAACTAAAGAGCCCCAAAAACCTACCTTTGTGAATTTCAGCATTCAGAACTCGTAGGTCTTTGAAAAATTATAGCAGGATGGTTACCAAAGGGCCCAAATATTCTGTTGACATTTACAACATCTTGTGCTTTATAAAAATAAAAAAGGATAGTAGTTGTTGACTTAGTTATTAACAAGTAGTTTTAAGTTATTCTGCATCTTCTTATATAAGAATTAGAAATTTGATGTGTCCACACTGAAGTCTTGCAAGTAGAATTGAGTTATAGTTGCCCTAAACCTGTTTTAGTAAACGAATACCATTTTTTTTTCTCCTTATAGGATATTTGGGGTACACCAGTGGCCTTTCCTTGTTGTGTATGATGTTCTTTCTGATTGTGGTAGGTATAATTTTTCTTTAAAGCTAGAGATTCTTTTTCTAAGCCCTGTCATATTACTCAGTCTAACAAATGCAAAATAATGTATTTTCAGGTGATTTGCAAGAAATTTCAGATTTCTTGTCCTGCAGAAGTTGCTTTTCTAATTAATGAAACAGTAAACAGCACCTTAGCACAGCCAACAGCTTTTGCACCTGATGGGGCTTTTAATATGACTGAAGACTCTTGCCAACCACATTATTTTATCTTCAACTCACAGGTAACTATAATCTTTGTGTTCTCAGAGGAAGATTTGAGGGAAGAAAACAGGGAAAATACCCACTGGAAATTTTAAAACACTCCCAAGGTAAAGGAAGATCAGGTAGTAGCTGCCTTTAGGAAGCATGATTAGCTCATTATTGAGGACTGAGAAGAAAGTGTTGGTTTATAGCTTAAAATAGATTGAGAGATGAAATGATCATCTGATGTTCATAACTGATACATTCGGAAATGGAGGATATCGATCACACTTAGTGAACAGATTAGAAGAGTGGGAGCTAATTATGCCAGAAAACATCATTTTAGGCTTTGATTCTAAGATTAATAAATATAAATACAAACTGCAGAACTGTGATAACATGAGTTTGTTATATCAGGATATTAAGAAAGTTTTTGCGTTTTTTGCAGACTGTCTATGCTGTGCCAATTCTGACCTTTTCATTTGTCTGTCATCCTGCTATTCTTCCCATTTATGAAGAGCTTAAAGGGTGAGTGCTTTTTACCTACTTTTATATAAATTTATTGGAAAAACTAGAAAAATATTGATTACTGCTATAACTGCTGCTAACATATGTATCTGTATTTTCCTTTGAATTTGCATAGCCGCAGCCGTAGAAGAATGATGAATGTGTCCAAGATATCATTTTTTGCTATGTTTCTCATGTACCTGCTTGCTGCCCTCTTTGGATACCTGACGTTTTATGGTAAATAATGTCTAGTTTACTAAAAGGATAGTTAATGAAATGAAATTGACGCTTTTGTATGTATACTTCTGTCACTTTAAAAACTCGGTCTGTTTTGGTATATTTCATATTTGTGGTGAACGATTGAATTTAGAGCTTAGAATTTCCTGTAGCGTATATTGAGTCAGTAATTTCTAGAATCCAGGTTCCCAAGTTTACCATTAGCCATTCAATGGCATTTTTTACGTGATGTGCTTGCATTTAGGTTCAGCCTGACTCCTCTCCCACCCCGTTCAGATTAATACAGCACACACACACACTGTAAGCCAAACCATGGGATTTAGTTATTTAGCTCCTGTTGTTTTTAATGGGGGTCATGTGGCTAAATCTCTCCTTGGTATTTAGAAACTTTTTTTCAATGTTATTTTAATTGCATTAACCCTAATTCCAAATTAATCTTATTAACCTCTTAGTTTATAGTTGTTTTGTGAGTAGCTAATAACTTTGGTGTAGATTTTGCCATTAAGTTAGATTTTTCTACCTAATCTCCAGAGAGGACAGCACACTTGAAGCTTTTTTTTTTCTTGATCTTTCTCTATAGAACACGTTGAGTCAGAATTGCTTCATACCTACTCTTCCGTCATGGGAGCTGATATTCTGCTTCTCGTCGTCCGTTTGGCTGTGTTGGTGGCTGTCACTCTGACAGTACCTGTAGTTATTTTCCCAGTAAGTAACCTTTCAGTAGGAATGAATTGTTAAACATGAAGATTTGTGTGATTTCTGTGTTTTGGGAGAAGGGAAACACTGCTACAGCAGTATCGAGTTGATACGAGTTTTTGAAGGTTTTTTTTTTTTTTTAATGTTTCGTACATCTTTAAAACATATCCTGGGACGTTTTTTCCATAATTGAAGACACAATGATCTTTCTACTGTTCAGATATTTAGAAAACAGCAATTGAGGAGGGGTACAATTTTAGTATTTAAATAGCTGCTAGTTGAGATATGTATCCTGTTGTTTGGGGTTTGTTTTTTTTCATTAATTAAATCTGCAGTTTTTATTTATCCACTTATTTTTGCAGATCCGGAGTTCCGTAACTCACTTGCTGTGTGCAACCAAAGATTTCAGTTGGTGGCGTCATAGTATCATTACAATGTCTATCTTGGCATTTACCAATTTACTTGTCATCTTTGTACCAACTATTAGGGATATCTTTGGTTTCATTGGTAAGTTTTAGGAAGTATCAAAGTTGCTTGAAATATCAGGGATTTTAATGTTTAAAAAATGAATAACAAGTGATTCTTAAGAAATGGTAAATGCTCTTTTACAGGTGCATCTGCAGCTGCTATGTTAATTTTTATTCTTCCATCTGCCTTTTATATCAAGTTAGTGAAGAAAGAACCTATGAAGTCTGTACAAAAGATTGGGGTGAGTGAGAGATTATGACTGGAGAAATAATAATAATCTAATGCCAGAAGTTCCTCAAATGATTTTAATTTTAGTCTCCTAAATGTCATTTATTGTAGTTTCATTTTAAGTTTCTAGTAAATATATCTCTAACTGTACTTCACAGATGGAAGATTGGGAGAGGAGGGGAGATGAGAGATGGTTTGCCATCTAATACGTATGTTTAAGTTAATTGCAAGAAAGTTATTAGATGTTTTAGAAATAGGAATAGAGATAAAGAGTGTAAAGTAAAGATACGGACTCAACTTTCAGTGTTGTTTAACCAATATTTGTTGGACTGCCTACTATGTGACCAGCACTTAAATGGGCCTGTAGCGTATAAAAGAAATAATGGGGTATTTAGTCAAATGAGACTAACCATTTTCAAAGCGAAGCTTGGGGGTTAGGGAGGTGGCTACTATTACACTTTAAAGTATAATAACGACTGATTTTACAAAGGGTATGGTATGTTAACCACAAATGATCCTGGTGGGGATATTTAGGAAAAAGACTGCATTTCAGTACTTATTTGCCACTACTATTGTAGTCTGACTGAAATACAAGAATTGTTTATGAACCAACAACTATCATCTTATTTCACGTAAAATATATAGTACAGTAACTGAAGGGGGTAGGATTAGGGTTAGACCTACTCATGTCTCTTAGAAAAACCTCCAGCTTCGACTCAGGCCGCATTTTTAAGATGACTTGGATTTGATTTTGTAAGTTAAATTTTTTTCCTTCTAAAAAATGTAAAAATCCTAGTCCAGTTCTATTATATGAAATTATTTATTTAGCAAAGAAAATTGTTTACCCTTTCATTTGATACAAAGGAATGAAAAGGGAAAATTTGGGAAGGTTTCAAAGATACAGTTACTTAGTACTCTATAGTTGACCCCTTGATCACTCACTTAAGACAGTTTAACTATCTTTAGCAAGGTAAAACTGTAGCCCTGTGAAGTATTATGGACATGCTTTTAGTAATTATAAGCCCGTTTTTTTAAGTAGAAAGAGGAATATTTAGCATATGTCTTGTTGCTTGCTGATCAGTTTTCTCTGTGTGCTCATTGCAGGCTCTGTTCTTCCTGTTAAGTGGCGTAGTGGTGATGACCGGAAGCATGGCCTTGATTGTGTTGGATTGGGTCCACAATGCCCCCGGAGGTGGCCATTAACCAGCACCACTAACACTCGACAGTCCATTTGATGCCAGTGTTGAGTCAACTCTCAACTACTATGAAATTTCACCTAATGTTTTCAGTTTCACTTCCTTTTGAGGTGCAGATTCCTCGCTGGTTCTTCTGAGTGCAGAATAAGTGAACTCTTTGTTTGTTTTGTTTTGTTTTTAAAGAAACTATTCTGTAAGATAGAAATGGATATTAACAACAAAACCACGAGTCTCGGGTTAAGGGAAGTGACAATTTTATTCCATTCCAGAGAATGGACGAACTCTTAACTTTAATCAAGCCACATGTTTGGCTGTGTCATTGTTTAACTTGGATATTTTATGATTTTACTTGAATGTGCCTAATGGAACCATTCGATGTGAGAAACAATTCTTCTTGATTTACAGCAAAGTATTGAAATAACCATTGGGAAAAATACTATTATTTTTTTGTACCAAAAATATTTAAAGACCTCAGAAGCGCTATTTTACTCTTTAAAAATTGCTTTTTTTGAACTTTATCCAAAAGCAGTTGTCAATGAATTCTGTTTAAAAAAAATTCATTGTTATTTAAAGACAAATACTAGTATTATGAAATGATTTGCCTTTTTGTAGGCATACTAAGCCAAATACTTTTTTTACCCAAAATAATTTTTAGAGAAAACGAAAAATTGTACCATGAATAGGAGCACAGGTTTTTTTCCCATTCAGACTTCACCATGAAAGGATAATTGGTTAATTGTGGCTACACCAAATCAGATGAACTCTCATCATCACCTTTCTTCTCTGTCCCCAAATAATTTGGTTCATTTAGACTGAAATATTTATGGCTTCAATCTGTCAGAATGGGAGATAATGCAGATATTTCTGTGGGAAATAAAGTAACTACTTTTGAGGTACCAAATAGTGCAATTGTGTAAAACAGGGTTTATTCAGTTGCATCTGCCTCCAGAGTTGTGTTAACAGCTCCGGGTTTTTTCTGGGCCAGCCCTTTTTTGGCATTGCTTCCAGCAGTGGAAAATGGGCATTTGATGGCTGTAGGCCAAAACTGTTCCACCCAGAGAGTACAACTTTTCGAAATGCTCCTCTGCTCCTGGAAGTGTGAGTTACTTGACAGTGTATGGCTTAGTTGTGTTCATGTTTTGTCTGTAGTAGAGGTCTAATCCATAGGTTACACCAATATTTGGTATAATGTAAGTTCTCTTCGTATAGGCCACTGGGTTTCTCATGCAGTAAGCTCTTTAAAAAACTCATGTGCACTGGATTGTCATCTCATTCTTGTACAACATAGAATTACTTGTTTACATCCAACAAATGGTTAGCTAGGGAACACAGTGCAACCTGAGTGTACCTATTGGTCCGACTGCATGATCACCCTTCCTATTTTAATCCCAGTTAGAAGTGAAAAAATTATTTGGCTTTAAGAGCACATTTATTGTACGTCATGGTGTATGGTGAATATATTATTACATAATGTGGTACTTTGCTCATCAGGCATAATGTCTAAAGTCTAACATACATAATTCCATTAGTGGTTGAGGGAAGCAAATAATGGAATCATTAATTGGTCACCTGGCTATAAGGTTGTTCTCTTGAACTAAACATTTCTAGCTTTAGGCAAGGGCCAGAAATGTGGCAGACATGATTTTTGTTATGCATCCTTGTATTATATGTGACTAAATTACAGACAAGATGTGTCTGTAATCAAAGACCGTTGTGGAACTGGAAGACGTCTTGTAGTGCTATATTGGGTGAAACCAATGGTCCATTTTTGTTTGTTTCTACAAAAATTAACGTGGGGACCATCTCGAAAGGCAGTGAGAAGACAGATTCTACAGCACTGCTTTCATTCAGTTGGGCTTTTGGCACTCCATTCGACTCCAGAACCTCACCTCTAGCTCAGACCAAGAATTGGCACTTCTGGTTGGATTCCTGGAAAGAATTGCTCGTTGTGTATCTTAAGACTTGGCCAGGGAGTACCAAGTAAAGAGTTGTTCTCTACAGTTTACATCCTTTCTTATGGGAGAAAATACCATGGCAACCAGGAAGAAATGAAAAAAAAAAACTCTTCTCACAGCAAATCGATGTGGGAGGCTCCTCCAATCTCCTGGCTGTTTGAGGTTCAAAATCAACTGCCAAGGGTAAATTCCATTGCGTGATTTTCTTGGAGCTATCTTGTCTACCTGGAGGTTCCTAAACAGTGAATTCCCAGTAATGAGCAGTCTTCAGTATTAAAACCACTGTCGTGTCACCTCATTTTGCATTACTGTCTTCCGTGGATGTTTCAGTTATAACTGTAATGTTATTTATAGAACAGCATTAATCCATTAAAGCTAACCTATTTTTCAATATTTATGATAATCTTATGTATATACATTGTCTGTCCATATGTATTTGTAAATAGGTTGTATATAATGTCAGGTTTGGGTCTTGGGTTCAAATGTATATATTCCTATAAGTTTCTTAACTGCATTTTGATGAATTCACATTATGTATCTATAAGTGTCCCAAAAGTACCTGTACAGAGATTTCAATAAACAAATTGTGTAAACACTAAAAATTTAAAATACTGTTTAAATTGTATTTGCAATAAACAGACTGGCTGAACATCACATTTTTTTCATGAAAACTTGGTGCAAGTTCAGATCTCTTATTTAAATTTTAAATAAGGTCTAAATTTTCAAAATGCAGTAGTTATCAAAATGATCTAGTATAATAAAATCAAATATGATCTAGTGTGATGGAAGACCTTTGAGAACCTGGGTGTGTTAAGCTTTCTGTATATAATGTAAATATCCCCACTGTACTGTTAGAGGCCAACAATTCCAGTATGACTTGTTGGCAAAGATTGCTACACCGTTTCAATGAAACATCCTATGTTTGTTTTAACTGAACTAAAATAAATACATGCTTAATCCTGAGTAGCAGTGTTTTATTTAAAGTAATGATAAGTCGTGTCTGGTGTATTCTGTAAGCACAGCAACCTAGCACTGAGTAGGATTCCACATAATGTTAGTGATTATAATGAAGAAAGAGTGGTCAGAAAAAAGTTTAATTTGTTTTTAAGTTCCCAATGATGATTACCAAGTGTGAGGAGGAATGAAAAAAATGCTTAGCATCTGGAAGACCCAGGCTTGGGCCTGCTCTAAGTAGTGCATCAGAATCACATCTGGGGAGCTTTTTTGAAGTGCAGCTTTCTGGGGACTTCCCTGGCCGTCCAGTGGTTAAGACTCCATGCTTCCATTGCAGGGAACAAGGGTTTGATCCCTGGTTGTGGAAATAAAATCCCGCATGCTGCTGGGCTCAGCCAAAAAAAAAAAAAAAAAAAAAAAGATTTCTGGAGCATGTGTCTTATGAGTCCATAGGTTTGGAGAGAAGCTTTTCTCCCAGAAAGCTACTCAGGTGATTTCTGATGCACAATTAAAGTAAGGGGTGCTGAAACAGGCCTGGGAAATAAGGTGGGTTCAGCCTTTGTGGAGCAGTCCCAGGAAAGGAGAGGAACTGCTGTGGCTGGAGAGGAATCAGACCAGCTGAGGGTTACCCGAGAGATAGCTGAAATATCCAAAGCTGAAACAGAGGAAGGTACCTCAATACAGGTGTGCTGGGGAGTGGTTCCAAAGGCAAGGGAACCTTAATGCAAGAAATTTATATCCATTTACTAACAATGTTCAAAAGGGAAAGAATTACTTGTGACTAGAAAGTACAGCAGTTTGCAACAAATCTCAAGAACAAAAGACTAGTAGAGTTTTTAGTCTTTCATCTGAGAAGCTTTAATTGAACACCTGTGTGCAACTCAGGTGCCCATGGGAAAGAGGATGGGGTAATGTGTCAGACTCGGGTTTGAACAGAATCCATACAGTTCTCAGTTAAGCCATTTAAAAAAAAAATACTGAAGTGAACCCAGGATGCCAAGTTATTGATCTGAAATTTAAAATACATATTTGGCGGATGGGTCCCTTGGGATAAAAATTCAGTTCTACAACCAGAGAGCCAGATATTTCCAGTAAGCCTGAGAGGAATGGCCAAGGAACATGTCCGAAGAACCAGGGCTGATTCTCAACTTGGAAGTGCTCTTACCTAGAGAATTGGCTTAGTTAAGTTTCTGGTAACAAAGTAAAGAAGATCCACTTAAATTAGCTTAAGCAAAAATGGTGGCTGGGGGAGAGAGCTTCTTAGAAGGAGACTGGGGTATCTCAGAAAATTAGAAGTTAGATAAACAGGCTAGATTTATTCTAGAGACCTCAATGACAGGTGTGGAGACTTCACTATGGAGCTCTACAGTTAGATTCTGAGCACTTTCTTCAGCCAGCCTCTCACGATAAACATTGGCTAATGATGGGTCCTGCTCTCTAATCAGGTGGGCAGGTGATACAGCACACCACAGCTGTGGGACCCACCCCTAAGTTTGGGAAAATAGTTCTCACAGGAAGAGTCCTGTATCCTGGGAAACACCTCAGTTCCAGGCAAACTGGGATGGCTGGTCTAATAAAACAGCCCAGAGATACTGATAAACTGTTTCTTTGGATTTCCTTTTTCCAATATAATTGTTGAATGAATAAATTTGCCCTTCACAGCATAGTTTTGGTGAGGCTCAAAAGTTCAGCAAAAATTTACTAAATGCTTGCAAAAGAAATACAGCTAGTACCATGAAATTAAACACTTAGACTTCAAAGGTAAGGTTCAGTCGTCTGTAACAAGAGGCCTCCAACCAGAAGGCTTTCTTGCCTAGCCTATGATCTACCTCCAGGTGCCAGAAGCCATCTTTAACCTCTACCACATATAAGTGAGTCTGTGGCTGTGACATCCTTTTCCAAATCCCAGCCAGACTTGGTTGTGCCCCCACGCAGCGTGAGGAAAACATTAACACAGCAAGCCTGATTGCTTACTACTTATGTCTTCGAGGGAATCATGAGTGACCGCGGGCCAGCTCCTGGGAATGCTGCCCTCAGAATGTTCTTTATGTGAGTGACTGACGATTTTGTTATATACTCTTGAAGCAACGTATCATCCTCTACTGGCTTTTCAGGTTGCTTTACAAACACCAAGATTGCTGATGTGCACCTGATTTCATCACTGGGGTTCTGAGTCTTGGTTGCCAAATCGGGTTGCAGAGCAGAATAGGCCTATGTGGCCACGAGCACCGCCCTCCTGCCCCTGGCCTATAAAAGCCATGGACCTTGAGGCACATGGGGGCTTCCCTGGACAGACATTCCGCACACGTCCCTGTAGTTCAGTGCTGGAAAAAGAGCATTCTTGTGTGGCCTAGGACAAGGAAGGTCTTGGAAGCCCGTGACAAACCTCTCTGGACTCCCCTGTTGCATATCTTTTTCCTGTTGCTTTTGTTCTGTGTCCTTCGCTGTAATAAACCTTAGCAATGACTATTACCTGCTATCGATCCCTTCTGGTGAATCACCACATGAAACACTTATGGTGTCTTTTTTCTCTACATCATCAGTTCTCAAACCTCATCAGCATCTCTTGCCTTCTCCAGGAAGAACCTATTCATAATGAAAGCCCCAAAGCAACTGTCCTGGGGTATGGGGTGTTGGAGGGTTAGATAGTAAAGGGACTTCTTACACTGCACATGCCACCGTGTGCAACTTCAGAAAATCCCATTTGACATCTTTTTCCCCCAAGTCAGCCTGGCTGTGCTGTGAACTAGAGATTTTCTCTGTCTGCCCTTCCTCCCACACCAATACGCAGCCTGTCTTCTATTCTCATGAGTAGTGCAACTCTGTCCTCAAATCTGCCAGTTCATCTCAGATGAACAAAAGTTTGGAGTCATCAGGACCCACCCTCCTGAGATGGCAGTTTACTGGTCATATCTTTTTACTTCCAGTCTGCTTTTGAAGACCTCACTTCTACTACCTCCCTTCCTAAATGACTTACCTTAGTATTCTTTCTAACCACGTACAGTACTTTCCCTGAAAGGAGCTCTGGTAAGTTTAACTCTTTCATCTGATTATTTTTAAAAATACGCGACGTAGAGCCCAACCTGGAAAGTAGATAAGAGCAAAGCTGTGCTGGTTGAAACAGTCAGAGGTGAGGTCTAGAGCCTAAGTGCTCAGCCTCCCAACCTCTTTGCACCTGCTTCATCCCTCCATAACAATCCACAAGGTGCAGCCTTAACCTAGGGCTTTATGCAACGGGGTTCGAAAAACGTGACTCTAAATTCTTTCAGGAGTATGAGACCCCAAGATAACAAGAATCCTGCCAGACTGAAGCTCAGCGGCTGAGTCCCCTCTTTCTCTCCTTATTGCCAGGATGGTGGCCTTGGCTTCCCGTCTACAACTCAATCATCTTTATCTCAGTCCAATTCAAGAGCCTCAAGATGGACACAAAGTTCACATAGGGTTCAAGTCTCCTTGACTGTGAATGTGTTCCTGAGGAGATCCTCAAGTCCTTCCAGGTATATCTAAGGTGGAGCAGGTGAAGAAATCAAAGTGGAAAAGAGACATGATATCAAATAATCCATTTCCTGTCCCCTACTCAAGAATGATGCCATTGCCAAGAATTGCCTTCAGGTTTTGCCGAAATTGTAGTCTTTCTAAATAGGTAGGGTAAGAAACCTTAAAAAAAAATGTTGGGGCTTCCCTGGTGGCGCAGTGGTTGAGAATCCACCTGCCAATGCAGGGGACACGGGTTCGTGTCCCAGTCCGGGAAGATCCCACATGCCGCGGAGCAGCTGGGCCCGTGAGCCATGGCTGCGGAGCCTGTGCATCCGGAGCCTGTGCTCCTCAACGGGAGAGGCCACAACAGTGAGAGGCCCGCGTACCACAAAAAAAAAAAAAAAAAAAAAAAAATGTTGACCTTTGGTTACATCTAGTTCTGGAGGTCTTTAATTTTAAAAGGACAAGATATCATAAACCAATCTTCTGAACCATCTGTTTCTCAAAGATTTGGGGAATTATTCCTAGGTCCTAAGTGTATAACTTTAAGCTTCCAAAGTTATAGACATGCTTACTGAAAATGTGGCAAAATCACACATCGACATAGTTTTTAAGAGTGAGTTATCTGGTCTAAATAAGCAATAAAAAACCCAAATATATTGAAGATGCCTACTTTAAGGATACAAGTCTAGCAAGCAGCAGTTTATTTTTCTTGAGGGGAAAGGCACACCTTAAGTTTTGGTAAATGATGCATTTTCTTCCAGTGTCTCCAATCTACTGTAACCTATCATGGAATCACGTTGTGTTCCAAGCCAAAACCAAGTTATATTTCTTTTTAATTTCCTTTCATTTTCTTTGTATTTTGCCTTTTTTTTTTTTTTTTTTGCAGTACTCGGGCCTCTCACTGCTGTGGCCTCTCCCGTTGCGGAGCACAGGCTCCGGACGTGCAAGCTCAGCGGCCATGGCTCACGGGCCCAGCCGCTCCGCGGCACATGGGACCTTCCCGGACCGGGGCACGAACCCGCGTCCCCTGCATCGGCAGGCGGACTCTCAATCACTGCTCCACCAGGGAAGCCCTGTATTTTGCCTTTAAAGTGACTCAAAGTCTCAAGAGATGTGGAACTCATGGTTCACAACACTTCTGCTCCAGATAGAGGGATTGTATTTTTAAACTGATCCCTAAATAGAAAGATCCAAAGAAGGAAATATGTGAAATATGAAAATCTCTTCTCAAAATGCATGAGAGCCTCATAAATTTGAAAATGTTCTTCTCTCATAAACTGTTCCAAAAAGAAATATTTAGTACTTACCACCTGCATTGGAGGCAATGAAGCAAGCAAGAGAACGCTCTTTCTTGCTTGTGGGGGAGAAGCTAGTGAAACAAGACTCTTTCTTCTCACACACACACACACACACACACACACACTACACACAAACAATAATACTTACAAGGCCAGCACAGATTTCACTGTGGTACTTATTAAAGAAGAGTTAATATTCAACGATGCCAGGAGTTGCTCCACACTGGTTGTCACTATGCCACAGTTCATGGAAAGCTCTCCTGGTCTAGGCGGAAAAGCATGACCTTGTAGCTGTGCAAAGTTGGGTTAAAGATCTGATTTGCTATTACTAGCTGTGTGATCTCCAACAAGTTCCTTAACCTGTCCATGCCTCAGTTGGCTTACCTTGTAATAAAATTTAGCATAACTCCCGTCACGTAGTGCTTAGCACATGCCAGGTACTGCGCTGAGCATAATCACTAGACGCGGTCCTGAGGGAGATGAGCCAAAAGCCTCATTCACGGCATCAACCTTCAAGTCCAGGACTTCTGGGCAATGTACAGTGGTCTCTTCATTGGGGCTGATGCCTGTTATGTCTACATTAGGTCTGGAGGTGAGTCTTCTTGCTCCAAGTCCTATGAACCAAAAAGATAAGTTATCAGCCCTCAATATACTATGCACTGAGGATCAGAGGCAGGATAAATGCACTAAATACTCCTGGAAGTCCAGTTCTGTAGCAATTCTAAAATACTGCTGGGCCAACCTGAGGAGGGCTTCCTACCCTGGGATAGAATAAGTTTTTTAATTAGGCTCCAATTCTGCCCAGACAAGAGACTCTTCAATCCACTTGTCTTCATAGTCCTTGAATGAACCCTCCTTAAGATTCTTCCTTTTGGGCTTCCCTGGTGGCGCAGTGGTTGAGAATCCGCCTGCGATGCAGGGGACACGGGTTCGTGCCCCGGTCCGGGAAGATCCCACATGCCGCGGAGCGGCTGGGCCCGTGAGCCATGGCCGCTGAGCCTGCGCGTCCGGAGCCTGTGCTCTGCAACGGGAGAGGCCGCAACAGTGAGAGGCCCGCATATCACCAAAAAAAAAAAAACAAACAAACAAAAGATTCTTCCTTTTATGATATCCTATTTAGCCTTATCAGAAGTGGGAATTAGTGAATAACTCTTCCTTAGGTGTGAGGCATTTTTTCCAGCCCATTTTCTACTCAGAGAGGGTTAGGCCCAAGGGTTGTTTTAAATCCTGAGCAGTCCATTTCTCTTCTCTAGGCTAGTGGTCCCTTTAGCAATTGAGTTCTCTCAAAAAATGTAGTCCTATTCTCATCTGATTCCAGTCAATTTCATATGCCAATAGCCATACCCACAGTTCTTTGTGAGATATACTTCCTTTTTAAATTCGAGCTTATTTTGAGATAAAATTAATATATCATACAATTCATCCATTTAAAGTATAAGATTCAATGGTTTTTAGTATCTTCACAGAGTTATGCAACCTTTGCCGGTAATTACAAAACATTTTCATCATCTCAGAAAGAAACCCCACACCCATTAACAGTCACTCCCGATTTCCCCCAACTTCTCCCACCCCAGCTCACTCTACTGACAGCAAGAGGCAAAAATATACTCTCTGTCTCTATGGATTTGCCTATTCTGGACATTACATATAAATTGGATCATATAATATATGGTCCTTTGTGCCTGGCTTCTTTTACTTAGCATAATATTTCCAAGGTTCATCCATATTGTAGCATGTATCTGCACTTAATTTCCTTTAACTGATGAATAGTATTTCACTGTATGGATATACTGTATTTTATTTATCCATCAAGCAATAGACATTTGAATTGTTTCCACATTCTTTCTATTATGTATAATGCTGCCGTCAATATTTATGTACAAGTTTTTGAAAGGACATAAGTTTTCATTTCTCTTTACTCATACGTCTTGAATTTTCTACATGTCTTTCTTTGCTTTATTGCCTCTCTCTCTATCTCTCTGTCTCTTTCTCTCTCAATTGCAATTACCTTGGGCCTATCTTTGGTGGGAAAGACACACCTTAATTCATTCACCCTATCTTGTCCAATTGAAAAGATATAGCAGGTGTCACCTTAACCCATACAGATTTTTTTTTTTTTTTTTTTTTCCGGTACCCGGGCCTCTCACTGCTGTGGCCTCTCCCGTTGTGGAACACAGGCTCAGCGGCCATGGTTCACGGGTCCAGCCGCTCCGCAGCATGTGGGATCTTCCCAGACAGGGCACGAACCCGTGTCCCCTGCATCGGCAGGCGGGCTCTCAACCACTGCGCCACCTGGGAAGCCCTTAACCCATAGAGATTTTAACAATATACCGTATGGTTGTATCTTGATTTGATCCTTGCTCCAGGGCTATTTTAATCAGACTTTGTTATCAGAGCATTGCTCAATGCTACATTTTACTGTTTGTGGATCAGAAATGGTTGCATTTTGCAACCCTATAAATTCCCATATTTGTAGACACTCTCTACTCCCTTTCCTGCTCGCAAACTGGCCATTGTTTTTCTGAGCTCATCTATTTCTTATAATACCTTGCCAAACATAGTCATTAACAACCAACACAGGCTATAAACATTCTATTTTCCAACCTCTTCTTCTAAGGCTACAAATTATTAAGGACTTGATGTGCCTTCCAAATTACCTCAGATGACAATTTTATCAAATGTTTTGCCACTGCATAATATGGATATACATCCATTCATCCTCCAATAATAGTTTTCTGCCACCTGCTACCAGCCCCTAAGCCAGTACCTCATTTTATGAGAATTTAATTAAAACAGAACTCTCTATGATATCCAGGCTAGACTAGGTGACGCTCTGGTAAAAAAAAAAAAAAAAAAAAAAAAAAAAAAACACAAAACCAAACCCCCAGAATCTCAGCAGCTTAATCTTACAAAAATTTAGTTCTTGCTTATGCTACATGTTCAGTGCGGTTCACCAAGGCAATGAGAAAGTAAAAATAGCTTGGACAGTAAAAATCTGTCCTACCATTCATCAGATTGGAATAAAAGACACAGATAAAGCCAGCTGCAAAGTTAACGGGAAACAATATTTCCCCCAAGGACACACAGCAGCTGTAAAGTGTCATAACAACCCCCTTCTTTAAGTGACTACCACTTTCTTCCTCACTGAGAAACTGTCCTCTAAAATCGGAGACTATCAGAAATGTAAGTAATTTGATTTAAATTGTTGTTTGAAAAGACATCGGTAAGAGAGGAACAACCTACTCTTGCTTGGGCGTGGGGTCTAAGCTACTCTGATGCAGAGAAGCCATCTGGATTTACAGCCCAGATGCAGAGTTTCGGATAAGGCGTTTCTGCACACACTGTCCCACATCTATCTTAGCTTTCTTTTTTCCAAGGAAGCAAGACCCTGGGTCTACCTTGCAGTCCGAGTGTGAAGTTGACCACTTTACACTGCCTTACTTTGCTTGGAGACTATCAAAACACTGATTTATTTCAATTTAACTCGGACTCTACCCTGGCCCTGAATTCTCTCTATCCTAGTTCCATCTTTCACTTTGGTTGGTGAGATGCACCACAGTTTCTCGGACTTGTGATCTCCTTCATAGCAATGGGCCGATAAATTTGATTTTGCCTAACAAAGGGTTTGTTTTTAGTGGTTTGGGGTTGATTGGGCTAAGACAAGGGATTCAACTCATTGTAAACTTTTGACAATGGAAGATCTGTATTTTGTACAATCAAATAAATATAGGTTCTTGTCAGGCTCTGCCTTGACCCTAAACTGTCTTAGTTTTCTGAAGATGAGTTACTTCTTTCCTGGAAAAATGAAGCCAGTTGGTCTATATAACACAAGCCCGCACTCACAAAAGCAATTAGGTTTAGAAATAACAATAGCTAAAGTCCTAAAACTTTAGGGCAATTTGAGTACCAGACCAACTCTTTTTTTTTTTTCTTTTTTTGCGTTACGCAGGCCTTTCACTGTTGTGGCCTCTCCCGTTGCGGAGCACAGGCTCCGGACGCGCAGGCTCAGCGGCCATGGCTCACGGGCTCAGCCGCTCCGCGGCATGTGGGATCTTCCCGGACCGGGGCACGAACCCGCGTCCCCTGCATCGGCAGGCAGACTCTCAACCACTGCGCCACCAGGGAAGCCCCAGGCCATCTCTTAAAAGTCCATTGGAGCACAGCCAGGCTGCCACTGAGCCCATTTCTATCTCTGTCTCTCTAAGACACTAATTCCCTAGATAGAGGGAAGCCCTGCACTGTGTCCTGGGTAGTTGACATCTCTCAGTAATATGTGTAGAATAAAAGAGAAGGGAAGAGTTGTAAATATGCAATCTTTTCTCCACTCCCGATCCATCAATGTGGTTATCCCTAAAGAATAAGGAAGTCGGTATTGGGAATTGCACCAAGAAGCCTCAGAGTTAGAAATCAGGGACATACACAGAGAATGGGGTAGGACACCAGCCATTGTCCCAACAAGAAACAGATGTGGACAGAATTAAAAGAATTAATAAGGGAAGATGAAGAATCTGGGACAAGCAATAGCAGGAACCTTTATCACCACTTGTCTGAAAAGGCAACGGGAGGGAAATGTAGAGCTTATTAAGAGCCAACAAACTGCAAGTCTATCATCAGTCACTTCTCATTCCTTCCTCCCCTGCAGCCCCAGCCCTGGGCAACTACTAACATAGCTCCTGTCTCTACGAATTTGCCTATTCTAGACATTTCATATAAATGGAATCCTACAGTACATGGTCTTTTGGGACTGGTTTCTTTCACTTGGCATAATGTTTTCAAAGTCCATCCAACTTGTAGTTTACCTTGATACTTCATTCCTTTTGATGACTGAATAATATTCCATTGTATAGATTATACTACATTTTGTTCATCCTTTCACCAGCTGATGGACATTTGGGTTGTTCCCACTTTTTTACTATTGTGAATAATGCTGCTGTAAACATTTGTATACAAGTTTTTCTGTGGCCCTATGTTTTCAGTCCTTTGTAGTATATACCTAGGAGTGAAATTGTCAGGTTATATATAATTCTATTTTTTACCTTTTGAGGAACTGCTGAACTGTTTTCCAAAGTGCCTATACCAATTTGCATTTCCACTAGCACAGTTCTAATTTCTCCATATCCTCAAAAATGCTTTTTTTGTCCGTGTTTTTGATTATTGTCATTCTTCTGATAACCATTTGATAATGTACTTGGGTTTCTTTTACCAGATTATTGAGTCAGCCTCTGGGATATGATAGGAATAGAGGTCTTGGTGGGATAAATGCATCAGAGAGGGGTTAGAGTCAGGGTCCTTTATTCTTTTTCACATGTTATACATGTGTATATATATACACTCACACATACATACGAACATACATTTGAGTTTTCACAGAGAAAAAGCATAGTCATGAACAAAGCATCTTTGCATAGACATTTGTATTTGTAAAGTGTTTCAAGGTAGAGAAATAATTCTGCTCCTAATTGAACACAGTGGGCATAATTGTTTTAGCTGCCTGTCACATTCTAAACAAATCTCTTGATATTGTTAGAGTAAAAGTTTTAATATTCACTATGAAATTCTTCAGGTTCCCTGTGTGAAGGGCCTGTTTTAGAATGATTTCAGAAAAAAAAAAAGGGATTCTCAGTATACTGCAATAACAGCAAGGACTTATGATTAGGCCCACAGTTCTTATAGAAATACTTAACCCCTTGCACAGGCAGCTCTTCCTCTCCAGTAAAACATGCAGCTTAAAAGAATTCTGAGCTTTAGATTTTACCCTGGAAATTGTGGAATGTTAGCACTGAGTTCCATGTCAGAGATACTACAACACTAGCAGCCAGAAACCCAGGCCTTCTACCGGTTTACTGGATATTTAATCACAATGAACTCCTCAACAATCATAATTTGCCTTTTAATGACAAAAATGAAGTGACATCTCTTGGTCTTTACACATATGATAGGAATAGAGGTCTTCGTGGGGTAAATGCATAAGAGAGGGGTTAGAGTCAGAGTCTTTACACAGAGAATTGTGTAGTTGGCTTAGGAAGGTGATGAAGTTGATGACTTCTATACTTTGGTCTTCCAATTTGGGATATATGCAGGGGATATATGTGTTGGGAGCAGAGCCTAATGCTGTCTCCCATTTTGACAGCCTCAGTCAGTTGTTTTTTTGCTTTGTGTTCTTTGGATCACTGGAAGTTCTTCTTCCAGACACTACCCAGGTGCTGGAGAAATTGTGATGCTGAGAAGTTCAGAGAAATCATGGCGGACAAACAGATAATTGATGTGGAAGTGGATGTATTGTGGGAGAAGTGGTATCCTGTATGCAAACACCAGGTCATCAGGCTTGGTTCTTAGGCTAGCCCAGCTGCCTGTAGAATGTCTGGCAACAGACTGATGTACTCTGGTAGGCCCAGGTTAATATGCTCCCTCAGTCTGTGGGTGGCAGGGGGTTACTGGAGAGATTTGAAATTTTTTTTCCCCAAAATTGGCATGAAAAAGGAGTAATGGAGAGATTGAGTCTATGGAGAGAAAAAGTATGCCTTGACAAGCAAAGTAGAACGAGTGAGAATAAAACTAAACAGGGTTGCTATGTAGAAGAGTAGTGCATCACTTTAGTGAACTACAGATGTTAGAATGGTTTGGGACACGCACTGGTGAAAAATGAGGTCTAATGTAGTGAGTCCCAAGGTATCTGAAGTGGGTGCAATAGTCCCTGCAGGGTCCACAATGACCAGATGTCGTGGGTACTTAGTCATTGGGTCATATCAAGAGTGGGGCCATCAGAAGTGGCTTCTGAAGTTTCAAAATATGTCAGAAAGGCTTGTTGGGGGGCAGTTCTGGGTTCAGATGTCTCTAATCAGGAAGGACGGGTAGCTGTCCCTGGAAATGAGGATCTTCTTGCCCTTCACTTCCACCATAGCCCTAAGGCTGTTTGGACCCAGGAAGGAATCATTTCATTTGACTTTAAAGAGATTGCAAAGGATTGACTCTGTCTCTATCTCTCTTTTAATTTATTTTTGTTTTATTCTGGAGCCTATGTCCTTAGAAGAGCTAGCAGTGAATTAGTTCACTGAATATTACAGGTAATTTCTGATAATAACTGATATTATAACTTAATAATCAGTTATTAAGACTGGTTGGCAGGCTAAGGAGATTTGTGTTGTTATTTCTAATCTGTTTTATGGATTAGAATTTGTTTTTCTCAATAAGTATAATTAAATGTATGATCCAAATAAGCTCTGAATCTAATCCCATGATTTTTTCTGTGTAGAAATTTTTCTATAATTAAGAATGATCCTTAGCCCCACGTATCAGTTGCCACACTTATAAGATTAAAAACATTGCATAACTTAAAGCCTGTAATATTATTTCAATCTAACTTCTTCCTGTAGCATATTGATGACACTGTTCATTTTAATCCTTAGAGAGGATCAAATGGAAATACAATCAAAAACTCAAATTTGTTTTTAGAGTGGACTTTGTCATTGCTTGCTAGATTCTCAACTTCTGGAAGAATTCATTGTTTAAATGAATTGGGCGTGGAAAATGACTCATATACACTGGTAGAGAACAGAGGTAGAATTTGGAAGGAGCTTTGCTAGAACTTCATTAGTCATTCTCTTTAATTCTTCATGTCAAATGCATAATGCTGTTTTGGCATTACTCTTAAGAATTATTCAACCTCTCCAGGAAGCTTTAAATGTTCTGAAAACAAACATTGCCTCAGAATTTTCAACTAGTGAGTGTGAATAGAGAATGCAAACATTTCCATAATCCTCCAAGAGGGTTTGAGCCAATTTGCTGTTAATGTTCCCTGCTTCTCCCAGAAAACTCCTATTTCTAAGGTGACGATGTTTTCAGAAAAAGCTGGCTTTATGTAAATAACCTTCAGGTTCTTTATGAAAAT
This sequence comes from Kogia breviceps, assembly GCF_026419965.1. Taxonomy (NCBI): domain Eukaryota; kingdom Metazoa; phylum Chordata; class Mammalia; order Artiodactyla; family Physeteridae; genus Kogia; species Kogia breviceps. Next base: position 36,886,861 of record NC_081321.1, on the reverse strand, counting down.
GCTATAACACTTCTGTGGTGAAATTATTTATAGACGTGATAACAAAGAAATTACAACAGTTCCATTAGAACCTAGTCGGCTCTTCTTTTCCTTTTTTAAAAACAGCTTTATTGAAATATAAGTCACATACTATTAAATTCACACGATAAAATTTACCCTCTTAAAGGGTACAACTCCGTGGGTTTTAAGTATATTCACAGAGTTAAATATACTAACTACAAATTTGTATATTTTTATATATATAAATATAAAAATATAAATACATTCTATTGTATGGATATAACACATTTTGTTATCTTTTCATCAGGGGATGGACATTTAGGCTAGGGTCAATATGGGGCTATTATGAATAATGCTGCTGTCAATGTTCGTGTACAAGTCTTTGGACATATGTCTTCAATCCCAATCATGTTTTAAATATGCATTTGTATCGGTTTATTGATGTGCTTTTTTCTACTGTGTGCTTTCTTCTGAGACAAAGATACTGTATACTCATTTACACTGTCTCTTTCTTTAAGCTTAAGTGAGGCAGACAGAAGCTGAGGGAAGTAAAAGGGAGGGTCACCCAGGGCCCCAAAACACTCTTTTCGTGATACAAAATGAAGCGGTAAATTCACCATGGCTATCTTCCAATTGCATGTTTCTTTTTTTTATGTGAAAAAAATGTAAGTAGGCAAACTAAGAATACACACACACACATATGCATAAACCTATGAATGTGTGTTTGTGTGTGTGTGTGTGTGTGTGTGTGTGTGTGTGTAAAGGCTTCTTCCAAAAGATAAATAAAAAGTAATTAAGAAAGATTCGTTTCAAATGTAAATATCAATGTTGTTGTTGTTTTAATAAATTTATTTATTTATTTTTATTTGTTTATTTTTGGCTGCACTGGGTCTCCGTTGCTGTGCGCAGGTTTTCTCTAGTTGCGGCGAGCAGGGGCTACTCTTCGTTGCGGTGCGCGGGCTTCTCATTGCGGTGTCTTCTCTTGTTGCGGAGCACGGGCTCTAGGCATGTGGGCTTCAGTAGTTGGGGCACACAGGCTCAGTAGCTGTGGCTCACGGGCTCTAGAGTGCAGGCTCAGTAGTTGTGGCACACGGGCTTAGTTGCTCCGCGGCATGTGGGATCTTCCCGGACCAGGGCTCGAACCTGTGTCCCCTATATTGGCAGGCAGATTCTTAACCACTGCACCAACAAGGAAGCCCTTCAATGTTGTTTTTAAGAGTATCTCTTTTGAATATCTGATCTCCAGTTCTTTTTGGAAAATCCAACTTGCACAACTAGGTCTTGAATGACTTTATTTTACCCTTGTTCTAAGAAGCCATATGCTCACTCAGGCCCAGTTTGTGATTATAGGGTAAACTCAAGGGAAATAAGGTTTTTTCCCCTGCTTGCCTATTTTCTAAATTTAATTGAAAAATCATTCTTTCTTTTGTAAAATCCATTACAAATCCTCATTTTGTTGATATCATCTGATAGTCAGTTAAGCAATGGTCTGTGTGTAATTCCAATTGCAAAGTGAACTGGCTGTGTTATGCTGACATGGTCATCTCAACACCAAGAAGAATGGGAGAGAGTGAATGCTCTCACCTCCTGCTGGGACTTCTCAGTATAATGATAACAAGCATCGGCTCTTATTGGTGCCAGGCACCATCATCATATCATTTCATATGCATTTTGTTTAGTTATCACAAAATACTCCAATGGTACCTTATTATCTCCATTTCACAGATGAGTAAACTGAGAGGTTGCAAAAGTCCCCAGGGTCACATAGTCAGTTGCTTCTGGAGCTCAGATTCAAACCCAGGTCTTTCTGATTCCAGAGTCTACTTTTTTATCCACTCCTTTATAGTGCCTTTATATGTTATGAACCTGGATGAGGGCAAATAAACCTTTAAAAACATTTACCAAATGACCTCACCTGTTTAGAACTCAGCTATTAGACAAACTCCTTTGAATAGAACAGAACTAAGGGTTGGGAAAGAAACTAAAAGGACCAGTATGTGGTCAAAATAGAGTTTATAAACCCCATACACTAAAATATATACACATTGCTCATAGGATAATCCCTCAGGCTCTCTCTCAGAGCCTTTTTTTTTTTGAATTTTTTTTTTTTCCTCCGGTACGCGGGCCTCTCACTGTTGTGGTCTCTCCCGTTGCGGAGCACAGGCTCCGGACGCGCAGGCTCAGCGGCCATGGCTCACAGGCCCAGCCACTCCACGGCATGTGGGATCCTCCCGGACCGGGGCACGAACCCGTGTCCCCTGCATCAGCAGGTGGTCTCTCAACCACTGCGCCACCAGGGAAGCCCCCTAAAGCATTCTTTATGGTCACTGTAATGTTGTTTTCAGAATTTTAAAATATGCTAAGCAATAAAAAGATTTTGTCTGCTGCATTTATGAAAGTCACCGTGATTAAGCTTTAAAGTTTTAGAGCTTAAGGACAGAAATCATCTCAACAAGTGAATCAATATAGTGCTTTGTAAGTTTCAGTTTTTTATGTACATGGACTCACTTGATCTTTCTGACACCTGAAAGGTAACTTCAGCCTTCTGAAAGTTGCCCAGAAAGCCCCTTCCTAGAGTTTCAGTGCAGCCACAGCTCCACTGGATGTACTGACTAGTCTGCATGCTCCCGAAAAGGGCCGCTAGGGCACTTGACATACACATCCTCCAGCCCTATCCAGGCACAGCTGGAAACACAGCTGCAGGCTGCAGCTGGCGGAGTCCCTGGCGTAATCATCACTGAAAAATGCTGAAGAGGAAGGCTCTTCTGAAGGTTCTTCCTTCCCACCACCCTCTCTTCCTGTCCCTCTGGGCTGACTTTTCCACTTAATAGGAAGAGCAATTCTATTTAGTGTCGCTAAACAATCGACAGCTGGTGATGATGATGAGCTCCTCTCTTCTTCCCTGAACTTAAGGCTCTCCCAAACAGACCAAAAACAGGGCAACTGCAGAAATCTTGGGGACTAATACCGCCCCCACTAGGCAAAACATTCAGCAGAAACTGCAGCTTTCATTCAGATTTAAACACCTAACAGGAAAAACAGAGACTCTAAATGTTGCTTTTCTTTTTTAAAAACATGGGATTTTTCTGATTATAAAATGACTACTCAGCCTTTTAAAAATATGTGATAAATATAAACATACATTTATATACATTTTACTTTCACTGTTTGAGAATTATACTGCATATACTATTTAGTTTCCTCCTTTATTTTCAGTTAACATTACTTGCATCTTCCCATTTTATTAACAATGCTGCAAAATATCTTTTTAAGCTTTGTGCATAATATCATAACTTTAGGAACCATTCCTTGCAGGTTTGTTGTAATACTGGCACCATCTGACTCCTCTTCCTGTATTCTTTAACGCCACTGAATCCTCATGGGCATGTAACACTCTTTGGCTTCAGTGAGAATTAAGCACAGGAAGAGGAAAAGCAGGCCATCTGTGCAGGAAGGTAAAACCAGTGTAAATTAAATGGGTTGTGAAAAAAAGCCACTTATGCTCTTTAAATATGTGCTACTTGAGAGAAATGCTCACCTATGTACAGAACTAATCACTGAACACACAGGCTTCAGGTGAATGGCTGGTTCTGAGTATTCTTTGTTCAAAAAGCAAAAGCAATCTTAGTTTTCAAAAATAATTATTTATAGCTTCAAAATGATCCCAGAGATTTTGATCAAACCTTAAACATTTCAAGTATGGCAAGCCAAAACCAAAACAAACCTCCATCTCTGGCATGGGTGCCATTTTTCTCCCATCTCTGCTCAGCAGCTCAGAGTTATTTTGGCCTCTTGTCTATTCATTCAGGGCTGTTTGCTCACTCACTGCCACTCTTCCTCCCTGGTGGGTTTTTGCTCATGCCTTTCTTTTCTATTTCTCTCTCCATACCTCTCTTCCTTATCTTCACTGGAGCACATGTAGTAGAAGAGCGTGGTGGTGGAGAATGCCAGATTTGAAGTCACACTGGACATTTGAATTCTGTTTGTGGCAATTTATGCAAATCACTGATCCCCTCTGTCCTTCAGTTTTCAATCTGACCAATGGGGATAACAGTACCTATCTCAGAGGACTGTGGTGAGGCATATATGTGCTACTTCCTGTAAAGCACTTTTAGAAAAGTGCCCAGCTCACAGTGAGCACTTAATCACTGTTGCTATTATTATTACTACTAGAAGAGCTTCTTAGATATGTTCTCTGCTTTCAGTCTCTCAACAGTAATGATAGAATAACTCTAGCTACCTCTGTGCCGGTTCACTGCTTCCTATGTGCCGCCCCTGGTCTAAGCTCTTTACGTGGTTTGTTTTTATTCCTTACAACAATCTGCACACTAGAAATTACCCTCCATTTGACAGATGGAAAAACTGAGGCTTGGAAAATTACCAGTCCACCTTTTACAACTTCTTTAAGAAACGGCAACATCTTTTTTAGACATGTTATTTCTTAGCTAAATGTCCACAAGATAGTCTCTTAGCTGTCCCTGCATTGCTTCTGCTTTCCAACCATGGGTATTAGGTTAGTGCTGGGTAACTCATTCTCACTGCTACCCAGTATGGCCACTCCAAGTCCACCCTTTCAGCTCCAGTCCTGAGGACTGGATTCGATCCGGCTCATGCCCCTTCCTTTCCTCATCACCATTTTTATCCTAAGACAAAGATTTAAATCTCCATCTTCTCCTAGAAGTACAGTAAGGTACCCTACCCCTCTACTTCTTGGAGGGGTAGAGTACTTACCTCACCCCCGTCTTGAGTGTCCCTGACTATACACAACTTTAAGAGAAAAATCAATGCATGCAGTCAAGGTTAAACGATCAGTATATGTTGGTGCAATTTTGGAACACAATTTTAAGATTTTTTTCAGCCACTGACAAGGAAGCATAGAGTATTTTCAGGCAGCTGTGATGGGTTAATACAGTGCTTCTCAGAGTTCAGAGGGCTATAGGGATCGCCTGAGGATCTGGTTAAAATGCAGGTTCTGATCCCACAGGTCTGAGATCTTGCATTTCTTTTTTTGTTTTTGTTTTTTTGCGGTACGCGGGCCTCTCACCGATGCGGCCTCTCCCATTGTGGAGCACAGGCTCCGGACGCGCAGGCTCAGAGGCCATGGCTCACGGGCCTAGCCGTTCCGCGACAGGTGGGATCTTCTCAGACCGGGACACGAACCCACGTCCCCTACATCGGCAGGTGGACGCTCAACCACTGCGCCACCAGGGAAGCCCCTCACCTCGCATTTTTATTCCCCTTACATCACATTCTTTTTCTTTGCCTCCATTAGAAAAAGGAGTCCCCTGTCCATGCCAGCAGCTTCTCCTTTCATCTCCAAAGATCCACCTCAGGGCATACTTTATGTTTTTAATGTCTTTCAAATGTCAGCTTGTCATGCATTTAGGTAACTCGGGCAACCTATCCAAGAAATTAATTGGATGACCATTTCTATTACTTTGCCACAGGTATAGGAACAAAATGGCAAAACCAATAGGCTAGTAATTAACAGGGCTGATAAGCACAGTAGATCTTCATGACTAATACTGTATGTTACTCATCTCTTTTTAATCCCAGCAAATAGTAAAGTGCCTGGTAATCACTCAATAAATGTTCATTAAACCACATGGATGATAAATCTGAGTGATGCTAGAATGGCAGGATGATTTCTAATTGTTCAGTCCTGTTCTATCCCTCATATTTACAGCATATAACAGAAAGAAACACAGGCACTGAGAGCAGACAGATGGGAGTTTGAATTCTAGCTCAGCTACTGTCTATAAAAGCTTGACTAAGTTATACCCCCTCTCTGCCCTTCACATCCTCCCTCTGAAAACTGGGGCTAATAGTGTCTACCTCAAACGTTGTTGTGAAGGCGAAACCGACAACACACAAGCATGTGACTTAGAGGTGGGCACAGGTAGGGGTTTGGTCATTTTTCCTTCTCCTCCTTCGCCTGCAATCATCCTCGGTCGGCACCTCTGCAACCCTCCTATTCTCCCCTCCATCTCTACCTGTCCCCTCATCCCCCAACCCCACTCCGTAAAGGTCAGAAGAATGAGCTATCTTTCTTAATATGGATAGATCACTATCAACATTCCCTGTTCAAGAATACATGTGAACCTTGATCCCTTACTATTTCTCCCTGGCTTCTTTTTACTTTGCTGCTTCACTAAAGGAGGCAATGAAAAGCAAAGGGAATGGAAAGCAAAATCCAAACGCTTCCATTATAGTTTTTCATGCCCAAGAGTCAGACAAGAGGACCTTAGAATCCTTTCTTTTTTTTCATTTTAAGATTTTTTTTCTTTTTTGATGTGGACCATTTTTAAGTCTTTGTTGAATTTGTTACAATATTGCTTCTGTTTTATGTTTTGGTTTTTTGGCCACGAGGCATGTGGGATCTTAGCTCCCTGACCAGGGATTGATTGAACCCGCACCCCCTGCATTGGAAGGTGAAGTCTTAACCACTGGACCGCCAGAGAAGTCCTTCTTTTCTATTTCTTATCTGTTTATGACATGGAGTACACTAGGCTGTGTGTTTTAAAAAATAATTCTCTCAAGAATTGTTTTCTACTGTTACAAATCTTATTGAATAGAAGTTGATAATTGATACACGATGTGGAAATGATGAGGACTACTTTAAGTTTATGCTACAGAGGACACCGTAGGACACTGTCCCTCTCCCCCTTTAGGACTGCTGCTGTCAGAAGCCCTCACTTATCTGCCCTCTTGCGGAAGTATCTCCGTGAAAGAAAGCTGATTCGCCCGAGGTCACACTCCTTTCCCAAGGCAGCCTGCATCCCGTGACTGGTCAATATGGAGGTAAAAATATCTGGGCCCTCACCCTAACTCAAGACAATTCTGAAGGGCCACCACAGCCTTGAGCTCCCTGTGGGGTTGGCTGAGGCTTTCACTGAGACTCTGTCATAGCCCAACTCCTCTCTCTTCCCTAATCTTGCTTCCTTTCCTTCCCTTCCTCAAGCGTGGATCCCAAGAGCATCCCTAATAAACCTTATGCTCGTTAACCTCAGTCTCACACTGTTTCCCAGGGAACCCAACCTATGACAGATGTCTAACTGGTTGATTTTCAAACATTCTTGGTGACTTAGACCAAGATGCTATTTTATTCCATGTAACAAACACAAGTTGCGTCTACCATGTTTACCTATAGAATAAGAATGTCAACCAATATATTGTGGATGGCTAGAAACCGAGTACATGAAAAGTTCTTATTTATGCTTACATGACAAAGAAATGTAATTTACCTAAAAATGGTGTCTTGGCTGTGCATGGTTAGGACAATTCATATTTTTTAAAATAAATTTATTTATTTATTTACATATTTATTTGGCTGCGTTGGGTCTTCGTTGGTGCATGTGGGCTTTCTCTAGCTTCGGGGAGTGGGGGCTACTCTTCATTGCGGTGCGTGGGCTTCTCATTGCAGTGATTTCTCTTGTTGCAGAGCACGGTCTCTAGACGCACGGGCTTCAGCAGTTGTGGCTCACTAGCTTAGTTGTTCCACGGCATGTGAGATCATCGTGGACCAGGGCTCGAACCCATGTCCCCTGCATTGGCAGGCGGATTTTTTTTTTTTTTTTTTCTTAAGGCTGCTGAGTGTTCCACTGTGCAGACATAATTGCTTTCACTAGCCCCCTCTGAATGAACATTTGGGATGTTTATCTTTCTGTAACCAGCAAGTCTTTTTTTTTGTTTTTTGTTTTTGCTCATTGCATTGTGGCCAGAAAAGATGCTTGCTATGGTTTCAATTTTCTTAAATTTACTGAGGCTTGGTTTGTGACCCAAGATGTGATCTATCCTGGAGAATGTTCCATGTGCACTTGAGAAGAAAGTGTAACCTGCTGTTTTTGGATGGAATGTCCTATAAATATCCATTAAATCTACCTGGTCTATTGTGTCATTGAAAGCTTGTGTTTCATTATTAATTTTCTGTTTGGATGATCTGTCCATTGGTGTAAGGGAGGTGTTAAAGTCCCCCACTATTATTGCGTTACTGTTGATTTCCTCTTTTATAGCTGTTAGCAGTTGCCTTATGTATTGAGGTGCTCCCATGTTGGGTGCATATATATTTAGAATTGTTATATCTTCTCCTTGGATTGATCCCTTGATCATTATGTAGTGCCCCTCCTTGTCTCTTTTAACATTCTTTATTTTAAAGTCGATTTTATCTGATATGAGTATTGCTACTCCAGCTTTCTTTTGATTTCCATTTGCATGGAATATCTTTTTCCATCCCCTCACTTGCAGTCTGTATATGTCCCTAGGTCTGAAGTGGGTCTCTTGTAGACAGCATATATATGGGTCTTGTTTTTGTATCCATTCAGTGAGCCTGTGTTTTTTGGTTGGAGCATTTAATCCATTCACGTTTAAGGTAATTATCGATATGTATGTTCCTATGACCATTTTCTTTATTGTTATGGGTTTGTTTTTGTAGGTCCTTTTCTTCTCTTGTGTTTCCCACTTAGAGAAGTTCCTTTAGCATTTGTTGTAGAGCTGATTTGGTGATGATGAATTCTCTTAGCTTTTGCTTGTCTGTAAAGCTTTTGATTTCTCCATCGAATCTGAACGAGATCCTTGCCGGGTAGAGTAATCTTGGTTGTAGGTTCTTCCCTTTCATCACTTTAAATATGTCATGCCACTCCCTTCTGGCTTGTGGAGTTTCTGCTGAGAAATCAGCTGTTAACCTTATGGGAGTTCCCTTGTATATTATTTGTCTTTTTTCCCTTGCTGCTTTCAATAATTTTTCTTTGTCTTTAATTTTTGCCAGTTTGATTTCTGTGTGTCTTGGTGTGTTTCTCCTTGGGTTTATCCTGCCTGAGACTCTCTGCGCTTCCTGGACTTGAGTCACTATTTCCCTTCCCATGTTAGGGAATTTTTTGACTATAATCTCTTCAAATATTTTCTCGGATCCTTTCTCTCTCTCTTCTTCTGGGAGCCCTATAATGTGAATGTTGTTGCATTTAATGTTGCCCCAGAGGTCTCTTAGGCTGTCTTCATTTATTTTTATTCTTTTTTCTTCATTCTGTTCCATGGTAGTGAATTCCACCATTCTGTCTTCCAAGTCATTTATCCGTTCTTCTGCCTCAGTTATTCTGCTATTGATTCCTTCTAGTGTATTTTCAGTTATTGTATTGTTCACCTCTGTTTCTTTGTTCTTTAATTCTTCTAGGTGTTTGTTCTTTAATTCTTCTAGGTCTTTGTTAAACATTTCTTGCATCTTCTCGATCTTTTCCTCCATTCTTTTTCTGAGGTCCTGGATCATCTTCACTATCATTATTCTGAATTCTTTTTCTGGAAGGTTGCCTATCTCCACTTCATTTAGTTGTTTTTCTGGGGTTTTATCTTGTTCCTTCATCTGGTACATAGCCCTCTCCCTTTTCATCTTGTCTATATTTTTGTGAATGTGGTTTTTGTTCCACAGGCTGCAGGATTGTAGTTCTTCTTGCTTCTGCTGTCTGCCCTCTGGTGGACAATTCATATTTTTATTTTAAAAAATAAGATTTGGTTGGCAAATTTCCTTTTCTATAAATTAATTTAGGAAAAATTGCTATCTTCAGGCTGTTCAGGAGTGTGGTATATTTCTCATTGTATTCAGATCTTTATTTATATATTAGCAAAATTTTATACTTTGAAAAATATAGAAAGATAGCCTATAAATTTTGTGTTAAGAGAATCCTTGGGTATTTTAGGTTTTCATTGTAAATATATTTATGTGTGTGTTTAAATTGAATTATAGGTGAGACAAACGTCTAATTGTTTTCTTTTATTGACTTATTAATAATCCTAAATTCATCTGGAATAATAAACAGTAATAAATAATAGCATCTGATAAAAGAGGCAACACAACTGAGGAAAGAAGAGAAGGCATTTTCACAACGGGTAGTGGAATAATTGGTTAGTGATTTGGAACAAATCAGTTTAGATTCTTAACTCTCCCTAGATGGATTAAAGAATCAAATGGGTGGAAAAATATCTAAGTCATAAGAACTAAAGCCAAGTTCTGGTGTATATTATCTTTTCTCTGTATAAGAAATGAATTTGTGGGTCTAAGAAAAAACATCTCAACAGTTCATTGACATAAAAATTTTGACATCTGAACATAAAAAAAAAATAAAAGGCAGACAAAGGAAAAACTGTAGCTACAATTATGACTTTTAAAATATAAAAAGCTTAAAAAATGGATTTAAAAACACTAAAATATTAGGAGAAAATGAGTAAAGCACATGATACACAATTCAGAGAAGAAATAAAAGGTCTAATAAGCACATTTTAAAAGTTCAATAAAACTGGTAAGAAAAGAAATGCAAATTAAACCCAGAAACTCTTGTTCTCTTAATAAATTAATAAAAGTGAGTAAAATTATAATACCCAAGAATGCTGAAGATTCAATGCCATGAGCAGTTTCACATACTATTAATGTTTTAATGCATACTTTCTTTCTAGAAAGTGATTTTAAATTTGTAGCAAGTATTTTAAAACATAGATACATTTTAACCCTGGAATTCCACTTCTAGAAATTTATCTATGGAAATAATCAGAGATGAGGGAAAAGTTTTATACACTTATATAAAAAAATAAAAATCTGAAATCAATGAGAATGATTGCGAAACCGTATGATGGAATACTTTGTAGTCTTAAAATTTTATGTTTTTTGAAGTAAAATGATCAAAATTTAATGTCACCAAAATACAAAACTGGACATGATTCTGATTGTAATAATTGTATGCATGTATACAAAATGAAGTAAATGTCAATAGTGGTTATCTAGAGTCTGTAAGCTTATGAATGATTTGAGTTTTCTTCTTTACATTTGACTGCATTTTCCAACTTTTCCACAGTGAGAATAAATTTTACAATTGTGTGTGTGTGTGTGTGTGTTTAAAAAGTGAATTTGAGGTAAAGAATTGGAAACATATTGTTAACTGTTCGAATCTTGGCCCTTAAATAGAAGAAAGATGAGAGCTATAGCCAGAGAGAAATGTAAAATCAAAGGAAATTTCCTCCCTCCGCCCACTGCCACCCCACTTCTCCTCCATCCTCTCTTTCTTTATTTTTAATGATGGGAGAGGTTTGAATACTGTACAGTCAGTAGAGCAGAGGATGAAAATACTGTAGTAGAAAAATAAATGCAGGAGTGAGTTTCCAAAGGAGAACAGAAAATCAGATAAAGAACACTGCCAAAGGAACTAACTTCAAACACATTTGTTGAACAAATGAATGAATGAACGAATGAACAAATACCAAGCAATAAGACAATTTTCTTTCATTCTGTTCCTTTTCAAAATTGAAAAGGAAAGATCAGTGCATTTCTTTTATGATCAAAGTTACAATATTGAATCTAGAGAAAGAACTATTGAATTCATTATTAAATTGATATTGCTAAGTGCTTTGTATCTTAACTATAGGATGATGTCTAAATACTAACTGTTGTAAGAAGAACAAGGAGGAACAACAGGACAATTAACTTATAACTGTTTTTTTAAATCACAAAATTTAATTAGACTCCATTTACAAATGTTAATTTCATACAGCAAATGTGACTTAGAGAATGCTGGCACTTATCCATGTAAGTCTGGAAGTAAAAACCACACTTGCTATTATGGAATGATCATTTTTAGGTGGTTGGAGCTCTGAATTTTCCAGATCATTCCCATAAACTAGAACCCTGTTAAACTAAATACATTACTTAAAAGTTTTTTGTAATTTTTAAAATTTTTATTTCTTCTTTAGGTATAGTTGATTTAGAATGTTTCAGGTGTACAGCAAAGTGATTCAGGGATTTTATATATATATATAGACACACACCCACATATATATTCCTTTTCAGATTCTTTTCCATTATAGGTTAATACATTACTTTTTAAACACAGGATGATGTTCCTTTTTTCCTTTTAAAAGTGTCATTCAATAGACACTTACCCTTGATTTTTTTTTTTTTTTTTCTGGTACGCGGCCCTCTCACTGTTGTGGCCTCTCCCATTGCGGAGCGCAGGCTCAGCGGCCATGGCTCATGGGCCCAGCCGCTCTGCAGCATGTGGGATCTTCCCGGACCGGGGCACAAACCCGTGTCCCCTGCATCAGCAGGAGGATTCTCAACCACTGCGCCACCAGGGAAGCCCACCCTTGATGTTTTAAAATGGTAATTTATTCATCACAAGATTCCAAAAATGGCTATTCATTTGATTTGTATATATAGGCTCTCAGACTTTAAAAACTTATTTAAATGTACATTTGATAAATATTTTTTATATATATTTTAATATTCCTTGTCATTTTAAGGACCTGAGATTTAAATTCAATAGAAAAGAATTAGAGCTACTTAACTGTAAAGATATTATATTTATTCATTCATACATTCATTAATTGGACAAATATTTCTTAAGCTTCTATTATGTCTGAAGTGCTTGGAAACAGTTAAAAACATGCCATCTTCCTTTATGAAGCTTGCAGACCTGTGGGGAAGATAGTTTCTGAATAAATTATTTCAATGGGTTTCAGAAACTGCCAACTCAGGCAAGTGACTTCTAAACTATTGTGGAGAGATTATGTGGCCAAGAGTGGCTGGAGGGAGACCAGCTAGGAGGCTCTTGTGGAAGGCTAAGGCAGGGTAACAAAGTGGGCTGCAGAGAGAAAATATTGTATCTCCTATGTAGATGAACAGACCAATGATGGCTCTCCCTCAGCCCACACATTAGATGGCCCCTGTCAATTGCAGCATCCCAGGTATCTTGAGGAAGGAGCACAGAAGGTGACAGTGGTGCCTTAGTTAATTCGTCCCCTTTCAGTATATTGCAATGTATTGCATTTCTGTATGCTTGGTTGAGTTAATTTACAAATTATATTTTCTGTTTTATCTACTTTAACGTGTCCTCCAAAAGTGGACAAAGTAGATTTAAAAGATTCCTCTAAAGAAACTTCAGATGAAAAATAATAAAGGGCCTTCCCTGGTGGTGCAGTGGTTGAGAGTCCGCCTGCCGATGTAGGGGACGCAGGTTCGTGCCCCGGTCCGGGAAGATCCCACAGGCCGCGGAGCGGCTGGGCCCGTGAGCCATGGCCGCTGAGCCTGTGCGTCCGGAGCCTGTGCTCCGCAACGGGAGAGGCCACAACAGTGAGAGGCCCACGTACCACAGAAAAAAATAATAATAATAAAAATACAAGCATAAGGAAATAAGAAAACGTAGAGCTGACACTTTCACTCCTAAAGAGAGCTCTTTGGTCAGCCACATTGCAAGGTAAAGCAATGACCATCTAATCAAATGTGATAAGCAGTCCATCAAAACAAATTCAGAATTATCAAGTAGAGCCCATGGCTCACTTCCATAACCATGAATGATGACCTCCATCTAAGTGTACCTTTGTAGAGTAACAGTGAAAAAATAAATCTTTGTCAATTAGTGGATAGGATTAAGAACTGAACAGCTTGATTTGATAAGTACAGCCATCAGTACACTGCCTCCATTGGGTCCCCATATCTCTGTGAGGTCCCTTTTCCAGTTATGACAGCCATTAAATTCAAGAGTCAAAATTAACCAAATTTGGAACCAGACTCGTGAATTGCTGTATGACAGTGTTAAACTAAGATTTTAAAAATAAAGTATATTGAATTAAACTTATCTCACTAAAATGTTAATATTTTAATAATAATTAAAACTATATTTTAGTAATAAAAATATTTACAAATAAATGTAAAATCCTGCTATTTAATTTTAAGTTTTGTGAATGTTTTTAATGTACATAATAAACAGGACAGTAATACAGGTATATTACTGACAAGTATATACAAGTACATATTATGTTGCAGAAGTAAAATCAAGATGTTTTTAAGGATGAGGTATGTTATCAATGCCTTTTGAAGAGACCTTTTCCCAGAAGTGTGCTACTAGAGGCTCATACTAGTTATGGTTGTAAGGAGTTAGGAAAAGAACAAATGCTAGGAGTATTTAGAAGGTAGAGTGATAGGACTGGTGATTATTCCTTTGAAAATGCTCACTGGATCATGTCCATCACTCCCTCCCTATTAAAACCCTCAGCATAAAGAGGATAGAATCCAAGGAAGCCCCATGTATTCTGGGAAGCATCCTCTGATACCCAGCCCAGTGCATGTGCCTCTGTTACCCTAGAGAGTCATACTGAGTCCTTTTCCTCACAGCACTTCTCTCCATCTATAAATCATACATTCACTGGCGAGATCATTTGTGGAATGTTGGTCTTTCCAAGCTCCATGAAAGACTAGCAGAATGCCTGGCACTTAGTAAATGTTTGTTCAAAGAATGCATCAATTGGATGTGAAGGGTGAAGGAGACACTCCCCTACCTTTCTCCTGAGCAGTTGTGACCACGATGGTATGGTTTCCCAAGATGGGTTCTATGGGGGAGAGAAGAGTTTGGGTTGGGGGAAGAAAGGATGAGTTCAGTTTTGCACATGTTACATCTGAATCAAAAACTTTGAGTATTTTATCTTAGAAGTACATATATGTGTGTGTGTGTGTATAGTTAACTCTAAACATATCAATAAATCTCTTCTTAAAACTACCCCATTGTGATTATGAAATAGCGTAGGATGTCTAAAATACAACAGAATAAATAGTCCTTCAAAATCAATCAGGCTGAAAATTAACTGGGTTTTTCCTATTTTAAGAACAATTACTTCGAAAAGAAACATTTCAGTAAAGCGTGTGACTCTACTCAAGTAATGAAGAGTTCTTCCCCTTTTATTGCTTCCCAGAAGGAATAGAAAAAACAAAGACAAAAACCAACCCTTCCTCCCCAAAGCTATCTTTTCAGCAGAGAAGACAAAAATCATATTTCTGCCCAGCAAGATTTTAGCATCAAATAGCCCCCCTCCAACTTCCTGAGATGACCCTGCCCTCGTCCTGGCCTGAACTAGCTCATGCTATGCATCTGTGGCTTGTTTCAGATTTTCCTGCCTTCTGATCTTGGCATTCACTTTCTCATTTTCTCATCTATGGCCCCACTTCCCTTGATGCCTTTCATCACTTTCCTGCTATCACTTTGATTTCTCTCACTCTTGGATGAAGATCCTTTCTCCAGCTATATTGCCTTCAGACACCCAAACTAATAAGAAACTAAAAATAACCACATCGGGTCAGGACTAAGGAACAGTCAGCCCTGTATTCTGTTTCCCAAAGTATCTCTAAGGGTTTACAGAGGGTTTATAGGTCTCCCCTAGCCTAAACATCTGAGTATTTAATTTTGATCTGTCATTTATGAATTTATGTTATCCTTGCTTTGAATGAATACTTTCAAACATGCCTTTTACCTTTACCTGCCTGGTTCCAAAGCCTGTGTTGTGCCCTTAACTTCTGTGCTATTTGTGAACATCTCTGTGCATTATTTTTAGGATGCAGACTCCCAGAAGTGACACCAATGGGATCTAACTTCCTCCTATTTATTGTCAAATTATTTTCCCGTAATTAGTATTATTATTTATCAAATACCTAAGATGTGACTTATTTTAAGTGTTTACACATATTAACAAACATATTTCATATAACTGTATAAGGTAGGTGTTACTGTTTATTTCCATTTTAAAGATGAGGAAACTGAGGCACAGAGAAGTTAAGCAACTCGCCAAAGGCCACAGACCTAGTAGGCTGTCAGGCCAGAATTAGAACTCAGAAACTTGGCTTCAGAGCCCACATTCTTAATCACTAAATTGCTACCTCACATAAAGTTGTGCTAACTTACACTGGCACCATTAAAAAGTATAGATGTGATACTCGATTTGGGAACACTTCTACTTTTTAATTAATACATTCTTTTTTTTTTTTTTTCTCCGTACGTGGGCCTCTCACTGTTGTGGCCTCTCCCGTTGCGGAGCACAGGCTCCGGACACACAGGCTCAGTGGCCATGGCTCACGGGACCAGCCACTCCGCCGCATGTGGGATCTTCCCGGACCGGGACACGAATCCGTGTCCCCTGCATTGGCAGGGGGACTCTCAACCACTGCGCCACCAGGGAAGCCCCTAATACATTCTTATGTAGAGCCTAACCTGCGCTTTCTCACTTTAACAGTAAGGTTTGGAGTTAACCTGAAGGAGTAACTATTCTCTAATAAATACCTTGTCTCCTTAGTCCCATAGTGGGAAGAATGGGAGTAGAGGTGTGGGCTTGACAGCTGTTTCAGTATGGAGTGAGCATTAGAGAATACTTTGTGCCTAAAAACTTGGGCTTTGAATATTCATTGTCTTGTGCTTATTTCTGCAAAGTGTGCAGAATAGTAACAGATACCATTTATTGTGCACTTATTATGTGCCAAGCATTGTGGTGCATACTCTGGAGACACAGAGTCATTCGATCATTAGATGGGTCTCATTACCTCACTTGGTAACATGCTAGGGAGATCCACTCAAGTTGACCTGCATAATAATGCATCCATGTCGGGTAAATTAGACATTAAACTTCTGGGACTGATCATTGGCCCTGGTTCTTTAGTTGAGCTTAAATGAATGAAACTGTATTGCCATACAGTCACAATATCTAACAAACCCTAGTCCCTGCTTCCCTAACTGTGACCCTACAAAGCTGACCTGGGGTGAAATCAGAAACAATAGACATTTTTTAAGAAGCCTGCTCTGGGATTTTAATTTAAATTCAGTTTAGAATCAGTGGGAGTTGTTGACCTCCTGCCAGAGCCAGTTACAAATCTGATGAGGTAGAATGTCCATCGAAATGCTGGAAGAGGTGACAGCAGGCCCTGTCACAGTGCTACCAAGGGGGTAGGAAACATGGCACCATGTATCTGCAGAAGGATACGCCAGACAACCGGGGACTCTTTTAGTTGCAAATTTACTTTTTGCTGTGGCTGCTTTAACTAACTCTTATTGTCATCTGTGGATGAGATCCAAGGAACATCAAAGTTGGTAAAAAGGGTTAATCAGGCAAAGAAATGTGATTGCCTCAGTCAAAAGAAACACTAATAATTTTAAAGACCATCTGTTGTTTTAGGGCAGACCCTATAAATAGGAATAAAAGACTGATTTCAAAATAAATAACTTAGTTTCTAATGAGGCAAAGTTTTTTTCGGATGGCTGTACTACTTCTGTTACAAATAGGAAATGCTCAGGACACTTATTCTGCA
Organism: Kogia breviceps; assembly: GCF_026419965.1. Classification (NCBI taxonomy): domain Eukaryota; kingdom Metazoa; phylum Chordata; class Mammalia; order Artiodactyla; family Physeteridae; genus Kogia; species Kogia breviceps. The sequence continues at coordinate 36,869,763 of NC_081321.1, read as the reverse complement.
ATAACCATACCAACTGACATTTCTATTTTTCATCATTGTCAAAATTCAGACTGTCCTATAACCAATTAAAAAGGAAAAAAGCTATACATATTCAGAAGGTAGTTTTGATCCTATTTCAAAATTCATGCACAAGAAGTCTACTGGTATCAGACCAGATATATTTGGACAGCTATGAAAACCCATGGAGAAAAGCACCTTTTCTCTGTAAGCGCACAGCTGTCCTATTGGGCAACCCAGATGGAGAAGAGGTACAACCGGGTGAGTACAGGGTATAGCTGGGATGAGAGCAGATGTGGCTCAAGTTCAGGCTGAATTTGCTTTGGGAAGTGATTGATCTTTCTTCACAAAGCTGCCCCTCCTTCCTAGAACCATCCAGAAAGAGCCTGTGGAGCTACTAGAAAACTCCCAGGTGACCCGAGGTGATTCAGTTCTCCTTTCACACTAGAGCTTCCTGCTCCCACCTCCCTTTCAGATACAGAAGTTTTCTTTTCTCAGTTCCATAGGGCAGTCCACAGTATAACCCATTAATGTGTCCTGACTACCTGAATATCTTTTGGGGAAACCTACTCAATTGCAAAGGTCCACGGTAACATTAGATACGAATGACAGTGCTCTTTGGGCTCAGAAACCTATTACAGAGCAAACTGACTCCTGAGCTCTCTGGCAATAGGGAAGTGGTCCCCATGTGAAGGCAGAGGGGCCTGGGACTTGTCCTACCTCTTGGTCCTCCAAAGGCGGCTGTTCCAGCATCGGGGTACATTTTAGAGCCAGGCATAGAAAACTGGCTTTGGCGTCAGCTCTGGATGTAAGACTTGCTATGCCAATTAGAGCTGGGTGGACTTGGAATGAATTTCTTAACCTCTCAATCAGGGGTTAGGATGGTCTGCAACCTCTTAGGAATGATGTGAGGATTAAACGAGAGACCATCTGTAAGGTGTCGTCCTGTTGCTCGTTTCTCGGGAAGCACACAGTGAATATCAGAGTCATCATCATCGCGACACCCCTTTCCCCCATTTGAGACCACAGCAATTGGGTTTAAGTGCTGGGCTACTGAAAGGACCGCTGAAAGGAAGATTCACCTACCAGCAGTTTTGGAGGAAAAGCCACACTGCGGTGACCAGGCACTCGTCCTGAACACCACCCACACTCTCCTTCCCCCCAGTCCTCCCTACAGCAGCTTCTTCACTTCAGCCTCCATGTTGATGTCTACACTTCAGTTCCAGGTTGTCAACTAAAATCCAGATGAGGGGGTGAAGATCTTTGCACACTCATGGCCCAAGAGTGTCTACTTGCAAACGGTCGTAGCATCACGGTTAAGCCTGAGCGTGGACTTTGAATTCAGGCCTGAATGCTCTTCCCTCATGTCCCCTTTCACCACTTACTGTCTTAAGTGAACGTGGCTAACTTAGCCTCTTCAAACCTGCTTTCTTGGTTATACAAACAGGATATTACCGAATTGAGTAGTTGAAAGGATTACATGTAATAATATTATATGTAAAGTGCTTAGCACAGTAGTTGGCAAGGAGTGAAGCCCAACTTATCACTATTGAATCCAATTTTTTAAAAGCTACTTAACTGCAGTCTTTGGTGTACAGAAACTAGCAAATAAGTTAAAATTGTAATCAAAAGATAAGCTTGCGATCAGATGCTCTCCAAACACCGGTGAATACACATGATGATAAAAAAGGTAAACATTTCAACTGGCTTATGGAGCTATGCTCACAATCTACCTACTTTGCCTGTTCAGATTTCCTACCTTATTCATAAGAATTATCTCTGCCAGGCAAGGTGCACACTACTTATAATTAGTAATTTCAACCTAAATTAGCTGCTTCTAGGCAGGAAGGGGGAGAAGAACCAACTTTCTGGTGACCTGTAGAATATTACTATGACATGGGTCCTACTAACACTCTTTTTTACAAATCGGGAAACATGACTAAAGACAAAAGTTAAGCAGGCGAGGGGCGCAGTGTTTGAGGCAGAATTTGATGGCAGGTCTGTCTGAACGAGGCTGCCTATTACCTTCCCGTCTGTTTGCACTGCCTTTCAGTTTCTCAGGTTTATTCAAGAGCTGACCTTCAGAGTAGAATTCTCAGATAGCCATTGTTGAACTAACGAAGACCGTTTTCTGCCACTGGACGGAACGAGGATTTTAGTCAGTTACGAGGAGTTTGGTTGTATTCTCGTGTTTCCAGCGGTGACTAAAAAGCCATAGCCACTCGGTGACAGAGGCTACTCGGTCTGCCCGCCTGAAATGCTCCAGGTAGATTAATTTTTTTGAAAAATGATTCCCCTTCCCCTTCCTGTTTTGATGGAACACGGAGACGGAACCGTTCCCGTCAATAAAAGGCTCGAGTTCCCACCTCGCAAATTCGCGCCGTGCTGACAGTCTAATTGGCTGACGCGCAGGTGGGATTTCCTGTCGCCATTTTAAAGAAACACACTCCCCTCCAAGGAAGTGCCCAGTCAGTTCAAAGGGGCTGTGCCTGGAACAAAGAGTGAGCAAAAGAAAGAGAAACGGGCCCAGCTGTCCCAGGCCCCTCCATCCTGCGACCTCGCTCCCCGCTGGCCCCCGACTTGGAACGTCGGGCTCCCTGAACCCCGACGCGCCAAGCCTGGAGCGGAATCACGTAGGGTCTCCCCGCCGGGCCAGAGTGCGCCCTCAGTTCAGCAAAACCACCCAATCTCCCAAACAGAGCCCCCCAGAACAGATCTCGGGGAGGGCTGGCGAGGTCTGCGGGTGCTGAATCCGGAAGAGAGGAGGTGCCTCCCACTGCGAGCTGCGGACAAAGGGTTTCCAGAGGTGCCGCGTTCCCCGCTGCCCCGGCCGCTTCGGCTTCCTCCCCGCCGACCCCAGCCATTTCGGCGCCTTCCCGGGGGAGCCGACACGCCGCTCCCTCGATACGCGCGGCTCCCGCGCCGCTAGCGGCTCACGGGGCTGCGCGCCGACCAGCCACTCCCACGGCCATCCTCACGCGGCGCCCTTCCCACAATGCAGCTCCCCTCGCTCCCGCGCCCCGGCCCGGCCCTGGCGCTGACCCCCAAAGCGCCCCCCCAGTTTCGCAGGGCGCAGCCCTCCTCTTATCCTTCCGCGCCCTCCAAGCCGCCCCCACCTCCTCCATCCCCGAGAGCTCTCCAGCCGCCGCCGCAGCTGGGCTCTGGGCTCGCTGCCAGGCCCCAGGGGGGCGTGGGGCAGGTGTCCAGGCTGTGCGCAGCCTCTGCTCCGGTGTCACTGCTGCCGGCGCGCCCCGCACACGCACGCCCGCAACCCCTCCCTCACTCCTCCCTTCTTCCCGGATGCTCGGTATCCGCCGGCCGCGGTCGCTGCATCCTTGGCGGCCGCCGGCAGAGGCACCATGTGACGGGCACCGCTGAGTGACACGCAGCTTCGGTTAAGGAGCGGGCGTGCAGGAGGGGAGGCGACGGCACGCTGGACGCGGAGGAATAGCCTGACTTTCCCAGCTAAACCGTCACGAGCCACGGATGCACAGGGGCGACGCGCCCCCCAATAGGAGAATGACTGCGATTCGAGACCCTCGGCGGCCGAGCATGTGGATGTAAGTGCGAGGCTGGCGAGCACCGTGTGGGTGGGGGTTGGTGGTGGGGGGAGATTCTGATGCAATCGGCCCCGAAAGGAGGAGGAGAGACAGGAGAGCGCGGGCTGGGGCAGCCACGCCGCTCCGCCTGAAGGTCGACGCCCTTCACCTTCCTCGGAAATCCGCCACGCCACGCTGAGCCTCCCCGCCCAGACCTCACTGAAGGAGGCCACCTTTCCTCCGCTGAGGCAGCCAGACCTTGACACAAAGGACATCGCACGGCCGGGGGAAAATCCCAGAAGGGCGGATACCTTGACGTCTCCTTTTGCCACTTTTCCTTTATTGCCCGAGGTAAGGTGATTTCGCGTTCCCGGGGAGAGCTGAGGGAGCGGTGGCGGGGAGGAAAGGGATGTTTTAGATGTGAGAGGAGGCGGTAACGCAGAAGTCATCCATGCGGCGTGAAAGGAAGGAGTGCGCGGCTGTGCCGGATGCGTTCGGATTTTGCTTTTAGGAAAAGTCCAGATCCCCGGTTCTCCTGACCACCCACGACGGTGTGTAAGGAGGTGCCGGAGCCCCTTATTTCACTTTTGCATGGGTTCTGGCTTACTTTTGGAGTCTGTTTTCTTAGTGGCAGATTGTGGCACCAGATCTGGTTCAATCATACGGGGGTTAGGGACCACGAGCGTCTGGAGAGCCCAGCCGAGGTGAGGGCGCGACTGCATACCCGAGGAGTGTTTGAATGCCTCGCAGTTGCGGGGAATTTCCTGTGTCCGCAGGGCCCCGAGGAGGGCATGTGATGTCCTCGGGACTGTGTGTGCGGCCGGCTGGGTCTCGGGGACTGGCCGCGGGCCGGGGAGCGGAGGCGCGGAGCCCGAGCAAACGGGAGCACGCTTGCCGGCCCTTCTCGAGCTCTGCCCCGCTCTCAATATGAATACGAGTGGGAGGATGCGGGCCGTGGGGTGAAGGGGGGGGGTGATTGCTAAAGGATGCTGGCAGTGACTCACTGCCCTTTCCCGCCCCAAAGATGTTCTTTCCCAAATGAAGAAGGAGAGAAAGAGAGAAGTGCCGCTCTGAGAGCTGGGATCCGCTGGAGCTGGCGAACAAAAGGCCACCGATTGCGCGGGGCGCGGGCGCGGACGGTCCTCGCCTGCACTCCCATCTCCTCCCTCCATCCCTGCATCTCGCTGGCTTCCCTAAACGTTGCCACAAAAGGCCTTTAACCTCGCCGCGGCTGTGCCCGGAGGAAAGTGCTCTTTCGCCCTGGTGCGCGTCCCCCCCCCCCCCGTAATCCGCCTCCCGGAGCATCGGGCTCCTCAGCACCCACTGGGACCTCCCAGTTACAGGGCTGCCTGGGCGCCGCTTCCCTGCGGAATCGCCTGTCCCTGGGTTTGGGGTGAACTGTAGTCAGAGAAGGTACAAGTGCATATGGCGGCAAAAGGAATTTCGCGGTAAGCGCGTCACGGAGTTTCGGGTGCCTTTCACAGGCTGTCTTCGGCTTAAGAAGGTGGTGCTACAATTTTGAGAGTCCTTTGTGTCTCACTCTGCGGCGCGGACCCGGTTTTTATTGCACTGGTTCTACGGTGAAAACCTAACTGCCACCAGGATCACATACTTTCGCATACGAATCCCTGGTGATGTATTTCATGAGTGAAAAAAGACCCGAGAGCTAGGAAACAGGATTTATTTGCATTTGGAAGGGAATCTGACATCTCTGCCGTTGGTTTAAAAAATTTTAATATAAGGGGGAGGAGAGAATAAATCTATGGTTTGCAGACTGCTGGGCCCAACAAGGCTGTAATTTGTCACCTTGATAGAAGAAACTGTGCAGCAACTCGTGCTTCTTCTGACGTCAGAAGGACAACTGAAATAAAACCTGAGCCAGGCGGCTGGCTGGCCTCATTGTTAAATATCTCTCGCTGGGTGGGTATACCTGAAATCTATGCAAAACAGCCAAGTCAGGGCTCTGATCCATGGTGGGCCCCCTGGATTTCGGTTTGGACCCCAATCTCAACATGGCTTTACTTTTCAGAGTTAATTCAGTTCTCAGTATGTCGCCTTAGGCATCGAGAAACTCACCTAGTTTGGCTCGAGGTCTTAACCTTGATGACGTTTATTCACTTTTTTTTCCCCTCCAACATATTCAATGAGTTTTTCCTACTGAGGGTTTATGTGGCAGTTAGCAACTAGCAAGATAAAGTTCCTGCTTCTGTGAGGCGTCCATTTTCCTGGGGGAAACACAGTAAATGTACCTATAAATGAATTTTGGAGATTTGTTCCAGCAATGAAGAAATAAAACAGGATCATGTGATGGGGGAGGGTGCTTGAGATAGATGACCCTCTAGGAGGGCCTGTGTGAGAGGGGACATTTGTCCTGAGACTAAGAGGCCAGGAACCTGGTTGTTGCTAGGCTGTCTTTTCCTCCCTCTGGGTGATACTTGAGGGCAAAGACCAGTCTAATTCATTATTGTTCCCCTAATGCCCAGCACAGAGTAGCTGCTTAATAAATGGCTGTTGGATTGAGACCTTGGCCAAAACATCTTGTTCGGCACTTTGTGCTACTGTTGACCATCCCTTTCTTTCTGTATCTCATTATTTGTTCCCCTGTTAAGTTGAAACGTCAGAGTCTTTTTCTACTCTGCTTCTCCTTCTCTCTTACCTTCTCTCCGCTTCTGAGCAGTTACCAGGTGCTGCAAATGCTCCACAAATCTGTTTTTTCATCTCCATTCCCACTGCCTGGGTTCAGGTCTCTGTTATCTGACCTAGACAGGGCAATTGCAGCGGTCGGCTGGGATACAAGAACGGTGAAATGGACATGGAGGTGCCCCAAAGAAACCAGCGCTCAGGGGACCAGATACAAGCACAGTGTGTGGGAAAGAGTGAAGTAGCCGGCAAAGGAGGTGTGATGGGCTTCTAGTTGATCTCCTCTGTACCAAGCTCTGCTCCCCTAATTCAATCGCGACACTTCCATGTGATCTATATTTTTAAAACTCATCTTGCTTCTGAAAACCTTCAGTGGGTTCCAGTTGCCTACAATTTGTGTGTGTGTGTGTGTGTGTGTGTGTGTGTGTAGTACGCAGGCCTTTCATTGCTGCGGCCTCTCCCGCTGCGGAGCACAGGCTCCGGACACACAGGCCCAGCAGCCATGGCTCACGGGCCCAGCCGCTCCGCGGCACGCAGGATCCTCCTGGACCGGGGCACGAACCCACGTCCCCTGCATCAGCAGGCAGACTCCGAACCACTGCGCCACCAGGGAAGCCCTAGTTGCCTACAATTAAAGTCTAAATTCCTTAGCTGGACACTCGAGACCCTCCACAATCCTCACCTTTCACTCGGTTCACCCTATACCCTTCCTTTCACTTTTCTGCCTCATTATTGATGTTGATTCCAAACTGGAATGCCTACTGAAATGCTATATATTTGTGAAGGCTTAGCCCAAATGCCACTTTTCTACCTCATCAAATGTATCCACTGACCACCTCACCTTTTCGTGAAGATTTATCTTTCACTCTTTGCACCGTCATCAGTCCAGGTGATGGAAGGTGGAGGGTAAGGACATACACTTTGAATCAGTGCCAGGTCTCAACCTACCAGCCTGGGGACCTTGAGCAAGTGTTTTTTTTTTGTTGTTTTTTTTTTTGTTTTAGCATTTCTGAGCCTCATTTTTTTCCCCCATTTTTTAAACGTGGTGGTAGTGGTATGATGAGTTATTCAGAAGGTTTAATGAGGACAATGGATGTGCAGTGCTTGGCACAGTGTTAGTGGTCCATATATATTGAATTAAAAGGGACTTCAGGTTTCTCATCTATCAGAGGAGATGGGGGAAGCTGATCAGGAAAGTTCCCCTTACCTCTAATATTCAATGAATATTTAATCATTTGAAAATACTCTGAAAATAATACCTTAATGGAAACTACCTGAATGTTCTCAGTCCCTGGGAGAATGTGCATCTATGAAAAGTGGTGTGCAGGTTCGTGGAAGGAAGCACATTCCAAATAGCATCATAGATTTCAGAGAAGGACACCTTAGAACACTTACCCTAAATCGAGTCTTTTAAAAACAGTGAGGCGGATGGACCTAGAGTCTGTCATACAGAGTGAAGTCAGAAAGAGAAAATTAAATACCATATGCTAACACATATATATGGAATCTTAAAAAAAAAAAAAAGGTTCTGATGAACCTAGGGGCGGGACAGGAATAAAGACACAGACAGAGAGTGGACTTGAGGACACAGGGAGGGGGAAGGGTAAGCTGGGATGAAGTGAGAGAGTGGCATGGACATATATACACTACCAAATGTAAAACAGATAGCTAGTGGGAAGCAGCTGCATGGTATAGGGAGATCAGTTCGGTGCTTTGCGACCACCTAGAGGGTTGGGATAGGGAGGGTGGGAGGGAGACGCAAGAGAGAAGGGATATGAGGATATATGTATGCATATAGCTGATTCATTTTGTTATACAGCAAAAACTAGCACAACGCTGTAAAGCAATTATACTCCAATAAAGATGTTAAAAATAAATAAATAAATAATAAAAAATAAATAAAATAAGGAAAGGGTTAAGTATGATAAGGAAAAAAAACCATTGTTACACTTATTTCTGGAAGTTGATCGCATTTTATTCATTGGTTTTTCTACTCACCTCCTGTGTGTTAGGGTTACTACTAAGCATGAAGGAATTCAGTGATAGGGAAGCACCATGGTTTGGGGAAACTTTGCAAGCAGCCATGTTGCAATCAAGGAACTCTGCCTCAGGTGAAGCTACAGTGTGTCTTTGCCAATAACTAGCTGGGTCCACTGGGGCAACTCAGCTAACATTTTTAATGCATCATTTTCTCATCTGCCCAATGCTAATGATAGTGTCCAAGCTGCCAAACTCACAGAGTTGTGAAGGTACAATGAGAACAGAGGTGAGAACATCCCTGAACAAGTTAAAAGAACTCAAGATGATAGTCATCTGGAGTTAAACACACTGCTAATCTGCAGTTTTAGGAGATGGGTAGAAATGAACGATTCTCAACGTGAGCTTCACATCAGACTCACCTAGAGTCTTTTAAAAGCTACCAGTGCCCAGACTCCATTTCCAGAGATTCAGATTTAGTCATCCTGCGGCAGAGCCCAGACATAGGAATTTTAAAAAGAAACAAAAAAAACAACACCAGGGATAATTCTCATACGCAGTGGTTTAGATTTAAAAGCAAGCAAAACAAAAGCAGAAATTAAATGAAGACTTGCATATATTGTTTGATAAAGTCTTGGTCATGTGAAATTATGAGCTTGACTGGCTTTTCCCCTGACTTGACAAAGCTCACCAGTTGTTGACATCTTGGAGTGACGGCCTCAGGTTACAATTTATAACCTGAATTTTCCCAGGCGTAGAAGCCCATCCAGTGATGCAGCCAGGGCCAAATAAAGATTTAATGTGTAGGTCTCAGTTTCCATCTCTTAGGAATGACGAAGATGATTGGAAAAGAAAGAGACAATGGAAAGGAAAAGGAAAGGGAGAGGTTATGGCCCAAGGTCTGGGAGGAGGAGGCTCTGAGTGGGAGAGCAGCAGTACAAAGCAACAGAGGAAAAGCTGGGCTTGCTTTATTGAACTGGTTTTGTTTATGTTGCAAACTGGTGGCTCTAGAACCAAATGAAACCTGTGGGTATATTTTGTGGGACCTCCATGTTCTCTGAAAACTGTTTGGAATTAGTTGTCAACAGTTAAGTACAGTATCAGAATTTCACTTAAAACCTGGATTTCTGGCATTTCTTGAAAAGAAATCAAAAGATCTGTCTTACTTTTACTGAAATAGATGAGACACATGTTCTCCAGTTTCTTGTGCCCCATCCGCTCTGCTCATTCAGCTTACCAACTTGGGCTCCTGCTGCATTTGTTTTTAAACCCTTAGTATTGGGTTGGCCAAAAAGTTTGTTCGGGTTTTTCCACACCGTCTTACGGAAAAACCTGAGTGAACTTTTTGGCCAACCCAATGTAATCTGTAGATCTTAATGTTGGCAGCACATTAGAATCCCCTACAGAGCATTTAAAATATCCATGCTGAGATTCCATCCTAGACCAATTGAATCAGAAACTGGTGTATGTAAGGGGGGCAGATTATCACTGTTATTTTTCTAAAGCTCCCGAGGTGATTCCTATGTGTAGTCAGAACTAGTACTCCTAGTCTAAGTCACCTATTCAAAAGACTTGTCCGCAAGCCCATCTTCTTATCTCTGAAATGAAAGTGATTCATTAAGAATCAGTCTACAGAATCATAAATACAGAGGATTTTAGAACTGGGAGAGATCTTTGAGAGTGCATCAGTTAATCTGAACTTCAGATTCTGTCTAAGACAAAGGTCCAAAGAGAAGAAAAAACTTGTTCAAGGACTGTAACATCATTTGGCATTTAGTTATAGTGTGTTTTGTTATATTTTCTCTTTTCAAATAAAGGCATATTTTTTAATGTTTATATTTATAAATGAACCTCCTTACATGCAGTTTGAAAGCACTTTGTGATGCTTTCAAATTGTCATTATTTCTGTTTTTCCTAGAGTATTTTGTTGGGAGTTAGCTGTCATAACAGCTAGGGCTTAAAAAAAATAGACTCCTGTTCATTGTTTTTAGTTCAATAGTAATCCTTGATCAGAGATATTACTATAGCAAAAACATACATGTGCAAAGAAAATGAATTTCTCAAAAGCTATAATATGCCAAGCTGTTTTTAAACTCCGTATGTAATTATTTAAATCCATTAATTTTCAGTTGATGAGAAAGATTTTTACTTTTGTGGTATTCACACTGCTCAAAGACACTCATTGTTTTAATTAAATTAAACTTTAGTTTTTGTAATGTAATACACAGTCCATCCTCCTATAGCCAGAGTTACAGATTAACTTCATTAACTTCCAGAGTTTATTAATATTTTCTGACTTTGAGAAATCAGAATAGCTTCAAAACATCTGAATATGGGTAGGTTAACTCCCCAACATCATAGACTGGGCACGTTGATAACAGACATTTAAAAAATCATCTGGGTGAGTCAAAGATTTTAATGTAAAAAATAAAACTGTAAAAGTTACAGAAGAAAACATGGGAGGGAACTTCTTGGGGGATAAGGAGTGAAGGAGGCTTTTTTCACTGTAGACTCTTTTGTACTTTATGAATGTTGTACTATGTACATGTATTACCTAGTCAAATATTTTCCAATAAAATGAAATAGTTAAATAAAAAAATAAAAATTAAGAAAATAAAAGGTCATCTGGGAACCTGAACAGCATTGTAGAGTGGTAGGAGCAGGTGCTGGGATACTGTGAACAAGATAGGATGCAGGGGGCAGTCTGTCCAAGGAAGTGAGCAGCTCATCTCTGCCCCAGGCAGAAATGGTCAGTCCTTATCCTCTGGTGAGCTTCCTTTATCATGGGGCTTCTCACCCTCGGCACTCTTGGCATTTGGGGCCAGATAAGGCTTTGTTGTGGGCAGCCACCCTGTGCATTGTATGGTGTTTAGCAGCATATGTCTCCACTAGAAGCCTGCGACACCCTCTCACTTGTGACAACGAAAAATGTCTCCAGGCATGGTCAAATGGGCGCCAAAATGGTCCCCAGTTGAGAACCACTGCTTTAATACAAGCCTTTCTCTGAACTTGTAGAAATCATGCCAAGAGTTCTCAAACATTCCAGGCATAGTGGCCAGGATGTTCATGATAAATACCTTCCATTCATATCGTACTTAACAGGTTTGTTTTTGTTTTTGTTTTTTGCGTTGCGCGGGCCTCTCACTGTTGTGGCCTCTCCCGTTGCGGAGCACAGGCTCCGGACGCGCAGGCTCAGCGGCCATGGCTCACAGGCCCAGCCGCTCCGCGGCATGTGGGATCTTCCCGGACCGGGGCACGAACCCGCGTCCCCTGCATCGGCAGGCGGACTCGCAAACACTGCGCTACCAGGGAAGCCCAACTTTACAGTTTTAAATGCACTTTCACGTAATTCTCACATGCCCGGATCATATGTAAAAGAAATTAAGTGGCAGACTTAATGAAAACTGTGCTGTGGGGCTGTATGTGTTGCTTCCTTTAACTTCCCATTTTTGTTATGTTTCCCTGTGAAATTGTGCTTGTGAGGATTGCTGCTGTATTGTCTATAGACAGATGATCATAGCTTGCTTTTTCAATTTAGTCATCACCATTATTGTTTACATATTTACTTATCACCGTGTGCTAGGGAGCTAAGAGGGCTGTGGTCCCTGTCCTCAAGAAGTTGAAAATGTATAATAATTAGGGAACTGGATAACTCCATAAGGAGATCATGAAAATATATAAGAACTCTTGCTCCAAGCCAATGAGTAATCTATACAAAAGCTCTGTAAGAATTCATCACAGGTAAATAATCAATCACGAGCTGGTCATTGGAGGAAGACCTCACAGAGAAGTTTGGCTTGAAATTTAAAAAAAAAAAAAAAAAAAGCATGCAAGCCAGCAAGATGGGCTTCGAAAGAAATGTTGTACTTACGTGAGCATGAGCTTGATGGGAAAGGGGTTTGTGGGAAATATGTTAGGACCAAATGGTGGAAGCAAAGCAGGAAACTGCTTATCAGTAGATCCATCACAGGAATGGAAGGTTGAGAAGGAACATCGTGGGAGAGAAATTTAAAGAGAGAGGTAAGAGCAATCTGGGCCTTGAATTTGAGGTTCCAGGGATTCCGCTATTAGGAACAGTTATGATTGGCAAGGGGGGAAGAGGAATGTGCAAGACGTGGATTTTCAGGAAGAACCTGCGTCTTCCTGAAGTGGGTAGGGCTCCGTAGGCAGCACGTGGGGCAAGCGACTGGCCAGGCCAGGACTGGGGAGCCGGAAGGAATGAGAGGAAGGAAGGGACGGTATGAAAGAATGTTGATGGGACCTGGGGACTGATTAGATATCCGGGTTCCAAGTCTGAGTGAGGAGGGGAACGAACGTTATCGTGAACAGAAATAGAAAAGCTGATGTGTGAGGTCGGGTGATGTGTTCAGTGAGGCACGTGGAGTTGGAGGTCATGGCAAACATCCACGTGGAGAGAGGTCCAGCGGGCAGCTGGGGTCTGAAAAGAATTTGTGGAAATTTTTCTGAGCGGGAGGGAACCTGAGAGATTGCCTCTCCCCCGCAGCCTTCTCAGTTTACAGATGGAAGAAATACATGCCATGTTAAGTGACATGATCATTAGCAAGTAGTATTTATGAGGAAGATCCTATTTCAAAAGGCAGAGGATTTCTAGTTTTGTAAAATGAAAAGGTCTGGGGTGGGGGGGAAATATGAAAGACGCCCTTGAGGGGTGAAGCCCGACACCTCAGGCTTGAAACTTACAAAGGAAAGAGTTTGGAGTGTGCAGGGGGAAGAGTGGAGGGAGAAGGGCTGCCCACACTGAGGGTGGGAGGAGGACAGGAGTTGGCTAAGGAGGCAGGAAGCAGCGTGTAGGAAGATGCGGTGAGGAGCAAGCTGGTGGAGGTCAGGAAACAGTGACCCTCCTGTGCAGGGAAGCGAAGGGATGAGGACTGAGAAAAGGCCACTTGCCTTGATTAGGAAGAGGTAGCAACAGTAGCAGTGACAGTCACCTTCGCTTACCAGAATCGGGCCGAGCATGGACCCAATCATGGAATCTTTATAAGGACGCTGTAAGGTGGGTTCTACTTTATCTCCATTTTACAGATGAGGACACTGAGGTAAAGAGAAGTTAACCTACTTGCCCAGGGTCAACACAGCTCCTGAAAGGTGAAGCTGGATTTGCCAGTGGATCCTGGGTTCAGGGGAGTGATGTGGACAGGGGCAAGTTGTTCAGACTGTTGGCAGTAAAGACAGGAGGGAGGGGTGATAGTTCAAGGTTACTTTCCAGATATGAAGCTGAGCGTGATTGACAGAAGTCGGGGAAGCCGGCAGAGAGAAAGTGGGAGGCCAAGCCCTAGCAGAGCTGAGACATGAACACTGGATAAGTCATGAGTTTTGAGTAAGAAGAGAGAAAACACCTTTTCTTCTGAGAGTGCTTACTGGGTCCCAGCCTTTCACTACTGAAGGCCGTTCCCCACCTCCCGAGGACCCCAGGTTTTCAAAGACTATCAATTTTAAGCTTTTATTTTAGTTAAGTATAACTGATATGGAATGCAGCATCTGGATCTTAAGTATACGGTTTAGTGAGTTTTGACTACAACTTGAAAATATTAATTCACTTCCCGCTTTTTTTACTCAAAGATATATAACATTACCAGTCAGAATCTAGGATTATCACATCAAGTTAAGGCAAGGACCTTGACATTTTAGTTAACCTGTTTAGCCTGTTTGAGGCCCTTTGAAATACAGTGAAGAGCCCCGTGAGCCAAGGACCTCAAGTGTGTAAATAGGCTCAGTTGGTTTTGGGAAAAGATGGCAGGAAGACCAGGACCTTCATTGGCCTTATGCCTAACACACTCTCAAAACCACTGACCTAGCTGTCATAATTGATTTTCAGGAGCTGAGCTGGGAGAGGTGTGATCTTATTCTTCAGAATTAAAAAAATAATAGTGATTCATAACAATTTTGAAATTAAGTGTGTGTGACTGGATATTTAATGTCATAAAGGAATTCTTGTTACATTTTAGGTGTGATTATGATACGGTGATATTGTTTTAAAAATAGATCTGACCTTTTAGAGATATCTGCTGAAATAGGTACAAATGATAGGATATCTGGGATCTTTTGTTAAATAATTCTGTGTGATGGTGGGGGTAAAACTTCAACAAGACTGGCCTGAAATGATCCTTGTTGAAGTTGCTACATGGACGTTCATTATTCTATTCTGTCCACTTTCATATATGTTTAAAATTTTCATAAAAAAAATTTTAGAGGGAGGAAAAAATAAAATTAAGAATATCAGTCAGGGTTTAGCTGCATATTAACAGAGATCCTTCTATGTATGTTAAACAAAAGCGATTGAATATGGGGAATTAAGGCCTGTAAAATTGTTAGGAAAGATGGCAGACCAGGCTTTAGGCTGGGTCTCTAGGAAGAATCACCAGAACACCACCACTCAGCTGGCTTTAGGGGCAGCTCTTGTGCCTCCATCAGGAAGCCAGGAAGCCGGTTTCTCATTGTTTGAACATATGCTCCAGGAGCACGTCACTTAGGCCAAATCTGATGATCAGGAATTCATAGCTACAGTTGTTGGCTCCAGTGCTGTCTGTGGCACCTGCTAGAATTGTATCAGCAAAATGGGTGCCTGGGCCCCGCCACTTTGCTCTCTGATTGGTGGAATCTAAATCTTCTCTAGACCCCTAGCTGCAAAGGAATGTGGGAAATGTAGTTTCCAACTCTCTATCCTCTAGATGCAGAACTGGACTAGAAAGAAGTGGGAACAAATATTGAGTGGGCCAATCCATCACACAGTGTCTTAGCGATTGAAATTGTATTTTTGTTTATTTATCCCCCAAAGTAATTTTGGACAATGTTTGAGTTATAGTATATTCTTTGTTTTGGTTTTCTCTCTACAATTTTTTAATCAGCTTTTGCTAAACCAATATAACCTCTTATT
Organism: Kogia breviceps; assembly: GCF_026419965.1. Classification (NCBI taxonomy): domain Eukaryota; kingdom Metazoa; phylum Chordata; class Mammalia; order Artiodactyla; family Physeteridae; genus Kogia; species Kogia breviceps. Next base: position 36,854,715 of record NC_081321.1, on the reverse strand, counting down.
ACTCAAGAACATGTACCTTGCTCCCTCTGCTGTAGTTAGATTCATCTGAGTGGGTGTTCTGTGCACATTTGGCCTCCATGTCTTTGCCTGTGCTGTTTCCAGTGCAAGGAATGCCTTCCCTACCCCAGTCCAAATCCTACCTATTTTTAGACATAGTTCAAGTCCTAACTCTTTGTAAAACCTTACCTGATTTCTCCAGGCTCCAATTTCCTTCCTCCCTCTCCCCACCCAACTCCCTCCCTCCCTCCCCCTTCTTTCCTTCTTTACTTCCTTCTTTCCTTCCCTCCTTCCTTCCTGTATGTACATATGTATGTATGTATATCTCTGAAATCTTTCTGGACTTATTCTTTGTTCTGCTGTACAGTTTGGTCTCTATCATGCAAATGTTTTATGATATACTGTCACTTTATATGGGAAGGTCTTGCTTGTTTCAGTAGGTTGTAAGCAATGTAGGACCAAACCAGGTTTCTCTATATATCCTCTCCTTTGATGCATATCACCATGAAGGGTAGAGAAGTTTCTGTATTTTACATTGGTACTATTAGTAAAACATACCAATAAGCATGGCAAGATAATAATGCTTCTTAAGAATACCTCACAAGATTGCAGTAAAGGATCAGAATATTATGTGCTGAGTAAACCATCATTTGTAACCTATTATAAATGTTGGGAGATAGTAATTGTGGTTGGGTTAACGTCAAGATCTTCACATGATGACCCCATTTGGTCTTTTAATTAACAGTCTGATAATTGCTTCAGTCTTTCAGTGAAACTATAATTCTTTTGTTTCTTAAACTCAACCTGCACTTCCTGTGTCTTTGTCATTGGCCGTGTTCTCCTTCATTGAAAAGTCTCAGCTCAGGGCCCATCTCCACCTGTCAGTCTCCTGTCCACCAGGCAGTGTGACTGTCTAGCAGTAGTAGGTTGGATGTCAATTTATGGCACAATCAAGCAGTTAAGGAGCATTTGCAGTAATGGTGTAGACCTGTGTTTATGGACATAACTCAAGATAGGAGACCATATCTTGTTAAATGAAAAAATATGTTTTAAAAACTCTATGGTATGATTTCCATTTTTGTAAATGTATACATATTTTTTAAAAATTTGTACTCATTCTTTTTATTTAACAGATATTTATCGAGTGCCTGCTGTGTACCAGGCACTATATCTATGTGCGTAGAAAAATCCTTGAAGGTTATACTCCAATATATATACAGTGACCATCTCTGCTTGCTGAGATAACAGGTGACCTTTTTTCTTTTTATTTGTTCTTTCTTTCATTTGCAAGCTTGTATTTTCTAATTTTTCTACAAAGGCCTGTATTATTTATTAATAAGGAACTAATATACTTTTAAAAAACACTTCTGTTCTTCAAAATGCATACTATGTAATATTACGTGAAAAACAATAGACTAAAACAGTCTAAAATTCCAATGTGAAATAAAAAAGAGAGAGGACAGAGAGCTAGAGAGGAAGAAAGAAAGGAAAAGAAAAAAAGAAGAAAAGAACGGAGAAAGCACATGAAGCTCTAACAGTGGCGCATTTTGGGTGGTGGGGTTTCTTGTACAATGTTCACTCTGAAGATTCTACAGTGGGCATATATTAGCTTTAGAATCAGAAAATTTTTGTTTTCTTTTTCAAGAGCCAGTTCAAATGTGATTTGTCTGTGAAGCTGCCTCAGATCCTTTTCAGACTTTTAAAATCCTTTCATCACCTAGCACTCAATAAATATATAATAAATTGAATGGATAGTATTTCCTAAGTGTGGCCTCAACCTTAGTGACAGATGTCACTAACTTTTTAAATTTTCCCCATTTTTCCAGTTTTTATTTTCAAGAATAAGTTAGATTTCAGATAGGTTATTTCACAACAACAAAAATTTATCCTAAATTTAAAAAAAAAAAAAAAAAAAAGGAGGTTACAATACAGAGAACACACAGAGAGACGAAAGACCATATGAGGACAGAGCAAGAAAACAGCTATCTGTAAGCCAAGGAGAGAGGCCTCAGAAGAAATAAAACTTGCCATTACCTTAATCTTGGACTTCTGGAACTGTGAAAAAAATAAATTTCTCTTTAAGCCAAAGGCAAAAATGTATCCTATGTGATTAACTTAGTACTGGCATTTGCCTAATACTGACATAATTTTAGTGGCCAGAACTTACTCTATTCTTTTTATTCTTTTCCTTTTTTGTCCATTGCACGTGTGTGTGTGTGTGTGTGTGTGTGTGTGTGTGTGTGTGTAGTATATATTTGTATTCACACAAAGGTATTGATATGAAAGTTTACATTCAAACAGTAGACTCCAGACCTGTTGTTAGTCAACTATTCCTCTCCTCAGAAATTTTTTGTCTAGTGCTCTGTTTCCTACAAGTTTTTAGAGAAAAAAGGACTCCTTAACCCAGATTGGAAACGCCATCCACTGAGTGAATTTTTTTTTTCCTTTTTAAAAAGATTTATTTATTTATTTAATTTATTTATTTGGCTGTGTCAGATCTTAGTTGCAGCACGCGGGATCTTTGTTGAGGCATGCGAGACTCTTCGTTGTGGTGCGCGGGCTTCCCTCTAGTTGTGGCATGCAGGCTTTCTCTTTAGTTGTGGGGCGCGGGTTCTAGAGCACGTGGGCTCTGTAGTTTGCGACACACATTTAGTTGAGGTGCACGAACTCAGTAGTTGTAGCGCACAGGCTTAGTTGCCCAGTGGCATGTGGGATCTTAGTTCCCTGACCAAGGATCGAACCCCGGTCCCCTGCATTGTAAGGCATATTCTTTACCACTGGACCACCAGGGAAGTCCCCATTGAGTGAACTTTCTAGCAGCCCTACGGTATCACTTTAGTAGCCTCTGAGGGAGTCATACAGGCAAGAGCCAGTGTGGCAAGACTCCTAGGGGTTACCCGGCCCAGTCCATTTGTGCAGCTTTCTTCAGAGGGGGCCGAGGGGTGACAAGGGGGGTTAACCTTTCTAATGCACTTCAACTTTTGCAAAGTAAAGACAGGCTGTAAATGCTGCTGCTGTGTGAAGACACTAAAAGCAATTAGTCATACCCCAGGCTCCAGCACTACCACCCTAGCTGGAAGAATCAGCCCTGAGCTGCCAGGTTAGCCTTAGACCAGGAGTTCAGGGAGCTCCAATCTCCCATCCTTGCTTCCTGCTTTCCAGGAGAGGCCCTGACCTGCAGGAAGGGTGAGGCTCCTGGAATCTGAGGTATTAGACAGTATTTATCTTGTGGAAGCTGTAAAGGATCCTGGAACCAAGGAAGATTCATTCTAGACTGGAGAGACAGTGTGAATGGAAAGGAGTAAGGTGGGGCCTAGCTGTGGGGAAGAGAAGAAGGAAATTCTTTTTTTTTAACATCTTTATTGGAGTGTAATTGCTTTACAATCGTGTGTTAGTTTCTGCTTTGTAACAAAGTGAATCAGCTATACATAAACATATACATATATCCCCATATCTCCTCCCTCTTGCATCTCCCTCCCACCCTCCCTATCCCACCCCTCTAGGTGGTCACAAAGCACCGAGCTGATCTCCCTGTGCTATGCGGCTGCTTCCCACTAGCTATCTATTTTACATCTGGTAGTGTATATATGTCCATGCCACTCTCTCACTTTGTCCTAGCTTACCCTTACCCCTCCCTGTGTCCTCAAGTCCATTCTCTAGTAGGTCTGTGTCTTTATTCCCATCTTGGCCCTAGGTTGAGAGGAAGGAAATTTTAAAGAAGTTATCATTCTAAGGTACTTTCTAGGGGTCCTGAAAATATTATCAGTTAGCAAAATGGTTCTTCAGATATACTAGGATGCTTAGATGGGCACATTGGAGCTTTGACTCTTAACTAGGTTACAATTATCTTATGGAATTCAGGATCAGACAGAATATCAAAACATCATCCAAGGTGGATCATCCATTGGAGATTAAAGAAAAAAATCTTGCTGACATTCTGCTTCATTCCATGATCCCCTTCGCCTCACTGAGATTATCTTAGTGAGGCTCCTGTACCTTTACAGGCCTTGCTTTTGAAGTTGCATTCACCTCTTAAAAGGGTTCCTGGACCCATCTCCAATGTGTGTGTGTGTGTGTGTGTGTGTGTGTGTGTGTGTAGGCTTCCCCACACCAACAATTGTCAACTCAATTCTGACACTGTCCACCGGTAGATAGAATGAGATTCTACGGGTCAAGGGCTCCATGCCACAAGGCTGCTCTTCACTTCAGACACCAGTCACAAACCCAGGTTATTGCCTGTGCTCCTGACTGGCCATAAATCAGAGGTTTCCATGACCCCCTCCTTGGGTTCCATTAATGTGCCAGAACAGCTCACAGAACTCAGGAAAACCCGTTTACTCACTAGGTTACCAATTTATTCCAAAAGATATTAGAGGATACAAATCAACAGGCAGAGGTAGAGATGCACAGGGCGAGGTCCTCAACACAGGAGCTTCAGTCCTTGTGGAGCTTGGTGCCCAGAACGTGGTGGATTTCTGGGTCCCTAGTATGGATATTATTTGAACCTCCTCCTTTTTTTGCTTTCTATGGAGACTTCATTACATAGGCATGATTGATGAACTCATTGGCCACCAGTGATTGATTCAAGCTCTGGCCTGTCTCCTCTCCCCGGAAATCACGGGGTGGGACTGAAAATTCCAACCCTCTAATCACATGTTTGGCTCCACTGGCAACCAGCCCCCATCCGTAGGTGCTTTCCCAAAGTCACCTCATTAATATACCAAAAGACATTTATCACTGTCAACACTTAGGAAATCCTAAGGGTTTGGGAAGCTGTGAGCCAGACATAGGAACGAAGAGCAAATATGTATTCTTTATAATAAATCACAGTACTGTACCTCTGTTGCCACCTGCTTTTTGATTTGTGACGCTGTGTGTCTGAAACTCTTCACCCCCTTATATATTATTGGTGACCACTCAGAAATTTAAATCACAGTCAGCCATGTGGGACACAATGTGAACACGGCAAGTCTTTCATTTCTGTGAGGAAATACAGTTTCAGGTGGATTAACCTAAATCCCCTGAGTATGAGTTTTTAATTCCCTAATTCCCTGACATGGAGTGATTTCATTGAAGAGACTGATTTAATCTCTTGCAGTTGATGGCTAAACTGTTTGCTAAATTTCAAAACACAGATTTGTCCTTTGCTGCTTGACCTCCAGGTTGGGTAGTTGATCCTGCCATTGATTGAGGATTTGCATTTTTATTAAACTGGGATTGCTAAATCAGAGGTGCTTTTGTGTCTGTTCAGTCTGTACCCAGCTATATGTGTGCCCTGGGGTCTGACGCATTAAGATAACCTATTTGCTTTCCTTTTAAACACACTGCTTCATAAAAGGGCATCTCTCTTGCCTACAGATCACATGGTATTCCTATGAACGTGAGCATAAAGATTATGGGACATGACTCATTTTATAGTTAAAAACGGAGGAAGATTTATGAAAGACAGAAAATTTACAGCCTCTATAACTTGATGTACCAAGATTGCTTTAATGCTTTGAATAGCAAAATGTAAAAGTGATGTTATCAGCAAATCATTTGTGTGTAATAGCTTATGTGTAATCAGTGGTGATATTCATATGTTTAATTATTTATCCTTGTGTTGTATTTTAGGGGTGTGAACCTTATATTTTTGCTGCTATCCATTTGTAAATACACTCAACAAGGGAGGATTTGGACGACAGGTACTTTCTAAACATGATGCATTTCAAAAGTGGACTCGAATTAACTGAATTGCAAAACATGACAGTGCCCGAAGATGATAACATTAGCAATGATTCCAATGATTTCACCGAGGTAGAAAATGGTCAGATAAATAGGTGAGTATTTTTCCACGAACAGTTTCTCTCCAATGAAAGAAATGTCTCTAAAATATCATTCTGGTTTTCAGTTATTCTCTTGAATTATTCATTACTAAAGTTATGCTCCATTTGAAGATGTAATTTGAATTTCATATGTGACATCTGTTGGGCATCGTCTGCAATAGCAGATGAAGCAAATAGGAAAGTAATTTATTCATCCTTTCAAATCTTTCAATTGAGTCTAATAAAAATGTATAAATACATTGGACCCCAACCAGCCCTAACTTTTCAAAAGCTCTGTGTTTATGAATCAGACCAAGTGTTGGAATTTCACTGCGTGCCATATCTGAATGTGTACTACAGTCATCTGGCCTTGCCCACATGTGAATCAAGGAATGGTCAAAGTCACATTTGCCAATGTTCCCATGTTAAAAAGACAAATACGTCACTACAAGCATCGTTTGTAACATGGATTTTAAGTAATAATAACACAGAGCCAAATGGCTCTATGAGAAATAGTAGATGAAACAGTACATGAAACAGAGAAATAGTACATGAAAGAGAAAGAAAAGAAGAGATACAGTGAGTGAGGGGAGGTAGGGGGCAGGTAGGAAGAATGCTGGCCTGGCAGCTCTCACCCTTAGCTGTGACCTCAGCAAGTCCTTCCAACCCTTGGGTCCTGTGTTTCTTAAGTTACAGGAGTAGGACCAAATATCTTTTTTTTTTTTTTAATGATTTGGGGCATTCTCTGACCTTCTGATTTTATTTTTTTAATTATTTTTAAAAATATATTTTATTAAAATATAGTTGACTTACATTGTCGTGTTATTTTCTGGTGTACAGCAAAGTGATTCAGTTATACATATATTCTTTTCCATTATGGTTTATCACAGGATATTGAATATAGTTCCCTGTGCTCTACAGTAGGACCTTGTTGTTTATCCATTCTATATATAATAGTTTGCATCTGCTAACCCCAAACTCCCAATCCATCCCTCCCACACCCCCTTCCCACTGGCAACCACAAGTCTGTTCTTTGTGTCTGTGTCTCTTTCTGTGTCGTAGATAAGTTCATTTGTGTCATATTTTAGATTCCACATATAAGTGATATTGTATGGAATTTATCTTTCTCTTTCTGACTTACTTCACGTAGTGTGATGATCTCTCTAGGTCCATCCATGTTGCTGTGAATTCTGACCTTCTGATTTTACAGCCAGCTTATATGGATCCCTTAGCAGGAAGCTCTCCAGCTTGGGAGTTAGTGGTGAGGTGTGTTTGAAACCTGAGGCCTCCTAAAAGGCTGGGAGGAGAGAGTGGAATATACGGGGACTACTTACTAGAACACCAGCCATGCTACACTTGCGGGAGCGGGGTCAAAAGGAAATTGGGAGGAAGATGAAAACATTATGTCAGCTAACCAGGCATCTTCACAGAAATCATTTCTGATAATCTGCTCTGCATTCTGGTACAATGTGTAATTGACTTGGCTGCCATCATTTACAGACACTCAGGAGTGTTCTGTTACTTACATGTTCTCAGAGGTTAAGTCTCCAACCCAAATACTTCCTCATTGCCATCCAAGTATCATTCACCATGTGATATTTCTTATTTTTGAACTCAGGTTTGCTTCTTTCACTTTTTCTGTGTAATTATTAAGAATAACTACCATTTCTTGAGTGCCAGGTGTGATTACATATTTTACCACTTATCCTTATAACATCATTCAATGTATTCTTTTGCAAATAAGGAAAATTTAAAAATTCAGTGTACCGTAAGGAAATGGAGGCTCAGAGAAATAAGATAACTTGCTCAAGGGCACACACAGGTCTGTCTGAAATCCCTGTCTTTCCTCTCTGTCCTGCTGCCTCTGATTAAAATGCTCAGCCGTGAATGAAAAAGATAGTCTCTACTATCAATTAAACTCTGCTAAACTCTACCAGTGCTATTTTCTGCTCTGGGCCCCTGGGGTGTTCTGTGGTCACTGCTGACCTGCAGTTAACGGTGGTGGATGGGGTTCCAGCTATTTCACAATTAGCACATTTTAGGTTTATAACAAAGCTTCATTCCCAAAGCAGTGTAAACCTTGAGGACCTTAAAATGAGAGTCTTTTATAATATTCAGCTTAGGATCTGAACTTGATATTTAAAAGTTTTACTAAGAAAAATTATTGTTTGGGAGGTGATAACCTCTTGTGGTAGGAGGAGGCACCCCGTCTCGCCCCTTGGGGTGCCTGCCAGGGGAGCTCACTTCCCCAGAGACCATGACTAAGACGTGGGCTGTACAGCCTCTGGTTTTTTGGAATTTGGTTCCACTGTCGCAAGTGTGGTGTGATGCATTTATTGCTTTATTTTATCTCCCCTCTTTCATTGACATGGTTTATGAATTTTGCTTCGTTGCTGGCTCTAGAACAATGAAAATTTAAAACAACGTATTACAGCATGAAGCCAAAAAGGTAAATAAAAATTTAAAAAGACACCCCCCCCAACCCACCCTCACCTGTGATTTCTGCAAAGCTACACCTAATACTTCTGACTCTTCTGTTAGCATTTTCACATTGGTGGGAGGAAGGTAGACCCAATCATATGAATCTAGGAGAAACAACTCCCAAATCAGTGAACTTCTAGGTAACAGTGCCTTTTTTTAGGAAGCTAGAGAAAATGTTGAAAACAAATGTTGACTTCTCATTAGCTGGCGTGTAACTGATAGCTTTGCCTGGAAACTCCCTACTAGGATACCTTAAGAATCATTTTATTAAGTTTAGTTAAAAATAGAGTAGAGCCATTTGGGCATTAGGACACCTGCTCTTATTCCAGTTCAGTTGTTTTATTTCATGCCCTAATTTGTGGGTTGTAGTCATAGAAACCTATACCTGGAACAGCAAAGCCTTTTTTTTCTTTTTTTTTTTAACATCTTTATTGGAGTATAATTGCTTTACAAAGCAAAGCCTTTTGAAATGTCCACTGGACCAGTACTGCTGACATTTTAATGTGCATGTGAAACACCTGGAAACCTTGTTAACATGCAGATTCTGATTCAGTAGCTCTGGTACTGGGCCTGAGATTCTATTTTCTCACAAGCTTCCAGGTGATGCCCTTACAGCTGGTCCATGGACCACATTTTGAGTAATGAGCTCTAGACATTCCTCTAGATGTGAGCTTCTTGATTGAGAGAAGGACCCATCTTAATCACTTTTATATCTCTTGTACCTTGTAATGATATGGTAATAGTGCCTGGAGCAGGGCAGACATTACAAAGTATTTGTTAAATGAAAGAGAGAGACAGAGACAGACAGAGAGAGCAGTTAAGTGCATGGTTTGGATTTCAACTTATATTGAATCCTGGCTCCATCCATAGGTCTTGTGTGATCTTGTACTTTAAGCCTTAGTTCCATCCCTGTAACACAGGGATAAAAATAATACCTGACCTCCTGGGATTGTTGGGGAATATTAAATGCAATGCTGTTTGTAGGTTAAGGACTCAGGCTATACCATCAGCCCGCTTAGGTTCAAATCATGGCTCAACTGTTTAGTTATAATGTAACTTTGGTCAAGTTACTTAATTTCTCCAAAATGGAGCTAAAAATAGTACTGACCACATGCAATTACTGTGAAAAGAGATGAGAAAACTCATGTAAAGCACTTGACACGGTGTCTGGCAAGAGTAAGTCTTTTGGTACGAGGAAGGTCTCTAACAGTAAAAGTGCAACCCTCTTTCTTTGGCAAGCACTTCTTTCTTCTCCACCCAAGGACTAATAATACTGTTTAAGGTTTGGGATGATTGTTGGTTGTTATCTTAAAGTCGTTGAAATATTAATAGATTATCCTAGCTGTAGCCAGGCAAATATTCACATATTTTAATATTTATCTACTGTTGTGCTAACCTCCATGAATAGTTATTGTTGTTATGACCCAGGAAGCTTCTAACAAAATTTGAGAGTCTTTCATTAAGATATTTCTTAATGAGGAACTCTTGTCACTACACCTTACATCAGCCTTTTTTTTCCTTGGTCCCTGTATGTCTTCCAGAGTTCATGAACTACATTTGTATCATTGGGAGGACCCTTGAAAAGTTACCCCTTCTCTTCTTCTAATGTCTTTTCTATACCTTAGGGAAGAAGATACCATCACTTCTTCCCATATTCAGTCTTCATTTCAGAAAATTCTTCCCTGGCTTTAAGTGCTGCTGCTACAACGAAAATCTGTTTTCTCCTGTTTTGGGTAGAGTTTATCCACCAGATAAGGCTTTTCTCACCTCTCAGTCTTCTCTTTAAATGCCTACTATTTCTTTAATTCTTTCATGTTTTCCATGCTTCTTTCCTCCTTTTCTCTTTTCCTTTTTTATAGACTGTTAGACTTTCAGGGAAAGAGCTAGGAAAGGTCATTTAAGTTCAACCACTCATCTCTTTTGTGTTATAAATCCTCCAATGAAACACTATAATCTAGTAAGAACCTGATTGGTAGAGATTAAAATAGGAAGATTATCTTAGCTGGATTGTTGTTGTTGATTTATTTTTGGCTTTAAATAACTGCTCTATATTGCTTGTCTCCCTTCACACTACCTCAGTATAATGCCTACATCCTTTTTAAGGCTTTGTCTGTTGAAGGTCAGCATGACAGCCACTGTAGATTTTTGTTTTGTTTTGTTCACAGAACAATTGGCTACCTAAGAGTTGATCAGATTCTGCTTTATGGGTACAGTACGACCCACTGAAAATGCTTTTTTAATAATACTTTTATCATTCCCAAGACCGCATGTCAAAGGCACCTTCTCCAATGGCTCATTTTTATGTCAGTAAAGAGGTCTTTGCCAGAGGTCAGTGCTTTTTAACATGAAATTGCATTTTTTAAATGGTGAGATAACAGAAGCTTGTAATAAGCTGCTTGACCTGGTTATTATAAATGGATTTTTCCATTACAAAAAGAAAAGGTTGGTTTTATTTTGTTTTTTAAAAAAGTTTGCAGAAATACAGAGCAAAGATCGAAAGACAGAAGAAAAAGTTGAAATACCGTAAAGAGAATACAGAGGCTTTCTCTGAGTACTCCGTTCTTACTGAGCGAGATTTCCCCTGCAGCCTAAGCTACTCCCTAGTGCCTCAATGGAAGAGGCACCTTTGGTTTATGGAGGGTTCCTCTGAGTTGCTAACGCATGGGCAGGTACATAGAAGGAGGAGCTAAGGGAGTGAGAACATGACACCACCACTCTGGATGCAAGATGAGCTTAGTGCCGCAGTCTATGCTACAGAAAAATCGTAAATAGGTCAGAGTCAGAAAACTGCGTTCAAACCAGAACATCAGCAGACTCATGGAGGATGAGGGTTGTGAACGGGCAGGAAGGCATTGGCAGAGAGGAGGATGGGGTGTCTCTTGAGGGGAGAGTGGATTCCTAGCGGTACTTGTTTTTCAGTCTCTATTCCCAGAATGCCCTGGTCTTATCTTGATCCTCACCGCCTCTTGGGAAGACCATTTGGAAGAGCAGGGGAGCCAAGATTGAACAGTGAAGCAAAATCAGATTCAGCAGTACCTGGAATTTGCAGGGCGAGCAGTTTGGACTTGAAACTTTTCCAGTGGGAGCACCAGTGAAGATTTTTGGGAAAACCTATTAAGTCTTGCTGTAGAAAGTAGACAGAGGCAGAATCGGGAAGCACTCAAAGCACAATGTGTTTTAATGTGCTTTTTCATGGTTACTCATCACAACAGCTCTGCAGGTCCCTTGCATTATTCTCATCCTGCAGAAGTGCTGCAGCAGAGAGCTGGCAAGCATGCAGGGGCCTCTTCTTCCTCCCCTTCCGTTGCAGTGTTTGACCCTGTTGAATGCCCCTGCATCCAGGTGCCTTGATCCGGTTCTTCTCACAAGTCCGGGGAGCATTGACAGGCCAGGAACTTAGATCTGCCATAATAGGAGGTTTACTGGTGTTTGGTTTAGTTTATTTGAAAATGTTCGGGCTTTCCCCTTAATTTAAAAATAATGGAGATTCTCTTTGAAAAGCAAGCCTCTCTGCAAGGAAAGCAAACAGGGGACCTTCTGGATAATGATTTGGTAGACTTGAGCTGATTGATAAAATTAGCCTGATTGTATACAGTCTTTTATTCAACAGCCACACTAAATATGAGTCAATTTCAGTTTGGAAAGTCCAGCACCCTGATTTCCTTGGGCCACCTGGGTGAAAAGGAAGGCTGCTCTCCCGGTCCCTCTCCAGCCAGATCTGTAAACCTCAGTTCTTTGGAAAGATTTAAAATGTTAAGGGCAAAAGAAGAGCCAAGGCTAGAGAACTGCCAGATGGGTCTCCAAAGACACAGCTTTCATTATGTCATTCTCTTGCTAAGACCCTGCAATGCAGTTTCTCAGGCCTCGGCCTTTTAGTTTCCTCTGGCTAATCCCACCCAATAATGGTTTTTCCTTCTCTGGCTTCCTTATCTCATCTCCATTTTGCATGGCCTGATGTTCATATTCTGGTGTTAGCTGGTCTGGTCTCTCCTCAGCTGGAATGTCAGCTCCTGGGTTTCAGGAGACCAAGGTTTTCTTCACTTCCTTTTCATCTCTGACAGTCACTGGACAGGTCCTAGGCAAAGGCAGATGCTGAAGGAAATAAACGGCAGGCTGTGCTCCTCATACCAGGTGGTGGCCTCAGGGGAAGTTCATAGTATCAATGTTGCCTGCCTTTGGTTTCTCCTGGCGAAATAATGCAAACCCGAAGAATATGGATTAAAGATGAAAACGGTAGACACATAAAACCAACATTAATGATATATATCTTTCATTAAAACATGGTTTATGGTGAAATATAGCCTCATTAAAAAAAGCATATGAAAATATAATGTATAGTTTAAAGATATATGCCTCTTTAAGATAGTCCAATTCAAGTGGCTTTATATTTATTAGTGGAAAACACACTGATTATTTCTTACTTAGACCAGATAATAAAATTTCCAGAAGGAGAGCCAAAAAGCACCCCTAACATGTCTTAACTAATACATGTAGCAGTTTGCTTATGAATAGACTTTTCTTTGACAATAGCACTTAAAGTTCTTATATTAATCCCGAATGTATTTGCTGGTTCTTAGAGCATTCTCAATTCTTCCTTCTGTATATTTGTAGATACTTTACTCCACCCACCCTGTCTGCATCTTTCCCATGTGTTGCTCTTACTGTGTGCCTGGAGCTGTACTCATGTTTCCCATGTGCTCTCATTTAATTCTCCCAGTAATACTAGGAGATGATATAATAGTGTCGTTCCCATTTCACAGATCAGTAAACTGGGGTAGCATACTCAGGCCCTCAGAGCAAGTGAGAATTTGAACTCACGTTCTGAATCCCATGCTTGCTTTAAGCCCTACTAGCTCTGCCCCTAAACATGGACCATATGCCCTGCTTCCTCCACCAGAATTTCCTGTGGGCTACTGCTGCATCACTTATTACACACCCCCATATCTCCCTCATTGCCTGGTCTAGTGACTTGCATATAAGCAGGTGCTGAAAGAATGTGTGATGGGAAAAGAGTTGTTTTCCTTTTTTCCCCGGGGGGGAGGGAATTCCTATGTAATAACTTTGTGCTCCAGGAATGTGAGCTCAGAAGGAATCCTGCCTCCACTGTTCTTTCAAATGCCAGCTTTATAGTATGCTTGACATCATCTAATTTTCCATTAGAGAACAACCTATGTCAAAGTTAACTTGCATTGCGTATAGTGTTTTAATTTATTAGTATTAAAATGATTCAAAATCTGTAGCTCTTTTTGACTTACGGTTGTCTTTCATTGCCTCTCAAGATGAGCACCTGCTGTTCGCATTGTTTTGTGCCAAGTAGAGTGAGGGATTTAAAAAGGAATGAGGCAAAGTGTCTGCCCTTGGAGCACGTTTAGTTTATTTGGTAAAACAGGAATGTGGACAACTAACACTGGCAAAAAAAACCCAAACCGAAACAAAAATGAGGTAGGGAGAGTGGTTGAATAGGACTATAAACTCTTAAGTAACTGGTTGATAACTTTTTGTGCGTGATGTTTTGGTAAGTAATAAATCATTTAGTCATGATGTTAAGTTTCAAGTCATTATCATGAAATTAAATCATAATACGTCTCTTTACAGCAAGTTTATTTCTGATCGTGAAAGTAGAAGGAGTCTCACGAACAGCCATTTGGAAAAAAAGAAATGTGATGAGTATGTAAGTGTCCTTAGCATAAAGTTTGCTTATTTTTTAAAATTACATAAATTGTGACAGATTTTTAATTCATCCAGCATAGTACCAAAAACATACTATTTACCAGGTTATTCCTCGGAGCCTATGTATTTTCTCCTGAAACCCATTTTAAAAAAATATCTAGACCACTAAGAAAGGATTCCTTGAATTTCATTTCCCTGTTGGTTCCTGATAGTGCTTTCTCTAAAGGCTTTGGTGTGACGATCTGTCCTGAGGACTCTTTTGCTTAGTGTGACTGTCTCTGTTCAGATTCCAGGAACAGCCTCCGTGGGCATGTCTGTTTTTAACCTAAGCAACGCCATTATAGGTAGCGGGATTTTGGGACTCTCCTTCGCCCTGGCAAATACCGGAATCCTACTTTTTCTGTGAGTGTTGACACTGCCGTACTTTTCATTTAAAAGCTGTATTTTCTGTATGTTTCTGTTCATACACAGAAGACACTGGAAACATTTCGAAATAGTTCTTATCTCTTTGTATGTTTTACTACCTTGGCTAAGTTACAGTGCATCCTTTTATATTGTTTGAATGACTTTCCAAGAAGCACCTCATGTTTATAAGAAAGTGAAAGGAGAAAATCTTTTTATTAATCAAACATACCAAAAGAAGCACTTGCAAAAAGGATAAAAGATTTGAAAATAGCACTTTTTGTATTTTTGGACTCTCGACTTGTCACTTCAAATCTCAGCTATCAATAAATGGTGAAAATATTGAGGTGTTTAATCCATCCAGTCACCGCTTTGGTATTGGATAGCTGTGCAACACGTACTGTATCCAAAGGTAACTGCAAATTTGTTTGTAAGAAATATTCAGGATGCATAGAAGTTTTCAGTGTTTTAAAGATGAGAAATTATTCTGTACTTTCCCCCTGAGAGTCAGTGAAAAGAAAATGGGCAGTTTTCTTTTGAAATAAGTTCATCTCAAACTGTTGAGACTTTCTGCAAATGTACAGAGGGCTCAATTTCAGTTGGAATGAGATGAAGACAGATCATCCAATTTATACCAGGAAAATTCCCACCCAGCCTGATTTCTCTCTCAGACCTCAAAGGAGTATCAGTATCAGGGTGCTTTCACCCCTGACGACACTCACGCTCTTCATTGGGCTTGCCCAGTAGTCCTCATTGCCAGATCCATCGTTTCCTTGGAAGCAGTGACCAAAATGTCTACTAATCCTGCAAATTGTGTTTATTCCTTTAGAAAGACTTAGAAGACTGTGATGGAAGTGCATTGCTACCCGTTCCACTACTCAGGCTTCAGAAATGCCCATCCAGGCTGCACCGTATTGGTCCACAGCGCTAGGGATTAATATTCATACTTTTGTGTGTAAAGCCACTAGAGGTATCCTTCCTAGAATCAAAACAACTCTGTGTAGGACAGTGAATCTAATACATTACCTTCCTCTTGCCAACCTAACCAGTAAACCCAACTGTAGCCTCCTTGCTTTATTGCCCCGGCTGGATCTTTCTAGGTGGTCTTTCTGTTTATGTATATCATGAGCCAAGTGGCAGGTTTTAGGGTAAGATGACAGGAGTTGGATAAAATATTTCTGTGGGGATACTTTTTGGTATGTGTGACATGCTGACCCTGTGACGATACCGTAGATGGAGTTTGAGTAGCTACACGTGTGATTTTCAGTGCATTGACATGAAACACCTGACTGCTAATCTTAACTCCTCTTCTGAATGGTTGTGTAGTCCAGCAAGTTACTTAGCTACTCTAAGCTTCAATTCCCTACCCTTTGAAACAAGGAAATTGCGCTAGAAAAATCTCAGAACCCTGTTAACCTCCAAAACCCTATGGTCTGTGACCATTTTCAGTCATTCCGAAGCTGGAAATATGTTTGGTTTGGACCTGTGTTTTACACTGGTTTCTTCTTTTTAATTATTGTAATATATCAAGTAGTTATATGTTAACATAGGATAAAGAGTCATTTCTTCGATGATGATAACGAGAACAACTCTTGTGGCTCTTACTCTATGCCAGAAACTGCTCAGAGTGTTTATGCTGAATCCTGACAAGTCTGTGAGGCAGGTACTAACTACTGTCAGTTCTCAGTTCCCGTTTAAGGGAACTGAGGCAAGGAGAGTAAACTTTTATTCTGGAATCTCTCTTTGTCACCATCCTGTGAATCCCCTCCACCTCTCTTCTCTGCTAGATCCCTTGGTCCCTGTATTTCATTTTCTTCCTCTTTCTGGATTTACTTCCTTGCTTTTGCTGTTGAGAAGGGGTAAATAGAAATAAAATTTTTGAGGCCTTCATGTCTGGAAAATATTTTTATTTTACCTTCGTCATTGATTGGTAGTTTGGCTGGATATAGAACTCTGTTGGCAATCATTTTCCTTCAGAATTTTGAAGGCCTTGCTTCACTGCTTTCTAGTTTTTTCTGTTGTGAAGTCCCAAATGCTTGTGATTCCTCATCTTTTATATGTAGCTACGGCTTTTGTTTTTATTTTGTCTTTTCTGGACACTTGCCAAATCTTCGTTCCCGATGTTTCACAATGCTGTGTCTTCTTGCTGTGTGCCTTTTTTCATCCATTGTGTCAGGCAGCTAGTACATCTTTTCTTTTAGAAATTCATGGTTTTCAGTTCTGGGACATTTTCTTACACTGTTGTGTTGCTGAATTCCTTCCTTCTCTTTCTCTTTTCTCTCTTTCTGGAACTGTTACCAAGATTTTGGACCTTCTGGACTAGCCCTCTAACTTTTTATTCTTTTCTTTATTTTCATTTCTAAAGTTTTACACTGTACTCTCTGGAATATGCCATCATTTTTTTCCAACTCTTTACTGAATGTTTTATTTCTCTTATTATTTTTTTATTTACAGGGGCTTTTAAACTTTCTTTGAACGTTCCCTTTTTATATTATTTTGTTTCTGTTTTACAATTTCATTGTTTTCTCTGAGGATTCTAATGATGGTTTTTTTTCTCTGGTATGGAAAATTTCAAACATCAAGTAGAGAGTCTAAAAGATCCCTGCATTCCCTTCATCTCATGAGCATGCTTGTTTAGTCAGCCCCTCACCCAGATTGTCTTGAAGCATATCTCAGCCATCACATCGTTTCATCCATAAATATTTCAGTGTATTTCTCTAATATATAAGGACTGTAAAAACATAACCATAATATGCCATACCCCCAAAATTAACCACAGTTCCTTATATCATCAAATACCCAAACAATATTTAAATTACTCTGCTTACCTTACTTTTAAAAAGCAATTGGATTGTTTAAATCAGCACTCAAATAAGGTCCATATACTACAATTGGTTGTTACGTGGTTTAAGTCTCTTTCACTCTATAGGTTCCCCCATTTTCTTCTGTTCTTTTCTGCGCAATTAATTTGTTGAAGAAACTGGACCATTTGTCCTATAGTGTTTCCCATAATCTGAGTTCTGCTGATTGTATCCCTGTGATGCAAGTTGATTTTTCTGTTTGTTTTGGACTCTTTCATTTTAGAATCTTTCCTTAGATGTCAGGTTGTCCTTCTCTGTCTGCTGTATTCAAGAATTGCAGGGGGTGGACTGGAGCAAGGCTAATTGGAGCCTGGTACACATGAGTGGGGTTTGTTGGAAATAGCTTCACTAGAGGTGCTGTCAGTAGCCCTTTCCTTGGGGAACCAGCCATGTCAGTTTCTTCTTGGCTGTTCAGATCACCCAGAGAAGATCTTCCAGTCACCTGCCTGTAGGGTCTGGGCACTGCTGCCATCTTTATGGGGACCAAGTTGGGGAAAGAGCTTGGGTGAATATCTCTGCGCATGTGTCCACCCAATCCTAGTTTTCATTACAGAACCCCTCCCTCCCAAGTTGTGCTGAGTCCCTCACTCGGAGACTTACATTTTAGACTTTTCAGAGAATATATTTTCTGTATATTTATGTATCTTTTGCCAAGATGGGAGAGGAGCGGTCACCCTGCTTTACAGAGTAGATGCCTGGTCTGAGGAATCTAGCTATTTCTTGAAAGAAGTTCAACAGATCCTCTTTATTTTAGTTCATCCTGTCCATTGTTCCCTACTTCCAGTAATGCCACCAGGGCCTTTTGGGAATTCTGTGGTGTAAATTGGATTGGTCTTGGCCTTCTCCACTGCCAATTAAGATTCAGCTCTGTCCACCTTACAGCTTCTGAATTTTTGTTACTGTTGTCTCTTCTCTCCTGTTCTTACTATCCTAGCAGTTTTATGCCTTAAGAAATCGCTTTACTGGATTATTAGGGCCAGGGGAGCAGGAGTAAATTCTTGTATTCGACCTACCTTTCCTGGAATTTGGTTGATTTTTAGTTATACTGGTTCAGGGATAAGTGATCTCTTATCCCATGACTCTTCAGTTTCTGATTGAGACAAAGAATTGGATAAAGGTGATTTTTATAGTTGCAGGAAGATTTCCTCTGGGTAAAACTCTCATAGGTTGTTTGGTTCTTTGCAAGATGCATGACTAGCAAGCACAACACACCAAACCTTCAGGTTAAAGCTCATGAAGGTAGTTGTATAGAGACCCAAACTTACAAGCTTTTCACAGAATGCAGAGCTCTCCTACCTCAGAACAAGGGCTCACTCTGTGTTATAAGACCAGCTGTTCCTACAACTGCTCAAGCCAAGAAGCAGTTGGCAGGATGAAGCTAATTCATCTGGTACAGGGCCCTGTTCCAGACTCATATTGGCCAACGCAGAGAAAGAGTCCAAGGCTGTCCAGGCTTCTTTAGAAAAGCAGCTGGGAAGGCTCCTCTGTGTCTCACTGAGGCTGGGTGCTGGGCTCTGCATTGGAGTCATCTGGAAACTTGCTGGGGTGATTTCTTTTTGCTGGATGAGTTTGGGGCTCATTCTTTGGACCTGACTATAATGGCTGTCATTCCTGTCTAACACACGTCTGATTCAGTTCGATTCAATGAATTCAGCCCTATTATAAGCATGCCGTGAGGTTTTGTGTTATCCTAAATCCTGAGGCCTTATAATTGCATCTGAGGAACTGAAAGTATGCTAGTGGTGAATCTCAGTGTACAATTGTTCTGAAGGTATATGTTCTCTGTTGGAAGTAAAATGGGGCTGTTCCCTGAGGAAGCAGTTCGGGGATGTGCTGAGGCACAGGTAAGGGTAAAATGCACCTATTGAACTGAGTTTTCCTGAGTGGGATCCAAGGGAAAGGCAAAGGGTGCTGAAGAAATCTCTTTCCACTGCATCCTCCTCTTCTATTGTTCCTGTTTCTCCACAGCTTCCCCATAACTCCATCATAGCAAAAGTAGGAATTTAAAGTAAATATTAGCACAGAAGAATGATGGCTTTTGTTTTGTTTGTTATTTCACATTACCATCTCCCCAAATAGGAAAGTTACATTTTCTAAAGATTTCTATTAAACGCATACATTTTATAGAGAATCAATCTCTGAAGAGCATGTGATCTCCTCACTGTGCTAGGTCAATGAGAGGTTCATTACAGTGTATGGAATCTGATAAAGTAATAAATGCTTTATGTTTTCCCATAACTTCTTAGTATGTATCATTGTTTATTATTATTTTAATCATGTAACCCTTAAGTTTAAAACCATGAAAAATGAGAATGTAATTCATGACATTGCTGGGAGCTCAAAGAGATGTCATAGTTTATCATAAACACTGAGTTTGTAAACAATCTGTTTGAAATGATAATTGTGAAACAACATTACAATCTGAATGAAACAGTAGTTTAGATTTTATTTTGGTTGATTATAATTCCTGCATTTTTTTTGGTGTCTTCCATTTTCTTTCTCACTGGGGTAGTGGTAGTGAAAATAAAAAAGATAATGTATCTAAAAGCACACTTTGAAAAGTAGCATGCAAGAAGACATTTATTAGTTAGTACAACCGTGTAAGGCTGCTATAAGAAACTAATGAGTGAGCGTGTGTGTGTGTGTGTGTGTGTGTGTGTGTGTGAGAGAGAGAGAGAGAGAGAGAGAGGGAGAGACGGAGAGAGAGACAGAGAGAGAGAGAGAGAGAGATGGAGATGGAGAGAGTACCAGCAGTGCCTGGTACCTAGTAACACTATGTACTGTTTGTTAAAGTATTAATTAGGTAGTTACCAAATAATAGTTAACATTTATTGAACGGTAACTACATATACCATGTTATCTCATCTAATCCCCACCAACAACACTATGAAGTAAATGTTAGCCCCATTTTACAGATGAAGTAACTGAGGCTTAATAACAACTTAGAAAATAGGGGAGCCAGGGTTCCATGTTCCATCCAGGATTTCTTGAGTCTAGAACCTGAGTGATCTAAAACACTATACAGTCTTTTAGTGATGCCTTCAGAAGCCAAACATATTATTAATGTACTTCTTGAGACAAATTTTATTCTTACCAGTGGATACTTGCAAGTTAATCCTTTAGCTCTTTAAAATCACCTTGTAAAATCAGTCAGTGTTCCTGAACTATTTTACTACTGTTCCACCAAGAACTGTCACCTTTATTGTAATAAAAATAGTTCAGCAATACCAAGTGTACAAAATTGTGTATCAGGGTGGTCAAGTTCCTGGTTGCAGCAAGTACGATACATGCCTCAAGTATATTGTAAAACCAGTAAACTTTTTGAACTGCTTCATATTTGTCATATCTGTGCCTGACTTTGCCTCATGTGCTATTTAAGATTTTCCACTGCCCTTGAACTTAATTCCTTCCAGGGCTTTTTTTTTTTTTTTTTTTAAGTTATTTATTTTATTTTATTATTTATTTTTGGCCGCATTGGGTCTTCGTTGTGGTGCACGGACTTCTCACTGCGGTGGCTTCTCTTGTTGCGGAGCACGGGCTCTAGGCGCACGGGCTTCAGTAGTTGTGGCTCGTGGGCTCTAGAGCCCAGGCTCAGTAGTTGTGGCGCATGGGCTTCGTTACTCCATGGCATGTAGGATCCTCCCAGACCAGGGCTCGAACCCGTGTCCCCTGCATTGGCAGGTGGATTCTTAACCACTGTGCCACCAGGGAAGCCCCCTTCCGGGGATTTAACTAAACTTTTTGTAATTAAGAATTGAAAACCAAGAAATAGCAAAGTCAAATAACACCAAGTTCGTTATGAGGGAACTGGTTAAATAACCATAGTAGTTCCATAAAATAGAATATTAGACTACTATTTAAAGGAGTAAAATAGACTTATATGTACTGGTATTGAAAAACTAAAAACAAACTGAATATTGGGTAGAAGTGAGGATGGGGGTAGCTTGCGTAATATGTGCATATATTACACAGACTGTTCGGGAGGGTAAACAAGAAAACTGTTGACAGTGGCTACTTCTGGAGGGTGACACGGGGTCTGGGGATGGAGTGGGAGTGGAAAGTTTATACTCTTTAAAGTATCTTTTTACCATGTGCTTTAGGGGAAGAAACTAGTTGAGAAAACTGTTTTTTAGAGAACTTCAAACCACTGCGATAAGATTTTTCTCTTTCTCTTTCCTGCAGAAAACTTGAGAAAAAAAATATTCGGTGTCGCTATTTAGACCACAAGAGCTAGAATGAGCAATCAGTACAGTGCCACCTGCTCCAAACTGCATTTTCACCACACCTCCCTGCAGACTGCCTCTGTATCAGCTACACCAGCCTCCCCCTCTTCTGTAGGGGCCGCCGGCACCATGCCCATCACCTCGGCCTTTCTGCCACCCCCCTCCCATGCCGTCCCTGTGCTTCTGAATCCTGATGGTCCCGTAAGATCCAGGTCCGATGCCATCTCCAGAAGTGTTTCTCTGAGCCTCCCAGGTGGAAGGAAGGATCTCCCTTCCTTCTCTTTTCGGTGTAGCCTTTATCTTTCTAATAGCAAGTATTACTTCCATTATTTAGGCGTACATATTTTGTTCCCTGTCAAACACTGAGCCCTACAAGGGCAGGATTAATGTCTTGCTTGTCTCTCTCCCCACGACAGGATCTAGAACAGTGCTTGCCTATAGCTGATTCTCAATAAAGTTTCCTGAAATGAAAGAATATGTAAAAATTAGCATAGTCTTACATAGTCCTACAAGGCTTTAGGGAAAACAATGGCTCTCATAATTTTGCAAACTTATCAGAGGGAAAACATCAACTCTGAGGTTTAGTTCACCCTCAGATTTAAAGTAGGCTCTGGAGATGTAATGAAAATTATAGAAGTTTAGGAAGGGACTCACCACCCATTGGTTACTTTCCCGGGAATGCCTCCTTCATTTGAAAATTCAAAATAGTTAGAGACTGTTAAGGAATACTGTATGAGGTTAGCACTGCATTGCTAAGAGGGCGTTTGTTGCTAAATTGCTGTTTGCAAAAAGGGCAGTAATTGTCATTGTCAGTTTACAGCAATTACCTTCACTTTGTGGTGGATTGTTTGTTCCAATTGTAGGTGAATTCTTCTCTCTTTCTCAGTATTTATCTTTGTGGACCATTATCACTTATCATTATCCTACCACCAAAAATATGCAACATTGTATTGTCTATAATCACAGTGTTTACAAGCAAATCAGTAAATAGCCATGCTGGTAAAGATAAATCTATAAAATGAGGACTCTATAAACAAAGATCAGACTACCAGGTGCCTTCTCTTTTTAAATTCGGTGTTTTACAATTCAGCCTGTATAAGACTAGGCAGAAATGGAATTAGAACAACAGACCCGTCAACACATTGCCCTAAGTCCTGTTCAGATATTATAGTTATTTGATCGTTACTATTGTGTCACAAAAATAGGCTTCTTGTTCTTTCAAGAGGTTTGCAGTCTCAGATAACTGCCTCAGCATAGCTCTCTGGAGTTTCTAAATCATTTTCAGCCAATTCTACCAAATTGGAGTGAGATTGCAGTGTACCTTTGCAAATACTCTGCATGTTCTTGAACTGTCATTGCTCCGTTACTTTCCATATATTCCCAAAAGTTTGAATCACACCCACCAAGGTGATAATTTTGCTTTTAGCTGTAACAAAGATGGTTTGTGTGATATCTATCAAGTCATTCCTGGTAAATGTTAAGTTGTCTTCTCTGTGGGCTCCTAAACAGGCAATTCTTTGCCTCCTAAGGAAAGACCAAATTGGATTTTGTGATATCAAAACAGGGCAATGAAGAGGAAGTCCATAGGAAACGCTGCTCTTCTGATGATCCGAGGAGGTCCCTGGGTAGAGGCACACTCATCTTACGTCTTACGTCAGTCACTTACTTGTTTTCAAAATTCTTTGAGTTATAGTCTCCGTTCCTTAGAAATGATTTGAAGAGAAAATTGTTGTCCTTCAGCTGGCAGCAAAAATCATTGGCATCAGAGTCTCTTGTTTGGGAATAATAATACTGGAAGGGGAGCAATGACAATTCAGGCTTGCCAACATTAGAAATACATGTAGAAAGGACAGCGGCAGTGTCATTGAACTCTATTGAAATACACTGGATGAAGAACTTTCCAGAAATGGGCAGAGAGGAAAGGGGGAAGGGGTGTTGTGCTAAAAATGAGTGCCTATTTTGTAAACAGAGTTGGCAAGTGTAGGCGATGGGTCCCACCCACTGTTTTAAAAAGTTGAGCAGTTGGGCTTAGTTGATGAGTCATCTGATATGTGTCTGATAAGGGGGTTCCAAGAAATCGATTCTCTTGGCCCCAGAGACGTAGGAGGGTGTGTGTGTGTGTGTGTGTGTGTGTGTGTGTGTGTGTGTGTGTACGAATGTGTGAGAGAGTGTACACTGAGCTCACTCAGTCCTGCCTGTGCTGTGTTGCATCGGGTGCCCCGGTACTACCCAGGGACAGCAGCGTGGCCCCCATTTTGGAGCCCCGTGTTTTTCTTAGTCTGCAAGAGGCAACTTAACTAAACTAAGGTTTTAACAGTACTGTCCACGGCCATGATGTGTAGAATGCCTTTAACATTTACTCTTCTGGGTTACAGTAGGACAGATGTGTATCTGCACAGTAGATCCAAATAGTCCAGAAATTTGGATTTTCAAGAGTAGCTTGAACTTTTCTTACTCATAGAGTGGTAGTTGGTTTAGTAGATTAGAAAACTGCCCTGATGTGGGCCAATTAGTTTTGTTTTGTTCTATGGCCACACGCTTCACCTTTCATCAGACACATGGTATTAATGATCTACATCTGTTTCACGGTTGGCAGACTGTAGCCCCAAAACCAAAGCTGTAGCCCCAAAGCTACCTGCAGCCTCTGTTTGTATGGCTTTTACTTTTTTAAAGGGTTAAAGAAAGAAGGTAGTTATAAAGTATACACTGTTTTATGGAATCTTTATAACAACCCTATTTATCATCCCCATTTTACAGATAAAGAAGCTAAGATTCACAGAGGCTGAGTAACTTGCCCAGGATGACACCAGTTGGGGGTAGGATGGGGGAAGGGAGGGCAACGAAGGTATATTCCTCTTAACTCTCCCATCTCTTCTCCTTAAATGTGCGTTGTTACCATGGAAACAGAGTTTGAAAGTGTGGATGGAGCCCGTAGTCCATCATTCCTACTGGAATGGAAGTCCAGAATGCCCACCAAGTACAGCATGTTCCTTTACCTAATGGTTATATGGAATTCTTGTCACTCAGGAGTCACATCTTTAGAGTGTGATAAAGGGGGCATCATTTTGAAAGGTAAGGATCTAGGTTTGAGGAGAAGGGAAACCAGTGATCCTTGTGGAGTGGAAGAAGAGGAAGGAAGCCATGTCTAGAGTTATAAATGGAGTGCCCACAAAACCCACAGCCTTCTACCAAAGACTGTAGGCAAAAACAGGAAGTGGTGGTGGCATCTGGCTTTCTTTCTTGCTGGTACAACTTCCTCATTTAAACTCAGCCCTCCTCCCAACTTTCTTAACGTCTCAAAGCATCAACTAAACTGATAAATTCTATTTCTCTCCGCAAATCTCTTTTAAACACTTCTTTCTCTTTAGAATTATATTAGATATTATTTGGTTTGGTCATCAGCGATGCATATTCCTTTCCTCAGACAAAACAAAATATCTAATCAATAGTGAGGCTAGTTTAAGAGAAACGTTGCAGCACAGAAGTTCGATTTGCCTACACGGAAAGAAATGGAATTGTACAAATAATTGATCCTCACCTGTTCCCTGCCCAGCATTTAAAAACCATCCCTTTCATTCTCTAGTTCAATTTGTAAATATTACAAATAATCACATGCTACTAGATCCTAGTGTGCTGGTCATCTGAGCCTCAGAATGTTGAAATTTAATTAGGGTGTAGTGACTAAGAAGTCCACTTTGGGTCTGAATAATTAGACGTTTCTGCTCCTTTCTGTAAGCATTTCTCGAGCTCCTTAAATGAAATAGGGACTATATTAATGAGCTTGGGGCTTAAATGCACACACCCCAAAAAGGGTTTGGAATAATAATACTTTTCACTTGAAAGGTTCCTTTATTTTTCATTTTAATAGTGCTATTGTAAAAGTAAGATAATCATTAAAGACCGTTTTGAAAATGCATAAAATAAAGTATAAAGAAATCACCCAAAGTCTTACTGTTAAAACAAGCTCTGTTAACATTTTGATATATTTTACTCTAAGTTTTTTGTCTTCTGCTTGGGTCTTGCTTTTTACACCGGCATTCTTCCGTGGACATTTGACTTTGGCAGACAATAGAGCATGGTGGGTAAGGACTCGAGTCCGACTACCACGGTTTGAGGGCTCTGATGCTCACTTTGTGACCTTGGACAAAATACTCAACCTCTCTGAACTTCAGTTTCCTTATCTGTAAGGTAGGTAGTAATAGTACTACTCATAAGTAAAATGTTGTAAAAAGTGCTTAGTGTGGGCCTAACATGGTGAATACGCTTAAATTTATTATTAGTGGTGATCAATAAAGTGTTTTATTAATTATACTGAATTCTCACTGAAGTAAATGAAAGCTCTAGGAGTACATTTGTATGTAAAATATAATTTTGGATTTGTCAAAATATTTATAGTTTCCCCATGAATTAGAGTCTCAGAACAGCTTGTCCCCCTCTCCTAATTTTCAGGCATGTCTTCTTCCATCTAAGCTCTTGTTAAATAAACTTTCTCTGTGTGCCCTTTCCTCTCCACGTAAGCCTCTCCCTCTGGCACCGCACAGGAACAAGGCTGCACCACCTCCCTGCACGTACCCTCCAAACACCCTGCTTCTGACTGCAGCCTCCTCTACTTCCCTCCAAGGGCTCCCCCTTGGATACTCCCACTGTGCCTGGCCTTAAATGTCGTTGAGGACCTCTGTGCTTCCTTCCCTGTCCAGCTTAGATGCCACGGTCCTTCACTTAAACCCCTTCAGGTCTACCCCACACCTGAAATTCCCTTCCTCTACTGGTGCTCTGTCACACTAGCCCGGAAAAGCCCTGAATCTGAGCTCTCTCATCATACAGATGGGTGACACTTCAACTTCATCCTCCGTGAGCTCTCCAGCCCTTCCTTCATCCCCCACTGGCACTCTCTTCAGCAGTGTTTTTAAATCTTTATTCACTTCACAGAGATATTTCTCATAGGAAGAATAGGGGTGGAATGGAAAAGCAGGAGAGTGAGTGGAGATAAGAAGTGAATGAGAAAGTGGGGAGGAAAGCGCAGGAGGGCAGAGACAGCCTGGAAATGTGGAAGAAAGGGAGGAGGTAGACGAGAGCCTGGGAGAGACCCGCACCCCAGGGAAGGACTGGAGAAAGATGATTGGCCAGAAAACAGAATGTTTCCTACCATTTGTCCAATTCCCTTGTCCTGGGGTTTTACATTTTCTTGCAGATGATGAGCATCTATGTCTGTGAGTTTAGGAGTGAGGGGCTGTGGTTTGGTGGGAGATGATGTTAGATAAAAGCAGGACTAGCAACAAAGACCACTTTGCCTCCAGCAAGGTCGTTTTTATGTGGGCTCCTCTAACCATGAGGATGGTAAAAGTTTTATATTTTTTAATCAAATAATTCACTTATTCATCAGATACTTATTGGTACATTTTATGTGCCGGACGCTCTCCCAGGCACTGAGGATATCAAAGAATATAGAAACAAAGGTACTTGCATGATTAACATTAGAACGTTAGGATACTTTTCCATTCAAGGATTTTGTGGGCACCAAGTGGCGGAGCATGGGTGCTCTGGCCCTGCCTCGGGTGCCAGCACGCATCTGCAGAGCCCTACGGCTCAGAGACACCCGTGAGCGCAGGCTGAGCGCGGTGGGAGCCGCGGCCACGTGAAGCCTCAGCATAGAGATGCTGCCGAGACCAGCCTTTCCTAAATGACTTGGTCTGTCATGGCCTCAGAGAAAAACGCCAGCTTGTCAGTCGGTTCTTGGGCAGGGGATCTCCAGAACTCAAAGGAAACCTGTGTAATTTTTTGGTGAGAAAAAGAAGAGGAACTACAATAACGATTCACGTAGTAATTGCTTACTTGGATGGAGTGCCTCCCATGTGAGGAGAAAGAGTTGCTCATCCCTCCCTTCTAGCTCTTTCTTCTTTGATCTTTTTTTTTTTAAGAAATTATTTATTTATTTATGGCTGAGTTGGGTCTTTGTTGCCGTGCACGGGCTTTTCTCTAGTTGCGGTGAGCGCGGGCTACTCTTCCTTGCGGTGCGCAGGCTTCTCATTGCGGTGGCTTCTCTTGATTCGGAACACCGGCTCTTGGCACGTGGGCTCAGTAGTTGTGGCACACAGGCTCTAGAGCGCAGGCTCAGTAGTTGTTGCTCACGGGCTTAGTTGCTCCGCGGCATGTGGGATCTTCCCGGACCAGGGCTCGAACCCGTGCCTCCTGCATCGGCAGGCAGATTCTTAACCACTGTGCTACCAGGGAAGCCCTCTTCTTTGATCTTGACCCTCTCCCAGTTTCTGCCTTCTCAGATGAACAGCTCCTACTACTAGCTTGGAATGTTATAATGAATTCTTCCCCTTGGACCTTCTCCCAGGAGGATGCAGTGGCCCTGTGTTCCTAGAGGAGCACCACTCACCAGCGTAGACCTGACTCACCCCTGCTGTGGGCTCCAGGGCCGCTGGAGCTCTGCTGAGATGCCTGTGCTCACCCTTGGTTACCGATGTTCCATTTTCTTCTCAAAGCAGAACTAAAAAGAGACAAGAAATTACCAGAAGCCTAGCTTTTTCCTAAGAACCTGCAGGAAGAGCTGTGCCCTAAGGTTGGGAGTGCAGGTGGAGGACCGATCAGCTAAAAGTAGGCCCCAGATCCACTTTGCTAGGCCCAGCTCAGCTCCTTGTTTGGGCTGAACTGACCACAAAAAGATTATAGCTGTGCTCTTAGGATTTGGGATGGAGGCTTTGGCCTAGGGATTCACAGGATTTCAGCCTATCTCAGCCAGGTGTCAGGGTCTCCCAAACAATCTCAGGCCTTGCCCTTGTGGCTCCACTCACAGCACCCTGTCAACCAAGACCATTTATTTGGAAAAACCCAGCCCCTCCCAGTTAGACGTTGACCCCATTGCTCCTTGCTGAGTTGTATTGTTGATTTGTAGTTCAGAGGTACAAAATTAGTTGGTAATTAAACTGTTACTTGATGTCACCAGCCTGAAATGCAATCAGCTGGTAAGAAATAAAACAAGCATCTCTGGACATTATTAAAAAAAAAAACTTTTATACTTTCAACCAGGTTTAGAAGAGGAAAGTTTATATAGTGTGGTGAGCCTTGGGTCCCTTTTGGAAGGAAAGACATGGCGGTGTGGGGAAGAGTGTGGAGTTGAAAATACTTTAAAAATATATATCCTGGTGAGGTAAGTAGTGCTCTACTACCCTTAGGAAGTCGACCAAAGGAAGCAGACAGGACTCGCTGTCACACTGAGAGCTGGTCAGGGACTCACAGGAATGGTAATGGTTCAGCTGTAAATGCTTCCTTCAGTGCAGTCTCACCTGGACAGCGGTGGGATCCATGTCGCAGGTATTCACGCTGAATACCTGCAGGCGGCGTGGCGGGCAGTGGGGTGCTGGTTCGGAGGTTGTGACAAACAAACGCTGAGATGGATATGCCAGGGGACCAGAGCTGGCAGCTTCACATCCCGCCTACTCCAGGACCAGCAGCACCAACACTACCTGCGAGCTTGGGAGGAATCCAGAACCTCAGGTCCCATCCCAGACCTACGGAAAGAGAATCTTTTTTTTTTTGTGTGGTACGCGGGCCTCTCCCGTTGCGGAGCACAGGTTCCGGACGCGCAGGCTCAGCGGCCATGGCTCACGGGCCCAGCCGCTCCGCGGCATGTGGGATCTTCCCAGACCGGGGCGCGAACCCGTGTCCCCGGCATCGGCAGGCGGACTCTCAACCACTGCGCCACGAGGGAAGCCCGAGAATCTTCATTTTAACAAGATCCTAAGGAGATACGTATATACACATTGAAATTTGAGAATAGCTGCTTTAAACTCTGGCAAAGGAGAGGACAGGAAGAGTCATGCTGGGAGGGTTGGTAAGGGTTCTCTCTTTTTTGAGAGGAGTGGGTCCTGGAAGAGCTGAAAGCCCTCACCTACATGGCAGCCTTGAACACCCCCATCTGAGCTATTTCTGGCTCCGCAGCGGTGACGGCTGCTTCATCTTCACCTCTTTCAAGGACTCTGACGCTCGGTTGAAGGATGTCTTATGATTTCTAGTTATATAGCTGGGCTGTTAAAAGATAGTCTCATCTCCCTTAAAGTGCTGTGAGGTTGGGTTTTTTTCCTTTTTCCTTTTCTTTTTTTTTTTGAGATATAATTTATAAAATTTCCCAATTTAAAGGATAGGATTTGATGAGTATACCCACATAGAGTTGTGGAATCACCACCACAACCATGGCGTAGAACATTTCAATCGCCTTAAGTGTGTTGGTTCCATTTATTGTCACAGCTTTCCATTTCGTTAGCATAAAATACTCTAAAAAATGAAATTTTTATAACATTAGCCATATAATCTTTGGGTAAATTGTAGAAGAACAAGAATCATAGTCCTATCAATATGATTCAAAACAATGACAGATAAATGTTTTTAAGATAGATGTTTAGATGTTCATTGTTTTAATGTGTGAGTCAAAATTTTCTTGCAGCAAATAGAGTAAAAATATCTAGGAATATTTAAGAAATCATGGAGGGACTTCCCTGGTGGCACAGTGGTTAACAATCTGCCTGCTAATGCAGGGGACACGGTTTCGAGCCCTGGTCCGGGAAGATCCCACATGCCGCGGAGCAAGTAAGCCCCTGGGCCACAACGACCGAGCCTGCGCTCTAGAGCCCGTGAGCCACAACTACTGAAGGTCGTGCGCCTAGAGCACATGCTCCACAATAGGAGAAGCCACTGCAGTGAGAAGCCCGCACACTGCAACGAAGAGTGGCTTCCACTCACTGCAACTAGAGGAAGCCCGCGCGCAGCAATGAAGACCCAAACACAGCCAAAAGTAAATAAATAATTTTTTTTAAAAAAGCATATGAATTAAAAAAAAAATCATGGAGTATTGCCAGAGGACTGGAAATGGGCAAGTTTCATCCCAGCTTTCAAAAGTAGTAGAAAGTATATCCCAAGTATTATTCTAGAGCAGATTATTAAATAGCTTATTTACATGCAATTACTGCAGAAAATACTGCTCGCTGGGGGCAAATAAGGTTTTCCTAAATAGTTGCGCTAACCTAACTTCATCTTCTGAGATAAGAATGAACTAGTATAATAGGAGCCTGCTGTATAAATAAATAAATTAAATAACATTTTAAACTTCAATAAAAATAAATTCTTTTCCGGAAAAAAAAAAGAAAGAGTGACCTGGTAGGTCACCAAACTGGCTTAAGCAGAGGGTACCTTGATTTTAGCAAGCTATTTGGCAGTCTCACGTGGCTTACAAATGAGATTCTAATCTTTGTAAATTACTTATATTTAGCTAAGAGTCTGCTGTGTGCTGTGTTTGGTATTGGAAGGAAACAGGTAAGTAGGACAGGCCATGACTGTGAATTAAACCATTGTGGCCTGTGCTACAGTCTAGTGGTGAAAAAACATAATAAAGCAATAGAACAAAAAGATACCTCTGGCTGCTGGATGGAGGGTGGATCAGAGGGGTCAAGCAAAGGGAAACAGGTTATCACAGTTGCCCAGAAATTAAAGATCACAGTGGCTTGGATTAGAGTAGTGGCTGTGGAGATGGAAAGAAAAGAAGCCTGTGGATTTGGGATATATTTTGGAGGCAGAAATGATAGGACACTTGCCAGTGAATTAGAGATGAGCGATGAGTGAGTAGATGAGAAGTCAGGGATGACCTCCACGTGTCTGGCTGGAGCAGTTGGGCAGACAGTGGGCCATTTTCCAGATGGTCTTGTTCCGTTCAGAAAGAACCAGTGACTTGGATGAAGGCAGACTCAGGATAGGAAGCTGGATGAGGTGGCTGATACATAAGGAAAAAGGATGAACAATTTTAAAAATATCACAAGACTGGAAAGATAAAAGGTAATGAAAATAAGTGCAGAGCCTTATACTTGTCTTAAAAAAAAAAAAAAAGAAGTGCACAGGATGGAACCAGGAAGACTGGGCTAACAGCAGTTCCCCCAGAAGCTCAACAAGAATGAAAAAGTGTGACTTGCTTCCATAAAAATGAAAACCAAAATAGTTTGCCTTAAAAGAAGCAGGATGACTGCTGGGCATATACCCAGAGAAAACCATAATTCAGAAAGACACATGCACCCCAATGTTCACTGCAGCACTATTTACAGTAGCCAGCTCACGGAAGCAACCTAAATGCCCATCAACAGACAAATGGATAAAGAAGATATGACACATATCTACAATGGAATATTACTCAGCCATAAAAAGGGACGAAACTGGGTCATTTGTAGAGACGTGAATGGACATAGAGGCTGTCATACAGAGTGAAATAAGTCATAAAGAGAAAAATAAATATCGTATTTTAACGCATATATGTGGAATCTAGAAAAATGGTACAGATGAACCAGTTTGCAGGGCAGAAATAGAGACACAGATGAAGAGACAAACATATGGACACCAAGTGGGGAAAGCAGGGGTAGGGGGGTGGGGTGGAATGAATTGGGAGATTGGGATTGACATATATACACTCATATGTATAAAATAGAAAATGAATAACTAATAACTAACCTGCTGTATAAAAAAATTAAAGCCAAAAAATATACAGATGGCCAAGAGGCACATGAAAAGATGCTCAACATTACTAATAAAAAGAATAAAAATTTTTTAAAAAGCAGGATGCCCAATTCAATAATCTGACTGTGCTTTGCACTGTCTGGATCAAAACTAATGTGAGAGCATCGTGCTTTTCTTGGCACACAGCCGTTAAAAAGGATGGGTGACAAACTGGACCACGACTGAGCTGTAAACAGCTGAACACTCCATCACAGGATGAACAGCTGAGAGTACTAGAGAAGTTCAAGTCAAAGAGCTCCATCTCAGGGCTTCCCAGGTGGCGCAGTGGTTGAGAGTCCGCCTGCCGATGCAGGGGACACGGGTTCGTGCCCCGGTCCGGGAGGATCCCACGTGCCGCGGAGCGGCTGGGCCCATGAGCCATGGCCGCTGAGCCTGTGCGTCCGGAGCCTGTGCTCCGCAATGGGAGAGGCCGCAACGGGGAGAGGCCCGCGTGCCGCAAAAAAAAAAAAAAAAGAGCACCATCTTAAAATGAGCCTGGCCAGATGGACCTCTAGGTGGAAGAGGGATTAGATTGCAAGTAGATTCAAGTAGGTACAGGGGGTAAAATAAGGACCCAAGATAAACATAGCAGCAGAAGTTTCAGCTCAGCCTCAGTTCCAGTGCACAGCACTTTCCAGAAGCAGGGTGGGTTGCATATGTGTCCCCTGACAGCAGACTTTGCAGACCTGGCTGCCTGTGTGTTGGCACAGAGCATAGAGGTTTCCCATCCTGCCTGAAAAGCTGGGCAGGGTTAGTCTCTGAAGGTCTCTCCCCAGTCCAGGAGTCTAGAATTCTGTTTCCTAACCAGCCTCTTAGGGGACACAAAATCTCCTGGAATGTCCCCGCACCACGTTTTTCAAAGTGTCGCTGACACATGAGGGTTCTCAGAATCCCTGAACACGTTCTTCGCAAGACTAACTCTCCCGCCACTGCTTCCCCAGGGCCCGTGTTCAGTCATATGTTCTAGGTCCCCTTCTCTTCAAGGCTGAACATCAGTCTGAACTATTAATACCTTGACAACTCAGTTGCCTGTTGTTGCAGTTTCGTTCCCATTGAAACATGCCTTTTTCAGCGAGCAGCTTTTGCCCCAACCATAAGAAAACTTGTGGTCAGTGGTTAGCTGTGTGAAAGCCTACACGATACCCAGGTGAAATGAAGAAAATGAATCACTTCTGTTCCTCTTAGCACAGGAACACCAGCTTATGTTTCTCCTCCAGGAAACCAAACTATATGTATAAATATTTACTTGGGTAAATAGGGGCACAGTCATGCTCAAAATAGAAGAAATGTTCAAATATGTCCTTAGTCTCATGAGTCATTCTCCCTGCTCTTTCTTTTAGATGTCACCTCTGACTGGATCCTCTTAAACTATTCTAGGATCTGTGATAACCAGTTTGATATTTTATTGCTTCTTTCTAAGAATCTAAATAGGGAGATATACTTTTCTAAATTTTAATTCCATGAATGCTAGATTCTGTTATAGGCTAAAGCAGTCATAGAATTTTACATACAGAAGTTGCCTTTTAGTGACCTGATAGAAAATGGTTTTTGCTTTATATTCGTTTTCAGTCTTGGAAGGGAAGGTCTATATGTTGGGAGGGATGGAGAAAAGGGTCTTCAGGGATTGGCTGTCGGACTTACTATGGGTCGTTTGGCCGGGGTTTGCAGTGTGATGTCTCAGACATGAAAGCAAGGGGCTTGTTGTCATAACTGTGGCAGGATCTCATTCTGCTGTTGTTAAGTTTGGGGAAGAAGATAGGTGAGCTCCCTGCTAAAATCTTCCCTGATCAACACTTTTCTCCCACTTGGAAAAGAAAAAGAGGTGATACGCGTTTATGAAGAAATCCTTTCTCTTTTGCCAAGGGCCACAGGCCAGCTGAGCATCATCTACAGAGAAGTCCACCCAAAAGAAGAGCTCAGAGCTGCTCTGTGCAAGAACATGTGGTCCCAGGGCTACTAGCTGGGGGAACAGATGTTTCCGTAGAATGTTTCTTTTGCTACTGAGGACCCAGTTCTCCCTGGCTGAGGGCCTTTGGTTACCCATTAGGTAGATTTTAGTAATTATCCCTCCTACAACGTACATATTTCGAAAGGTCATACTCTTTACTCATTAGCCTGGGGCCCGGTGGTAATATGTCCTCTCCTCCCCAGGTCAGTCCCAGGAGAGGCAGTTCAACAGAGGACAGGGTCACTTCAGAAGAGCCCATGGCTAATCCTCAAATTGCTTCCATTCTATCCCCAGTTGGTAGCCCACGATCTTCTGTGCCACAGAAATCCCCTGTGGCCTGTCACAGGCGCATGTGGAAGTTGCCACTTAGGGTTCAGTATCAACATGAGTGACCTCTGAGTGAAACTCAAGGCTTGCTTCCTTAACATAACTATTATCTTAGAAGATGAAGGAAAAATCATACCACAGATGTGTCCTGTCTCTTACACTCTGGCAGAGCATAGCAAATCATGTTCCATTACAGATCTCAGAACTGCTGGATTGCTTAATAAATGCTTGCTCTCAGTTTTTCGTGTCCCTTAACCAGAATAGGTAATAAGGGACTTACCCTCTTATTCACCCTCTTACTCAGGGATCTGAGTCAATATATGTCCGAATGTACTTCGTTACATTCATATCTTAACCCAAATTCCCCTTTATTAGCCGGTCAGTCGGACCTTCACCTGAAGTGTTAGATTTTCCATTCTTTCTCCCAGTGTTTGTTTTACCTCTGCCGAGCCCCGTCACTCTTTTATGGTTTCTGGCCAGTCTCTGGCAGTCTGTCTGCTCTGCCCTTGGCTGTCTGTACTCCCCCCCGTTTATTTCCCCATGGTTGAAACAGAGGAGAAACAAAATGCCGTGAGACAAGAGAAAGCTAAGAAGCAGTGTTTCTGCCTGGGGCAAGGGAAGGTACCTGAGGAGGTGACATCTGAGCAGTGGTTCAGCAGGTGTGCGGAGTGGGGGCAGGGCTGGGAAGAGGCCCACGGGGAGAGAATTGCACAAGGCGCCAAGCACCGCTCAGCAGTACTTGCTAGAAAAATAATTGCCTTAATTACTCAAACATGGAATCGATTGCAGTAATGCATTGTTCCTGGGACATACTTCCCTACATCAGGAAGTGAGTGGTCTCATCCGGGGGACTGGAATTTAGTTCTTTAAATAAATAAGCTTTATTTGCAATTCTCAGGTCTGTTTTAACCAAATGATTCAGAAATAATCTGTGCCATCTCCCACATCATTCTAACGGTGCTTTTTCTTGAGAAAGGTTTGATAATGAGCCAGATGTACTAAAACAAAAACATGAGTTCGTCGTTCAACAAAGTCTTTTCATTCCGCTTGATTGTCAAACTTTTCCCATCCGTTAAGAGAGGGAAACTTATTATTATTTTAAGAGGAACCGGGTGCAAAAAAAAGTGAACTATCTCAGTGGCCTAATGTATAGATTCAAAGATAGCCATAGAGTAATTAGGTGGAAAGAACCTAGACACCGTTTGGCCTTCTGTTATAGGCGAGGAATGGGAGACAACAGCAAGGTTCCTACAGTCACGTGGTCCTGGACCTAAGGGTCACTGCAAGCCTTTCCCTCAACATCCCCACTCACCCCACTCCCACCCTCACCCCCCTTTCTCACAGCTCCTCATGGGGGTGTCACAGCAAGTGCACCATAGACCACAAAAGCTTCCTTTCACAGTGTTGTTTTAAAGTCACCTCAACTGAAATGATCCCAGAAAGCTACTTCTGTTTATGCTTAGGATTACAAAGCCTTTGAATTCTTGGAGTACATTCTAACGAGCAGTTCTTTACTTGGTAGAACGTTTTTATTTAGGATGTTAAGGAAGGTGTGACTAATAGGTGACAGTATCTGGACCCTGTCAATGAATAGTGTTAACCATATAACATATAAATCAGCCTTGGCCTTTCTGTTGGTTTGGCCAAAAAGTTTTTTCGGGTTTTTCAGGAACGTGTTATGCAAAACCTGAACGAACTCTTTGGCCAACCTAATGCGATGTAAGGTCAGACTCTGTGTTCTTTATAGTTATCACAAGACTTATTTTCTTTGCTTTAGGGTACTTTTGACTTCAGTAACACTGCTGTCTATATATTCAATCAACCTTCTGTTGATCTGTTCAAAGGAAACAGGTAAGCTGATAGCAGGTCTAATTTTGTAAAGCCAGAGTAATTGATTCTCATGGTGATATTGTGAACAAATGATACTCTCCCTGTTCAGCAACTTGATTATTAAAGAAAAACAGTACTTTGACCTGTCGTCACTGGAAGACCTATAGAGGAATTTACCTAGAGAAGTAGATAGAGCAACATATAAGTTAACTTGTTGTGAACAATGAGCAAATAACATTGCCTTTTTTTTTTTCTTTTTTTTTCTTTTTGCGGTACACGGGCCTCTCACCGTTGTGGCCTCTCCCGTTGCGGAGCACAGGCTCCGGACGTGCAGGCTCAGTGGCCATGGCTCACGGGCCCAGCCACTACGGGGCATGTGGGATCTTCCCAGACCAGGGCACGAACCCGTGTCCCCTGCATCAGCAGGCGGACTCTCAACCACTGCGCCACCAGGGAAGCCAAACATTACCATTTAAAGAGAACCCTCAATTATACCTGCTTTTCTAGTTTAAGATGACTTTATTTTAAAGGCCTTGGCTTTTTCCTTAGGTCTTTATAAACTCAGACCAAGGATCCCATGTTTTTATATTATAGCCTCCAAGGTTTCAAAAGTAAACAGAGCATTCATTCCCTTTCATGAATATTCCAAGGAGAAAATGTGATTCCCAATGCAATGTGGGAGTGAGTGTGCTGTGAAAAGACTTCAGGTTCTCTGGGCAGTGTAATACCTGAAGTGTTTATTTTCTGTTCCTGGGACACTGGATTATGTTTGTAATACTTTGACTTTTACTTTAGCTAAAACCACGTTGGCCGACTATTACTGTATGTAGATGACTCCATTTAACTGGAACATTTTCGAATAAACTGCAGATCTAACCATTGCCTAGTTTAAACACCAGTCTTATGAGAGAAAAAACAAAAGTTTAATTACAGTTTGACCCATATTGCATCCTGTGAACCTTTTGAAAAACGTGAGCTGAGCTGTTACAAAGAAATATAAACCCATTTTCTTAAATGAATGGGTTAACATTTTAGTATTTCTTGAGATGAGCCGGTTGAACACTTTAGAATTTTGCTGTGGCCAAATTATTCTCTTCACAGAGTTATCTGCTTCCCTCATTTGTGAGTTGCAAATCTCTGAACTAAATTTTATCAAAGGTCAGAATTCTGATGTCGTGGTTATTACATGTTTCTAAGCTTGTTACTATATTTAGGACCCATGAGGCATTGTTGGAATAGTACTAAGATAATTCCTTGTTAACCTAATCAGGTAATTCATTCAAAAGGAACTTTTCTTCCCAAGCATCAGGATTTTTATTTTTAAAGCAAATTTTTATTTTAATGATACACACCAGACCTGAGAAAAAGAGCAGAGTGGGAACTTCTCCCCCCAGTAAAGTAGGGAGACTTTTGAGACATTAAAAAAAATAAGGCTTATGACCTCATCGTTTATTTGCAGTGCTTTTGTAGCCAACCTGGAAAAGAAAAAATGGTGGTCATGTCTGACATTTAAAAATGTCAAGGGGTTGTTTTGTAATGAGAATGCCTTAACCCTTGCAAAGCCAAGAAGGCTATTTGTGTGATTTTTGATAAAGACACAATAACTTGGGGAATCGTCAATAGAATGATGAAATCTTGGCTATTTTTAACGTAGGGAACTGTCATTTCTTCTGTTCTCAATTGTGGTTTTTAAACAGGCTGCATGGTTTATGAAAAGCTGGGAGAACAGGTCTTTGGCACCACAGGGAAACTTGTCATCTTTGGAGCCACCTCCCTACAGAACACTGGAGGTAAAAAGATCGTGTTTTTCTATACATTAAGGTTGTGAACA
Source organism: Kogia breviceps (assembly GCF_026419965.1). Classification (NCBI taxonomy): domain Eukaryota; kingdom Metazoa; phylum Chordata; class Mammalia; order Artiodactyla; family Physeteridae; genus Kogia; species Kogia breviceps. The sequence continues at coordinate 36,816,802 of NC_081321.1, read as the reverse complement.
TTATTATTTCTTTCTAATCCTGGTGGTTGGGTGGCCACGTGAATTTTAACATAATTCAAGCAGTATCATTCTCATTGCTAAAATGGCGCTTGGAAAGTCCAGCAGAGACAGTAGTCACTTAACAACCAAGGATACTGGGACAGTGTCTACAGCTGTCTTTGTGTCTTATTGAAGGTTAGTCTAGCAAGAGGCTGGTGACCTTTTATACAGCTTGCAACGTGAGCCTCAGTATCCTCTTTCTAAAAATGTTCTCATTTTCCTCTAGCAATGCTGAGCTACCTCTTCATAGTAAAAAATGAACTACCCTCTGCCATAAAGTTTCTAATGGGAAAGGAAGAGACATTTTCGTAAGTTGTAGACCGCTGTTTGTGAGATAACTAAAATGCTTTTAATTGAAATGTGGGCTAACCGATGTTTTTGTTTTATGAAGACTGCAGAAACAAAGTTTTCCCTAGGCTGTTTTTCTTGGTTTGTTGTTTCTGGGAGTAGATAAATGAAGGAAGCAGGCAGAGAGCCATTTGAATCTGAGCATTTAAAACGTAGATTCATCGGTCATGCTGTAAACGCTAGGTGCTGCAATTTCCCAAGAGCCTGAAATCTACATCCAGTTTCTATGAAATAGAACAGATACGGAGTATTTTTGACACAGAAGTGGAACAAGCAAAATTAAGACCCGGAGTCCCTTCCTTAAAGAAGGGACAGAGCATTTGGGGACCAGGACTGACGTGAGCCAACCTCATGAAAGACGGAGCTAACCTTGGAAAATGTTGCAGCTGCGTTTAGTACATCCTGTGTGTTTTGACTACCTCTTGTTTAACAGTTCTTGTCAGTCTTAGTTTCTCTGTTTTCTTTCAAGGGAGAATCGTAGAAACCAGAGTTCCTAGTGTTCTTTCATCAGGATTCAAGGTCAAATACAAGGGATTAGGGAGAAAGCAATGGCTACCTGCGGTGACTTGTTTTTCGATGATATAAGCCAAGCAAAACAGAAAGGAACTTTCTCTTTAAATAATTGATAAGAGAAGTTGTAATCTGACAGAACGTAATGTGTGCATTCAGCTTTGAAGCTGATGTAAATAATTGAGAGGAACGGCATTCTTAGCCAGTGGCAGCGAGGGGTGAAGCAATATCTCTTCTTCTGCTGCATGGGGAGAGAGATGATAGTTAAGTGACTAGTGGTTGGGTCAGTGTGGTTGGATAAAACCTGAATAATGATAAAAGTTAATGGTAAACATTCATAATAGTTAACAAAGTTTAAATATTGTGAAATTTTATGTGTGAGGAAAGAAAAGTCACTTTCTAAGAGCATGTGACCTAACTGCTTACATGCCTTTCAGAGCCTGGTACGTGGATGGCCGCCTTCTCGTGGTGGTAGTTACCTTTGGCATAATTCTCCCTCTGTGTCTCTTGAAGAACTTAGGTAAGAGCTTGCTTTTCTCATGATCTCTACAATACCCAGACGAATCAGAAACCTAATAAAAACGAACAACTTTGCCCTCTGCTTTCACTTGAAGGGTAAAGATTAAATGAGTGATAAATTACAAGTTATTAATCAGACTTGACTTTAATATGGCATAAAAACACTGGTTGGTATGTGACTTCCTAAGCAATCCCTCTACTAAGCCGTGGAGGGAAGAAGGGAGGTCCTGGGACCAGCAACAGACAGTGCTCTGTCCAAAAGCACAAAGTCCAGAAAATGGAATTCTCCTCATACTAGGTCTTACATTCTCTGATTATTTAGATGAGCAGAATTTCACATCTGATATCAAGACAGAAAGTTGCTTATATTTTTACCCCAAAGGATTATGAATCATTCTTCAATTATCAGAGTCTAACCAGTCTCAATTATTTGCTTCATTGAAGGGAGAGAAGCAAAAAGTCAAAAGTGTTAGATAATCCCTAAGTCATATCCATTTGGTTTTGACATTTGTGTGTGTGTGTCTTTGGAGACCAGGGTCCCTGATGTTAGGGACACTTCGTGTGTGGAATAATGCAGCCAGACTGCTGTCCAGTCCAAAGCCTCTGAAATGCTTTTCCTTTAATTCTGGGATCATTCAAGGCAGACATTTAACGTTCTTCCCAAAATGACTGCTAACCATAATTTTTTGTTTTGTATGAAAAATGCCAAGCCTCTGTAGCTGTTCTGTGAGACCTATAAGTAGATTTTTTTTTACGGCCACTTAATGATCTGGTTTCTGAGTCTGTGTTTCAGCTTTTCTGTGTATATACATGTAGCTCTTTTCAGTGCAAGTGGAGAAGGGCTCTTCTCCCCCAGGGGTGAGAATAGTGCAGCCCCCAGAGACCACTTAACTCTGCCTTTCTGGAGTTTATGGTGCTTGGAGATCTCCCAGGCATTCCAAGGGGAGCAAGGTGGAGATCCTCAGGTGTTCAGTTTCTCCCTAGAAACCACTTCCTCTCCTCTGCGTATATTCAGTGTTTACACAGGATGTACATAATCAAGAATTATTGAATGGATCAAGGAGTAAATGGGATTTGGCCATAGGAATCCATCCGAGTACAGCAACAGACACCTATGGCCAAATTTGGGAAGGTCCTATCCCCTGGATTCTGGGAATCTGTGTTCTCTATCTAGTGTGTCAGGAAGAACTGGAATCAAAACACATAATGCTATAATGTTTTAATTTAAAGTCATCATTTTTTGCCAAGTAAGGTAGCACTATCAAATAATCTTGTATTAATATTAGCATGTATGAATATTATTGGAACCCCAAACTATGCTTGAAATAATGCATTGAAAGGTGATGGATGAAATAATAATAATTCTTTACACTTTTTTTTTTTAGGCTATCTTGGCTATACTAGTGGATTTTCCTTGAGCTGTATGGTTTTTTTCCTAATTGTGGTAAGTGCCGATTGAAATGGTTGGCTTGGTTTTGCCGTAGTATGATGCTATGTAATAATTATGCATTATTTGGCTTTATTTGATAAAGTCTGCTTGTTTCTCCTTTATTTTTTAATACTAGGTTATATACAAGAAATTTCAAATTCCCTGCATTGTTCCAGAGCTAAATTCAACAATAAGTGCTAATTCAACAAATGCTGACATGTGTACGCCAAAATATGTTACCTTCAATTCAAAGGTAAGTTTCTTATCCTTTAAATATCAAAACGAGCGTTTTTACTAAGGGCATTTGTCTTTCTCAGACTTCTTTTGATTAAACTGTCTTTGATGTGTTTGTTCTCAAAAGAACAGGGTATCACTGCTTCCGACTGCCACAATCCATTTAGGGACCTTGGAGAAATATACAAATTGTATATTTCATTCTCCCTTTTACCCAGTTTATGCGTAGGACAGCCTTAAGTATTTCCTGTGAAAACCTCTTTCTGGATAATTGTCTCAGCTCTGTTATTCCTTGTAGATCTTTAAAAACAGATTAATAACTAACATCCTTAGCCCACTGCTTCTTATCTTGTGGTGACAGAAAGGAACACCGCAGACTTCCCCAGCATGTACAGTTGAAATACAGACACCACCACAAATTGGCACTTAAGGAACGTTCATATGACATATTGGGAAATGATGGACTATGGAACCAGTCAGGCTTGGATTTGAATCCTCAGGCAAATTGTCAACCCCATTTGTAAAATGACTATTCTATTCTGTATCTTACAGGGTTTTGTTAGAATGTGCCTGGTACAGTGCTTGGGCAAAATTAGTGCATGAGAAACGTTACTTTTCCTTCCTTCTCTGCCAACTTCTTTTTGCATAAGAAGTTACTATATAGAATTTGGGAGTTTTAAAAAACCTTATCTAAGAAAACTAATTTAGCTCATTCTCTCTCTCGCTGTCTTTTAACTCTCAAGGATACAGCCAAAGCAGTGAAGTGATTTTCTTTTTAGAAAGTAACTTTCTTTTTAGATGCCATATTTAAGTCTGATTGATGTGCTCTATATAGTGCAAAGAGCAGTAAAATGGAGGTGGAAGTTCTGGGCATGTTGCCTAGCCTGTCTTGGAGGGAGTCAGGAGAACAGCACTGGTCTGTCTCAGGGTTGCTGTGGGGATTCAGTGAAATAACGTAGGAAAGTGCTACGTAACCGGCTAGCGCCACATAAATACGGGGTGACACAGTGCCTGGAGGTTGTAAAATACACTGTGGGTGAGCCCAGCTCTAGAACCCCTCTCCGCCAAGTGCCTAATGTCTCAAGCTAGATAAGCTCTCTTAGAGAAGCTGCTCCTATTTCGATACCAAAGCTCTCCTTATAACCAAATAATACAGGGATTCTGAAGGGCTGTCAGATGAAAAGACAGCTCAGAAATACTGGAGCTGTACAATTTTTATGGTAAAAATGCCTTTCCGTAACATTTATATTTTTTCTTTCAAATAGACCGTGTACGCTTTACCAACAATTGCATTTGCATTTGTCTGCCACCCGTCTGTCCTGCCAATTTACAGCGAGCTTAAAGAGTAAGAGATTTGTTTAATTTTTTTGCAAACTGAATCATTTTAGGGCCCCTCGTTAATAGGCAAGTACTGTATTTAAAATAAATGGACTCATATGATGAACCCCCGCTGACTCATCACCCAGCTTCAACATTTACTTTCTGCCATTCTTGACCAAGAAAAATCACAAACCTGCAGTATATTTTGGCCATAAATGTATAAAGTGGCTTACTCTGTGGGCTGTTTTTTGTTAATTTGGTTTTTCAAATTCTATATTACTCAAGAGAGTTCAAGTATTTGTGTTGCTTTATGTTACTTATGATTATTTTGCAAGTGGATGATAATCTTCAGACCCATCTGTGAACCACTAAATACACTGCATTTGATTTGCCTTTTGGTTTACTTGGAAAGGCTGGTAAATCAGGTAGGAAGAAATTAATGTTAAGACCACAGACTGGACAAAAAGAATATTGTTGTTCATTTCAAACTATTACAATGGTTATATGGATTTGTTTTTGATTGCTGTTCTAGAGAAAACGAAAGCCCTGCTTATAAATTCCCTCATGGGTTCTCTCTATTGTTATCAGACTTTCCACATAAAAATAGTCATCATGGCATAGTGCCTTTTTTTGAGGTAACTGGTTTATAACTTATATAGGTTTCATGTGTACAACCTAGTATTTCTCCTTCTATATACATTACATCCTGCTCACCACCAAAAATTTAGTTTCCATCCATTACCATACGGTTGATCCCCTTTACCCATTTTGTCCTCCCCCAACCCCTTCCCCTCTGGTAACCACTACTCTATTCTCTGTACCTACCTCCTTGGTTAGATTTATTCCTAGATATTTTATTATTTTTGTTGCAACTGTAAATGGATTGTTTTCTTAATTTCTCTTTCTGCTAGCTCATTGTTAGCATACAGAAACATGGCAGATTTTTGTATGTTGATTTTGTACCCTGCAACTTTACTGTACTTGTTTATTATTTCTAATAGTTTTTTGGTAGTGTCTTCAGGGTTTTCAATATATAAAATAGTGTCACCTGCAAATAGGGACAGTTTTCCAATTTGGATGCCTTTTATTTTGTTTTCTTCCCTAATTGCTCTGGCTAGGACTTTCGATACTAGGTTGAATAAGAGTGGTGAGAGTGGGCATACTTGTCCTCTTCCTCATTTTAGAGGGATAACTTCCAGTTTTTCATCATTGAGAATGATGTTAGCTGTGGGTTTGTCATATATGGCCTTTATTATGTTGAGGTATGTTCCTTCTGTACCCACTTCATTGAGTTTTTATTGTAAGTGGGTATTTTGTTAATGTGGTATATCGCATTGATTGATTTGTGAATGTTGAACTATCCTTGCATCTCTGGAATAAATTCCACTCGATCACAGTGTATGATCCTTTTGATGTAATGTTGTGTTCAGTTTGCTAGTATTTTGTTGAGGATGTTTTGCATCTATGTTCATCAGAGATATTGGCCAGCAATTTTTTGTGTGTTGTCTTTGTCTGGTTTTGGTATCATGGGGATGTTGACCTCATAAAATGTTAGGAGGCATTCCCTCCTCTTCAAAATTTTGGAAGAGTTTGAGAAGGATAGGTATTAAATCTTCTTTGAATGTTTGGTAGAATTCACCAGTGAAGCCCTCTGGTCCTGGAGACTTTTGTTTTTTGGGAGGTTTTTGATTACTGTTTCAATCTCTGTACTAGTGATCAGTCTATTCAGATTTTCTATTTCTTTATGATTAAACCTTGGAAGGTTGTATGAATCTAAGCATTTGTCCATTTCTTCTGGGTTGCCCAATTTGTTGGCGTATAGCTTTCATAATATTCTCTTGTAATCCTTTGTATTTCAGTGGTATCCATTGTTATTTATCCTCTTTTGTTTCTGATTTTATTTATCAGGGCCTTCTGTCTTATTTTCTTAGTGAGTCTAGCTAAAGGCTTGTCATTTTTGTTTATCTTTTCAAAGAATCGGCTCTTAGTTTCATTGATCTTTTCTATTGTCTTTTTAGTTTATTTCTTTTATTTCCACTCTGATCTTTGTTTCCTTCCTTTGGACTTTGTTCTTCTTTTTCTAGTTCCTCTAGGTGTCAGGTTAGATCATTTATTTGAGATTTTTCTTGTTTCTTGAAGTAGGCATCATGGTACAGTTTTAAACTCAGAAAGATATACAATATAGCTATCTGTTTCCATTTTGAAACAAAAATAAAGATGATGTTATTTAGCATTGAATTCACTCATTATTCTTCCTCTTTCATATTTAATTGATATATGAGTAAACTTTGAAATATCAGTATTTACATCTACCTGTCTATGTGTTCTTCAGGCTTACTTTATGACCTTATATTTAGGGTGTTTAAATACGTCTTTGGCGTCTTTTAAATTTAATAGTTAAGCTTTTAGTTTGTAATTTCCTCACGTGGGTACTTCTCAATTTTTCTCATTTTCCATACTCCCTTTTATGACACAATCAAATGTTGTGACTGTTGGTGGTCGACTGTTGAGTACAAGTCTTGTAGATTAATTGTTTGGGCAGTTAAAGAAACTTAGAGGTTCATGCAAACTCCCCGAGTAAACTTGACCGAAGAGAGAAAGAGAGAGCCCTTCATTATCCCAGCTGTGAACCCTTAGGCACTCATTGCTCTGGAGACAAACAGGCTTCCCTGGGGCTCTTCAGTGGGAAAACCGGAACTTCAATAGCAGCTTTAGCAACTGAACACCGAGGTCAAGTTGTAGCTCTGCCCGGATCTCTGGAGCTGAGAGAACAGCTTTGGAATTTATTCTGCCTTTTCCTGTGCATGCTGAGTGTAGAGATAGTATCAAACAAATGTTAAAAAATACTCTTTGCTCTTCAGATGAGAACTTGATATTCTTTCAAAAGAATGGGGAAGAGCATTCAAGGGATTGTTCATTACATGGCTCTCTCTCTCACAATATCCATTTGGTGTAAAAGAAGTTATTATAAACTGGCATATTTGCTGGGGGTAATTTCAGCTGGTCAGGTCAGCCACAACCTGATAGAAAGTTAAGTTCCATTCTTCAGTGTTAACACTGGTGCTTACATTCAGTAATGTGGTTTTTAATTTTTCAAATTCCTTTATCTTTATTTTTAGTCGATCACAGAAAAAGATGCAGATGGTTTCCAATATCTCCTTTTTCGCCATGTTTGTTATGTATTTCTTGACTGCCATTTTTGGCTACTTGACATTCTATGGTAAGTACCTTTTGTCAGTACATAAATATAGGTATTAGTAAGTAAATTAGTAAAAATCAATATCAAAATAACTTTTAATATGATAGCCCAAAAGGCAACAAATCTGTCCGTTGACTTTGCTGATCTTTTCTTCTACTTAAAGCAAATGGCAGTGATTCCTTTACATATTCATGCAGACTGCACAATAGAATAATTACTGAAACAATATGCTGTAATTTTTTCTCTTAATACTGTCCTTAAAAGAAATTGCATTTTATAAGCACGCCACTGCATTTTATAAGCACGCCACCTTTACTGAGGAAAGTTTAAAACTATAACCAGCGAAGGCTTTCCTAATTGCTGGTGAGAACTGGGTCAGATTCCATTAATAGAAAAGAGAGCCAGAGACAGATTTTGAAAGTGAGAAAGAGCAGAGTGCTACACTCATGACACTCTGCATTAATTAAAAATAAAGCACCTGGGCTTCCCTGGTGACGCAGTGGTTGAGAGTCCGCCTGCCGATGCAGGGGACACCGGTTCGTGCCCTGGTTCGGGAAGATCCCACATGCCGCGGAGCGGCTGGGCCCGTGAGCCATGGCCGCTGAGCCTGCGCATCCGGAGCCTGTGCTCCGCAACGGGAGAGGCCACAACAGTGAGAGGCCCGCGTACCACCAAAAAACTAAAAAATAAAAAACAAAATAAAGCACCTGATTGTTCAGCGGCAGGTGGAGCCTTGCAACGATTTGAAGCAGTGACATAGAAAGTTAAAAGAAATGAAATCTGAAAAAGAACAAGGTTTCATTTGTAACTTTTATTGACCCTGTATGAATAGTTTACCTTCTTTTACTACTTCTTCATCCTCTTCTATTCCAATCATCCTGCAGCTTTATTTAACATCTTTCATTATCATTATAATTTGGGACCTAATTTAAATTTAAATACATAAATTTCACATTCACTAATAAATAATATTTCTTGGGGGCATTTTTTCATAAACACAAATGTCTCAAAATTTAAACACATTTAGAGATGATCAGTTCATCCTGGAGAGGAAGGCTACCCTGATTCTACAGTTGTATTATTACCTTTTTTTTTTTTGGCTGCGCGGCATGGTTTGTGGGATCTTAGTTCCCCAACCAGGGATTGAACCCAGGCCCTCAGTAGTGGAAGCACCAAGTCCTAACCACTGGACCGCCAGGGAATTCCCTTATTAACATTTTCACAAGCAATGGAGAATAGCATTGTCTAATGAGTCCATAAATACCACATTTAATTTCTGCAAAAAGATGGTGTTCTTAAGTTTCCTGCAGAGTTTCAGGGATAAGGGTGGGTAAAGGGTGGGAGAGAGAGAGCGCCTAATGTTAGTTGAATGGTCTCACTGCAACCTTGTTCAAGCTATGATTTTTCTTGGCAAATCCATTTTTTTCCCCACATAGAATAGAATACCAAACCCTTTCATACTCTTAGGTCAAAGAAAAAAACTCAGCTATTTTTAGATGGTTATGAATTTTGAAACAAGGAAGTTAGAACTAAGGAGATTTTTATTATAACCGAGGGCCCTTTTTCTAAAATTGAGACCAATCTCTGGCCCAGACTAGAACTGGAATTCCACACCCCGAACCTAGAGAAGGGAGGGAAACTATCTTTTGTCAAAGGAGTGAGCATTTTCGAGTTGGAGATAAGAAGATGGCAGAGTAGGGCTTCCCTGGTGGCGCAGTGGTTGGGAATCCGCCTGCGGATGCAGGGGACACCGGTTCGTGCCCCAGTCCGGGAAGATCCCACGTGCCGCGGAGCGGCTGGGCCCGTGAGCCATGGCTGCTGAGCCTGCGCGTCCGGAGCCTGTGCTCCGCAAAGGGAGAAGCCCGCATACCACCAAAAAAAAAAAAAAGAAGATGGCAGAGTAGAAGAGTAGAAGGACCTTGAGCTCACCTCTTCTCACGAGCACACCCAAATCACCACTAACTGCTCAAAAGTCATATAAAAAAGACACGAGTGAGCATTCTTGCTCTCGGTGGCTGCCATTCTAGCTTTGGTTGTCTTTGAAATGACACTTTCTGAAGTTCAGAGTTGAGAAAAAGTTCAAAGTGGTGTATAAGCTAAGTACTTTTTTTTTTTTTTGCGGTATGCGGGCCTCTCACTGCTGTGGCCTCTCCCGTTGCGGAGCACAGGCTCCGGACGCGCAGGCTCAGCGGCCATGGCTCACGGGCCCAGCCGCTCCGCGGCATGTGGGATCTTCCCGGACTGGGGCACGAACCTGTGTCTCCTGCATCAGCAGGCAGATTCTCAACCACTGCGCCACCAGGGAAGCCCGCTAAGTACTTTTTTTATGAGGAAAACATACCTGGAAGAGAAGAATGATGAACTTCACCATGGTGAATTTCCATGGGTACCTCTGCCGCTTGGACACTGCGTTATAAGAGGAGAGTTTGAAAGTGGCCCCGGGGGGCCTGCAGTCCACTTAGCGAGAGTGAGGCTGTTCCGTGTTGTTTGTTGAGTGGCACCGAGTCGGGGAGAATCTAGATGAAGAAGGGCTTTGTGCTTCAACCATATGGTATTTCTACCCCCAACTTACTCTTAGGTTTAGTGTAGTGTAAATTAAGCTCCCCACTTGGTGTAACTTCTTCTAGTGATTACTGTACATTCCTTTTTGCTACAGGTACGTGTGGACAGGTGGTACCCAGCTCACACAGGGGATTTTTCTTTTCAGCTTTATTAATTGTTGAATAGACACTTCGATACCCAGAACATTGCTTTCCTTGCCCTTTAGTTTACAAATTCTTGGTGGCTCAGAAAACCCGTCATTCCGTGATGTGATTTTGTCTTGTTTGAACACCCTCTTACTTTTCCCTCGTTTTAGAAAATGTGCGTTCGGACCTCCTCCACAAGTATCAGAGTAAAGATGACATCCTCATCCTGACCGTGAGGCTGGCTGTCATTGTCGCTGTCATCCTCACGGTGCCGGTGTTATTTTTCACGGTGAGTAAAAGGCCTCGGTGCAACTTGAGAAAAGCTGAGGTCTCCTTGCAGAGCAAGCCTGCTGCAGGGAACTCTCCTGCATCATTGAAACTGCATCAAGGAAGGATCCCAAGGCCCTTTGGAAAAAAAGTGGGATCAGTGAGTTAGGGTAACCTTCTGATGGAATGAATCTTCGTTCTAATTTATCTGTCCCTCTTCTTTACAGAGAAATGTAGATAGACTGTTTGAATCCCAGTCATCCATGACAGGGGAATATAGAAGAACCAGAAGAGAACACTCAGTCATAGATAAAACAGAAATGATCCCCCTGCAAAAGAAAACTACCTGTTCGTAAAGAAAAAGACTTTCCATCTTAAGTCAAGCCCCCCTGCTTCCCCAACTGTTAAAGCTTTCTATAAACCCACTAGGTGTGACAAAACATGTCCCAAATGCCTGTGCACCAATCTTTCAGTCACTGCTGAGAAATGTGAAAGGCAGCATGCTGTGGGCATTACGGAATTCTTTGTTTTCTTCTCCTGCAGGTTCGTTCTTCTTTATTTGAACTGGCTAAGAAAACAAAGTTTAACTTGTGTCGTCATGTCTTGGTGACCTTCATACTCCTGGTTATTATCAACTTGTTGGTGATCTTCATACCCTCCATGAAGGATATTTTTGGAGTCGTAGGTATGGCTTTCTGACTTTCTGCTTATTCTATTTACAATAGCTGTTTAGAAACCTGAAGTTTCACAATAACAACCTCAAACTTTGTTTTTTCTTATTTTTCAGGAGTTACGTCTGCTAATATGCTTATTTTCATTCTTCCTTCATCTCTTTATTTAAAAATCACAAGCCAAGATGGAGATAAAGGAACTCAACGAATTTGGGTATGTCTCACGTCAGCCACTCTCATTTTTCTGATTAGCTTTGCACTGAAATATATCAAATAAATAGTCCATCTCCACCAACTAATGCTACTTTTAGTGATCTCAAAAGTAGGCAGCAGTCCTAGTGTTTGCCCATGTGGCAAATTTAAAATATCATATCAGAATCTTCTCCATTCCCTCAAAATATTTTCAGGTTTTGCTCTTATTGTGCCTTAGCTCTTGCTCTGCGAGGGCAGGGCCAACTGAAAGATTAGACGTTTATCATCCTGTGTCTCTGTAGGGTAATGCCTTGTCTTTAGCAAGACCTGAAGTGGAAAGGGGCTCAAAGATTCTATGCAGTCTGCTGCTTCAGTACAATTCCTAGTCCTGTAACTCCATGCTACAGCCCAGGGAACCTGCAGTGCCTTAATTTAAATGGCTGAGTTAGTGTAAAGAGTCTTTTTATGATTTGACAGAAATGCTTTGGAGCAACAGACCTGGATTCAGAAACTACCTTTCTATATTGGGATTCTTGTTTCCAGGTCTGGTGAAGTTCAAGGGCATCTTGAAGGTGGTGCACTTGGAGACAGTGAGGGAAGCAGGGGTGAAGTGGCTGCTACATGAGTACCTTCTGGAGCACCATTATGTTTGGCTTCGGAGAAGGCTTCTCAGCCGCCCTCCCAGATAGTGTAAGCACTCCAATCCACACGTTACCTGAGTCAACAGACCCGGATGAGAGACATAGGCATGTGGGATCATCGCTGTGCATTTAGGAGAAGCAGCGTTGATGCTGGTAGAGCATCTGCTTCCCCAACAGGATTATTCCTAAAGCCATAAATCCCCAATCCTTCTAGATCTGACCAGTGGGGGACTTCATGAGGACAGAGAGGAAGGAGCAGTCACTCTGGCACAGCACTAAAGTAAACTCAGATTAAATCTGACAATGATGGAGACCCATTGCCCGTGAATTCTCTGGGCCTCTCCCCCCACCCCCGCTCCCGTTTTAAAACTGCTAGGAGGATCTACCAAATAGCATTAGACAAGGGATCCAGTCCATGTGGGGACCCAGTGGGAGTTACACCAGACCGGTGATGGTGAGCCTGTGTGCAGCCCTCCCGGTTCCACCCTTCACCTTCTCCCCTTCCCTTACCTCTGTCTCCCCATCCAGACTCTAGTCCAGCCCCCCTGGCTCTTATGATGCTCCATCCTTCTCCCTGAATTTCAGCTCTCATTGCCAAGCAGTTTATAATCTCAAGTTCCTCCAGATTCTAGAGTTAGTAACCTGCCCCTGTGGCCTTCATCAGCCCTTGAAATAACTTCTTTTTGGACACCCATTTCCTATTTTCACTCGATCAAATCTACTTTGCTTTTTGATATCCTTTAAACACTTTTTCAAACAGAAATGTTTGCCTGCCAGCGATAGCCTAGGTTGGTGGGTAAAGAGTAATGAAATGACCTGTATGTTTCCCAAGCCCACTCTTTTTTTCGGTTGTCGTCTTAGTCTGAAAGAAGCTGTGAAGATACCGTCAGCTGTAGAAAAGATTCACTCTGAGGTGACTGTGAAATCAAAGAACAGAATGCAGAGGATGGTTCTGATAGCTGGTTTTTCTTAGTTTCCCACCCTTGGAGAATCAGATGCACAGAGTTTTAGAAAGATTCTCACAGTTCAGCAATAGTTGTAACAAACTCCAAATGCAGAGGGACTCAAAAAGAGAGGGAGAGCATATCTGTTTTTTCCCAGGTATGTGTGGGAAATGTTTGCTTCCCTGAAAATAACCGTTGCCTTTCTGTCACTCCAGGCTGCCCTTTTCTTGGGTCTGGGGGTGGTGTTTTCCCTGGTCAGCATTCCCTTGGTTATCTACGACTGGGCCTGCTCATCAAGTGGCGATGAAGGCCACTGAGACCAGATGGAAAAGGAAACAGTCAAGTTACCACTCATCAGCAAGCCCTCCTCACAGTCCTTTGCAAGTTTACAGAAGCAAACAGAAATTTACAAGATACACAATGGAATAACACTTCGGTAACAAAACAGAGACCCGTTTCTATCATGGTTCATGTCCCTCCAAGATTGGGGATCAATTTTAAGGATTATGGATTTCTTTTGTTCCAAATTTCACGCAATCATATTTTCCAGTACTTTCCACAGTCAGTTATTTTTCACTCTCCTAACTCGGTTTTTTGTGGTTTCATCGTCTCTTAGAACTTGGAAGACATGACCATCCATCATGTTTATTTATTACACATCCAGATTCTGACATAATTTTCCTACTGATGTTCAGCTTATAATCTCTGTACCTTTTTAGAAAAGAAAAGAATCTTGAATTGTATATATTTATTTTGCTTTACAGAAAAAAAAAAATGGTTTCGTAAATAATTTGCCTATTTTGGTTAACATAGCACATAGGGGTAATCATATGAGAGTCACAGGGCACGCGCGCACCCTTGCTGGATCAGAGGATGCCCAATATTTGAGGCAGCTCTGATCACCTGACAGCCGAGCTTCAGCAGCCCATGGCCTCGCTGGCACTGCATCCCACTCTGTGCAGAGATATTCTCTGGAGACTGTTCTCAGCTGGGAAGGGGATGGGAATGATTCTTATCTTGGTAAACATACTAATCTACACATCTGGGTAATCTAGCAAATGACGTTTTGTTTCCCCCTTGACAATTTCTGTCAGAGTTACTCTAATCTGAGTCAACTTCTATTGGGGAACACTCATGATACCTTTGGAACAAATTGAGAAGCGAGAGTCCTACAAAATGCCTAAGGAAGTATTCCTCGGATGCAGATAGCCTTCAGCCCTACGTCGGTATTGTTGAAGGGGGAAAAACATTTTCTTAAATTACAGACGCAGCAGCTTTTACTCATGTCCACCAGCTTTTTGCACAGAGAATCATGTGTATCTAACCAAGGATGATCCAGGATAAGTCATTCCTGTTTTATATTTGGTACCTTAGGGGGGTCTTTAAAAGACTTGTTTTATATCTATAAATTTAGGTTATTACAAATATAAGATTTTTGTACCTTAAATAAGCCTCATTCCTATTTCTTCTCCATTAACCATCCATCCAGTCTTGAAAAAAGAAAACGAACCCTCAGAGGTGGTCTTTGAGAAGAACACGTGATGAAATCACTGTGTACCTTCCTTCCCCCAGATGGAGACTTTGGCGTCTGTGCTACCTCTCTTCTCGCCCCTAGTCAAGGGTGGCCGTTACTGCCCACCTGACATGAACCACACAGGACAGAGTTGCCTCACACTCTTAGCCCAGCCCTCTCCTAAGCAAGTGAAGGAAACTACAGAGAGGCTGAAAAGAGAGTTTGGGACAAAGTAGCTTGGAAAGGCATGGGAGACAGTATAGAAACCCAGCACCGCCTTCCGCCTGAGCTGGGCCATCACCTATGATTGGATTGTCCGTATCACACAGTGAGAAGTGTGTGTACCCTGTGAGTTGGTCACCTGAAACAGGGCTTGTGTTTTATCTGCATCCTGGTTGAATTCCGAAGACACGTAAGTTCACCAAGCACAGATTCTTATCCAGAGATAAGTGGCCTCTAACCACACTCTTGGCAGAGTTTCCAGGCACTTAGCTCTGGGCTCTGTCCCCCCCCCACCCCCCACTGAGACCCCCAGAGGCCTCTCCACACTTACCGGGAGTAACATGGAAATGTCCCCTTCCCTTTACAGACTAATGTCCCATAGAGGGCTCAGGCATCAGAGCACTTTCTCGTGATCCTCTTGCGGGAAAAGGAGAAGTTATTGCCTGCATTTCTTAGTGGGATCATCATAGCTTTTACCATAATGCTCCAGAATTACATGCACATTAGGTCAGAGTTCAGGTGTTTCCATATGAGTACCTACCTATATATGAATTCCTAACCTAGTGAAATCCACAGCCATCTCTGTCCTCAGCAGTGTCTTCCACGTTAGATGAGCAGGGGAGAAACTCCACAAAGCAAGTTGGCTGGCCCTTTGAGCTGTCCAGGGCACCAAATAATGAAATAGCCAGATAGTGGATGACCCTCCATTAAAAAAACTACAAATTTAGCCTTCAAGCTATATTATGCTGCTTTCTATTTTCTTCATTAATTTATAAACAATTCATTTTATGCCCACAGAGTCCATTTAGAAGATGATCATTAGCTCCTGGGATGCGTAGTGGTATTTTTGGATCTCTGGATTTTATGTGTCAGGACGAGGAATTTTTATTATTATTTAAAATATACTTATTTAGAGGAGGCACATTGTTGTGAATGTCTGTGATACTACAGGTTTTTTAAATCTCCTTTGTAATGTTTATCTAAGTTTATTGTTGACTGACTATAATAGACCCTACTGTAATTTGTCAAATATCACTGACTAATTACGTCATTTGTGTGGGATTAGCTGTAAAGTGTACTGCTCTTATTCTTCTTATTCAGAACAGTGAACCGGTAGCCAAAAATACATGTACCACAGATGTTAGGTAGAATTTAAATAACACAGTCAAGTGCTGTAGAAGTTTTTCTGCTAAATGAGTAGACGAACGAATATTATACCTTAGCCTTTGGGAGCAGCACGTTTTCCTTTGGTAGATAGAACCTCAGCATTAGTGAACAGTGCCAGCTTCATACTTTGGATTATGAACTGTTCTCTAGTTACACAGCACACTGTAAATCCCTAGCTTCCTTCATGTTACTTACTGGAAGTGGGGTTGCAAAGTATATACGGGAAAGAAGTCTAGTCTTGTTAAGCATGAATGCATTTTCCTTTAGAAACCAGGTTATACATCATGGTTAGGCACCCCCAGACCAGCTAGAGACAATGATCTTAGCCCATAGTTTAGCTGAAATAGGATAATATAACAAGATTGCTGAAGAACTTACGCACTAAATATAATATTGTTTCTAGGGGGTATTTGTTCAGAGTTGCCAAGAATCCCTCACTCGTTGTTAGTGGAGTCTGGATTACCCACTCCAGTCACACACCACCAATTAGAGCTGCCCAGAGTGGCCCGAAGCTAGGTCTCCGGCAAAGGAGGGGGACCAAGTTCAGGGCCACCAGAGACCTCGTGGTAGGAAGAGGGTTACGAAGGATGAAGGGTCCTCCTGTGGGCCGTAAACCGCCAGGGACGCTCTCTGCCGCCACCCTTTCTTTTCTCTGGAGTCTCAGGCCTGGCCTGCCTGCTTCTATTTGTAGGACCTCTTGCTCCTGGAGTTCGTCTCCTTCCCTCCCACTACCAAAAAGGATGCCACTGCATAGCTTCTCCCACATGCCAGTCATGGAAGCCAGCACACAGCACTTCTAATGGGTTTAGTGCCAGTAAACCATGGTTTAACTGCCCAGTAATCAAATGGGGGTAAAAAAGGCTCTCTATCCACTTTTCCTTTTGTACATTTGCAGACCCTGTTGTGAAGGGCACCCATGGGTCATGGCCGTGGTGCTTGGGGTGGACAAAGGGCTGTGGTAAGGTGTCACGGTATTTCAGAGGACACCTCAGACAGTTACCCCACAATTGGCTTCTTTCTGGAGTTGGAGTCAAGCCTTCAAGCCAGTGGTTCTCAAAGTGGGGATTCCCCGGACCGGAAGCATCAGTATCACCTGGGAACTCACTGGAATGCACATTCTCAGGCCCCACCCCAGACCCAGTAAAATCGGAAACTCTCAGGGTGGAGGCCCAGCAAACCGTGTTTTAAAAAGCCCTGCCGGTGAGCCAGTTTGTCTCTCCTTTTCCTCTTCATTAGTCCTGCCCATAATTCTCTGAGGGTGGTTCCTAGGACTCACGGGGACAAGAAGTGAGAAGCAGGACTGAGGGAGGGGAGGAAGGGGCCTCGTCTCAGCCCCTTTCCCACTGGAAATGCTGGTACAGATGCATCATTGAAAGTGGGGCTCGCGTGGGCTGACACACCATAAGATTACAGTTATGGCAGCTGTGAAGAAATAAAAGCGAGGGGTTTGGGGTTTGGGGTTTTTTTTTTCTTTTTTGAAAGGAAGTAAATGATATACGGTTTGTAAATGCAACCTCAGAGGAAATACTGAATTCATGTCAGGAGTAAGTTCTCCAGAGTGTTTGGGTTCGGTGTATGGCGATCAATCCTGTCCTCCCTTTAAAGTGAATTCTCTGCTGAAAGTGCTGCACTGCATGATGAGGGGCTACAAACTGCACCGAAAAGATTAGTGCTCAGCTCGGTTTCAGTGGATCAGAGTGCTGGACAGCACGTTTTGTTGGGGTGGGAGTGGGGCGGAGGTCAGTGAAATGATCAGATACATGATTGTATGCCTTAGTGCAAAAGCCATCAATCAGTTCCCCTCTGTTTTTCAGTGTAAGTGGCATGAGGCTTAGAAAGGGTGTAAACTTTAAGAATGTAATTCCTCCGTTCCAGTTCACAGTAAACTTCTAGCCCCTTTCAAAATAAAGGCGATTGAGACTGCATCATTTATCGATGTTAATGAATGTTTCCTTAGAGATGGCAGATCTGAGAATCTTTTAGCAGCAGAATACACTTCCTCTAAAATACACACGGTGAATTATTTATAGTTATCTAAGGCTTTCAGGTACAAATTGGGGGTGGGGTGGCTGACAACTGAAAAGTACCACTAAATCTTAAAGGGAAAGTTCTTGAAAAACATGTAAAATTCCCAAGGCTCAGATCTTCTTTAGGATTTTCTTGGAGGAAGGACTGTGAAACTGGGCCCATGTGCATACAGGCTTGAATTTGTGCTTTTAAAAGGAAGAATCTATGCAGTTGAGGCTTATTGTAAGAAATACTTCATTTGTATGTAAATATATTGTAAATAAGTAGGAGGCTGTATATTTTTGCAGTTGTTGATCCACATTGAAATAGGAGTCAATAGTATCTGCATATCAAGAATGTTTTCATAGATATTAGTGGTTTTGTTTGGGAATTAGAAAAATTTACATTCTCTCCCAGGTAACATAGTTCTCTCAATGTAAACTTGGAACCTACAAATCTTACTTAATTGTTTAGAGAGAGAAATGTCTGAGAAATAGTTTCGTTGATTTCTTATACTGGTATTAAGATCAATTATTTCAAAGCTAGTCCTCTGAGATACAAATAAGGAACATTTTAGACCCAAATTATTGCCATATAGAAATAGATATACCCAAAGTAATGAGTTGTTTTTTCATAATGCTGTTTCACCGTTAACACTGATACCACTACACAGCATTCATGAAAACAGAAGTTGGGGAGGAGAACGGTTTTTTGGGTTTTTTTTTTTTTCAAAATTGAATTGCTGCATTTCCCAAAATTTGGGATCTCTGAAAGGGGGGAAAGACCTGAATATTAACTATGAGCACAAATATGAAAGAAAGAAAAAAAAACCCATTATTTTATCAAGCTTTTGCAAATCTTGCATGTTTGCCTTTTCTTTTCAGTGTCAACGCCAACATAGACTGTGTTAAGTCATTTTTTCCCAAAACACTTGAATCTTGATCGTTGGTGTGTCATCCGCTCACTAGAGTGCAGTGTATTTTAGACTTCATCTAAGTCCAGTGCGTGTAGCATACCACTGTTTTATTAATGTAAAAACCTTGTAAATGAATTGCAGATGGATGATTTGAGTCACAAGTCACAAAACTTTGCCATTCATGGTTGATCAGACACATAGCTTCCCCCCTGCCCCAGGATGTGGTGTAAATAAAGACATGTAAGAAGTTCTGTTCTATAACTGCTCTGTTAACATAGTTTTTAAACATTAAAAATGTGGAATAAAAGTATTTATGAATTTTTGTCTTCATTCTTCTGGGGTGCAGTGCTAAAAAGGGAGGTATTTAGGTACTTACACACCATTTGGGATTGTTGGAGACAGATCTGCCACGTTTGTCAGTGTTCTGGGACACCGAGAGTTCATGGAAGATTATATTCAGGTGCCCAAACTTTAAAAATTACTTCCGATAGAAATCTATCTGATCTGAAGCACATTACATCTTTTCCATCCTTCGCAATCAGAGTAGGCTGAACATAATATTTTCTTCTTAAACTCAGGTTCATGTTTATGAATGTCAATTTCTGTGCCATCTTGTGGGAGGGACTCTAGTCTCCCTCTACCCGCACTGCAACCACCCATAAAATAGGAAATCCTATCGACACTTCCATTTCTCCAGGAACTATTGAGGGGAAAGCTCCTGCAGCCTCATTTCCATGTCCATCATTGTCTCCTCCCCATGATCTTAGGAAAGTTTTATCAGACCAAGATGGCAAGATGGCCATCGTCTGATGCCTCTGTGGACAGGGTTAGTGCATGCACGACCTGGGCCTTCATGGTATGACTGGCTGTGAGGCTGCTCTCAACTCTCCCTGGGCTGCCCAGGAGACATACCATTCTGCAGGGCCACCTCGGCGCCCGTGTGGATCTCATGGTGGAAATTTGGGGCCCAGGAGTCCAAGCTGTGGACTCCAATCTGACTTCATTAGCAATAAGGCTGATACTTTTATCCTTGTGTGCCTGCTGTTTCTGTTTCTTAATTAATCAACCCCCCAGGGACAAAGGGTGTGAGTCCTTATCACTTTCCAAGCCAAGCAGTTGTAAAAGTGCATGCGTGCAAAAGGCTTGAGGATATGAGCAGGTTTTGCTATAAATCAGAAGGTCTGGTCCTGCTGTGGTTTTGATGGTTCTGACTTCTTCCACTACAGTTCCATGAGTGTCTGCTAATACTGTTCTCTTCTGCCCTGTTTTACACATAATTGTCTGGGTATGCGTTATTCTAGCCCCTCCAAAATGGAATAAACTATGGACTTACTGATTACTTTGCAACTCAGAAAACCTGCTCGCTTACCTTCTAGATTTATAACTCGGTTCTGTCTGGTTAGCCCAGTCTGGAAGGGGTTGATGAGGCCCAAATAACAAAGCCAAGTTTTGCTATGCCAATGTTTTATCTTTCATTAGTTTAAATTTTAGACTAATCCAAATTGGCAGGACACTCTGTTCTTTGGCAGGGTTACTGCAACATCATCATAACCTGCCAAATTATCAAAATGTATTGTAAAGCAATAACACTTAAAGCAGATTTATACTGAAATAAATAGATCAGAATAGAGAACACAAATAACATGAGAAAAGTGGCCTTTCAAATTAATGGGGAAAATATGGGTTACTCAATAAGTGGTGAAAAAATGACTAGCCTTTTGAAGATAATAAAGCTATATCCTTGTATTGCCCCTTATATCTAAAAACAACTCATATGTATTAAAGACTTTAAAACATAAAACACACAGGTAAATATGTCTTTTTTTTTTTTTTGCCGTACTCAGGCCTATCACTACTGTGGCCTCTCCCATTGCGGAGCACAGGCTCCGGACGCGCAGGCTCAGCGGCCATGGCTCACGGGCCCAGCCGCTCCGCGGCATGTGGGATCTTCCCGGACCGGGGCACGAACCCGTGTCCCCTGCATCGGCAGGCGGATTCTCAACCACTGCGCCACCAGGGAAGCCCAAATATGTCTTTTTTTTTTTTTTTTTTTAAACAAATGTAGAAATATGACTCATACAAAGTATATCAAAATATTTTATCTAGTTCATTATTTTTTGTTTTGTTTTAAATTTATTTTATTTTTTGGCTGCATTGGGTCTTAGTTGCTGCGCGCGGGCTTTCTCTAGTTGCGGTGAGTTGGGGCTACTCTTCATTGCGGTGTGCGGGCTCTCATTGCGGTGGCTTCTCTTGTTGCAGAGCACGGGCTCTAGGCGCACGGGCTTCAGTAGTTGTGGCTCGTGGGCTGTAGAGCGCAGGCTCAGTAGTTGTGGCGCATGGGCTTAGTTGCTCCGCAGCATGTGGAATCTTCCCGGACCAGGGCTCGAACCCGTATCCCCTGCATTGGCAGGCAGGTTCTTAACCACTGCACCACCAGGGAAGCCCTAGTTCATTATTAATAAAGGAACAATTAAGATGTTTTAAAATGGTTCAAAGGAGAATTCAAAGAACAGACACATATATGAGCAATCCGGGATGCTGAAATTAACTTGCTAATAGATGCAAAACTGGCCTTCTCCACAGGGGGAAATCAATTACATCTCCATCAGACAATTCATTTGCTTCTCTGGGCAATAATCATTTCTGTCTCTATCAGTTTTCTACGATTTACAGGGTTATAAAATAGCTCAAAGGCAAAAAAAAAGAAAAGCAATATTCATTTAGAATCAGGTAACTCAGAAGGGACATCTAGTATTACATAGGTAGTAAACCCAGTAATTTTTTTTGCTCCTTTCAAATTTTCAAATCCTTTCCAATTTTCCTAATAACCTTCTGCTTTTCAACCATAAAAATCTCAAAGATTATTCTTGGTTATTAAGAAAAACGCTGGCCTTATTAGATTTGGCCTGATAATTTGCATAGGTGCAGCAGGTGTTAATTAACCACATACGCTTTTTTGGGTTTGCTTTGCAAATCCAGAGGCATGCAGTATTGAACAGCTATTGGAGCACAGAATTGCACTTTTAAAAGTCTCTATTATTTGCCAGCTCAAGGCTAGGAAAGCAAGCCCAAGAAACCCCACTGTATTTCACCTGCACTGTCTAGAAATTTGGATGAATTCCTCTCCATTTGAGTTCCCCCCAAATTTGCTAAGGATCCTGACCTTCCAGGAAGTGCCCTTTCTTACCATCTATAAGGATGGTACTAGGCCAGCTTTCCTGGGATGGTTTTATAGGTATTGGCTTTATAAGTAAAATCAACCTTTGTTCCTTAGAGGTGTTTGATTAAATGAGCATCATTCACAAATATGATATTACAAGGAATTGATACACAATTTTTCCAACTATATACTCGTAGAAAGGAAACTATGCAAATAACTATTGTTGTGAAAAAGTAAAGGAACTCAGAGCTTTTTAATTTGGAGGCAGAGGGAAGTTGAATGAGTTTAACTTCACTTTACAAAAGCAGAGTCCACTGAGTTGTAGATGAAAGACAGCTTAAGAAGAAAGAGAAATGGCCTCCTTATATATCCAGAAAATAAGAGTATTAAAACAACCTCAACACAACCACAGTAAGATTTCCCTCATCATCTCCTTCCATTACTTGTAATTTTGCTCTGCTGGATCTTGGGTTGATGTTCTGCTTTCATAAAGTTGTCTGCTTCTGGACTAAAAGCGGTCGTGTAAATCCACACTCACTCCACAGGTACAGCTTGAAAGTTGTCTAAGTAATGTCAGCTCAGAAGCTCCTACCCAGGAGTCTATTCTTTGAAGTGTTAATAGTTTAATGCACTTGGCACACTCCTTTACCAAGAGTCGCTGGGCCTGTGTGTCTTTGCTAAAGAACCAGATTTGGGCCTGTAGCTTATAACAGGGCCTCAGGCAAGTTTCAAGGAGAAATAGAAGAGGCTATTTGATAATGAGATGGAAAGGCTGTGGTTCATTTACTAGGTAACTAATGGTTTCCACTCTATCATAGGTATCCTTCCAGGTAACCTTGAAGAACTGTGTAGTATTCCACTGAAAGGACACCCAGTAATCATTTTTACCTATTTCAAAGCCTTTCACAGTTTTCCTATCACTGTCTGTATATCTGTATCTCATATATATAATATCTTAGAGAGGGGAAGGCCTTTCTTCGTACAAAAATACAGAAGTCACAAAGGAAGTAACTGATCTATAAAACTGTGCAACTCTCTATGACTTACAAAAGTGCCAAAGGGCAAAAAAACCCCAAAATCCAAATGAGAGACAAAACTAACATTTGCTGCACATGGGTTGCAACTGGTATGACCTGACTCTCAAATTTGACGTCGAAATTATTCAAAGTATTCCCTTGGTCATATTACCAGGATGCCCCATGTCTCTTTCTTGATGCTCCCTCCCCTCCAAAGTGTCCAAGAACCCTCAAGGCATTTGGCTTCAGAAGTGCTTGCTTCCAAACTCCAGGCAAAAGAGAAACTTACTGGTGAATTTAATCAGTTCAGAGCAGGCTTCCTTCCCACTGCAGTGCAGCTTCTGTTGCTACCACACGGTGTCACTGTTGAACACTAGCTCTGCACAGTTTGTTAATCTGTGTCTACTGTTAACAGTGGTGCCCTCACAGGTCCACAACTCCACCAGGGCTGAAGCCATGGAGGAAGGGTAACTAATCCACACAGTGCTATGGTGACTGCCACCTTGGGAACCCAAGCAAGGTAGAGCTGTTTGCCACAAGCTTGTTCCCAGCTCATGCCCTCCAGGCTGTCTGGCTTAGGCAGGGCTCCAATTATAGCTGCACACTTTATCAGAGCCAACGCTCTCCCTTTCCCCCACCCATGGGCACTGAAACCTGATATTGACGCCAGGTCTCCACCCCGG
The DNA here is from genome assembly GCF_026419965.1 of Kogia breviceps. Classification (NCBI taxonomy): domain Eukaryota; kingdom Metazoa; phylum Chordata; class Mammalia; order Artiodactyla; family Physeteridae; genus Kogia; species Kogia breviceps. Next base: position 36,793,118 of record NC_081321.1, on the reverse strand, counting down.
ATGTCTCTCATGGTGAGTTTCCCTTTGGGGAATCTATGGGAGAGGTTCTAAAAGTAGTAAAATTCAAAACAGAAGGTATTGAGTAGGAGAATTAATATTATCTTTGTGGTGCCTCTGCAAATTTGCCTGACTCTTTCCAAAAGTCATTGTTTCAATATCCCAAGCGATGTTTGGCTTTGGACAGTCACATTAAACCACAAAAATGTTTCTGGTACAGTCTTCCCTTGAGGTAATGCCTGTCTGTTTGACTCCTATTTAGAACTTTAGAGAGGTCATTCCACTGACTTTTTCTTGTTCGAAAGTTACTAAACTATATTCACAAAGAAGCATCTTAAAGTTCTGCCTACCCAGTCCTTGGCTACATAGCATAGAGCTCGTCTCCTTAACTAGTCAAAAGCTTTTAAAAATCACTAAGAAAAATATTTAAATCCCAACAGAAAAATGGGCTACAAAAATGTAAAAAGGAGCTACCAGAAAGAGAAATAAAATAAACACTTGAAACAATGTTCAATCTAATAATCTAACTCATAAGTAAATAAATCTAATGTAGAACATTTATATACCTTTTAAAATTTTACTTTCATATCAGAAATGATTAAAACTGTTGCTATTATAGTTCTGGTAAGGGTGTAAGAAACAGCCAGTTTCATATGCAGCTGGTGAGAGTATAAACTGTTGCAATTTTTTTGGCAATATCTATTAATATTGTAAATGCTCTTCACTTTTGCCCATCAATTCCATGCCTGTGGATTTTTCTAACCCACAAGAAGTAACAGAAATAAATGAACAACGTAGTGCCAGATTCTCATCATGTCTCTTCATCTCAATTCATATCCCTGTTTTTCTTTTTTTACTGTTTCTTCTGTCCTTTGGGCTGTTTCTTCATCTCTTCTCTTTTCTTAATAAACTCTTGGACAGTCCTTATGTTAACACCACCCCCTCAGGTAAACCCAGCCCCAATCCCTATTTTCCATATTCAGGCTCCCAGTTAGCCTAGCTCCAATCACAGATAGAAATTAGAGACATTTCTCGATCTTATGCATCAGAACATTTTAATTGGTAGATTCTTGTTCAACGACAGCTTGGTTCTTCATAGCTAGTTCCAAAATGGTGATGGGTAGGTTTTATATATTTTATGAATTTAGGACAGCTTTAAAAAAATATATGCCAGAGTATTTCTTCAGGCCAATTCCATCATAATCTCTCGTGGCACAGCCAGAGATATTTTAAAAATTATCCAAAACTTAGAAATAAGACAGAGAGAAGACACAATATTGAACTGGGACATTATTTAGCAGTGCCACCCATGGATTATTTAATAATCTAGAGGAAGTACTTCTGTTTGATATGCTGTGTACTACTGACTAAAGTACCAGATTTTGTGATAAAGCTGTAAGTTGTAATATTACAACATACATAATTACATATTGTAATAGTTAAATGTAATGTGTAATTATATATTTATATATGTAATCTGTAATATGTATTGATAATTGCATAATTACATATGAAATATGTAATATTTATATACAATATGTAAATATTACAAATTATAATTTTTAAATATCACATGTTTAATGTTAATTTATAGATTTTTGTCTGTTAGAGATGCAACTGATTTCTTCCCAGTAGAAATATAACCTCAAAAGCTGTGTATTTAATCTAGCAAACTTATTCTATCATTCCTTTTTAAATGCTGATAAACAACCAATTCCTCAAAATGCCCTTTAAACTGGTTTTACTAACTTAGTTCAGATTGGCTATGTATTACCTTCAGCTTATTATTTTTATTAAGAAAACTCTAGGATGTGAAATTCCTATCCATTTTATGATATTTTATGTTGCCATATTCACTGTTCCCCTAAGCATAGATTATTTTTTATCTTTGATTCTCAGCCTCTTATTCATAATATGAACACTCTGGACACAAATTAATTCTTGATACTTTTTTTGTGGGCAAAATTTTTGATACTTTTTTTTTGCAGACAAATATTGCAAGTCCAATTTTTAAACATATTACGCAGGCCAAACTAAACACATCTGAGAGCAGGATGGGTCCCTGACCACTAGCTGGTGCCTTTTTCCTTAGGCAGTTGGAAACACACTAGGTCTGTATGACAAAAATAAACTCAAAATGGATTAAAGACCTAAATGTAAAGCCAGACACCATAAAACTCTTAGAGGAAAACATAGGCAGAACACTTTTTGATATAAATCACAGCAATATCTTTTTTTGACCCACCTCCTAGAGTAATGAGAATAAAAACAAAAATAAACAAATGGGACCTAATTAAACTTAAAAGCTTTTGCACAGCAAAGGAAACCATAAACAAGATGAAAAGCCAACCCTCAGAATGAGAGAAAATATTTGCCAATGAAGCAACTGACAAAGGATTAATCTCCAAAACATACAAACAGCTCATGCAACTCAATATCAAAAAAACAAATAACCCAATCAAAAAAATGGGCAGAAGACCTAAATAGACATTTCTCCAAAGACATACAGATGGCCAAGAAGCACATGAAAAGCTGCTCAACATCACTAAATATTAGAGAAATGCAAATCAAAACTACAATGAGGTATCACCTCACTCTGTTCAGAATGGCCATCATCAAAAAATCTACAAACAATAAATGCTGGAGAGGGTGTGGAGAAAAGGAAACCCTCATGCATTGTTGGTGAGAATGTAAATTGATACAGCCACTGTGGAGAACAGTGTGGAGATTCCTTAAAAAATTAAAAATAGAACTACCATACGACCCAGCAATCCCACTACTGGCCATATACCCTGAGAAAACCATAAGCAGAGCAAAGACGCCCTTACAAGCACAGATGCCATGTCTGATTGGGAGCAAAGCTAGACTACGGTATGTGTGTGTGTGTGTGTATGTATGTGCACACACATGATGCCTGGTCCTCTCTTCCAGGATTCTCCCAAATGACCCAAGGACAAATGGCTTGTCTAGGAGAAAGTATAATCTTTCTCAGTCTCAGTTTTCTTGACCATAAAATGGGAATAATAATAGCCACCCCATAGAGTGGTTGTGGAGGAATAAATGGGACACCACATTATAAATCACTTAGCACAGTAAGCCTGGAATACAGGTTATCAATTATCATGATGATGATCTTACTTGTGGGCCCATATCCCATGTTTCCTCTGAGTTGACAACAGAAACGGACAAGAAAACTCTACTCAGCAAGTGCAGAAGCACTGTTTATACCAGGTTTGAGGCCAGTGTAAAAGCCAAAAGAATGTTGTAGTTAAAGAGAGTCCAGATGGAACCATAGCTCTTCTGAATTCCCAAAGGGGATACTCAAGGTGGAGCTGTCACAGAGAGTCTGTGACTAGACCATTGTGTAAAAGCCAAACAAACTGCGTGCGTTAGAAAGGAGTTCTTTTCACAAGAGCAATTGGCAGAGACTGATACAGTCAAGAGGCGAAGCAGGGTAGATTCTCACCAGGAAATTGCGCTGGCAGCAGAGACTCCTGGCAGGGGGCATGGAGCGTTAGGCTAGGACGTCAGATTTGTGGGCTGCTGGGTCACATAAGTAGGGCCAGCAGGGCAAAAGCTCACCAGGAAAAATTAATGGCAGCGGAAGTATAAGAACACCAGTTCCCAAGAAGCATGAAAGGTCACGTGTGCTGTGGGACAGCTGGTTCCTTCAGTGTCTGAGATCATCATCAGATTCAATCTTTTTCTGTAATAATATATCACCTCTATTAATTTGCAGATTCCAGGGTGGGATAATATGGAAAGTACTAGATGCTGCGCAAATGGCCCCTTATATATAACTAGAAGTTAGGCGCATGGTAATTAGTTTGCTGTAACTAAAACTGTGAGCTGCATCAGCGTCACGTCAATCTTGTACCTCATGGCATTAGACGCCTGAGCTATTTTATTTTATTAACTGTCTTTGGCAGCTACCCAATAATACCTAGAATGAAGCAGTCCCTTGCCCCCCACCCAGCCTCTGCCCTGCTCCCATGTAGTCTATTAAGCTTGTTGAGTAATAAGGGCAGGAACAGGGAAAACTTCCTCACCTTCAGTCAAACTTCCTTAATTGGGCAATCTATTTGCGTATCTCCAGTCCTGACAAAAGAGAAATGTCATTTTGGCTTTTCCGGAGCATGCCCTAAGACTGCAATTCATTTATCTGAGTTCTTGCTTCTTAGTTACACATACGTAACAGCAAAGAAACAGGCTCAGCTAGGTGTACGTGTACTCTTCTTCATACTTCATCTTTCTTGCCTTTTCAGCAAGCAGAGGTTTAAAATCATCAGTTTAAATAAGAAAACACTCGATGCTGAAATGTTTACCCTTTTATTCACCTCAGGGTCATTCAGACTTATGATTGAAACAATAGCCCAAAATAGCTTTATGAGTGATTATATCTGCACAGACATCCTTTATTTAAAAGAACATTATTTAGTCATAAAAAGAATGAAATAATGCCATTTGCAGCAACATGGATGGACCTAGAGATTATCATGTTAAGTGAAGTAAGTCAGACACAGAAAGACAAATATCATATGATATCACTTATATGTGGAATCTAAAAAGAGATACAAATTAATTTATTTACAAAACAGAAATAAACTCACAGACATAGAAAACAAATTTATGGTTACCCAAGGGGAAGCGGGAGGGTGGGATAAATTAGGAGCTTGGGATTAACAGATACACACAACTATATATAAAATAGATAGACAACAAGGGTTGACTGTATAGCACAGAGAACTATATTCACTATCTTGTGATAACATATAATGGAAAAGAATCTGAAATATAGGGCTACCCTGGTGGCACAGTGGTTGAGAATCTACCTGCTAATGCACGGGACACGGGTTCGAGCCCTGGCCTGGGAAGATCCCACATGCCGCGGAGCAACTAAGCCCGTGCACCACAGCTACTGAGCCTGCGCATCTGGAGCCTTTGCTCCGCAACAAGAGAGGCCGTGATAGTGAGAGGCCCGCGCACCGCGATGAAGAGTGGCCCCCGCTCGCCACAACTAGAGAAAGCCCTCGCACAGAAACGAAGACCCAACACAGCCAAAAATAAATAAACAAATGTGGGTTTTTTAAAAAAAAGAATCTGAAATATATATGTGTGTGTGTGTGTGTAACTGAATTACTTTCCTGTACACCTGAAAGTAACACAACATTGTAAATCAACTATACTTCAATAAAAAATTTAGAAGTTAAAAAATAAAGCGAATTCAAGTACGACATTATTGGTGAAGTGATCTGAATAATTAGTTACACAAGTCTGTTTAGAATGGAGAGCTTTTTTCACCTTTTGTTCCCACATGGTAGGTGCTCTTTAAAGATTTGAAGTAGATTTGCAGGACTAGGGGCAGTTGGTTCCCAAACACCTATGTATATGTTGACCCAGGATCTAATTTTCATTGGTCAGGGGAAAAAAAATGAGAAAATTAAGGATATTATAGTGAGTTTTTCATATATTTGAAATTATTCCATTTAAAGGACTGACCTTTGTTCTAAGATTTTTGGTCTTCTTTGTATTTCCATATTTCTTTTATTTTTAATTGTACTTGTTCATGAAATTCACATTCTGGGAACCACTGCTGGAATGTCCAACAATATGAGAACCTGCCCCTAAGAACTGGCTGAGCTCACTATATTCACATTGTACAGGCTACAGAGAAGCTGCCAGCTTTGGGTCAATAGCAATCTAGCTGATCTACTGAAAATAGCCCCAGATGGTATCTAGTCTCTCCTGGTCTATTAAATCTACTCCCTCCCCAAATCTGGACCATCACTAGGTGCCTCCATTTTAAAATATGGGAAACCTTAGCCCAAACTCAGCCTTTATTTGAACCTAAGAAGAGTGAGTGAGTGCTGGGTAAACCATGCTGAATCCTGTATGACAGAATCATCCCTGAAGAATAAAAATGGAGGGAAACACACATTCTCTCCTCTCTAAAAAACAACAATGATCACCCACCTAAGAAATGCATAGGCAGGTGGCACCATTTTGATTCGGCTAGACAATTTCGCACTCGTGAAGAAAACATTTTGGCAAAAGATTATTTTAATCAAGAAGTAAAATACAGACTTCCAATCTTAGCTGAGGCCACCTATTATAACCTACATGAAAGTGCGCTGGAAGGAAATCTCTCTATCCATTGCATTGTAGTAGTTTCGATACTCATTGGACCTCTTAACATGAAGCCTCAACGTGAACACCTGTAACTGCAGCACATCTTGGGCTGAACTGGCTGGGAAAATGTATTCCCTAGAGGAAGGAAGAGCATGAGAATCCTGGAAGAGAAAGACCCTTCTGGGGCCTCCGACTGGGACTCCAGCCCACATGGATTTCAGATCCTTTGAGGTGTTTATGTTTCCATCCGTTTTGTATCATTGAGGAAAAGAAAAAAAAAAAAAACCCTCTCTCTTTATAGAAGATATTTTCAGATTGAAACTTTAGATAACTCCAAGTTCTTTCGCACTGAGGACAAGATACATATAAAACTGGCAATTTGATGAAGTCCTAGGAAAAAGTTAATGTAATTTTATAACCTTATCTGAGTATCAACAGCCATCCCTTATGCCCTCTCTTCCATAACCAGTTATCAGCTCTAGTTACATGGTAATCTTCTCAGTGATTCTTTTGGCTAGGTTTTATACCATAAGGGAAGCAGTGCTTCTGAATTTGACACACAGAAAATCTTGCTGCTAGGGATTCTAAGGAATTGAAAGCAGCGATGATAAAACAGAAGTCTGGGGCAAGAGCTTGTGTCAGTGTCCTCTTCCTCTACCTTATGTTCTCCTATTTCCTACTACCCTCCTCCGTACACACCTAAGGTCTGAGGAGGCATCATTTAATGTGATGAATAATGGATTTTGAGTAGCTCTTCGATGCTCACAAAGTATGTTCACTTTCCTGATATATTTTATCATCACAGAACATATGCTGCAGACATTCTTACTATCCTTAACTTATTGATGAAGAAACTGAGGTTCAAAAATGGATTGCAACACCAAGAAATGTGGCAGAACTGGAAGTCAAATATCAGTTTTCTTAACTTCATATCCTGTGTTTTAAGTAGCACTTGAGGCTAAAGAAGTAACTGTATAGAGTCAGAGGAAAAAATCTCAACATTTTGGTTAAATAGTCTTTCTTTTTTTTCCTCGAGATTTGTAATTCCCCAAGTTCCTAAAACATGGTTAAGAACAAAAAAACTGAAAACAAAGAATACAACCTGAGAATAGCAGAGACTTCCCATCCAATTCTCCCCTTCTCTAGGGAGATTACAGCGAAGAGCAGGAAGGAGACAGTGGACAAGCCAGTAAGACTCTGAAAGATACAGGGAGATATAGAAAAACAGTGGTATTAACCCACAAGTTAAATCAGTGAAGCTGTGCCTTGGGCCTGGAGAAGCAGGCCAAGAAACCAAGAAGAGTGCCCTCTAAGGATTAGAGAAGCTACATGAGGAAAAAACCCAATGACCGGTACCAACCTGCATCCTGGAACATCTTGACACTCCCACATATACAATGTTTGAACAGAACAGACAAACCTACTGATTCTCAAAAGATGAAACAACTAAGACTCTGCAAACATTTGGGGAAAACTAACACCTTGAAACAAAGACCAAATTCAACAAATAAAATATCTTGAACAGAGTTAAAAGAGCTTACAAGTTTTTAGAATACACATAAAAATATCTCTGGAAAGATACAAGCTATTATAACTAAAGCATTAACTGAATATTGTAGAAATTAAAAATTTGATCATAAAAGTTAAAAGGTCAATTTGGGAGCTAAATAGTAGAGTAGACACATATGAACAGCATTTTGAAATACCAAGCTGACGAATTCTCTCAAAACATAGTGGGAGGGGGCTTCCCTGGTGGCGCAGTGGTTGAGAATCCGCCTGCCGATGCAGGAGACACGGGTTCGTGCCCTGGTCCGGGAAGATCCCACATGCCGCGGAGCAACTAAGCCCGTGAGCCATGGCCACTAGGCCTGCGCGTCCGGAGCCTGGGCTCCGCAACGGGAGAGGCCACAACAGTGAGAGGCCCGCATACCGCAAAAAAAAAAAAAAAAAAAAAAAAAAAAACCCATAGTGGGAGGGACTTCCCTGGTGGCACAGTGATTAAGAATCCGCCTGCCAGTGCAGGGGACACAGGCTTAATCCCTGGTCCGGGAAGATCTCACATGCTGCAGAGCAACCAAGCTCGTGTGCCACAACTACTGAGCCTGTGCCCTAGGGCCCGTGTGCTGCAACTACTGAAGCCCATGTGCCTAGAGCCTGTGCTCCACAACAAGAGAAGCCACCACAATGAGAAGCCTGCGCACCACAACAAAGAGTAGCCCCTGCTCACCGCAACTAGAGAAAGCCCACACAGAGCAACGAAGACCCAACACAGCCAAAACAAACAAAGAAAACCCCCAAAACAGAAGACAAAACAAAACAAACAAAAGAACAAACAAAGAAAAACATAGTGTGAAAAGACAAAGAGAATATGAAAGAAAAATTAAGAAACAAGAAGGACTGACTCAGCAATTCCCAGAGCCATTTGATAGGGGTTCTGGAAAGAGAGAACAGAGAGAATGTAAAAGAGGAGATAAATGAGGAATTAGCAAAACAAAGTTTCTCAGAGAAAGAAGGTATTCATGTTGGTATCCACCAGGTTCCAAGTAGGACAAATGAAAAACAGAATTTACATCTAGATCCATCCTTGTGAAATTTCAGAATGAAAGGAATAAAGAGGGAAATCTAAAGGCTTCTAGAGTGTAAAACACAGATGATCTGCAGAAGAACAATGATCATATTAACATCACACCTCATCAATCATACTGAAATCAAGAAGAAATTGGAACAACATCTTCAAAGTTCTGAGGAAAAAATTTGACCCTTAAATTTTAACCTAGCCAAACTATAACTCAAGTGTGAAAGCAAAGACATTTTTGTAAATGTAAGGACTCAAAAAATTTATCAAGCGTGAATCGTCTTGCGAAAAAATTAGTGAAGAATGTACTTTCAAATAATGAAAAATAAACCACAAAAGAAGACACAGGTCAGAATGGCCATCATTAAAGTCTACAAATAACAAATGCTGGATGCTAGAGAGGGTGTGGAGAAAATGGAACTTTCCAACACTGTCAGTGGGAATGTAAATTGGTGCAGCTGCCGTGGAAATCAGTATGGAGGTTCCTTAAAAAACTAAAAATAGAGTTGCCATATGATCCTGCAATCCCACTCTTGAGCATATAGTTGGAGAAAGCTCTAATTCAAAAAAATATATGCACCCCAATGCTCATTGCAGCACTATTTACAATAGCCAAGACACGGAAGCAACCTAAATGTCCATCGACAGATGAATGGATAAAGGAATGGTATATCTATACAATGGACTATTACTCAGCATAAAAAGAATGAAATAATGCCATTTGTAGCAACATGGATGGACCTAGAGATTATCATACTAAGTGAAGTAAGTCAAAGACAAATATCATATGATATCACTTATATGTGGAATCTAAAAAATGATGCAAATGAACTTATTTACAAAACAGAAATGGACTCACAGATACAGAAAACAAACTTATGGTTACCAAAGTGGATAGCAGGGGCAGGGGGTGGAGAGATGAATTAGGAGTTGGGATTAACACATACACACTACTACATATAAAGTAGACAAACAAGAATTTTCTCTTTTATCACTTGTACTTTTGATATTGTATCTACGAAATCATCACTTAACCCAAAATCATGAAGATTTACTCCTGTTTCCTTCTAAAAGTTTTATAATTTTGGCTTTTACATTTAGACCTATGATCCACTAGGGTTTATATTCTAAGTGTTATCACACAAACAGCTTGGGAGTTGAGGATGGTGCCAGTTAGGTCTTGGTAGGGTCGGGTCATGTGATGCCATTCAGCCGTGGCACATTTGCTTTCTTCCAGCTCTGGTTGGAAAAGATTTGGAAGCTGTGAAAGAAAGTTATGTAATGACCCATGGACTAAACCTTATTGTAGTGATTCTTTAATACAGTGTCTCACTACAAAAGTCATAATACCTTGGGATTTGGGGGACAAGCTCAGTTATAATTCTATAACCCAAGTTTTATTGATTCTTTGCTACAGACCAGTCAGTTTTCTAACTGATTAAAATTTCTTCTGTAATGTATTGATCTTCAGAGAAAATTAGTTTTCCTTCTGTGTACGCATGGAATGAACAAATCATTCTGTACTCCAAAGCAAAACTTTCCTTGGACTCTGAGAGGTAAGTGTGGTGTTTATTCTCTTCTTTCCCTCTAGAACTCTGTTGCTAACCAGGAGCCTGTTCCTTTGTAGGTTTATTACTGCCAGATTCTTGACCTTGATGTTCCCATATATGACCAGTTTGACACCCTTCTATAAAACTCAAGGTTGGACACTCCTGAGGAACATTTCACATTGTCAGAATTCTGCCTTATTTTTGACGTATCTCAGATGATGAATTTTTTTCTCTGAACTCTTGAAATCTGTTTTTCTCAAGCCTCATGTGTATTTTATCTTTGCCCCACAATCACTTTTTTGATAATCAGAACTTTGAGATGATGTAACTCCTTTTTCACAAGGTTTCTGCTATATCACCTTAACAAATAGTTTCCTTTTTTGCTGATCAAAATTCAAGCCAGGATAGCCTTCGGAGACTCCCAAAAGACAAAACTGGTGAGCAAAGGAAGTAAAAAGTACATCCTGGTGGCGCAGTGGTTAGGAATCTGCCTGTCAATGCAGGGGCCATGGGTTCAATCCCTGGTCCGGGAAGATCCCACATGCCGAGGAGCAACTAAGCCCGTGCACCACAGCTACTGAGTTTGTGCTCTAGATCCCGCGAGCCACAACTACTGAGCCCATGTGCCACAGCTACTGAAGCCCGCGCCTAGAGCCGGTGCTCCACAAGAGAAGCCACTGCCATGAGAAGCCCGCGCACCACAACAAAGAGTAGCTCCCGCTCGCCACAACTAGAGAAGGCTGCGCACAGCAATGAAGACCCAACGAAGCCAAAAATTAGTTAATTAATTAATTGATTAATTAATTTAGAAAAAAAAGTACATCCTATTCTCTTCAATTCCATAATATCATGCCTTCATTTTGGTTTTGTAATCCACAGTAAGAAAGCACTATCTATTCCTTCCATCTGGCTGGTAATTCCTTGGTCTTCTGCCACAATAATTCTACTCCTGTTTCTTTTGATTTGATGCTCACCAAATGTTTTTCATTGTGCTCTACCCTAAAATTCAATGTTATTCAACAAATATTTACTGAGAATCTACTGTATGCAAAGTACTTCCTGGAAAAAAAGAAAACTCCATATAGATACATTACTTACATATTTTTTGCCAGGTAATAATTTTCCTTTATTGGTTAATAATTGTTTTATCATCCTATAATAGCTCAAATAGCTCAAAAGTAAAACAGATGTATCTTGGTTTATATCATTTTATCAGCTTAATTATTTCATGAGTATAACAGTACATATCAATTTCAAATAAATACTTAGTCTATATTCATTTTTTCATAAAAGCATATTGCTACAGTCTATAAAAAGGGACTTAGTTGTAGTTGCTTGATCTGCAATCTAATTTGTACAAGTATATGAAAAAGAAAATCAGATAATCCAAAATTTAACTTCTTTTCAGAAAGTCATAAGATATTGGTTATGAACTTGTGCTGTAGTAATTGATTTAGAAGAATTATGACAGTGCTGTGTAAGCAGAGGATGCATTACTCCTTCACAATATTGTTGATGGTAAAATCGTCTTGAATGGTAAATCTATCCATGGGCCTGCTATCCTATTGACTGTACTTCAAATTCTAGAACTTAGATATATTACTTCTCAACATACCTTTAATCTTTACAATTTTAACTAGGTCCTTCCCTTTTGAACAAGGTGTGTCACAAACTGCTCAAAGAAGAGAATCAAATATACTTTATTATTTTCTTGCTAATCAGTTTTGCCTCTTATGAAGCTCATAAATTCTGACCAAAAAGGGACAGAATATATATCATGAATATGGGCAATTCAAGAGCAACAGCTTTATTTAAAAAAAAAAAACAAAAAACTTAGGTACAAAATTATATTAAAACTTTATGGATTATCTACAGTCAAGGCTTCCTCTAAGTGTATAAACATATACATGTCATATATTATATGTATGTTTATAATATAAATATATATTTAATATATAATATAAATAATAAATATTTTTACAGCATCATTTCTGTGACACTTCTGCTGAAAATGCATTACCCAAATGTAATCATGAGGAAACATCAGACAAAGCCAAACTGAGAAATACTCAACAAAATAATTGGCCCATAACCTTCAAAAGTGTCTCGGTCATGAGAGTCAAGGAAAGACTGAGGAATACTGTTCTGGATTAAAGTCCACAACTAAATGTAACACACACAATCTTGAACTGGATCCTATAACTATAAAGAATGTTACGGTAACAAAAGGTAAACTTAGTTCTAATTCTTAGAAACAAAAACTTCTGGGAATTAGGTGAAAGTAATGTACCAGGGTTAATTTCTTGATTTTGATGTTTATATTGTAGTTCTGTAGGAGAATATCCATGTTCGTAGGAATTATACTCTAAAGTATTTGTGAGTAATGGTGCATCGTGTTGGCAGTTTAAGCCCAAATTGGGGGGGGGAGGTGGACTTATTTGTATTATTATTATGCAATATATATCTGATCCTAGAGTATGGGTATGGTGACAGCAGAAAATCACTATTTAGCAGCATGGCTGGCCCTGTTGGTAGCCAACCCAACTGTCATTTCTTTCTCCCATTCACTCTTGCTAGTAGAACCCCAATTTCATTGAGATATGAGTCTTTTCTACCTCCAGGAGGTGAATTTTCATTGACCTAAGCCAGTAATGGTTTAAACATGAGCATGTGATATGTAATTCTGGCTAATAATACATGATACATGAAAGCAGGTCCGTTGGGGTGGGGATAGTGGTGCTTCAAGGAAAGATTTTCCTTACAAGTAACAAAAGACCCACCGAGTAGAAATGGCTCTTCTTCTATCTGATGAGGTCATGCTATATGTAACACCTAGAATTACAACAGTCGTCCTGCAACCATGAGGAGACAAGCCTAAGGAGAAAGCCAAGACAGTAAAGATGACAGAGCAAAAAGAGAAAAAAAATCTATGTCCTTGATAATGCCATTGACTGCTAAATTAAGCACCCTGTAATCACCCTATCCCCTTGCTTGTTATGTGAGATAATAGATTTTTGCTTATTTTATATATATATTTGATATATATATAATTATTTATATTCATGTTAACATATAATATATATAATATATATTTATATCTTTATTAATGTCTTTGATTTTAAATCATAGTTATAGATTTAGAAGTGGCCTTAGAGGTCATCTATATTCTAGTCCAACCCTTTCATCTATTTATAAGGAACAGCTTAGACAAGTGAGGCATCTTGCCCAAGGTCAAAGTTAGTGGCTGATGAGATTCTAGATTCCAAGTCTTTGGGTTCCTTTCTGAGGACATCATTGTGTCTACTCCTCTAAAAAAAATGAAGATAGTTCAAAAACTTTCAGGTCATTTTGACTGAGGGGAGGGACATTGGGTAACAAATTTCCTGACAGGGAATGACTGATTTTCATACAGTGAAAGATTAATTCTATCATTTTAATATGGGCTTCTGCCAGGGACAGACAATTTCTACACCAGAAACAATTTTCTGCCCAGATTCACAGAACTGCTGTAGACTTTTGCAAGAAACACTGGCTTTTATCTAATTTAAGTAAGTATGTGGTGATTGTTTTCCCCTAAGTAACCACAGGTATTCAGAGAGCCACATACAGATATTTAGACATTATTTCATATAGAAAACTTTAGAGAAAGAAAGAAATTTTCATCTCTTGGGAAGTGACTTTTGAAAACAAAAATATATACGCGTTTACTTTTCTCTCTTTATGACTTTCACACCCAGGAGGCTAAACTGAGAAAGACAACAAACGACGACAAAGCATTATCCAAAGTAAAAGCAGTGCTGCTGGGAGTTATATATTTTGTGGCTTTAACAGTCTGCTTCCTTGTTGGAATTTGAGTAGTGTTGCCATTTTAACCACCTTAAAGTTTGCACCTTTTCGACAGGTTTTTATATCTTCATAAGTACAGCACTGTGGTTTGCAAAGGTAAGGGCATTTTCTGGACATTTTGCTTTTCAGATACAAAGAATGATGATACACATTTTTATGTTACTACCCACCATAAATAAATATACTGCTATTTTTTGCTAAGCACATTGCTGATTAATCACTACAGATTAAAACAATCCCAAATTGAAAACAGTAGTTTTTTAAAGGTTAAATCGTATTCATATGTTATTGTTGCTTTAACAGCTCGATTTGCAAATAAAAGAGCAATAATAATCATTTACCTCTAAAAAAAATAAAACAGATTTATAGAATGTTTTCTTTCATGAAAACAGCACCACCATCTGGAATCCTACAGCTTGTGCAATGAAAGAATTAAATTACAAGGTTTCGTTTTGTTTTGTTTTAGCTGGTAGAAAAGTAATTTGTCTCTTCCTGAGAGGTTTTACAGGTAAAAATAATGCAAAAATAGCATTTTGTTATCAAGTTAGAAATAGCTGTATTCCTCCCCACCACCACAAGGCATCCATGTCATTTGTGTCCTACAGGAATCAACTGATTTTAATGGTATCAGACTCTCACATGATTTCTTTTCTAGCTAATGTTATTATAAAATTAACATTTCAACAAGGATTAATTTTATTTGCTTTCCTGACTATGCATTTTCTCCACAATAGAAAAATGCCTTTTTTCTTTAACCTAATATTAAAGAAGCTGAATGTCCCAATTTCTTTGATTTTTTAATTTTATTTATTTATTTTGTTTTTTGGCTGCGCTGGGTCTTTGCTGCTGCTATCTGGCCTTCTCCAGTTGCGGCGAGCGGGGACCACTCTTCGCTGCGGTGCGCGGGCCTCTCACTGCAGTGGCCTCTCTTTGTTGCGGAGCACGGGCTCCAGGCTCACGGGCTTCAGTAGCTGTGGCTCGCCAACTCAGTAGCCGTGGCTCATGGGCTCCAGAGAGCAGGCTCAGTAGCTGTGGCGCAAGGGCTTAGCTGCTCCGCGGCATGTGGGATCTTCCCGGCCCAGGGCTCAAACCCATGTCCCCTGCATTGGCAGGCGGATTCTTAACCACTGTGCCACCAGGGAAGCCCTGGTGTCCCAGTTTCTTACTTTTTTTTCAAGAGTAGAGGTTAATCAGGGCACATGATGAAAAAAAAAAAATGGAACCAGTCCTCAAAAATTGAAAAATTTTTAAAATATTTTTAAACACTATACAAGTGTACAAAATTTATTGTTATCATTATTATATAAATTCAAGGGACCAATAATAGCATGGCATTTATAAGTATACACATGTGAATCAAATATATCTGTTTAATAGTTTTACTCAACAGTATATAAAATTATGAGAACTTTGAGTTCTTTAAAAATGAAGACCACTATGTAATGTTTGTTAGAATCCCTGCTATTCTCATGAATGGAACAGAGCAATTGATTCAAGAGCCAAAAATCACATCCAACACTCTAAACAATCATTTTCTTGTATTGTTGTATGAGGATGTTTTAATCAATGGCTTAACTGACATTGTTTTTTTTGTAAATCAGCCTGAAATCTGAACACTGCAGTGTTCCATTCAGTTGCCAAAGTCAGGCTCATCCTGCACTGAGCCATGTGCACCCTCTAAAGTGGAGCCAAGAACAATTGTGTTTCCTGGAAAACAAAGGCAAAGATTCTCCAGCTATGTCAAATGAACACCACAGATAAACATGCTTTTATTTATTTATTTTTTAACATCTTTATTGGAGTATAATTGCTTTACAATGGTGTGTTCGTTTCTGCTGTAGAACAAAGTGAATCAGCTATACATATATATATATATATCCCCATATCCCCTCCCTCTTGCATCTCCCTCCCACCCTCCCTATCCCACCCCTCTAGGTGGTCACAAAGCACAGAGCTGATCTCCCTGTGCTATGCGGCTGCTTCCCAAGAGCTATCTATTTTACATTTGGTAGTGTATATATTTCAACGCTACTCTCTCACTTCATCCCAGCTTACACTTCCCCTTCCCCCTGTCCTTAAGTCCATTCTCTACGTCTGCATCTTTATTCCCATCATGCCCTTAGGTTCATCAGAACGTTTTTGTTTTTTTTTCTGGATTCCATATATATGTGTTAGCATATGGTACTTGTTTTTCTCTTCATGACTTACTTCATTCTGTATGACAGACTATAGGTCCATCCACCTCACTACAAATAACTCAATTTCGTTTCTTATTTTTTTTAAACATCTTTACTGGAGTATAATTGCTTTACAATGGTGTGTTAGTTTCTGCTTTATAACAAAGTGAATCAGCTATACATATACATGTATCCCCATATATGGGGATATATATATATATAAATGTATATATATATATGCTGCCTTTGGGTCTCTCAGAGATGTTCGCGTGTATTTGGTGGGCAGAAGAGTTAATGCAGACTAGGGGGGAAAATCTATTTTTATTACAAGGGGAAGTACTTGATATGAGGACTTAACCTCTCAAGGCTAATTTAAATATAATCGTCCGGAGGATTTTTTTTTGCCCCACTAAGATTCAGCTGGAGAGGGTTTATAATTTCCTTAATCATCAAGATTTTTTAAAGGTTGCTGACTGGAACAATGATATTTTTGAACAGTACCATAAATAGGCTCATGAACTAAACCAGACAAGGTAAGTTTTTCCTTCAAAGACTTAGCCTCTCCACACTCAACAAGCAGTTTTTAAGCCCTGACTCTGGGCGGAGCACAGAAGATACTAAGTAAGTACATGAAACATAGTCTCTCTCCTTATAAGGTTTGCTTTCTAGCAAAGGGCAGACAGACAGGTAAACACATAACACAGTTAACTCTTATAGATGCTACAGTAAGAGTAACAAACATAGGGGTACAAAGAAAGTCTACCTGGGGAGTGAGTGAAAAAAGCTTCATAATGGGGTAACTCTTGAGCTGGGTCTGGGAGAGGTAAAAATATCTGTCTTCAGTGGGGAAGGGGCTCTTGAAATGAAAGGTCTGGATTTAGATCAAACTCCACCAACTTTGTGATCTTGGGTAAGGTACTTCAGTATTTTCATCTATAAAAGGGGATAATAATAGTACCTAACTCATGGGGCCGTTATGAGGATTAAATGGCTAATGCATGTAAAGAGTTCAGAGCAGTACCGAGCACAAGGTAAGTGGTCAGTAAGTATTAGCTGTGATTATTATAACAGCTGGTAAGGCAGTCATTGATGGGGTTCAGGACACACTACCACAAAATATGACACCTCGGTATACTGAATATTTCAAGCTGAAGAAGTCTGAGAAAACAGCAGAAACAAGACTGTCACTCTAAACACCCCCCACCCTGTCCTTCTCCCCTGAAACAATCATAAAACCCTCATGTGAGAGGTGCCCTCCCTAAACCTGGAAGAAAGGAGCATCGTTAATCTCTGAAACAAGAAAAAAGGACCTTGAGAAAGCTCCTAACACACAGGCCTTGCTAAGTTTCCCCAGTTTACTATGTGTACCTCACACCCCTTGCCCTGTTATATTTCTCTACGACTGTCCACACTTCATCAAACCCCGTATGAAAATACTCAGATTGAATTGGTTTTTTTCTGGTCTTCATTTCCTTGTGAAGGCTCCTGTGTCACGTGAAACTTGTATTAAATAATTTGCATGCTTTTCTCTTGTTAATCTGTCTTTGTCAATTTAATTTTTAGACCCAGCCAAGGACCCTAAGAAGCTTGGGGGAAACGTTTTCCTCCCCTACATCATCTTTTACTATCCTTACACCTAGCTTTCTTTCTACATATTTTTTCAAATGAACCTAAAATAATTCTGTCCACTGAATTCTTGATTCCTACTCATACATGCATAGCATATGTATCTGGAAGAGATTACAACACACTTGTAACCATAGTTTCCTCTATAGAAGGAAGTAATTTGGAACTTTATACAACTGAATTTTTAACATGTGCATATATTATTTTTTAAAAATAAAAACCTCTTCTGAGTTTTTTTTAATAACACCTTAGTATTTTAATTTGAATTGCATTCATGTGTATTGTAGACTGATTTTGCATATTTATTATAAGAACCTGGGGGCTACTGAGCCACTGAAAAGTGGCTAGTGTAACACTTTCAAGCTCTTCTCCACTCTTTTGGGTGGTGAGAGTAGGTTCTTAAGGAAAGAAGTGTTACTTTCTTTCACATTTTAATGTAGCCAAGCCTCAGTTTCAGTCTAATGAGGCCGGCTACTCTACCCCTAATTATTACCCTTACAGTTCAGAATTATAGCTCCTCCTTCAGGTATCTGTCTCAACCTCACGACTGTGAACTGCAATGAGGGAGGAGGCTAAGGCGAGTCTCTTGGTCACCAAGACCATCTTATATCCCAGTACCCAGCATGGTCCTGGGCACATGGCGGGTGTCCATAAAATATCTGTTGAGGGCTTCCCTGGTGGCGCAGTGGTTGAGAGTCCGCCTGCCGATGCAGGGGACACGTGCCCCGGTCCGGGAAGATCACACATGCCGCAGAGCAGCTGGGCCCGTGAGCCATGGCCACTGGGCCTGCGCGTCCGGAGCCTGTGCTCCGCAACGGGAGAGGCCACAACAGTGAGAGGCCCGCGTACTGCAAAAAAACCCCCCAAATTTGTTTAAAAACTGACAAAGGAGAATCCAAAACAGTGCCATGGGTCTATAAAGTAACAGAAGAGTCTCAGTTATTTAAATAACTGTCAACAACCTGTCTTCAACAATAATCATCATTTAAGAATTCCGTAATAAGAAGACAATGTATCTTACTTAATAAGCATGCAATAAAAGATGACACTATCAGCTGGAACTCCAAACACAACCTCACCAAAATGTAGGGTTTCAATAGTCTGTTCATCTGTGTATCATCTGTGAAGTGTCACTGTTTTATACATATAATCAGAGCCCTTCCTGCAAATTTTTTTTTAAATTTGAAGTGAAGAAGATAGAGAAACTAATGAAGACCAAGTTTGGTTTTTTTAAAAAATATTAATTTATTTATTTGGTGGTACCAGGTCTTCGATGCAGGTCGCGAGTTCCTTAGTTGTGGCATGTGAACTCTTAGTTGCGGCATGCATGTGGGATCTAGTTCCCTAACCAAGGATC
Organism: Kogia breviceps; assembly: GCF_026419965.1. NCBI lineage: Eukaryota > Metazoa > Chordata > Mammalia > Artiodactyla > Physeteridae > Kogia > Kogia breviceps. The sequence goes on along the minus strand of NC_081321.1, from coordinate 36,773,861 downwards.
AAACCCAGGCCCCCTGCATTGGGAGGAAGGAGTCTTATCCACTGCACCACCAGGGAAGTCTCAGGAAGATTAAGTTTTTAAAAAGAGGTGTTCAGAAGCAGCCTCATAGCACAGGGAGATCAGCTTGGTGCTTTGTGACCACCTAGAGCGGTGGGAGGGAGACACAGAGGGAGGGGATATGGGGATATACGTATACATATAGCTGATTCACTTTGTTATACAGCAGAAACTAACACAACAATGTAAGGCAATTATACTCCAATAAAGATTTAAAAATATATTAACTGAGGCAAACAAAGGATTAAGGAAAGATAAAAGAGAGAAAAAAAAAAAAGAGGTGTTCAAGGTCTCCGGAGGGGAAGGAACATTTAGGGTGAGAAGAGGCATCTATGATTTTTTTACTGTAAATGAACAACATACAAATTTAATTCAAGTTATATGCAAACCAGAGTCTACTATTCCCAGTAAACAGCCTATATTCCCAGTGAGCAGTAATTCTTTTCTATAACAGGACAGTTGTAGCAAAATAACAACAATAGTAATATTAATCTCTGCCAAAATTATAATCAATATGATACTCTTCCAATGGGACTAGGGGAATGAGACAGTCCCTAAAATTAAGTCCATCAAACAAACGAAAGACAAAATGCATGGATTTTTCTAAGTGATGTGTGGCCTTGAGTTTGTGAACAGGACAGGCAGTTCACACCAGAGCCCAGGTGCCCTGGTCCTGTTCATTTGGGGCCACATGCGCAGGACAACAAGCCTTCTCACAATAGTGTGCCAGTGTTTCCTCACCCGGGCACAGAGATAGAGTGTAGCGATGTCTACCCTGTCCTTGGCCTTCTGCTGGGCTTGTCAACAATGGTGCCACTTGGTACCAGCTCTGAGGCCCCATGGCGCTGAGAAAGGACCACCTCGTTTCCTGTGCACGAGAAAATAGTCTGCAGATGTCCACAGACAAGTCACCACCAACCTAGACTGGATTTTGACATGAGCTAGATATCCCCAAAGTCAGCCTTTCAAAGAGTGCATGCTGCTTAGATAAGAGCCATTCTTTGAAGGACGTATTTGTTAGATGAGTCCAATATAAATGTCTTCCATTTGGTATTTGACCTGATTGGACCTGAAGGGAAAGCCAGGAGACACACAAAAGCCTAAAATTATCTTAGGCCCCCAAAAGAAAATACAAGGCGTCATACAAGGGATATTGTATGATACATACAATTATCTTAAAATATTTGGATTATGCATTCTTTTAAACATTTCCACATGAAACTGGAAATAGAGACAAAATTTTATTATGCTGTGAGTTGGCAGAGAAAGAGAGGCTGTCTATTCTGCAAGTCAGCTGGATCAACAACCCAGACAGAACTGATGTCAATTCTTTTAAGCCAGCTAGTCAATTCAGCTAAACAATAAGTCATTGAAATAAATGTTTGGTGTGTTTCTCTCTTTTTCAATGAATTAACTGGTTGCTTGATGAAAATGTTCAAAGACGTTTGATATTTTAACATTAGTAGATGTAAGTCAGACTCTTTGTTAACAGGTTTTTAAAAAGGAGAGAAAGAAATCAAAACTGCCTAGCATATATTTTAGGTGCCTCTGTAGGTAAAATACACCACCACCATTTCCCATAAAAAGGTTTGAGCACGTCCCCACACTTTCACCTCGACTGTTCAATTCAGCAGCATTACAGAACAAAATGTCTGGTGCTTATGAATAATGTCTCATTTTAGTAAGTGGTAAGAAAGGGGATTCAAATAAAACATATTGCAGGGCAAACCTTTCTTTTCCACAAACAAGTTCCTATCTTGGCCCATAAAGTAGGAGCTTCCTCCCTCTCTCCCCCTTTTCTGTCATCATCCCTGCCCAAGGGAAGAGAAGTGAGCTACCCAATTAGGGTGACTGGGATACCTAGGAAGCAGGAGCTGAGTGTGCAGGGTGCAGCCTCCATCTCTTTGCCTTTTTCTCTCAGTCTCTCCGTCACTCAGAATGGACTGACCTAAGACAAGCACATTCTCTGCTCCAACATGCAGAAAGTGGTCTGCCCCTTGGAGAGAGAGTCACAGCCTCGTATGGTCCAGCCCTGCCAGCAATGGGGTGAACTCAGTTCAGGGCCAAGGAATTAGGAAGCCCCCTTGGCCACAGAGCTGTGCTGTGATCCCTTATCAAGTTTGTTAACAATTTAGTTGAGATACTGATCTTTTATCTTACCCTCGATTCCAAACTCAGGAGGGGAAGAAAAGGATGTTAGTTATTGCCCTTTCTAGAAAATTCAATACATTTAAATTCTAATTGTCTATTGTAATTGATATTTTGATTCTTCATCTGACTTTCTAATTCTGGCATCAGATTAATGCTGAATACAGGAATGGGAAAGCCTGGAATGCCTATCTATAAATATTGATGTGCTGGTAAACATTCACCAACCAGCTTTCTGGGAAGAAAAAGTCCTGGTTTTGATCATTTCTGTGGTGTGAATACTGCTATCATGGCCTATTTCAAGCCGTCAATATCAGTGACATCACTGCCTAAATGTGGAGAAGAGAGGCCGCTCTCACAAGCTGAACTAACAGGCTATTGCACACCACTATCTATAAAGTACACTCAACTTCTGTTATTTCCCGAAAATTAAATTCCAAGGATTACTGTGTCACTTTTATAAACAAACTACTACTTTATCATCTATTGGAACTAGTAAGTGACTACAACACTTATTATCCAGCTAGCTGTTAAAGAAGAATCACCCACTTCAACATGCAATTCAAATAAAACGTCTTTAGTTGAACCAGCCTTCTTTTCTTTCCCATATTGTTGTTGTTTTTTTTTTTTTTTTTTTTTTTTTTGCCTTCTCTCTTCTTTCCTCTACAAACCAGACTGTTTGGCTCTCAGTAGTAGCAGCAGAAACAAGTGTGGCGTGCTCCCTAAGCAGCTCTGCTTCTCTCTCCTCTGCTTCTTTTTTATTTTCCTTCAGGCAAGGCTTTATTGGGGCCCCTGTTGCACCAGTGGAGAGCGAGAACAAACAACAGGTTCCCTTGCTTGCTTGCTTCCTGAGGGGAGGGTAGAGGTGTGTCCAGGGGTCAGGCCGGAGGGGTGGCTTAGGTGTTTTGCCCACCCCTTAGGGGGTGTTGTGTGCAGGGGGCATGCTCAGTTCCCTGCTTTTGCTCCCAACACCCTGTTTTTGCTCCAGGCTCTTCAAAAGTGTCAGTTGGGTTTTTTGGTCTTTTGCATCTTTTTGTCTAGAATTTGCCCCAACTGTGCATGCACAGTTATTTTTAGTCCCATATAGTTTCTTAGTATTTTGTTGCTCTGGGAGAGGTGTGTCCAGGTGCAAGCCCTGCAGCACCGCAGCAAAGGGGCCCGGGTCCCAGCCTGTCTCATTCCCGCCTGAGAGACTCAACACCCTTATTCTTAAAGGGGAAGCATCCGAAGTCCTCTTCTTCTGAAAATTCTTCCTGCTGGACAGGGGCTGCAGACCCTAGCCTACCGCAGAGGTGTAGAAGTCCCTTACTGACTGTTCCAAGGACCTGTAGCGACCTGGGCCACTCGCTGCTGAATGGGTTGAACTCCTTGAACCATCATGAGCCTTACTTCAAACTGTTGGAGCCTAGAAGACACAAACTTAACCAAAAGTTTAAACAAACAAGGGCCTAAAAGGAGAACAACAATAGCCATTAAAGGGCCTAGAAAGGGAAGGAATCAGGTTAACTTTGGGAGGACTTCCTTAACTGTTGACCATCGCCCCTGTCAAGAAGCCATTCTTCTTGGGTATATATTTTTGTTAACCTCAGGGTTAAAGTTTAACATGTTTCTCTATTTTTAGAATGGAAGGTCCGGACCTGTTGGTCCCAGGTCTCCTTCTTGGACTGAAAAGCCTTAGTCACAGGTTTATAGTAGTAGGAAAGACAACGGAGCACTAGATGAAATATGGCATAAATCAGTATGACTGAAAAGAAAAGGGTTATGGGAAAATGAAAATTGCTTGCCAGAAATTTTTTATACCCTGTGGGATCCAAGAGATCAAACTAGAGAACCAGTTTTCAATTTCCCCGCCCATATTGAATAGCGAGGACTGGTAGTTATTTGTCTGCTGAAGCCAAGTAGCTTGCTGTCGAATTTTCTCAGTGTTGGTTTCTACCTGGTATGGGCATCAGGGCTGCTTTCTTTGCTTCCCAGTCTGCCCTGATGTTCCCTTGGGTAATTTGAGAATTTTCCTTTTGGTGCCCGCAGCAGTGAATGACTGCTACTAGCTTTGGTTTTTGAGCCGCTTCTATGAGATGTAAAAGCTCAGCCCCCTATTTTACAGTACAGGGGAATTTTTGCATTTAAAGGTCCTCTTTCAGATATGGGAACATATGTATATGTATAACTGATTCAGTTTGTTGTAAAGGAAAAACTAACACACTATTGTAAAACAATTATACTCCAATAAAGATGTAAAAATAAATAAATAAATAAAAAATAAAGGTCCTCTTTCTTTCCAGATAGCTGCATGGGCATGTAAAACAAAGAAGGCATATTTTGAGTCTGTGTACATATTTATAATTTTTCCTTCCCCCAAGGTTAAGTCTGAAGTTAGGGCTGCTTGGGACCTCCTAATCGTAATATGGCTCCAAGGGACCCCAAAAGGTCTCTCCCCGGTAGTGTGGTAGGACACTCAGGCACAACTAAAAAGCCATGTGAGATTAAATGCTGCTCAAATTGGCAAGTGAGAGGCCCAGTGAAGAAACAGGTGCAAGGCTTTCCATTGACACCAGTCACAGTACAGTTTTTGGAGGAAAAAAAGGCCCAGAGTGAGAGAGCAGGACAAAGTAAGTGGCGTCTGTGTCAATTAAAAACTGGTTTTCTTACCTGCCACGTCAAGGACCACCCGGGGCTCCTCGATGGAGACAGACGTCTCATTGCGGGGAGCCAGCAGAACCCCGGGGCCGCCTCAGTCATCCAGCACGGCCATCTCAGGAGCAGGAGCTCCCCTCGCCCTTTGGGACTGGGGACAGTCCCACTTCCAAGGACCTATTCATTTGCAGACTGCACATGGACCAGGGGGTTCTTTTTGGCACTTTGGGGCCCAGTGGCCAGTTGACTTACACTTGAAGCATTCCCCCTTGCTGGTTTTACCTCCAGATGGATGGTTAAACTTCCTTGGCCACCTGGGGTTGTAGCCTGTTTTCACATCAGTTTCTCTCTTCCTCCTCAGCTTGATCTCAATTATTAAATACCCCAAAGGCCTCTAGGAGTTGGGTCACTGGGGTTTGTGGGCCTAATTGTAACTTTTGGAGTTTCTGCCTAATATCAGGGGGCAGACTGGCTGATAAAATGTGTTGTCCCAGCAGGGACTGATCCTCAGGAGTGGATGGATCAATGTTAGTGAATTTTCTAAAAGACTCCACAAGCCATCCCTGAAAGAGGGCTGGGTTTTCTTGGATCAGTGCTTTTAACCTTTTCATAGTTAACTGGCTTTCTGATAACACTTTCTCATCCCTTCTAGCACACATTGGACCATGTGCTTCCTGGCTTCTGTTCCCACGTGGGAATCATAATTCCAGTGGGCTCCTGATTCGGGACTGCGTCTCCAGCCATAACAAAATGTTTGTGTTGGTCCCTGGCTAGCTGGTCAGAATGTCCCTGGGCTGTTGCCCAAGTTCTCTGTTTTTCCTCAGGGGTACAGCAAGTAGACTGTTTGGACATCCTTCCAAGTTAAATCAAAGGCCAGAGTTAGTGCCTGAAACCCTTCAATAAACCTACTAGGGTCTTCAGAAAACTGGCCCGGTCTCTGTTTGCACTGGGCTAAATCTGTTAAAGAGAAGGGCACACGTGCTCTGATTGTCCTTTTGCCATTTGCCACTTCCCTAAGGGGGTGCACTTTCCCTGATCCTGGGTAACAGGAAGTTCCACTAAGAGTTACCCCAGAGGAACTAGTCTCTCCCCTCTGGTGTAATGGAGCGTATTAAGGGACATAGGGAGGCTGAGTGTGGGATTGGTCAGAGGGCTCTGGAGAAGTAAACAGGCGGCTTTGGAGAAGCAGAGGATACTTGGTTTTCTCCCTGAAAATGTGGGGAAGGTTAAAAAGGGATCATGTAAAATGTCAGAAGTGTTTTCTGATTCCCCAGGGGTTTTGACTACAGGAGCCACATTAGAGCAGGGTTTTGGCAAAGGACCATGAAGGCTTAGACATACGGGATGTCAGTCCATTTTCCCATCTTGTGACAGAAAAGATCCAATTGCAAGATGGTATTGTAATTTAGACACCCATTTTTCTGGCCATTTTTCTCCATCCCCCAACTTATATAAAGGCCAGGCAGTGTTACAGTAGAGTTTAAGTTTTTCCCTTTTCAGCCCATCTATTTTTTGTTTTTAATTTCCAGTTTTTAAGGATTCATTCCAGAGGTATTTTTTCTGGCTTAGAAGAGGATCCTCCCATGTTGAGTAACCTGCAAGCAAGGGTGCTCCTAGAAATGAAGTCCAGCATCCCAGAGACATTTACCAGGAGGCTTTTGTTGGAAGGGGGTTGGAGTGTCCTCCAAATTCCCTTCTTACCTAATGGGATTTTGAGCATCCTCTACTGTCCCTCTCCTAACCAGACATCTCTGGCTGTCGGTCGCTCATGTGAGGAGTCCCTGATAGGGGATGTTTAAACCAGTACCAGTGCATTGCCAGGACTCTCCTTGAGGGGTATCTGTTGTCTGTAAAGCTTATGTCCTATAACAATGTTCCCTATGTTGTGGTGTAGTCCTTGAGACTGAGCATCTATAAAGCCTAGGATGTGGGCTGCTTGGAAATAGCCAGCTCAATAGGTAGTCTGTAACAAGGTTTGGGCTGCCAAAGCCTGGAGTGCAGGCCTAGAGGTGCAAAAAGGAACTCCTGGAGGAATTGGAGTTGGGTGCAATGGAAAATGCCATGGGGTCAGGACCTGAGGGCCTAGACGTGGGAGTATTCCCACAGGGGATTTTTCTGGACACAGCGTAAGGTGAGAGACTAGACAGCAGAACAACCCAAAACCCTTTCCCCTGTCTGCTTGGCGGCTACGAGAAAATCGGAGAGAGCCTGATGATTCCATCTGAAACAGGCAACAGTGAATTTGGACAATGTTTCCCGTGTAATTTAACATACCAAATGAATTCAATTAATTTAGGATTTCTCTTTGGGATGCTTGAGGAGCATTTTGAAGCACCCCAAAGTTAGTTGGAAGTCAAAAGAACTTTAGTTAGAATTCGATATTTAGGAAGTCTATCAAAAAGTTTCAAAACACCTAGTGAGATAGAGTCATAAGTCACTGTGAAACAATTATTCCTTGAGCTAAGGTGAAAAAAAAATTTCAAAAATAAATACAGATCACTTAAAGGCACAGAAACTCACACAATCTGATATCAAAAGCAACATTCCAGGAAAACTTTGTTCTCTTATGAGAGAGAGAAACCAAATCCAGTCTTACATCAGCCTCTACTCTTAATAAAATCCATTTACCTAATTAAATTTAATCCAACCTTAGAAAACCCTGATCACATACAAAATTCTTTTCTCAATGTTCCTCTTCTGCAAACCTTCTGCAACTTTCTGTAGCCATACTTTGTCCCATATTCTTTCTATTTAGAAATAACCAGCCTTAGGACAAAATCACCCTTTTTCCTTTAACGAAATATATTTCCATTCCTCATACCTTCTTTTCTGAAAACACACATCCTACTTTCCTTAGGCAACCATGAACTGTCTTTTTCATTAGCATTCTGTAGCTCGGTAGAGAACATCTCAAGGTGGCACTAAACAGCTTTAGTTTCTCTCTTACAAGAAGACTAAAGTAGGTAAATTTAGACCTGTTTAGCAATTAATGTTCCCAATATTTAATCTTATTTGAAATGGCCTGGATACTCAATGAATTCCTATCATTTAACTTAATTTAGTTTCAAATTTACCAAAATTTGAAGAGACTGTTTTAGATGGATGTTTCCAAAACATAATTATTCCTATAGAGTTTACCAAAAAGTTCTTATTTCAGTTACATTTACTTTAAAATTTAATCATATCAGGTTATTTTCCCTGTTGACAAATTTCATAACAAAAACAGTATGTACTTACTGACTTTCAGTAACCTTACGTACAATAAAAATATTATACTTACTGCTGATGACTCTAAAGACAGGTCTGTATTAATTAAACCCACAAGCTTAAGCCAGACAAACCAATTTCTGCAGAACCAAAGGTCTCATAGTTTTCCCACTTGAATTTTAATTGGCCCGTTTTTTTTTTCCCCTCAGTCTGGGAACTGCAGAAGAATCCAATAGTTCCTGAGAGTCCAGTCAGATGGTTATATTACAAAGGAGGAGAGGAGACAGATGCAAGCCCCTCCAGCTCAGGAAGAAAGAATAGTTACCCTGCAAAAGCAGAGGAGGGGAAAATGCAAGCTCCTTTCTTTTCTTTTTGTTCTCTAAAATCCCACCAAGTAACCCAAGACTGGAGTCTCAGGCACTGTGAGCTGCGTTGGTATTTCGAGGTTTAAATGCTCCACTATGCCCACAGTGTTGGCAGAGCCTTGCAGGAGCAGTTGGACAGACAAAACTACATAAAACAAAGATGCCAATGACAAAAAACTTAAAGACACAAGCAAGAAGCTTTCAGGATAAAGGGGACGGGTGTACAGATATAAGGATCAAGGCAGAGGTATGGGGAGGAGGGACAGAAATGACTGAAAAAGAGAAAGAGACAGCAGGAACATAAAGGTGAGAATACGGGGACAATCAGACTTCCAGCCACTACACAAAATGAGGTTTAAACCTCTACCACGCTCATAAATCTCCCGTCAGGGAGAGTCTGCTGGACCAGGATCTGCACGGTAGGAGGTGAGCCTCTCCCACCTCTGTTTGCCATCCATCAAGGTGAGCCACAGGGAGCTCACCTGTTGGCCACAGGGAGCGTGGCCTCACAAGCTGGGAGGAGTGATGCTGTAGCTGCCGGACATCCGCTCTCTGGGAAGGAGAAGACAGAAGTAACAGAGGACAGAGAGAGAAGAAGTAAAGAGAGATTAGGAGAAGGAAAAGGACAAGGGGGAGGGGAAAGCATTGCCTGAATGAGGGTCCGGAGGCCCCCAGGGGCCAGGAAGACAGACTTACCAAGTGCAGTGATGCTGAAATAAGAGGTTCAGGTGGCCACTTGTCACCCACTGGGAAGCTGCGTTCAGTGGTCCCGGAGGTGCCCAGATCCTCTCCCCAGAAGGGGACAACGGGCCGACGTAGGGTGCCATAAATCTGATACCACCCAGCGTTCTTGGCCTTCCCCAGGCAATAGAAATTGACTAGAGGCCAGACAAGAAATTCAGGGAAGGCTTTGCTGGGGCCCCTGCTGCAGCAGTGGGGATGGAGAACAAGCAACAGGTTCCCTTGCTTGCCTTCTCTCCTTCTCTGCTTGTTTGAGCCAATCTAGCCACAGCTTCTTATACAGCCCACATGCTCCCCCCAACTCCAGACACTCCAGTCAAACTCTCTAAATGAAGCGCTCTTCACTTGACCCGAGGTGAAGGGGAATCACACCCTCCCCTCTCCCCATGACAGTGGAAGAAGCACACAGCGTCCAAAAACTCTCTCCAAAACACATCTTTCATTCCCCTACTCTTTGGAGGCTAGGGAATCAGTCCTACCACTTCGTAGCATGTCCTGTTTGGAGAATCTGGCTCCTCCCTTTAGATTGTGGAGTCCTTGGTACCCACTGTATTGTTTGTAGCTTCGGCACTATCAACCAAAACTGAGACACAGAAAGCCACATCAATATCCTCGTCCGGGCCTTCCCTGGTGGCGCAGTGGTTGAGAGTCCGCCTGCCGATGCAGGGGACACGTGTTCGTGCCCCGGTCCGGGAAGATCCCACATGCCGCGGAGCGGCTGGGCCCGTGAGCCATGGCCGCTGAGCCTGCGCGTCCGGAGCCTGTGCCCCACAACGGGAGAGGCCACAACAGTGAGAGGCCCGCATATCACAAAAACAAACAAACAAACAAAATCCTCGTCCACCTGCACTGCTGCTCCTGCCTTCTCTTTGTTAGTATTTTCTAGTATATCGTTTCCTGTCCTTTTACTTGCAACTTCCCTGTGTCATTTTGCTTTATATGTGTCTATTATAGACAGTCAATTGATTTTTTTAACCTAATACATAATCTCTGTATTTTAATTAGGTACATTTAACTCCTTCATTGTGATATTGAATTTATTTCTGCTCTTTTCTGGTTGTTTCTTTCCCCCATCTCCTTTTTTTTTTTTTTTTGACTTTGGATGAGTTTTCTTTGTTCATTTTTTCTCAAATGGCTTGAAAATTGTATAGTTTATTTCTCTTTTAATGGCTTCTATTATTAACACACATATTAAAATTTTTTTTCTAACAGTTGCCAGCATTAATCGGAATCTATATCCCCTAAATAATATAAGAATCATGACAGGATTTTACTGACCTCTGTATCTGACCAATTCTCCCTTTCATCACCCATGTTGATTTAAATCTCTTTGGATTTTAATTACAGATTGTTATTAAATTTTTACAAACAATACCAGTTTCCAGGCTATTATGCCAATTTAAAAATGTTATTTTCTTAAACAGACTTTTGGGTAAATGACCATCTTCCTCTGTATTCCACATACTTTCTCCACATACTTTTCTTTGAAGGATTTCTAAAAGCAAATTGGGCCAGTTACTATTGGGAGAGGCAGAGAGCAGAGTGGGTAATACCTCTGTGGCCAAGCCTCAGCTCCTGGCTTTGATCTCCACTGTACCCTTGGAAGGAGCATTTTTTACCTTTTCTCATCTCCTTACCTGCTCTGATCTGAACATGGTCCTGACCACTCTCTATCCAAGCCCCTATACCTCTACCCATTTCTTATTCTTTATTTTATTTCTTAGCACTTAAAAGAAAAAAATCTATTTAGTGATTTAAACATAGGATCCATGAAGGGGTGGGGGGGAGTTTGCCCATTTCACGGTAGCCATGAAGCCATTCTCAGCCCAGCCCAGTTTCACGAGATGCCAGCCTCAGTCATTGTCCTTAGACAAAGTGGGAAGTCTCTTGGTCTGTTGTACTATAGGGCTCCGAACTTTTTGTGATCTTGCTTGTCTTGCTCCGCATAGGCAGAGCAGCATCCTTAGGGTCTATTGCCTTTGCTTCTTATCTAGCTAATAATTCTCCCGGCCATACGAGGAAATGACTCGTCAAGCTCCCCAAACTCAAGCTCTGGCGCCCTCTAGTGGCCATTGACAGACTTGCAACGTCAGCACAATTCCAGGTTCGCCTCTGAGCTGTTCTCCTCAAAGGCGTCATTTGCAGTAGTAGAAATCGAACTGCAGGAGCAAGGATAGGAATTGAAAAGGAGAACTCAGCACACTCTCCCACCGTCACCTCCAACATTGTCCCCTCTCCGCTACCACTCCTTCCGAAGAAATTCACAGACAGCTTGGAGACACTTTAATCTCCCTCTTTTAGAAGTGCTTATCTACGGTTTTCAAGCATGGCAAGAGGGTTGTCTTCTGGTTCTCAAACTTGAGGGGGTATCTGAAGGTCAGCAGTGCCCCTCTTTGGTAGTGGACATCCAGAAAACCCCTCCAGCTTCTTAGCAGCATTAAGCTGCAGGTTCAATGTCCCTTCCTGGTGGTATGACCACTGACACCATCTGCAGACTTTGCCAGGAATCTGTCTGCAAACTCCACTCACAGAAGAGTTGCCTCATCTAAAATCTGAAAGTGAACAATTCAGTCGTGAGCGTCTAATTCTTCGAAGGACTCCAGTGGGACTGGATGAAAGGAGGTACTAAGTATTGCCGGTAGCTTGGGCTTTTGCCCTCCCTCCCAAGGACCCACCACTGACCCTCGCCCAGTCCTCCAGTCACGTGTAGTGTGGTATCCACCTTCTCATGACAGGGCAGTCAGTGGGAGGCCATCTTCTCAGTAGGTATAGAGACTCAGAGATGTTGGGCACCTCTTGTGACACAGGCTATATACCACTACAGACGGACACTAACAATGGGTGACAAAGGACCCGTCATGGGGAGAGGAGGTGCTGCTGCTGCCACCCTGCGGTCCTCAGCCTTGCTTGACTCAAAGCCATGGTCAGTGATCACCTAGGACAGGGACTGGTAAGCTATGTCCACGGGTCAAATCTGGTCTGCCACTTGTTTTTGTACGACCCATGAGCAAAGAATGCCTTTTATATTTTTAAATGGCTGGGAGAAAATCAACACACAAAAACTATAGGAAATTAAAACCTCCACATCCATTAATAAGGTTTTATTGGAATATGGCCATACTCATTCCTTTATATATTGCCTGTGGCTGCCTTCATGTCATAATGGCAGAGTTAAACAGTTGCAGCAAAGACCATATGGCCCACAAAGCTGAAAATATTTACTATTTGGTCCTTTACAGAGAAAGTTTCCTAACTTCTCTCCTAGAAGATCAATGTCTTCTAGTTCATTGCAAACGTCAGGGACTCGATTGGGTGGGGTAAAAAAAAAAAATGTGTAGTGGAGCCTTGCAGGGAATAAAGGTGAATTCACATTGTGAAGGCCCTAACTGAAGATTTTGGATTTAATCCAGTGGGCCATAGCGGGTCTTTAGAGTTTGTGCAAGAATCAGAGAAGGACATTCTGGAGACTTAACATGGCACTAATGGGTAGGAAGGATTGAATGAGAGGAGACGTACGAGGTAGAGAGACTGGTGGTGAGGAGTAACAATTGAGGGCTTGATGTAAGAAGAGTCCAAGAAGAGGAAGAAGTGGCTACTGGTGACATGCTGGGGACAGGGACAGAGAGCAGCAGATAGGCTGTGATCAAAGAGGCAAAGACAAAGAGCCCGAGGACATCAGTAGAGTGTAGTAATGAGACACCAAGAGCCTGTGTCCACAGGACCTAGGGACATCCCTGAGCGTAATCTGGTTTTGCCAACTGGTGTCATTCCTAACAAGATAATCCTGCAGGTAGATTGACTTTTGCTCTCCACCAGCATCTTTAAAGTACAACACAGAAACTGACAGATTATAGACATGAACACAGGGATGGACACAGGAGGTAAGCAATTTGAGACTGATGGGTGTCATTGTATACATTCATAGGTAGAAATGGCAGGGGAACTCTGCAAGCTAATAAGTCTTTTTCAAATCCCCCTGAAGTATCCACTTCTGCCCAGACACCTCTTGGTTCCTTGCAGTACATTTTCATTAGGTTGAAATTAACTGGTATGATCAAGATTTATTAAGGAGTGGAAATCATCGTAATTTCTAAAGAAAAGCAGGCTACATAATTGTTCCTATAAAATTATATCAGAAGATAAGCTATTATCTCAGCCCTGAAAGTTTCCATGAGCAAATCTGTTTATGATAGGAAAGGGGAAAACCATGAATTTAATAGTTTCTAAAAGGATGCACATTGATTGTAATATGAAAATAACTTCACCATATTACTTGAACTTACATATGGTACTATTTACACCTTTCAGAACTCATCCTCAGTTTGTAAATGTACTAGAAAACATAAGGTCCCAATTAAACTTTGAGTTTAAGACTTCAGTGATGGGAACTGTAGTGGAAAGAACAGTTGATTTTTATCTTTTACATTTTTCCATTTTAGGGTGGAGAAGTTTTTTCTATGAGCATGACTTCATAGCAGCATAGATCATTGTAACAGACATAGATGGGATTTTTAAAGTAACAATTCATTGTTGTAAAATAGTTGCAGAGCACAAATTTAAGGGTAAGTCCCTAAAATTTTTGTATATGTTTACTTTTCTCTCATCAGTCTCAAATTTCTTACACTACTCTTAGTTCATCAATTTACTATTGCAGAACTTACTCGCTCAAAATACTTTTTAAAATGATGTTATATCTAAGAGTCTATAAGATGGGAAGACTTTCTGAGATTTTTAGCCACAAAAAGTCCATGATGCCCAAAGCTATACAAGAAGCAGTGACCGGAATCAGATTAAGACTTTCAGAACACCTAAACTGCACAAATGTGAAAAACTCCAAATGACTTTAAAAAAAATCATTATTTCAGGGCTTCCCTGGTGGCGCAGTGGTTGAGAGTCCGCCTGCCGATGCAGGGGACACAGGTTCGTGCCCCGGTCCGGGAAGATCCCACATGCCGCGGAGCGGCTGGGCCCGTGAGCCATGGCCGCTGAGCCTGCGCGTCCGGAGCCTGTGCTCCGCAACGGGAGAGGCCACAACAGTGAGAGGCCCGCGTACCGCAAAAAAAAAAAAAAAAAAAATCATTATTTCAAAAGCAATTCTGAACATAGAAACGTAAACACTTTATTTTTTATTTATTTATTTTTTTAAACGTAAACACTTTAGATCTGTATACAGAAATACCACATTGAAAGAGGTAAAGGAGAGAAATTTTAAAATAGGAAAGCTGTATAAATAAAAGGCAAAAACCAAGAGAACATTGGCCCACTTTTGATGTTCTTTCTGTCCTGGCCTCTCCCAGCACTGGATGACTCATATCAATTTTCCTTCCTCATAGAAAACTGTCAGTGAAGCTCCTGGTTCCTGACTCCAGCTGGCTATGGCTTAGAATGTAATATCTTCCTGGTGTTTGGCCAACATGGAGCAGGCAGACCCTGAGCTCACCTCCTCCTACAGGCTCACTACAACTGCGCCATTTACAGAGCAGCCATCTAGGAGAACAACCTGAAGATTAGCAGGAAAAAAGCGTGCACATCTAAAGGTGTAAAGAAGAAACCACAATCACATGGGTAGGAGGGGTGGAGACACAGCACAGTCAAGACCCATACTCCTGGGTAGGTGAGCCACAGCAGTAGGATAGTCACAATTGCAGAGGTTCTCCCCAAAGAATAAGGGGTCCAAGATCCACATTGGTCTTCCCAGCCCTGTAGTCCTTCAACAGGAGGATGAGCCCCCAGAACATGTGGCTTTCAGTGCCAGGGGGGGCTTGTGAACAGGATAGCCAGAGGGCTGTGGGAAACAGAGACTTATCTTAAAGGGTGAATGCTAAATCTCACCCAATCCAAATCCCAGTGAGGAGGCAGTAATTTGAAAGCAGCCTGAGTCAGACCCACTTGCTGATTTTAGAGGGCCTCCCAGAGAGGCAAGAGGCAATGGGGACTCCTCCTGGGGACACAGACGCTGGTGGCAGCCATTCTGGGGAGCTCATTCTACCACAAAAACACTGGTACTGGTAAGCACTATTTGGAATTCTCCCACTAGCCTGTTTGTTCTGGGGGCTTACCCGAACACCTCGGATGTTGCAAGCCCTGTGCTAGGCACTGGGGTACAGCAATTCTGTAACTGAGCAGGACCCTATGGGGCCTTCTTGGGACAGACCCCTTTTCCCATGTCCTCTGCCTGCCTCTTGTTTGTAGAAAAGCTGTAGTTTCCCAGGCCTCCCCTGAGTCACAAAAGCCTGGCTGAAGAATTAACGATGGAAAGGGTGTGAATGTTTAGTGACAAAAATAGCAATTGGGCCAGGAGAACTGGTAATAATTCAAATGGTAAATCAGCCATATGGCAGTCACAGAATCTTAAGTTCCTCCCTGAAGTACCTAGATAACAGTATCTGATAAACATTTCCTGAGTTGTTTTACAGATACTAAAACCCCCAGCAAATAGAAGTTAACTACTTGATGACCATGAGCACATAACCCCCAGACCTACTGGAGCCTGAAGGTTGATAATGTTAACCCCTGTGACACCACCTTGTTGCCTTACCATCATCCAGAGAATTGTGCACGAGCTGATCACATACCCCATGATTCTCCTCCCTCACATTGCCTTTATAAACCCTTCCCTGAATACCATCAGGGAGTTCAGGTCTTGAACATGAACCACCTGTTCTCCTTGCGTGGCCTTGCAATAAACTTTTCTCTGCTCCAAATTCCAATGTTTTGGATTGTTTGGCCTCACTGTGTGTTGGGCACATGAACTTGAGTTTGACAACAATCCTATCCTTAGGCAGCTTATAATCTAGTGGGGGAAGTCAGAATAAACAATAATTGCAAGTAAGATGCATGCCACAAAAGCAGAAGCACAGTGTGCTGTCTAGGATGCCAGGGAAGGCCTTCCTGAAAAATTGGCATTTCCACTGAAGGATGAAGTAGAATTACCTGGGCAAACAGGGAAAAGATGGAAGTTGGGGCTTGAAGAGAATTGCAAGCAGAAGGAAAAGACCCAGAGCTGAGAGAGGGTATCATCTCTATAAGGGACTAAAAATATCTAGTATGGCTAAATGTAACAATTAAGGGAAGAGTGGTATGAGATGTGGCTGCAGAGGAAGCAAAGGAGAGCTGACCAGCTATACCTGCAAGTCATGTGAATGCCTTTGTGTGAGTGTCTCTGGTCACAGCTGTTTCCTGTTTGTCTTCAGTAAGGGTTATTAATAATTAAAAAAAAAGTCTACTGTGACTGCTGAGGGCAGGGCTCTAAGTCCAGAGCACCCCACCACTGAGGTCTCCTCTGACTTGGTGGGCACAGTCTCATATGCACTGTTGATGCCTAGGAAGACCTTATCTACCTATATCACCCACTAATGCATCCTTATGTGACAAGTAAGTTCATGTCTTTTTGAAAAATAAACTTTTCATTTTAGAAGAATTTAAGCTTACAGAACTGTTGCAAAAATAGAACAAGAACTTCCACATACCTCCCGCACAGTTTCTCCCCTTTTGTTAACGTCTTACATTAGTATAGTACATTTGTCACAACTAATAAACCAATATTAATACACGATTATTAACTGAAGTCCATATTTTATCCTGATTTCCTTAGTTTTTACCCAGCGTCCCTTTTTTGTTCCAGGATCCTATCCAGGATTTTATACTACATTTAGGCATCATATCTTCTCTAACAGTGAGAGTTTCTCAGACTTTCCTTGCTTTTGATGACCTTCACTGTTTTGAGGAATACTGGTCAGGTATTTTGTAGAATGTCTCTCTATTTGGGGTTTGTCTGATGTTTTTCTTATGATTGAACTGGGGTGTATGCATTTTTGAGAGAAAGACTGTAGAGGTAAAGTACCAGTCTCAACACATCATATCAAGGGTACCTACCACCAATCAGCCAAAGCCCTGCCTACTTTCCTTCACAGGCCAAGCATGTTCCTGCTTTAGGACCATTGCACTGGCTATTCCCTCTGTCTGGAATACTCTTTCTCCAGATCATTGCATGGCTGACTCTTTCTCAGGTCTCTAATCCAATGTCATCCCTGAAGAAAATCCTTCTCTGACATCCTAACTTAAACATTTCTTCTTCTGCCACCACTCTATTCCACTATCTTGTTGGTGTTGACCTCGATCACCTGGCTAAGGTAGTATTTGTCAGGTTTCTCCACTGTAAAGTTACTTTCTTTCCTTCCTTTCTATACTGTCTTCTTTACAAGGAAGTCACTATGCACAGCCCACACTTAAGAGGTGGGGAGATATGCTCTACCTCCTTGAGAGCAAAGTATCTATATAAATAATTTGGAATGCTCCTGCACAGAAAATTTGCAAGTATTTAATTTATTTATTCAATCATTTCTTTATATTAGTATGGACTCATAGATATTTATTTTATTATGTGGGTTATGATCCAATACTATTCATTTGTTTTGTGGCTAAAATTGTCCCAGCTTAGGCCATTGGGAGCTCTTTCAGTTGGCTCTTGTGGCCCTTTGACAAACCACATTGCTGTGGTTTTTATTTCTTTGAGCATGTCTTTACCTTCTGGAACTACAAAACACTACAGGATCACAATGTATGTTCCTTGTCCCCTCTCTAGAATAACCTTTTCTCCAAAAAGCCCTGGTTCCAAGGAGAACAGTACTAGAAATCAAGATCTGGGTGTTGGGTGTGTTCATAGCTACTGGGGTGTCATAGCTTCTCGGCTCTCTTAGCTGACGGAGAAAGGAAATACATGTTTGTGTGCTGACGCACATATGCACACGTATCTGAATATTCATGTATCCCTCTGTACCTATATGAGGCTAAACATGAGTTCGTATTGACGTTTCTAACTGAAATCCTTGACCACATATATAAATCATTCCGAACTTTGCTTCTTTTCTTGTCTATAACCTCCTACTTCGACAGTCAGAAACGTAGCTCCCACAATCTGCTATCCACTCACTTAATTCCAGCATACATTTTTAGTGATTTCAGAATTGTTAACTCATATCTCCATGAAAAATGACTTTACCAACTAGAGTACAGTGCTTATGTGCAGTTCCTTTTGCATTTAGTCTTTGTTCCCACTCATTTCCAAAGTTAGTTAGGTCAGCACATCCCCTGACCCCACTCCCCTAAAAAGTTACAGTCTTTTCTCACAGTCTGCATTCCATCCTGGGATTCCCCAACCTCCTAAATAATTTTTAAATTATTTACATTTGCTATCAATACATTAAGGTTCCCTCTTTGTGTTGTAAATTTCTTTGGATTTTAGCAAATACACAATGCCGTGTATTTATTATTACAGTGCCATACAGAATATTTACTGCCATAAAAAATCTCCTATTTTACCTATTCAAACATCCCTCCTCCAAAACTGATCTGTTTACCATCTCTAGAGGTTTGTCTTTTCCTGAATGTCGTATAAATTGAATCATAAAAGATATAACCTTTTCAGACTAGCTTCTTTTTCTTAGCAACATACATTGTCTCATTCACTCATTGATAACAACTTCAGGCTAAGAAAAAAAATCTGCTGCTTTTTACTAATAGTAACAAGGGTAAAAAGGGCTTACATGTCAAGATATTGAGTAGATATTAATATAATGTAGCCAAATTTTACTTGACATCGCAAATTATGTCACATTTTTACTAAGGCCCAAATTTTACTGCATAGTGATGATGGAGAGTCTCTGATCCCTTGCAAAGTACCCCCTAAGTAGTCCTCAGATGTCTTACTTGTCCTTAACTCCCACCATATTTATTCTATTAGAGTACAGAAAAACAAAAACACTCTCCCACTGTTTTATCTAACAAAGTAATTCTTTGCTGATGACTACTGCTGCCCTATTGAGCACTGGTGGGAACTTAATACCATCACATGCTGTTCCTCTGCATTTCATTGTCCCTCCTACAGCTTTGCCAGGCGCAGCAGTTTTCCAGAGACAACCACACTTAGCTCTCATGGTGCCCAAGCCTCATTGTTGTCCAGAGTAGGAATGGGCAGATGGCTCCCTCAGATTTCTAAACTACTCTGAGTGCAGTGCCAAAGACGTTTGGGACCCAGTGGGTTAAAGATTTTAGTAAAAGAGTTCTTTCTGTTTTTACTTAAAGCCATTTAGTTTTCTCTTCCTGGGATCCAGAACTTTGTCCAGGGAGCTAGACCCAAGGTAGACTGAGTAATAATCACTGAGCTATACTCAGAACCCTATTCCGCCAGCAGAAAATATGGCCATATCTCAAGCTGAGAATCTCTATGTTCAATTAGAGGAAAGCATTGCTAAAATGTTTTTTCTTACTAAATATACAGAGGAATAATATTTAAATTGAATACTGATAATATTTGAAGTGTACAGAAGGATAAGACTTGAATTTTAAACAATTGTACCTTTTATTCAACAATTATTTGTTACTCCTCAGTCTTTTCACCATTAAAATGACATCACAGAACTTCTGGTTTCCAATCCAACATATAAGGAGGTTGGAAGTTGCTACTCCATCGCAACAACAAGTAAAAAGCTGAACAGAAAAGATGAGTGGTTGCCACGGGTTTGTGGGGGAGGGAAGGATGAATAGGCAGAACACAGAGGATTTTTACAGCAATGAAACTATTCTGTATGATTCTATATTGGTAGATATATGTCATTATATATTTGTCAAAACCCATAGAATGTACAACACCAAATGATACACTTTTAGTGAAAATGATGTGCCATTGTAGATACATCAACTGTAACACATACACCACTCTAGCGAGGGATGCTGATAATAGGGGAGGCTATGCATGTGTAGGGGTAGGAGGTATATGGGAAATTTCTGTACCTTCCACTCAATTTTGCTGTGAACCTCTCTAAAAAATAAATTTTACAAATTTTATATCTATCTATCTAGATATAGATCTAGAGAGATAAGACTGAGGCGTATTGCTTAAAGAGTCAAATATACCCAAGTGGGCTTTTGAAATTCTTAAGAGGGTCAAAATTCTTGGATGTTAAGGTTTTTATTGATAAGATTCAAGGATTTCAGTAATTGCAAGAGCTAAACTTTGCTCAAAAAGGGGGGGAGGATTATTTTAAGTTCTCAAAAGCTGTGAGCCTTCATGCCATAAACAACACAATTGGGCAAACTGGGGACGATGTTAAGTTTCTACAATCCAAAACGAGATTAACGTTTATCAACCTTAATGGGAGAAGGGGAAAAGAGAAAAACAAGAGAGAAATAGGCACAGATGTGAGTCTTTGAGAAGGGAACCTGCATACTCACCCTGGGAAAAATTCTGGATTGGTAGCCAGAGAAACCCCAAAGAAGTTTTCAGGCTTTGGGGGGTAAATGGGTCTTGAGGCAGCAAGCCTGATAGAGAAATCCTCCATACAGATTGCTGAGGTTAGTCCTAGCATGTCTAAGCTAGGAGGGCCAGAAATCCCTCCCCCAAACTCTATGAGGATCCCCAAATGATCAAAGGAGAGCATATGAAAATTTTCCAAGACCCTGAGGAGGGCACAAAGTGGCTTAGAGAGACCAGCGGGTGGTGAGAGGCTCTAGATCATGCTGAGTGGATGCCATTGTGTTCCCCTGACAAGTAAGAAGGGCCACAGATATGAGAAGATGCATCACAAACAGAGGCTCATGCCCAAGGACCTACTAGGAACAAGGTACACCTTGCTATGATGAATCTGTGGAGATCAGAGATCACGAATGAGATACCCTTATGTCTACCATGGTTTGATTCCTAAGTTCTCCCCAAACTCAGAAACTTCCCTAGAAGAGGAAGGTAAAAACTGAATTAACCAGGTTTAAATTAAATTCAAACATGAAATGGCAGCAAAGCACTGCTTTGACTGAGTTGATCTGGAAGTGATGAGATTAAGTTTTCTGAATCAGTTAGAAAGGGGCCTTGAGACAGAAAGTAAATTCAATTATATAAAAATAAAGTTATATTTGGTAGTCTAAGTTTCTGATTACAGATGTTCATACCCACTTTTTGGATGACTCTCCTCTACTCAGTAATCACATCCTAATGATGCAGAGGACACCTTAACTACCATCCAAGTCCACTTTCAGCTACAGTTGAGTATGGTGAAGAGGCTTCTTTGCACAGGGCTGCTCCTTTGGGCATAATATTTTGTAGCCAAAACACATTTGGGGAGAATAAGCACAAACTACCCAGCCTGAGTCAACTCAATCGAGTGTCTGTCTTGTTTGGCTTCCTTTTTGTGACATTTAACTCAAATAAAACCAAAGCATTTAAGCCTCCCATGTATTGGAAAATATTTCTTTTTCATAGAAAGAGTATATCTCAGTACTCTCACAACATATCATCTCCACCAAACACACTATAGTGGAGTAGCGGTAAGCACCCATCACAAAACCTCTCGGGTGTGCCTACTTGAACTGTAGAGGCTGGGGAACTAAAACTACATTCCCTGGTGTCCCTTACACCTAGGGCTCCAGAAGTGGCCTGGGTCCTTCCAGGCAGACAGAGTTGCACAAGACTTAATAGGAAGAAGTGAGCAATGTGAGATAAGTCACACATGAGGAAATTGATCCTTCTTGCAAACATGATGGCAAAGTTACTGGTTTTTCTGGAGAAGTTCTGGAGGAGGTGCTAATGTCTGGTCCTAGAATAACAGGTGACAATCAGGGTAAGGGAGTGGCAGTGGGTATTTTTTTAGGACAGTCTTGTGGTGTGGTTGGATGCTTCTTCTGGCTGCTATTGCTGTTGGTTGTGCAGCAACCCACATCTACTTCGCTGGTCCTCTCACAGTTTTTACAAACCACCTGTTAACCTCTAATAAATCCCTCTTGCTTAAACTTGCTAGAGTAGATTCTGATATCTGCAATCAAAATCCTTGATCCTTTATATTAGCCCATGCCAGAGTATAAAGCAATCTTGATGAAACACTACTAAGGTTTAAATTATAGTAACATCACAATAAATTCAATCAATTCCGTCTAAATGTCAATCTGGATATCTCTGTAGTTATGCGCACACATATATAATGAATGTTCTGGCATTGTGTTTAAACAGTCAGATACATACAGATCTGTCAGGCAGAAGTCTCATATCTCTGGAAAAGGGCTAAAGTTTTATATGATCAAAAGAGAAAAGATACATTAAATTACTTATAAAGATCTCAACGGATGTTAGATTTAGGAAAATTTATTCTTCCAGCTATGCAAGTGACAACATGATTAAATAGGCATTGGATAAGATAAACTTAAAATTTCCAGCTAAATAATCCAAAAATGGTCGTAAAGTCAGCTGCATTTTAAAAAAATCCAGTCCTGTTATTCTGTTTTCTATTTTATCATGGAACTACTCCCAGTTGACTCTAATGACCCACCATACAAGGAAAAGAGATCAGTTACACAAAGCTTTAGAGTGCTGTCATAACAAATGTTTCATTAGTTGTTTTAATAATGGAAAATTCTCTTCTGTGTTCTTCTCTGATTATTTATAATGCTCCTAGGAAACTCTCTTTGTATGAGGAAGACACTAAACAATTTCCAATAGTAGTGGCTCTAATCCTCTGTAGCAAAAGATTCTAGTTTTCTTTTAATCTAGGAGGATCCTAAAACCAGTATTGAGGCTGCTGTTTCTTTCTCTTTGCTAATGAAGACTAGGGCTGGGGTCTGAGGTGGCAAGAACTGATGGGCAATGTCACTTCTATCTTCAAGACATTATCTTCCCATATGCTGTATGGTTAGTCAAAAATCTAGATTTTGAAATCATTAAAAATTTGGTAGATGTATATGTTAACCTAGAAATTTGTCCAAGACGTATTCAGAAAAGAAAGCTCCATAGCAATGGGTATAGTTTGATTCCATTTTTTTTAAAGAAAAATCCTTTCTATTTTAACATAACAGCGTGTAAGGCTGGAGATCTGGTAAGGAGGGAGACAGTCTACATTGTTAATAGTAGATACCTCCAGTGGGTGGGAGTTGAAAAAGAGAGGAGAAAAGGAGTAATTGTTTTCTTTGAATATGTCCATATTCCTTTGCAATTTGCAGAGGGCACTTGTGAGAATTTATTAAACGGCTTTTCAAAAGAAAAAAAATGAACAGGAAATTATTTAGGTGACTGAGTTAGTTCCTAAAACACTGATTCTTCTACAGATAACAAGTATAAACTTCGGACAAAATACAACAATTACTTGAAGATTCTGGAGAGTAAGTACAGTAAGAAACAACAGGCAGTTCTTGGAGGAAAATTTTTAAATTGAGAGATGGGGTGGCACAAGGCATTTCACATTTTGGGGTGTAAGATGGTTTAGCCTGAGGTCAGGCCACAGTTGTGACAGTGTTCAGGACTCAAACAATCTGTAGTCTATCTGGCCTACAGAATGAAAATACAGAGTTCAGGGCAACCTGAGTCCTTAGAAGGTGTGAGTGGAATCCTAGAAAAGAGAGAACCAAAGAGGGATGCCTAAATTCTGTATCTAAAATATTACCAAGTTTCTAGCTGATCCCTGAAGCATGAGCACACTGCAAATAGCTCAGGTATAAAAGAACTAAACTGAGATTTGGCCTGTCACTAAAAGAGTCTGCTGTTTAATACCTGAGTTAACTGCAAGCTCATCCAAAGAGATCAGCAGTCTTTAAAACAGAATCCAAAATCACCACAATGTAAAATTCATAATATTCAAGATACAATCCAAAGTTAAGTGGCATGGCATATGAAGGATCATGGAAATGTGATTTACTCTCCAGAGAAAAGACAATGAATGGAGGCCAATCTAAAGATGACTCAGATGTTGGTATTGGCAGACCAAAGTCAGCAGACAAGAACTTAATCTAGCTATTACGACCAGGCTTAATGAGGTAAAGAAAAATGTACTGTAATAAATTGAAAAGAAACTCACAAGAGGAATACAAATTATGAAAAAGGATCAAATGGAAACCCTAGAACTGAAAAACACAATATCTGAAACAAAAATTCACTGCTTTTACCAGCAGAATAGTGATAACAAAGGAAAGAATCAGTAAACTTGAAAATGTATCAATAGAAATTATCCAATCTGAAGAACAGAGAAAGAGTGATTGAAAGAAAATGAAGAGACATTAACAAACCTGTGTGAAAATACCACAGTCCCAAGATATTTGAAATTGAAGTCACAGAAGGAAAATAAAGAGAGAATGAGTCAGAAAAAAATTTTTGGAAAAATAATGGTTGAAAATGTACTCAATTTTCAAAGAAAGCAAAAGAAAGAAAATGTCAGGTTCATGTGGATTCACTGGTGAATTCTGTAAAATATTTAAGGAAGAAATACTACTAATGTTACACAAACCTTCCAGAAATTAGAGAATAAGGGAACACTTCTTAACTCATTTCATGAGGCCAGCATTCCCTAACACAAAATCTGACAGACAGTATTGAATAAAACAGATGAAGCTTTCATGTTAAAGGGGCTGGCAATAAATACTTCTGTAAACAAATATTCATCCCCAAATATATGTAAACTCGCACCTATGAACTTGCAGGCTTACACTTTTCTACTAAGACCTAGATTGTCTTATTATTAGACACAGCTGTATGAAGGAATATTGTGGAAACTTAGAGCTATTTAATTAAATTAACACTGTTTCTTAGCTTTTTTATTTATTAAACACTTTACAAAGCTTTATTTCTATTTCAGTAATCTTTGTTTTGTTTTTATACAGCCTCAAATCATTTTTCAAGTATGTGAAATATACACAAAGACATAACTGAACTATTCTAGTAGCTAGAAAGAAAAACAACAATTAATTAAATTGTGAAACATCCTCATAGGAATATTGTAGTAACTCAATTCATGTCAATCAAATGACAATAGCAAAAGTTTTATGCCATAATAACAGAAAAATAAAAACATAAAATGTGTAAACACTTGAATTGTAACTATGTGCTATGTGTACTATATGAAGAAATACTGAAAGAAAACATGCATAAATGAAAAAAATATTATACGAGTGGGATGATGATTGCTAATTTCTCCTGCTCTGTATTCTAGAGTTGTTTTACTGTTGTTCAATGTTCATCATAATTTTTGGACGGGGAAAATTAAGAACAAATTCACTTTTATTTATTGTAAAAAGCAGGTGTAAAGAGGCACGTTCTGAAAATATTTCCCTGATGTTAGAGCTTAATTAAAGACTGTGTTTAAAAGTTTTTTGTTGTTATAGAAAGCACCGAGACTAAATTACTTTGAAACCAAATCCAACCAAGAAAAGATTCAATTTGTAAAATAACCAATTATTGCTTGTCTGCATACTAAAATAGATCTTTCTGAGAATAACTTCATCTCAAAGATGTTTGTTATACTATTTAAAAATGAATCTATAATAGAAAGCAGAAATCAGTGAAACTCATTTATGAATTCAGAAGAAATGCAGACCTATATATATATTGAATGTTAATATTCTGCTGGTTTGAGAGGTGTACAAATATGCTTGTTAAAAATAATAAGACATAAGAATTCCTTAAATATACTGATAAATAGTAAAAATTAATAATAATTTATGTGGCTGGCAAAGTATTGTTGTTAGCTGAATATGAGTATATAAATTTTTATATGCCAAGTATCATTTTAAGAAAGAATATGGTAGCTTTTTTGAATACCCTGTTTTCTGTTGGCTCTAACTATTATAGGGTAGCTCTAGGGTAATGGGACTTAAGTGGCTGGTTTATTAAACTGATGTAAATTTTCCCATACGTTTTAATAAAGGAATTTCTCAAGGGTGAGCATATATTTGTCTAATAAATCCCATTGTGTCTTTTGGGTTTTCAGTGCTTGAGAGAGTATTTTCTTCCTATTTCCTAAGAGAGCTTCTAGAAAATAGCCAGAATCTTTAAAGAGTAAAATATCTCATTTAACATTAAATAAAAATTTTAAATTAAACTAAGTACCACTATTTAGGACTGCTTTGAGTAGAACTGCCGTCTTTTCTGTAGTCTATTTCTATCTTTAATTAGTTGTATAAACATGGGCAAGTCATTTTATCAATCTGGACATCAGTTTCTTAATTTTTAATGAATTACAGATGGAGAATGAAAAAAGACAGGTAAACATGTATATGATCCTGGGGCCAGAGTCAGTGGGAGAAGCTTTTCTAAGCATGGCACAAATCTGGACATCATAAAGGAGAAGTTTGAAAGGTTTTATTTTCTAAAAACCAAAACCAAAATTTCTCCTTAGTAAAACAAACAAAACTTCATTATAAACAATGCCAAATGGGGAACTCCCTGGTGGTCCAGTGGTTAGGACGCTGTGTTACCACTGCAGGACGCATGGGTTAGATCCCTGGTTGGGGAACTAGGATCCCACTTGCCGTGCAGTGTGGCCAAAAAAAAAAAAAAAAAAAAAAGCCAAATGGCAAACAATCACCTGGGGAAATTATTTGCAATATATATGATGATATACTAATATTCCCTATATATAAAGAGCTTGAATGAATTTACAAAATAACAAGAAAAAATATTCAAATAAGAAAAATGAGTAAAATCCCAGGTAATTTCCAAAAGAAGAAATGTTAGTCTCCAATTTTTAAAAAAATGAAATGACTCAACAAATGCAAGCTTTTATAAGTGTGATATCTTTGTTACTTGTCAGATTGGTTATGACAAAACAACAGGGAATATCTAGCATGGTGGAATGAAAAAAAATATGTGACTAGTTTGTTTTAGGGAAAGAGCTGCCTTTGCATTAAGTCCCCTACATATGAACGAGTTCCATTCCGAGAGTGCATTTGCAAGTCCAACAAAGTTAGCAGAGGTACCCAACTAACACAATTGACTATATAGTATTGTACAGTAATAGGCTTATAATATTTTTCAAACAAATAATACATTAAAAAACAAACACAAAAAATAAAGAAAACATTTTTAGTCTTACAGTACAGTACCTTGAAAAGTACAGTAGTACAACAGCTGGCGCTTCTTAGCAGTACCAGCTACATCACCGCTGCTTTTACACTTGCTTCTGGACCTCCTGGGCTTGAAATAAAGATACTGTACTACGATACTCTATACAGTACTGTGAAGTACACAAAAGCACAACCACTTGTAGAGGGTGCATGCATGTGACAATGTACGCCAGACACGTGAACATGTGATTGGACATGCGAATGCATGTTCGTCTCTTTGAAAGTTCCCAACTTTAAAGTTCATATGTAGGGGACTTACTGTGAAAAGATCTTGGTAACTTATTTGGGATTGGCAAAGTAAAGAGAACTAGATAAGTCATTCTACTTAAGAAATAAACAGGGATTTGGGGATGGGGCAGGGAGAAGAAAAAATAAAGAGAATGGGGTAAAGCTCCTTACAGAAGGCTGAAGCTTGTTTTGGGAGAAATGGCCAAGGTTCTTTTTCTTTAAAAGGGAAGCCAAATATTCAATTCTAAACTATTGGCTCTATGGTTCTTTGATGAGGCTCTGACATCATCTCCTGAATTAGCAGTATAAGTTAAGTAACATTAATGTCTTGCCTTTATCTGACAAGGCTACTAGTTGCCATTAATAAAAGTGGACTCTGGCTGAGTTAAGCAAAAAGGGATTTATTTTTAAAAAATATTGGGCAGCTTACCGAAGCACTAGAAGGGCTAGAGAACTAGGCCTGGAAAAAGCACCCAAATCATGCCTGAAGCCTGGTTCTGGCAGGGAGGTACTTATCACTGTGGAGAGAAAGAGAGAGAGAGAGTGGGAGGGAGAAGGGGAGAGAGAGAGGAAGAGAGTTTTACCTTACTTTTAGTGGCATTAGATCTCAAATTATATGCAAACTAACGTGTGTCTGATTGGTCGTATGCCCCTGTCTTAGAACCAAAGGAGGTTGCAGAAGTGAACTGCTTTAATTCCTGCAGTGAGAAATGGATTTTTCTCCTTACCAAGACTCACAAGAAGTTCGGATTTCAGGTACCAGGTAAATGATAAATGATCACTACAGCGGTATTTGGAGGAAAATCAAGGAGAAGTAGCCATGCCCCATATTTGGGCTAAGAGCTGGACATTGATGAAGAATCAATTGCAAAAGACAGAGGTGAACTAAGAAATCAAATGCAGCTACATATAAAAAGAATTGTACACCATAACCAAGTGAAATTTATCCCAGAAATGCAAAGTGGTTAATATGAGAAAAATCAATTAATGTAATGTTCTAGTGAACATTAGAACAAAGGACAAAAATGGCATGATTGTTTCAACAGATGCAGAAAGAGCATTTGACAAAATCCAACACCCCTTCATGATAAAAACATTAAGCAAACTAAGAATATAAAGGAACTTCATCAACCTGATGAAAGACTTCAGTGAAAACCCACAGTTAACATCATACTTAATGATGAAAGACTGAACGCTTTATCCCTGAGATTAAGAACAAGAAAGGATGTCTGTTCTCACTGCTTTTATTCAGTATTGTACAAGGGCAACTAGGCAAGAAGAAATAAAAGGCATCCAGATTGTAAAGGGAGAAGTAAAACTTTCTATTTGCAGATGTCATAATCTTGCATATAGAAAATCCAAAGGAATCCGCTAAAAAACTATGAGAACTAATAAATGTGTTAAGCAAGATTGCAGGATGTTAAGGTCAATACACAAAAGTCAACTGTATTTATATACACTTGCAATGAACAATCTGAAATGAAAGTAAGAAAACAATTCCACTTGCAATAGCATCAAAAAAAATAAAATATAAATTTAACAAAAACCTCACAAACCCTATTCACTGGAAACTATAAAACACTGTTGAAAGAAATGAAAGAGACCTAAATAAATGGAAAGGCATCCCATGTGTTAGATTGGAAGACTTAATGTTAAGTCTTAATGTTGTTAAGATGGCAATACTTCCCAAATTGATCTATAGATTCAACCTGATCATTATCAAGATTCCAGCTGCCTTTTTTTTTGCATAAATTGATAAGCTGATCCTAAAATTCATAAGAAAATTCAAGGGACCCAGATTAGCTGAAACAATCTTGAAAAAGAAGAACAAAGTTGAAGAACCCATACTTCCCAATTTCAAGACTTATTACAAAGGTATAGTAATCAAGACATAAGATCAGCTGGCACAAGAGGAGACATATAAATCAATAGAATAGAATTGAGAGTCTAAAAATAAACCTTCAAATTTATAGTCAATTGATTTTTAATAAAGATGCTTGATAATCTAATGGGGAAAGGAAGTCTTTTCAGTAAGTGATGTTAGAACAAATGGATATCCACATGCAAAAGACTAAAGCTGCATAAACTCAAAATTTATACATATATACATACAAAAACTAATAGATCAAAGACCTAAATGTATGAGCTAAAACTATTAAACTCTTGGGGGAAAACATATGCATAAATCTTTGTGACCTTGAATAAGGCAATGGTTTCTTAGATAAGACACCAAAGCACAAACAACAAAAGAAAAAAATGGAGGGAATTCCCTGATGGTCCAGTGTTTAGGACTTGGTGCTTTCACTGCCAGGGTCTGGGTTCAATCCCTGGTCGGGGAACCAAGATCCTGCAAGTTGTGTGGCATGGCCAAAAAAAAAAAAAAAAAAGGAAAACAGAAAAAAGAAATAAATTTGGACACTATTAAAATTAAAAACATTTGCGCTTCAAAGGACACCATCAAGAAAGTGAAGATAATCCACAGAATGGGAGAATATATTTGCAAAGCATATATCTGACATAGGACTTGCATCTAGAATATACAAAGAATTATTAGGACTCAGTAGTTAAAAGACAAATAGCCCAACTAAAAATGGGCAAATGATCTGAATATACACTTCTCCAAAGTAGATACACAGATGGCCAACAAACACATGAAAAGATGTTCAACATCATTAGCTATCACGGAATGGCAAATTAAAATCACAATGAGATACAAATTCACACTCAATAAAATGGCTATAATCAGAAACACAGAAAATTACAAGTGTTGTGTGGAGAAATCGGAACCCTTGTACACTGCTGATGGGAATGTAAAGTGGTGCAGCTGCTTTGGAAAAGAGTTTGGCAGCTCCTCAAAAGGTTAAACATACTTACCACATGACCCACCAATTTTACTCCTAGGTATAAATCCAAGGGATATAAAAACATTTGCCACACTAAAACCTGTACATGAATATTCATAACAACATCATTCATAATAGCCAAAAAGTGGATACAACCAAAAGGGCTATCAATTGATGAACAGATATATAAAACGTGGTATATCCATACAACAAAATATTATTCAACAATAAAAATACATAAATAATACTTTTTTTTAAAAAATGAAGTACTCCTCCATGCTACAACGTAAATGAATTCTGAAAACATTATGCTAAGTGAAAGAAGCCAATCACGAAAACCCACATATTTTATTATGATTCCATTTATATGAAATGTCCAGAATAGTCAAATTCATAGAGACAGAAAGTAGATTAGTAGCTGCTAAGGCTGGAGGATTGGGGTGGGAGATGGGGAATGACTGCCAACAGGTATGGGATTTGGGGAAGGAGGGTGTTGAAAACAATGTTCTAAAATTGAGTGTGGTGATGGTTGCATAACTCTGTGAATATATCCACAAACCACTGTATTGCATACTTTAAATGGGTGAATTGTATGGTATGTGAAGTATATCTCAATATAGATGTTATGTTTTTTGCATAAAGTTATTTATTTATTTGTTTTGGCTGCGCTTGATCTTTGCTGCTGCGCGTGGGCTTTCCGTAGTTGCAGCGAGCGGGGGCTGCTGTTCGTTGCTGTGCGCGGGCTTCTCACTGCAGTGGCTTCTCTTGTTTTGGGGCACGGGCTCTGGGTGCGCAGGCTTCAGTAGTTGTAGCGTGCAGGCTCAGTACTTGTGGCTCGCGGGCTCTAGAGCACAGGCTCAGTAGTTATGGCACATGGGCTTAGTTGCTCTGTGGCATGTGGGATCTTCCCAGACCAGGGCTCTAACCCATGTCCCCTGCTTTGGCAGGCGGATTCTTAATCACTGTGCCACCAGGGAAGCCCTATAGATTTAATTAAAAAACAAACAAATAAACAAACAAAAAACCAAAAAAAAACAGAAGAGAAAGAGAAATCAATTGAAGTCAGAAATTAAATCCAGAAGTGACTAGGAATAAAGTACATTCCTGGAACTTTCAGAAAAGGGGTTGGGGGACTCTAGATTTACCCCAGGACATAAAATACAAGTTTTAAGAAAATGTTATCTCCCTCTTATGGGAAGTGCTACCTCCATAGACATTAAGATTACATTGCTGTTGGTGAGTATATGAGGAAACTGGCACTCTCATGCCCTGTTGCTATGTGGGTAAATTGGTGCAGTGTGTCAAAATTTTAAACATGCATACCCTTTAATACAGCAAACCCACTCCAAAGGATGAATGAATAAAGATGTTCA
Source organism: Kogia breviceps (assembly GCF_026419965.1). Taxonomy (NCBI): domain Eukaryota; kingdom Metazoa; phylum Chordata; class Mammalia; order Artiodactyla; family Physeteridae; genus Kogia; species Kogia breviceps. The sequence continues at coordinate 36,742,394 of NC_081321.1, read as the reverse complement.
TCAGAGTTTTCGTAATATTGAAAATTGGAAATGCTCGATGTCCATCTACAAGCAAAGCTGCTCAACCCTAGCCAACTCAGTCCCCTTCTTAGAATAAATATTTTATCATACTCCCTTTACAGTCCTGAAATGAAAGTCATAGATACCTACAACAAAATATACCTAATTATTATATCAAAAAAAATAAAAGGAAAGTAATTTGTAACAAAATAATACGTATTTCAATATGTAAACACTCTAGACACAAAACATACTCTAGAGGGCAGTACCACTTAGTTAACTCTATTATTTAACTGGTTAAATAATTTATGATATAGCTAAACACAGGAATGATGTAGATCTAGATTCATTGACAAATTGTTGAATCAAAAAGCAAGTTGTGGGCTTCCCTGGTGGCGCAGTGGTTGAGAGTCCGCCTGCCGATGCAGGGGACACGGGTTCGTGCCCCGGTCTGGGAAGATCCCACGTGCCGTGCAGTGGCTGGGCCCGTGAGCCATGGCCGCTGAGCCTGCGCGTCCGGAGCGTGTGCTCCGCAACGGGAGAGGCCACAACAGGGAGAGGCCCGCATACCGCAAAAAAAAAAAAAAAAGTTGTAAAACAGCAATTACATAGGATGTTTTATTTATGTGAATACGTATAGAAAGGTCTAAAAAGAGGCTCATCAGGATGTTGATGATTTGACAGGAATTGTCCCTAATAATGAGATTTGTAAGGATTTTTTTTCTTATAAATTTGTATATTTGAAGTTTCCTGTCTGTGTAAACATTTAAGTGTATGGTAAGCCCCAATGGGAGAAAAACAACATAGATCCCTAGGGTTCTCAAGTGACAGCACATCATTTGCAGTGGAGATTTATATACCTTTTGTAGAATAGTTTCTGGCTTTTCCCAGACAGCTGCCAAAGGAAGTGGAGGAGCAGGTCCTGGCACTTAAATAGCTGAGGCCATCTCCTGGTCTCCAGGCAATCATCATAGCTAAGTAGTTACTCCCAGGCAGGAAACTGGTGGTCATATGCTGTGAGGGCAACCACACTTCTGGTAATTTCTACAGAAGCAAGCTGCAGTACCTGGTCTTCCACAAATGTATAAACACCAACTTGTCCTGAGGTTCTTCCAACATATGGGCCCTTAACACTTCCAGGCCCCTCCCTGCTTCTGTTGGAAGAACTGTGTGAAGCACTTTGCCAACTTAAGACCAAGTGTGAGGCCCAGCCCTGGACTACCTAAAGGTATTTGATGGGATCCAGCCCTTGCCCCCCTAACTCATGAGAAAAAAAAAAAAAAACAGATAAGGGAGAAGGATGGGGAAGGGGGATAAAGAGGTCTGGGAAAAGAGACAGGTGGATGAGGCTATAAAAGTGGGTATGAAATGTGAAGACTTTGTTTCACTTGTTAATGCCCAACAGAGAGCATCCATCACAGAAGAGGCAGTAAACAACCAGTAGAAACAATGACTTGTCCACATGATATCAGTCAGGCTCTGCTGCTAGCTACACTAGTGTTGGTCCAACAGGAATGTGATAAGAATGGGGGCAGGAATGGAGGTTATACATGGGCCCAATGGCATGGGCTCCCATTTACCGACGCTTATCTACCTACTGCCACTGTCAAATATCCAACCTGCTAGCAACAGAGACCAATGCTTGGCTCCCAATATGGTACCATCCCTTTAGAAAACCTACCAGCTACTTGGTGGCAAGTTGGACCCATTCCCTACACTGGACCTATTCATTCCTACAAGTAGTATCAATCTATTTTGACTGGAATTTAAACATATTCCGACTTAGACCTCCTGCCTGAAGGGTCTTAGCAAGTACCACTGAGGGTTTAAAGTGTCTTATCTACTGACCTTGGTGTTGGTGCAGCAGTGGGCACATGACCATGGGCTCCACTGATCCTTTCATATACACCACCACCTAGACAAACTACTGACTGATAGAGTACTGGAATGACCTGTCGAAGATTCAGAGTAGGTGTTAGCTTGCAAAGAATACCTTGTGAGGAGAGGCACCACCCTCCAGGACTCAAGGTACACTGTAAATTGATATTCATCATATGGTGCAGGGTCCTCGGTAGGGAGAGTATGTGAATCCATTGGCTAAAGGGTGGACATGGGAGTACCTCTGTATACTGGTTCCCAGTGATCCATCTGGGGAATTTTTAAACTTCTTTCCCCAGAGGCGAGAGGTTTTGGCCTCCAGAGGGGAAATGCTTCCACTAGGGGACACAGGAAGAGTCCTACTAAATTCCAGCTGTTGCCTGGTCACTTCTGGCTCATCATTCCAAGAAACCAGCAGGCAAGGATAATTGACCTCGATCTTCATTAGGCAGCTGTTAGGCAATAGGGATAAGAAAGAATATGTTTGATACTTAGGTTATCCATCTGTGTCTTGGTTTTCACTTGCCTAATTTACATGGTACATGGACAGGTACAGCAGCCATAACTAGAAAAGGATCTGGTGATGAAGGTGTCAGGCCCCTTAGTGAAGAGGGTCTGGGTCACTGCACTAAGTAAGCTACCTAGACCAGCAGAGAGTGAGAGGAATCTACAAAGAGTGGCAGCGGAAAATGATCAGCTTCAATTATGGCCCGAAGAGCAGCTTCAAGGGCTGTTGTTAATCCTACCAACTCTTTTCTAGTAAGTTTCTCCAGGAGTAAAGACCCAAAAGAATTTTTGAAGAGTTGTTCCTAGATCTTATTATATGTAAATGGGTGGACGGTCATGAATATCCTGGTGCAGAGATCTCCCAATCCAGGACTGAAGAAGTCATTCTACCAGCTGTTGGAATTGTTGGAGGCTGATAGCTTTCAACTGAATCCTTCTCCAGAACTTACCCCTGGCTCAAGAGAGCCACCTTGCCTTTCAGGTTTTAGTCAAAATGATTGGTCATTGAGGTAGAATATAGTCTTCAGAGCTCCATGTAGGAATGGCTGAGGCCTTTGTTAGACTGCATCACAATTCAACTTCTTCCTCTGCCCAATCTTGCTTCCTTTACTCTTTCCACAGGTGAGTCTTGAAAACAGCCATGTTGGTGAGTCCCACAGGGCCAGGAACTGGGCAGCTCTAGGAGCTGAAAACAGTGGCCCTTCAACAGCCAGGAAGAAACGAGAGCCCTCAGTCCTGCAGCTTCAAGAAGCTGAATTCTGCCAACAGCCTGAGTGAACCTAGAAGTGGATCCTTCTGGGACTTCACTCATGGTCCAGTGGTTAAGAATCTGCCTTCCAATGCAGGGGATGTGGGTTCGATCCCTGGTCAGGGAACTAAGATCCCATATGCCACAGGGCAACTAAGCCTGCACACCACAACTACTGAGCTCGGGCGCTTCACTAGAGCCTGCGTGCTGTGAACTACAGAGCCCATGTGCTCTGGAACCTGGATGCCATAACTGGAGAAGAGAAAACCCTTATGCCACAACTAGAGAGAAGCCCGCACACTGCAAAGAAGATCCTGTGTGCCGCAACTAAGCCCCAATGCAACCAAAAATAAAATAAATAAATAAATAAATAATAAACCTTTAAAAAAAAGATACATGCATAGGATACTTACTCCAGCATTGTTGATAACGGCACAAAATCCGGACAAATCTGCATTATCTATCAATAAAGGAATGGCTTCAAAAACAGTAGGTGAATACTACATAATATTGTGCAGCTAGTTAAAAAAATGAGCTAGATAAGAATACCCATTGTAAACTGTTGAGTAAAAAAAGGAAGTTGCAGAAAAATATATATGATGTGATGCATTATTTGTAAAAATAAAAATCAAAACCTCTATTTATATGTATGTGTTTCTTGGAAAAAGAATGGAGAGAAACATCAATCTTTTAACATTGGTTTTATCTAGGACTCTCTTTTTCTTTTTATACCGTCTTTTTCTTTATATACTTCTGTGTTGTTTGAATCATTGAAATGAATAGTTATTACCTTTAAAAAATGAATGGAAAGTAAAATGAGGAAGTGTCTTAAAATGTACACCAGGGACTTCCCTGGTGGTGCAGTGGTTAAGAATCTGCCTGCCAATGCAGGGGACACAAGTTTGATCCCTGGTCCAGGAAGATCCCACATGCCACGGAGCAACTAAGCCCATGTGACACAACTACTGAGCCTGTGCTCTAGAGCCCACGAGCCACAACTACTGAGCCCACGTGCCACAACTACTGAAGCCCGTGCGCCTAAAACCCAAGCTCCACAATGAGAGAAACCACCGCAGAGAGAAGCCCACACACCACAACGAAGAGTAACCCCCGCTCGATGCAACTAGAGAAAGCTCACGTGCAGAAGACCAACGCAACGAAGACCCAATGCAACCAAGTAAATAAATAAATAAAAATTAAATTTAAATAATGTACACTATTTTTAGATTTAGAGAGAAGAGATAAATTAATCTACAGTAGAGAAGAGATTGAAAATGTGAAGACAGAGTAACCCGTGGAGTAGGCCCTCAGGGGATCTGTTTCAGAGCAGAGTCCCAAGTGTACCAAGGCTGATGACTTCACTGTTCCACAGGAAACACAAAAAAAGTATAGTTCATAAAAATTTAGTTTTTTTGTGTTGCAAATACATTTCTTTTAGGAAATCATGATGTTAAAGAGATGGGAGGACTGTTATTTGTCAGGATTAAAAAGTTAGCAGTCCTATGTCAGTTCCCAAACTGTTAGAAATGGTAATGGCCTGTAAATCCTAAATTCTGGAATAAATGGATCTACAGCACCAGTAGAAACCTAAGCCTTAATCGAGAGACGAGATAGTTCTTCCTCTGTGATGGAGGAAAACAAGTGTGTGTGTATAGACAGTTATAGACAGACTTTGTAGGTACAGGGAAAGAAGTTGAGGAAGTTATTTCCTATAAAGACGGTGATAAGATCTTCTGCTGGGTTCAAGGTTGAGGGGCTCAGCGGGAGTGACTGTAGGGTGAGACCTGAAGGGAGTGGTAAAAGAGTGGAGGAGGTGCTGTGGGGAATTGGAGACTAACCTGACAGAAACTGGAGACTTCAAATTTGGCATAATGTCTGACTATATTTTGTTTAGATTTGCTCTTTCATGAAATTGTTCTTGGTCCTTGTTGTGTTCTCTCCCTTATTTGACAATCCCTGCCCCGACCCAGAACTTTCTTTTTATTCCTATTAGGTCATTTATATTCTTCCTTAGTTTTTGTATTTATCTGTCCCACTAAACTGTCTCTGACACACTGTTCATTTATCTATAACCACCTCATAGCACCCTCCAGATAGTAGAGAGCCAATTGATTGTTGCTGAAATAAATTTAATTCCACACAGAAGACAACTGGACAATAATCAGTATCATACTGATTAAAATTCTTCACAGTTGTGAAAGCAAGAATAAACCACTGGCTTTTAAAAAATATTCCTGTAAACTAACTTAGCAAGCATTTTTCATTTTTTACAAAGATACTGTATATTTGGTCATGGTTTGCTTGTAAGAGTCTTAAACTGTACATCCTTTGAATTCATACACTTCTGCTATAAAATTCCACAGAGATCATTAAACTAAAAACTTCCATTGGAATAGATATGGAAACTGAGGACCAGAAAAATTAGACAATTTGTTCAAAACTGCAAAGGTCCTAAGTGACAGTCTATATTAGAACCACATTCCCCATGTAACCAAGTGTCTTTATACCATGATTAATTACCCCTCTTGATTTGATTTTTATTTTGTATTGAATTCAGAAGAGTTAAATTAATGATAGCTGTTATCGCTGATAAAGCTCTGTCAAAAATGAGACACTGATTACCTTTCATTTCTAAAGATGCTAATATAGGTTTCTGTTGCTGCATGACAGGTTTGATATGTTATGTTAAGTGCTGGGTAAAGTGCAACATTCCAATTGGACAATCAGTTGAAGTTTGTTTTATGATGCATATCATTTGTGTATTTTATGGTTATAATAAAATCTAAAATTTTGACAGTGGTGGTTGGCATATCAATCTTTACTCCTACATTTTACAGTTCATCTTTTATTTATTTAAAACTCAGTATCTCTTTATTATATTGTAAATAAAAAATACTGAAACAACAGAGAGAATAATATATCTTCATCATGCAAACATTATTAGGAGAATACTGCATGTACAGAAATACACATGGTCTTTTCCCTGGGGATGCAAGAGGTGGCCTATCATAAACCATCATCATCTTTCCTATTTGCACATGAAAGTAAAAAGCACTAGCACATTAGCACAAGAGTGTTTTTCCCTTAAAACATGCTCTCATAATACCTAGGCGGCCAACTGTAAAAAAGTGAAAATTTTACTATCTGCCAGTGAATAAATATATCAAAAGATTTATGTTGTTTAGTTTTGCTGAAATGGTATACTGTTATTGTCAATTTAAAAATCGTTGAGGGAGGAACACTCCCAAACTTGTTCTACGAGGCCACCATTGTCCTGATACCAAAACCATACAAAGATATCACAAAAAAAGAAAATTATAGATGAATATCACTGATGAACATAGATGCAAAAATCCCCAACAAAATACTAACAAACAGAATCCAACAACACATTAAAAAAATCATACACCATGATCAAGTGGGATTTATTCCAGGGATGCAAGGATTCTTCAATATATGCAAAACAATCAATGTGGTACATCATATTAACAAATTAAAGAATAAAAACCATATGATCATCTCAATAGACGCAGAAAAAGCTTTTGACAAAATTCACCACCCATTTATGATAAAAACTCTCCAGAAAGTGGGCATAGAGGGAACCTACCTCAACATAATAAAAGCCATATATGACAAACCCACAGCAAACATCATTCTCAATGGTGAAAAATTGAAAGCATTTCCTTTAAGATCAGGAACAAGACAAGGAATTCCACTCACCACTATTATTCAATATAGTATTGGAAGTCCTAGCCACAGCAGTCAGAGAAGAAAAAGAAATAAAAGGAATACAAACTGGAAAAGAAGAAGTAAAACTGTCACTGTTTGCAGATGACATACTATACAAAGAAAATCCTAAAGATGCCACCAGAAGACTACTAGAACTAATCAATGAATTTGGTAAAGTTGCAGGATACAAAATTAATGTACCGAAATCTCTTGCATTCCTATACACTAACAATGAAAGATCAGAAAGAGAAATTAAGGAACCAATCCCATTCACCATTGCAACAAAAAGAATCAAATACCTAGGAATAAACTTACCTAAGGAGGTAAAATACCCGTACTCAGAAAACTATAAGACACTGATGAAAGAAATCAAAGATGACACAAACAGATGGAGAGATATACCATGTTCTTGGATTGGAAGAATCAATATGTGAAAATGACTATACTACCCAAAGCAATCTACAGGTTCAATGCAATCCCTATCAAATTACCAATGGCATTTTTCACAGAACTAGAACAAGAAAATTTTCAATCTGTATGGAAATACAAAAGACCCTGAATAGCCAAAGCAATCTGAAGAAAGAAAAATGGAGCTGGAGGAATCAAGCTCTCTGACTTCAGACTATACTACAAAACTACAGTAGTCATGACAGTATGGTACTGGCACAAAAACAAAAATACAGATCAATGGAACAGGATAGAAAGCCCAGAGATAAACCCATGCACATATGGTCACCTTATCTTTGACAAAGGAGGCAAGAATATACAGTGGAGAAAAGACAGCCTCTTCAGTAAGTGGTGCTAGGAAAAATGGACAGACACCTGTAAAAGAATGAAATTAGAACATATCCTAACACCATACACAAAAATAAACTCAAAATGGATTAAAGACCTAAATGTAAGGCCAGACACAATCAAACTCTTAGAGGAAAACATAGGCAGAACACTCTATAACATAAATCACAGCAAGATCCTTTTTGACCCACATCCTAGAGTAAGGGAAATAAAAACAAAAATAAACAAATGGGACCTAATGGAACTTAAAAGCTTTTGCATAGCAAAGGAAACCATAAACAAGATGAAAAGACAACCCTCAGAATGGGAGAAAATATTTGCAAATGAAGCAACTAACAAAGCAACTGACAAAAAAAATCTCCAAAATATACAAAGCAGCTCATGCAGCTCAATATCAAAAAAACAAAGAACCCAATCCAAAAATAGGCAGAAGACATAAATAGACATTTCTCCAAAGAAGATATACAGTTTGCCAACAAACACATAAAAGGATGTTCAACATCACTAATCATTAGAGAAATGCAAATCAAGACCACAATGAGGTATCACCTCGCACTGGTCAGAATGGCAATCATGAAAAAATCTAAAAACAGTAAATGCTGGAGAGGGTGTGGAGAAAAGGGAACCCTCCTGCACTGTTGGTGGGAATGTAAAGTGATACAGCCACTATGGAGAACAGTATGGAGGTTCCTTAAAAAACTAAAAACAGAACTACCATATGACCCAGCAATCCCACTACTGGGCATATACCCTGAGAAAACCATAATTCAAAAAGATACATGTACCAAAATGTTCATTGCAGCTCTATTTACAATAGCCAGGATGTGGAAACAACCTAAGTGTCAATCAACAGATGAATGGATAAAGAAGATGTGGCACATATATACAGTGGAATATTACTCAGCCATAAAAAGGAATGAAATTGAGTTATTTGTAGTGAGGTGGATGGACCTACAATCTGTCTTACAGAGTGAAGTAAGTCAGAAAGAGAAAAACAAATACCATATGCTAACACATATATAAGGAATTTTAAAAAGCATTTCTGATGAACCTAGTGGCAGGGCAGGAATAAAGACGCAGACACAGAGAACAGACTTGAGGGCACGGGGGCGGGGGGAGAGGGAAGGGGAAGCTGGGATGAAGTGAGAGAGTAACATTGACACATATACACTACCAAATGTAAAATAGATAGCTAGTGGGAAGCTGCTCCATAGCACAAGGAGATCAACTCGATATTTTGGGACAACCTAGAGGGAAGGGATAGGGAGTGTGGGAGGGAGACGCAAGAGGGAGGGGATATGGGGATATATGTATGCATATAGCTGATTCACTTTGTTATACAGCAGAGACTAACACAACTTTGTAAAGCATTTATACTCCAAAGATGTGGAAAAGTTTTTTTTAATAAAAAAATAAAAATTATAGTTTTCTCTTTGGCAAATGCTATCATTTGACCTTTGATTAATTTTTTTTATGAGAGAACATTTCCCCCAAAACAAATATGTAAAGAGATTTTTACGTAAGTTTTTACATAAAAGAAGAATGTTGTACCAGAAGTCTCTATCTGGAGTTTTACTCCTAGAGGTTGGATTCTCCTGGGTGAGGACGTGCATATATATGTAACAAAGCTACACTCTCATTCAGTCGGATGGCTCATAACAGTGCTTGTTGATCTGGTTACATCACATAATTCTTTAAACAAAGTTTTCAGTGATTGTCTTAGTCATCCTTTATCACATTCTTTATAATGTACTGTTATAAACTCCTCTATATCATTGTTTCTTCAAATATCCCAAACACAGTAGAGCCCATCTAAATTCCCAAAGCTCATATACAAAACTATACATTGTAAAACTCCCAAGACTTTGAAATAGAAACAGACAAGGCTGCCATTCATATATTCCTATATACTCCTTCCGCAATTATTTACCAAGTCCTTACTGAGGGACAGGCACTGTGCCAGGAGCTGTTGTTCGGAAAGTGTTACGGCATTGTTCCCAGGGCTCACTGTGTGGGACAGGCATTGAGCGGACCAAACACGCTGAACGGGATGGGGTTGTCAGAGAAAGGAGAGGGCACAGCAGTCAGCCTAGTCTGGGCGAGTGCCGGAGGGAGGTACCCAGTCGGCGGGGTCCCGAGAAAGTGGGGAGAAATGTCATCCCAGGCAAGGTTCAGCGTGGCTAGAAGAGCGCAACGCGCACGGAAAGGGAGGAAGGGGCAGACGACCGAAAAGGTGCGAGCGGCAAGGCTGGATGTGATTGAGACTTGGGTGAACCAAGTCTGCGGGGTGGCCCGTGGGCAGAGCTTCAGCACTCGGGGCTGTTGGCTGGACAACGGCGAGGGCGGGGTGGGGGGGAGGGACTGCAAGGACCTGCTGGTAGAAGAGGAGTAGACACCGATGGCAGGAAGAGTAGTCAGGAGCGTGAAGAAATTGTCCGGAAGAGAAACTATAAGGTTAAAGAGTCAGTGACTTCAAAAAACAGCGTGAAAGGTATTTTTGAGGTAAAATAAAAGATTTGGCGACCCGACGGAGAAGGAACTGACAATGGCACGCACATTCAGTATCGCACGCTCCGACATATTCTTGAATGAATCATCGCATGTCACTACCATCAAGTGGATCCGGATCAAGTTTAATTTTTTTGTTGTGGGAATTAAGACACGGGGATGTGCCTTGGCTTGGAAATCTCTACAAGGCCTTTTACAAACGCCCACCCGGAGGGAAGAAAGAGGTGGGCTTACAAGTTATGGCCACTTCAGCCCCCTCGCAAGATGTAATTCAGGCGGGCGACGCTGCTGGGTGAAAATTCAATACACAGCCAAACAACATATCAACACTTTTCAATATCAGATTACCATAAAGATAGGATAGCAAATGCCGCGCAGACCCCCTCACGTCCCGGTCCCCAAGACCCTTTTTCATTGTCTTCAGCAGTTTAGCCCGTACAGCCACCAAAGCAGGGCGGACTCCAGCGTGCCACGCAAGGCGCATGCGCAGGACCCGAAGCTTGGGAGGAGAGCTGAGGCTCTGAGGATGTTTCCCAGAAGCCCGGGCCACGCGCTACCGTCCTCCCTCTCGCTCGCCGGCCGTATGACGTGACTCCGCCCGTCACGTTCCTCTGTCGCAAACGGTGGTTTGCCAGCGCCCCCTTGCGGTCCGGTGCACGCACGGCCTGAGCGAGCGAGTAGGGAAAACGCGGAGGGTCCCGCCGCCGCCGCCGCCGGCGTCACCGTAGCGCGCCGACCTGTGGTGGCGCGGCTGAGTGGATAGGAGCGGAGCGGGGGGTGAGGGGGAAGAGGACGCGCGGAGCGGGGAGGGAGGAGGCCAGACGAGGCGGGGGGAGGGGGAGCAGCGGTGGCGCAAGCCGCGCGGAGCCGCGCAGCCCGGGTCCGCTCCCTGCTCCGCCGCCGCCACCCACCCCAGGCAGCAGAGCCGGCGCCCCAGCGGCCCCCGGAACACCTCAAAGCGGACGAAGGAGTCCATGTTGGGGAACTTGGCGGCGGCGTGACGGGGACCTAGGGACCTGCAGTGGGGCCGTCGCCGCCGGAGCCAGCGCCTCGACCTCAGTCTGAGGTAAACACGGGCCGACCCCGGGAGTGGACGGGCGCGGGCAGCTGTCGGGGCGGGGTGGGGGTTATGGGCTGGCGCAGAGCCGGTGAGCGGGCCCGGGGCGACGGGAGGGCGGACAAAGTTTCGGAATCCGCGCGGCCCAGGCGGCGTTCTGCGCACGGAGGAAAGTTGAGCCGCTTCTCGAAGCGGGGAAAGCTACGGCGGGGAGGGAAGGGGGGAGCACCCCCCTTTCGCCACCCCCCCTTCCCTTTCGCCACCCCCCCTTCCCTTTCGCCACCCCCCCTTCCCTTTCGCCACCCCACGAGGGCGGCCCCGTTTCGGCCGCCGCCTCCGCCTCGCTGTCGGTACCCCGTCCCATTTCCTCCTTGTGGCCTACCCGCCTCCCGCCGCCTCCGCCGGCGCAGCCCGTACCCGCCCGGGGGTCCTGGGGGAGTGGGTTGAGGCTAGAGGCTCAGCTACAGGGTCGCCACACGTCCACCCCCTTCCTCCGAGGAAACGTGTCTTTCTGGGCTTCCGGGCGCTCCCTGACCCCCGCGCCCGCTTGACTTGGGAGACTTTGCTTTTGTCAATAGCGTCCAAGCCCGCTTGTGAAACCAAACTTTACTGCGCCGTGACCTCTCGGAGTGCGCGAGTAGGGAAGTGCCGGCGCTTCTAAGCATCTGTGTTTACCCCATGCCCTGAATTTCAAACTCTTCTCCCACCGCCGATTTTTAAACCAATTTCCTGGACTGACAACAAAAGGGCCGGGAGATCTAAACTTAGCTGCGCCCGTCGCCCCTCCTCAGATACTAGGAATTTTGAACCATTAAAGTCACATCTTAAGAGATGGCTGGCCGTCCTCCTCCCCCGCTCCCCATTTTGAAAAATTGTTTTAAAAGTAAGCTCCTGATTTAGAGTAGTTGATTAAAACATTCAGACTCGAATGCGGAATTTTAAAATATCCTCAAAGTATTTCTGTACCGCATTACATAAAGTGTCTACGAGGTGAGCGTTTTTCATTCATTTTGGATTGCATTTTAACATCTTTGTCATACTACTAGTGAACTAAGATTTTTAGGCAAAACTGACCAAAACGTTTTTAATGTAATGCTTTGGCTAGTAGATGCTGTTCTAAAATTTTCCCAATTTGGGAAATTTCACTGAATATTGGAAAGAGCATGTTTAATAGATGCATTTCTTTCATTTTAAAAGAGAAGCTAATTCATACATATGACCACTTAACCTCAGTAGCAAGATATTGAAGTACATTCTTAAATAACTGGTGGATTTTGTGTTTTATTGGTATTAAAATTTTGATATGTAATCGAGTCTTTTTCCAGACTCTTGCTTTCTCTTTCCTGTTTCTTTGGCAGTTGGCTTAATCATTTCACTTTTTTTGCTCTTGGCTAAGAGCTTCAGTAAAAAGTTTGTAGGACTTTTGTTTTTGTTGTTTAACTTACTGGACAGAAGAAATGAAACTGTCTTTGGATTTCTTTTGTCTTATACTGTCCTATCAAAGATAATCTGAATTTACTTTGTATTTTGTTTATGCATTATGATGGTTTTTATAAAAAAAATAGCAATTCTTATTGTAACTGCATTTTTTCGCTGTATTATTTTTTGGTGCTTGCAAGTATAGTAATAATCATTCCGTTTTACATTCATATAGTGACCTTTTTGCCTGAGAATTTGAGTACATCTTAAGTTTTTGGCTTGGTAAGATTTGGATGTCGGCTTACTCTAAGAGTATTCATGCTGTAAAGACACTCTTCACTATGTTAAGGGGGAAAAGAACTGTGGAAGAAAATGGTTCCTAAATATGCTGCCTGAAACATATGTCAATGGGGAAATCTTTAAGGGAAATTTTTTTGTATGCCTTTAGGCAGTGGTAATGGGGTCCTTGGGTTAAGATTGAAACTTTTCAGAGATCATTAAGCTTCCCCATAATTCTTTGGGCACTAACCAATACTTTAAGCAATTTTTTTTAAAAGCTGTGCTGTTAATCAGGGATAGGATGAATCAGTGCTGTTACATGATGTTGATTCATCAGTAGCATCTTTTAGTAATAAGAGAGTGCAGAATTATCCTACTCATCTACCTAATACTGAACTTTTTTTTTTTTTTTTTTTTTTTTTTTTTTTTTAGTTTCATCAGTGAGAAATAGTTGTAAAACCTTACTAAGGAGAGTGGCAGGCATAAAAGTAATAAAGAGTCAGCCTTAGAGTAAGTTTCATTGTAACTTCCTTTTGGTAAGCTCTACCATCATTTACCCTTGTCTTTTAGTGATGTAAATTGGATCTTGACTTACCTTGCCCAGTGAAATAATCTTTTTTTAAAAATTAATTTATTTTATTTTTGGCTGTGTTGGGTTTTCATTGCTGCTCACAGGCTGTCTCTAGTTATGGCGAGCAGGGGCTACTCTTCATTGCGGTGCGCGGGCTTCTCAATGCGGTGGCTTCTCCTTGCGGGGCACGGGCTCTGGGTGCGCGGGCTTTAGTAGTTGTGGCACATGGGCTCAGTAGTTGGCAGCTTGCGGGCTCTAGAGCGCAGGTTCAGTAGTTGTGGTGCAGGGGCTTAGTTGCTACGCGGCATGTGGGATCTTCCCAGACCAGGGCTCAAACCCACATCCCCTGCATTGGCAGGCGTATTCTTAACCACTGTGCCACCAGGGAAGCCCAGTGAAATAATCTTAATTGTATACTCTGTCCTGAAGAGTAAGTTAATAGCTTTGTATCTTATCTTGCATCCAAGTGCTTACTTTTAGTAGCATTGACTAGAGCCTAGAGTTAAAATACCCTTTATCATTTTATTGCTGTTCCCAATCTTTGCATTGTTGTGGTCCTCGCTTTTCTTATTTAAGGCTGTGGCTTTGTAATTCCTAGTACTTAAGCACATAAAAGTTCAATATAAAATGTAAAAACAGCATCGTCATCTCTCACAAAATAATGTCCTAAAAGGTTTCACCATGACCTTTCTTCACCTAGAATCTCTAACACTCAACAGCCAGAGTGACCCTGATAAAATATATCAGATCATGTCACTTCTCTTCTCAAATGGCTTCCCTTCTCAGTCGTAGTAAAATCCATAATCCTTATTATGGTCTCCCAGGCTCTGAGCCTTTTGAGTCTCTTCATCCTCTCTGACTTAATTACTTCACTCTTTCTGTAGCCACACTTCTACTCTACTACTGAGGTGTTCTTTGACTACTCTGTAAGACACAGGCCCTCCTCCCACATTTCTTAGTCCTTTTTAAGCCAGATTTTTCTCCATAGCACTTAACACTTTCCAAGATACTGTAGAATTTACTAACTTAAGTTTATTATATTTTTTTTCTTTACTCAAATGCAAGTTCTGTGAGAATGGGGTTTGTCAGTTTGGGTCACCGTTTTGTCCCCAAACACTGAACAATGTGTGATGCACAGTAGATACTTAACAAATACGTAATGAATTAACATGCTTTCAGCTAGAAAACATTACAAATAGTAATTGTGGTTTGAAACTTGCTACTATGCGAGTCTCATTCTTTTGCATAAACTGCTAATATAACTTGGAAAAAAGAGATGCTAAAATGGAATCACAGTGGCCTGTAACATTAAAAAAAAAAAAAAAAGTTTGTTGGAGGAATGTGAGCTCCCAAAGAATACTGTGAAGGTCAGAGAGGAGGTGAGTGTGGTATTACAGAAACCAAAGGAAGAGAGTATTTCAAGGGGAGAGTAGTCAGTACAGTCAAGTGATGATGAGAGTTGAATAAGGTGAGAGCTGAAAGATTTTTCTTTAGGGAATCCCCTGGTGGTCCAGTGGTTAGCCCTCCACACTCTCACTGCTGAGGGCCCGGGTTCGATCCCTGGTCCCGGAACTAAACTCCCACAAGCTGCGTGGCGCAGCCAAAAAAAAAAAGGTTTTTGTTTACGTTTAACAACATGGAGCTCATTGGGTTTTTGAACAAGCAGGATAGTAAGCTTATTTTTAAACCGATGCTCCAGTAATTGCGTAACTAGATCTAAAAGTACTGGGATCAAAGATTAAGAAATTATCTACTCACATTACAGAAGAGACCTAATGTCTATCAGATATTTACTGTGTGCCAAACACTCTGTTCTAGACATTTTGCATGAATTTTCATTTGATCTTTTCAGCAGCTTTGCAGTATTGGTTGTATTTAATCCATTTTACAGAAAGGAGTCTGAGGCTCTGGAGAAGTTAAGAAGTCAGATGACTTGCTAAGTGTCAGAGCACTTGCTAAGAATCTATACCCAAGTCCATCTGACTCTTTGGCCTTTAGTTAGTCGTTACGTCAAGTTGACCTCCCAAACTCTGCATTAGTGTTGTCTAGTAGTAGAACTTGCTGTGATGATGGAAGTGTTCTGTATCTCTGCTGCCCAATATAGTAGCTGATAGTAACTGTAGTAGATAGTGGCTGTTGAACACTTGAAATGTAGCCAGTGCAGTCGGGGAACAGAATAGTGGTACTGTGTTGGACAGTGCAGATATAGATCAAAAGAATCCCATGAATAATAAAGCAGAGTCTTTTCTTATTATAAAAAGAGATGGAAACACATATTCCTCATTTGAAAGGAATACTGTTTTGCTTATATTCCAGTTTTAGATGCTGTAAATGAATAATTATAAGTAATAATCTTCTTTTCCTTTTTTTTTTTGAAAACAATCTCAAACTTTCAGAAAAGTGCCAAGTGCAATGCAAAGAACTTTTCCCCCAAAGCTATTTGAGAGTAAGTTGCAGATGCACTCTCATCACCCCAAACAAGAACAAGGACTTTCTTTCTGTTACATAAACTATATTAAAATTAGGAAATTAACCTTGCTATATTACTACGATATAACCCTCACACCTCATCCAAGTTTTGCCAGTTTTCACAGTAATTTCCTCTATAACGAAATGATCCAGTTCAGAATTTTGTGTTGCATTCATTTAAGTGTAATGTCCTTCAACCTAGAACAGTTCCTTAGCCTTTTATTGATTTTCATGACCTTGACACTTGGAAAGATTACAGGTCAGTTTTGTTGTAAAATTTCTCTCGATTTGGATTTGCCTGATGCTTCTTCATGATTGGATTCAGATTGTGCATTTTTTGGTAGGAGTATCACAGTGATGATACTGTTTTCTCATGGCATCCTATCAGATGGCATAATACAGTTTCTGTTTGTCCCGTTACTGATGATGTGCATGCACTTTGATCACTTAATTAAGGTGAAGTCTCCCAAGCTTCTTCACTGGCGAGTTTTTTTCCTGTCTTAGTAATTAATAAGTACTTTGTGGGGAAGTATTTTGAGACTATATTAAGCCCATTCCTTATCAAACTTGCTATTTGTTGATTCTCAAATTGTCCCAGCTTTGGCCAGTGAAAGCCCCTTCAAGCTAGTTTTTGTGTTCTTTTGACTTGCTTTGAGCACTTCCTTACTTTTGACACAAGAAAATGTTCCAGGCTCATCTTAAACTTTCCTTGCCACAGCCCTGGAATGAACCATTTCTCCAAGGAGTGGTTTCTTTTAGTGGAGAAAGGAATTTAGAAACCAAGATTTGAGCACTGTATTTATGTCTCCATCTATATGTAAAAAACCATGAGTTGGTACCAGTTTCTCCAATTTCAATACACAGTGTTTGCTTTAGTTTTCTCCTTTCAAAATTTGTAACTCCTTTCTCTTAAAAGGAATAGCCTAGCTCCCATTATCATCCTTAGTGTATTTACTTACATGATCAATCCCCGGTATGTAGTCAGTTTCCCATTGCCACTGCTGCTTTCTCCCCCGTCTTGCATAACATTTTCACTCTACTTTGGCTCTGACACCTTGTGCCAGGATGCATTGCTCATTCCAGGCTTCTCTTATACCTCATGCAGAGCATCTTGGTATTCTGCTTGAGTTCTAGTACCTCACTCTGGGTTCTTTCACCATCCCTCATGAGGACACCTTGGTCACAGAGTTGGGTTCCAACACATCCAGGAAGAATAGCAGCATACAGACATGTTCTGTTAAGGATTATACTTACTTGTTTTTATAAAAGATGATTATACCAAAGGTTATAGTGAAAATTAATGACCAGATATGTTCTCAACTTTTAATTTAACCCCCCTTGAGATTGTCACATCTCTTAGTGATAAGACTGATCTTCCTCCTTATTTTTCCTTTTACCTTAGAGTTCTCAGGTTTACTTCTGAGAGAGTCTTCTTAATGTAATTTTAGTTGTAAGGTAAAAATTAGTTGAGTTCTTTTATATGTAGATTTCGGAGTCAATCAGACCTGGCTTTGAATGCTGATTGTCCCATATACTACTGATTGTCACCTTTCCTAGGTGACTTAATCAATGTCCCAGTTTCCTCACCTATTTTAATTTTAAGTAACATTTATCTGAGTCCAGTGGTAATAGCAGCTAACTCCATCTCTGTCTTTCATCCCCTTAAGTTAGCTCTGTTTAGTGAGTGATTTTGAAGCCGTTTTTAGCAGTGTTCTAGTATTGAATCTTGGTGGTGTTTTAATTTTTAGAATGTACTGTGGTATGTGTTTTGAGGGTTAAATGTGCAAAAGTGTGCCAGAGTATTCAGTTCATTTCCTGATACAAAGTAGGCATTCTCTCTACCTTTAGTTCTGTGCTCCAGGTTTGTTGATATCTATGTGTCTGTTAAGTCTGGGGATGAAACATGGCCTTTGCCCTTGGGGAGCTTAGTCCTAATCAGGCCTTCTTTATTGCTTCCCAGTGTTGTTTGTATTTTTTCCTAACTAGTTTTCCATAGATTCCTCACTTTCCCCACTTTCTGCTGCTGCATTATTTTCAAAACTCCCAATTTAAACATCTCAGAAACTTCTCTCAAAATAGATAAGTGAGAGAGAGGTGGACTTTTCCTTAATGATTCTCTACTGTTTACAAAACACAATTTAAGTCCTACCTTGGACTTAAACTTTTAAGTCCCTTTACATTCTGGCCCATAATTATGTCTTTGCCCTATCTTCTATTAGTGTCCTAAATGAATTCTTTCTGACTAAATTAGTCCTGAAAAGTGACCTGTACCTCACATTTGGCACTTAGCATATGCTAGTTTGTTGTTCATCTTTTGTATCCTATTTTTGCACTTCCACATTTTGAAAGGATATAGTATCTTAATCTGTCTTTGTAGTCCAATGCTAGGCCCAATACCCTAACCATAGTAGTAGTTCAGCAGCTTGAAGTAAACAAAAACAGAAATATAAACATTAAAAAGAGCAGCCACAGCAACATTGCTTTGAAAATTCTCTGGGATCGGTAAAACAGCTTACAAATGATACATGATTTGTTAACATAAATATTTTGTATGCCTGGATGGCCTGTCAGGAAAATTGTTTCTTTAAACTACTGTTCTAACTGGGAATAAAATATTAATAACTTAAAATTTTGTAAGCTATCATTCACCTGAAAACCTTATCATAGAAAAGCCTTCTTCAGGGGCTTCCCTGGTGGTGCAGTGGTTAAGAATCTGCCTGCCAATGCAGGGGACATGGATTTGAGCCCTGGTCTCGGAAGATCCCACATGCCGCAGAGCACCTAAGCCCGTGCACCACAACTCCTGAGCCTGTGCTCTAGAGCCCGCAAGCCACAACTACTGAAGCCCACGCATCACAACTACTGAAGCCTGCACACCTAGAGCCTGTGCTCCGCAACAAGAGCAGCCACCGCAATGAGAAGCCCGCACACTGCAACGAAGAGTAGCCCTCGCTCACCACAACTAGAGAAAGCCCACGTGCAGCGTGCGCAGCAACAAAGACCCATTGCAGCCAACAATAAATAAATGAATGAATTTATTAGGGGGGAAAAAAGGCTTCAGATAGGACAGCTTTAATGATTTAGGCCATATTTCTTTAGGAACTGTTGTACATGTCCAGTTACTTGGACATAAACATGAGTAATATGAGGAAGATGCATGAAACAAAATATCTTTATTGTTTCAAAACTGCTACAGAATTAGATAAAACTGAAACAGAACATGAAGGAGAAACAAATTCAATCAAGCCCTTAAAAGAAGTTTATAGTATGTTTCATATTAATATAGCCATTCCAACTTTCTTTGATTATTACTTGCATGATGTAATTTTTTCCCATATTTTCATTTCCGTACTTTTATTTACAATGTCCTTATGTTTAAAGTGAGTTTCTCTCGGCCCCCCCCCCCCCCCATGATGTCACGATTCCCTCCTGGCTGTTCCTAAAGGCAGCCATGGAGCTCAATAAAATTTACTTTCCTGGAAAAAGAAAATAAAGTGAGGTTTTGCAGACAGCATGTCAGTCTTTTTAACAATCCAATCTGACAACCTCTCAATTGATATATTTAGATTATTTGCATTTAATGTAATTATTGATATGGTATGCTCCTTTGTTCCCCATTTACTGCCCTTTTTTTTCATTCTCATCCTAGGGCCTTTTTTTTTAAACATATACATATGTCTATTCTTTTTCAGAGTCTTTTCCCATATAGGTTATTACAGAGTATTGAGTAGAGTTCCTTGTGCTGTACAGTAGGTCTTTGATGATTATCTGTTTTATATACAGTGGTATGTATATGTTAACCCCAACTTCCTAATTTATCCTTTCCCCACCCCCAACCTTTCCCCTTTGGTAACCATAAGTTTGTTTTCTGAGTCTGTGAGTCTGTTTCTGTTTTGTAAATAAGTTCATTTGTATCATTTTTTAAGATTCTGCATATAAGTGATATATATATATATCTTTCTCTGTCTGACTTCACTTAGTATGATAATCTCTAGGTCCATCCATGTTGCTGCAAATGGCATTTCATCCTTTTTTAATGGCTGAGTAATATTCCATTGTATACATGTACCACGTCTTCTTTATCCATTCCTCTGTCAATGGACATTAGATGCTTCTATGTCTTGGCTATTGTAAATAGTGCTGCAGTGAACATTGGGGTCCATGTATCTTTTTGAATTATGGTTTTCTCTGTATATATGCCCAGGGGTGTGATTGCTGGATTATATGGCAGCTCTATTTTTAGTTTCTTAAGGAATCGTCATTACTGTTCTTCATAGTGGTTATACCAATTTACATTCCTGCCAACAGTGTAGGAGGGTTGCCTTTTCTCCACACCCTCTCCTGTTTGTAAACTTTTTGATGATGGGCTTTCTGACCAGTATGAGGTCATTGTAGTTTTAATTTGCATTTTTCTAATGCTTAGTGATGTTGAGCATCTTTTCATGTGCCAATTGGCCATCTGTGTGTCTTTGGAGAAATGTCTGTTTAAATCTGTCCATTTTTTGATTGGGTTGTTTTCTTGATATTGAGCTGCAAGAGCTGTTTGTATATTTTGTAGATTAATCTCTTGCTGGTTGCATTGTTTGCAAATATTTTCTCCCATTCTCTGTGTTATCTTTTTGTTTTGTTTACAGTTTCCTTTGCTGTGCAAAAGCTTTTAAGTTTAATTGGGTCCCATTTGTTTATTTTTGGTTTTATGTTCATTACTCTAGAAGGTGGATCCAAGTAAGTCAGTCTTTTTAACAATCCAATCTGACAATCTCCTAATTGGTATATTTAGATTATTTACATTTAACATAATTATTGATATGATATGTTCCTTTGTTCCCCATTTACTGCCTTTCTTGGACTAGGTGAATATATTTTAGTATTCTACTTTAAATTTATCTTTGGCCCTTTTTTTGGGCTGCATCTCTTTGCATTCTTTTTTAGTGGTTGCTTGAGATCTCCTCTTGACAACTTGAAATATACCTAGTTTAAATTGAAGTGTGCAGTAAATATACAATACACACTAGATTTAAAAGACTTACTACCACAAAAATAATATAAAATGTTTCATTTAATACATTTTTTATTGATTATATGTTGCAGTAGTAATATTTGGACATAATAGGGTTAGTAAAGTTTACTAAATTTATGTTATCTGTTTTAACTTAAAATATGCCTACTAGAAAATTTTAAAATACATATGCATTTCACATTATATTTCTGTTGGACAGTATCTCTCTAGGGATCATAATATATATGCCAGAGGATTTACTTAGAATTCTATTTACCAGTTGAAGTAAATGTAGAAGCCCTATAATTCCCCAGTGACATTTATCTTATGTTGTTATATGTATTATATGTATACATGCAATGAAAACCACATAAGACAATTATGCAATTTTTGCTTTCAATAATCATATACTTTTTAAAAGGACTTTAGAGGAGAAAAAGTAGTTTCTTAAATATTCCTAAATAGTTACTATTTTGTTGTTCTTTGTTAATGAAACTTCAGTTTTCTCTCATGTCATTTCTCTTCAGCCTAAAGCACTTTCCTATAGCCTGTTTTTTAAAGTAGCCCTGCTGGTGATAAATTTTCTTAGTTTTTCTTCACTGAAATATCTTTTCCATTTTCATTTCATTTTTCTTTTGAGTTAGTCTTATTTGATGTACACAAAACTGTCAAGTTTTAAATTTGTGCCTTTCACCAAGTTAGGGAGGTTTTTTGGACATTATTTCTTCAAATATTTTTTCCTGTTCCAATCTCTTTCTCCTTTTTCTGGACATGATTAGAACTTCGGATGTTGTCCATAGGACCCTGAGACTTCATTTTCTTTCAGTCTTTTATTTCTCTGTTCTTCAAATTAGATCACTTCTATTGTACCTTCACATTCACTGACTCATTCCTTTGCATTTCCATCCTGTTGTTGAGATCTTATTTCAGACATTGTATTTTTCACTTATGAAATTTCCATTTGTTTTTTATTTTTAATATAGTTACTATTTATCTGCTGAGAACCTGTCTTCCTATTCATTTCTAAAGTGTTACTTTTTTCCCCATGGAGCATAACTTATTTATATATTTAGTTTAAAATCATGCCTGACAAATGTGTTGAGTAATTATTATCTAAGGTTATTATACATATTAATAAATCATTCAAAGCTGTTTATTGGGCACTCATTTGAAGGCATGGTGCTGGATCCTGGGTTATATAGTGAATAAGGCAGATAACAACTTAACAACTTTGTAGTCATTTGAGTCATTAAGGGTGTTATTGCTTCTCATTGTTTGAATATTTTAAATATTTAGTGACTTGGATTAATATTTGTTTTATTTTCTGGCAAAAGGCTAGTGAGTTCCAATCCTACTACTTACCACTGGCTTTGCGACCTTGGACAAGTTACTTAATTTCACTGTATGTAAAATGGAGATACTTTCTTCAGAAAATACTGTAACAGTTAAATGAGATAACTTATGATATATCAGAAAGTAATGGCTAGACCAGGACCAGATGGCTTCACAGGCGAATTCTATCAAACATTTAGAGAAGAGCTAACACCTATCCTTCTCAAACTCTTCCAAAATATAGCAGAGGGAGGAACACTCCCAAACTCATTCTACGAGGCCACCATCACCTTGATACCAAAACCAGACAAAGATGTCACACATAAAAACTACAGGCCAATATCACTGATGAACATAGAGGCAAAAATCCACAATAAAATACTAGCAAACAGAATCCAGCAGTACATTAAAAGGATCATACACCATGATCAAGTGGGGTTTATCCCAGGAATTCAGGGATTCTTCAGTATACGCAAATCATTCAGTGTGATACACCATTTTAACAAATTGAAGGATAAAAACCATATGATAATCTCAGTAGATGCAGAAAAAGTTTTGACAAAATTCAACACCCATTTATGAAAAAATCCCTCCAAAAAGTAGGCATAGAGGGAACCTACCTCAACATAATAAAGGCCATATATGACAGACCCACAGCCAACATTGTTCTCAATGGTGAAAAACTGAAACCATTTCCTCTAAGATCAGGAACAAGACAAGGTTGCCCACTCTTACTGCTATTATTCAACACAGTTTTGGAAGTTTTAGCCACAGTAATCAGAGAAAAAGAAATAAAAGGAATCCATATTGGAAAAGAAGAAGTAAAACTGTTAGCTGTTTGCAGATGACACGATGCTATACATAGAGAATCCTAAAGATGCTACCAGAAAACTACTAGAGCTAATCAATGAATTTTGTAAAGTAGCAAGATACAAAATTAATGCAGAGAAATCTCTTGCATTCCTATACACTAACGATGAAAAATCTGAAAGAGAAATTAAGGAAACACTCCTATTTACCGTTGCAACAAAAAGTATCAAATACCTAGGAATAAACCTACCTAAGGAGACAAAAGACCTGTAACGCAGAAAACTATAAGACACTGATGAAAGAAATTAAAAGATGATACAAACAGTTGGAGAGATATACCATGTTCTGGGATTGGAAGAATCAACATTGTGAAAATGACTGTACTACCTAAAGCAATCTACAGATTCAGTGTAATCCCTATCAAATTACCAATGGCATTTTTCACAGAACTAGAACAAAAAATTTCACAATGTGTATGGAAACACAAAAGATCCCAAATAGCTAAAGCAGTCTTAAGAAAGAAAAATGAAGCTGGAGGAATCAGGCTCCCTGACTTTAGACTATACTACAAAGCTACAGTAATCAAGACAGTATGGTACTGGCACAAAAATAGAAATATAAGCCCAGTGATACAGCCACACACATGTGGTCACCTTATCTTTGATAAAGGAGGCAAGAATATACAATGGAGAAAAGACAGCCTCTTCAATAATTGGTGCTAGGAAAAATGGACAGATACATGTGAAAGAATGAAATTAGAACATATCCTAACACCATACACAAAAATAAACTCAAAATGGATTAAAGACCTAACTGTAAGGCCAGAAACTATCAAACTCTTAGAGGAAAACATAGGCAGAACATTCTAACATAAATCACAGCAAGATCCTTTTTGACCCACCTCCTAGAGTAAGGGAAATTAAAAAAATAAGCAAGTGGGACCTAATGAAACTTAAAAGCTTTTGCACAGCAAAGGAAACCATAAACAAGATGAAAAGGCAACACTCAGAATGGGAGAAAATATTTGCAAGTGAAACTGACAAAGGATTAATCTCCAAAATATACAAAGCAGCTCATGCAGCTCAATATCAAAAAAACAACCAAATCCAAAAGTGGGCAGAACACCTAAATAGACATTTCTCCAAAGAAGGTATACAGATTGCCAACAAACACGTGAAAGGATGTTCAACATCACTAATCATTAGAGAAATGCAAATCAAAAACACAATGAGGTATCACCTCACACGGGTCAGAATGGCAATCATCAAAAAATCTAGAAACAATAAATGCTGGAGAGGGTGTGGAGAAAGGGAACCCTCTTGCACTGTTGGTGGGAATGTACATTGATGCAGCCACTATGGAGAACAGTATGGAGGTTCCTTAACTAAAAACAGGACTACCATACGACCCAGCAATCCCACTACTGGGCATATACCCTGAGAAAACCATAATTTAAAAAGAGACATGTACCACAATATTCATTGCAGCACTATTTACAATAGCCAGGACATGGAAGCAACCTGAGTGTCCATTGACAGGTGAATGGATAAAGAAGATATGGCACATATATAAATGGAGTATTAGCCCTAAAATGAAACAAAATTGGAATATTTGTAGTGAGGTGGCTGGACCTAGAGTCTGTCATACAGAGTGAAGTAAGTCAGAAAGATAAAAACAAATACCGTGTGCTAACATACATATGGAATCTAAAAAAAAAAAAGTGGTTCTGATGAACCTAGGAGCAGGACAGGAATAAAGATGCACACGTAGAGTGGACTTGAGGACACAGGGAGGGGGAAGGGTGAGCTGGGACAAAGTGAGAATGGCATGGACCTGTATACACTACTAAATGTAAAACAGATAGCTAGTGGGAAGCAGCTGCATAGCACAGGGAGATAAGGGAGGCGCTTTGTGACCACCTAGAGGGGAGGGGTAGGGAGGGTGGGAGGGAGACACAAGAGGGACGGGATATGGGGACATATATATACATATAGCTGATTCGCTTTGTTATACAGCAGAAACTAACACACACTGTAAAGCAATTAATACTCCAATAAAGATGTTAAAAAAAAAAAAGAGGGCTTCCCTGGTGGCGCAGTGGTTGAGAATCTGCCTGCCGATGCAGGGGACACGGGTTCGTGCCCCGGTCCGGGAAGATCCCACATGCCGCGGAGCGGCTGGGCCGCTGAGCCTGCGCGTCCAGAGCCTGTGCTCCGCAACGGGAGAGGCCACAACAGTGAGAGACCTGCGTACCACAAAAAAAAAAAAAAAAAAAAAAAGAGAGAGAGAGAAAGTAATGGCTAGAAACAGTGTGAAAATCACAGCCAGAAGTCCAGTTCTTGGGGCATTTGAAGCCCCAGTAATAAGATTAAATTTCAGAGAGAATCCCAGTATCTGCCCATGCCTGATGCTAGCATGAAAAAGTGTTGGGTTTTTTTTTTTGTTTTTTTTTTTTTGCTTTTTTTAAAAGTAAATTTTCATGGTATGTAATAACATTTCTAGGTTAAAATAGTAGTGTACATAGGAGTAGAATTGTGAAATGCCTCTTTAAATTATGTGTGAAAAATTCATTTGAGAACACATTCATCATATACTTACATAACATAATAAAATTGTGTTTATGTCTGAAATAGCTACCTAAGTTGAGTTTAAAAAATTCTGATAATAGGCATGGCTAGAGTAAAGAGAGAGTGGATGTCCTGTGTACTATACAAAACAGTTGCTCCCCCCTCCCCCCGTATTAGTTTCACTATAGCAACTTGTACGAATTTGGAAGGGATTAGTACAAAGGAAGTGACATTTCTTGAGGAACCAGTCAAAGAATGACATTTAACATCTGTGCAAAAAAGAGACTGATATCTGGAGCTGAAATTCTATAATGTTTAAGGTTTTTAAAATCTTGTTTAAACAGAACAGAGCAATATTTCAGAAGCAATGTTTTGAACCTTGTCTTTTTCCCCCCACTGCTATAGATGAAATTCATTTCCATTCCTCTGTAACAAGCATTTGTATGTGGTATTTTATTATGTTTCCTCTCTAATTCTTAGGATTTGTTTGTTTATTTGCGAATGTTTCCTGTGCTTTACATAATTTTCCCATCTCCTTTTTTGGGAGGTAGGTAGACAGGGATTACCATTTAAATTTAGGAGTCTCTGTAAGGTAGATTAAAGGTTAAATTAAAGAAATGGTCTATATTTTTCCTGTTTGGGGTTAGAAGAAAAGTATAAAAAGACTTCATTCTTTCTCTCCTTCCTTGCTTCCTTCCAGGATCCCCTTTCCTCTTGGTTATTCTGCCCAGATATGAGGGTACATTGCTCTTGATCCCAAGGGCTCCTGTAGTCCTCTTGGGAGGTTTGTTGTGAGGTGAGTCTCTAACACCTCATTGTTCTTTTTGCTTTTTTGTCTCTAGTAGGCATAAGGTTTAATCTTCTAAATGTAAACTCTACTTTTCAGACTTGTAACTCTTGCCTTCAGCAGACCTGTAATAAATGTTGAGGAATGGGTGATGGAAAGAAACAAAAATGTAAGAGCTTTAGGTTTGTCTTTATCATTTAAATTAGTGCTTTAGTAAATGGGGTTGAAAAAATGGAGGTGAGAATCTCAAGGACAAATGAAGATTACATAAGCACTTCCTTCTTTTATTCCCTCCTCCATACCTTAGGCAGGGGTGGGATTTATTAGAGAAGAATTGCATAAATATATATTGAAATTATTAGAGTACATATAACATGCTGCTGTTCTATAATTGTTTCTCATTTGGAGAAATAGTGTAAGCCTGTCATATTATTATGGTATCTTTATCAAATTCGTTATGGTTAAACTATCCAAGCATGTAGAAGGCACTCATTTTTCTTTTTTAATTAAAGTACTGCATTGTAGGAATATTCTTCTCATAGAGTGAACAACTATCACATAAGAGTAACCCAACTGGGAGCCATCTATAGTGCCTGTCTTCCCCCATACAATGAGAAACCTGCTAGCTCTATACCATCTCTAGGGTCTTAGAACGGATCTCTTTTTATAGTTCCGTCTTAGAATTCAGTGGGGTTGTGAAGTTGTGTCTGTTGCTTTTAATCTCTGTGTCTCCCCAAGCCATAGGTATGTGTTGTCTGTGAGACCCTTCAGTGCTACAGAAATGCAGGAACCCTCAGATACCTCCTCTCAAGCTCAAATGTGGTGATGTAATTTGGGTGGTCTCTGTGTTGGCGATAAAGACTGAGAGTATGAGTGAAGTCGTCAGTGAAAAAGTACCTTTGTTGAGAAAGTTGATTTATATTCCCATGATTGCTCTCTCATGTTAGTCTTTACTTTTAAAAGCATTTTAACATTTATTAACATATAGTAAAATTGACCTTTTTGGGGTATGTAGTTCTGTGAACTTCAATACATGTATAGATTTTTATTACTACCACCAGAGTCAGGATTCAGAATGGTTTCCAGAAAACTCCCTTGTGCTATCTTTGTAGTCTAACCTTCCCCTGACCCAGGCAGCCACTGATAATGGTTCTTCATTACTACAGCTTTGACTTTTTGAGAATGTCCTATAAATGTAATTATGTATGAGTAATAGGTAATCTTTTGAGACTGGCTTCTTTCACTCAGTCTATTGCCTTTAAGATTCATGAAAGTTGTTGAGTGAAACGCCAGTTCATTTCTTTTCGTGGCTGAGTAGTATTCTACTGTATGGATGAACGTATCATAGATTGTTTATTTTGATGAAATCCAGTATATCAATTTGTTCTTGTATGGTTTTTGTCTGGTTTTGGTATCAGGGTAATGCTGGATTCATAAAATGAATTGTGAAGTATTTATCTTCCAAACTCTGGAAGAGATTGTGTTATTGAAATGTTTAGTAAAATTCACCAGGGAAATTGTCTGGGGCTGGAGGTTTCTTTTTTGGAAGACTTTTAACTACAAATTCAGTTTCTTTGTACTGGGGCTATTCAGTGCTATTCTACTTAATTAGTCTTGCTAGAGGTTTCAGTTTTATTGATCTTTTCAAAGAATGAGCTTTTGGTTTTATTGATTTTTTTTTTTTTCTGTTTTTCTGTTTTCAGTTTCATTGATTTCACATTTGTCCTTTAAGGATAATTTCACTAGCTTGAAGATTTTAGGTTTTTAAAGTTCTTTTCCATTTTAAACTAAGAATGTTGTTTCACTTCCTTCTGGCCTGTGTTATTTCTGATGAGAAATCAGTAGTTATTCAAATCATTAACCTATCTTCCCCACATAAGTAATGTATTGTTATTTCAATCTACTTGTAAGATTTTTTTTTCCTTTGTAATTTTCAGCAGTTTGTCTGTGATGTGTCCAGGAATGAATTTCATTGGAATTATCCTGTGTGAGGTTTATGAGCTCCTTGAATGTAGAGGTTTATGTCTTTCAACAAATTTGGGGAGTTACCAGCCATTATTTCTTATTATTACTCTCCTTTCCTTCCCCTCCCCCCACCGCACCCACAGTCATTTTCCTCCCCTTCTTGAGCTCTTGACAAGAATGTTAGGGTATTGGCATTGTTCCACTGTTTCCTGAGGCACTAATGATTTTTTTTCTATGTTTTTCTCTCTGTTGTTTAGATTGGGTAATTTCTGTTGCTCTGTCTTCCAAGTTCACTGACTTTCCATTCTGCTATTGAGTCTGTGCAGTGTATTTTTTATTTCAGCTATTGCGTTTTTCAGTTCTAAAATTTCCATTTGGCACCACTTTATTTCTTTGTTGTGATTTTCTAGCTTTCCATTTGTTTCAAGAGTATTTGATTTTACTTGTTGGAACATTTTTATTCCCTGCTTTAAATCTTTGTCAGACAATTCACCCAATGCTGTAATATCTGTGTCTTCATGGTGTTGGTTTCTGTGGGTTGTCTTTTCGCATGAGTGTTTGAGATTTTCCTGGTTTTCTGTATGCCAAGTAATTTTGGACATTTTGAACAATTTACAGGTTACTGTCTCAAGCTCTTTCCTCTCTGTTATATCCATGGTATTTTCTAGATCCTTGGAACACCCCCACCCACCCACACCCCACACACACTTTTCTGTCTCTGGCTAGAAAGCTCAGTCTTTGTTTACTCCACTGTGGTGTATACTTTCCACAGTTGCATCTGGAGCCAAATGACAGGAAGACAGGAGAAAAATCAATGAGATTAGCCCAGAGTTTCTTCAGTCAGCGAGTATGGTACTTTTCCCTTAGAGTTTTAGGCTTCTGCTGACCCTGCTGCTGTCACTGTTGCAGCCATCACCACTACAGGATTGCTTGGGAACTGGTGCATGAAGAACAGAAAGAAAAAAAAAAAAGATTTCCTTCACTCTTGAGTATTGGGAGGCCCCTTTCTTACTCCTTGGGCAGAGCTAGAGGGCTTTTCTTAGAGTGCTAGCCTGTGCGCTCGCGCGCTCTCGCCCTCTCACTCTCACTTTCTTGCCCTCTCACTCTCTTGCCCTCTCACTCTCTCACTCTCTCTCTCACTAGTGGTCACTTTATAGGTTTCAGGCTTCATGAAACCCAGGCTGGAGGGAAAATTGGATGGGGAAGAAATTATAAACGCACTACCAGTTTGATAATATATCAGATTTTGGGCTCTTCCCCAATCTACCTGTTATTGCTTACTTTTAAATTTTCAGTTAGCTGCTCCATTTATTCTGTCTAGGTTTTATAGTTTCATTCAGTGAGATTAACAAGGTAGAATGTGCTTATTCCATTTTACACAGAATGGAAGCTTCCCAGTCTAACTTATTATCTGTTTTAGAATGTCATGGCAACTTGAATCTCCTTATTTTGTAGTTAAATATGGTTTGTCAATTATATCTTATTTTTTTCAACATATATGTGACCCTGCCATGTATAACAGTGCAAGTTTTGTCAAGGAGATGGTACCACATTAAGTGTAGAAGGAAATGGGAACATTAATTTTTCTTTTAGAGTAATAGCATAGATTTCATGAACTCTTACCAAAATTATATTACATTTGAAAAACTGTTTTCCTATTTTCAATTTAATCGATGTTTTCCGCCTGAGGATTTCTGGCTTGCTTTCACTTTGGAAATGTTTTAGTTTTATTCATTTTAACCTTTTAAAAAAATGATTTGTTTCAATAATTAGGTTATTGGTCATCATAGAGCATAGTATGAGGTGACATCCTTCATATTAGTGGAGTCTTTTGGCGCTCACTTCTTGTTGCAGACAGTGTAAGAATGTTAGAGACATTCTGAAGACATATCTTTACTTCCAGGATCGATATATGAAGCTGGTTTTATTATAAGACCTATAAATGTGGATGACTTCAGGTTCTTTATTTTCAGTTTACCTGGTAAACTATAAGACATAGGATTATTTGTTCATCAGTGAATGGTGCTGAGAAAGCAAGCCTTTTTTTGAATATAAGTCCAGAATGAATGAGTTGAATATGAAAAGATTCCTCGAAATTGCTGCTGTTGATCAGCAGCTGACAAGCAACCAAATCACTGATAACCCTGTCAAAAACTGAACTAGATAGAAAGTATTTCCAGGGCCTGATATGCAATACTAACTGAAAGCAGAGCATGTGTCTTAGTCTGTTTGGGTTGCTATAACAAAATACCAAAACTGCGTGGCTTGTAAAGAACGAAATTGGGACTTCCCTGGTGACGCAGTGGTTAAGAGTCCACCTGCCAATGCTGGGGACACGGGTTCGAGCCCTGTTCCGGGAAGATCCCACATACCACTGATCAACTAAGCCTGTGCGCCACAACTACTGAGCCTGCACTCTAGAGCCTGCGAGCCATAACTACTGAGCCTGTGTGCCACCACTTCTGAAGCCCTTGTGCCTAGAGCCCGTGCTCCACAACAGGAGAAGCCACCGCAATGAGAAGCATGTGCACTGCAACAAAGAGTAGCCCCCGCTCACTGCAACTAGAGAAAGACTGCGCACAGCAGTGAAGACCCAACACAGCCAAAAATGAATAAATTTTTTTAAAAAGAATGAAATTATTGCTAGAGGCTAAAAGTTCAGGATCACGGTGTTAGCGTGGTTGGGTGAGGGCCCTCTTCCAGGTCTCAGACTTTCCCTTGAATCCTCACACGGTGGAAGGGATTAGGGATCTTCTTGGAGCCTCTTTTATAAGGCACTAATCCCTTTCATGAGGGTTCCACCCTCTTAACTTAAGTACATCCCAAAGGCCCCCCCTTACTAGTAATACCATCACCTTTAGGGATAAGGATTTCACCATGAATTTTGGGTAGATATAAACATTAAGACCATAGCAGCGTGTAAATGAATCAATAAAACAAAAATTGAGTTTTATGTCTATTTCAGTTTTACTGTTGGTATTTATAAAGTTGGGGTGAAATTGAAAGTATTGGCGGGAATGAAAATTTTGTTGCTGTTTTTGTAAATAGATATCATGATTTGTTGGTTCTCCATTGAATTATTTTCTGATTAAGAGTTTTATTTTTAACTAAAAAAATCTGATGTTGAAAAAATATGTAACTCGTGATCATGAATAGAGAGAAACTGGTGTGTTGAAGGGCAAACACTTTGTTTATTAAAGACCTGTAAATTATTATTTTTAATTCATTACGTTCACTTAGATATTAACATACTCAGATCATTGTATGGAACTGTACTATGTTATAAAATTTGAAGAAAGAGAAAAGATACGTTTCTCCACCTATATGTCTAAACATTAGTCTGAAAAGCTTTTTCTGGGGATAAAACTTTATTGTGTGGGATCAGGTACAGTGTGTGTTTCATGTTTGCCTAATGGTCACTCCCATAGAGGCAGTGTAAAATAGTCAGAAAATCACCTCACCTGTTTGCATATATCTTTCGTTTGTTTTAAAAATTAAAATGTCACTATCATGTTGTAAGTTGACAGTTCCATTTTTGAGTCCTTTAAAGATGGAAATGCTATAGTGGTACAGAATAGTTGGGTGGGGATGGAAAAATACATTTAAAATCTATTTGGTCTTCATTGGGAAGCCATTTTTACAAAGGCATATGTTGCAAGGATACATCGGTGCTCATTGTGTGCTTCTTTAATATCCTGTGCTTACCACCATTACAGCATCTGCTATACTCCATTGTTATTGATTTTTGTTTTTGTTTTTATCAGGTGTGTCAGTGCTTAAGGCCTAGTGGTACCTAGAAAATATGGAGCACTGACTAAATATTAAATAAATAAATAGAAAATATGGAGCACTGACTAAATATTTAATAAATAAATAGAGAGGGAGGGAGGGAGGGAGGGAGAGAGAGAAAGAGAAGGAGAGAAAGAGGCAGGCTGTAGAAATGTGGGGAGTCCGGTGTGGGGCCGGTTGAAAAAGAAGAGAAAAAAAAGAGAAAAGGGATTACTGGCTAAGGATACTAAAATCTGGAGTTCAGGAAGTAATTTAAATACTAGTAGTTGAACTTCTGGGCTCTTTAAATATCTTCTTGTATATCTTTTTCTAAATTGTTTTCTTAGGTGGTAAGCCTAAGTGTATTTGTTGGGGTAGATTTTCTTCTAATTCTCCATTACTCTGTTTTCAGTCGGTTTTCTCCTATATGCTGAAATGTGTTTTCTTGTGCTTCTCCCTCCCTGAACAAAATGTTTTCATTATTGTTTGCTTCCACTACATATGTGTGTCTTCATATCTGCAGGCATATAGTCACTCTGTCAAAATGTTTTATGTTCTAGATAAATTATACTCACATCTGGGGCCCTCTGTAATAAGTACTTCTTTATACTTTCCTAGTCTCCTTTCTTCTGTACCCAAGTTAAAAAAGGGAGCATCTAGGTGAAAATGAAATGAAATAGGACTAATTTTCATAATTCCCTCTCCAGAAAAGTTTGATGGAAAACCGATTACCTGACTGCTCCACCTGAAGAATCTTAAGGGTAAGAAGCCTTGTAAATATTTGTATACTTATTAAAAAACTAAATGACACTCTTAGGTACCACCTAGGAAATTGTTGTTGGAGCTTCACTTAAACATGACCTCTTCTTTTTTGCTAGAGTTGCCATATGTTATGGCATTTAGTGTTTTATCTCCTATATCTGTATAAAGTAGAAAATAGGATACAAAAATCCTAGGGCTGTTTACTTTGTGAGTCCTAGATTTTGTGTCTTGCTTCAACATTTTTATTTCCAGATAAACAGGAATCTTGATAAATATTATCAACATAGAATGAAGAACTACTTATCTTTGTGTAAGTTCCGTTTGAAGAACTATTTGACAATTTAAATTTTGTAAATATTTTACTCATATTCTTTCTATATGTGGATATTCTTTGAGTTACAGGAGTTTTTAAAATTTGTTTACTTGTTAATAATGAAAATCTGAGAGTCATACAGATTTATCAGTTTTAATCCTGTGATATACGTAAAATCCATTTGGGGTGGGGAGGTATTCATGTGTTTGTGCATGTGTGCTAGTTGTTGATTACTTTGTGCTAATCTGAACACTTTAAATGGATTATGAAATTATGTAATTTGATTGTCATAATGACCAAAATGGTTACTGTTTTATCTCCATTTTATAGATGAGGAAACAGGCTTAAAGAAGTCACACTACTAGTAAGTGTCAGACTAGTTAATGTTTGAACCCAGGCAGTTTTTTTCTAAAACCAGTGCTAAAGGGACATTCCTATCTATACTGAAGAGTGCTGGTATTAAAGCTCCAGCATCAAACTTGCAGGCGAAGGATATTCTAAAAAACTTGACAGAATAGCCCACTTGAAGCAAACAAGTCATCTACTTGCAAAGTGTGGTAAGAGTGTTGTATGGTGGAAATCAGGTAGGAAAAAAAATTAGAGGGACCATTCTGCAAAGGATTTAAAAATTAACAGTGACATATTAGAAGCAGGAGGCAGTTGATTATGTAGCAAAGAAGCTGGAAAGGAAATAACTGTTAAGCTGAAGGAGTTAATTGCCTTAACCTTACTCTGAAGCAAACAGATTGAAAGCACTAGGGCAAATATCCATGATAGTTAAAGCCAGATTGATAAAATAAATGTAGATAAATCAACAAAATCACATAGCCTTCAGGGAATTTTTAAAGAAACTCAAGGACACCATTGCAGAACCATTGACTCAGATGTGTAATGAGAAGCTGTTGTGCCATAGTACAGGTTGAATACAAATGTAAATAGATGCCTATACTTAGAAAAGCTTGAGGGGCCCTCTGCAGTGTAAAACTGAGCCACATCTCCAAACTAGGCAGCCTTCTATAGTCTTTAATAGGGTTGGCAAACTTTTTCTGAAAAGGTCCGGATCGTAATTATTTTAGGTTTTGCCAAGTATACAGTTCTGTAGTAATTATTCAGCTTTGCCATTGTAGTGCAAAAGCAGCCATAGGCAATATATAAAGGAATGAGCATGGCTGTTCTTCAACAAAACTTTATTTACAGAAACAGCCAGTTTTTTGACCACTGGCCTATAATAATGGATCGAATTCCACCCCCCACCCCCACCCCCACTGCCTCCCCGACATCACTAACAAATAGCCTTGCTTATGGTTTCTTCAAGGGAAAATAAAAATAACATTCTTAGAGGGAGTATCAAATTTTTGAATAGTTAATTGGCAGGCACTTAATGGTTTTAAGACTGGGATTAGGATGGAAGATGTGCATTAATAGTAATGGTTAACATTTGAATGCTTTTATTGCTAGACAGTGTCATAAGCACAGGTTTGCTTATGACAAAAATTACAATTTTTTTTTTTTTACATTCTCAGGTAGTTAGGATAATGGGGTAAGATGGTGTGGTATGAATTTCCCCAAATGAAGAATTACACTCAATTATAGAGCATACAGGGGCATAATATGATTCTAAAATCAACTAAGTTTGGAAGTTGGCTTTATTGTACATATGAGTCTTGCACAAATCTTGATAAAGTGCAGATTCTTATTCACTAATCTAGGGTGGTGCCTGAGGTATCTTTGTAGCAAGTTCCCAAGTGATATTGATACTGTCCTGAGTAAATATCAAGTGGAATAATAACCTGTGACTATCGGAATATTTTTTAAAGTATTCTTCTATCTCAGCAATTCCATCAGTCTAGTTACTCAAATCAAAATACTGTGGAATAATCCTGGAATCTTGCTCTAACACATATGCTGCATTTAGTTTGTCAGCAAATCCTGATGGCTGTATTTTGAAAACTGCTGGAATCTGAGCACTTTTCATCAACTTTGCTACTACTTTAGTACAAGCCACTGTCATTTCCCCCTCTAGATTATTGCAGTAGTCTGCTTGCTGGCCTCTGCTTTTCCCTTTGCTGCCTCCTCTGCCTTAAACCCCTTACTGGCTTATCACACTCAAAAGAAGCCAATGTATTTACCTTACTCTATAAGCTGTTACCTGATACCTGAAGAATAGCACCAGAACTAAAACAAACGTTTATGTAGGCTGAGTGGGAAGTTTTCCTTTTGTTCTTGACATTCTACTTTTACTAAGGTAGACTATGATCGAATTAACCTTTTAAAAGTAACTTTAATCCTGACTCAAATTTCCAATTTGTAACCTACTAAAACCTTTAAATTATTCTTGTATGTGTTAACTTCTTATTTTCTGCTTGGGTTTTGAATCAAAGTATGGGCCTTTGCATTTCTCCTTATTTATTCTAATACAGAATTTTCCTAGGCAGTACATACTTTTAATGTAGAAACTCGCCATGTGTACGTTATTTAACAAACTAATAGAAAAACTACTTCATGTACACATGGAAGAATCATAACTGATGAAATTGGGGATTTCTTGTGCCTAGATATTACAAAGTGTATTTGAATACTTCATTGCAATCACTTGTCTTGCATCAATTCAAGAAAGAATTCTAAGAGTTGATTTAAAAAATAATTTTACCTCATAAATTTGTTCCCCTTGACTAACAAATTAATTTCCTTTCCTCTGTTTCTCATTTTGTCTCTTGTAATCACCATTTTCCTAGTCCCCTAGGTCAAAATGATCTTTTACTCTTTCCTTTGTATTTATTTAGTCACCAAATGTCAGAAATTCTTCAGCTCTTTAAAATTTCTTTCTTTTTAATTCACTTCATAGCCAATTACTCTAGCTGTGCAAACATCTCTGCTTCCAGTCTCTCCCCTCTATAATCCGTTCTGTTTTGCAGGCAGATCATTCTTTTAAAAGATTCATTTACATTGCTTATATCATGTCAGTCTTCCTCAGAAGAATCTATAGGATTGACTCTAAACCTCTCAGTCAGTCGTTAGAGATCTGTCTGTAATCTAGCCCTACTTGATTTATATTGCTCTGCTTATTACTCTCGTTACCCTCACTGTAATCTTTCAGATGAACTTCTTGGCTTACATGCCCATTCCTTCTCAGTATATACACATAGTTGCTCTTTCACCCACTGACCTTTTTTTTTTTTTTTTTTAACATCTTTATTGGAGTATAATTGCTTTACAATGGTGTGTTAGTTTCTGCTTTATAACAAAGTGAATCAGTTATACATATACATATATCCCCATATTTCTTCCTTCTTGCGTCTCCCTCCCTCTCACCCTCCCTACCCCTCCCCTCTAGGTGATCACAAAGCACCTCCCTTATCTCCCTGTGCTATGCAGCTGCTTCCCACTAGCTATCTATTTTACATTTGGTAGTGTATATATGTCTATTCCACTCTCTCACTTTGTCCCAGCTTACCCTTCCCCCTCCCCGTATCCGCAAGTCCATTCTCAACTAGGTCTGCGTCTTTATTCCCGTCTTGCCTCTAGGTTCTTCATGACCATTTTTGTTTGTTTTTTAGATTGCATATATATATGTTAGCATACGGTATTTGTTTTTCCCTTTCTGACTTACTTCACTCTGTATGACAGACTCTAGGTCCATCCACCTCACTACAAATAACTCAATTTCATTTCTTTTTATGGCTGAATAATATTCCACTGTATATATGTGCCACATCTTCTTTATCCATTCATCTGCTGATGGACACTTAGGTTACTTCCATGTCCTGGCCTATTGTAAATAGTGCTGCAGTGAACATTGTGGTACATAACTCTTTTCGAATTATGGTTTTCTCAGGGTATATGCCCAGTAGTGGGATTGCTGGGTCGTATGGTAGTTCTATTTTTAGTTTTTTAAGGAACTTCCATACTGTTCTTCATAGTGGCTGTATCAATTTACATTCCCACCAACAGTGCAAGAGTGTTCCCTTTTCTCCACACCCTCTCCAGCATTTATTGCTTCTAGATTTTTTGATGATGGCCATTCTGACCAGTGTGAGATGATATCTCATTGTAGTTTTGATTTGCATTTCTCTAATGATTAATGAGTTGAGCATTCTTTCATGTGTTTGTTGGCAATCTGTATATCTTCCTTGGAGAAATGTCTATTTAGGTCTTCTGCCCATTTTTGGATTGGGTTCTTTGTTTTTTTGATATTGAGCTACATGAGCAGCTTGTAAATTTTGGAGATTAATCCTTTGTCAGTTGCTTCATTTGCAAATATTTTCTCCCATTCTGAGGGTTGTCTTTTGGTCTTGTTTATGGTTTCCTTTGCTGTGCAAAAGCTTTTAAGTTTCATTAGGTCCCATTTGTTTATTTTTGTTTTTATTTCCATTTCTCTAGGAGATGGATCAAAAAGGATCTTGCTGTGATTTATGTCATAGAGTGTTCTGCCTATGTTTTCCTCTAAAAATTTGATAGTATCTGGCCTTACATTTAGGTCTTTAATCCACTTTGAGTTTATTTTTATGTATGGTGTTAGGGAGTGTCCTAAATTCATACTTTTACATGCACCTGTCCATTTTTCCTAGCACCACTTATTGAAGAGGCTGTCTTTTCTCCACTGTATATTCTTGCCTCCTTTATCAAAGATAAGGTGACCATATGTGTATGGGTTTATCTCTGGGCTTTCTATCCTGTTCCATTGGTCTATATTTCTGTTTTTGTGCCAGCACCATACTGTCTTGATTACTGTAGCTTTGTACTATAGTCTGAAGTCAGAGAGCCTGACTCCAGCTCCACTTTTCATTCTCAAGATTGCTTTGGCTATTCGGGGTCTTTTGTGTTTCCATACAAGTTGTGAAATTTTTTGTTCTGGTTCTGTAAAAAATGCCAGTGGTAGTTTGATAGGGATTGCATTGAATCTGTAGATTGCTTTGGGTAGTATAGTCATTTTCACAATGTTGATTCTTCCAATCCAGGAACAGGGTATATCTCTCCATCTATTTGTATCATCTTTAATTTCTTTCATTAGTGCCTTATAATTTTCTGCATACAGGTCTTTTGTCTCCTTAGGTTGGTTTATTCCTTGATATTTTATTCTTTTTGTTGCAGTGGTAAATGGGAGTGTTTTCTTAATTTCACTCTCAGATTTTTCATCATTCGTGTATAATAATGCCAGAGATTTCTGTGCATTAATTTTGTATCCTGCTACTTTACCAAATTCATTGATTAGCTTTAGTAGAGTTCTGGTAGCATCCTTCGGATTCTCTATGTATAGTATCATGTCATCTGCAAACAGTGGCAGCTTTACTTCTTCTTTTCCTATTTGGATTCCTTTTATTTCTTTTTCTTCTCTGATTGCTGTGGCTAGAACTTCCAAAACTCTGTTGAATAAGAGGGGTGAGAGTGGGCAGCCTTGTCTTGTTCCTGATCTTAGTGGAAATGGTTTCAATTTTTCGCCATTGAGAATGATGCTGACTGTGGGTTTGTCATATTTGGCCTTTATTATGTTGAGGAAAGTTCCCTCTATGCCTACTTTCTGCAGGGTTTTTATCATAAATGGGTGTTGAATTTTGTCAAAAGCTTTCTCTGCATCTATTGAGATGATCATATGGTTTTTCTCCTTCAGTTTGTTGATATGGTGTATCACGTTGATTGATTTGTGTATATTGAAGAATCCTTGCATTCCTGGAATAAACCCACTTGATCATGGTGTATGATCCTTTTAATGTGCTGTCGGATTCTGTTTGCTAGTATTTTGTTGAGGATTTTTGCTTCTATGTTCATCAGTGATATTGGCCTGTAGTTTTCTTTCTTTGTGACATCTTTGTCTGGTTTT
Source organism: Kogia breviceps (assembly GCF_026419965.1). Taxonomy (NCBI): domain Eukaryota; kingdom Metazoa; phylum Chordata; class Mammalia; order Artiodactyla; family Physeteridae; genus Kogia; species Kogia breviceps. The sequence goes on along the minus strand of NC_081321.1, from coordinate 36,703,313 downwards.
CATATCAGGATGATGGTGGCCTTGTGGTTTTGAGTTTGGGAGTGTTCCTCCTTCTGCTATATTTTGGAAGAGTTTGAGAAGGAAAGGTGTTAGCGCTTCTCTAAACATTTGATAGAATTCACCTGTGAAGCCATCTGGTCCGGGGCTTCTGTTTGTTGGAAGATTTTTTTTTTTTTTTTTTTTGCAGTACATGGGCCTCTCACTGTTGTGGCCTCTCCGGTTGCAGAGCGCAGGCTCAGCAGCCATGGCTCATGGGCCCAGCCGCTCTGCAGCATGTGTGATCTTCCCGGACTGGGGCCGAACCCTTGTCCTCTGCATCGGCATGCGGCCTCTTAACCACAGTGCCACCAGGGAAGCCTTGTTGGAAGATTGTTAATAACAGTTTCAATTTCAGTGCTTGTGATTGGTCTGTTCATATTTTCTGTTTCTTCCTGGTTTAGTCTCGGAAGGTTGTGCATTTCTAAGAATGTGTCCATTTCTTCCAGGTTGTCCATTTTAATGGCATATAGTTGCTTGTAGTAATCTCTCATGATCCTTTGTATTTCTGTAGTGGTGGTTGTTACACCCACTGACTCTTATTTGTCAGATTGGCCTAGCTAAATGCTTTTTTATTCCTTCATACTGTTTTGCTCCTTAAATGTGTAAAGCTCCTTAACATACATAACCTATCAACTTCAATGAAAACTTCAGTCCAAATGGATCTCTTTTCTCTAAGCTCCGATTGTATTTATGTCTGTACCAAAAAATTTATTATTAGTCTTTGTTGCTTAATACTTATATAAGGCTTCTCCTTTCAGTAAGACTGTACTTGGTGTCAAGGAGTATAAAAGTGTACTGGATTATCCAAAAAATTTACTGGCTTGGTTTGTATTGTGTTCTTTTATGTGTAAAATAATTTCTTACAGTTTGGGGGGTTTTTTAATATATATATTATTGGGACAAGGCAAACATAAAATTTCTCTATTTTAATTCATCCTATAGGAAACCCTTTTTCAAGGAGAAATGAAGAAAACTCTATATACTCTAAATGTGGGAGATCAGGACTATGAAGATATGGAAGGTAACTTAATTTTTATAAAACTTGTGTGTTGAAAGCAAAAGTTAGTGTTTCCATACTGTTTGTTAACAAGGAGTTTTTTTGTATTTACATATTTTTGTTGTTTTTAAACTCTGGAATAAGCTGCCTAAATAAGAAGTGCACACCTTTTTTTTCCCTCTTCTCATGTCTTATTTTCGATCAGTCAGTTTTTAGTTCATTGAGCTCTGCTCTTTTTCTTCTTAAGTTTTGCTCCCTACTGGTTTAGGAATGACATTTTTCTGTTTGTTTTTATTGTTACTGTCCTTGGTTTTTTTCTCCATTCCCTTCTTCCTGAAAAAAATCTCGAGTTCCTTTAGTGAAAGTCTGTTGGTGGTAAACTTAAGTTTTTGTATTTATTTTATCCTCTTCAAAACTATTGAAAGATATACAATTCATATACAAACCCATGCTGGGACCACTTTAGCCCCATTTGAGGGTCTTGGCTTAAAACTGGAATCTCCTAGGATCAGTTTCCCTACCTGGATTGGTCCTAAGGGTTAGTCTCCAGATCTGAACACTAGAATGTACATGTGTTTCCAGGGCGATGTCAGCTTTTACATTTGCTTGGCATATACTGGTCACATTTTACCTGACCATTTCTGTATTTTTATTTTGTTTTATGTTGAATCGTGGAGTTTCTTTTACTTTTGAGGGAGCACTGCTTACTTCTTGTGTGTTGGTTACATTGCTGTTAGGTGTTTAAATTAGTACAAACCCTAAGGAGTATAATTTGGCAGTATCTATTCATAATACAAGTGTACGTACACATTGGTCTAACAATTCCATTTTTAAGAATTTATCCTGTAGGTACACTATTTAAAATGGGAAATGAAAAGTATTTCATTGCAGCATTGTTTGTAATAGCCCATGGTTGAAAACAGGTGAATGTCCCATCCATATCTTGAAACAACAAAAAACACAGACTGCTGTGTATAGTGTTATAGCATTTGTGTGAAGAAGGAGGTTTGAAAGAATATATATTAGGATTTGCTTGTCTGTGCATTCTGTCTTGTCTCTGGAAGAACACAAAACAAACAACAGTTGTTAACTTGTTGCATTGGGTGGAACAAGATAGATGGGAGTAGATTTGCTTGGGAGATTTGTCACTATAACCTTTTTTTACTTTTAAATATTTGAACTATGTGATTATTACCTATTTTTAAATTAATTCATGAAAAATTCTTTTCACTCCTCCCTTAAGTTATAAATCAATAAATGTTGGGGATGTTGTGCTCAAGGAGTTTGTTTCTTATAGTGTATCTAAGATCTAATTACTTTGTAGAAGGAGGGCCTTTTAGAGTATCTAGTCCATCGTACGACCACAAACATAAGTCATTTGGTCTGGAGAAATTAAAAGCATATGTCGTTGCTTTACTTTATAGGTGAAGAAAACAAAGATAATACTGCTACCACTGGTCTGTTGTACAGTGAAGCTGATAGATGTCCAATATGTCTCAGTTGCCTGTTAGAGAAGGAAATTGGTTTTCCAGAAAGCTGTAATCATGTCTTCTGCTTGACCTGTATTCTTAAATGGGCAGAGGTGAGTCTAAGTATTAAATGTTATTGTATTTTAGTTCCCTAGCATGATTTCATTCCACCTAGTCTAAAGACTTGATACTGCCTTTCATAAATTATTTCACAGTAATGTGTTTTCCTCCACTTAGGACAAACATCTCTGTATTGCTCAAATTTTGTTAGTATATTCCCTTCTAAATTTTTTATATTCAGCTTTTTGTTCTTTTATGATTAAAAAATTTTAAATGCATACCGTTTAAAAAAACTTACGGGAATAACGGATTAAGTATTTTTTTCTGGTAGAAATGCAGTAATTCATCTTCAGTATACTTGACCCTCTTGTGATTATATCTATTTACTACTACTAATAACACCTTCTCTCTGCTTTGTGTTTTATATTTTTCAGACAATTTTTACATAGATTATTAAATTTCTTCCTTATATCAGCCTGTGGGATAACCAGACAGATATAACAGTGTCTTTCCATTTTACAGATGTCGAAACTTGGATTTTGTGTTCTATAACTTGGCCAAGGTCTCATAGCTTAAGAGACAAAAATAAATTTACAACTGCATTTTTTAGTTCCTGTGTTTCATTTATTTTGAACTAATTTCAAAGTTAGAGATATTATTGAGGTTCTTCATAGATAGTTAGTTAATGATAAAGAAACAGGAAAATTTGGGACTTTTAATGTATTATGTTGATTCAATTTGGGCCAAGTAGATCACGGTACTGTATATTGAATATTAATTATGAGCCCCATTGTTAGAAATTGTGAAATAAAAATTTATCATACTGCTCATGCTATATTTTCTGAGTTAGTAATTTGTCAGTGTGTAAAAATTAGTAAAAGAAATAAATCTCAAAAATGTTTTTAACATTAGCTGCATTCAAATTCTTTGTTGTCCTTATGCACATTGGAATTAATTGTCTGTTACATAACTGGAGTTTTCAAAGTTCTGTGTCTTACTTATATTTCATTAATAGTATGAAAAAGAGAACATAACTGTATACTGACTCTATGGCCAAGTTCTGGGAGGGGGAAGAAAAAGATTTGTTATACCAATTGAGTTCATAATAGTATACTTGGAAACAGTACTAATTAGTTAAAAGTCTAAACTGGTTTTTGGCAAGAAAGGACTAAGGATAGGTGAAAATGTATTCTGGGAAAAAATATTTTGAGTTTAATTTAATTATTTAATATAATTGTAAATCTCTGTGTTTGCAGGAGCATTGACTAATGAAATAAGAATGCATATTTTTCTCTGCCACCCAACTAATGATTTCATCTGTGTTGAATTTAGTGCACCGTGGTTTGCTTTGTGATTAGATATCTTAAAAATAGAGATTTTGCTTCCAATAGAGAATAACTGGATGGCTAGAAGGCTTCAATTAAGTGCTTTTTGTGAGATTGCATTCAGTGACCACATAATTGGGAGGTTCAACAACCATGATTTGAGTATGTGTTTTTCTCTGAGGATTAGAATGTGTAAAATAGGCTTGATTCGTCATCCATCATTACACTACATGCATCTTTGATACAACCATTATCTTTATCATGGTGTACAAGTTCAGGTTTCTCTAGGGTAAGTATCTAGAAGTGATTGTAGACTATGTACATATTCAACTCCACTAGATAGTGCTAAACTTGTCTATGTTTTTAACTATTGTTGAATATTTTTAAGTTAAAAATACTTGATAACATACATAGTATTGCAGCCAGCACTTTTCTTGCATGTAATATTTTTCTTCTTTTGTGTTACTCCTTTGGATAGAAACATTTTGTTGAAGCCAAATTGCTTCTAAAAGAAAATACTTACTACCATAAATTGTGATGGGCAGTGGGGGAGTTGAGGTATTATTTAAACAAAACTAGTTAACCTTGAAAGCACAGAATAAACAGAATATTCTGAATTATTTCATTGTCCCTAGTGGGGATAGCAGACATCAGTTAAATAAACCATTAAGTTGAGCAGTAACAAGAGCACAATCTACTAATAAAATGTTCATTATAAATAATAAATGATTACTGGTTAACAAAATCACTTAGGCTTTGAACTAAATTTTCAGTTTGAATCTTTTATTGGTATGATAAAAATTAGGTATGTTTTGAAGTGTATAAGTGCTTTGACAAATAGAAGCAGATTTCATATTCACTAGTGTTTTTATTCATGGCCATGAGTTATTAAGATCTCTCTTATCATTTTCCTCAACCTCCTTCTGTTTTGAAAAAGAGGCATGTAGTTTACTTTGGATTTTCAGAATTAGGAATGAGCATCTGTATTCAGACTCTGCTAACTGGCCCGGCCTTGTGCTAAGGCTTTCTTTTATATTCTTTCATTTAAATTACTATGTTAATGTTTATTTGAAATTCAAGGCAGCGATCCTGAACTCTTAAGTTGTTTCTGAATACTTCAAGAGCCTGAAATTAAAATAATTTAAAGAAATTGATCCATAGTTTTAAATTTTACTAATGTTCACTTTTAGTAGGGAGTTAGAAATCAAAAGTGAAATTTACAGAGGTTGGAAATCTACAGAATAAGAAAAAAGTACAAAATGTATTCAGGGTCACCTTCCTAGTCTTATGTGTCTTTCAGAAATTCTGCTGAGCTATCTGAGATTTAGTCTCAAGGTTTATTAAAATTTGATTCAGAATAAGTATCAAGAACCAAGAAGAAGGACTCATTTATTTACTTTCACCTTAATATTTTAGGCATTGAAGAAATTCTCTATAAGAAACAAGTAAAGTTAAAGTATATAATAGTCTAGTATGTTTAATTTGGACACATTCCTGAAATTTCTCATGTTCTTAAAATATCTATATCCAGAGTCACAATCAGTTTCAATCTCTTCAAGTTCTAAAATTTTGGTTCTTTGGTTATTTAAAACAAAAGACATGTAAAGACTAATTAAGTAACTGAATTTAGTTGCTAGATATTTCATAGAATCTACTTACCTAGGGCAGAAAGATTCAGAATAATGGAAGCTGGTGGTCTTCATGGCCCATAGCCTAATTGCCTCCCATTAGGGACACTAGAACAAATTGAAATTAAACATGTTCATTCTGTGTTTAGTTTCAAGAAATTCACAGATAGTAAGGCTGTTGGTTTATAAAATAAAAATGATTATGTAAAAATAAAATATTGATCTAAACAAAGACACAGTAATTGACACTTAGGAAAGTTGAAGTTCTTGTTAATTTAAAGCATCAGTATTAGAACTGAGAATCTGGAACTAAAGAAGGCCTTTAACCTGATGAAATATGTATAGAACCAATACACTAAAGTTTATCAGCCACTTAGTAGAAAGTTAATTATTTTATCCATACTGTGAGCAAAAATACAGTCTAAACATATTGAGGGCATTTAGTTTACACATAAGTTTAATCTTGATTGCCTGAGTTTGCACATTTTAAAGTAGATAATTAGAAAGGTGAAGGCTAGGAAAGTTTGACACATGGCCATAGCATTGACAACCAATCATAACTATGATCCTCAATAGACAATAGGGTAACCTACACACACACACACACACACACACACACACACACACACACACACACACAGAGAAAATAAGATTTATGATTTGGCAGGTTGCCAAGAAGTGGTTACTGTTTTGACCCTTAAAAGGGTTAAAGTTTGAGGACTTGGAAACATTTCATGTTTGAAGTGGTTAAGAGTTTTTACTCTATTTAAAAGAACATGCAATATATGTGATTAGGAAGTTTTTGATATTCACTGGGATTCTTTTCTCTTTTAAGTAATATAAATATTTCCCTTATTTTTAAAGTAATTTTTTTAATGTGATTAACTTTCCTACTATAAGCAAATTATCCTCCCTCAACTTATTTCTCTCAGTCCTCCATTTTATATCAAATGCTGACAGCTTCAGTTTGAGAAAGTAAAGTAAGGTTAATGAAATCAAAATTGCACAGTTGGCAAAGGTATGTTTTCTCTCATGAGACTAGAAATGAAGAGAGTCTTACTGTGGTGATGTACGGTTCTTGAAGAAGTCAGACAACAGTGTTCAATGCAGACAGGTGAGGAGTATGTTTTTGGATTAATAGTACATACCAAAAAAATCAAAATGTGACTCGTTGACTTATATCTTGACTACTGATATGTTTTATATACAGATGTTCCCTTATGCAGTGAGTAGAAATTTATACATCATTTAGTGATTAGATTATTGGTTTGGTAACATAATTCAGCAAAGTTTTATTGCCTGGATTTTCCCAACAGTTTTTCCTAAGATTTAAATTTTTTCTTTATTCCTGAACTAAACCAAACCTCTCTGTTATGTACTTCTCTGTGAACAATAATGTAAGCATATCTGTGGAGCACTACTGTTAGTCCTTATCTTTATAATCTATAAAGCGTTGTCAAATAATTCATTTAATTATTACAACTTGTGCAATAGGTGATTCAGAGCTGTCTTATCTTCATCCTTAAAGTAGATTAGAGAGGTTGCTAGTTCTGACTCCTCCAGAACTTGAATTTGTGACTAATTATTCCAAATTCCTAGTTGTTTTCACTCTGTATTAATCCTTTGGTAAAACCTTTGGTAGAGCAAAGACTATTTTTATATTGCAAATGCTCATTACCTAAGGCATATATGTAATAGGTTTTCATTTAATATTCTATTTTTATCAGTAGGGTAAATTAATGTATATTTCTGTATAGTCTAATTTTAAATGTCAGAATTTGTAAAGTGATTTATACAGATAGTTTATGGGATTTTCTGTTTTTATGCTAGAAAACGAAAGTCTTAACTATTAAATGTCAAAAGAAAAGAAAGGTTAAAAGTAATTCTACCCAACTGTTGTAATATATTTTTAAGAATACGAAAGAGTTCCTTTTGAGTAGTTGGATAAAAAGTTTTCTTGCTGTTTATTTTATTACTGACAGCCGTTTGCCCTGTAGGGATACCTTTCTGAAAGCTCTCTTGAAAGAACTGGTTAAATGTGATAGTGTACATGTAGGCCGACTACAGGTGAGCACTTCTTTAAAGGTGCAGACTAGGTATCTTGGGACCATCAAGAAGAAATGATAGGTCCTAGTGAATGGCTTTAAAATAAGCAGCAACCTCTCATGGTATGCATTCCTAAATCATCTTTATTTGATTTTGAACTGCAGTTTTATATAATGTGCTCTATTTATTAGTAAGAGAGATAAATGTTCTAGAGATAGATTCCCATGAACAGACAAACCAACCTAAAACATAGGTACTGAGATTTAGTCTTTAAGCACTTACCTTTAACACTTGCTTCTCTCTCTCTAGGAGGGGCTATCGGTAGGCAGCCTTTGTGATTGAGGATAGAGCAGCAGCAGGAAGCAAGAAATATTAGAAATCAAGAATCCTGAATTCCCAAATAAGGAAGGTTTCCTGTTCTTACATTTAAATATGGGTTTATCTGAGCTGGGAATTTACAACGCTTCAGAATACTAGGGTATGTTTTACTGAAATCATTAGGAAGATTATTTTTTTCTATCGAAATTGCCTCCTTAGCTGATATAACCTCCGTACAGAGCATTCACAGTAAAATGAATGCTCTGTTTTTTAATACACATTACATTGTAAAGTAGTGATCAAATTCTGTTAATTTTGTAGCTGTATCACAAAGTTGAATGATGATATTGGATTACTTTGACTATGAAACTAATTAAATTAGATACTTGAAAAAACATTGAAATAAAAGTCATTGTCAATTTAAATAGGTGAATAATTGAAGGATATTTTTGTTGTATATAAGAACTCAAAATGGTGAATAACCAAAGGGTATTTATTTTTGTTGTATACAAGGAAAATAAAATTTGGGATAATTTTCTTTAAAACTAAAAATATATTTTAAAGAAGAATTAAGTATATTAGCTAAAATTTTTCAACCTTAGTTTTAAATGTGAATTTTTTAAACCACACACTTAAAAACTAAATTAGTTATTTTAGTGACACAAACTCTGGAAACTAAGATTAAAATATTTTTGAGATTTTCTGAATGGATATCTGCTGGATTATAAGGATGAAGATTCCTTAGAAATGCTTTAGAATTAGGCCAATGCAAACCATTTTTTAAAAGGCTTTTTTTTTTTAAACTTTCCTATGAAAGCCTTTTGATCATCATGTGATATATAATTTTGTGCTTTAGTACCTATTGATGATGGTGTCTGAACTTTGGCTAATATGCTAATGTAAAGTAGCCTTATATTTTTCTTACATTATACATTAACAAAAAATGAAAGATCCACTTAGTTTTTTAAAATCTGTTTTGATTTCTTTTTCATTAAGTTCTTTAGTCACTATTTATTGAGATATGCTGTGAAGACTTAACTCAGGATAACTGAATTCCTTTTCTGTTTCCCCTTTGAAATGCTTTGCTAAACTGTTTTAAGGTCAGAAATGGATATCATCATTTCTCAGTAGCCATAGCAGAGATATTTTGTCTGCTATAGGTAGCTTATATTCTGACCTATGCTTTTTTTTTAATCTGAGGAGGATAACCTGCTTTTAAGAAATTTTTCTGACGGTAAGCCTGAGCCAAAGAAAATCTATTAACTTATTTTCTAGTGTTAACTAGATTATTTTTAGGAAATGTAAGTATATACAGATTATCATAATAGATAGCAGTAGTTTTCGGACTACTATTTTTTGTTTCTGTTTTCTTTCTTTTTGTTTTTGAAATAGCAGTGGAACCCTTTCTCCACATGAAACCTTAGACAAATCTATGACAATTATAGTTAAGGAAAAAAGAACAAAACCAAAATCTTACTCAGAACCCTAATACCTGTAACAGATCAAAATGGAACGGCTCAGGTGAAAACTCTTGTCAGTTTGAACATGGTAAAGGGAAGAGTGCCATTTAGCTGATGTCAACAGAGGAAATTTAATAAAGAAGAAAACGGGATTTTGTAATTTGGGTTTTTGAAAGGTTCAATGCATCTGATATAGAATAAATTTCTTTAACACAGTGGCTTTCTTTGGATCTTTGTAAGTGTTACAACTTGAAATAGATATTAAAAAATGGAAAGTTTAATTTCCATATATGTCGTGAACTTTGAAAATTCCAACCAAAAAAATCACTAAGAATTCAGTCTCTCACATGTATATGTATATCCTATTGTGAGTTATCTTTTTGTTAGTGAACCAAGCTTTTTTATTGTTAGTGCTGTAAAGCTAGTTAATGTTTAGAAGACTTTACACAGTACTTAGTATATGCCATTAATTACTGTGAAAACCTCAGATTATTATTATCCCCATTTTCACAAATGAGACAAAGAAAGGCTATGTAATTTGCTCAAGGTTATACGCAGGACAAGATATAAAAATAGACAGTAAATCCAGAGCCCTTATACATGTCTTAATAGTTTTTTAAAAAAACATTGAAGGAAACAAATTTTATTATTGTTTTATCTTTTTTTTTTACGATTTTTTTCTTTTCTTTTTTTTTTTTTTTGGCGGCAGGCGGGCCTCTCACTGTTGTGGCCTCTCCCGCTGCGGAGCACAGGCTCTGGATGCGCAGGCTCAGCGGCCATGGCTCACGGGCCCAGCCACTCTGCTGCACGTGGGATCCTCCTGGACCAGGGCACGAACCCGTGTCCCCTGCATCATCAGGCGGGCTCTCAACCACTGTGCCATCAGGGAAGCCCAAGATTTTTTTTTTATGTGGACCATTTTTAGAGTCTTTATTGAATTTGTTACAATATTGCTTCTGTTTTGATTTTATGGCCACAAGGCATATGGGATCTTACCTCCCTGACCAGGGATCAAACCCACATCCCCTGTATTGGAAGGCGAAGTCTTAACCACTGTACTGCTAGGGAAGTCCCTGTTTTATGTTTTTAATGAATTTTATCTACATTTACCTTTAAAATAGAAATACAAATATATTTTGATATTTTAGTAAAAATAAATACTTGAAAGTTTCCACTTTAAAGTATTCTTTTGAATTATAAATGTGTTAATATAACCTCTAGTCTAAGAAATTTCGTGCAGTAAATGGTAATATAAACAACAATCACATAGTTACGATGTTGAGTTCTTTGAACTAGAATTGCTATTTGTAATGCATTATTAAAAAGCTGTGGACAGCTTTGTTGCTACTTGTAGTAAAGCTTTTTAAGGTAAAATTTTCTGTAGGGGAAGTACTAGCATCCTAAATTCATAGTACTTGGAAGTAAGCTGAGCTGTGTTCTACCAGTCTGAATTAGTTTAATATAGTCAGGAAAGTCAAATTTCCTAATTCAGACATGGTGTAAAGCATTTTATCAAGCCCTACCTACTTAAGAAAAGAAAAATCACTTTTTAGCAGAATAGTAAAAAGTAACTTTATATTTTAGCTGCTTCCAAAGTGACTCACAAGCTTTGTGAAAACGTATTATATGATCAAGGGCCACACACAGTCTGTTGTACTTGTGCTTGTGTAAACATATCTTGGTATGTGCCAAAGTCCAGAAAAGCAAATATCACATTTTTCCACTCAGGAATATAGAATAATTTATCAAAACTTCATTATTATCTTATCTATTAGACTATTGCTATTAAATTGCTGGAATCCTGTTTTACTTTTATAACCATAGGTATTAAAATATCACCTTTCAGTATTTTCTTCTTAGGCTACAGAATCTTCCCTTTTACCCTAGTAGACAACATACTTTATCTTAAATTATTTAAATAATATAAGCCTATTCCTATACAAACATTTAATAGTATTATCAGAGAAACTGAATTATAGTTGATACATGTTAATTTTGAAAGTACAGGAAATATATTTATGTCAAGATAAAGATGATTTAGAATTACAGAGTGAACAAAGGATAATTTTTCTTAATTTGTATAGAAAGCCTACAATTCAGTGTGAAAAAGACCAGTAACCTAATAAGAAAAGTTAGGCAAAAGGCATGAATAGACAGTTTAAAGAAAAGGAACTTTGAAGAGCCCTTAAACATGGAAATATTTTCAACCATACTCATATAAAAGGAAATGTAAATTAAAACTATATGACATACCATGCTGTTAAGAATGGGACAGCTCAGAAATAGTAATATGAGCCAATTTAAAATACGTAATTAAGAGAAAAACAAGGTTCAGTTCAGCATCTGAATTATATTTTATATTTAAAAGATACACGTATGCATAAACATTGGGTGTCTCCAAAAGGATACATAAGAAACTACTTCTGGAGAGGGCATCTACATGGCTGAGGGAGCAGCGGAGGAATCCTTTCTTTTCTTCATATCTACAATTTTTTTATTGCTGGTACAACTGGCTAATCAAAATTATTTTGGGGGAAAATACTGTCATAGCATATTGAAATCTCTAAGGGACCTGTCCAAGGCATTCCTTTTACAGCTTATTTAGAGTTACTCAAGTGCTTTGGATCAGAGAACTAGTGATTTCAGCCCAGCTTTCCTTTCATTATAGCTGTAGTACTCAACTGTGCAGCAAGTCTTAATAGCTATTATCTTGATAACAAAGATCTTATCTCTCTGTTCATCGTGTATTCCACTTATTTAGCCTACAGTAGGTGCTCAGTAAATGTTTGAATGAATTTTTAAAATTATGGTATTACTTTGTGGAGTGATACAGGTGGAAAGTATTTCATCTTTATCTTTGAAAGAAGAAAAAATTATTTTTCTATTGTTTCCTCTTCTGGTGAAAAACTTAACCATAAATGCGTTTGTTATAGTTTAATTTTGATCTGTTTTAAAGAGACATTCGTAAAGTTATAATTCGTCCATCATTTTTCAGACACTGGCTTCATGTCCTATTGACCGGAAACCTTTTCAGGCGGTGTTTAAATTCAGTGCATTGGAAGGTTGTGTTAAGGTAAGGTTTAGATTTTATTTTGTAAAACAAACTCTTTAAACTTAATTGAGATGATTTTGCTTTAAATTTCCAGTTTGAGTATATTTGTGAATTGTTCAACTTTAAGCTTAATGTGTTTAATTTCCATTGAAAAAATGTTTGAATGGAATATTAGATTCAAAGACAAACCCCCACAAAAACTTAAGTCCAGAGTACCTGAAAATTATGTTTTCATGAAAAACATATAATGTTGAGAAGATTAAACAAATAAAATTAAATATAAAAGGGTGTCTTTTTTCTTAAATTTTGGTGCTTGAAGGAAACTGAGTTTAATTGGAGAAGAAAAAGGGGGTTTGTGAAGATCTTGAGGGGCCTTCTCACAGTTTCAGGGTTGTCATGGGCAGATGACTTCTTTTGTTAGGTACAGTTTTATTGTAATGCTTAATCATAATCACATTCTGAGATTCACATACCATGCTGATGTTACTTATGGTTATGAACCATGATTATGATTTGTATTCACTTTTATTTTTGGCTTACAAATAAAAGAAGAAAGAAATAAGAACATATTCCTGAGTTAATGAATAAAAAATGAAAAGAGGAAAAGAGAGGAAGTAGTAATTTACGTAAAGTGAAATGTGTAAGAAAGATTTCTTGAGGTTCTCATTAGTCAGGAATGGTATACAGTTAAAAATGAGAATACTCAGTATATACATATATGATGCCATTGATGGGAAAAACAAATTTCCCAAGTAGCACCAACACTTTGGTTGCTATCTTTGATTAGGAAGGGGCATGTAAGCAACATAAAACTATTTAAGCATTAGATGTTCTCAGTGTAGATGTTTATAATTTGTTTTGATATATTTTTTCCAGCTAAGTCTCAGTGACATAAGGTACAAATGAGATTGCAATTTAAATAAAATGACATATTTAAAAGATACTGCATGTTGTAATTGTGTTAACTCTGGACATCTATGCAAATTACTATATATCTTGGAGAAAAGATAAAACGTTATATATCTGTGTGATAGTATAATCAAAATTAAAGCAACACTTCTCTGAAAGACATGTTCTGTTTTTCCAGACTGTATACGCTGAAGATTCTTTAGCGTGAACTAGCTTCCAAAGATCTTCTGTAAAATTTTGTTCTGTTGCCTCATGTGAATTTTGTTCGGTTGCTTGGAATAAAAATTTATGTTTTACTTAATAGGGTTTGAGTGTTACTTAAATTGCAAATTTGGGGGAGTGTTAATCTAATTTTGTCAAACTTAAAAGGTATTTCTTATCATGTGTGATATTATCCATATATTCTTTTTTTGTTTGAATTTTATTTTATTTTTTTATACAGCAGCTTCATGTTAGTCATCCATTTTATGCACATCAGTGTATACCTGTCAATCCCAATCTCCCAATTCATCACACCACACCACACCCCACCTCCCACCCACGCCCCCCCACCGCTTTCCCCCCTTGGTGTCCGTACGTTTGTTCTCTGCATCTGTCTCAATTTCTGTATTGCAAACGGGTACATCTGTACCATTTTTCTAGGTTCCACATGTATGCGTTAATATACGATATTTGTTTTTCTCTTTCTGACTTACTTCACTCTGTATGACAGTCTCTAGATGCATCCACATCTCTACAAATGACCCAGTTTTGTTCCTTTTTATGACTGAGTAATATTCCATTTTATATATGTACCACGTCTTCTTTATCTATTTGTCTGTCGATGGGCATTTAGGTTGCTTCCATGACCTGGCTATTGTAAATAGTGCTGCAGTGAATATTGGAGTGCATGTGTCTTTTTGAATTATGGTTTTCTCTGGGTATATGCCCAGTAGTGGGATTACTGGGTCATATGGTAATTCTGTGTGTGATATTATCCATATATTCTTAATATGTTCCTTTGCCCTTTTACTTCTTTTGAATCTTTACTGTCCTTTTCCCTTTACAATTAAACTCGAATGGGTCATATATAGTTGCTTATATTTTCAACCACTTGTTGGACATCTCCATCTAGAATACCAAAGGAATCTAAATATTAACAAACCCCAAACTCATCTCATTCCCTGCCCCATCCTCCAACCCCAGTTGTATGGTACTGTAATCCCAGTCACCCAGATCAAAAACATCTGGGAGTTTTCCATTTTTTCGCTTTGTCTTATTTTTGCCTGTTCCTCTGCACAAGGTCTTAAATTTGTTCCGACTTCATTACCTCTTTGTAGGCCCTCATGCTGTCATCCAGACCTGTTCTACCAATAGAAATATACTACAAACCACTCTATAATATAAAATTTTTAATAGCCACATTAAAAGACCAAAAGGAAACAGTTAAATTGAATTTTTATGTTTTTTTTTAATCCAACATGTCTAGTGCATTATTTCAACATGTAATATTTTAGAAGAATTATTATTGAAGGATTTTATCTTTTTGTTGTTGTTTTCATTGAAATCCGGTGTATATTTTACACTTACAAGTACATCTCAATTTAAACCAGCCACATTTCACATGCTTAATAGTATGTGGCTAGTGACTATTGTCTCATACAATATAGATCTGCACTGTTACAAGAACTTTTTTCCAGTTTCCTGGCTTTTATAGTTTCTCCTTAACTGGTTCATTCTCCATATCACTGCCAAAGAAAACAAATTTGATCATCTCATTCACATGCTTTTAGAACTCTATCTTCTGATTCCTATAGAATTATTTTCTTATTCAGGACCTTTACAATCTGGTCCTAATACATTGTATCAGCTTTATATCCTAATTTTTTCTTCCCCTTCTGCATTGGCTTCTCACTGTTTCTTATAACTGTGTTCCCTCCATTTAGAATATTTTTTTCCTTATACAGATTCCTACTCATTCTTGAAGACTGACTCATAAATCATCTACTCATTAAAGTCTTCTCTGATATCCTCAAAGTCAGTTCTACATGTATACAAAGATCTGTGTTTATATTTGTTATGAGCATTTAATCTATTTACATGCCCCTCTCTTAACTGTTACGTTTCCCCAGAGCTTAGCACACATACTGATTTTATAGTTTATCATGCTTGAATTAATAAGTGTATGAATTTGGGCTGCACATTCATTCAGACAGTTTTGTTTCTTTAATTTTTTGTCCTTTCAAGGGAAATGTGTAGGTTATCATTTGTGATGCCAGATTATCAGTCTATTAAATAGGTGATTTTGCTTTTTCTCACAGGTTCACATAAAAAGACAGTTGAGAGAAACAAATGACAAGAAAAATGAAAGCTCTTTTAAGAAACAGCTGTCCTGTCAGGAAAATTCTAAAAGCTGTATGAGGTTAGTGATGAACTTCAGAAGTGGCATCCAACTGTGTAGAATCAGAAGATAGCTACTAAAAAAAAAAAAAAAGTACTTAAAAAAATGAGGTTTTTTGTATTTAATTTGAGGTGAGGTTTAAATGTATTTAATTACTTCTTTTAAAGCACACCTTTGATAAGTTAAGGATGGACCAGCTAAAATCTGAGAATATAATTTATTTGACCTCTATCTTTGATGAATTAGTGTTTTTTAGGTTTTTCCTAATTTGTTTTAGATCGATATTTTTGTACAGTAAAAGTTACAAGTGTAAAATTTCTGTAAAATTTTCTGAATGCTTACGCATTTTTGTACATATCACAAACCAATATGGATAAGCATTGGTGCACAGCCCACATTTTAAGTAACTGCTCATGTATTTATGGACAGAAAGTAGAAAGTAACTAAAGATATAGTACAACATTCTTCATGAGACAGTTGTAATTGAAACTACTGTCTTTCTCATTTTGTTTCTCTGTTATAGCAGACACTTGCTACTACTATAACAAATGTTTGTTTAAAACAATTTTTAAACATGTTTGGATTTGTTTCTTTAACTGCTGTTGTTAAAACATAGTTGCCTAGAAATACTTAGTATGCAGGTTTAACAGGTGTTAACATATTTCTGAATTAGATTGAATTAGTAGTGTACTGGAAATTCATTTATTATTAATACGTAAAATAACTTGTTACAGTACATTTGAAATTGAAGCCCTCTTTGATCTGAAGTATATTTAGAGCTGTCCAAAAGTTGTCAGTCATAATTAAATCTATGATTCATTAGTACATTTCATCAGAATACTAATATCTTAAGAGAGTAAATATATTAGTTACCAGAACAGTTAACAATATTCCTTGAGATTTATTGAATCATGCCACTAATTTAGAACCCTGTAGCTCTTTGGAAGTTATAGACTTTTGGGAAGTTATAGACTTCTTTGGTAATCTGAAGAAAACTATAGACAACTACTATCCGAAAACATACTTAGAGACAAAAGTTTTTAGATTTTAAGGGATTCCTGGAACACTCAGTTCAAGAGCCTACCCATAAAGCCAGTTAATAACTGCAGTAGAGCAAATTTTACTTACAGTTTCTTTTAATTATATCTGAGTCAGCTTTGAGTCTTCCATTTATGGTCATATAGTAAATAGCACATTTTTCCCAGGCATAGTGAAGAAATACCTTTTGCTAGCTTCATTATTGATTCATCTCCTATTCTTGGCTGTGACAATGTCATAGATAGGCACTTTTTCAGAATTACCCAATTCTCTTGGCTCGTGCTGAGAGTGCAGTGCTCATCATTGTATGACCTGTGATAGGGTCATACAGTGGGTCTAACAGAGCTGAGGTAGTCCACATGCTTAACTTTTTTCTCAAGGACTTGTGGTAGAGTGATGGTATAGGGATGTAATGCAAAATAATAATGCAAAATAATAATTTGCTTTTGCTCACCAAGTCATACCCTTAATGATTTCTTCCAAGGTGGAAAATCTGTCAGCTATTAGATTTTTACTGTACATTTTTTGGGGAGTCTTTTGGATGTTTTTAGAATTCCTCTCATTCAATCTTATGTTTATGAGGCATATGCCTCATTTCCTGCACTTAGAAAATATCCCATTCAGTGTTGCTTCTCCCTTCTAAAGCTGTAAAACTCCTCTTTCTGATACTTTCTCCCAGTTCCAGGGAAAGGGATTGCAAGAGTGTTTTGTTTCTTGTTAGTGAATCTCCATTGCAGTCATTGGAGTGGCAACTAAGTGGGGAGTCCAACTAATCATGCTTTCTTTGCTAAAATTTAAAACTCAGTGCATAATACTTTCTATTTGGTGGGCGGTGGATTGAAAATAAATGAGCAAAGTAACAGTTTTCTCTTATTTCATCTCTTTATTGGTGTTTACAGAAAAAAAGTCAAAAGAGAAGATCTATTAAGTGCAAAACTTTATGACTTGAAGATGATATACAGTAAGTGACTTTTTTACTGGTGTGTTCTACCTTTTTTTGTTTCTTACTTTAATGCTTGTGCCATAGTTCTTGTAAGTAATATTTTGGCTTGGAAAATAGTCATGCACAGAACTCTGCTGAGCTCTGTACACTGTATTCAGTCCTACATAAACTGCTTTCATGGAGTCATTTATACTGTTCCCTCCTCTTTTTGTTTTCATGCTCACCTGTAAGGAGGGAAGGGGAGAGTGAATGAGTGTGTGTGTGTGTGTGCGTGTGCGTGTGCATGTATGTTGGGAAGGAAAAGGAGAAAAGGATGTTTTCCAACTACTTGGTTAGCAACCTGCATTGTGGTCTTACTCCACTCATTAGTGCAGAAGTCCTTATAGGAACTGAGATGAAATACCTTGTGGGCCAATAACTGTAAGCAGTAACAAGAGAAGCCCTTGACAGTGAGAAGTTAATTCATAGTTCCCAGAGGAAGTTGTGGTTTGGATTTGAGCCACACTTTTAATTTGAAACTTCATTTGGAAATAAAGCATTTCTTACATATTTATCTAAATGAGCAGTTAAATATGCCTGTTTCTTGTTGTTGTCTAGTGTATGGTTCTCTAATACAGGAAAGCTTTGCAGCAGGGCCTGAGAAAAAATGGCACTATAGTGCTTTGTGACTCCTCTTTGGAGCTCTAGTGGTTTATTCTTGTTACAAAGAACAACTTACTATAGGCTAATTTTAAGCAGGGAGAAGTGAGTATTTATTTTCCAGGCCAGGTTATAATTAATTTCTGTTTATCGATAGAAAGAATTCATTCATTGTTCTTAAAACTAAATGATAATCAACTTCATTTTTTATACGTTTGAATACCAAGTTTGGTTGTTGTTGTTATTGGCTTTTTTATTTGAATTAACATGATCTCAGGATTATAGATAACCCCAGATTTACAGATTAATGAATGTCTGTCTTTGATAATTTACTATTAAAGGGCAATTTCACTAAAAGGACTTTATGGTTAGATAAGCATTTTTCTTTTGTTAAAGAACTTTAGGTATCAAAACTTCTTTGTTTTTCTGTGTCATTGCTGTAGAATAGCATCTTTTTTAATGAATAGCCTTTGTTTGGTAATTCTAGGATCTGATATAAAATTTACTGCTAAGGAAGAGTAAATGATATTATAGATATTCTCTAGATAATCTGGGCCACTCTCCCTATGATATGATCTTAGTTTTAAGACTACTGTAATTTTCTTTAAGTATGTATCTCCTGCCTGGACTTATTTTGAGAGAGAAAACATAGGCAAATCTTAAATCTATAATGCTTTAGTATAGTGAAGGCCATTTATAAGACTCTGATTCATTTGGATTTGAGAATTTGTTTTACTATTCAGAATATGAAGTACTAAACAAGTTTTCAGGGGACATCGTAAGCCAGTTGAATAGCTAATTTTTTTCCTTCCAATTTATGTATATAAATTATGTATATATACATATATAAATTATGCATATAAATATATAAATTATGTGCATAACTTATGTATATTACATATATAAATTATGTATGACATATACAACACTAAGTTTAAAGTGTACAGCATAATGATTTGACTTACATACATCATAAAATGATCACCATGGTAAGTTTAGTGAACATTCATCATCTCATATAGATACAACATTAAAGAAAGAGGAAAAAAATTTTTATCCTTGTGATGAAACCTCGTAGGATTTACTCTCTTAATGACTTTCATTTATAACATACAGCAGTGTTAATTATATTTATCATGTTGTACATTATATCCCTGGTACTTATTTATCTTATAACTTGAAGTCTATACCTTTTTACCTCCTTTATCCAGTTCCTCCTTCCCCCACCACCTGCCTCTGGTAACCACAAATCTGATCTTTTTTTCTATGACTTTGTTTGTATAAGTGATATCATACAGTATTTGTCTTTCTCTGTCTGACTTATTTCACATAGCATAATTCCCTGTAGGTCCTTGCATGTTGTTGCAAATGGCAGGGCTTTATTCTTTTTCATGGCTGAGTAATATTCCATTGTGTGGAATATGTGTGTGTGTGTGTGTATATCTCACATCTTCTTTATCCATTCATCTATTGATGGGCACTTAGGTTGCTTCCATATCTTGGTTATTTTAAATAATGCTACAGTAAACATGGAGGTGCATATATCTTTTTGAATGAATGTTTTTGTTTTCTTGGGATAAATACCCAGGGATGGAATTGGTAGATCATATGATACCTCTAGCTTTAATCTTCTTTCTCAAGATTGTTTTGGCTATTCAGTGTCTTCTGTGTTTCCATACAAATTTTGGAATTATTTGTTCTCGTTCTGTGAAAAATGCCATTGGTATTTTGATAGAGATTGCATTGAATCTGTAGATTGCCTTGGGTAGTGTGGTCATTTTAACAATATTAATTCTTCCAGTCCATGAACATGATATATCTTTCCATCTGTTTGTGTTGTCTTCAGTTTCTTTCATCAGCGTCTTATAGATTTCCAAGTACAGATCTTTTACCTTCTTAGTTAGATTTATTTCTAGGTATTTTATTCTTTTTGATGGGATTTTGAATGGGATTGTTTTCTTAATTTGTCTTTCTGATAGTTTTTTGTTAGGGTAGAGAAGTACAACAGGTTTCTGCATATTAATTTTATATCCTGCAACTTTACCAAATTCATTGATGAGTTCCAGTAGATTTTTGGTGGCGCCTTTAGGATTTTTTATGTATAATATCATGTCATCTGCAAACAGTGACAGTTTTCCTTCTTTCTTTCCAATTTGGATGCTGTTTGTTTCTTTTTCTTGTCTGATTGCTGTGACTAGGACTTCCAAAATTACATTGAGTAATAGTAGTGAGAGTGGGCATCTTTGTCTTGTTCCTGATCTTAGAGGAAAATTTCACCGTTGAGTGTGATGTTCGCTGTGGGTTTGTCATATATGGCCTTTATTA
Source organism: Kogia breviceps (assembly GCF_026419965.1). Classification (NCBI taxonomy): domain Eukaryota; kingdom Metazoa; phylum Chordata; class Mammalia; order Artiodactyla; family Physeteridae; genus Kogia; species Kogia breviceps. Next base: position 36,682,685 of record NC_081321.1, on the reverse strand, counting down.
TGTTGAGGTATTGTCCCTCTATACCCACTTTATTGAGTTTTTATCATAAAGGGATGTTGAATTTTTAAAAAAAGCTTTTCTGCAGCTATGAGATTATTATATGGTTTTTATTCTTCAATTTGTTAATGAGTATCACATTGATTGATTTGTGGTTATTGAACCATTCTTTCATCCCTGAGATAAATCCCACTTGATCATGGCATATATGATCGTTTTACTGTACTTTTGAATTTGGTTTGCCATTATTTTGTTGAATATTTTTGGGTGTATGTTCACCAGTGATATTGGCCTTTAATTTTTTGTGTGTGTGATATCTTTGTCTGGTTTGGTATTAGAGTTGCTGGCCTAGGAAGCGTTACTTCCTCTGCAGTTTTTTGGAATAGTTTGAGAGGGGTAGATGTTAACTCTTCCTCTCAGTGTCTGGTAGAATTCACCTGAGAAGCCGTCTGGTCCTGGACTTCTGTTTGTTGGGAGTTTTTAAATTTTGAATAGGTAATTTTAAATTATAGTTCTTAAAACATATTGCCTGCCAGAAGGTTAACATTATCCAAGGCCTTAACTTAATGCCATGTCTACTTAGTTAAGATGCCTGAAGTCATTTGTGTGGTTTAGGATAGGCAGAATATTCTTTATACTTATGAGTGGGTTGAACAAGAGTACTAATACCTATCATGTAATTATTAGCAGATGTCTTAACTGAACAAATCTGGATTGAGTTAAAGGGTATTGGGTACTTACTGATTACCCATTTAGATTTTTTTCTGTGATGTTGCTTTTTACTTGTGGCATTTAATACGTCTTACTTAGCCAGTTTTTCTTCCAGCATTGAGATAGATTATGTACCTGATGAAATAGCTTACATTTAGTTATCATGTTTAATGAAGATTATTCAGGTGTAAATTCTAAATCCATACTCACCACATACTCAATATGAGAAGTTCATACTAGGAGAGCAAAAGGGAATTGAGATGAACTCATTCATTCAACAGACTCTGAAGCAGCTCTGGACTCTTAGGGTTGTAGTAATGCACAAAAGAGACAAAGTGCTTGCTGACAGAGTATCTTTTGTGGACAATAAAGAGATAAATGTATAATATGACAGGTGTTATAATGCTTCAAAGAAGAATAAAGTAGGGTAAAGGGACAAAGGATGATGACATTCTGGAGGTGATTATATAAAGCATCAGGGAAAGCCTCTTGGATTAGATTATATTTGAACAGCAATCTAGAATAAATAAGGGATCAAGCCATAAATGTATCTAGAGTGTTGCAGGAGAGGGAAGAGCAAGTGCAAAAGCCTTGAGACAGGAGCAATCATGGTATGTTCAGAGAAGCACAGACAGAGGTCAGTATGACTAGAACAATTGAGTTACATAGATGGAGGAGGAAGAGTTAAGCCATTGGCTGGGAGGTCATTTAGGGCCTCCTAAATGGCAAGCATTTTTAGGGATAGTATGGACTGACATATTATTAAAGGATCTCTGGCTGTTAAGGAGAGAATAGTTCATAGGAGGGCAAGGTCCTCATAGGAGGACTGAGAGACTAGTTCGGTGGCTGTATTCCAGGCCACAGATTATGGTGGGTTGGGCCAGGAAGATATTAGTGGAAGTGGTGAGAAGTGGCTGAATTCTGCAAATGTTGTATTTCAGAGGTGAAATTAAAAGGATTTGCTGGGCCTCCCTGGTGGCGCAGTGGTTGAGAGTCCGCCTGCCGATGCAGGGGACATGGGTTTGTGCCCCGGTCCGGGAAGATCCCACATGCCGCGGAGCAGCTAGGCCCGTGAGCCATGGCTGCTGAGCCTGCGTGTCCGGAGCCTGTGCTCTGCAACGGGAGAGGCCACAACAATGAGAGGCCCACGTACCGCAAAAAATATATAATACATTTAAAAAAAAAAAAAAGGATTTGCTGGTGGATTGGATGTGAGGTAAAGAAGTCAAGGGTGAGACTAAAGTCCTGGCCTGAACAACTGTTAAAATGGAGTTGCCAATTACTGAGGTGGGGAAGGCTAATAGGATGTTTGGGATGGTATAATAAAGATTTCTCTTGGACATATAAGATGCTTACTCTACAACCAAGTAGAGATGCTCTGAAAAAATATGGACGTTTGCATGTTATATGCAAAAGATTTTTTCATATATAGATTGTTTTAGTGGTGATTGGTTCATGTTGACATGTGAATTAGTGTTTGGCGCTTAAGTCAAATTGATGGTTTCTTCCAGTTACCATTTCTTTCCCCACTCTTGAGTTTGGGCAAAAATGTTAATAAAGACCATGATCAGAAATAAGACTGGAAAGGAAGGTTGAGGCTGTCATAGAGAGTTGAGCAGTGAAGCTAAAATTTCTGCATATTATCTTACAAGGAGTAATGTTATGCAAAAAGATACCATTAAAGGTTTTTTTTCACTGAATTACAATGTGGTGAGACCATTTTAGGAAAACTTGGTAAAAGTTATTCCAAAAAGATAGGAAGCTAAATACCTGTTAGAAAAATTCTATAGCTGTCTTTTTTCTCAGGTTGTGTTTCTTTTTGTCTTTATGACTCATTTAGTATACGCCTTACTTGATCAGTTCTGAGAACCCTTTTTTTTTTCCCCATTCTAACATCTCTGAAGTGGGATTCTATCTTATCATTTGTCTCGTATGATCACTATTGACCAAGCAGCTGCATAGTTGTCACTGCCTGTGACTGTATGAACATACAAAGTGCTGTCATTAAATCTGGAGAAAGCAGAAACTTGGGAGAAGATCCATAGATAATCCAGGAATTTTCTTAACTCCTAGACCTCTAACTGAGAGAGAATTGGGGGAAATTCATCAGACACATGCACAACATTCCCAAGAAAGTCATAAGTTGGCTAATTCTGTTAAATACATACTTAATTGCAAGGCCAATATAAGACGCCAGCACTAATGATTTAGTTCTTGTATGGATTTCCTGAAGAATCACCACTGTTCTTTTTTTTTCTTCCAGTTTTATTGAGATAATAATTGATACATATAGCACTGTTTAAGTTTAAGGTATACAGCATAATGTTTTGAGTTACATACATCATGAAATGATTATCACAGTAAGTTTAGTGAACATCATCTCATAGATACATTAAAGAAATAGAAAAAAAATTGTTTCCTTGTAATGAGAACTCATAGGATTTATTCTCTCAACAACTTTGATGTACGGTGGTGTTAATTATATTTATCATGTTGTATGTTACATCCCTAGTACTTATTTATCCTATAACTGAAGTCTGCCCCTTTTGACTACCTTCATCAATTCCCCCTCCTCTCACCCTTCATGTCTGGTAACCACAAGTCTGAGCTCTTTTTCTATGAGTTTGTTTGATTGTTTGTTTTTGAAGTATAATTGACCTACAACACTTTGTTAGTTCCTGGTACACACATAATGATTTGATATTTCTATACATTTCAAAATGATCACCATGATAAATCCATTTACCATCTGTCACCATACAAAGATATTACATAATTTATTGACTGTATTCTCCATAAATCACTGTCTTGATAGCATAGAGGTTGATATCTTGTGAAAAATGGTCATCAACAAACTTGGGTGGAAAAGTAATTAGAAAAAGTTGGATTTTGCATGTAAAGAAGTTTTATGAATGTCTTAACCAATTTATTATGCCTACATATTCACTTTTATTAGTCAATTAAAAACTATACCTAGGTCTATATTAGTTTCCTAGGGCTGCTGTAAAAAATTCATTACAAACAGCTTGGTGGTCAAAAACAGCTCTTTCAGTAATTCCGAAATAAAATTTCTAAGTGATAAGAAATCACTGTGACCCAACTCTTACGCAGAGATTGTGTTCTCCAAATAACATTTCCTAATAAAAGAACCAGGCCTCCTTGAAATCAATGACTGTTTCCAGGTTTGAGATTGTAAATAAATAAGATGTGCCGAGAATTTTTTTTTCTTAACAGAAAGCAAGGAAACTTTCAAAGCAGTGCTAGGATTGTAAGAAAACATCTCAAGAATCAACTAGGTTGGGCTCCCTTTAGCCAAAAATGGAACCGTCTGAGCATGAAGAGGATAATAACTTAAGTAACTTTCCAGGACAGTTACTGAAACCTGTCAGATATGTTTAGTTCATGAGTTTATCATGCTACCTTTTTTTTTTTTTTTTTGCGGTACGCGGGCCTCTCACTGTTGTATGGCTCACGGGCCCAGCCACTCCAGGGCATGTGGGATCTTCCCGGACCGGGGCACGAACCTGTGTCCCCTGCATCGGCAGGCGGACTCTCAACCACTGCGCCACCAGGGAAGCCCATCATGCTACCTTTTAAGTAAACAAACACAAATTGGTCTATTTTAGAGGATGCTAGGAAGTTAACTCATTTTTAAATCCAATATATGAAAGGAAAGATACAAGCATCTACCTTGCCTTTTGTATATAAACTGTACATCAAGGTAATTGAACAGGTAGTAAAGGAAAGTTTATTTTTTATAGAAATATTTCTGCAACTAATTGAAGATTATGGAATTCGAATATTAGCATTTTGTAAACTTTAATGAATTAATAGTTCTAGGCAGTGATCAGCAATGGCTGTTAGCGTCCCAAGAAACAGCCAAACATTAAACATTTCCTTATGGAAGTAAGTAACTTACAAATATGCAGTAGTGTGCCTAAGAAAAGAAAAGAAAAAAAAAAAAAAAAGAAAAAAGAAACCCCCAAAACAAAAACCTGCATCTGATTAAGAAATCTAACTACTAATTTATAAGACATACAAGAGACAGAGATGCATGTTAAGTGACAAGAAGGAGATGCAATCAACATAATGTAGACCACAGACAAATGACCTGGTTTCTTCTGTCAAAAAGTTCCAAGGAGTTTAAAAGTGGGAGAGGGAACCCGTAGATTAAAAGAGACAAAAGAAAGATTCAACTAGTCACAGTTGTATTATTTGGATCCTTATTGTGACATGTTGTAAAAAGAAAGTAAAAAATATATATATAAAACTTTAAGGACAGTTGGGGAAAATTGAACTTCAGGTGTTTGGTATTAAGGAGTTATTGGAGGTTTTTTGTTTGTTTACTTGTAATAATGGTATTAATGTTTTTTTTTCCCCAAAGAACACTTATATTTTAGTTAGTTATTTACTGAAATAGTTGTGCATTAAAATGACATGATGTCTAGAATTTGTTTCAAAATGACTTGAGAAGGTAGTAGATAAATTAACAGTGGATGTGAATTAATAATTCTGGAGTCAGGGATATGGGTATAATGGAGTTTCATTATACTATTCACTCTATTTTGGGTTTGTTTGAAATTTTCTGTAATTAAAAAAAATGTACTATGAGAATTTAATTGACCATTTTCCCCTGATAGTGGTGCATAAAATAGTTCAAGTTCTTACAGTTAACTTCAATGAAATAAAGTATATTAGCTTGTTTTGTGGCTTTTTTTTCTAGTAAGATTTTAAGTTGTGAATAGTTGTGTTTTCTGTATGGCATTTTCCAGGATATCATACAAAGTGGTAATGGTAATTAAGTACTTAGTATTTGATTGTCCTTGGCTGTAGCTACCTGATGATAAAAGGTAACTTATCTATGCCTGTAACAGACAGCAAACAGACTTCAGAAAGCTTCAGTAATAAAAAGATGCGTGAAAATAAAAGACAATTTTAGGAAAGTAGTTTTCTCTTGAAGGCAAAGAGACTGAAACAAAGATTAATATAAAAGTAGAATAACTAAATGTTAACAGTTAAATCTGCCCTGTAGGTGTCATTTTTTGTACTTTATGGAATGTTCAAAATCGTTCATAATTATAAACTTTAAAACAATTTTAAAAGGCTGAATATCTTGGCCAAGATCACACAGTTGGAGCAGACAGAATTTGATCCAGTCTTCTGACTCTATGTCTAATGCCTCCTTCCCACTACAGAATAATGCTAAAGTATGGTATTATTAATGTTACTCACCTTAAGCCTCTCACTTTGTGGTTGTCTACAAGCTTTATTAACTCAAATTATCACCTTTTTCTAATGGCTCGATATAAATAACAGACTGCTGTCTACTTAGCAGACCAATTAACTTTGTAATTAACTATGATTATTTTGTGTTTCCTTTCAGAAATGTAATAGAGAACAGGTTTTTTTTTTTTTTTTTCAGGCTGAAGTTTATAAATCATAACTATAGGAATAGAACCTTTAAGGGTTTTAACCTTTAATTTTCACATTGAGATTTCTTAGATATCATTTATTAACAAACTGCCTCATTAGAAGACTATCTGTAAAGTTACTTGTAATTGTCTCAAAGTTTAGAGGCAGTAATGAACCTATCATGCAAAAGAGAAGCAACCTTGGACTCTTAAATGCAGGCATTTGATGACTGAGCAAGGAACTAAGATGAAAGTTAAGGTGAAGGTCGAGTTAGTGGGAAGTTGTGCAAATTAAGTACATTTTTATGTATTTACCTAGTTAGACTGAGCAGGAACCATGGTGCCCAAAGGATAATTTAAATTTATTTTTATGAAAGAACTTCTTGAGAAAATATTATGTCTTTTTATGATTGCTTGGCTAGATTTCAGAAGCAATGCGGTTTAGTGTCTTTAATTTTTTCAAGTTTTTCAAAGTGGGAAGGGGCTCTTCTTTGAACATTCGTGTGTGACTTTCTCCCTTAAGTTATTATCTTTATATTATGCAAACTCAAACTAATGTATAGAGTGTATGAAATTGTGAAATTCTTTTATCTGGATTAGAAATTATAAGTATAACATTAGTTAAAACTTCAGCAGGCCTAATAGATATTTTTATTGGAAGTTGAGCCACTTGGGTTTTGTACTAGTTTTTCTGTTAAATCATCTGTGGCTCTAATAAAATTATATAAACTGTTTAATTTACTTTCTTCGTTTAATGAAGATGGTGTTGCCTCACTGGAGGTATTGTGAAAGATTAGATAGCATACCTTTTGGAGAATTTGTTAAGAAAATATCACTTTCATTCTTCAGTCATACTAGATAACTGAGTTGCCATACATTTTTTTTTAACATCTTTATTGGAGTATAATTGCTTTACAATGGTGTGTTAGTTTCTGCTTTATAACAAAGTGAATCAGCTATACATATACGTATATCCCCATATCTCCTCCCTCTTGCGTCTCCCTCCCACCCTCCCTACATACTTCTTTTTAAATTTAAACTCCTTTATGTACTTCGTTCTTGGAATGAACATAATAATCTTTGGTTTGGGCTAATAGTTTATAATTGATGTAGTTTATAAAAAGTATCCCCTTTTAAGGCATTTCTTAATGGAGTACTTCCTTAGGTACATGCTAGACCCATTTAATTATGGCTCTATTAATTTAGGATCAATTAATCAAACTTTAATTGGGTGCCTGCTGAGTACTAGGCTCTAAGCTCAGAGCCTTTGTTATATGGTTCATATTGTAGAAAAAGATGTTGTCATGAAACATCTTTTGGGATATACTGAATTCAGAAAAGATAAGCTTCCAGTTAAGCATAACAGATTGAGCACCTCTTTAATTCTCTTATCCCTCCTAGAACCCTGTGGAAATGACCATAAAGGAATGAAAAGAAAATAAAAATTTAAAGCCAAAACGATAAGAGAACTAGAGAGAAGGGACAGCAGATAAGAGATGTCCATAAAATAGAAGCTTGAAAATGGTTGTTTGAGGTGAATGGTAAACTTAGCAGAAAGCTGAAGCCCAAACCTTTCATGGAGAGAGTGGGGTTAAGAATCAAATCAGTTCATGAACCTTAGTCCTGGGTCTGGGGGCCTCTATTATCTCTGAAAGCAGGTATATGCGGTTGTGCTGAAAAACAGAATTGGTTAAATTTTTTTAAAGGAGCAGTTTATCCTGCAGATTTCTGGCCAGTGTAGGGGAAGGAGTCTATGCAGGCAAAGACTGGAGGCTTACTCTCTAGAATGAGTGGTTGAACCAGATTAAACTATAGCACAAATGGGGGTAGAGGAAACAACAGAGTAAAGAAAAGGAAATTAAGTCAGATGTTGAGGCCTCTAGTTCCCTACCCATGATCACTTCCCAGAGCACTTGCAATCTTGCTTGTTCCCAAAGTGGGAGATAGACGATATCTTCCAGGATACTGTCTTGCCTAAAAGACTTGGTGATACTGCCATTTGGATGTGTCTGGATGAAATAGCCAGATCTGTGCTTGATCACCTTACAGTGAAAGCCATTGAAAGACACTGACCACCCATCAACATCATCTTCAATCAGTATTTTAATGTCCTGCAAACAATCAAGGATCACCAGAGATTTGAAGGTACCTCCAATATAATAGAGATCAATAAAGAGACAAAGGAAAGGAACCTGATAGAAACCCAGTGCTGGGAAACAGGGAACTACTTGAAAATTAATATCCTCAGAGATAAGAGAAGAGATATTTCATCAATGAGACAAGAAAAGACTAAAAAAGAAAACTTTTGGAAATTAAGAATATTATAGTAGAAGTTTAAAATATTGAACAGAGGTGGAAGATGAGCTTAGAAACCTCAGAAAGTGGGATAAAAGTCAAAGAGGTGATAGGGTATTAATTTATGAGGTTCCAGTACTGAGTACTAAAATTCCAGAAAGGAAAAATAAAAGGGAGAAATTTATCAAGAAAAATACAACAAAAGAAAATTTCCCAGAATAGTAGAGTATGAGTATCCAGATAATTAACCTAATACCTAGTAAATGAGGAAAGAATTACACTAAGTGCTTTATAAAATCGTAGAGCTCTGCATATAACAATATTTGACGAGCTTCTAGAGAGAGAAAATAGACCATGTGTAAAAGAATGTTGTCAACAACAACAGATGGAGCAGTGGAGCACACTCACTGCCTTGAAAATTCTGGGGAAAACAATTACTAACCTAGAAAATTCTGTACACTACCAAACCATCAGTCAAGTGTTAGGGCAAAATAAAGACATTCTCAAATACATAAGAGCTCAAAAATTCATTCCCACACATCCTTTCTCATAATTATACTGGAGGATATGTATGTGTCACTTAATGAGAAAGTGAAGGAACAATGTGAGATTCAGAAAATGAGTTCCTAAAAGAAACAGAGAAAGGAGAAAAAAAATAAGAAAATGAGTTTCGACCCAGGAAAAAAGGGGATCGTGACGATGATAGAGGACAGTCTCAGAATGATGGTTGAACAGCTGCTTTTAGAGAGTTATCAGTTCAGATTGGAGCAAGACAAAAGAAGAGTATTTCCAAGAGAGTGGGGAGCAAACTTGATGGATGAATTGATGTATTTGAGTGTATTAAGAGGAGATGTATACTTTTGTTGTAGAGTTAGCTAAGTTAATGATAGATAATATATTAAAGAAAAAAGAAAACAAAGCAGTCATTATCCCTAGGAGAAGCAAGAAGTTGTGCAAGAAAAGCAATCATAATTCAGTACATGGTTCAACTGAGAATGTCTGTATAGTTATAATTATGTAATATTGCTTATGTCAAATGTTAATATATCAAAAGAACATTAGGGTAGAGGAGCAAAAGTCTTTATCTTCTATAGAAAAAAAAATGGAAAATATCTGAAACCAAAAAATCAACGTAGAGTAGTTTAAGCATGTTATTTAGAAATAAAGAGGTAAATATGAGAGGAAACAGCTAAAGGATTTGATGAGTGCTTTGGTGGAGCTGAAATCAAAAGTGGGGATAGCTGTAGTTTTCTTTTTTTTATTTAATAAGTCTAGAAATGCTGTTTGACTTCTTAAAGTATGTACATGTATTACTTTGATAAAAATTAAATGAAAAGATGTATCACTGCTGCCCAAAGGATAGATTAGTAGAATGAACTTGTGAAATGGTCTCCAGGAAACCACAGTTTAGACAAATTCACCATTGGAGCTGCTCATAATCACCTGAGAATTACCCAGAAATATGTGAAATAGCTTTTGGATGAGATTTTCATACTTAGCATTGGCCAGAAAACTAACAGTTCTTCCCACAGAGAGCATTTCATCTGTCGTGGCTTCTTGACATAGGCTTCCAAGTGAAGGAATGCTGTGTAAACAGTACGTACTTATTCAGTATTGAATGAATGAAACCTGAATGAGAACAAGTTAGCACCCTTTGGGCATAAAAAATACTGTGTAGCTACAACACAGCAATTCTCCATCTAGTTGAAGGAAGTTGTTATTTCTAAGAATGTGGCTGAGTACCTATCACACATTTTTATTCCTGGCTTTAACCACTTGAAAAAATCAGTATCATCTTTTAAATATACATCAAAGGGTAGGAAAATAAGTTCCTGGAACTCAGCCAGCACCCCTCTCCCCAGCATGAAATTTCATTTGTTACAGCAGTTCTGGGTGGGACATGTGTGAAGGATGGATAATAGCATGAAACCATACAGCTGTTGTATAGTAACTTAAAAGGAAATTAGTATGTTATTAAGTAGAAAGTAGGCTGTTACCAACTGGACAGAAGAAACCCAAAATACTTACAATCTTGCAGTGGCAGGAAATGCCTCCCAGTCAGTCAGGTTGATTTATTTTGAACAAAGTTAGCAGGGCCTTTGTGAGACAAGCTTGACTGGAGATTGAAAGACCAGTTGTTGATTGCACTAAACTTTTCCCAGAGTTCTGAGGAGAGAGCATTGGCAGTACCAGCAGCAGTTTATTGCAGACAAGTGTACTGACAAGTAGAGATGACTAATAACACAGGCTTGATGGTAAAGAAAAACCAAGAGCAGTAATCTATAAAAATGTTAACACAATTTTTGGTTAGCAGGAACTCTTCGTCCTTTATCTTCCTTAACCTGGAAGTGTGTATCCATAGAAATAAATTTTCAGATGGGACAGGTAAAACCAAAAAATAAGTCGTAAGCAATACAACCAAAAACGTTGCTATAGCAGAAAGCTGTTTTAATCAACACTTCTACTTTTCCTAATTCTGTAAAGTTTGAGGAGGAAGGGGGAGGGCACTTAATTAAAATTGGTGACTGTGGCCAAATGGTAATTTATGGTTGACAAGGGCTGATGGCCCCAGTTCCCCGGTCAGCTTCTACTTGAGGTGAGTTAACAGTACCTGTTGTTTAGGTCATAACTTGAAAGGATATATTAAGTGCATTATTATTATTATTATTTGCGGTACGCGGGCCTCTCACTGTGGCGGCCTCTCCCGTTGCGGAGCACAGGCTCCAGACGCGCAGGCTCAGCGGCCATGGCTCAGGGGCCTAGCTGCTCCGCGGCACGTGGGATCCTCCCGGACCGGGGCACGAACCCGCATCCCCTGCATCGGCAGGCGGAGTCTCAACCACTGCCACTGCGCCACCAGGGAAGCCCAAGTGCATTATTGATATTAAATAATTTGACTTCTTTTATATGCTTTTTATTATAAGACGGTTTAAGTTTGCACATGGTTCCAGAAAATATTGACTAGAATTTTAATACTTAATGCTCCAAGCATAGCAATTTTACATGCTTCACTAGTTTTCTGTATTGTGGCCTCTTATATTTTCCTTTTGTCTGTGCCTTAACAAGATAAAATTAGCATTTAAAAAATTATATAAATACAAGTACTGTTATTTTAAGTACAACTTTTCTACACATTTTAACCTTCTCTTGTCAGTACGTCAGTACCAATACTCATTTAAAACCTTTTAAAATAAAAATTAAGGCAAGATCTTTTTGTGTCTTTGTACAGGAAACTCTAAATACAGTGAAACGGGAGGAAAAGAAAATGCAATAATTAAGACAAATAAGGTTTGTTGAAATAAAGAAAAATATTTTTCTTGGATAATAAGTCTGTTATTGTTTTGGTACATAACTCTAGTGCCTCAGCTATATCAAAATATTTAAATATAACTATTGGGTGGGCCAAAAAGTTCGTTTGGGTTTTTTGGTATGATTTAACAGAAAAACCTAAATGAACTTTTTGGCTAACCCAATACTGTTTACCTATTGTGGAAAGATTTTGTTTGCAGTAACACCAACCTGTCTTTACTTTTCTAGCCTCAAAGATCAAATCCGTGTACAAATCATTGCTTCAGAAATTTTTTCTCCAATATCTTCTCTTCTAGTAGTCACACTGGAGAGTCTTCTTTTACCTGTACAGCTTACCGGTTAGTATTTTCTGCTTTTAATTTATGCTTTTTATATTTGATATTTTAGTTATTACAGTTAACTTTTGGTAGAAATTTAAACTTGGCTCAACAAACATGAAAGCACCTTGTTTTATGTTTTTGTTTCTTTTGGCAAATAAAGGGAAACCTGTTACTTTGTGACCCTCTATTATGCAGTGACTGCCTATTCTAGTGGTCTTCCTTTTCCTTAATAATAAATTAAGTTGTTCTACACAAAGTTTTTATGTGATAGAGAAGTAGGCTAGTTGTTAAATGATGAGGGAAGTACCTAATAAAGCACAACACTTTCAGAGTAGACTCAGTCATCTTTGAATCCTTAGTAACTGGCATTATAGATACTGAGTAGATATTTGTGGAATTTGAAGATTAAGTTGGAGTTTTAAAACACGTGGAGTTGGTTGAATGAACAAGACAGATTAAGATTGTGATTTAATTTTAGAGGTTGGCAAGTTACCAAAGAAAACAATTATATCTGAGTAGCCTTTTGAAAAACTGAACTGTACCCATTTTTAGTTTCAAAAATAACCATGCCGTCCTTTATTTTCTTCTTTTGTCTTATGCTTAGTTTCAGATGGCAAACTATTGCACCTAGAATTTTGGCTGGAACTGCTTGCTGTAACTTTGGTTCATGAGATAGACGTAGTGTTGCTTTTTTCTCTAAATAATAAGGATATTAGTCTGAATTGACTTTTTAAAAATTCTGTCACTTAAGATAGAAATTCAAGCGTTATTTTTATAAATCAGATTAGTACAATTTAGATTTATAATATAAAAATTTTAGTTTAGGAATGAGTTCATTTTGAAAGTTTAAATAGAAAAAGGTTCTTTTTAAAAAAAATGTGATTTATAATGCTAGGTATAAAAACTTCTGCTATTTATGGTATAACCCAGTTGTTACTCTGAACTTAGATATTTGGAATTCTGATGAGGGTCTAAAATTTATCTTTTAGTACAGAATTTATAGAAGTCAATGAAATCAGTGCATTGATTAGGCAGAAGAGACAGGAACTGGAATTGTCATGGTTTCCTGATACATTACCTGGAGTTGGAAGGTAAAAAAAAAATTGTTTACTAAAGTGTCTACATGCTAACATGTGCATAAGATATCATTAATAAGGCACAGAGGTATCTTATTGAATAGGTATGTTTCTAAGAAAGTTTTGTTTAATTCAACTTTGGTGTTTCGGATGCCTAATGAAAAGCCCCTATTTAAAGAACCCCTTGAAAAGTAAAGAATATTTTATTTATTTGTTTAATAAATGTAGATATTTGATTACTTTAACAGGGAGAGCACCCAAATGATGATTCATTATTAGTAATAGCATTCAGATCTTCCATCCTTCTTCTGTCTTTTCCTCCATTCCAATCTTCCCTGTGTGCTATTAGCTGAAGCACTGATTTTATCATGACACTTCTCATCTCCACAGTGTTATTCTAAATAACTACTTGATCAAGTCCCTACTTTGCCCTGGCATTCATGACTTTCTATAATCTAGCCCTTTCTTTCTTAGTTTATTCTGAAACTACTAATACATTGGTAGGTACACGATGTATACTTAAGTCAGGCTCCTATGTAAAGACCAAGTTCCTTGCCAGAATTTTATATTCATTCCTGTAACATTCTGTAACTTTTATATATCACTGTAATACAGTTCTGCAAAGGGCCTTCACCCTCTAGGAATAACAATGGAACATAAGTAAAATTAGAAAGTCGAGATATGTATAATATGAAACCTTTTCTTAGAGCTGTTTTCTTTGTACATGTGCAAGTTGCACATTGTTCTTCAAGCTTCTTTCCTCCTACTCCAGAATCTCACCTTAGACTGGGTGAGATAGTCTTTTGTTAGGAGACCTGACTGAATATAATATGAATCAGAGTAGGAAGAAGCTGAGAGGGTGGATTGGTTGTGAATGAAGAAACTTTGGGGTCTTAGCAGGTCCATAGAGACCCTGGGAACCTTGAAGAGCCATCATCCTCAGATTGAGGAATTTTAGAATATAACATAGCAATAGAAATCAGGTGTTTTTTTCCTTTTTAAAAATGTATTTATTTTGATGTTTTTGGCCTTAATATATGCTGTAAAAACATAAAGAAGTCTAATAAAAAATGTGATAAACATCCATGATGGTTATCACATTCAAAATTCAAGTGATGTAGTTTTACTTTCAGTTTTTGTTACTTTTTTTAAATGTATGGACTGATTCCCCTTTGACCTTGATAATTTCTTTAAAACCTGATTTGATTAACTCAACTAAATTATCTCATTGGTTGCCTGGAAGTGGAGGGGGGCTGGTGCAAGGGGCATGAAGGAGCTTTCTGGGATGGTGGAAATGTTCTGTTTCTTGTTTGGGGTGGAGGTTATACAGGTATATACATTGATCAAAAGTCATCACACTGTGCACTTAAAATCTGTGCATTTTATTTATCTGCATTTTATTATCCAAATTTATTATTTTTTAGAGTGGTGGGAAAAAAAGACTAAAAAATTTTTTGACAAGGTGTTACATTAACTTATTTAAACAAGAAACAACTGTTATGTATTAAGTTGCCTTTGATCTCCCTTAGCTATTAATTTATCAAAAAACGTTCTTTTAAAAAGTTTTTTGTTTTGTTTCTGTTTTTTGCAGCCAGTTGGTAGCCATCTTTGAACAATGAGTAACCTTGAGCTTACATTTTTAGCTATTTGGCAAAAAATAATTTAAGCACCCTATATTTTAATGTTGCTAACCTGATTTGGAAAATTAGTACCTTAAAATTGCTGGTTTAATTTTTAAACCATTTAAACAAAAATGTCTTTATTTTGTTTTGAATTTTCAGAATTAGTTTTATACCCTGGAATATTGAAACAGAAGTCCTTCCTCTCATCTCCTCTGTGTTGCCAAGAACTATTTTTCCAACAAGTACCATATCTTTAGAAAATTTTGGTAAAGTTTTTGAAATTCTTTCTAGTTTGAAAAAAGTTATTAGCCTCTTTCTGTCTCATAAAAACTATGAGTGTTGATGACTTAGAAAAAGTGTAAAATAAGGTATAGATAGTAAGTCCTAGATATTTCTAAATATTTGTACAGTGACTTGACTTTAAAATTGTCCCAACTAGAAAATTCCTTTTAAGAAATTACAGCTTCATGTCTTTGAGGAACTGATTAGAAGTCTCCTTTCTATTTAGGGCTTCAGTGTTCAAACCATAGATCTTTAAAGTAATATCTCCTATTAATTATGAATAGTTTGAGTCTTTACTATTTGTGGATGGATAGCTGTTGTCTCTTGCTTTTGCCTAGTGATTCATTAAGCAAATGGCAGTTATCAGATGAAACATTTTCTTTTTTTTAACCTATAAAATTCCCCACATGGATTCAAATCTTGGGATAACTCATTTCAGTAGCATTAAAAAATTGGTATTACTTAGGTGTTAGTAGTTATGCATTTATTTATAATTTGATTTACAAGTATATTTTGTTTCACTGTGTTATAGATGTCTATTTTATGCTAAAATAAGCTTAAGCCAAACTGTTATCATTTTTTGAAACATACACTTACTTTGTACTTTTTAAAAAACATGTATTATTAGGTACTTCTTGCAAAGGATATGCATTAGCACATACTCAAGAAGGAGAAGAGAAGAAGCAAACTTCTGGTGCCTCAAACACCAGAGGATCAAGACGAAAACCAGCAGCAACAACTCCCACAAGGAGATCTACACGTAACACGAGAGCTGAACCAGTCAGTCAGTCTCAGAGGTCCCCAGTATCAAATAATTCTGGGTGTGATGCCCCAGATAGTAATAATCCATCTGTAAGTGTTTCCTCTTCAGGTGAGTCAGAAAAGCAAACAAGGCAGGCTCCAAAACGGAAGTCTATAAGAAGAGGAAGAAAACTACCTTTACTGAAAAAGAAACTTCGGAGCTCTGTACCTCCCCCTGAAAAGTCATCTTCCAGTGATTCAGTAGATGAAGAAATAGTAGAATCTGACATACCACCTGTGTTAGAGAAAGAACATCAATCAGATGTAGAAAGTAGTAACACTGTGCAGATAAATGTAGAAAATGAGTCTGCTAATGGCTTGAGAAGTTGCACTGAGCCAGTAGAAGTAAGTGAGGAACATAGTGAGACCCATGATACAGAGGAAAGAGTAGAATCTTTATATTCTGAGTCTGGTACCCAAGGTCCTCCTGTGCTAGTTGGAGAGGAGGAGGAAATTCAAAAAGTTGAGAATACAGGTATAGAGGCTAATATTTTATGTCTGGAAAGTGAGATTTCTAAGAATACTTCTGAAAAAGGAGGTGACCCATTTGAAAATCAAGACCAAATAGCTTTACCTTCAGAATCAGAAGTAAAAGCAGATGGATGTACAGATCATCTTCCAAATGATTTTCTTAAATATTCAGGATCTGAAATTGAAGTACACCAACCTATATCAAGCCTAGGTGAGATCCCTGAGAATGCAGAGTCAGCAGTTAATGAAGAAAAAGTTATGGAGAGTCCTATAATAAAAATTATTGATCATAAAGATTCTACAGTAAAAACAGAACATCTTATTGACAGCCCCAAATTAGAATCTTCTGAGGGTGGAATTATACAAACAATGGACAAAAAATCTATTGAGAGCTCAGAGGTTCATTTGCTTGGGCATGTTAAAAATGAAGATTCAGAAATAATTGCAACATGTGATACTTCAGGAAATGAAAATTTCAATAGTATTCAAGACTCTGAAAACAATTTATTAAAAAAAAATCTTAACACCAAATTGGACAAATCTTTCGAAGAAAAAAAGACTGAATCTCTGGTTGAACATCCCAGATCTACAGAATTGCCTAAAACACATATTGCACTGATTCAGAAGCATTTTAGTGAGGACAATAATGAAATGATACCTATGGAATGTGATTCATTTTGCAGTGACCAGAATGAATCTGAACTCGAACCATCTGTAAATGCTGATGCTAAACAATTGAATGAAAATTCTGTGGAGCACAGTTCCCAAAAGAATATGTCATCTTCTGGTCCTTCAAATGAAAAGGTTGAAACTGTATCTCAACCATCTGAAATCCCAATAGATGCGATAGATAAAGCCAAAAAGCCTCGTACTCGAAGATCTAGATTTCATTCTCCATCTACAACTTGGTCTCCCAACAAAGACACTGCACGAGAAAAGAAGCGGTCTCAGTCTCCATCTCCCAAAAGAGAAACTGGAAAAGAAAGCAGGAAGTCTCGATCACCATCTCCCAAGAAAGAATCTGCAAGAGGACGGAGAAAATCTCGTTCTCAGTCCCCAAAAAAGGACCCACGAGAAAGGAGGAAATCTCAGTCTCGATCTCCAAAAAGAGATAGCACTAGGGAAGGCAAAAGATCTGAATCACTCTCCCCAAAAAGAGACACTTCTAGAGAAAACAGAAGATCTCAGTCAAGACTGAAAGATTCCTCCCCAAGAGAAAAATCCAGGTCCCGGAGCAGAGAAAGAGAAAGTGATAGAGATGGGCCAAAGAGAGATCGAGATAGAGAAAGGAGAACCAGAAGGTGGTCTCGATCCAGATCTCGTTCTAGGTCACCATCAAGATCTAGAACAAAAAGTAAGAGTTCATCATTTGGTAGAAATGACAGAGTCAGTTATTCTCCTCGATGGAAGGAAAGATGGGCAAATGATGGTTGGAGATGTCCACGAGGAAATGATCGATACAGAAAGAATGACTCAGAGAAACAGAATGAAAATACAAGAAAAGAAAAAACTGACATCAGTCCAGATGCTGATGATTCAAATTCTGCTGACAAACATAGAAATGACTGTCCCAGTTGGGTAACAGAAAAAATAAATTCTGGGCCTGATCCGAGGACCAGAAATCCAGAAAAGTTAAAAGATTCTCATTGGGAAGAAAATAGAAATGAAAATTCAGGAAATTCTTGGAATAAAAACTTTGGTTCAGGTTGGATGTCGAACCGTGGTAGAGGTAACCGTGGCAGAGGCGCTTACAGAGGTGGTTTTGCCTACACAGATCAAAATGAAAACAGGTGGCAAAACCGAAAACCCCTCTCAGGGAATTCAAATAGTTCAGGGAATGAGACTTTCAAGTTTGTGGAACAGCAGCCCTATAAACGGAAAAGTGAGCAAGAGTTCTCATTTGATACACCGGCAGATAGGTCAGGGTGGACATCTGCATCTAGTTGGGCTGTGAGAAAGACTCTGCCAGCAGATGTACAAAACTATTATTCACGACGAGGGAGGAATTCTTCAGGTCCACAGTCTGGATGGATGAGACAAGAGGAGGAAACAACTGAACAGGGTAACATTATGTTTATTTATCAACACTTTTATTTGAAGAAAGAAATTATAAATTTAATACCTTATTTATATGAATTGAAATAATCCCTATTTATAGTTTTATGTGAAAATGAATCCCAGTTATTTACAAGTCACTTTGTATTATATAATAGATATACACTTCAATATTTATTTTCTTTTTTCACTCCATGCCTGCCCCAAACCTTGCCAAAGACATAAATATTTTAAGTATAATTTGCTACAGTAGAAGAATTTGAGATAGTCCTATGCAGGATTTAAACTCTGTTTCATTTATATCAGATGTGTATACTTGAAAATTTTTTTAAAATGTTTCATTTGAATTCTATTTATTTATTTATTTATTTATTTATTTATTATGGCGTGTTGGGTCTTCGTTTCTGTGCAAGGGCCTTCTCTAGTTGTGGCGAGTGGGGGCCACTCTTCATCGCGGTGCGCGGGCCTCTCACTGTCTCACTGTCTCTTGTTGCGGAGCACAGGCTCAGTAGTTGTGGTTCACGGGCCTAGTTGCCCTGCGGCATGTGGGATCTTCCCAGACCAGGGCTCGAACCCGTGTTCCCTGCATTGGCAGGCAGATTCTCAACCACTGTGCCACCAGGGAAGCCCTACACTTGAAAATTTTTTGCTCATTGTTTTCCTATAAATAAGTCACTGCTAAAAAAAGATATATCTTTCCTTGACTTTTCTTGGGAACATTGCAAGAAAAACTCTGTTGCATATTTTTTAAAAGTGATTAACCTTCTAATTTAGTAATCTAATTAAATTTTATGTGATTATTTCTTTACCTAGGAAGTTTCTTGAGCTACTGATTCTTTGTGAGTGTTGACCGATGTTATTGTGTGAAGTTATGCTTTAAAATAATTTTAGTTGAATGTTTTCTTTCAGCTAGAAAATCAGCCCACATTATTTAGGAATGACAGGATTAAACTGAATAATTGGGTATTGGTTTAGGTGTTCTGTTAATTGCTATTTTATTGTAACCAGTGGTTCTTTGTTTCTCTGGCTAAAGAAATTTGTAACGTGATTTTTTTTTCATAAGCCTTTTTTCTTTTGATAGATTCTAACCTAAAAGACCAAGCAAACCAACAAGGTGATGGTTCTCAGCTACCTATAAATATGATGCAACCACAAATGAATGTAATGCAGCAACAAATGAATGCACAACACCAGCCTATGAATATCTTCCCATATCCAGTGGGTGTTCATGCTCCTTTGATGAATCTCCAGCGCAATCCGTTTAACATTCATCCTCAGCTGCCCTTGCATCTGCACACAGGAGTACCTCTCATGCAGGTAGCTGCTCCCACCAGTGTATCTCAGGGACCACCACCACCACCACCCCCTCCCCCTCCATCCCAGCAAGTCAGCTACATTGCTTCACAGCCAGATGGAAAGCAATTGCAGGTATGTTTTCAGCAACTCAAGTTTAATCAACATAGCCATTGTAAACATATAGCCATTAGGGACAGATGTTCAAGAAAGGGCTTCCTGGCTGGATATCCATACACAGTGACTTATTTGGCTAGGTTTATGGTAAACCTTCATAACCCCTTTTTCACTGTCCTTCTCCAAACCTCCCACTCCCAAATGAGAAAATGAACTGAATACATAGTATCAAATCTGAGCTACATATAGGCTATTGCTGATACCCAAACAGATTTTTCGGTCAGGTTAAAAAGACCAAATTATAAGCCAAACTAGAATCAAGTGGTGGACACTTTCCCTGATTTATTGGACTTTTAGGGGGTGGGAACTTGTTGTGATTGGGTACTGTGATAAACCTTGTACTGTTTTGTTCAAACACCAGATAAAGCTGTTCATTGTCCATTACCCTCTGTGTTTCATTTTCATGGATTTACCATGCTGAAAAAAGTGCCTCTGAGGCACTTCTTAAATATAGAAAAATTTCAATAATAATCTGTAAACATTGTGTTGATTATAGTTTCATGTTTACATCTCAGAAATTCTAGAATCCTGACAGCAAGAGTTGGAAGACCAGGGGAGTGGGAATTTGGGATCTTGTATCTTTTTCTGTTGTCAACTCACTGCAAGTCATTTGACTTCACTGTCTCACTTTCCTCCATCTTTGAAGGGGGGGCACCTACTCTAAAGAGTCTTGTAGGAAAGATAGTGTTATTAATGCTGCTCTGCTTCTTGTTGGTTTTATTGTTGCTGTCAGAACGTGACAATACATACATATTTTTTAAAAGTCATCATGAAATATTTAAATGGGGCTCTGTTTAAGAATGTTACTCATTTTTCTTCAGAGTCCTTTAGATATAAATGACCTGAAATATGCATTTCCCTTAAGTACTTAAGTATTGGATTGCTTTGATTTTTTGTTTCTGATGTTATTTCTAATAGGTGACTAAAAGACTGTTATTGAGTACAAGTAATTCATTAACTGATGATAACTCTTTAAAACAGGGTATTCCTAGTGCTTCTCATGTAAGTAATAACATGAGTACACCAGTCTTGCCTGCTCCGACAGCAGCCCCAGGAAATACGGGAACAGTTCAGGGACCAAGTTCTGGTAATACTTCGTCATCAAGTCACAGCAGAGCTTCTAATGCTGCTGTAAAATTGGCAGAAAGCAAAGTAAGTGTTACAGTGGAAGCCAGCGCAGATAGCTCGAAGACAGACAAGGCAAGTTCAAAGTTGAGAGCAACCTACATAATTCTGTATATGATAAAGATGAAAAAATAACAGCTTTCTATTGTATAAGTGGTGAAGGGAATTTATTGTTGACAGTCTTAAATTTCAATATTATTTAAAGGGTCTGTCTAAATATGTTGGTGCCAATTGAATTACTGGTAGTATTTCATATTTATTTTTAGAAATGTTTGGTATGTGTTAGTAAACAACTGTTTTGTATTTATAACACTAATATTTGAATAGTTCCTTACAATATTGTAAATGTATAGTGTTTTCAATTTTATATTTTTAAAGAATTTTTTTTGAAAGTATGTGATTGGGCAAATAATAATTATACATTTTCCTCTTATCAGAAATTGCAAATTCAAGAAAAAGCAGCACAGGAGGTAAAATTGGCCATTAAACCATTTTATCAAAATAAAGATATCACCAAGGAAGAATATAAAGAGATTGTGCGGAAAGCGGTAGATAAAGTAAGTTATAGCTTTAGTGGAGTTATGTACATATTGTTTTGAACATGCCTGTTTTAATAAAGGAATGCTTAATTACATTAATTAAAATAGTAAGAGGTAGCTTCTACCATTCTTGTCTGTTTTTTTACCTTTTGAGATAACGAAACATGTACCTGACAGGAGATAATGAAACATTTTAAAATATCTGGTTATCTCTGGCATATTTGTTTTTCATAAAGCTTTCCATTTTCCTTTAATCTGTTTAAGTATGAGAAAAATATTCCCCCTTCTTTTTTTTATAGGTTTGTCATAGTAAGAGTGGAGAAGTAAATTCTACTAAAGTGGCAAATCTGGTTAAAGCCTATGTAGACAAATACAAATATTCACGGAAGGGAAGCCAAAAGAAAACTCTGGAAGAACCTGTGTCTACTGATAAAAACATAGGCTGAAGTGGGGAGCACTGTAAAGGACACTGTCAAGATACCTGCAAAGTGCAATTTCAACATGTACCTTTAATGGAAAATCATGCATAACTGTGATTGAATTTGGTTTTGATAAAATTATTTTTTTTAATGTAGGATATAATGTTTTGCTCTAAATAAATATAGTTCTGCACCGCAACTTCTATATCTTTTCCTCCCTTCCACCCCGCCCCCAAAATAAAAACAAATTCAAGGGAAAGTAAAGGGGTTAAAGGAATGTGCATTTTTACTAGGACTGTTATATTGTGGATACTGCAAGATGTACAGCTTTTTGATTTGAACAATGGAGTGCATAAATGAGGAACTTCTAAGTGCACTGGTTTTGGAAGAGATATATATAATACATTTATTCTGTCAGGCTAAAAATAAAGTATGATCTTTATGATTTTTCTCTCTTAATTATACAAAAATAATGTATTACCATGAAAAATATTTCTAGTAACAGAACATACCAATTGCAGGGTTCCTACTGTGTATTTTTAAAGCACACATCTGAGTAAATTGCTTAGATAGAAAACAAATTATCACACGAGTAAAATTCAGTGTTCAAAACTTTAGAACACTGTTTACCTATTGTATCACCAAATAAAGGTTATGCTGCTTGTTTTTCTTTTGTGCCTTTTTTTCCCCCAGTTGAGATGAAACAGTTTCATTTGCTAGATTTACAACTTCGGCAGTCTAAGCTCTGTTGAATTTAGAAGACCTGTTTGGAGAAAGTGTTGACTTTGTAAAAATTATGTTCTTCCATAATATCTTCTACTTATAGAGATGGTAAATTGTGCCAATTGGAGAATTGCTTTTAAGTAGTAACCCTTCCCTGTGGCTATGGTAGAATCATGACACTTGCTTCAGTGGCTTTCAGGTTGTTGCTCATCTGACTAATCACTAATGAAATTCTTTTCACATTTGAGAAATCTTCAAATGCTTTACAGTGAATAAAGTGTTAATTTGGTGACCATATGGTGGCCATTAACCATGTTGCGAAATTCTAGACATTAAAACCGGTGTTTTGGAAAAAGGAGAGGAATTAAATAATGGAGTCTTGGTTAGGCTTTCAGGGACTAGAGATTGGGTTTTTTTTTAGTATGGTTTTTTTTTTTTTAGTACTATTTTTATTAAAGGTAAGTTTAAAATGTTCTAGCCTTATTATTTTATTTGGCATCTTGGAAGAAAAAAATGGATTATTTCCATGATAAACTGTTTCATTCCAGTAACAGTTTTCAATAGATACCAAATAACTGGAAAGCACTTCAGATAAGATGTTAATGGCACAAAGATGGATCTGTGCCTCAGTGAGACAGACTGACCCTTGTACTAGCTAAATAGTGAAAGCAGTACTCTTTAGGACTGTGCTTTTCTGAAGTAAAGATCACCTGTTTCTCAATTTTATGTGTATAATACTTTCCTGGTGCTAGCTTTGATAGGAGAATTTTGAAATATTGGCCCCAGTAATGATTGTGCTAGTTCATAATCTTTATTAGATTATGAGTATAATCCCAAAAGTGGTAGAAATATTCCAAGCAGTTTCTGATCTTTATTCTGCATTTCTGGGCATTTGTAATATGGTATTCTACTGATTTATATATATTTTTAATTAAGGTTTGTGTTTAGATAATGATGGGGAAAGAGTTTTGGAAGTATATTTCTTCTAATAAAAATTAAGACAGTGTTTTAAATATCAATGCACACCTCATTTGTTTGTTTTGAACTCTAGAAACAATTGTGTGAATTTTTAATCGATTTTGGGTTAAAGCTGGTTCACATATAGAAAATTTTGTAGCAAATTGCCTAAATTGTTTAATCACACATTTTTCCGACATTTTCTTTCAGTGACATTTGGGAGTTGGATGGCAATTTAAAATTTGCTTTATACCGTTTAGCTTGCGCAAACATGTTTAAAAGTTTTGAAGAAAAAATAGGTGGTGTGGTCAAGAGTTAAAAGTCTCGCATCTTTGGTAGCAGTGCCAAGAATTAATTCCACCTTTCTTGAATAACAAGAGTGTACCCTGTATCTGGTTGGGGTACTGGTTGGCCTGCAACTGAAAAGCTAATGAAGACTATTACTGGACTAGAATCAACTTTGAAATATTTAAGAATGTATTAGAAAGTGCATGCTTTATGTTAAAAAAATACATTGCTTTTTAACATTTCCCATTCTTTTATCAGAAATTTACATTAATTTTGCATGTGCACCAACTTAATCAAAAACATTTTGTGGGGTTACAGATTCCTCTTGTTATTTATGAAGATTCAGTATTAACCTTTGAAACCTTGGTCTCTTTAACTTTCTAGTCATATTGACTGATGTTTTAGGCTATAGTGATGCCTAGAATTTTGAGACTAAAATTAGTTGTTATTTTAACATTCCAAAATTTTTGATTTTTCTCCTCTGGTAATTATATTTTTTCCATTATTTTCCTTTAAATGGCCACAGTGTGTACTGCTTGAATGTTCCATCCAAAAGATGTAGCTTCACAAGCACAGTGCTTGCTCCATGGTCCATGAGACATTGTTTGTAGTATGAGGATGGAGTGCTGTCTACTGAAACAATACTCTTATTAAACAGATATGTAGTATGTAATATTTTCTAATAAATTCTTTTGATAAACAAAGTAGTGTCTTTAACATTTTATTATTAAGATTCCTGGGAAGTGGTGACTTTCACCACATAAACTCTTTCCAAACGTGTTGCAGTATTTCTTGGATTTGTACCAAAGTAGTTAGGCTTAGCATCATAGTTAACGTAAATGTCTAAGTTGTAAAGCAAGCGGAGTTAGCTATCAGCATGTATTTTAATAGCATTTTTCCTAATTACATATCATTGCAGGAAATTAGAAAACCTGTAAAAGAGGGAAGAAACCTAAAAACAAAAGGAGAAAAGTAGCCTGTTATCCTACCACGTAAAGGTAACAACTGTTAACACTGATCAAACTGCACGTAACTATGTTGTAACATCTTTTTCACTTAATGTATTGAGAAGTTTCCATTTTAATAAAAATTCTGCAGCATGACTTTTAATAGCTATAATAGTATTCTATTACAGATATACCATTACTTAAAACAGTCCTCCACTATTGGATATTAAGCTATTTTTACTAATATAAATAATAAAATTAGCAAAATGTAAATTGTACTAATATAAATGACTGTAAACATCTTTATACATAAATTGTACCCATATCAGGTTTTTCTGGGAATTGATTCCTGTAAGTGGAATATCTTGATCAGTTTTTATTTCCCCCTAAAATTTTTTAAGATGTAATTATATACATACACTTGAAGTGTAATTTTTTAAATTCAGTTTAAAACTGAATATATTTAGTTTAAAACTCCATCGTTTTCCTAAGCTGATTTGTCTCTGCAGAGAACCATCAGAAAGTTATTTTTCCCAAACGCTTCAATGCATTTATAAGATGCTTTTTAGGGCTCCCGGAAAATAGTTTTCACAGATCTTTTTCCCCAGCACATGAATTATATCCTGTAAACTTGTGCATTTCTAGTCCCCTTAATAACTTGAAGATATAGTTATGTCCATGTTCTATTTTATAGGGGCTATATCGTGTTCCTCTGTTGATGGACATTTTATGTACAAGTTTTGGTTACTAGAAACAATGTTTTAACTAACACCCTGTGTGACTTACCTCTGCGAATCTTTTTGTATACAAGGTTACATTGAATTTCAGGATATACACATTTTTCATTCGGATAGATGTTGCCAAGTTGCTCTCTGAAAAGTGTCCTAATTTATAGTCCCTCCACGGTGTCTGAGCTTATAGTTTACTCTTAGTTCCAACTTTGATATTGTGACAGCATGTAAGATTGCTCATTTTTAGGGTCTTAATGAACATTCATTTTATTAAACAGTGCACACCTACTGTGTGTCAGGAATTCTTGGATTCTTCACATATTACCGGGTTTAATCATACCACAGTTTTCTAATAGCATATTAAGCCTGTACTATGTGATAGGCATTCTGTCAGACATATTTACCTTATCTATAAAACTAATTCTAGTAATTATCTTTGTTCTACTGATGAGAAAATTGAGATGCGTAAAGCTTTAACTGAGTTACCTAGTTACACAGCTACTTTGTGATAGAGCCAGGATTCAGACCTAGGATCGGTAGATGCCAAAGTCTGCTTGACTTGGGGTGTTAAGTTGAGCTCACAGATGTAAACCAACATATCACATGTGGGAGTAATAGCTGAAATAAAAAGTATAGTGGGAGCACAGAACTGACTTTGCTTGGGGGAATAAGGTGCGAGGAAGGGTGATAAAACCAAAAAACCTTTAAAGGGAGTGATAGCCTTCAAAATCAGGATAGTGGTCACTGATGTGGGAGAGGGAGGAGGCTGTGACTGAGATGGGAGAAAGGGCTGGGAAGGAGGGGGGCTACCAAGGTCTGCTTCTTGACCTGGGCAGTTGTTACATAATAAACTCTACTCTTTATGCACTTTGTTATATGTGGTGGTATATTTCACAGTAAAAAAATTTGTAAAAAAAATCCAGAGGCCAGCAATTAACTCAAAGCCATTGTTTAGATTTTTTGGTAGACAAATTTACCATTCTTCATCCCTTCCCTTTCAATCTAGTCTCAGTGGGAAAAAGAAATCCATGAATTTGGGGAGAAAAATAATTCCCCACTGAAAGAATAATTATGCATCACATAAAATATGCTTCTGTAAGAAATGTGCAAGAGAATGAAGTGTGCAACACTTAAAAGTGTGCTTTCTATATTTATTAGATGGTGGCAGCTTTCAGCTCCCTTTTTTTTCTCTTTCAATGATGAGCATTTTTATGGACTGTGACCTTTCCCCAAATAAGTTATGTTTTTGCTTATTAAGTTGAATATTTTTCCTTTTTATTATTTATTTTTGGTTGCATTGGGTCTTTGTTGCTGCACGCGGGCTTTCTCTAGTTGTGGTGAGTGGGGGCTACTCTTCGCTGTGGTATGAGGGCTTTTCATTACGGTGGCTTCTGTTGTTGCAACAGCACGGGCTCTAGGTGTGCAGGCTTCAGTAGTTGTGGCACGCAGGCTCAGTAGTTGTGGCTCGCGGCCCTTAGAGAAGCAGGCTCAGCAGTTGTGGCGCACGGGCTTAGTTGCTCCGCGGCATGTGGGATCTTCCCGGACCAGGACTCGAACCCGTGTTCCCTGCGTTGGCAGGCGGATTCCCAACCACTGCGCCACCAGGGAAGCCCTCAGCTCGCTTTTTTCACTGTTAATTTTTTTAACAAATCATGCCAAGTTCCAAAGCATAACTCAAAAGTTGCCGGTTCTCAGGCAACTGCTCTGCAAGAGTGGATTTGTTTAAAAGGGTCAACCTGAAAATTAGGCTAGCGTTATCTTTCACAGTTAGCTGTAAACAGGGCATAATATCTGATAAGTCAGTGAATCCTCTCTAAAGCAAAGGCTAAACATTTTCCTCATGAATTTAGGGAAGCTATAATATATAGTCAAGGGATTCTGGAAGCCTCAACCAAATGTGGTTCAGCCTTGTGTTTTAATTCCAGACTACACTTTGTGGAGCCCATTAGGTTTTCTTGGTGGCCAAACCATTTCTCTGCTTAGCAACATCTAACTCACTTTGCTCCTCCCTGGAATTCTTCGTTTTATTCCATGCATTTTGTTTGTGTGAAAAGTGTTTATAACTTTGATCTCTTACTAGTTATTTAAGCCCTGCACTAGTTAATCTATAACCTCTCTCTTCCTTACCACTATACAGTCTGTCAAATATCTACAGCCCCTTAAAGTCTCTAATTAAAAGACATTTTTTCTCCACAGAGCCCTTCCCACTTTGCCTTCCTCACCCATCAATCCAATGAAGCCTGTCAAATGATGGAACTCTCAAAACACTTTATAATTTTCTTATGGCCCTTGTCGTACCTTTTCTCCTTTATTACTATTTGGTCAAAATGACCCACGTGGTTAATCCTGTAGCTGTGCTTCTGCTTAGCAGCTCGTTTTGGTGATAAAGAACATTGTGCTTCTCTGTTGTTTAATGCTTTAATCACAGTGATTAAGATCAGGACAGAAGTCACTTATCCAAAACATTCTCATTTTAAAAATCATTTTTATTGTCATTTTATGGTTAAAAAAACATACATGGCATGACTATAAAGTAATGAGACGAGTTTTCATGTGTGGCTTCTATTACTGAGTCTCATTAGTATATAGTCACATCCTGTCTTGAGCTTGGAAGAAAAATATGCCTTGGCTATATGATTATCAATTTTGTTACTTAAAATTTATTGGGTGCCAACAGCACTAGGCACATATATAACACAGAATTTACAGTCTCTATGTTGTAGACTATATTATTTACATAGATTTCTCAAAGATAACATTAAAGCATGTATTTACAGAACTTTAGACAAAAATAACAATACTGGAAATCAGCAAGTTTCTGTCTAGCAAGGAGCACCTTTTCATGAATGAGGGTTATGCAGAACTAATTGTGCAAGAGCACTTTAATTCCATTACCCAGCAAGTCCATGTTATTTCATTATATAGTTCTATAAAGCTATAAGACAAAAACCTA